>NC_138524.1:50816642-52274142 GCF_000230855.2 Cajanus cajan | reverse complement strand
GTCAATTGTGCTTGAAAGTATCCAATATCACTTGGTAAATTACACAAATTTGTCTAAGTAAACACATGTGTAGGGGATTAATTCTTAATATTTGTGTTTTGATACAACAATTATGTGCAGGAGATTTGTTAAACTAAACAAATTTGACTAAATAAACAAATGTGCTAGGATTAAGATTCATATATTCAAAAGAACTTAAGATTTCATTCGGATTATCAACTTATTATCATAAATCAAACTCATGACTCACATGCTATCTATCATGAAAAAAAGTCCAAGACTCTCTCATTAGGAGCTATGGTTACTTTCACCTATTAAATCATAAGTTCTTAGTTTTGTGATAATTCATGTGTAACATCTATTTATAATATAAAAAGTTGAGATACACTATAATACGTTGATACATCACTTTATGCATTACCATGTTAGTGAAAAAGTTTATGTGTCATTTTATAATTTTTTTTTCTTATTCTATTATATCTCTATCTATAGAAATTAAAAGCTACAAAACTTATAAGTCACACTCTCTACTATCTCACTCCTCCTTCTCTCTCACTTTTGCATGAAAGTTATAATTAATATTCAATAATGAAAATACAATGCATAATCTAAAGCATTTATGTAAAATAAAAAAGGCTTAAATATGTTTAGTTTCTTAAATTTATAATAAATACATTTTTAGTCCCTCAAATGTAAAATTGTTTTCTTTAATCTTGTAATTTTTAAAAATCTTGTTTTAGTCCCTTAAATCACTAGTAACATCTAAAAGTGACAAATTGATATAGTTGTGCAAAATCAACTTAGTTTAATGTTATGGTTTTGCTAATAGAGACATTAGTAGGTAAATTTTGTGCAACAATATTTGACAGACTCTAAAAAATATTTGAAAATAAAGATTAAAATAAGATTTTTTGAAATTACATGGACTAAAAAGATAATTTTTTAATTTGATGGACTAAAAGTAAATTTACCTTAAATTTGAGGGACTAAAAACATATTTAAGTCTAAAAAAAAATTAGTTCCACAATTTAGTTCTCTTGACACAATCATTAATTAACCTAAGGGAACAGATTAGAAAAATCTCTTGATAAAAGTATCCAAGCATTTGGGGAACCCTCTCTTGAAAGATGGCTATTAAGGAGGAGAATCAAGTATTAGTACTCTAACAAACATCCTATTCTACTTAATGTGGGACTTGGGCAGTCCATAGTACTTAAGCTCCGATCATAGTGGCATAATGGGAGTGGATCATTTTATGTAAACTCTGATACTCATGTATTTTACATTTGAATGATTGCATTGCAGATGATGATCCTGGAGCAGCAATACCATGATGATTTGAAGAAAGAACTTCAAGGTGTTACACATACTTCAACAGGTTCTAAAGAAACATCTACTGGAGTGGTACCGACAGGAGAATCAACTACCAATGTTCCACAATTTTTGAATTTTGAATTATCAATAGAGTACGACTCTACAATCTTTTCCAGTGATTCCTCGTCGAGATTTGATTTTATACTGCTTTCCCTTCTCAACATTCCTTCTGAATTGGAATGCTTTGTAATCTGATTATCATCCTCAAGCTCACTTGTCTTTATAGATGTGAGATGTTTGTGACTATCATGCTCACAAAGTTAAGTAAAGTTATTCTTGTAATTTTTAGTACACCCTGTCTTAAAAATTGGTTTATTATAAATGTTATAATATATATTTTATAGGTGTATGCACCTAGAATGGTACAGTAATTTTGGACTAACATAATATTAAGTGGTATAATATTTAATAACATGATATTTAAAAATAAAAAATTAAAAAATATATAAATAAATTTTTATCACTCGTAAAAATATATAAAAATAGAATCTTTTGCATGTTATTTTTATTTTTATATATTATATTAATAAATGTCATGTAACTTAAATAATGATAAATCATTGAATAATGTTTAAATTTAACGATAAAAAATATTAAATTAATGATAGAATCTAAATTTTGTATTTTAAAAGATAAAAGAATTAATATATTTATTTTAAAATAGAAGAATTAAAAACATAAATAAAAAATAGAAAAAATAAAAATATAATTTAGCCAATATTTTTTAAGGCAAATTTAGAAGCAACTAATTTAAATTTGTCATAATCAATTTCTGACATTTGTAAATGTTACAGCTCTTTTAGCTTTCAGGAAAAATATTTTGTGGAGATTTTTAGTTATCAGAAACTGTATTAGCCGTGACAAACTGCAGCTTTTTTTTTATTTTTATATATACTTTTTTTTAGTGATATCTTTATGCATAAATAATTATGTTTGAGTTGGATCACATAAACAGCTAATAATTAGTTTGTTGTTGAACTACTTTATCACTATTCCTAAAAGTTTAGCATTAAAAAGAAGCTATAAAGAAAAATACATGCATTATTAGATAAGTTGAGTTTATTTATTGATTAGTTAGCCACCAAAGTTGACCAAACGCACTTAACTTTCGTAAAAGACATATCTTTTGAAAAGGGACAAAGAGTTTTAAGTGTGAACACTATGATTCTTTTTAAGACGCAAGTTCTTCGTAGTTTCACTTTCACGCTTTCATGTAAATAATATCCTAATATAATGGGTTCAAGGCTTTTTTGTTTTTTGTTTTTTTCAAAACTATTCTATAAACTACTTTTTAGTAACTACTTTTCAGATGAAAATAAAGAAATATAAATACGTTTATTAACACTTAATTTAACGACAGTTTAAAAACTGAGAGAAGAAAAAATTTAGTTGTTAATTTTATTTTCTTATACTTTGAAAAAAAAAACACTTGGTTTATAATTTTTTTTATTTACAACTTCATTTTATTATTATTATTATTATTATTATTTATTTATTTTTGGTCATGTAGAAGAAAAAAATGTGTATTTATGAGATTTATTTTTAGAATTAAAACAAACCATATTATAGACAGCTTATTAGAAAAATAAATATTACCGTCTTATAAGTTATAACTTTTAATTTCAGCCTTTATGAATTATGATATTATAGAAAAAACTTAAAAGATCAAATTAAATTAAAGTAAATGTTTAGATGGTTAATTCAACAGTTTATTAATATAAAAAGTTAGAGTGCTAGTATATTATACCTTTATGTTGTATTTTATTTTTTTTCTCACTAATTTATATTTAAGGATAAAATAGAAATAATATATATATATATATATATATATATTTATATATATAACTACCTTTTTAAAAATAATAACTACCCATCCCTTTATAGAAACACTATTTTTTTTTACGGAGACAAAAAATAGTAATATATAAAGAAGATATATATTTTTTTAGTGTATAAATTTAATTTTATGAAAAACCTGTTCCACCACCTCACACACAAACCTTCTTCACTCACAATTAAACTGGAATTCAATATTTTCATAAAATGTTAATTTTATCTTTCTTTTATTTTATAAAATCATTCAGATCTAGTTATACATATAATGTAAATTTTTGGCTAAAAACCTATTTTGGTTCTTTATAATAATTATTTGTTTTAATTTAGTCTCACTTTTATTTTTTGTCTCATTTAGTCTTTAATAATTAATTGGTTACAATGTCAGATTTCCGTCTAAATTATTTAGA
Source organism: Cajanus cajan (assembly GCF_000230855.2). NCBI lineage: Eukaryota > Viridiplantae > Streptophyta > Magnoliopsida > Fabales > Fabaceae > Cajanus > Cajanus cajan. The sequence continues at coordinate 52,270,525 of NC_138524.1, read as the reverse complement.
CGGAGTTAACTGTTAGTCATGTGGATGCTACGTGGATGCCACGTGGAAGCTACGTAGATGCCACGTGAATATCAAATTTTTGTCATGCATGTGGAACCAAAACGACCTGTTTTGAATCCGGAACGGGCCGTTCTGGTTCCAAAATACAGTTAATGTAACTTAATAACTTTATAAACAACTTCAGCAATATACAACATATTAAAATTAATCTATCATGTCAACTTATATAAACAGCATAAATCAACTTAAGCACTCAACAACTCAACTATTTCAACAAAAGAACACCACACATAAAGCTTCCCTAACTCTCCTAAAATTAAACAACCTACATTCTAGCTTCCCTCACCTGAAGATTGGCTCAAATAGCCAAAAACTGAACAAAAGTAGAATTTTCCTTCGAGGCTCAACTTAGAACTTCTATCCACCCAAATCAAGCTTTCTAATATGAATTTCAAGAAATGACAGAAGGCATTAGTGGTCTAGAGAAGAAAAGGAATCATACAGAGAAATTTGGGAGAGAAAGGAGCTCACAGACCCAGAGACCTTCTCTCTAAAACTTCTCTCTAAAAACTCACATTCTCCTCAAGGCCCACAACCCCTATTTATAGACATTCCGGAATGGCCAGAACGACCTGTACCAAATTCGGAACGGCCCGTTCTGTACTCCTTCATCATGTGCAAAACCCACCTGCAGAACGACCCGTTTTGAAATCAGAACGGCCCGTTCTGGTACTCATCCAGAACGGCCTGTTCTGCATCTAGAACGCCCCGTACTCCAACCAGAACGACTTGTTCTCCAACCAGAAGGACTCGTTCTAGAATTTGGAACGGCCCGTTCTCCCTCCAGAACGGCCCGTTCTCAACCACGAATTATTGGTAAATTTAATAGCCTGGAACGACCCGTTCCAGATTGGGAACGGCCCGTTCTGGGCTACTAAATCACCTATATTGGACTTTCTAAAACAACTTGCTACGTTACAATAAAAATTAAGTTTAATTTATTTATCACATAAAGATGTTTTTAATGTGATATAAATTTTTACAATTTTAATTTTTTTTTATCAACATAAACAATATATAGAAAGTACAAAAGTTTGACAAATATAAGATAAATGAATAGTTCCTCGAAAATTATATTTTATACATACGATAATTTAAATAAATAAATAAGTATATATATATATATATATATATATATATATATATATATTAGAATATAATTTTTATTTTTTAAAATATATCATTTTTTAGATAAAAAAAATTGTGTGTGTAAATGGTTTGCTTTCGATTTTTGAACCACACTGGTGCATTATGTTGTTTGGCGTTCTGGAACGGCCCGTTCTGAATCTAGAACGGTTCATTTGGAATCTAGAACGACCTGTTCTGGTTTCAGAACGGCCTATTCTGGTTTTAGAACGGCCCGTTCTGATGCACGCATTGGTGTTAAATAATGTATCTGGAATGGGTCGTTCCAGATGCAAAATTTACACATCATGAGTGCAATCGGAACGACTCTTCCAGTTTCAAAATGGGTCATTCTGGTTCCAGATGCATGACAAAATTTGACATCCACGTGGCATCAACGTAGCTTCCACGTGATCAATAGTTAACTCTGTTTAAATAATTTGGATGGAAGTCCGACATTGCAACTAATTAACTTATTAGAGACTAAATTGAGACAAAAAATAAAATTGAGATTAAATTGAAACAAACAATTATTATAAGGGACTAAAATTAGTTTTTAACCTAAATTTTTCTAATTTATTTTATTACCAATATATATGTAATAACTATCTTTTAGTACACATATATTTCAAATTAGTTTTTATTATAAATATATATTTTAAAATTATTAATTTTAATTTTATTTTATTTTGATCTTATTTAAACTTTATATTTAAAAAATATTAATTTATATATAAATATTCATAAATACTCATTCATATATATATATATATATATATATATATATATTTATTTATTTATTTATTTATTTATTTATTTGATTGATATCAGATAAATGAATATATAGAATGATAAAAGGGATTATTATCTGTCCCATGTTTCATTGTCATTCTTATGGTTGAATTTAGATAAATAATTTTTTATTTTTTTAATATTTTGAAATTTTTTTAAAAATGCTATTGTTTAAAAATTTTTATTCCCAAATTGTGCTCGTTAACACAATAAAAAAAATCATTATAACCAATAATAAAATGGCAATATTGTCTATTTTAGTAAAATATGTTTAATTTTTTTATTCTAATATAATAATAACTATTATTCATGGCCGAAATTTAATAAATTTATTTAGTATCATTTCTTATTTTACAAATGTTATTTATAATTTTTAAAATATGTATCAGTTTTATTCATTTTATGCTATGATAATATTATTTTACAGTTATTTCTGATTTTGGCATGCTGTAGTGTTATTTCTTTTTCTTTTCACATTTGTTTTTCCTTTTCCCATAATATTTATTAAAATATTGTAATATTTATTAAGACTTGTTAATGAGCAATAATATACAGCCCGAAAATGTATTCTAAACGTTTTGAATATTAAAATATTAATATTTTTAAATAAATTTATTGTAAAATACTTATTTAATTTAATATTTTATAATTCAAATTATTATATTAATCTTTCGGAATGAATTTTGACGGATGTATTTCGAGGCTCAATCATTTTTTCTTATTAATAGATATAGTAGAAAATGGTTAAATAGAAGATAAAATTAGAAAGAAAAAAAATAATTAATTGATGTGATAATAGATATGATAAAGTGTGAAATATAGAAAAATGAGACAGAAAGTGGATGGAAGATAAAGTATGTGTATAAACAGTAAGCCTACTATAATGATAGATTATTTTTTATTTATATTATGAAATACAAAACTATAAAATGTTAGACTCAAAGTCAAGTCTACTTTGTTTATTGATAGTAGATGGTAGACGCAAGTTCTTGGTAGTTTCACTTTCACGCTTTCATGTAAATAATATTTTCATGTAAATATTAATTTATATATAAATACTCATAAACATTCATTCATATATATATATATATATATATATATATATATATATATATATATATATATATATATATATATATTTTATTTGATTGATATCAGATAAATGAATACTTTTATAATATATAAACTGATAAAAGGGATCACTATCTGTCTTGTCATTCTTATGGTTGAATTTAGATAAATAATTTTTATTTTTTCAATATTTTGAGAAATTTTTAAAAATATTATTGTTTAAAAATCTTTATTCCCAAATTGTGCTAATGAGTAATAATACAGTGGTTGTTAACAAAAAAAAAATCATTGTAACCAATAATAAAATGGCAATATTGTCTATTTTAGTAAAATATGTTTACTTTTTTATTTTAATATAATAATAACTATTATTCATGGCCAAAATTTAATAAATTTATTTAGTATCATTTCTTATTTTACAAATGTAATTTATAATTTTTAAAATATTTATCAGTTTTATTCATTTTATACTATGATAATATTATTTTACAGTTATTTCTGATTTTGGCATGCTGCAGTGTTATTTCTTTTTCTTTTCACATTTGTTTTTCCTTTTCCCATAATATTTATTAAAATATTGTAATATGGGTAACTTTATTGACTTATTGACTTAAAGTCAAGTCATCAATAACTCATTTCATCAGTATATTAAAACTGCAATGCATTGTTATAGTCATTCACATAACTTGTTCTTCAAATTAATTACTCATTTTCTTAATTCTTACCATACATGGCAGCAACATTGGTTGGTGGTGCTTTTCTTTCTGCTTTCCTTCAGGTTGCATTTGACAGACTTGCTTCTCCTCAAGTTTTGGATTTCTTTCGTAAAAAAAAACTTGATGAGAACCTTTTGAAGAAGTTGAAGAGAAAGCTGCGATCCATCGATGCTCTTGCTGATGATGCAGAACTACAACAGTTCAGAGATCAACGTGTGAGAGCATGGCTTCTTGATGTCAAAGATGCTGTGTTTGAAGCTGAGGATTTGCTGGATGAAATTTATGAACTCTCCAAACGCCAAGTGGAAGCTGAATCTCAGGCTCAAAGCATTGAAGACAAGGTGTGGAATTTCAATTTCTCTATATCTCCTGTCAGTTTGTTCAATAATGAAAATGAAATTGAAACCAGGATGACACAAATCCTTGATGACTTAGATGAGCTTGCTAATGAAGGCACTCATCTAGGTTTGAAACCCAAACTAGGCTCCAAAGAGCCTAGTTGTGTGTCACAAAAACTGCCATCAACATCTTTCATCATTGAAAGTGTTATTTATGGTAGAGATGATGACAAAAAAATCATCTTTAGTTGGCTCACATCTGACACAGACAATCATAACAAGTTATCAATACTTTCTATTGTGGGCATGGGAGGGGTGGGTAAGACCACACTTGCCCAACATGCATACAATGACCCAATGCTAGAGGGTAAATTTGATATCAAAGCTTGGGTCTGTGTCTCGGATGATTTTGATGTTTTTAAGGTAACAAGAACAATTCTAGAGGCAATCACTAAATCAACTGATGATAGTAGAGACTTACAAATGGTTCAAGAAAGATTGAAAGAAAAATTGTCTGGAAAGAAATTTCTCCTTGTTTTAGATGACGTTTGGAATGAAAAGAGAGATAAATGGGAAGCTGTGCATACTCCTCTAATTGATTGTGGGGCTCAGGAAAGTAGGATCCTTGTTACAACACGTAGCAAGAATGTTGCTTCTATCATAAGGTCAAAAGAACACCTCTTGACACAATTACAAGAAGATTATTGTTGGCAGTTGTTCGAGAAACATGCATTCCAAAATGCTAATCCTTCCCCAAGTCCAGACTTCAAGGAGATTGGCATGAAGATAGTTGAAAAATGTAATGGACTTCCTCTTGCCTTAAAAACAATGGGAAGTTTATTACACAACAAGCCTGTTTTGGAATGGAAAAACGTATTGCAAAGCGATATATGGGAATTGGAGAATAGTGATATTGTGCCTGCTTTAGCACTGAGTTATCACCACCTTCCTTCCCATCTCAAAAGATGTTTTGCTTACTGTTCTTTATTTCCAAAAGATTATTTGTTTAACAAGGAGTTTTTAATTGAGGTTTGGATGACTCAAAAATTTCTAGAATGTTCTCAACAAAGTAAAAGTCCAGAAGAAATTGGTGAACAATATTTCAATGATCTATTATCTAGGTCATTCTTTCAACAATCAAGTGAAAACAAAAAGCGTTTTGTCATGCATGACCTTCTAAATGATTTGGCAACATATGTTTCCAAGGACATTTGTTTCAGGTTAGAAGTTGATCATGGAAAAAGTATACCAAAAACAACTCGTCATTTGTCATTTCAATGTTTTGATGGGTACGAAACTTTACATGATATTGAAAGGTTACGTACATTTATGCCAACACCTTTTCATGTTTGGGATTGCAAGATGTCGTTACATGAGTTGTTCTCCAAGTTGAAGTTCTTACGTTTCTTATCTTTGTCTCATTATGTCCTATCAGAGGTGCCAGACTCTGTTGGCAATCTTATGCATCTCTGTTCCTTAGACCTTTCCTGTACTGACATGAAAGAGCTACCTGAATCAACGTGCTCACTCTCTAACTTGCAAATATTAAAGTTGAACAATTGTAAATATTTGAAGAAGCTTCCCTCAAGTTTTCATAAACTCATCAAGTTGCATCGCCTTGAATTGATTTTCACTCACTTGAGAGAAGTGCCAACACGTTTGGGACAATTGAAAAACCTTCAAATATTAATGAGTTCATTTTGTGTTGGAGAAAGTAAAGGGTTCACTATTCAACAATTAGGAGAACTCAATCTCCATGGAAGACTGCAAATTAGGAATCTACAAAATATTCAGAACCCGTCAGAGGCATTAGCTCTGGATTTGACAAATAAAACACAGCTTGTTGAAATAGATTTAGTATGGGACCAAAAATTGATCCTTGATGATCCAAGGAAAGAGGATGCGATTATAATTGATAATCTAAAACCGCCAAAACACTTGGAGCAATTGTTAATTAAGGGGTATAGAGGTACACAATTTCCAAGTTGGTTATTCGATAATTCATTATCGAACGTAGTCTCCTTAAGGTTGCAAGGTTGTAAATTCTGCCAACGTTTGCCTCCCCTTGGACGTTTGTCATTTCTCAAGTTCTTGCAAATTAATAGGCTTGATAAGATAGTGAGTATTGATGTTGATTTTTATGGGAGTAAATCTTCTTCATTTCCATCTCTAGAATCATTGTGTATCTCCGGTATGAAGAACTGGGAAAAATGGGAATGTGAAGATGTGACGGGTGCTTTTCCACGCCTTCAAAATCTTTCTATAATTTATTGTCCCGAGCTGAAAAGTCATTTGCCAAAGCAACTCCTTTGTTTAAAGAGACTAAGTATTATTTCTTGTGAGCAACTTTTTGAAGGAAAGCTTTTCTATGAAGGAAAAGAGTCAGACATTGATATATGTGGACACAAAATGGAAGCGTGGTTGATCGAATGGATTGGGAACATCATATGTGATTCTTCAATTGAATGTTTGGATGCTTATTTTGGCCTACATGTATATATTCCCATGAATCGTTGCTACAATTTCCTTAAAAAATTGAAAATGAGTGGTAAATCCCTAATGACCTTTCCCCTCGATATCTTCCCAACATTAAGGTCACTTGAGCTTGGTCGTTGTCATAGTCTACGGATCATTTCACAGGAACACATTCATGATCATCTTAAGAATTTGAAAATTTGGGAGTGCCCTCAATTTGAATCACTGCCTCAATGCATGCATATCTCCCTCCCCTCTCTTGAAGATCTATGCATAACAGATAGTCCAAAACTTGAGTTACCCCCTGACAAAGGTTTCCCACCAAATCTAAAATCCTTGTCTCTCCTCAATTGCTCCAAACTTATGGCCTCAATAAAAGAGGCTTGTGCTTTGGTTGCCAATCCCTCTTTAAAATACTTGTATATAGAGAAATTGGATCATGTTGAGTGTTTTCCCGATGAAGGTTTGTTGCCAGTCTCTCTTACTTCTCTATGGATTGAGAATTGTCAAAATCTTAAAAATGTAGACTACAAGGGTCTCTTCCACCTCTCATCTCTTGAGAAAATAGTTCTAATAAACTGCAAAAGCCTCCATTGCTTACCAGAGGATCTCTGCCAACTCTCTTCTCTCAAGAAATTGATTGTTCGAGATTGTTCCAACTTGCAATGCTTACCAAAGGGTCTCTGCCAACTTTCCTCTCTCCAGAAACTGGTTCTTCGACACTGTCCCAACATCCAATGCTTACCAGACAATGGTCTACCCCAATCCATTTCACTTCTCAGAATTTCAGGCAGTCCATTGCTCAAACAGTGTTGCGGCTCACCACAAGGCCAAGACCATGGAAAGATTGCTCACATTCAAGATGTTGTTTTCGACGGTAATTCTGATTCTGATTATGATGAGTATTGGTGAGTTATTATCATGTTTAAGTTTCTAGAGTTTCTTGTGCTTTATATGTGGTGGATCTAGGGAATTACTAAATTATTGTTTTATAAAGTTATATTTGCTTCATGGTTGTTGTAGTCGTTCGTGAGTTATTCATAATGGACAGAATACTTCTCACAAAAAAAATTGTTTGCAATGTTTTACGTACGAGACATATTGTTCAATTGATAACTAATTTTGTTTTTCTTCATATTGTTTATATAGCCGACTTCTATGGAGATAATTCTTCTTTTCACAATACAAGGCTTTTAATATATAGAAAAGAACCTATTTACTCTAAGAATATATCTTTTTAGATTTATTCAATAATGTATCTCCTACATTAAATTTTTATAATTCAACTATTAAATTTAAAGTTTTTAATGTATAGATTAAGTTTGTGAATTTTTAAAAAAATTTAAAAGTTATTTGATACCGAGTTTCATTAATTCAAATTAATATATAAAATTAATTTATAATTATCCATTCATTTGAAGTATTTTGAATTAATGAAATAAAATATCAAATAATTTTTAATTATTTTTTAAATTTGTAAATTTGATCTATGTATTAAGAACTTTAAATTCAACAATTAAATGGTTAAAATTATAAACAGAATAAATTTATGTAAACTTAGTTTTGCAGTAAGCAGATCCTCCTATATATATATATAAGTATAAATTTTGTTTTTAATTGAAGAGGTACACATTGAGTAATAAAAAAAAAATTAATTTGTTGCAATATAAGAGTCTAACCTTTAACCTAAAATTTGTTTGGATATAGTTTTAAAAGATTTTTAAGGGTGTTTTTATTGAAAATAAATAACATTTGTTTAAACTAAAGAAGCTCTTAATTTTTTTTAAGTTATTATGTTGAATGTCATTTATCCAAAGAATCAAAGTTAAAATTCACTTATAATTAGTTTGAATTTACTGCTTTTTGTAAATAGTTTTCATTCCTTTCCGTCATAAATTTTACAAGAGCTAGAAAAATATTATATGAATTTAATATATACTTTTAATATTATTGAAATTCTTGTTCTTGTTCTATCATTTAATTAAATTGATGATTCTCAAATATATACATACGACTAGCTCTAACTCTCAAAATTCTCAATTTTTGTAGCAACTGTTATTTTTTTTCAACCTTGAGTGCAGAACCTAGAAAGGATCATTGTTTTTTTCCCCAACCCTTTTCTTGAATCACGAGAAAAAAAAAAAAACACGTTTCATGCTTTATAAGTAAATAACAACATTTGCGCACACATTCAACATTAAGTTAAATTATTTTTTATCGATTCTTATGATTATATATATAAAAAAATCTATATCACTATTATTTTATTTGTTATCATGTTAAAAGTGTAACATACCTACTTTTGTCGTTGATAATTAATTTTCATTAATTGATTATTAGCTTAAATATATTTTTATTTTTTAAATTTAAGATAAATTTATTTTTTTTTGTCTTTGAAATTTAAAATTGATCTTTTTAATCTTGTAATTTTAAAAAATTTTGCTCTAATTTTTATACTTAAATTTTTGTTAAAAAATTTATCTATTAATGTTGCATAAAATCTAGTTATGGATATTTTTGTTAGTAAAAATATCTTATTAAACACCGTCGTTGATAGTGTATAATTATTTCAAACTGTCATTTTCAAATATATTATTGGTGACTTGAGGGACTATAACAAAATTTTTAAAAATTACAGGACTAAAAATAATAATTTTAAATTTAAAAAAGGACCAAATATAAATTTATCGTAAATTTTAGAGACTAAAAATATATTTAAATCTTGATTATTTTTAGTAGAATATCTCTTTCCAATTACATTCTTTTATCTACATATTTGCACTTGAGACCTTCCTTAAAAAAATTAAAACCTAGGATCTCATATCTTTATTATTTGAAAAAATTTACATAGGATCTCATGCTTTTAACATTTTCTAAATTTGTAATTTACCAAAATTCTTAATTTTCTTCTTTTAATTATTTTTCTTAAGTGAAGATCCTAAATTTACAAGATAAATAAATAAATATCTTATAAAAATTTATCTCACAAGGTTTTAATTCAAAGATTATCATCAAGAAAGCATTGTTTTCCAAGTTAATTCCTTATATCTACCTCAGGAAGGAACAAGTTACAATATTTTTTTTAATTTAATTATCTTAAATATTTATGTCTTGAATGAATGCATTTTATATATAGCTGGTTTTTGTTGTCCATATTAACGGAAACAAGGAAATTAGATATGTAATTGCAGGGATTGAAATATTTGTATTTATTAATATTATTGTATCGTAGAAATTAGAAATAATTATAGGCTAGATAATATATTTATATATAAGAATGAGAATAAGTGAATTCTTATTCATGGGTAATATATATAGGATTTGTTTCAATTTTGACGAAAAATATTCAGTTTGATCAAATATGAGTATGAATATAAGTATAAGTAATATGCAATTTATTAAATCGGATATGAGGGCCAGAATTTGTATAAATTTACTTGTCCTGTATTTATACTTACTTTAAATTTCTAGAAATTTAATTTATTTTTTAAAAATTTATTTGATATTATGTAATTTTTACTCTATTTTAAAATTATGTTAAATGAAACTTAATTAATATAATTTTATAATTACTACTCTATATTGAAATTTTTGCCTTTGTTTTATGTAACGACCCGGCTGGCCACTACGCTCATCACCATAACACACCGGAAACACTATACAGAGTAGAACAAATATATAAATATAGAGTCTAGAATATAAATATATACATATGTCCCGAGTCCGACTAGAGTTAGGGCATGTAATACAAGAATTTCATCAAAAGTCACAATGCCAAGTGACCAAAACAAACAAAACTTCCATATAAGTCAGCTCCATCCATCAGCTACCGACTCGCCACTATCCACCACCTATCCCTGCTCTGCTCCCGTACATAGTACGATCATAGCAGTCCAACCACATGGAAACACAAAGGGTAAGCTAGCATAAAAAGGAACAACATATAGAAAGATTTAGGAAATATAAAAAAAACTACAACTATCAACACTTCATCAACATACATCCCATCGGTTCTCAACATGATCATCAATAAGCATGCAATGCGTCGTCACGCATATCAACTCGGAGATCTCCTACAACAACTCAGCCGTTTAGGCCTACAACAACTCAGCCCTTTAGGCCTACAACAACTCAACCCTCCTACAACAACTCAGCCGTTTAGGCCTACAACAACTCAGTCATCACATAACACTGCACAACTATACAACTCATCACATCAGCTTCACAGTTCAACATATCATCTACAACACAACACCACTTCTCAACACATTCATCAGATACAATTTAATATCAACAACAACATTATCTACTAGACATCATTTCATAACCTTCCATTTCAATTCAACTCAACATAAAACATCATACACAACAATCTCATCTCCGCGCCCGGCGCATACGTGGTTGCGCCCAGCGCATACGTGGTTGCGCCCAGCGCAGCGCAACCAGAAAGCACCAGCGTGCCCCACGCACCCAGCGCAGGTGTGCCCGCGCCCGACGGGACTCAGCCAGAGAACCCAAGGCTTTCTCGCACTTCGCGCAATGGCCATTGCGCCCAGTGTTGGCCAGGCAGAGACTCAAAGGAGATTCACGCGCCCGACGTACCGAACCCAACGCTGAGCGCGGGGAAGGCAGGGACCACCCCTTGGTCTCGTGCCTAGTGCAATTCGAAATTGCACCCAGCGCCCTCAAGGCAGAGACTCCCAAGGAGTCTCACACCCAGCGCGACAAGGGTCGTGCTCAGCGCAGCCTCAAGAAACCAAAAGCAAGTTACAACGAGTATCGTGCCCAGCGCGGTCCAAGTCACGCTCTGCTCGGGCCAACCAGAGACCCACATTCTCAAGCGCGCCCAGCGCACTCATGATTGTGCCCAGCGAGCTTGGCCAAATGGGGTCCCCTGGTGGCCACGCGCCCAGCGCGATGAACAGCGCTCAGCGCGAAGCTCAGCAGCAACACTCCATTTTCAAAAAGTTTGACCAAAACCTGTATAACTCAACAGAAATCTAACATGCAAACTATCCACAAGCTTTCTCTTTCATCAAACATCAATAAAAATGATACATTTTCGACATGCAAACACGAAATCATCAAAACCCCAAAAATTTATTTAACTCCGAAACCCTCCCAAAAACCCATTTTCAGAAATCTTAACTCAGAAATCCAGAAATCATCGTGTAACAAATGAGTTTCTGAACTCGTCCATAGCCAAATAAAACAGAATGACTAGCTTCCTTTACCTCGGGTGAAGATTTCGAGCTCCGGGAAGCTTGAATGGAGAAGAAGAGAGAACAAGTGAGCTTGAATGACGGAGAAAGGAGAAGAGGAATCCAACACCAGCTAGTACTCCCTACTACTCAGCACCACCACCTTGAGTTCAAGCAAAAAGGGAAAGAGAGAGTTTTAGAGAATGAAGAAAGTGAATTCAGTTCAAAATGAGAGGGAGAGGGTAGGGTCCCGGGGAAGGAAAAAGAAAAAGACAGATAGAGGTCTAACAACCTCCCCAACAAAAAACGTTTTCGTCCCCGAAAACAGACTTACTTGGGAAGAGAAACGGGTAACGCTCCCTGAACTGCTGCTCTACCTCCCAGGTAGCCTCACCGGTAGTTGCATCCCACAACACCTTTACCAGGGCAATGGACTTGCCTCTCAACTCCTTCAGCTTATGATCAACTACAGCTACTGGAAACTTCTCATACGTCAAATTCTCCTTCACTTGTACATCATCCAACTCCATCACATGACTCGGATCATGGACGTACTTTCTCAGCTGGGAGACATGAAACACATCGTGCAGGTTTGAAAGAGATGGTGGCAAAGCCAACCGATAGGCAACCGGACCCACACGCTGTATGATCTGGTAGGGACCCATGAACCTCGGTGTCAACTTCCTTGCCTTCAGTTCTCTACCCACACCAGAAGTCGGAGTCACCTTCAGAAACACATGCTCCCTTTTAGCAAACTCCAAAGGCTTCCTCTTCTTGTCAGCATACGACTTCTACCTACTCTGAGCAGCCTTCATCCTTTCCTGAATCATCTTCACTTTCTCAGTAGTCTGTAGGATTAGCTCCGGACCTACCACCACTGACTCACCATCCTGGTACCAGTACAGAGGAGTCCTACATCTCCTGCCATACAACACTTCGAATGGTGCCATCCCAATGCTTGCGTGAAAGCTGTTGCTATAGGTGAACTCAACCAACGGTAGGACCTCTTCCCAGCTACCCAAATGGTCTAACACACAAGCCCTAAGCAGATCCTCCAAGGACTGGATTGTCCTTTCTGATTGACCATCCGTTTGTGGATGATAAGCAGAGCTCAACTTCAACTTCGTACCTAAGGCCTGGTGTAGACTCTGCCAAAATCTGGAAGTGAACCTCGGATCTCTGTTTGAAATAATACCGGAAGGCACCCCGTGCAACCGTACTATTTCCCTCACATACAACTGCGTCACTTCTCCAAGGACCACTTGATGTTGACAGGCAAGAAGTGTGCGTACTTGGTCAACCGGTCTACAATCACCCAGATAGCATCACTATTCCTAGCTGACCTAGGCAACCCGACAATAAAATCCATGGTAATGCTATCCCACTTCCATTCCGGAATCTCCATCTGCTGCATCAACCCACTCCACTTCTGATGCTCCACCTTCGCCTTTTGACAAGTCAGACAGGCCGCTACATACTCAGCTATCTCCCTCTTCATGCCAGGCCACCAGAAAGTCTTCCTGCGGTCCTGGTACATCTTAGTCATACCCGGATGTATGCTAAGTCTACTCTTATGGCCTTCCTCCAACACAACTTTCTTCAACTCTGTATCCTGAGGTAGGCAAATTCTGCCCTTGAACCTCAAGATTCCATCTCCGCCCAACTCAAAACCCACAACCTTCTCGGTACCTAACAAACCAAGAAGCTTAACTAGCTCAGCATCTTGTAATTGCTTAAGTCCAACCTGCCTCAAGAACTCATTAGTTATGGTGACTGTCCCACAACTAATGTGATCTTGAGCTAACTCTACACCGAGGTTCAAATCTCAGAATTTCTCAATCAGTTCCAACTCCCTCACCATCATACTCGACATGTGGATGGATTTCCTACTCAACGCGTCTGCCACAACATTGGTCTTACCAAGATGATACATCAACTAAAAGTCATAGTCCTTCAGAAACTCCATCCACCGCCTCTGCCTCATGTTCAGCTCCTTCTGGTCAAATAGATACCTCAGACTCTTATGATCACTAAAGACGCTGAACCGAGCACTATACAAATAATGTCGCCATATCTTCAATGCAAAAACAACAGCTGCCAACTCCAAGTCATGAGTGGGATAATTCCTCTCATGGTTCTTCAGTTGCCTTGACGCATAGGACACCACTTTCCCGTGTTGCATCAGCATGTAGACACCCAATTTCGTCCGGGGGCATACAAACAAGGACATGGACCTCTGTTGTGAAGGGAAGGAGCTCCCGAAACAAGCCAACAAGAAGACGGGGCTTTAAAAGGCCCAAAATTGTTATTGGCCCGGAACGGGCCGTTCCAAAATCAGAATGGGCTGTTCCAAAATTGGAACGAGCCGTTCCAATGTCCAGAACGGGCCGTTCCAAGGCTTTTAAAAAAAGGAAAAAAACCTAAGTTGGAACGGGCCGTTCCAAAATCGGAACGGGCCGTTCCCAAGTCTGGAACAGGCCGTTCTCGAATTGGAACGGGTTGTTCCGAGGCCTATAAAAAGCCTAAAATTATAGATTGGAACGGGCCGTTCTGGTCGTCCAGAACGGGCCGTTCTGACTCAGAACGGGCCGTTCCAACCTTTAAAAAAGGGGCTTAATTTGAAGCCCAGAACGGCCGTTCTGAAATCAATACGGGCTGTTCCAGTTACCCGGAACGGGCCGTTCTGATTTCAGAACGGGCCGTTCTGGGGTCCAAATTAACACACAACGGCCATATCCAGAACGGCCGTTCCGATCTTGGAACGGGCCGTTCTGGACCCCCTTCCCGAAGTCTATAAATAGACAGCTGGGGCTCATTTCTCCAGGCCCCGAAAATTTCGTCCAGAGCTCCATAGAGCACGAAATTTCTCTCTTTTTCTCTCTCTCCCTCTCTTTGTATTTCTTGAGATTTTTGTGAGGCATTGTAGTGTGAAGGGTTGCCAAAAAGCGCCCAAATCTCCATCTTTGAAGATTAATAGAGCTCGTTCAAGAGGTATTTCAGCTAATTCTCTTCTATCTTTTATTTCTTATTTTTTCATAAATATTATTTATAATAAAAAATAATCATGTAGACATTTTAGGATTAATTGTATAATTTAAATTTCAAGCATGTAAATAATCATCAATAAAAGGGGATCTAATATTTAATTTATTATTTCTTATCGCATTAACTTTATCATAGGGTACCGATTTAGGGCGTTGTAAGGGTGCTTAATACCTTCCTTACACGTAACCGACCCCCGAACCCAATTCTGGTTATCAAGGCCATTATTGGATCTTTTAAAAACCTTTTCTTTTTCCAATGTTTTGAGTAAAATATTGGTGGCGACTCCATAGAACCTATTTTCAAAACCATTAATTAAGGATTAGTCTGGTATCCGGGCATTCCTTAATTGATGAGACTTTTAAAAGGACGTCTAAACCATAGGTCGCAAGATCGGAAATTTTCGGGTTGCGACAGATGGCGACTCCACTGGGGACGTTTAAAGAGGGTCAGGCCCCTTTAATTGATGAATTTAATAAAATAAAAATAATAATTTAAATATTTTCCCCTTTACTTTATTTATTTTATTTGTTTGGCTTTAATATCTGTTTGTTTGTTTATTTAAATTCTGCACTTGTTTGAATAAAACTGTACACAATCCTTTGCACACAACAGTTTCCCCTACACCCGGGGGCATGAGGGTAATAAACATAGGGAGTGGTTGACATACGACCGGCCCAAGTTTGGCCTTGGAGCCTGCGAGCCTTGTCGGAAATCACACTCAAGATGATAACCGGTTACTCTAGCCCGAAATACTACGACATACCTTAGAGTTTGTCAGGTGACGGCGACAGAGATACTGGGTCGCTATAATGGGGGCACCTTGGGGGCCTTGAAACCATTGAGATTAGAACCATCCTTGTACAATGCACTTTTCTGAACAGAGACCACAAACCATGGATTTATACGCGACTGTTCGTGGGTGTACGTTGGTTGAGCATATGATTGTTGCATAGTTGTTTGTGAAAAAAAAAATTAAATATAGTTCGTTTGCCTTTTGTCATAATCCCTTTCTTTTGTCTAAAAATATAAACAAAAAAATATAATAAGGCGCTTATATGCTATACATATATTAGAACTGGTAGGAATACTCGACAAAAATCAGTGCAACCTTTGTCATATCGTAAAATATTACGAAAAGGGACACCGATAATGACCGACTTTCTAAGATTTGGTGTAACCTCTGTCATGTCGTAAGATATTACGAAAAGGGACACCTACCTTCATAAGGGCAAGTGTCATCCTGTCAGTAATCACCACAAGGCCAAGACCATGGAAAGATTGCTCACATTCAAGATGTTGTTTACGACACTGATTCTGATTCTGATTTTTCTGATTATGATGAGTATTGGTGAGTTATTATCATGTTTAAGTTTCTAGAGTTTCTTGTGCTATATATGTGGTGGATCTAGGGAATTACTAAATTATTGTTTTATAAAGTTTTATTTGCTTCATGGTTGTTGTAGTCGTTCGTGAGTTATTCATAATGGATAGAATACTTCTCACAAAAATTCTGTTTTTAATGTTTTACGTACGAGACATCATTGTTCAATCGATAATTAATTGTTTTTCTTCGTATTGTTTATACTTTCGATAGATAATTCTTCTTTTCATAATACAAGACTTTATATATATATATATATATATATATATATATATATATATATATATATATATATATATATATATATATATATATGAGGATCTATTTATTCTAAAAATAAGTTTAGAAGTAAGTTTTTTTAAATTTACTCTATTGAATTTAAAGTTTTTAATATATTGATCAGATTTACAAATTTTTTAAAAATTTAAAAATTATTTAATATTTTATTTTATTAATTTAAATAATCCTATAAAATAATTTTATGATTTAAATTTAATGAAGTATTAAATAATTTTTAAATCTTTTTAAAATTTACAAATTTAATCTATACATTAAAAAAATTTAATTTAAAAATTTGATCATTGAAATTTAATGAAAAATATAAGTTATTTAATGTATTAAATTAAAGTAAACTTATTCTTTAAATAAATGAGTCTTCTTATATATATAAATATATATATATATATATATATATATATGTATATATATATATATATATATATATATAAATGGTTTTAATTCATAAATTTTATTTAATGTATTAAATCAAAGTAAACTTATTCCTGGTTTTAATTCATAAATTTTATTTAATACATTAAATTAAAGTAAACTTATTCTTTAAATAAATGAATATTCTTATATATATATATATATATATATATATATATATATATAAAAGTAGTTTTAATTCATAAATTTTATTTCTAATTGAAGAGTTACATATTGTGTTAATTATGTATAAAAAAATATTTAATTTGTTGCAATATATAAGAGTCGAAACTTCAAGCTAAAATGTACTTTGATATAGTTTAAAAATATTTTAAAGAATTTTTCTATTGAAAATAAATAATTTTATTTTAGTTCTTAGAAACATTTTAAAGATATTATGTTGGATGTCATTTATCCAAAGAATCAAAGTTAAAATCCAGTTAAAACTGGATTGAATTTACTGCTATTTGTAAATAGTTTTCATTCCTTTTCGTCTTAACTTTTACATGAGAAAAATATTATATGAATTTAATATACTTTCAATATTATTGAAATCCTTGTTCTATCATTTAATTAAATCGACGATTCTCAAATATATGCATATGACTAGCTCTAGCTCTCAAAATCCTCAATTTTGGTAGCACTGTTATTTTTTTCAACCTCGAGTGCAGAACTTAGAAGGATTACTGTTTTTTTTCTCCGACCCTTTTCTTGAATTCTAAAATATTAGTTTTTTATTCCAATTTTGTTAAAAAATATTTAATATTGTCACATAAAATTTACTACCTACTAATATTTTTATTAATAAAAATATTACATTAAACATCATTGATAGTATTAACTATTTCAAATGGTTATTTTTAGATATATTATTTGTGATTTAGGAAATTATAATAAGACTTTAAAAAATTATAAAGACTAAAAATAATAATTTTAAATTTAAAGGAAGATTACAAATAAATTTATTCTAAATTTAAAAAATTAAAAATATATTTAACCTTGATTAGTTTTAGTAGAATATCACCTTCCAATTATATTTTTTTTATCTACATATTTGTACTTGATATTTGTACTTGAGACGTTCCTTAAAAAATTAAAACCAAATTCCATTTTCACTAATATAATAATATAATATAATCTTTCATATATCTGAAAAAATTTACTAGGATCTCATGCTTTTAACATTTTCTAAATTTGTAATCTACCAAAGTTTTTAATTAACTTATTTTAATTATTTTTCTTAACTGAAGTTCCTAAATTTTATCAAATAAATAAATAAATATCATATGAAAATTTATCTCACAAGGTTTTAATTTAAAGATTATCAACATCCAAGAAACCATGGTTTTCCCACTTAATTCCTTATATCTCTACCTCAGGAAGGAACAAGTTGCAATTTTTTTAAATTTAATTATCTTAAATATTTATGTCATGAAGGAAATCAGATACGTAATTATAGAGATTGAAATATTTGTATTTATTGATATTATTATATCGTAGCAATTATCATGTTTACTTATAAGGATAAAAAGTAAATTCTTATTTATGGGTAATTTTGAACTCATTCCAATTTTGATAGGAAATATTCAGTTTAATTGAATATGAGTACGAATGAGTATGTAATACTCAATTCACTATAAAAAAAAATGTGTGATTTGTGATGGTTATTTTGGAAGTTTTTGGCGATTTGAAACCATCACAAAATTGCATTTTTGTTTGACTTATTTATATTTTTTAGCGGTTTTAAATATTTTATTGTATTTTATGTGGCATATTAATTCATGATTTATCCATTACTATACATCCATCCAACTAAGTTCAAGAAGAAGAAAAATTAGATAAATAAATTAATTTTATAAAAGACATATATAAAAATAAAAATTAGATAAGTAATTTAAAATTTATGAACAAGGAATTAGATAAGTAATTTTGAAAAAAATTCATGATTACCTGATGTGAAACACTTAGTTAAAGCAAGTGAAGTAAATTGAGATTTTTTTTTAGTTAAACCAAGAGAACAAAAATATGCTTTAATTTATATTTGTATACAAATAATATATTAATTAAAAATTGATGTACATGAATTAAATAAATAAATGATATTTTATCTATAAAAAGAATAAAATGTATTTATCATCACAATAAAACTATGAAAAGATAAATAAAATTAAAATCAATTTAAATTTTAATTAGATCTAACATATACAATAGTTAATGATAATCTATGATTTGACAATTTGCCTCTAGTTTTAATGGATCATATACATCCCTATAATATATTACTAATTAATATATTGTTTTACATGCTTATGTATCGTTGTGATTCTGGTAACTGTGTAGTGCATTTGTTACTTTGTATTAATAGTATCCCCTTGTAAATTACAATATGTAATATAAATTATGTAACATAAAGAATTATGCATATAATCCGAAACAACTTTTGGCAGCATATCAATCACAAAACTAAGGTACCCTATATCACTATGAGAATTTCATAGTTTCATAAATGAAATATAAAACTGCATCAATAGGGAAAAATAATGCTAATAATAAAATTATAATAGCTAACTCATATCTATTGACACCTTATATTTTTGTAAGTTGGAGTTATAGGAAAAGAAGTAGAAATTAATGTTGAATATGTTTTTATTATCCCTTACATGTCCTGAAGCAATAAAATTTGCAGAAAAGGAAGTAGAAATGCTAATATGTTTTTATAACCTTTTACATATATGAAGCAATAGAATTTGCAAGAGGATGTCAATTGTGCTTGAAAGTATCCAATATCACTTGGTAAATTACACAAATTTGTCTAAGTAAACACATGTGTAGGGGATTAATTCTTAATATTTGTGTTTTGATACAACAATTATGTGCAGGAGATTTGTTAAACTAAACAAATTTGACTAAATAAACAAATGTGCTAGGATTAAGATTCATATATTCAAAAGAACTTAAGATTTCATTCGGATTATCAACTTATTATCATAAATCAAACTCATGACTCACATGCTATCTATCATGAAAAAAAGTCCAAGACTCTCTCATTAGGAGCTATGGTTACTTTCACCTATTAAATCATAAGTTCTTAGTTTTGTGATAATTCATGTGTAACATCTATTTATAATATAAAAAGTTGAGATACACTATAATACGTTGATACATCACTTTATGCATTACCATGTTAGTGAAAAAGTTTATGTGTCATTTTATAATTTTTTTTTCTTATTCTATTATATCTCTATCTATAGAAATTAAAAGCTACAAAACTTATAAGTCACACTCTCTACTATCTCACTCCTCCTTCTCTCTCACTTTTGCATGAAAGTTATAATTAATATTCAATAATGAAAATACAATGCATAATCTAAAGCATTTATGTAAAATAAAAAAGGCTTAAATATGTTTAGTTTCTTAAATTTATAATAAATACATTTTTAGTCCCTCAAATGTAAAATTGTTTTCTTTAATCTTGTAATTTTTAAAAATCTTGTTTTAGTCCCTTAAATCACTAGTAACATCTAAAAGTGACAAATTGATATAGTTGTGCAAAATCAACTTAGTTTAATGTTATGGTTTTGCTAATAGAGACATTAGTAGGTAAATTTTGTGCAACAATATTTGACAGACTCTAAAAAATATTTGAAAATAAAGATTAAAATAAGATTTTTTGAAATTACATGGACTAAAAAGATAATTTTTTAATTTGATGGACTAAAAGTAAATTTACCTTAAATTTGAGGGACTAAAAACATATTTAAGTCTAAAAAAAAATTAGTTCCACAATTTAGTTCTCTTGACACAATCATTAATTAACCTAAGGGAACAGATTAGAAAAATATCTTGATAAAAGTATCCAAGCATTTGGGGAACCCTCTCTTGAAAGATGGCTATTAAGGAGGAGAATCAAGTATTAGTACTCTAACAAACATCCTATTCTACTTAATGTGGGACTTGGGCAGTCCATAGTACTTAAGCTCCGATCATAGTGGCATAATGGGAGTGGATCATTTTATGTAAACTCTGATACTCATGTATTTTACATTTGAATGATTGCATTGCAGATGATGATCCTGGAGCAGCAATACCATGATGATTTGAAGAAAGAACTTCAAGGTGTTACACATACTTCAACAGGTTCTAAAGAAACATCTACTGGAGTGGTACCGACAGGAGAATCAACTACCAATGTTCCACAATTTTTGAATTTTGAATTATCAATAGAGTACGACTCTACAATCTTTTCCAGTGATTCCTCGTCGAGATTTGATTTTATACTGCTTTCCCTTCTCAACATTCCTTCTGAATTGGAATGCTTTGTAATCTGATTATCATCCTCAAGCTCACTTGTCTTTATAGATGTGAGATGTTTGTGACTATCATGCTCACAAAGTTAAGTAAAGTTATTCTTGTAATTTTTAGTACACCCTGTCTTAAAAATTGGTTTATTATAAATGTTATAATATATATTTTATAGGTGTATGCACCTAGAATGGTACAGTAATTTTGGACTAACATAATATTAAGTGGTATAATATTTAATAACATGATATTTAAAAATAAAAAATTAAAAAATATATAAATAAATTTTTATCACTCGTAAAAATATATAAAAATAGAATCTTTTGCATGTTATTTTTATTTTTATATATTATATTAATAAATGTCATGTAACTTAAATAATGATAAATCATTGAATAATGTTTAAATTTAACGATAAAAAATATTAAATTAATGATAGAATCTAAATTTTGTATTTTAAAAGATAAAAGAATTAATATATTTATTTTAAAATAGAAGAATTAAAAACATAAATAAAAAATAGAAAAAATAAAAATATAATTTAGCCAATATTTTTTAAGGCAAATTTAGAAGCAACTAATTTAAATTTGTCATAATCAATTTCTGACATTTGTAAATGTTACAGCTCTTTTAGCTTTCAGGAAAAATATTTTGTGGAGATTTTTAGTTATCAGAAACTGTATTAGCCGTGACAAACTGCAGCTTTTTTTTTATTTTTATATATACTTTTTTTTAGTGATATCTTTATGCATAAATAATTATGTTTGAGTTGGATCACATAAACAGCTAATAATTAGTTTGTTGTTGAACTACTTTATCACTATTCCTAAAAGTTTAGCATTAAAAAGAAGCTATAAAGAAAAATACATGCATTATTAGATAAGTTGAGTTTATTTATTGATTAGTTAGCCACCAAAGTTGACCAAACGCACTTAACTTTCGTAAAAGACATATCTTTTGAAAAGGGACAAAGAGTTTTAAGTGTGAACACTATGATTCTTTTTAAGACGCAAGTTCTTCGTAGTTTCACTTTCACGCTTTCATGTAAATAATATCCTAATATAATGGGTTCAAGGCTTTTTTGTTTTTTGTTTTTTTCAAAACTATTCTATAAACTACTTTTTAGTAACTACTTTTCAGATGAAAATAAAGAAATATAAATACGTTTATTAACACTTAATTTAACGACAGTTTAAAAACTGAGAGAAGAAAAAATTTAGTTGTTAATTTTATTTTCTTATACTTTGAAAAAAAAAACACTTGGTTTATAATTTTTTTTATTTACAACTTCATTTTATTATTATTATTATTATTATTATTTATTTATTTTTGGTCATGTAGAAGAAAAAAATGTGTATTTATGAGATTTATTTTTAGAATTAAAACAAACCATATTATAGACAGCTTATTAGAAAAATAAATATTACCGTCTTATAAGTTATAACTTTTAATTTCAGCCTTTATGAATTATGATATTATAGAAAAAACTTAAAAGATCAAATTAAATTAAAGTAAATGTTTAGATGGTTAATTCAACAGTTTATTAATATAAAAAGTTAGAGTGCTAGTATATTATACCTTTATGTTGTATTTTATTTTTTTTCTCACTAATTTATATTTAAGGATAAAATAGAAATAATATATATATATATATATATATATATATTTATATATATAACTACCTTTTTAAAAATAATAACTACCCATCCCTTTATAGAAACACTATTTTTTTTTACGGAGACAAAAAATAGTAATATATAAAGAAGATATATATTTTTTTAGTGTATAAATTTAATTTTATGAAAAACCTGTTCCACCACCTCACACACAAACCTTCTTCACTCACAATTAAACTGGAATTCAATATTTTCATAAAATGTTAATTTTATCTTTCTTTTATTTTATAAAATCATTCAGATCTAGTTATACATATAATGTAAATTTTTGGCTAAAAACCTATTTTGGTTCTTTATAATAATTATTTGTTTTAATTTAGTCTCACTTTTATTTTTTGTCTCATTTAGTCTTTAATAATTAATTGGTTACAATGTCAGATTTCCGTCTAAATTATTTAGACGGAGTTAACTGTTAGTCATGTGGATGCTACGTGGATGTCACGTGGAAGCTACGTAGATGCCACGTGAATATCAAATTTTTGTCATGCATGTGGAACCAAAACGACCTGTTTTGAATCCGGAACGGGCCGTTCTGGTTCCAAAATACAGTTAATGTAACTTAATAACTTTATAAACAACTTCAGCAATATACAACATATTAAAATTAATCTATCATGTCAACTTATATAAACAGCATAAATCAACTTAAGCACTCAACAACTCAACTATTTCAACAAAAGAACACCACACATAAAGCTTCCCTAACTCTCCTGAAATTAAACAACCTACATTCTAGCTTCCCTCACCTGAAGATTGGCTCAAATAGCCAAAAACTGAACAAAAGTAGAATTTTCCTTCGAGGCTCAACTTAGAACTTCTATCCACCCAAATCAAGCTTTCTAATATGAATTTCAAGAAATGACAGAAGGCATTAGTGGTCTAGAGAAGAAAAGGAATCATACAGAGAAATTTGGGAGAGAAAGGAGCTCACAGACCCAGAGACCTTCTCTCTAAAACTTCTCTCTAAAAACTCACATTCTCCTCAAGGCCCACAACCCCTATTTATAGACATTCCGGAATGGCCAGAACGACCTGTACCAAATTCGGAACGGCCCGTTCTGTACTCCTTCATCATGTGCAAAACCCACCTGCAGAACGACCCGTTTTGAAATCAGAACGGCCCGTTCTGGTACTCATCCAGAACGGCCTGTTCTGCATCTAGAACGCCCCGTACTCCAACCAGAACGACTTGTTCTCCAACCAGAAGGACTCGTTCTAGAATTTGGAACGGCCCGTTCTCCCTCCAGAACGGCCCGTTCTCAACCACGAATTATTGGTAAATTTAATAGCCTGGAACGACCCGTTCCAGATTGGGAACGGCCCGTTCTGGGCTACTAAATCACCTATATTGGACTTTCTAAAACAACTTGCTACGTTACAATAAAAATTAAGTTTAATTTATTTATCACATAAAGATGTTTTTAATGTGATATAAATTTTTACAATTTTAATTTTTTTTTATCAACATAAACAATATATAGAAAGTACAAAAGTTTGACAAATATAAGATAAATGAATAGTTCCTCGAAAATTATATTTTATACATACGATAATTTAAATAAATAAATAAGTATATATATATATATATATATATATATATATATATATATTAGAATATAATTTTTATTTTTTAAAATATATCATTTTTTAGATAAAAAAAATTGTGTGTGTAAATGGTTTGCTTTCGATTTTTGAACCACACTGGTGCATTATGTTGTTTGGCGTTCTGGAACGGCCCGTTCTGAATCTAGAACGGTTCATTTGGAATCTAGAACGACCTGTTCTGGTTTCAGAACGACCTATTCTGGTTTTAGAACGGCCCGTTCTGATGCACGCATTGGTGTTAAATAATGTATCTGGAATGGGTCGTTCCAGATGCAAAATTTACACATCATGAGTGCAATCGGAACGACTCTTCCAGTTTCAAAATGGGTCATTCTGGTTCCAGATGCATGACAAAATTTGACATCCACGTGGCATCAACGTAGCTTCCACGTGATCAATAGTTAACTCTGTTTAAATAATTTGGATGGAAGTCCGACATTGCAACTAATTAACTTATTAGAGACTAAATTGAGACAAAAAATAAAATTGAGATTAAATTGAAACAAACAATTATTATAAGGGACTAAAATTAGTTTTTAACCTAAATTTTTCTAATTTATTTTATTACCAATATATATGTAATAACTATCTTTTAGTACACATATATTTCAAATTAGTTTTTATTATAAATATATATTTTAAAATTATTAATTTTAATTTTATTTTATTTTGATCTTATTTAAACTTTATATTTAAAAAATATTAATTTATATATAAATATTCATAAATACTCATTCATATATATATATATATATATATATATATATATATATTTATTTATTTATTTATTTATTTATTTATTTGATTGATATCAGATAAATGAATATATAGAATGATAAAAGGGATTATTATCTGTCCCATGTTTCATTGTCATTATTATGGTTGAATTTAAATAAATAATTTTTTATTTTTTTAATATTTTGAAATTTTTTTAAAAATGCTATTGTTTAAAAAATTTTATTCCCAAATTGTGCTCGTTAACACAATAAAAAAAATCATTATAACCAATAATAAAATGGCAATATTGTCTATTTTAGTAAAATATGTTTAATTTTTTTATTCTAATATAATAATAACTATTATTCATGGCCGAAATTTAATAAATTTATTTAGTATCATTTCTTATTTTACAAATGTTATTTATAATTTTTAAAATATGTATCAGTTTTATTCATTTTATGCTATGATAATATTATTTTACAGTTATTTCTGATTTTGGCATGCTGTAGTGTTATTTCTTTTTCTTTTCACATTTGTTTTTCCTTTTCCCATAATATTTATTAAAATATTGTAATATTTATTAAGACTTGTTAATGAGCAATAATATACAGCCCGAAAATGTATTCTAAACGTTTTGAATATTAAAATATTAATATTTTTAAATAAATTTATTGTAAAATACTTATTTAATTTAATATTTTATAATTCAAATTATTATATTAATCTTTCGGAATGAATTTTGACGGATGTATTTCGAGGCTCAATCATTTTTTCTTATTAATAGATATAGTAGAAAATGGTTAAATAGAAGATAAAATTAGAAAGAAAAAAAATAATTAATTGATGTGATAATAGATATGATAAAGTGTGAAATATAGAAAAATGAGACAGAAAGTGGATGGAAGATAAAGTATGTGTATAAACAGTAAGCCTACTATAATGATAGATTATTTTTTATTTATATTATGAAATACAAAACTATAAAATGTTAGACTCAAAGTCAAGTCTACTTTGTTTATTGATAGTAGATGGTAGACGCAAGTTCTTGGTAGTTTCACTTTCACGCTTTCATGTAAATAATATTTTCATGTAAATATTAATTTATATATAAATACTCATAAACATTCATTCATATATATATATATATATATATATATATATATATATATATATATATATATTTTATTTGATTGATATCAGATAAATGAATACGTTTATAATATATAAAATGATAAAAGGGATCACTATCTGTCTTGTCATTCTTATGGTTGAATTTAGATAAATAATTTTTATTTTTTCAATATTTTGAGAAATTTTTAAAAATATTATTGTTTAAAAATCTTTATTCCCAAATTGTGCTAATGAGTAATAATACAGTGGTTGTTAACAAAAAAAAAATCATTGTAACCAATAATAAAATGGCAATATTGTCTATTTTAGTAAAATATGTTTACTTTTTTATTTTAATATAATAATAACTATTATTCATGGCCAAAATTTAATAAATTTATTTAGTATCATTTCTTATTTTACAAATGTAATTTATAATTTTTAAAATATTTATCAGTTTTATTCATTTTATACTATGATAATATTATTTTACAGTTATTTCTGATTTTGGCATGCTGCAGTGTTATTTCTTTTTCTTTTCACATTTGTTTTTCCTTTTCCCATAATATTTATTAAAATATTGTAATATGGGTAACTTTATTGACTTATTGACTTAAAGTCAAGTCATCAATAACTCATTTCATCAGTATATTAAAACTGCAATGCATTGTTATAGTCATTCACATAACTTGTTCTTCAAATTAATTACTCATTTTCTTAATTCTTACCATACATGGCAGCAACATTGGTTGGTGGTGCTTTTCTTTCTGCTTTCCTTCAGGTTGCATTTGACAGACTTGCTTCTCCTCAAGTTTTGGATTTCTTTCGTAAAAAAAAACTTGATGAGAACCTTTTGAAGAAGTTGAAGAGAAAGCTGCGATCCATCGATGCTCTTGCTGATGATGCAGAACTACAACAGTTCAGAGATCAACGTGTGAGAGCATGGCTTCTTGATGTCAAAGATGCTGTGTTTGAAGCTGAGGATTTGCTGGATGAAATTTATGAACTCTCCAAACGCCAAGTGGAAGCTGAATCTCAGGCTCAAAGCATTGAAGACAAGGTGTGGAATTTCAATTTCTCTATATCTCCTGTCAGTTTGTTCAATAATGAAAATGAAATTGAAACCAGGATGACACAAATCCTTGATGACTTAGATGAGCTTGCTAATGAAGGCACTCATCTAGGTTTGAAACCCAAACTAGGCTCCAAAGAGCCTAGTTGTGTGTCACAAAAACTGCCATCAACATCTTTCATCATTGAAAGTGTTATTTATGGTAGAGATGATGACAAAAAAATCATCTTTAGTTGGCTCACATCTGACACAGACAATCATAACAAGTTATCAATACTTTCTATTGTGGGCATGGGAGGGGTGGGTAAGACCACACTTGCCCAACATGCATACAATGACCCAATGCTAGAGGGTAAATTTGATATCAAAGCTTGGGTCTGTGTCTCGGATGATTTTGATGTTTTTAAGGTAACAAGAACAATTCTAGAGGCAATCACTAAATCAACTGATGATAGTAGAGACTTACAAATGGTTCAAGAAAGATTGAAAGAAAAATTGTCTGGAAAGAAATTTCTCCTTGTTTTAGATGACGTTTGGAATGAAAAGAGAGATAAATGGGAAGCTGTGCATACTCCTCTAATTGATTGTGGGGCTCAGGAAAGTAGGATCCTTGTTACAACACGTAGCAAGAATGTTGCTTCTATCATAAGGTCAAAAGAACACCTCTTGACACAATTACAAGAAGATTATTATTGGCAGTTGTTCGAGAAACATGCATTCCAAAATGCTAATCCTTCCCCAAGTCCAGACTTCAAGGAGATTGGCATGAAGATAGTTGAAAAATGTAATGGACTTCCTCTTGCCTTAAAAACAATGGGAAGTTTATTACACAACAAGCCTGTTTTGGAATGGAAAAACGTATTGCAAAGCGATATATGGGAATTGGAGAATAGTGATATTGTGCCTGCTTTAGCACTGAGTTATCACCACCTTCCTTCCCATCTCAAAAGATGTTTTGCTTACTGTTCTTTATTTCCAAAAGATTATTTGTTTAACAAGGAGTTTTTAATTGAGGTTTGGATGACTCAAAAATTTCTAGAATGTTCTCAACAAAGTAAAAGTCCAGAAGAAATTGGTGAACAATATTTCAATGATCTATTATCTAGGTCGTTCTTTCAACAATCAAGTGAAAACAAAAAGCGTTTTGTCATGCATGACCTTCTAAATGATTTGGCAACATATGTTTCCAAGGACATTTGTTTCAGGTTAGAAGTTGATCATGGAAAAAGTATACCAAAAACAACTCGTCATTTGTCATTTCAATGTTTTGATGGGTACGAAACTTTACATGATATTGAAAGGTTACGTACATTTATGCCAACACCTTTTCATGTTTGGGATTGCAAGATGTCGTTACATGAGTTGTTCTCCAAGTTGAAGTTCTTACGTTTCTTATCTTTGTCTCATTATGTCCTATCAGAGGTGCCAGACTCTGTTGGCAATCTTATGCATCTCTGTTCCTTAGACCTTTCCTGTACTGACATAAAAGAGCTACCTGAATCAACGTGCTCACTCTCTAACTTGCAAATATTAAAGTTGAACAATTGTAAATATTTGAAGAAGCTTCCCTCAAGTTTTCATAAACTCATCAAGTTGCATCGCCTTGAATTGATTTTCACTCACTTGAGAGAAGTGCCAACACGTTTGGGACAATTGAAAAACCTTCAAATATTAATGAGTTCATTTTGTGTTGGAGAAAGTAAAGGGTTCACTATTCAACAATTAGGAGAACTCAATCTCCATGGAAGACTGCAAATTAGGAATCTACAAAATATTCAGAACCCGTCAGAGGCATTAGCTCTGGATTTGACAAATAAAACACAGCTTGTTGAAATAGATTTAGTATGGGACCAAAAATTGATCCTTGATGATCCAAGGAAAGAGGATGCGATTATAATTGATAATCTAAAACCGCCAAAACACTTGGAGCAATTGTTAATTAAGGGGTATAGAGGTACACAATTTCCAAGTTGGTTATTCGATAATTCATTATCGAACGTAGTCTCCTTAAGGTTGCAAGGTTGTAAATTCTGCCAACGTTTGCCTCCCCTTGGACGTTTGTCATTTCTCAAGTTCTTGCAAATTAATAGGCTTGATAAGATAGTGAGTATTGATGTTGATTTTTATGGGAGTAAATCTTCTTCATTTCCATCTCTAGAATCATTGTGTATCTACAGTATGAAGACTTTATATATATATATATATATATATATATATATGAGGATCTATTTATTCTAAAAATAAGTTTAGAAGTAAGTTTTTTTAAATTTACTCTATTGAATTTAAAGTTTTTAATATATTAATCAGATTTACAAATTTTTTAAAAATTTAAAAATTATTTAATATTTTATTTTATTAATTTAAATAATCCTATAAAATAATTTTATGATTTAAATTTAATGAAGTATTAAATAATTTTTAAATCTTTTTAAAATTTACAAACTTAATCTATACATTAAAAAAATTTAATTTAAAAATTTGATCATTGAAATTTAATGAAAAATATAAGTTATTTAATGTATTAAATTAAAGTAAACTTATTCTTTAAATAAATGAGTCTTCTTATATATATAAATATATATATATATATATATATAAATGGTTTTAATTCATAAATTTTATTTAATGTATTAAATCAAAGTAAACTTATTCCTGGTTTTAATTCATAAATTTTATTTAATACATTAAATTAAAGTAAACTTATTCTTTAAATAAATGAATATTCTTATATATATATATATATATATAAAAGTAGTTTTAATTCATAAATTTTATTTCTAATTGAAGAGTTACATATTGTGTTAATTATGTATAAAAAAATATTTAATTTGTTGCAATATATAAGAGTCGAAACTTCAAGCTAAAATGTACTTTGATATAGTTTAAAAATATTTTAAAGAATTTTTCTATTGAAAATAAATAATTTTATTTTAGTTCTTAGAAACATTTTAAAGATATTATGTTGGATGTCATTTATCCAAAGAATCAAAGTTAAAATCCAGTTAAAACTGGATTGAATTTACTGCTATTTGTAAATAGTTTTCATTCCTTTTCGTCTTAACTTTTACATGAGAAAAATATTATATGAATTTAATATACTTTCAATATTATTGAAATCCTTGTTCTATCATTTAATTAAATCGACGATTCTCAAATATATGCATATGACTAGCTCTAGCTCTCAAAATCCTCAATTTTGGTAGCACTGTTATTTTTTTCAACCTCGAGTGCAGAACTTAGAAGGATTACTGTTTTTTTTCTCCGACCCTTTTCTTGAATTCTAAAATATTAGTTTTTTATTCCAATTTTGTTAAAAAATATTTAATATTGTCACATAAAATTTACTACCTACTAATATTTTTATTAATAAAAATATTACATTAAACATCATTGATAGTATTAACTATTTCAAATGGTTATTTTTAGATATATTATTTGTGATTTAGGAAATTATAATAAGACTTTAAAAAATTATAAAGACTAAAAATAATAATTTTAAATTTAAAGGAAGATTACAAATAAATTTATTCTAAATTTAAAAAATTAAAAATATATTTAACCTTGATTAGTTTTAGTAGAATATCACCTTCCAATTATATTTTTTTTATCTACATATTTGTACTTGATATTTGTACTTGAGACCTTCCTTAAAAAATTAAAACCAAATTCCATTTTCACTAATATAATAATATAATATAATCTTTCATATATCTGAAAAAATTTACTAGGATCTCATGCTTTTAACATTTTCTAAATTTGTAATCTACCAAAGTTTTTAATTAACTTATTTTAATTATTTTTCTTAACTGAAGTTCCTAAATTTTATCAAATAAATAAATAAATATCATATGAAAATTTATCTCACAAGGTTTTAATTTAAAGATTATCAACATCCAAGAAACCATGGTTTTCCCACTTAATTCCTTATATCTCTACCTCAGGAAGGAACAAGTTGCAATTTTTTTAAATTTAATTATCTTAAATATTTATGTCATGAAGGAAATCAGATACGTAATTATAGAGATTGAAATATTTGTATTTATTGATATTATTATATCGTAGCAATTATCATGTTTACTTATAAGGATAAAAAGTAAATTCTTATTTATGGGTAATTTTGAACTCATTCCAATTTTGATAGGAAATATTCAGTTTAATTGAATATGAGTACGAATGAGTATGTAATACTCAATTCACTATAAAAAAAAATGTGTGATTTGTGATGGTTATTTTGGAAGTTTTTGGCGATTTGAAACCATCACAAAATTGCATTTTTGTTTGACTTATTTATATTTTTTAGCGGTTTTAAATATTTTATTGTATTTTATGTGGCATATTAATTCATGATTTATCCATTACTATACATCCATCCAACTAAGTTCAAGAAGAAGAAAAATTAGATAAATAAATTAATTTTATAAAAGACATATATAAAAATAAAAATTAGATAAGTAATTTAAAATTTATGAACAAGGAATTAGATAAGTAATTTTGAAAAAAATTCATGATTACCTGATGTGAAACACTTAGTTAAAGCAAGTGAAGTAAATTGAGATTTTTTTTTAGTTAAACCAAGAGAACAAAAATATGCTTTAATTTATATTTGTATACAAATAATATATTAATTAAAAATTGATGTACATGAATTAAATAAATAAATGATATTTTATCTATAAAAAGAATAAAATGTATTTATCATCACAATAAAACTATGAAAAGATAAATAAAATTAAAATCAATTTAAATTTTAATTAGATCTAACATATACAATAGTTAATGATAATCTATGATTTGACAATTTGCCTCTAGTTTTAATGGATCATATACATCCCTATAATATATTACTAATTAATATATTGTTTTACATGCTTATGTATCGTTGTGATTCTGGTAACTGTGTAGTGCATTTGTTACTTTGTATTAATAGTATCCCCTTGTAAATTACAATATGTAATATAAATTATGTAACATAAAGAATTATGCATATAATCCGAAACAACTTTTGGCAGCATATCAATCACAAAACTAAGGTACCCTATATCACTATGAGAATTTCATAGTTTCATAAATGAAATATAAAACTGCATCAATAGGGAAAAATAATGCTAATAATAAAATTATAATAGCTAACTCATATCTATTGACACCTTATATTTTTGTAAGTTGGAGTTATAGGAAAAGAAGTAGAAATTAATGTTGAATATGTTTTTATTATCCCTTACATGTCCTGAAGCAATAAAATTTGCAGAAAAGGAAGTAGAAATGCTAATATGTTTTTATAACCTTTTACATATATGAAGCAATAGAATTTGCAAGAGGATGTCAATTGTGCTTGAAAGTATCCAATATCACTTGGTAAATTACACAAATTTGTCTAAGTAAACACATGTGTAGGGGATTAATTCTTAATATTTGTGTTTTGATACAACAATTATGTGCAGGAGATTTGTTAAACTAAACAAATTTGACTAAATAAACAAATGTGCTAGGATTAAGATTCATATATTCAAAAGAACTTAAGATTTCATTCGGATTATCAACTTATTATCATAAATCAAACTCATGACTCACATGCTATCTATCATGAAAAAAAGTCCAAGACTCTCTCGTTAGGAGCTATGGTTACTTTCACCTATTAAATCATAAGTTCTTAGTTTTGTGATAATTCATGTGTAACATCTATTTATAATATAAAAAGTTGAGATACACTATAATACGTTGATACATCACTTTATGCATTACCATGTTAGTGAAAAAGTTTATGTGTCATTTTATAATTTTTTTTTCTTATTCTATTATATCTCTATCTATAGAAATTAAAAGCTACAAAACTTATAAGTCACACTCTCTACTATCTCACTCCTCCTTCTCTCTCACTTTTGCATGAAAGTTATAATTAATATTCAATAATGAAAATACAATGCATAATCTAAAGCATTTATGTAAAATAAAAAAGGCTTAAATATGTTTAGTTTCTTAAATTTATAATAAATACATTTTTAGTCCCTCAAATGTAAAATTGTTTTCTTTAATCTTGTAATTTTTAAAAATCTTATTTTAGTCCCTTAAATCACTAGTAACATCTAAAAGTGACAAATTGATATAGTTGTGCAAAATCAACTTAGTTTAATGTTATGGTTTTGCTAATAGAGACATTAGTAGGTAAATTTTGTGCAACAATATTTGACAGACTCTAAAAAATATTTGAAAATAAAGATTAAAATAAGATTTTTTGAAATTACATGGACTAAAAAGATAATTTTTTAATTTGATGGACTAAAAGTAAATTTACCTTAAATTTGAGGGACTAAAAACATATTTAAGTCTAAAAAAAAATTAGTTCCACAATTTAGTTCTCTTGACACAATCATTAATTAACCTAAGGGAACAGATTAGAAAAATCTCTTGATAAAAGTATCCAAGCATTTGGGGAACCCTCTCTTGAAAGATGGCTATTAAGGAGGAGAATCAAGTATTAGTACTCTAACAAACATCCTATTCTACTTAATGTGGGACTTGGGCAGTCCATAGTACTTAAGCTCCGATCATAGTGGCATAATGGGAGTGGATCATTTTATGTAAACTCTGATACTCATGTATTTTACATTTGAATGATTGCATTGCAGATGATGATCCTGGAGCAGCAATACCATGATGATTTGAAGAAAGAACTTCAAGGTGTTACACATACTTCAACAGGTTCTAAAGAAACATCTACTGGAGTGGTACCGACAGGAGAATCAACTACCAATGTTCCACAATTTTTGAATTTTGAATTATCAATAGAGTACGACTCTACAATCTTTTCCAGTGATTCCTCGTCGAGATTTGATTTTATACTGCTTTCCCTTCTCAACATTCCTTCTGAATTGGAATGCTTTGTAATCTGATTATCATCCTCAAGCTCACTTGTCTTTATAGATGTGAGATGTTTGTGACTATCATGCTCACAAAGTTAAGTAAAGTTATTCTTGTAATTTTTAGTACACCCTGTCTTAAAAATTGGTTTATTATAAATGTTATAATATATATTTTATAGGTGTATGCACCTAGAATGGTACAGTAATTTTGGACTAACATAATATTAAGTGGTATAATATTTAATAACATGATATTTAAAAATAAAAAATTAAAAAATATATAAATAAATTTTTATCACTCGTAAAAATATATAAAAATAGAATCTTTTGCATGTTATTTTTATTTTTATATATTATATTAATAAATGTCATGTAACTTAAATAATGATAAATCATTGAATAATGTTTAAATTTAACGATAAAAAATATTAAATTAATGATAGAATCTAAATTTTGTATTTTAAAAGATAAAAGAATTAATATATTTATTTTAAAATAGAAGAATTAAAAACATAAATAAAAAATAGAAAAAATAAAAATATAATTTAGCCAATATTTTTTAAGGCAAATTTAGAAGCAACTAATTTAAATTTGTCATAATCAATTTCTGACATTTGTAAATGTTACAGCTCTTTTAGCTTTCAGGAAAAATATTTTGTGGAGATTTTTAGTTATCAGAAACTGTATTAGCCGTGACAAACTGCAGCTTTTTTTTTATTTTTATATATACTTTTTTTTAGTGATATCTTTATGCATAAATAATTATGTTTGAGTTGGATCACATAAACAGCTAATAATTAGTTTGTTGTTGAACTACTTTATCACTATTCCTAAAAGTTTAGCATTAAAAAGAAGCTATAAAGAAAAATACATGCATTATTAGATAAGTTGAGTTTATTTATTGATTAGTTAGCCACCAAAGTTGACCAAACGCACTTAACTTTCGTAAAAGACATATCTTTTGAAAAGGGACAAAGAGTTTTAAGTGTGAACACTATGATTCTTTTTAAGACGCAAGTTCTTCGTAGTTTCACTTTCACGCTTTCATGTAAATAATATCCTAATATAATGGGTTCAAGGCTTTTTTGTTTTTTGTTTTTTTCAAAACTATTCTATAAACTACTTTTTAGTAACTACTTTTCAGATGAAAATAAAGAAATATAAATACGTTTATTAACACTTAATTTAACGACAGTTTAAAAACTGAGAGAAGAAAAAATTTAGTTGTTAATTTTATTTTCTTATACTTTGAAAAAAAAAACACTTGGTTTATAATTTTTTTTATTTACAACTTCATTTTATTATTATTATTATTATTATTATTTATTTATTTTTGGTCATGTAGAAGAAAAAAATGTGTATTTATGAGATTTATTTTTAGAATTAAAACAAACCATATTATAGACAGCTTATTAGAAAAATAAATATTACCGTCTTATAAGTTATAACTTTTAATTTCAGCCTTTATGAATTATGATATTATAGAAAAAACTTAAAAGATCAAATTAAATTAAAGTAAATGTTTAGATGGTTAATTCAACAGTTTATTAATATAAAAAGTTAGAGTGCTAGTATATTATACCTTTATGTTGTATTTTATTTTTTTTCTCACTAATTTATATTTAAGGATAAAATAGAAATAATATATATATATATATATATATATATATTTATATATATAACTACCTTTTTAAAAATAATAACTACCCATCCCTTTATAGAAACACTATTTTTTTTTTTACGGAGACACAAAATAGAAATATATAAAGAAGATATATATTTTTTGTGTATAAATTTAATTTTAGAAAAACCTGTTCCACCACCTCACACACAAACCTTCACTCACAATTAAACAGGAATCCAATATTCTCATAAAATGTTAATTTTATCTTTCTTTTATTTTATAAAATCATTCAGATCTAGTTATACATATAATGTAAATTTTTGGCTAAAAACCTATTTTGGTTCTTTATAATAATTATTTGTTTTAATTTAGTCTCACTTTTATTTTTTGTCTCATTTGGTCCTTAATAATTAATTGGTTACAATGTCGGATTTCCGTCTAAATTATTTAGACGAAGTTAACTGTTAGCCATGTGGATACTACGTGGATGTCACGTGGAAGCTACGTAGATGCCACGTGAATGTCAAATTTTTGTCATGCATATGGAACTAAAACGACCTGTTCTGAATCCGAAACGGCCCGTTCTGGTTCCAAAATACAGTTGATGATTATATCCAGAAATTTTAGACCGCGAGGACAATACTTATTCATATATTTGTAATATTAAAAATTTTATATATAATTTTTTAAAGTATAAATATATATTATAGTTATTTTTTAAAAGTTTTTATATTTATAATTATGATTAAGGATGAAAATAAACTAGGTCAGATTATGCTATATTATAATTTAACAGATTTAAACCTAATTTTTGTTAAAAATACATATTATAAATATTATATATTTATCTGTCATAAACATTTTTTAAAATGTTTGGTTACATAACAATCTTAAAAACCTACTTAATAATAATTTAACACTAATAAAAATATATAAATAAATATGTTAAATATTATAAATGTAACGACCCGCCGTGATCTCTACACTTAATGGAATTGCACTAAAAATTTGTAAACTAAGATAAATAATAAAATTGGATAACTCATAAATACAAAAACATGAAAAATTATATATATAAGAATAATTAAGTATTAGGTATTATATACAAATATTCAAAATTACTATCTCCTAGTGCCGGTCAAGCACAAAATTGTTACCCAAAGTGGTAACTTTGACACTAGGTACCAAAAAATTTCACTTCTAACAGCAGACTCAACCAACAGCTCCAACCTAGCCCTGATCTGCTCTCATACACCGTATGATCATAGCAGTTCATCCACATGGAAACAGAAGGGTAAGCTAGAATTCGATAAACAACCATACAAGTATAGGGAAAATACTATACTACTCATTATTCAATCATCATCATACAGTTCAGCATAAAAACACAACTCATTAATACAACTTAGAAGAAATTTTAATACAACAACAATAACAATAATATACAACTTAATATTTAATGCGTCGTCACACATGTACAACTGGAAGATCTCCAACAACTGAAGTTGAGCAGTCTAGGTGACATAAACCCTACCAAATCCAACGTTTGACCGATCTCAATCAGGTCAGGTATAGTACAACGTTAGGAACTCCGAAGAGAACCAGGTATAGACAACAATAGGCGATTTCTCAGGTGTGCCACTTAGACTCGGAGGTCCAGTACTACTGTCAGGACAGAAGGGTTTGGATATGAGCCTACCACGGCCTTGGCTAGCTTCACCAATCCACATGTGGAGTTAGCCCACCCATTGTCCTCCAAGTACCACGCACCCTCCAGTACCTAGTCAAAGACTATATCTCTAACTAGATACCTTACTCAAATTGGTCATTCAACCATGACATGGATCGACTATTTCCATGTCGCCCACACAGTACTAAGGGATTCAACTTTAAAACAACTTTCAACTTTTAAAATAACTTTCAACTTATCACCCTAGTACTATGTATCTTAACATCTGGCCGCTTGTAATCAGTATAGCTCGGCTTGGCCCCTATACCGTGATCGCTTTGTACACGTGTGCTTCGACCTTGCCCACACACGGGATCAACTAAGTCCTAGAGGAGAACAATACAACGTCCACTCCAAAGGACAACTTCCCAAGGAGGGTTTTTCAAAAAATTGGGCTCTCAGAGCACCACAACTATCTTAATCCACAAAATGGGATGAGCAATTTCGAAAACATCTCCCCTAGTCCTAGTGATCAACAACTCATCATTACAGCTTAATAAGTTTAACAACTTAAACAACATACAACTTTACAACAATATACATCTTAACAACAATAGACAACTTACAACATGCAAACAACTTAATTAAACAATTATAGTCATTTCAATATCAACTTAATGTAACTTAATAACTTTATAAACAACTTCAGCAATATACAACATATTAAAATTAATCTATCATGTCAACTTATATAAACATCATAAATCAACTTAAGCACTCAACAACTCAACTATTTCAACAAAAGAACACCACACATAAAGCTTCCCTAACTCTCCTGAAATTCAACAACCTACATTCTAGCTTCCTTCACCTGAAGATTGACTCAAATTGCCAAAAACTGAACAAAAGTAGAATTTTCCTTCGAGGCTCAACTCAGAACTTCAATCCACCCAAATCAAGCTTTCTAATCTGAATTTCAAGAAATGACAGAAGGCATTAGTGGTCTAGAAAAGAAAAGGAATCATACAGAGAAATTTGGGAGAGAAAGGAGCTCACAGACCCAGAGACCTTCTCTCTAAAACTTATCTCCAAAAACTCACATTCTCCTCAAGGCCCACAACCCCTATTTATAGACATTCCGGAATGGCCAGAACGACCTGTACCGAATCTGGAACGGCCCGTTCTGTACTCCTTCATCATGTGCAAAACCCACCTACAGAACGACTCGTTTTGAAATCAGAACGGCCCGTTCTGGTACTCATCCAGAACGGCCTGTTCTGCATCCAGAACGCCCCGTACTCCAACCAGAACGACCTGTTCTCCAACCAGAACGACCCGTTCTAGAATTTGGAACGGCCCGTTCTCCCTCCAGAACGGCCCGTTCTCAACCACAAATTACTAGTAAATTTAATAGCTTGGAACGGCCCGTTCTGGGCTACTAAATTACCTATATTGGACTTTCTAAAACAACTTGCTATGTTACAATAAAAATTAAGTTTAATTTATTTATCACATAAAGATGTTTTTAATATGTGATATAAATTTTTACAATTTTAATTTTTTTTATCAACATAAACAATATATAGAAAGTACAAAAGTTTGACAAATATAAGATAAATGAATAATTCCTCGAAAATTTAATTATATATATATATATATATATATTAGAATATAATTTTTATTTTTTAAAATATATTATTTTTTAGATAAAAAAAATTGTGTATGTGTAAATGGTTTGCTTTCGATTTTTGAACCACACTGGTGCATTATGTTGTTTAGCGTTCTGGAACGGCCCGTTCTGAATCTAGAACGGTCCGTTTGGAATCCAGAACGACCCGTTCTGGTTTCAGAACGGCTTGTTCTGGTTTCAGAACGGCCCGTTCTGATGCACGCATTGGTGTTAAATAATGTATCTGGAATGGGTCGTTCCAGATGCAAAATTTACACACCATGAGTGCAATCAGAACGACCCTTCCGTTTTCAGAACGGGTCATTCTGGTTCCAGATGCATGACAAAATTTGACATCCACGTGGCATCCACGTGACCAATAGTTAACTCTGTTTAAATAATTTGGATGGAAGTCCGACATTGCAACTAATTAACTTATTAGAGACTAAATTGAGACCAAAAATAAAAGTGGGATTAAATTGAAACAAACAATTATTACAAGGGACTAAAATAAGTTTTTAGCCTAAATTTTTCTAATTTATTTTTATTACCAATATATATGTAATAACTATTTTTTAGCACACATATGTTTCAAATTAGTTTTTATTATAAATATATATTTTAAAATTATTAATTTTAATTTTATTTTATTTTGATCTTATTTAAAATTTATATTTAAAAAATATTAATTTATATATAAATATTCATAAATACTCATTCATATATATATATATATATGTATATATATATTTGATTGATATCAGATAAATGAATATATAGAATGATAAAAGGGATTATTATCTGTCCCATGTTTCATTGTCATCCTTATGGTTGAATTTAGATAAAGAATTTCTTATTTTTTTAATATTTTGAGAAATTTTTAAAAATGTTATTGTTTAAAAATTTTTATTCCCAAATTGTGCTCGTTAACACAATAAAAAAAAATCATTGTAACCAATAATAAAATGGCAATATTGTCTATTTTAGTAAAATATGTTTAATTTTTTTATTCTAATATAATAATAACTATTATTCATGGCTGAAATTTAATAAATTTATTTATTATCATTTCTTATTTTACAAATGTAATTTATAATTTTTAAAATATTTATCAGTTTTATTCATTTTATACTATGATAATATTATTTTACAGTTATTTCTGATTTTGGCATGTTGCAGTGTTATTTCTTTTTCTTTTCACATTTGTTTTTCCTTTTCCCATAATATTTATTAAAATATTGTAATATGGGTAACTTTATTGACTTATTGACTTAAAGTCAAGTAATCAATAACTCATTTCATCAGTATATTAACCCTGCAATGCATTGTTATAGTCATTCACATAACTTGTTCTTCAAATTAATTACTCATTTTCTTAATTCCTACCATACATGGCAGCAACATTGGTTGGTGGTGCTTTTCTTTCTGCATTCCTTCAGGTTGCATTTGACAGACTTGCTTCGCCTCAAGTTTTGGATTTCTTTCGTAAAAAAAAACTTGATGAGAACCTTTTGAAGAAGTTGAAGAGAAAGCTGCGATCCATCGATGCTCTTGCTGATGATGCAGAACTACAACAGTTCAGAGATCAACGTGTGAGAGCATGGCTTCTTGATGTCAAAGATGTTGTGTTTGAAGCTGAGGATTTGCTGGATGAAATTTATGAACTCTCCAAATGCCAAGTGGAAGCTGAATCTCAGGCTCAAAGCATTGATGACAAGGTGTGGAATTTCAATTTCTCTATATCTCCTGTCAGTTTGTTCAATAATGAAAATGGAATTGAAACCAGGATGACACAAATCCTTGATGACTTAGATGAGCTTGCTAATGAAGGCACTCATCTAGGTTTGAAACCCAAACTAGGCTCCAAAGAGCTTAGTTGTGTGTCACAAAAACTGCCATCAACATCTTTCATCATTGAAAATGT
Source organism: Cajanus cajan (assembly GCF_000230855.2). Taxonomy (NCBI): domain Eukaryota; kingdom Viridiplantae; phylum Streptophyta; class Magnoliopsida; order Fabales; family Fabaceae; genus Cajanus; species Cajanus cajan. The sequence goes on along the minus strand of NC_138524.1, from coordinate 52,229,382 downwards.
TATTTATGGTAGAGATGATGACAAAAAAATCATCTTTAATTGGCTCACATCTGACACAGACAATCATAACAAGTTATCAATACTTTCTATTGTGGGCATGGGAGGGGTGGGCAAGACCACACTTGCCCAACATGCATACAATAACCCAATGATAGAGGGTAAATTTGATATCAAAGCTTGGGTCTGTGTCTCAGATGATTTTGATGTTTTTAAGGTAACAAGAACAATTCTAGAGGCAATCACTAAATCAACAGATGATAGTAGACACCTACAAATGGTTCATGAAAGATTGAAAGAAAAATTGTCTGGAAAGAAATTTCTCCTTGTTTTAGATGACGTTTGGAATGAAAAGAAAGATAAATGGGAAGCTGTGCATACTCCTCTAATTGATTGTGGGGCTCAAGGAAGTAGGATCCTTGTTACAACTCGTAGCAAGACAGTTGCTTCTATCATAAGGTCAAAAGAACACAACTTGACACAATTACAAGAAGATTATTGTTGGCAGCTGTTCGAGAAACATGCATTCCAAAATGCTAATCCTCCCCCAAGTCCAGACTTCAAGGAGATTGGCATGAAGATAGTTGGAAAATGTAAAGGACTTCCTCTTGCCTTAAAATCAATGGGAAGTTTATTACATAACAAATCTATTTTGGAATGGAAACACGTAATGCAAAGCGAGATATGGGAAATGGAGGATATTGATATTGTGCCTGCTTTAGCACTGAGTTATCACCACCTTCCTTCCCATCTCAAAAGATGTTTTGCTTACTGTGCTTTATTTCCAAAAGATTATTTGTTTGACAAGGAGTTTTTAATTCAGGTTTGGATGATTCAAAAATTTCTAGAATGTTCTCAACAAAGTAAAAGTCCAGAAGAAATTGGTGAACAATATTTCAATGATCTATTATCTAGGTCATTCTTTCAACAATCAAGTGGAAACAAAAAGTGTTTTGTCATGCATGACCTTCTAAATGATTTGGCAACATATGTTTCCAAGGACATTTGTTTCAGGTTAGAAGTTGATCATGGAAAAAGTATACCAAAAACAACTCGTCATTTGTCATTTCCTGTCGGTAGAGGTCAATGTTTTGATGGGTACGAAACTTTACATGATATTGAAAGGTTACGTACATTTATGCCAATAACTGATATTGATCATGGTTGGCATTGCAAGATGTCGTTACATGAGCTGTTCTCCAAGTTGAAGTTCTTACGTTTCTTATCTTTGTCTCATTATGCCCTATCAGAGGTGCCAGACTCTGTTGGCAATCTTATGCATCTCTGTTCCTTAGACCTTTCCAATACTGACATAGTAAAGCTACCCGAATCAACGTGCTCACTCTCCAACTTGCAAATATTAAAGTTGAACAATTGTACATATTTGAAGAAGCTTCCCTCAAGTTTTCATAAACTCATCAAGTTGCGTGGCCTTGAATTGATTAACACTAACTTGAGAGAAGTGCCAACACGTTTGGGACAATTGAAAAACCTTCGAATATTAATGAATTCATTTTGGGTTGGAGGAAGTAAAGAGTTCACTATTCAACAATTAGGAGAACTCAATCTCCATGGAAGACTGCAAATTAGGAATCTACAAAATATTCGGAAGCCGTCAGAGGCATTAGCACTGGATTTGACAAATAAAATACAGCTTGTTGGAATAGATTTAGTATGGGACCAAAGTTTGATCCTTGATGATCCAAGGAAAGAGGATGCGATTATAATTGATAATCTAAAACTGCCAAAACACTTGGAGCAATTGTCAATTAAGGGGTATGGAGGTACACAATTTCCAAGTTGGTTATGCAATAATTCATTATCGAACGTAGTCTCCTTAAGTTTGCACCGTTGTAAGTTCTGCCCACGTTTGCCTCCCCTTGGACGTTTGTCATTTCTCAAGTTCTTGCAAATTGCTGGACTTCATAAGATAGTGAGTATTGATGTTGATTTTTATGGGAGTAGATCTTCTTCATTTCCATCTCTAGAATCATTGACAATCGACGGTATGAAGAACTGGGAAAAATGGGAATGTGAATATGTGACGGGTGCTTTTCCACGCCTTCAAAAATTTTCTATAAGTGATTGTCCCAAGCTGAAAAGGCATTTGCCAAAGCAACTCCTTTGTTTAAAGACACTAAGTATTACTTCTTGTGGACAACTTATTCAAGGATTTCTTAACTATGAAGGGCAAGAGGTAGACATTCATATATCGGGACACAAACCGGAAGCGTGGTTTATCGAATGGATTGGGAACATCGTATGTGATTCTTCAATTGAATGTTTGCGTGCTTATTTTAGCCCACAATTTCCCATGAACCGTCCCTACAATTTCCTTAAAAGATTGAGAATTATTGTTTGTGGATCCCTAATGACCTTTCCGCTCGATATCTTCCCAACATTAAGGTCACTTGAGCTCGGTCATTGTCGTAGTCTACGGATCATTTCACAGGAACACACTCATGATCATCTTAAGAATTTGAAAATTTGGGAGTGCCTTCAATTTGAATCACTGCCTCAATGCATGCATACCTTCCTCCCCTCTCTTGAGAAAATAGTTCTAAGAAAATGTAACAGCCTCCATTGCTTACCAGAGGAACTCTGCCAACTCTCTTCTCTCAAGAAACTGGTTCTTCGACACTGCCCCAACATCCAATGCTTACCAGACAATGGTCTACCCGAATCCATTTCACGTCTCATAATTTCAGGCAGTCCATTGCTCAAACAGTGTTGCGGCTCACCAGAAGGCCAAGACCATCGAAAGATTGCTCACATTCAAGATGTTGTTTACGACACTGATTCTGATTCTGATTTTTCTGATTATGATGAGTTATTATTATGTTTAAGTTTCTAGAGTTTCTTGTGCTATATATGTGGTGGATCTAGGGAATTACTAAATTATTGTTTTATAGTTATATTTGCTTCATGGTTGTTGTAGTCGTTCGTGAGTTATTCATAATGGACAGAATACTTCTCAGAAAAAATATTTGTCACGAGACATTATTGTTCAATTGATAATTAATTTTGTTTTTCTTCATATTGTTTATACTTTCGATAGTGGACTTCCATGGAGATAATTCTTCTTTTCATAATACAAGGCTTTTAATATATATATATATACGAGGATCTATTTATTTCAACAATATATCTTTCTAAACTTATTCCATTCAATAAGATATTTTTTACATTAAATTTCAATAATCCAACCATTAAATTTAAAATTTTTAATGTATAGATTAAGTTTGTGAATTTTAAAAAAAATTGAAAGTCATTTGATATTGTATTTCATTAATTCAAATCAACGTATAAAATGATTTTAAGATTATCCGTCCATTTGAATTAATGAAATGAAGTATTAAATAAATTTTAATTTTTTTAAATTTACAAATTTGATATATGCATTAAGAACTTTAAATTCAACAATTGAATTGTTAAAATTTGATGTAGAACATGAATTATTAAACGAAATAAATTTAGGCAAATTTATTTTTGGATTAAATAGATTCCTTCTCATATATATATATATATATATATATATATATATATATATATATAAGTGGTTTTAACTTATAAATTTTAGGTTTAATTGCGTTTTTGATTCTTCAAGTATTGTAATTGTATAATTTTTATCCCCAAGGTTTTAATCGAGTAATTTCAGTCCCTAAAGAATTGTAATTGTGCGATTTTGGTCATTCAATTTTTTATTGAACAATTTTGGTCTCTCAAATATTATAATTGTACGATTTTAGTCTCTTCTATTAAAAATTTAATAATTTTAATATATATATAATATTTTAAAATCATATAACTATTTTTCTATTCAAGCTAATGTATATTATAATTTTTGTTAATATATCAAATGATATATATTTATTATTACTAAATAAATAAAATTTATATATTATTAGTATTTTAATATTACTGATAAATTAATATCAATAATAATTTTAATATATTTATAAATAAACTAATAATTTGATAAATATAACATTATTTATTAATATACTTTTACAAAAATATAAATATATTAATTAAAAATATTATATATATATATATATTAAAATTTTAAAATTATTTTTTTTTAATGAAAAAGACTAAAATCAAACAATTATAATATTTAAGAGATTAAAATTGTTCAATTAAAAATTAAAGAATTAAAATTACACAATTACAATCTTTTAAGGACTAAAATTACTCAATTAAAATCTTAAGCATCAAAATTGCTCAATTATAATACTTGAGGGATTAAAAACACAATTAAGCCTAAATTTTAATTATAATTGAAGAGCTACACATTGAGTAATAAATTTTTTTTTAATTTGTTGCAATATAAGAGTCTCACCTTTAAACTAAAATTTATTTGGATATAGTTTTAAAAGATTTTTAAGAGTGTTTTTATTGAAAATAAATAACAATTTTTTTTAAACTAAAGAAGCTCTTAATTTTTTTTAAAGTTATTATGTTCAATATCATTTATCCAAAGAATCAAAGTTAAAATTCACTTATAATTTTAGTTTGAATTTACTGCTTTTTGTAAATAGTTTTCATTCCTTTCCGTCTTAAATTTTACATGAGAAAAATATTATATGAATTTAATATACTTTCAATATTATTGACATTCTTGTTCTATCATTTAATTAAATTGATGATTCTCAAATATATGCATATGACTAGCTCTAACTCTCAAAATTCTCAATTTTTGTAGCACGTACTGTTATTTTTTTCAACCTTGAGTGCAGAACCTAGAAGGATTATTGTTTTTTTTCCCAACCCTTTTCTTGAATCATGAGAAAAATAAAAATAAATAAACAATAACACGTTTCATGCTTTATAAATAAATAACAACATTTGTGCACACATTCAACATTAAGTTAAATTATTTTTTTTTTATCGATTCTTATGATTATATATATAAAAAATCTTTATCACTATTACACAGAGCTACTACCTCAACTCCTAGAGGCTTCGATGTTAGTCCGACTTCCTCCAACAAAGAAGATAAACCCTCCTTACCCGCCGTGGTACAAACCTGAGGAAAGGTGTGACTATCACTCTAACACTCTGGGGCACTCAGTGGAACGGTGCAAGACCCTACAATTCCGTGTGCAAGGACTTATAGACGCTGGATGGTTGAAATTTGACACCGACGCACCTAGCTTCGACAAGCACCCACTGCACAAGCATGACGAGGAATGACCTTGGAGTATAAAATTGAGAAATTACTAGAGTAGGGGGCTTTCTTTCTTTTTCAAAAAAAAAATTTGCTTTAAATTAAACTCATGTCATTCACTCAAGGTCATGAGTTCAAACAAAATAAGGGTTTGTATAAGTTTTTACATTCATCAATAATATGCGTCATTTTCATAAATCTCTTGTGTTTATTCTTTTCCCCCTCTTCCCACATATTAAATTCTAAAATCAATCACAATAAAAAAAAAACATGACCGAAGATAATAAAATTAATCAAAGCTTCGAACATCTACAACGCATTATCTGAGTCTAAGGTAGATAGGAAGATCACCTCTTCGAAACACACAAAAATAAGGAAATGATCAGAAGAGTCTTACACAAGATTCTCATTGCACAAGAAGAGTCTTGCAAAAATAACTTTCGCTCAATTTGGCCGACAAAGGAAGCACAAATCTTGGCTCATGAAAGAACTCTCTCAACACTCGTAGGTTGGGGCAACATCTTTCTCCTTGGTATACGGGAATGGGGGGCAGTGTTAATCAGCAAAGACGCTGGTCCTCCCAAATGTGGATGACAGGAGATTTTGTCAAAGAAGTGTTATTCCAAAAAAAATAATATCACTTGCAAAATACTACTAGGATGAAAACCCGCAAAGGGCATCTTAGGCAAAAAAAAAAAAAAAGGTTTCCGCTAGGACACGTCCTAGGCAAAAATTAGGAATCTAAAAAGGATAAAAATAGCAAGTGATGATTCTCATAGTTGAAAGCTAAAAGGCGGCTTGAACACTTCTACAAGGGACCAAGTTCTGTGAAGACTCTGCCTAAGACTCAGATATGTAGTTCAAGATAATTAGGAGAATGATTATAATAATTATCCAAGGAAATGTTTTAAATCATCCTACCTCCACTACTCATTCACTCTAAACCATCCTACCTCCATTAACTATTCATTCTAAATCATCTTTTCCTTTCCTTTCTGTCTTGTCCAATCCTAATGATGTATATTGTTGATGGTTGTCAAAATTTAAACAAGTACAAAAAAAAAATGAAGATGACCCGCTAGGATGAAAACCCGTAAAGAGCGTCCTAGGCAAAAATTAGGGCAAATGAAAAGAGAAAAAAATACCTGCTAGGATACATCCTAGGCAAAAATTAGGGTTTCTAAGCAAAAAAAAAAAAAGAAAAGAAAGAGCCCCAAGACGCCCAACACAACTAAATGTCGCGCATCAAGCACAGTAATTTATTCGTGAGAAGGAGAAAAGGGAAGCCACCTTCTAAAAAAAAAAGAAGTTAAAACCAACATGCATTGCATACATCCAAAAGCATTTCACACACTTAGAAAACTTTCTCTATCCAAGGGGGATTTTTCAAAAAAATAAAAAAAAATCCTACATGAATAAGCATCCAGCATTTTTTATTTTCTTGCATCCTAACAAAAGAGCAAAATAAAGACATGAGAAAAAAGGCAAGCTTCAAACATGAAAGAGCCGAAGCTAAACAGAAATGAAATTCAGAAAAACCTACCACAAACAGACGCCTGGAGAGGCATCACAATACTTACATGGCAGGGGTAACACCAGAATTTCTGTCAACCATCTACTTCTTTGCCCACCAACACAAGGGCACCACTTACCAACAATCCTCGTCAAGGGGAAATCACATCATCAACACCAGCAGACGGCCTGTGGAGGCTATGAAAATACTATGGCCTGTAGAGGCTATGAAAATACTACGGCCTGTAGAGGCTATGAAAATACCACGACCTGTAGAGGCTACGAAAATACCACGGCCTGGAGAGGTTACGAAAATACCACGGCCTGGAGAGGCTACGAAAATACCACGGCCTGAAGAGGCTACGAAAATACTACGGCCTGTAGAGGCTACGAAAATACTACGGCCTGTAGAGGCTACGAAAATACTACGGCCTAAAGAGGCTATGAAAATACTACGGCTTGGAGAGGCTATGAAAATACTCCCTCTTAAACAAGCTACAAATAAAGGAACACATTATCACAAGGGAAACAACGCAGAAGCACCGAAGAGACAAAGAGAAGATCCGGACGAAATGTCTATGTCTTTTCTTGCCTTTGGAAAAGCAACACATTACTATTCCAAAGGACAAGTAAAGAGGGGCAACTGTAGACACCCAATTTCGTTCAGGGGGATACAAACAAGGAAATGGACCTTTGTTATGGAGGGAAGGAGCTCTCGAAGCATGCAAACAACAAGACAGGACTTTAGAAGGCCCAAAAGCCCAAACAAGTTAATTTTACAAGACTGGAACCGGCTGTTCCAAAATTGGAACAGGCCGTTCCAAGATTGGAACGGGCCGTTCCAAACTCTTCAAAAAATGGGCTAAAACTCTAATTGGAACGGGCCGTTCCCCAAACTGGAACGGGCCGTTCCCCAAACTGGAACGGGCCGTTCCAACTTATCAAAAAGGCCTAAGGATACCTATTTGGAACCCCCGTTCCAAAATACCAAATAATGTGTTAATTTTGTCTCTGGAACGGGCCATTCCAATTTCAGAACGGGTCGTTCCAGTTACAAAATTTACACGTAACGACCATAACAAGAACGGGCCGTTCCGATTTTGGAACGGGCCGTTCTGGACCCTGTCTGAAGCCTATAAATAGAGAGCTTGGGCACATTTCTGAGGGACTCCAAATTTTGTCCAGAGCTCGAAATTTCTCTATTTTTCTCTCTTTTTTCTTTCTTTTTCTCTCTCTTGTATTTCTTGAGATTTTATGAGGTATTGTAGTGTGAAAGGTTGCCACAAAACACCTAGAATCACCATTAACAAAGCTTCATATGAGGTATTTCAGTCAATCTTCTTCTCTCTCCTTTATTTTTTATCTTTGTTTCTTATTTTTGATAAACATTATTATAATAAAAGCAATCATGTAGATATTTTAGGGTCATTCGTATAATTTAAATTTCAAGCATGTAAATAGTTATTAACAAAGGGGATCTAATATTTAATTTATTATTTCTTATCACGTTAACTTCATCATAGGGTACCAATTTAGGGCGCTGTAAGGGTGCTTAATACCTTCCTTACATGTAACCGACCCCCGAACCCAATTCTGGTTATCAAGGCCATTATTGGACCTTTTAAAAATCTTTTCTTTTTCCAATGTTTTGAGTAAAACATTGGTGGCGACTCTATAAAACCTATTTTCAAAACCATCAATTAAGGATTAGTCTGGTGTCCGGGCATTCCTCAATTGATGAGATCTTTAAAAGGATGTCTAAACCGTAGGTCGCAAGATCAGAAATTTTCGGGTTGCGACAGCAGTCAAATAATCCTTACTCACTTTTTCAACATGCTCACCAAAGACAATAGATTTATCAGCACAATTCAAAAGGACATGATTGGAAGATAACCAGTCCATACCCAGAATAACATCTAGCTGACTTAGAGGTAAACAAATTAAGTCAACCATAAAATCTCTACCATCAATAATCAAAGGACACTTTAAACAGACATCAGAAGTAGATACTGAACCACTAGTTGGTGTCTCTACTATTAATTCAAAAGACAAGGAAGAAACAAGTAATTTTAATTTGGACACACACGCATGTGATATAAAAGAGTGAGTCGCACCAGAGTCATATAAAACAATTAGAGGAGTTCCATTAATGAACACATACCCTGGATTAAGTCTTTGGATTGTGAAGCTTCAGCACCACTCAAGGTAAACACCCTTCCTGTCGCTCGAGGTTTACTAGCGCTCCCTCCAACATCTGTTATTTCTTTCCTATTCTGGGGGCATTCACTAGCTTTGTGTCCTTTCGCTTGACATTTGAAGCATGTTATAACTCTTTGTGTCCGACATTCAACTGCCCTATGACCTGGCTGCGCACATTTGAAGTAGTTGTTGTGTGGAACAAAACTCACACTTCCCCCTCTAGAAGTTTGGCTAGCCGTTGGAGCTTGGCTTCTTTGTTGCACATAATCTTGATTATTCACTTTAGAACTCGAATTCCCGGCAAACTTGGTGTAAGGTTTACCCTTACTAGATGACCCAAACTTATTATTCCTCATGGGTCCTCCACTCTTATAATGAGTTACCCTAGCACGGTTATCCTCATCATATACACGGCACTTGTTTACCAATTCGTGATAGTGAGTGATCCCTTGATAATTGAAAACTTGTTTAATCTCAGGTCGAAGACCACTCACAAACTTTACACATTTTTCCTCCTCATTGCCCACACCATCATAAATAGGGCAGAATCTAACCAAGTCTTCAAACTTAGTCACATAATCAGCCACAGAATCTTCTCCTTGCTTCAATTCAAGGAATTCCACCTGTTTCTTATGTCTTACATCTCGGGGAAAGTATTTCTCCAAAAATAGCTGCTTGAAATTCTCCCAGTTCACTTGGGTACCTGCAGCTATCATTCTTTGCAGAGCACCTTGCCACCAGATGCCAGCCTCTCCAGAAAGCATGAAGGCAGCCAAAGTCACCTTCTGTATCAAAGGACATCCCATAGCTTGGAATATCTTTTCCACTTCAAAAATCCAGTCAACAGCTCCATCAGGATTATAACCCCCACGGAAGCTTGGCGGATTATTTCGCTGGAATCTCTCCAACCAATCTATCTCTGGTCGTTGGTTCAAATTACCAAGAGCCTAAGCCATCGCTTGTAGAGCATCAACGATTGCACGATCGTTCTTACCTCCTGCCATTACTTTTCTGATCTCCAGAAAAGTTAACAATTATACTATAAGTAAACAACAAACTTAATCAATCATAACACTATCATATCAACAAATTCCACAATCAATCATTCCATCAATTATCTACCAAACAAGCAAAGTAGACTCATAACTCACAGCTGATTGGATTGACCTGCTCTGATACCACTAAATGTGACACCCTTACTACCCCAACATATATATTGTAGTAATAGAAACTTATAAATAATTTTTTTTAATTTTGGTAAAAGGGTTCACATGAGAATCTTCAAAATTATCCTTCAATAACCACAATAATAAAAATGAAACGCAAGAGTTTTCAAATTGTTTTCAAAAATAACATTTACAATTCCAAATCCATATAAAAACTTATATTCTAAAAATCCTTTGCCCCGATGTCACAATATCAGAGCATCCCGCAATTCCACTGTTGGCATTCTAGATGCCACTCGAAACCGGATCTTTCTCACCTAAAACATCCACAAATCATACGGTGAGAAAAGAAAACAATCATATGTAAAGTACATACAAACACACAATAATGTAATCTCATTACATAAGGAAATATTTACAAGCATTTCTATATATCATAACTCTATCAATCTTGCATCGTTTTCACTTCATAAATCGCAATCACACCCATTCATCTCAAATCTTGTAATTAATATTATCATTTTCGCATTCGTAATTCACACAATTTTACAACAATTAACACTATGCCAAGGCCACGCCATATTTGACATAAGTGATACGGGTTAATTTCCTCATTCATCGCACACCATGCCAAGGTCACGCCCTCCCTGTAGCATCACTTACCCAGGGGTCGTGCCATCCCTGGTCATTGATGTGAGGAACCACAATCACATAACAATCCACACAATCTCTTACAATAAGTGATACGTGTTAACTGTCTTACTCATCCCACACCATGTTAGGGTCACGCCCTCCCTGTAGCATCACTTACCCAGGGGCCGTGCCATCCCTGGTCATTAGTGTGAGGAACTACAATCATAATCGTATTCACATCCATACAACATCTCATATCATAACTCCATTCCATACACACATCAAATAGGTCCAAAATAATGGGTTTCATACATATCAAGCAATTCACATTTTAAATCATCAATTTTTATCAAATAATATAACAATGATATTCATAAATTAATATAATAATCAATAGAATTATAATTTCAGCATAAACAGTAAAACCCCTAATTGTTCCAAAACCTAGCTCACAGGCACTTTTCTACAATTTCGTTCTCTCTCCCAGATCATCATTCTTACAAATTATTAGCATATTTATAATCCTCAACACATACAAAATCTAATGGTATAATTAATTCCTCAAACATAAATAATCCAATTTTTCCAAAACCTAACCTACAGACACTTTTCTATAATTTTGTTCTCTCTCCTAGAGCATCATTTTTACAAAAAAATCATATATTTGTTGTCCTAAATATATACAGAATCAAATAATGCAAATAATTCTTCAAACAGAAATAATTCTAAAATTACTCATAATCCTAAGGGCTCTTCTTCTACCTAATTTCCTCATGTAACTCCACATATAAATAATCCCCTTTTCCCCCTTACCTAGATATGTAGAAGCTGAATCTAGATATGTAGAAGCTGAATCTACACTAGATCTGGTTGATCTCCCTCGCTGGGTTCCCCTCGGTCTGAAGCAGAAAGTAGAGGAAAGAAGAAAGAGAGCAGAAGAAAAGAAATCAGAAATGAGGGGTGTGCCTTTTGGGAGTGGCAAACAGCTCTATTTATAGGCTTTTTACGCCGGAACGGCCCGTTCCAAATCCAGAACGGCCCGTTCCAAATTCGGAACGGCCCATTCCGGACCCTTAAACCATGGCTAAAAATCACATCCAGAACGGCCCGTTCCAAAACCAGAACGGCCCGTTCTGGTGTGCATTAATTACTCCCAACGGCCATAATTTTAAGAACGCCCCGTTCCAATCCCATTCCCATTTAGGGTTAAAGGCAAAATTAATAGTCCGGAACGGCCCGTTCCAACTTGAGAACGACACGTTCTGGGCTACTAATTCACACTTTCACTGGTAGTTTGGAACGGCCCGTTCCAATTCTGGAATAGCCCGTTCCAAGCTACTAAATCACATACGTTTTGGTAGTTTGGAACGGCCCGTTCCAATTCCGGAACAGCCCGTTCCAAGTTACTAAATCACCCCTATCACCTTTATAAAATTACCAAAATATCCTCAATTAAAATAAAATCAAATTGAAATAAGAAAAATGGAGTGTTACACAGACAACCCAAGTCTCATCTTAGTATCTAATTTCCTAAATCCATATAACTATGATCAATGTAACTTAATAAGTGTCATTTTTACTTAATTAAAAGATTTAACTCTTTTAAAACTTATTTAACTAGTTTTTAAAAAAGAAAAACTTATTTTTAACCCATAAAATATTTTGTAAGAATCAAAAGGATATGTAAATAGGCTAGTTTTGTTAAGTCAGACGAAGATGATAGAACTTCCCAGAAAGGTTTTGAATGAGATAAATATAATACTTATTGTTATTACTAATAAGTATGTTTAGTGTTTCAGATATAAGTACAGGTAAACCAAAGAATGAAAATATACATCCACACCAGAATCAAGAGATATGAGTGAAGCATCAAGAAAATGCGTCATCAGACGAAGATACCTACACAAAGGAGTAAAGAACAGGACACGAGCAATCAAGATGAAGGGAAAAAGCTGACAAGATGTTGGACAAGAAGAACAAAAATTCAAATAGAATCAAGTCCAACACAAGAAGGAAGATAATGGAGACTCAAACGATACAAGACCATGGACGATGGGCAAATCCTGACTAGAGCATCCCAGACTGAGTCAAGCACCTACAACTATCAAGTAGACGAAGACTCAGATACATAGACGAAGGTTAAGAAAGCTGGAATGCGTCTGAAGACACAACGAGATGAGCCATCTAACATCTACACTCTCAGAAGAATAAAAGAAGTCATCAAGTATGAAGAGGAAGATAAGACAAATTGATCGAAGCCGTATCCGGTCAAATAATTACAATTAAATGTAGTACTAGGAATTGATTCCTAGGTCATCTCCCAAGGACCGTCTTTTACTGTTAAAGGCTTAAACACATGAAGGGGGGTTTGGTTCAGAATTTTCAGTTTGTAACACAATAAAAAGAAATAAAACAACAAGTAAAACGGATTGGTTCCCTGTTCAGATTGCAACTCTTTTATGATGGGTTCCTCCTTCCATGAATGACGTAGGGAATGTAGAGAGGAAGCCTTGGCCCTTGATCTAGGTTCAACAAGGTAGACAAAGGAAGGTGCTTGGGGAAGAAAAGGATGATAGTGTGAAAATGGATGGTGTTTGGCGGAAGCAAGTTTGGTGAAGGTGTTTGGTGGCTCAAAGTTGGCTCACTCCAAAGTAGTTGGAGGCCACTCTAGGTTTCACTCTCCAAGGGTGGAGAATGGAGGTAGGCTAGCCGAAGCAACCCTAGGGACTAAGGATAAGGATTTGAGGCAAAATGTGCTCTCTCAAATTCATATAATCCAAAGTATTTACAAGTGGTGGGGTGTTGGGTATTTATAGGAGGGGAGGCATCTAGGGTTGCATTTGGAGTAGGCAAATGCATTCCAAATGAAATGCAAATGAACCCTAGATGCAACTTGGTGGCCAAGGATGGAATCTATGGGTTTAGATTGGCTATATCTAGGTGCATGTTAAGACCATGCAACCTTTGCCCTCCACTTGGGCCTAAGCCTTTCTAACACCAAAAATAGGTCCAAGGTCACCAAAAAATGTGTCTCCTCCTAATGTTAAACCCTAGCCCAAAATTAAAACCCTAATTAACTAAAGCACCCCATAATACAAGGGTAAAATGGGAAATACAAAGAAAATAAATCCTATGACTAAAATACCCCAAAATACAAGGGTAAAATGGGAAATACAACGAAAATAAATCCTATGACTAAAATACCCCAAAATACAAGGGTAAAAATGGAAAACAAAGACAAATGTCATAAAAACCTAGCTAAGGCCCAAAAGTGGGCTTATTCCTCTTTATGGTTTTTCATCACTAACCCATTCCTCTTGCCTCCTTCAATATGTCACCCCTTGGTCTTCTTGGTCTTAGTATTATTCCATCATTTTATCCCTGTTCTCAAAAGATTTCTCTGTTCATAACTTAATCCTTGTTCCATCCGAGTTAACCAACTAAGCATAGATTAACTCAAGATTTCCCTACACGAATTAAGCAAACACATACAACATTGAACCTCCCCACAAGATTAAGCAACTTGTGAGCAACCTGATTCGTTAAGCATGAACAGGTATCATAAACGTTTCAGAGATTCAATGAAGAAGAACAAAGCAGAACACAGATTCAAATACAAATAAGACCTCAAATAGATATTGCAATCTGCTCAAGGAACCAACCCCAAGGGTTTTTAGCCTTCCATTAAAATGAAAATAGAAACGAAAATAGAGTCAAAACAGAAACGAAAATGCAAGGAAGGAGAACAACAAATGAGTAATCTGTATTCTTCAAATATAAATTCTCAAGTTCTACAACCAGAGAAGAGAAAGAAAACAAAATGTGACTGACTTGAAAAGCAGCAAAACATAAAACTCCAACAGAGAGCAAACAAAAATGTAAAAACCAAAGAGAAAGGAGAGCAAAACGTAAATTGTAGCTACTGAAACAAAAACGTTCCAGGAAGAACAACAGAGAATCCAAAAACGTAAAAGAGAAAAAAAAAGGAGAGAACTGTTCACGTAGTGACATCTGATTGCTTATGTTAGTGGCTGCCAAGTCAGCCCTAACCTAAATGAGCAAAAACAAATTGGGCCTAATAAAATACAAGTCTGACCCAAGATCAATAAAATAGCCTACAAACTAAAAATGAATGCTGAGGTGGAAAATGGTGCAGCAGTGACATGGCAGATGATGTGGCAGATGACGTGGTAGCTCCACTTGAAGTCCAGAAATTAATTCCAAGCCCAGATAATTATTAAATGCCCTGAAAATAAAAATTTGGAATAATTAGATTCAGAAAATTCAAATTAGTTAAAATATGAATTACCGGTCCAATTAAAGCCCAAATAGAAAATAGTGCAGATAATCAACAATTAAGCGCAAATCAGAGATTAAAATAAGTACAGAAAGGTAAGAAAATAGGGGAAAATAATGACTCATCAAATTCCCCCACACTTAGCCTTTTGCACTCCTGGGCAAAATCAAAAAGCAAAGCAAGGAACAATTCCAAAGACAGCGAAGAGAGTGACACAACAGGAAGAAACATAAACAAGAATACACAGAAGAAAAAAAACAGATTTACACAATCCTCAATGAATCCTAGGGAAAGAAAAGGAGTAGACAACATCCAACACAAAAAGAGTCAGAGAAACCAGATACTTATGGAAATCATCCAAGCATTTCAAAACATGGCAAGATAATCAATCAGCTCAAGAGGTGAATCAAAAGCAACAGAGTGTATCACTATATCTCTCAAGTGTCTGGGCAACTATATACTCTCAAAGCATTCATGAAAACAAGCAACAGATAGACTTGGCAAGCCTCTAAAATCAACACCCAAAATACATGCACATAAGGATCAAAAGGTCTTTTTAGGGTTGTAATGAGGCCAAGGACAGGGTAGAGGAAAATATATGGGATAAGTAACTACAAACCAGAGGAACTAGAGGAGCAATGGGGAATAAGTCAAGAATGCGCACAAGAAACAAACCCAAAAACCTCTAATGACCTCTATGATGATGAATCCTCTTTCTCTTGCCTCAAACAACTTCTTTTTTTCATTTTTTTTCTGGACATGAACAGTACATAGTGAACAGTACACACAAAAATTTGAAATGAGATAAGATAACATGTAGAGAAGTAAAGTGTACAACATAAGGGATCAACTAGCCAATATACATCATCCAATGAAACATACACACACCCCCACACTTATTCAAGAACTTATTCCCAAAACAATTCCAAAGCTCCAAAACTCCCTAAGGTTAAGGTAATCATGGTTTTTCGCTTAAGGCTTGTAATGAGCTTCAAACAAAGAAGGGGGAAATAGGCTCAGCAGGGGTTATCAGAGGAGTTAATTCAAGGTAGGCTTATTTGGCTAGAGGCTTATGAGAATCAAAATGCCTTAATCATATCCAAACATGCATGTGAATCAAGAAGTATCAAACAGAGTCAAGACAAGGCAACTGTGCAAGCAATCAAGAGGCATAACACACAAGAAAGAACAGAGAGTGGCTCAAATCCTCACACAGGGTATATCTGTCACAATTAAAACAACCTCTCAAACCTCAAAATCATCTTTTTTAGTAGAGAAAAACAGGGATTTCAAACCATTAGTATCAAGAAACTCCTATCCAAGAATGAAGTAAGTGCCTACAAACTATCAAAACCCAGAAATCAAAGAGAAACATGCAAAACTGTACATAACACCTAAACATAAAACCTAAAATAACAAATAAACCCTAAAAGCATGTAACCAAAACAGTCCCCCCCCCACACTTAAATCACACATTGTCCCAATGTGGCCCAAACAGAAGATCAGAGCAATCAGAACAATCAATAAATCTGGACAAGTGCAATAAAAGTAAAGAAGGAGAAGGGGAAAGAAAACTCCCTAAGTCATGGTGGGAGAGTAGAAGGGTCGAGCAGAGACATCTCCTCTTCAACTGCATTCAAAAAGGATGGATTGCTGAGGAAAGGCTTCAGACGGTGCCCATTAACTTTGAAGCTCTTGTCTGTGGATTCACTTTTGACATCAACTGTACCATAAGGAAAAACATTAGTAACAACAAAAGGTCCAATCCACTTAGAACGTAACTTACCACCCATGAGTCCGAGCCGAGAATTGTACAAGAGAACTTTCTGGCCAACCAAGAAGTCCTTCCTAGCTATCAAGATGTCATGGAACTTCTTGGTTTTCTCCTTGTAGAACTTAGAGTTCTCATAGGCTTCAAGGCAGATCTCATCAAGCTCACTCAGTTGCAACTTTCTTTCCTCTCCACCCTGATCAATAGAGAAGTTGTAGGTCTTCACAGCCCAGTAGGCTCGGTGCTCTATCTCCACAGGAAGATGACATGCCTTACCAAAGACAACCCGATAAAGGATACATTCCTATGGGTGCTCTGTAGGTAGTCCTATGCGCCCAAAGAGCATCCTCCAACCTGTTACTCCAATCTTTTCTGTTGGGCTGCACAATCTTCTCTAAGATCCTCTTGATCTCCCTATTTGAAATCTCAGCTTTCCCATTAGTCTGGGGGTGGTAGGGTGTAGAAACTCTATGCACTACCCCATACTTCTTGAGCAAAGCCTGCATGGATCTGTTACAAAAATGGGTGCCCTGATCACTAACAATAGCTCTAGGTACTCCAAACCTGCAGAATATGTTAGATCTGACAAAATCCACAACAACCCGAGCATTATTAGTTCTGGTGGCTTTGGCTTCCACCCATTTTGAAACATAATCAACAGCTAGGAGAATGTAGGAAAAACCAAAAGAAACAGGAAAGAGACCCATGAAATCAATACCCCAGACATCAAACACCTCACAGAATAGCATGGGTTGTTGAGCCATCTGCTATCTCCATGTAAGGGATCCTCCTGCTCTCTGACACTGCTCATAAGTGCTGCAAATCTTCCACGCATCCTTGAAGATGGTGGGCCAGTAAAAACCACAGTTAAGCACCTTGCGAGCTGTCCTCTGAATGCCAAGATGACCACCAGATGCAGAAGAATGACAGAATTGCAGGACCGAGTCAATCTCATGGTCCGGCAAGCATCTCCTGATTACCTGATCACTGCAAAACTTCCACAAATAGGGGTCATCCCAAACATAATGTTTAGCATCACTCTTAAGTTTATCAATCTGAGCTCTAGATGCTAAAGGAGGAAAAACAGAAGCAACTAAATAATTGACAATGTTCACAAACCAAGGGGTGGGGGAAGGAACAGAAACTGTTAACTAGTGTTCATAAGGAAAATCATCCTGAATAGGCAAAGTGTCCTCATCCTCAGCTCTCTCAATCCTGCTGAGATGGTCTGCCACCAAATTTTGTGCTCCACTCCTGTCACGGATGTCCAAGTCAAACTCTTGAAGCCAGGAATCCATTTGATCAACCTAGGCTTTAAGTCAGCCTTCTTCAACAAGTACTTTAGAGCTGCATGATCTGTAAAAACAACGACACGAGAACCAAGCAAATATGATCGAAATTTATCAAGTGCAAAAATAATGGCTAAACGTTCCTTTTCTGTGGTCGTGTAATTTGCTTGAGCAACATCTAATGTCCTGGAAGCGTAGTATATCACCCTAGGTGATTTGTCAACCCTTTGTGCTAAGACAGCCCCCAGTTCATAATTTGAAGCATCACACATCAGCTCAAAGGGAACTGTCCAGTCTGGTGCCTGAATGATAGGAATGGTGGTGAAGGCTGTCTTGAGGCAATCAAACGCCTCCTTGCACCTGTCATCAAAATCAAATTCAATATCCTTCTGAAGCAAGTTGGATAGTGGAAGGGCTTTCTTGCTGAAGTCCTTAATGAAACGCTTGTAGAAACCTGCATGGCCAAGAAAAGATCGCACCTCTCGCACGCAAGAGGGGTAAGGCAATTGTGCAATAACAGATATCTTTGCAGGGTCAACCTCAATGCCCCGACTAGAAATGATATGCCCTAAAACTATGCCCTGCTCTACCATAAAATGACATTTCTCAAAATTAAGAACAAGGTTAGTCTCAATGCATCTATTCAAAACTCTATCCAAACTATCCAAGCATGCATCAAAAGAGGATCCATAAACAGTGAAATCATCCATAAACACTTCTATGCAATTTTCAATAAAATCACTAAAAATACTGAGCATGCACCGCTGGAATGTGCCAGGGGCATTGCATAGGCCAAAAGGCATCCTTCTATAGGCAAAAGTACCAAAAGGGCAGGTGAATGTGGTCTTTTCCTGATCCTCAGGAGCGATATGAATTTGAAAATAACCAGAGAACCCATCAAGAAAACTGTAATGAGATTTACCTGCCAGACGCTCAAGCATCTGATCAATGAAGGGCAGAGGAAAATGATCCTTCCTTGTTGCTTGGTTGAGCCTCCGATAGTCAATACAGACCCTCCAACTGTTTTGGACTCTGGTGGGTATGAGCTCATCCCTCTCATTCTTAACAATAGTGAGGCCTGTCTTCTTGGGGACCACCTAGACCAGACTCACCCACTAACTATCTGAAATGGGATAGGTGATCCCAGCCTGTAGAAGCTTGGTGACCTCTTTCTTCACAACATCCAAAGTCACCGCGTTAAGTCTCCTCTGAGGCTGTCTCACTGGTTTAGCTCCATCCTCCAATAATATCCTGTGCATGCATGTGGATGGGCTAATGCCAGGAATGCCTGCGAGGGTCCAACCAATTGCCTTTTTGTGCTTCTGAAGCACATGCAACAACCTATCTTCTTGATCAGCATCAAGGGATGTGAATATGATCACAGGGAATCTCTCATCATCCTCCAAGTAAACATACTTGAGGTTCTCTGGAAGAGGCTTCAACTCTGGGGTGGGTGCTGGTTGAACATCAGAAGGAACCAAAGAAGGGAGAAGGGGTTCCGCAGCCTGTACCTCAACCTGCAAGTCAGATTCTTTTGTACTTCCTGCAAAATGGTTAGTGAATTCTGACTGTATAAAATCAAGAGCAAGAGGTACAACACCCAAAGTGTCAAATTCAAATTCAGATGCCTCATAATCAGTTTCACATTCAGATTGATATTCAGATTCAGACTCATACTCAATGCATGGAAGATAGCTATACAAATCATATGAAAATGAATGCTTCTTAGCATGAGAAGAATCTAAACCATGAATGTGCTCATCAACTCATCAACTCATCAACTAGATCATCAATCAATTCAGCACGAAAAACAGAATGAGCTTCAGAAGGAAATTTCATGGCATCCAAAATATTAAAGAGAACAACAATATCACCAAATTCCATAGACAAGGTGCCAACATTAACATCAATCTTGGTCCGGGCTATTTTCAAAAATGGTCTGCCTAGAATGATTGGGACAGAACCATGGGAGAATCTCTCTTCCATATCAAAAACATAAAAATCAACGGGAAAAATTAGTTCACCAACCCGAACCAAGACATCCTCTACAAAACCTGTGGGGTGGGCAACACTCCTATTGGCCAACTGAATGACCACACCCGTAGGTTGCAAAGTACCAAGAGACAAAGAATTAAAAATAGACAGAGGCATGAAATTAATTGAAGCTCCTAAATCAAGCATGGCATTTTCAAATTTATTGTTACCAATAATGCAATGTACACAAAATGTACCTGGGTCCTTACACTTTTCAGGAATGTGTGGAACAGATTTACCTATGAGTGTTGAGATGTTTCTGCCCATGCTGATTCGCTCATTACCTTTCAGCTTCCTCTTGTGGGTGCACAAGTCTTTCAGGAACTTAGCATATCTGGGAATTTGCTTGATGGCATCCAGTAGAGGTATGTTCACCTCCACCTTCCTGAAAGTCTCCAAGATCTCTTTGTCCACCTCTTCCATCTTTTTGCTTGGAATTGATTTTGGTGGAAATGGAAGAGGGATAGGAGGCTGATGTAGATCATAACTGTGTGCACTGGAAGAAGGTCCACCTGCATGAAAATTTTTGCTACTACCTGTATGGCCCTCTTTCTCAAGTGTAGGCTCAGGTGGAGGTACAACAGCTGTAGGTGCTGGTATGTCAATTTGTTTGCCAGACCTCAAGGTGATGGCACTCACATTCTTCAGATTTTGCACAGTTTGTGAAGGTAGCTTGTCTGAATTTTGGGACTATGCCTGATTGAGCTGAGTTGCCATCTGACCCATTTGATTTGTCAAACTTTGAATGGAAGCTCTGGTCTCTTGTTGGAACTGCATGTTTTGGATGGTCATCTGCCTCACCAGCTCCTCCAATGAAGGCTCAGAAGAAGTGGAAGGTTGAGCTGGTTGGGCTGCAGGTGCAGGAGGAGGTCTTTGTTGAGGAGACTGGTATGTAGAACTGGAGGGATTGTTTTGGAAAGGTGGTGGATTTTGCTGCTGCTGCTGCTGAGAGTTTCCCCACCTCAAGTTAGGATGATTCCTACAACCTGGATTGTATCTATTGGAAGACAGATCATAATTCTGTTGTTGCTGTTGTGGAGGCCTATTGTTGTAAATGTTGGCAGCATATGCTAGTGGGGCATCAGGACCTGTAGAAGAGTCTTGCAAAGAGGGACAAGCATCTGTTGGATGACTAATTGAAGTGCAGATGCCACATACTTTTGCTGGTGGTGGAGCTGATTTTTGATTTGCAGCCAGTTGTGAAACCAAGGTGGTGAGAGCATCAATCTTACTCTCCAGTTTTTTGTGTTCAGTGGAATCTGAGGCTACCACATCATGCACACCCCTCACAACTATGGCATCACTCCTCATATTGAATTGTTGTGAGTTGGACGCCATTTTTTCAATCAGCCCTCTAGCAGAAGCAGGTGTCATATCTCCTAAAGCTCCTCCACTAGCTGCATCAATCATGCTTCTATCCATTATGTTCAACCCCTCATAGAAATACTGCAATAATAGCTGCTCAGAAATTTGATGGTGAGGGCAGCTAGCACACAGCCTCTTGAATCTCTCCCAGTACTCGTATAAGTTCTCCCTCGTGAGTTGCCTAATTCCAGATATGTCCTTCCGGATTGCAGTGGTCCTGGATGCAGGGAAGAATTTTTCGAGGAACACTCTCTTCAAATCATCCAAGCCGGTTATTGAGCCAGGAACCAGATAATACAACCATTCCTTGGCAAGATCCTCCAATGAAAAAGGGAATGCCTTCAGGTAGATGTGATCTTCAGGGACATTATGTGGCCTCATGGTGGAACAAACTATGTGGAACTCCTTGAGATGCTTGTGTGGGTCCTCACCTGCACGACCATGAAACTTAGGCAACAAATGGATGAGTCCAGTTTTAAGCACTAAAGGAATATCTTCCTCAGGATATTGAATGCATAGACTCTCATATGTGAAATCAGGTGCAGCCATCTCCCTAAGTGTTCTCTCTGGAGGTCCAGGTTGGTCACCCATATTTTCAGTTGAGTCAACTTCAAATGCTACACGCACACTATGGGTATCACTCTCCGGTGAGACTATATGCTCTCTAACTAATCTATGGTATGTTCTATCTATTTCAGGATCAAATGGGTGCAAAAATTCAAGGTTGCTCCTAGTCATGCACTACATGCAACACATGCATGAATAGTAACTGTGAACAGTAAAAACTACCACAAAAATCATTAGAATTTTCATGCAAATTTGGAAAACATTAAAACTAATGCACCAACATCATCCTAAAACCATAAGACACTACCACAAAAAAGTTGAGAACAAAATTCAAAACCTAACTATTTTTAAAAAAATAGAAAAGTTTGGAAAAATAGTGAAATAAAACTTCAAAAATAAAAAAGAAATAGTAAACGACCTTTTTTTGAAGATCTATCTAGGGCCACCAAGCATAGTAGTGTGGGTTTGATAGATCTTTTTTTTCTACACAAAATGGAAAAAAAGTTTGCCTAATTCCAATAACCAGAGCCAAAGTTATGGCCCTTTGAAGTTTTGCTGAAATTGTTTTTAAAAAAAATTGTATCTCCAAATTTTGATCAAACTGGGTGCCCTAGCTATTTTTTACACAAAATATAGGTTGAAAGAAGTTACCAAAAAAAAAATAAGACAAAAATAACAAGTCTAGCTATCAAAAGCAAAAATCACAATTAATTGGAAAATTCAGTTACTATTCAGCACTATTCATGCGCTACATTTTTGCACCAGATTTTGCAACACTTTCACACCCTTTTCCCACAATTTTAGAACTCGAACAAAGGAGTAGTAGGGAGATAAAACAGAGTATGCCTATTCCAGAACAGAGCATGCACCAAAACGCACCAAAAAAACGCACCAAAACAGAGCCAAAACGCACCAGATTTTTGCACCACAACGCGCCAGATTTTGCACCACAATGCACCACGAAATGCACCAGAATTGAAACTCAACACACACAACAATGATTCAGCACACCAAATGGAATCAATATAATTGGTCACAATGGCCTATCAAATGCAATCAAGATCAACTATGACAAACATATGACAGCAAATGCATCAAAAACCAAATTTGAGTTACTGTTCCATTGGTTTACTATTCATCAGACTTAACAACATGAATTCTTCAGTTGGCTTATTGCTCAGTCTATTTGGACGTGCTCAGCAGATCAAAGAGAATATTATAGCCTATAAATAGTTTATTTCTTAATATTTCTGTATTTTATTTTTCTTTAGTTAGTTTTTGCCAACTATCATCTTCCCATAAACAGATATATAAATCTTCTTCTCTGTATCTTTTTGATATGTGAGAATTCAGTTTTACAATCTTATTATGGTATTAGTTGAAATTTCTGCAAACTCTCTCTAATCCATGACATCTAGTGCCATCTTCGAGCTTCATCTTTCCTCCAATGGCGACGAGTGCTAATGCCATGAAAGATGAATACTCCAATCCTCTTTTCCTTCATCTCTCCGATAATCCGTCTTCAATCTTGGTGTCTTAGCCTTTCAAAGAATCAAACTTGAGATCTTGGAGCAATGCCATGCGAATTGCACTCGAAGGGAAAAAAACTTGGTTTCATTGATGGCTCAATTCTAGAACCACCCGCATAAGATTCAAAAGAGACCTTCTTGGAAGCGCAACAACAACATCATCACGTCTTGGATCATGAATTCATTCTCGAAAGACATTGCTGCCAGCATTTCTTACACATGCACAACATCAGAAATCTGGAACGACCTCAAAATCAGATTTTAGAAGAAGAATGGGCCAAGAATCTTCAAGATTAAGTGTGATCTCATGAACCTGAAGCAAGGTGATCTCACCATAACTCAGTATTATACGAAGGTAAAATCTTATTGGGAGGAATTGGCTGAATTTCAACCTGCCAACACATGCACATGTGGAGGCATCAAGCCATGGATAAACCATCATAATATGAATCAGGTCATTCTTTTTCTCACAGGATTAAATGATTCATACTCTCATGTGAGGGGTCAAATCCTACTTATAGATCCAATTCCACCAATGAATCAAGTTTTTCCCTTGTAAGTCAAGAAGAAACTCAAAGGGAAATTGAAGTTGACCATCCTTTGCAAGAATCACATCCTGCATTTGCTTTGAATGCCCAAGATAATAAGTATAAACAAAAATCAAAAGGAAAGACTTTACTGTGAAGAATGCAAGAAACATGGCCATACAAAGGACACTTGTTTCAAGATTCATGGATATCCAGCTCACTTCAAGAAGAAAACATCCAATGCTCCTGCTTCCACAGCCAAATTGATGGTCAATTAGGTTGCCCATGATGAAGAAAACCCATTACAGTTCACTGCTCAACAATATCAGAAATTGTTAGCACTCCTCCAGAATCCGCCAGCATGTTCAAATACTCAACATTCTAACCAACATCACATTAATGGTACTATCTTTACAATCCATCCAAGAACTAATTCTAATTTCTCTAATAATTGGATATTAGACTCTAGTGCTAGTACCCATGTTTCTTCCTGTAAATCCATGTTTTATTCCTTCACTGATGTGCATTGTTGAGCTTAAGAGAGCTTGAAGCTTAAAAGAGTTTTGATGATTACAACATGAGTGTACAACAACAACATGGAAGCACAAAAACAAAGTCAAAGAAGAGTCAAGAGAATGTTATGTAATAGTGCTATGTAATAGAGTTTAGAGTTTATAAATTGTTTTGAATAAGTTTTTATGTTGTGTGTGCTTAGTATGCTTCGTGCATGAGCAAATCTATATCTGAGCTAAGTAGAGAGTATATGATGATGATTGAAAAGGATTGGAAAGTTATTTTGAGACTCAAAACGAAGTTTTGAAAACTAACTCAAAATAATCGATTATCGTTAAATATAATCGATTATTCCAGCAACAGGCAAAATGGGATGCCTTGCTACAATAATCGATTATTTGCCAAAATAATCGATTATCCCAAGAACAACTCTCTAGAATAATCGATTATCCAGCAAAATAATCGATTAAATTGTTCTTGGTTGGTTTCCAGAAAACCTGAAGAACAAAATAATCGTTTATTCTTTAAAATAATCGATTATCTGGGTCTGAGACTTTTATAAATAGTTTGAAATTTTTGAAACTTCAGACATAGAGTTAGAACTGATAATCAATTTGCGAAAAACGTTTTGTGGAGTCTTTGTGACATCTTGGAGAGTTTTCTTTGTGAAATCCAAGAGTGAAAACGTTTTTGAAAAGCTTTGTTAGAAGATCATCATCATCATATCTTGAAAGGGAAAGATTAAGATTTGCTTCAAGAATTCCAAGTGAATTCGTTCCTTTATTCTTTGTGAATCTTTGTAAAAATCTTGGGAAGGCTTTCTCAAGTGGTAAGGTTTCTTGTAGTGGGTTCTACAAGGGGTGCTTTCTTGGGGTCAAGAAAGTGGTTATCTTTAGTGTTGAAGTATATGCATGTGTGTGTGCTTGTAAACCTTCTTGCTTAAAGATAGTGGAACAAATCTTAATCAGGTGTTGATTAAGGACTGGATGTAGGTCACATGTGGAGTGGCTGAACCAGTATAAAAGACTTGTGCAATCTTCTTCTACCTTATCTTTTACTTTGTGTAATTTTTGGTTGAACATTAAAGAAGATAAATCTTGATTAACAAGTATATGTGAATATTGTTGGTTTAAATCTGAATTAGAACATTATATTTGAACCTCATAATTCTGTAATCAAGAGAGCATATTGCATTCAAACTTTCATAACAAGTCTTTAGAAGTGCTTCATTTGAAAATTCAGTCATAGAAAAGTTTTAAGTGAAATAAAGATCCTAAATACTCTGAAATTTTTGAAAGGGTCATAGAATCCAATTCACCCCCCCCTCTTGGATTGTGCCATTCTTTTCTAACATGCATGACCAATATGTGACTCTGCCCAACAAATCTAAAATACCTGTTAAAGGGATTGGTAATATCAAGATAGAAGTCAATCTAACTTTGTTCAACGTTCTGTATGTCCATACCTTCAACTTCAATCTTATCTCTGTTAGTTCCCTATTGCATGATAGAAATATCTGCATAACCTTGTATGTTACTCACTTTGTGATACAGGAGGTCACCAACTCCAAGAAGATTGGTCAGGGTACATGCTTTCTGGGTTATACATGCTGTGTCAAGATGCCAACAAGAAAGTATGTAGTATAGTTTGCAATAACATGTGTAACAATGTTGCTAATACTTCTGCTTCCCATAAATCCACTTTGTGGCATAATAGATTAGGGCATATGTCTGATAAAATTTTAAGACTCCTAAGCAATAAATTGGACTTGGTTGTTCCTACATCATTTGATTCTTCTAATTGCAATATATGTCCTTTTGCTAAATTGAAAAGATTGCCATTTACTTGTCATAATAATTTTTATGATTCCATTTTTGATCTCTTACATTGTGACATATGGGGTCCCTATGGCCATCCCACCTATAATGGTATGAGGTATTTCTTAACCTTGGTGGATGACCACTCAAGGTACACATGGACACACATTCTCTAGCATAACTCAGATGCACCAGCAGCCCTAAAATGATTTTTTAGATTTATCCAGAACCAATTTGGAAAGAAAACCAAACAAATGAAAAGTGACAATGCTAAGGAACTTCTCTTGATAGAATTCCTTGCTCAAGAAGGAACTCATCACCAATTACCATGTGTGGAAAGACCTCTGCAAAATGCAATGGTGGAAATAAAACACCAACATATCTTAAATATTGTCCGAGCTCTATACTACCAATCCAACATCCCTATCTCGTACTGGGGTGAATGTATCCAAACAGCCACATACATTTTAAATGGACTACCTTCTCCAAACACTAACAATACTTATCCATATCAACTGTTATACAACAAAGAACCAGACTATACAAGTATGCATTCTTTTGGCTGCTTATGCTACACAACAACTCTCTTGTCCAAAAGAAACAAGTTCTCCCCTAGAAGTCATCCTTGCATATTCCTTGGATATCCAAATTGATGGAAATCTAATCCCCAAGGATCCCTTTGGAAGAGGTAAGACCAAAAAGGGTGAAGGTTGATTCAAGGAGGCTCACACTTGAAGACCATTGGGCCTTTAACTAGGTCCATGGTTAGGAGGCTAGAGGAGGCTTCTACAAAGGAGGTGCTTCTTAGACCTATGCTCAATATGAATATTGAGTATGATTCCTCTTTTTAGTCTCATAGTCTCTATTGTGCATACATTGTACAGTTTGATTTCTTGTACCTTGTATATAGTAGATACTTGTATAGGTGTATTTTTCCTTTGTATTTGTGAGACACTTTCTTTCTTTGATTTTAGGTTATCCTTTAGGAATTTAGGGTATGTTACTTGGAGAATTTTGCTCCATTTTACCTTGTATTAAGGGTCATTAATTTTTGTATTTTTCAGTAGTAGAAGTGGGGTGACAAATAGCAAAGAGTGTAGGTACAACTAGCAATTGGGTCAGAATTGGGCCTAGGCCAAATTTTACATATTAGGCTTGTTTTGATCCATATTTTCCAAGGAATTAATTTAGCTAGGTCTCACCATCATATGGTGAACCTAACTAACCCAACTCCAAGTTTTTGGATTGGATTAAATATGGAAAAACAAGTGGGCCGCCTAACTTGCCTTCCTTTGGCCGAAATTGCTTAGTTGCTTGTACACTTGGGAAGCTTGTGCTACAAGCCTCTAACTTAACTTGCTTCCCAAGCTTCTAAGTTAAAGGCTTGCTTCACAAGCCTCCTAAACCATCTAGGATGGTCAAGCTAAGCTAACCATGGTTCTCTTGAACCATAGTTAGCCTAGCTTGCACCATAAGTTTCTCCCACCATATATAAACCTTTTTCTTACCTTTGTAATCACTTTTGATGATATTTTTGAGTGAGATCAGAATTTACACGAAAATTCTCTCTTCCAAAAGTCTTTAACCTCTTTGATATTCATCCAATTCTCTTATCCCTTCCATAGAAGAGTGTGGTGAGAATTGAAGAGATTTATCTCTTCCCCAAGGAGTGGCGTCTTTTGAGAGGGTTCTACACCAAACCATGGTGCTTCCAAGGTCTTTTCCTCTGTTGGAGACCTTGGAGAAGCTTAGGAAGAATCAAGGAGCCAAAGGTCTAGGGAGGAACTTGAAGAGGAATCAACATCAATCCAGTTTCTCCACCAAGTTTCCATCATTTGGTATCAAGAGCTAGGTCTCCTTGGTAAATTTGTTCTTGAGTTTTTTCTTTCAATTTTTTTCGGTCAAAAACATGTAATATTGTGTCTAAACAGTTCTTACATGTGTTTCCTTTTATTGTCTTGAGTTTGTGTGCCTTGAGTTGTTCTTGTGTCACATTAATAAATCTATAGAACAAACTCACATTGTCTTGCTTGTTTTTGATTCATGCACTAATTCATGTGAATCAATCTTTGTGTGTGCCTTTAGGTATTCCTTGTATGTTCTTTTTAATGTTTTAGGATTGCTTTTATCTTCCATTGGACTCCTAATAATTTGGTCAAAAAAATAAACTCCTAAAAAGAAACAAGAATACAAACATTTTTCATTTCTTAATCTTCTAGTTTTGTCTTAGATTCATGTGTAGTTGCTTTGCTTGTCATTAAATCCTTTGTGTGCCTTTTTATTTTTGAATCTATATGCATTAATCTCTGTTCGTGTATGGTGTCATTGCTGACTGAACATTAATAAATCTTAGAGTGCTCATAAAATGATTCCAATGCATGTTATTAGTTCTAACATGTTCTAGAGTCAATTTTTTGTGAACTTCAATTGCTATTAGTTTCTTAGCAATTTGTGGCCAGAAATTCCTTGTGTCTTCTTGTGCTTGTTTTGAAAAATAAAACATAGTTAGAAGTGTATTAAAAACGAAAATCAAAGTGTACTGAAAGGAAGAATAAACTAGTACCAAAACTAGTAACATTTTGTGATTGAAATTTTTGACTAGTACACTTACACTTCTTACTTCTCTTTTCTCCACCACTTGGAAACCTCTTTGTTAATTGTTTGGACTCTGTTTTAAGTGCTCATAATTTGTATTAAAAATAAAAACAAAATAAAGATACAAAAAGACAAGAAAAAGAAAAGAAAACAAAAGAGAAAAACCTAGAAAAAGAAAAGTGAAACAAGAAACTATTAGGAGCACTTGGCTTTGAATTTTTGTGTGATTTTTCTTGAGGTTTGCTTGCTGTCCAGTGGCTGGAAAAAGACTTTAAAATACTCAAAATATTAGCACAATTTTTGTTTTAGTTTTATAATCCATTCTAGAGCCATTTCTAGGATTATTCCTTTGGGTGCTAGCTTTGAAATCAACCTTTAATTGTTGCTTTGTGTCTTCTTGGCCTTCTTTGGTTTGTCATATTAATTCCTATGAGAGTGTAGCTTATTCTAATTGTGCATTTTCAGTTTTGTTTTCTTGGCCTCTACTTTCTCTTGTTGATTGTTAAGCCTTGGTGGGAGATAACTCTTTTTCAAGCTATTACACTTGGAAGGAAGGGCTAATTGAGACATATTGGGTTAATCTCAAAGGGGCTACCACTTGAAGAAGATTGAGGTACAAAATACTTGAGTGAAAACACTTTGGAAAGGTTCACTTGTTTGTTCATTTTGCAGCCAATAATTTTTCTTAATTTTAGGTCAAAGTTTAGAGACGAATTTTGGAAGGAACTAGTGACGGATTCTTGGAGAAACTAGAGACGGATTTTGGAGATTAGAGACGGATTTGAGGAGACCACCTAGCTACTCTCAAATTGGTCACTAAGCTTGAAGCCAAGGCTGTTCCAAACTCGGATACCAACCTCCTTTGGTGGAATTCTTCAAGCTTCTTGAATTGTGTTGCTTCCTTGTTTGTAACTCTTTAACCAAACCCTTGGGTTAACGTTTAACTTTCTTTGTTAAGTCAAACTCACATTTAGGAGTGGTTCTTTGGGAAACTCACTTGTTTAAAGTCCCACCACTTCCTAAATTTTTCTAAATAAAGAACCCTAAAACCGTTTAGTACTTGTGGAAGGGTCCCCAAAAGGCTTCAAGTGTCATTTGGGCTTCCACTAGGAGACGCCTAGTTTAATTGCTTTCATAAACCGTTTAGTACTTATGGAAGTGTTCCAAGGGATTCTAAGTGTCACTTGGACTTCCACCATAGGACAATTCGACTAGTGTATGCTTTACTTTCTTTCCTTTACTTGTTTTAATTCTAAGTTTGTTTAGAAGGCTTCCTATTGCCTACTAGGGGTTTCGTGCACACACACACAACCACTTGACTTGTTTGTGTGAAAAATTTGTTTTGTAAGACAAGTATAAGGGGGTTTAGTAATTTCCACTTGAAAAGGCTTGGTTATTAAGTGGCTCCTTGTAGCTCACCTCCCTTGATAGTGCAACTTGTATACTTAGACCTCCAAGTACTTAGTCTTACACCAAAAAGAGAAAACCTTTTGTGAAAATCTTTATCACTCAATTTGCAAAATTCCTTAAGATTTGTGAAAACCTTTCTCCTACAAAAATGAGTGATCATTCTCATGCAAGTAGTGTGCATGGTCATCATGCTCCTAGAAGTCATAGGAGTACTAAGGATGAACTTAGGGAACTTAGGGAATATATTAGAAGAAAAGAAATAGAAAATGAAAAAAACAATGAAACAATAAGAGAGTTGTTGAGTAAGCTTGTGGTGGGGGGTGAAGCTAATAAACCCCATGCCAATGAGGGTATACAAAGTACAAGAAATCAACTATACAAGTATGTACAATGGAAACTCAAGAGACTAATAAGAGGAATCATAATCAATGCTCATGAAGAGCAAAGGTCTTAGAAGCACCTCCTCTGTAGAAGCCTCTTCTAGCTTCCTAACCATGGACCTAGTCAAAGGTCCAATGGCCTTCATATATACATCCTCCTTGGATGGTCCTCCATCACCATCATTGAACCCATACATACAAACGAAGCATTAGCATGCATCTCTACTCACAAAACTAAGCAAACCATTAGTAAAGCAAGGTGAACCAGTTAAGTGAAAACAAAACCATAAAGCATGGAAAAACAACAGATTCAAAAGGATTAAAAACGTAAGAACACCAGGAATGAATAAACCTCAATGAATGCATTTAACCGAGTTCGAGAGTATTACAGTCTAGCCTTCCATGGAGGAAGACATAGAAGAAAACGAAAACTCAAAGGAAGAAAATGGAAGGGTTTAGTTCTTAATACAACTAGAGAACGAAAAAT
This sequence comes from Cajanus cajan, assembly GCF_000230855.2. Lineage (NCBI taxonomy): Eukaryota > Viridiplantae > Streptophyta > Magnoliopsida > Fabales > Fabaceae > Cajanus > Cajanus cajan. Next base: position 52,198,124 of record NC_138524.1, on the reverse strand, counting down.
GGAAGAAATAGGTGATGAATAGCTCCAGAACAAGGAAAAACGCCCAAAAGAAAGAGGAGAACGTGGTCACATCAAGTCTGCCTCCCAGTTCAAAAGTGGTGGCTGCATGGTCAGCCCCAAGACCTAGAAGACACTTGGTCAAAACCCTAAAACGAAGTGGGCCTCCTTCCCATTTGTCTGGCCCAAAAAAGACTAAAACAAGGTAGACAAAAATGTGAGTATGTGGCTGATGTGGCGCTGACATGGCAGATGATGTGGCAGCTCCACTTGAAGTCCAGAAATTAATTCCAAGCCCAGATAATTATTAAAATTCCCTAAAAATAAAAATTGGAATAATTAGATTCAGAAATTTCAAATTAGTTAAAATATGAATTACCGGTCCAATTAAAGCCCAAATAGAAAATAGTGCAGAATATCAAAAATTAAGCACAAATCAGAGATTAAAATAAGTACAGAAAGGTAAGAAAATAGGGAAAAATAATGACTCATCAAATTCCCCCACACTTAGCCTTTTGCACTGCTGGGAAAAATCAAAAAGTAGAGCAAGGAACAATTCCAGAGGCATCAAAGAGTGACACAACAGAAATAAGAATACACACAAGAAAACAAACAGATTTACACAATCCTCAATGAACCTGGGAAAAGAAAAGGAGTAGACAACATCCAACACACAAGGAGTCAGAGAAACCAGATACTTATGGAAATCATCCAAGCATTTCTAAACATGGCAAGACAATCAATCAGCTCAAGAGGTGAATAAAAAGCAACAGAACCTCACAAGATGCACTGTATCACTGTATCTTTCAAGTGTCTAGGAAACTGTATACTCTCAAAGCACTCATGAAAAACAAGCAATAGATAGACTTGGCAAGCCTCTAAAATCAACACCCAATAAACATGCACATAAGGATCATAAGGTCTTTTAAGGGTTGTAATGTGGTCAAGGACAAGGTAGAAGATAAAATATGGGATAAGTAGCTACAAACCAGAGGAACCAGAGGAGCAATGGGGAATAAGTGATGAATACGCACAAGAAACAAACCCAGAAACCTCTAATGACCTCTATGATAATCAATCCTCTTTCTCTTGCCTCAAACAACTTCTTTTTTTCATTCATTTTTTTTTCATTTTTTTTAGATTTTTGGAAATTTTTTTTAATGAACAGTACGTAGTGAACAGTACACACGAAAATTTAAAATGAGATAAGATAACATGTAAAGAAGTAAAGTGTACAGCATAAGGAATCAACTAGCCAATATACATCATCCAATGAAACATACACACACCCCCACACTTATTCAAGAACTTATTCCCAAAACAATTCCAAAGCTCCAAAACTCCCTAAGGTTAAGGTAATCATGGTTTTTCGCTTAAGGCTTGTAATGAGCTTCAAACAAATAAGGGAAAATAGGCTCAGCAGGGGTTATCAGAGGAGTTAATTCAAGGTAGGCTTATTTGGCCATAGGCTTATCAAAACAAAAATGCCTTAATCATATCCAAACATGCATGTGAATCAAGAAGTATCAAACAGAGTCAAGACAAGGCAACTGTGCAAGCAATCAAGAGGCATAACACACAAGAAAGAACAGAGAGTGGCTCAAATCCTCACACAGGGTATATCTGTCACAATTAAAACAACCTCTCAAACCTCAAAATCATCTTCCCAAGCAAAGAAAAGCAACGATTTCAAACCATACAATATCAAAAAACTCCTATCCAAGAATGAAGTAAGTGCCTACAAACTATCAAAACCCAGAAATCAAAGAGAAACATGCAAAACTGTACATAACAACTAAACATAAAACCTAAACCCAAAAATAACAAATAAACCCTAAAAGCATATAACCAAAACAGTTCTCGCCCACACTTAAACTACACATTGTCCCAATGTGGCACAAATAGAAGATCAGAGCAATCAGAACAATCAATAAATCTGGACAAGTGCAATAAAAGTAAAGAAGGAGAAGGGGAAAGAAAACTCCCTAAGTCATGGCAGTGGGAGAGAAGTAGGGTCAAGCAGAGACATCTCCTCTACAACAACATCCAACAAAGATTGATTGCTGAGGAATGGCTTTAGCCGGTGCCCATTGACTTTAAAGCTTTTATCTGTGGATTCACTTTTGATCTCAACTGTACCATAAGGATAAACGTTAGTAACAACAAAAGGTCCAATCCACTTTGATCGTAACTTACCACCCATGAGTCCGAGCCGAGAATTGTACAAGAGAACTTTCTGGCCAACCATGAAGTCCTTCCTAGCTATCAAGCTGTCATGGAACTTCTTGGTTTTCTCCTTGTAGAATTTTGAATTCTCGTAGGCTTCCAAGCGGATCTCATCAAGCTCATTTAGTTGCAACTTCCTTTCCTCACCAGCCTGATCAATGGAGAAGTTGCAGGTCTTCACAGCCCAATAGGCTCGAGGCTCTATCTCCACAGGGAGATGACATGCTTTGCCAAAGACAACCCGATAAGGAGACATCCCTATGGGTGCTTTGTAAGCAGTTCTATGTGCCTAGAGAGCATCCTCTAGCCTATTGCTCCAATCTTTCTTGTTGGGCTGTACAATCTTCTCTAAGATCCTCTTGATCTCCCTATTTGAAATCTAGGCTTGCCCATTAGTTTGGGGGTGGTAGGGTGTAGAGACTCTATGAACAACCCCATACTTCCTAAGAAAGGCCTGCATGGATCTATTACAAAAATGGGTGCCCTGATCACTAACAATAGCTCTGGGTACTCCAAACCTGCAAAATATGTTAGATCTGACAAAATCCACAACAACCCGAGCATTATTAGTTCTGGTGGTTTTGGCTTCCACCCATTTTGAAACATAATCAACAGTTAGGAGAATATATGAAAAACCAAAAGAGATAGGAAAAGGACCCATGAAATCTATACCCCAGACATCAAAGACCTCACAGAATAGCATGGGTTGCTGAGGCATCTGCTGTCTCCAAGAAAGGGCTCCTCCTGCTTTCTAACACTGCTCACAAGTGCTGCAAATCTTCCATGCATCCTTGAAGATGGTGGGCCATTAAAAACCACAGTCAAGCACCTTGTGAGCTGTCCTCTGAATGCCAAGATGACCACCAGATGCAGAAGAATGACAGAACTGCAGGACCGAGTCAATCTCATGGTCCAGCAAGCATCTCCTGATTACCTGATCACTGCAAAACTTCCACAAATAGGGGTCATCCCAAACATAATGTTTAGCATCACTCTTAAGTTTATCAATTTGAGCTCTAGATGCTAAAGGAGGAGAAACAAAAGCAACTAAATAATTGACAATGTTTGCAAACCAAGGAGTGGGGGAAGGAACAGAAACAGTTAACAAGTGTTCATCAGGAAAATCATCCTGAATGGGTAAAGTGTCCTCATCCTCAGCTCTCTCAATCCTGCTGAGATGGTCTGCCACTAAGTTTTGTGCTCCGCTCCTGTCACGGATGTCCAAGTCAAACTCTTGAAGCCAGAGCATCCATTTGATTAGCCTAGGCTTTGAGTCATCCTTCTTCAACAGGTACTTTAGAGCTGCATGATCTGTAAAAACAACGACACGAGAACCAAGCAAATATGATCGAAATTTATCAAGTGCAAAAATAATAGCTAAAAGTTCCTTTTCCATGGTCGTGTAATTTGCTTGAGCAGCATCTAATGTCCTGGAAGCGTAGTATATCACCCTAGGTAATTTGTCAACCTTATGTGCTAAGACAGCTCCCAGTGCATAATTTGAAGCATCACACATCAGCTCAAAGGGAACTGTCCAGTCTGGTGCCTGGATGATAGGAGTGGTGGTCAAGGCTCTCTTGAGGCAATCAAACGCCTCCTTGCACCTGTCATCAAAATTAAGTTCCATATCCTTCTGAAGCAAGCTGGATAGTGGAAGGGCTTTCTTGCTGAAGTCCTTAATGAAACGCCTGTAGAAACCTGCATGGCCAAGAAAAGATCGCACCTCTCGCACGCAAGAGGGGTAAGGCAATTGTGTAATAACAGATATCTTTGCAGGGTCAACCTCAATGCCCTTACTAGAAATGATATGCCCCAAAACTATACCCTGCTCAACCATGAAATGACATTTCTCAAAATTAAGAACAAGGTTAGTCTCAATGCATCTATTCAAAACTCTATCCAAACTATCCAAACATGCATCAAAAGAAGATCTATAAACAGTAAAATCATCCATAAACACCTCTATGCAATTTTCAAGAAAGTCACTAAAAATACTAAGCATGCACCACTGGAATGTGCCAGGGGCATTGCATAGGCCAAAAGGCATCCTCCTATAGGAAAAAGTACCAAAAGGGCAGGTGAATGTGGTCTTTTCCTAATCCTCAAGAGCAATATGAATTTGAAAATAACCAGAGAACCCATCAAGAAAACAATAATGAGATTTACCTTCGAGACACTCAAGCATCTGATCAATGAAGGGCAGAGGAAAATGATCTTTCCTGGTTGCTTGATTCAGCCTTCGGTAGTCGATGCAGACCCTCCAACTATTTTGCACTCTTGTGGGAATGAGCTCATCCTTCTCATTTTTCACAACAGTGAGGCCTGTCTTCTTAGGGACCACCTGGACCGGACTCACCCACTGACTATCTGATATAGGATAAATGATCCTAGCTTGAAGAAGCTTGGTCACCTCCTTCTTCAAAATATCCAAAATGACAGGGTTGAGTCACCTCTAGGGCTGTCTCACTAGTTTAGCTCCATCCTCCAGTAATATCCTGTGCATGCATGTGGATGGGCTAATGCCATGAATGTCTGCCAGGGTCCAACCAATTGCCTTCGTGTGCTTCCGAAGCACATGCAACAACCTGTCTTCTTGATCAGCATCAAGGGAGGTGGATATGATCACAAGGAATCTCTCATCATCCTCCAAGTAAGCATACTTGAGGTTCTCTAGAAGAGGCTTCAACTCTGGTGTGGGTGTTGGCTGAACATTAGAAGGAACCAAAGAAGGGAGAAGGGGTTTCGCAGCCTGTACCTACACCTGCAAGTCAGATTCTTTTGTACTTCCTACAACATGGTTAGTGCATTCTGACTATATAAAATCAAGAGCAAGAGGTACAACACCCAAAGTGTCAAATTCAGATGCCTCATAATCAGTTTCACATTCAGATTGATATTCAGATTCAGACTCAGACTCAATGCATGAAAGGCAACTATACAAATCAAATGAAAATGAATGCTTATTAGCATGAGAAGAATCAAAATCATGAATGTGCTCATCAACTAGATCATCAATCAATTCAGCACGAAAAATAGAATGAGCTTCAGAAGGAAATTTCATGGCATCCAAAATATTAAAATGAACAACAATATCACCAAATTCCATAGACAAGGTGCCAGCATAAACATCAATCTTAGTCCGGGCTGTTTTCAAAAATGATCTGCCTAGAATGATTGGGACAGAACCATGGGAGAATCCCTCCTCCATATCAAGAACATAAAAATCAGCGGGAAAAATAAGTTCACCAACCCGAACCAGGTCATCCTCTACAAAACCTGTGGGGTGGGCAACACTCCTATTGGCCAACTGAATGACCACACCCGTAGGTTACAAAGGACCAAGAGACAAAGAATTAAAAATAGACAGAGGCATGACATTAATTGAAGCTCCTAAATCAAGCATGGCATTTGATAGATCTTTTTTTTCTACACAAAATGAAAAAAAAGTTTGCCTAATTCCTGTAGACACCCAATTTCGTCCGGGCATACAATTAGCAAAATAGGACATCAGAGGGCCCAAATCAACTTTTTTTAGCGGTCCGGAACGGGCCATTCCAAAATCGGAACGGGCCGTTCCCAAGTCCGGAACAGGCCGTTCTGGAATTGGAACAGGCCGTTCCGAGACTCCTAAAAGGCCTAAAAATGTTAGGTTGGAACGGCCGTTCTAGACCAGAACGGGCCGTTCCAAACCAATCAAAAGGACTAAAAAAGTTAGGTTGGAACGGGCTGTTCTGGGCCAGAACGGGCCGTTCCAAACCAATCAAAGGGGCCTAAATTTGTACCCCGGAACGGGCCGTTCTAATTTCAGAACGGGTCGTTCTAAGGTACAAATATAACACATAACGGCCATATCCAGAACGGGCCGTTCGGATTTTGGAACAGGCCGTTCTGGACCCTGTCTGAAGCCTATAAATAGAGAGCTTGGGCACATTTCTGAGGGACTCCAAAAATTTCGTCCAGAGCTCGAAATTTCTCTCTTTTTCTCTCTCTTTCTCTCTCTTGTATTTCTTGAGATTTTGTGAGGTATTGTAGTGTGAAAAGGTCGCCGCAAAGCACCTAGAATCACCATTAACAAAGCTTGATACAAGGTATTTCAGTCAATCTTCTTCTCTCTCCTGTATTTTTATCCTTGTTTCTTATTTTTGATAAACATTATTATAATAAAAGCAATCATGTAGATATTTTAGGGTCATTCGTATAATTTAAATTTCAAACATTTAAATAGTTATTAACAAAGGGGATCTAATATTTAATTTATTATTTCTTATCACGTTAACTTCATCATAGGGTACTAATTTAGGGCGCTGTAAGGGTGCTTAATACCTTCCTTACACGTAACCGACCCCCGAACCCAATTCTGGTTATCAAGGCCATTATTGGACCTTTTAAAAAAATCTTTTCTTTTTTCAATGTTTTGAGTAAAACATTGGTGGCGACTCCATAAAACATATTTTCAAAACCATCAATTAAGGATTAGTCTAGTGTCCGGGCATTCCTCAATCGATGAGATTTTTAAAAGGGTGTCTAAACCATAGGTCGCAAGATCGGAAATTTTCGGGTTGCGACAGATGGCGACTCTGCTGGGGATGTTTAAAGAGGGTCAGGCCCATTTAATTGATGAAGTTAATAAAATAAAAATAATAATTTAAATATTTTTCCCCTTTATTTTATTTGTTTTATTTGTTTGGCTTTAATATTTGTTTGTTTGTTTATTTAAATTTTGCACCTGTTTGAATAAAACTGTACACAAACCTTTGCACACAACAGTTCCCCCTACACCCGGGGGCATGAGGGTAATAAACATAGGGAGTGGTTGACGTACGACCGGCCCAAGTTTGGCCTTGGAGCCTGCGAGCCTTGTCGGAAATCACACTCAAGGTGATAACCGGTTACTCTAGCCCGAAATACTGCGACAGACCTTAGAGTTTGCCAGGTGACGACGACAGAGATACTGGGTCCCTATAATGGGGGCACCTTGGGGGCCTTAAGACCAGTGAGATTAGAACCGTCCTATACAATGCACTTTTCTTGCAGGGACCACAGACCAAGGATTTAAACGTGACTGTTCGCGGGTGTACATTTGTTTGAGCATATGTTGCATTTGTTTGTGTTTATTTATTTTAAATAGATAAGAATTATAAACAAATAGATATTAATAAAAAAAATATGATAAAAATTTAACTCCCTTCTATATACCCTAACTCTAAAGCATCATATAGGGTAGTCTATATAAAAAAAAACAAAAACAAAAAATATAGAAAAAAAATCATGCATCATAACCCTTAGTAAAAAAAAATGATAAAATTTAGGTAAATAAATAAATATCATGCATCTCCTAGGATAGTGCATTAGCATACATTCATTAGAAATGGAAGGCACATATAATAGTATGCAAAGAATGTTCTCTAAAAAAAAATCAATGAGAATGGTATCCGTCGAATTTCTCATATGTCTTTGCATCCTATTTTACCTTTCATATAGATAACACGCCTTCCTTGTAAATAATAAATAAGAATAAAAAGGGAAATCTAATTTGTGCGTGTTAGCCGGATAATGGAAATTACTGTAATCAAATGCGAACCTGACACATCAAATCGGGGAACACTTATCAGTAATTGGGGGCATCACACGCCCAAATTGACGATTCAAACATCGAGACTTTCTCATGCGGAAACAACAATTGTCGGGATAAGAGGAATGGTCAATAATGGTAGAATCCTTGCTTTTTAGGGAATTACATGACAAAACCCAATTGAAGAATAAAGACATTGCATACAAAAAACCCGTTAGGATGAAAACCCGTAAAGGGCATCCTAGGCAAAAATTAGGGTGAAAAAAAAAATCAAAATCCCGATAGGATATGTCCTATGCAAAAGTAGGGATATATAAAAATAAGAAATGTCTATTTGAGTTGGAATCGAAAGGTGGCTCGAGTATTCCCTTCGAAAGCAAGAATTCACAAAGGTTTCACTCCAAATGCAAAACACCGACGTTCAAGCAAGTGGAAAGGTTTTCTTTTGGAAATTATCAAATCATTCATGACTCTCTAGGGGGCAACCTCTGTCTATCTCTCTGTGTATGAATCACGAACTCGGGGCATGCCCGGGCTTTCGAGCTTTGCTAAAGGGGCATGTGTAAATTGAAAGTATTGTTTTAAATGCCATAACACTCTTTCGTTTTTCTTCTCCCTTTAAATATTCACTCTAGGCCTCATCCATCAACCCTTAATAAACAAAATGTATTTGCGACAAAGATGTTACTCGATAATAGCATGGAAAGGATAATAAAGGAACAATCAGGAATTCAAACATGACTAGGGTTTGATAAAATAAAGTCATCCCATACATCATGAGTGCTGCAAAAAAAAATGAAGGCCCGGCAGGAAACCCACTAAGGGGGCTGCGCAAAAGTTAGGGCAAGATCTGCTAGGCAATCCCCAAGTAAAAATGGGTAACCTAGGCAAAAGAAAAAGATCAAAAGAAAAATGTCTGCTAGGAAACACATCCTGAGTGACCTAGGCAAAAGTTAAGACATTAAAGCAGCAACTTGAGTTGAAAACTGAAAGACAGCTCAAGGGAATCATTCAATCAGAGTGCGACCCCAAGTCATCACTCCACTTTCCAAAAAGGCTAAAACACATTGATAACTTCCTTGCAACAAATACATTTTGTTTAATAACCCTAAACACAAAGGCCTACCTTGGCCAGCCCTTCTTCTAAAAAAAACCCTTTTTGAAAAATCCCTTCTAATAACCCTTTCGAAAAAAAAAAATAATAACATTCCTTCCTTCTTTTCTCTTGACCCTTATGGAATTTAAATAGCACTGAAAAGATACACGAAAAATGCACAGTGAATACTCACAGAGAGAAGGCCGAGATGTCCTCAAACAGAGGTTAGAGACGCTTGACCACACATCGACTGGATAGTCAAGGAGCCACTGAAGCTTGGGCTCAAAAGAACATATCCCGACAGTAATCAAGATTGACATGGATAGAAAGAAAGCGTCAACATTAACCTTAATGCGTACAGGTTAATTTCCCGACATAAAAAAAAATGACGAATTGCATCTTTAGGAATAAACACATGAGCATAAACTGCATCGCATGCATATGAGTTAAGGGCATATGAAAGGGCGTTACACAAAAAAAATATAAATAAAAGAATCATTCTTGTATTGCATTTTCATTACATTCATGCATCCATGCATTCTACTTGCTATGAGTCATAAGGAGTTATCAGGACGAAGCCCAAGCTAAATAGCCAACCATGAGCCAAGCAGTGGCAAATAGCGACCCCGAGTGATTCTATGTGCCCACTAAGCAAAGACATATCAACAGTGGAATAGAATAGAATCGACCAAACAAGCAAGTTTGTAAGCATGAAGAGGCTATCGTGCCCTACTCCTTAATTGAATGAAGGATGATCCAAGAGAATGCCAAGACCAGGAATGACTTCCTAACCAAAGCCAGGAGTGGCTTCCAAAATAATACTCATCGATAAAGATTCAGCAAATAACATCATCATGAAATAGATCCCTCTACCAATGATGACAATAAAGAGCAACAGCAACAACGTGAGAAAAAGGCAAGCTTCGTACATGTTGAAAAAGCCGAAGCATTAAAAAAAATAGTAGAAAAAGGCAAGTTTCGTACATGTTGAAAAAGCCGAAGCATTTAAGAAAATCGCAGAAAAGGCAAGCTTCAAATATGAAAAAGCCGAAGCTAAACAAAAAATAAAATTCAAAAAATCTACTACATGCAAGCGCCTGGAGAGGCATCACAATACTCAAGCGGCAGGGGCAACATTGAAATCCCTGCCAGCCATCCACTTTTCTGCCCACCAACACAGGGGCACAACAAACATCTCCTGCCCATCCACCTAGGGGCAGTCTTTCATTCCACAACCGTCCACCAACAACCAAATAATCAATCATCAAAAGGACTCAGCATTGTGCCTGGAGAGGCATCACAATACTCACACGACAGGGGCAACACTAGAATCCTTGTCACGCATCAATTCCTTTGCCCAAAATCACAAGGGCACCACCTACCAGCAATCCTCGTCTTCATCAGACGTCCTCCAAAAAAAAGAGGGGGAATCACATAATCACCATCAGCAGGCAGCTTGGAGAGGCCGGCACAATAATACTCACCATCAGCAGGCGGCCTGGAGAGGCTGGCACAATAATACTAACCATCAGCAGGCAGCCTGGAGAGGCTGGCACAATAATACTCACCATCAGCAGGCGGCCTGGAGAGGCCGGCATAATAATACTCACAATATCAGCAGACGGCCTGTAGAGGCTACGAAAATACTACGACCTGTAGAGGCTACGAAAATACTACGGCCTGTAGAGGCTACGAAAATACTACGGCCTGTAGAGGCTACGAAAATACTACGGCCTGTAGAGGCTACGAAAATACTACGGCCTGGAGAGGCTACGAAAATACTACGGCCTGTAGAGGCTACGAAAATACTCCGGCCTGCAGAGGCTACGAAAATACTACGACAACGAGGGTACCGCCGAGTTCCTCGAAGTCGAAATCAGGACCGCCGTCGATCTCCCACCATAGGTCCGTTGAAGCCTTAAAAATCAGCATCGAGAGCTTCCGTCGAGCCTCTCAAATTAGTGAATGACAATGAGGGTACCGTCGAGTTCTTCAAAGTCAAAATCGGGATTGCCGTCGAGCTCCCACCTGTGGGTCGGCTGAAGCCCTAAATATCAGTCCAGCCTGGAGAGGCTGAGCTCATAATATACTCCCTCTTCAACAAGCAACAAATAAAGGAACATTATCACAAGAGAGACAATGGAGCTTCTACTCAAAGACTGAAGACCAGGTGTACAATTTGTCAGCCTTGTTACCCAATAGAGTAAACAACTGCTCTAAAGGGTGAGGATGCGAACAAATGCACCTATCTAAGGGAAACAGCGCAGAAGCACCAATACCAAAGAGACGAAGAGAAGACCAGACGAAATGTCTACGTCTTTACTTGCCTTTGGAAAAGTAACACAGCTATTCCAAAGGACAAGTAAAGAGGGGCAGCTGTAGACACCCAATTTCGTCCGGGGGGCATACAATTAGCAAAATAGGACATCAGAGGGCCCAAATAAACTTTTTTTACCGGGCCGTTCCAAAATCGGAACGGGCCGTTCCAACCTAACATTTTTAGGCCTTTTAGGAGTCTCGGAACGGCCCGTTCCAATTCTAGAACGGCCTGTTCTGGACTTGGGAACGACCCGTTCTGACTTTGGAACGACCCGTTCCGATTTTGGAACGGCCCGTTCTAGGCCGCTAAAAAAAGTTGATTTGGGCCCTCTGATGTCCTATTTTGCTAATTGTATGCCCCCCGGACGAAATTGGGTGTCTACAGCTGCCCCTCTTTACTTGTCCTTTGGAATAGCTGTGTTACTTTTCCAAAGGCAAGTAAAGACGTAGACATTTCGTCTGGTCTTCTCTTCGTCTCTTTGGTATTGGTGCTTCTGCGCTGTTTCCCTTAGATAGGTGCATTTGTTCGCATCCTCACCCTTTAGAGCAGTTGTTTACTCTATTGGGTAACAAGGCTGACAAACTGTACACCTGGTCTTCAATCTTTGAGTAGAAGCTCCATTGTCCCTTTTGTGATAATGTTCCTTTATTTGTTGCTTGTTGAAGAGGGAGTATATTATGAGCTCAGCCTCTCCAAGCTGGACTGATATTTAGGGCTTCAGCCGGCCCACAAGTGGGAGCTCGACGGCAATCCCGATTTTGACTTTGAAGAACTCGGCAGTACCCTCATTGTCATTCACTAATTTGAGAGGCTCGACGGCGACTCTCGATGCTGATTTTTAAGGCTTCAACGGACCTATGGTGGGAGCTCGACGGCGGTCCCGATTTCGACTTCGAGGAACTCGGCGGTACCCTCGTTGTCGTAGTATTTTGGTAGCCTCTGCAGGCCGGAGTATTTTCGTAGCCTCTACAGGCCGTAGTATTTTCGTAGCCTCTCCAGGCCGTAGTATTTTCGTAGCCTCTACAGGCCGTAGTATTAACAAAGCTTGATACGAGGTATTTCAGTCAATCTTCTTCTCTCTCCTTTATTTTTATCTTTGTTTCTTATTTTTGATAAACATTATTATAATAAAAGCAATCATGTAGATATTTTAGGGTCATTCGTATAATTTAAATTTCAAACATGTAAATAGTTATTAACAAAGGGGATCTAATATTTAATTTATTATTTCTTATCACGTTAACTTCATCATAGGGTACCGATTTAGGGCGCTCTAAGGGTGCTTAATACCTTTCTTACACGTAACCGACCCCCGAACCCAATTCTGGTTATCAAGGCCATTATTGGACCTTTTAAAAAAATCTTTTCTTTTTCCAATGTTTTGAGTAAAACATTGGTGGCGACTCCATTAAACATATTTTCAAAACCATCAATTAAGGATTAGTCTGGTGTCCGGGCATTCCTCAATTGATGAGATTTTTAAAAGGGTGTCTAAAGCATAGGTCGCAAGATCAAAAATTTTTGGGTTGCGACAATTCCGATAACTAAAGCCAAAGTTATGGCCTTTTGAAGTTTTGCTGAAATCAATTTTCAAAAATTTTGGTATCTCCAAATCTTGACCAAACTGGGTGCCCTAGCTATTTTTTTCACAAAATATAGGTTGAAAGAAGTTACCACACAAAATTTGAGGCAAAAATAACAAGTCTAGCTATCAAAACCAAAAATCACAATTAATTGGAAAATTCAGCTACTATTCAGCACTATTCACGCGCACCAAATTGCACCAGATTTTGCACCACACTTGTAACACTTACGCACCATTTTCCCACATTTTTGGCACCTGAACAGAGGACTAGTAAGGAGAGAAAACAGAGTATGCTATACCGAAACAGAGCATGCACCAAACACGCACCAAAACAAAGCAAAATGCACCAGAATTTGAGCCGCAAAACGCACCAGAATTTGAGCCACAAAACGCAACAGAATTTGAGCCACAAAATGCACCACTACTAACACACACGGACATGATCTAACATCATAAAAAACAATACAAAACAATACAATACAATATGAAACAAAACAAAATATAACATAAAACAATAAACACTATGTTATAAAAGAACCTTGGCTGGAGCGTTGCTCCCCGGCAAAAGCGCCAAATTTGATCGGTGTCGTACCCAATCAAATAAAATACGAAATTTGTAGTACTAGGAAGTGCCTCCTAGGTCGTCTCTCAAGGAGCAACAATATCAATCCGAGGTTCATGAAATACAACAAACAGACACACAGTATGGCGGGGTTTTCAGATTCAAATGAATGAAACAGTGAATAATGAACAGTAAGCAATGGAACAGTAACTCTCCAACTCAGTTGTTGTAGCATCAAATCCTTGGTTCGAAATATTTTCTCATAGATCTAACCCTCTGTTCAATCCGAGTAACCACTAAGCGTCATTACCATCATTGAACCCATACATACAAACGAAGCATTAGCATGCATCTCTACTCACAAAATTAAGCAAACCATTAGTAAAGCAAGGTGAACCAGTTAAGTGAAAATGAAATTGTACTGGCCAGCCGAGTTGTCGACTTGTACCTCACCAATCTGCTGACTCGGTCAAAGGTTTACCAGCCTAACCAAGCAATAAGCTCATTATTGGCGAGCTCCTCAGCTCGGCCATGAAACATGGATATTGGAACACCACATCGGCCCAAAGAGGCCACGTCATCAAACCAATAAAAATACAATCTTGTCACGCGCCGCCCACGCGTTATGGGAACGAGGTGACGGTTATGACACATGGCGTCATGTCAGATAGGCGTGCGCGAAGAGTCACGACCCCTTGTCGAGCTCGGTCTTAACTCCTCGACCTACGGTCTTTGGAGCTCGAGGGGCTAATGTACTATCTGTACCGCTATGCCGAGCTTGAGCTCGGCATCATAGCGCAGAGTGACCTCAGACACGCGCTAGGCCACATCAGCCCTACATCCAATTAGGTCATAAACTGATCTCAGGCCCAAGCCCAATAAAACCCTAATCCACACAAAGGTACGTGCATTACATATACGAGACTCATACTCCCACAAACCCTAACTTTAGCATCGGAGTCTCTTTTGTAGGTACCACCCCCATCTTGGAACACCAACGTACCAGTGAAGGAGGCTCATCGATCTTACTCGGCGGATCATCTCTACAGCAAATCTCCGGTAAGAACATTTGGCACCCACCGTGGGGCTGATCAAGACAGCTCTTATCGGCCTTCCGTATGGTTTTCACCAGAAGCCATAGCAGACGCGCAACAGACGACCTAGATCACGCAACTAACATGAACAACGAAGCAGCATTGAGAAGACTGATCGAGCAGGTCGAGCAGATGCGGCAGCAGCACACCGCTGATCTGCAAAGTATGCGTGCCAAGCACGAAACTGACCTAGCCATGATGCGTACCACTAACGAGGCTAACCTAGCGGTGTTGTGCGCCGAGAACGAGCGTATTCGCGCTCAACTCCCTCGGCGTCCCTCTGATCAACCCCCTCAACCGAGTCACTTGCATGAGGAGGAAGGCCATTCGGTTTCTCAACCGCCAGTCGCGACTAGGGTACCAACTCCCAGACCTGCCACACATCGGTCTCACGTACCGACGAATAGGTCGGCACATGATGTCAGCAACGCCCCTGCCCACGGCACGGGAAATCAGGCGACCTTCCGCCGTCATCCTTTTGTGGATGGCATCATGGAGACACCTCTCCCTTTCAAGTGGAAACATTTCCACATCGACCGCTATGACGGCACGACAGATCCAGACGAGCATGTCGATTTGTACATTACACAAGTAAACCTATACACTAATGAAGATGCTATTTTGTGTAGGATTTTTCCGACCTCGCTCAAGGGGGTAGCGCTCAACTGGTACACTCAATTGCCGGTAGAGTCGATAGACAACTTCAACACTCTGGTAAGGCGATTCACAGCGCAGTATGCCACGAGTCGTGATGGCTTCCTCCTTCCATGAATAACGTATTGTAAGGAGAGGAAGTCCTTGCCCTTGATCTTGTTCACCAAAGGGAAGACACAAGGAAGATTTTAGGGTGGAGAAGGGGGAGGTTTGCGTGAAAAAGGAAGTGTTGGGCGGAAGCTTTATGGAATGGTGGTGTATGGTTGCTCACAAGGTTGGCTCACTCCAATGATAGGTGGAGGCCACTCTAGGGTTCCTATTCTCCAAGGGTGGAGATAGGAGGAGGCTAGCCGAAACTAGCTAGTGACTAAGGATGGATTTTGAGGCTCAAAAGGCTCACTCAATATCATATAATCCAAAGTATTTACAAGTGGTGGGGAGTTGGGTATTTATAGGAGGGGAGGCATCTAGGGTTGTGATGTATGAAAAACCGCAAGTGTACGGTTGTCGTCAAGTAATAAATATCGAATCACAGGGACTACGTGTTTGACCTAGAATTACTAGTATTTTAATTTGAATTTTAAAACAGATGGAATTTCTGTTTTGATATGATAAGATCAGATTTCATGGTAAAAGAGATAGTAATGCAATTAATGAATAAGATAAAACTTTAAGATAAGATAAGGAGATTTCCGGGAATCTAGGGTTTGCACAAAGAGTTCCAACATTATTGAATTATTATTTTCATTAATTAATTCTATTCCATCTTGAAGGTAGTCTTAACCTAATTTAATCCTTGCACCTTCTCAGGCTACGAGGACGTGTTTAATTAAAATTAATCCCTACTCTCGTGGTAATTACGTTCAATTAAACCCGTTAAGATCTTTGTTAATCTATTGCTCCTCGAAAGCTTAAATCTACTCTCGTGATTTAACACTCAAGTCTATTCCTTTAGGTTCCGATAATTAGGTTCTCCTCTCAGTTCATCCCTAATTATCTATGATTATGAAAATTAAGATTAATTGTTTATCATAATTATAATCAAGTTCTCCTCTCAGTTCATCCTTAATTAATGTTATTATGAAAACAATAATATTAAAGTTCATATATAAAATATAAAAGAACAGATCAAGAATTGGAATAAAATTAAGAAACTGAATAATGCATTAATAAAGAGGTTCTCAGAGGCTAAGCCCTGATCCCAGAAAAAGGGAAACTACTCACAGGAGTTCATAGTAGTTCTCCAAGAAGAAAAGAATAAAAGAAAAGCAAACCTTAGAGTCGATGGCACAGGCGCCCAACCTTCTCTAAGTGTCAAAAACTAAAACTCTCTCCGGAAAAAGTCCCGGTTCTAGGCTAACCTAATCTAATTTATAACCTAAAAGGGTAAAAAGGTAAAACTACCAAGATAAAAATTACAAAGATAAAATAAAAATAAAACATAAAACTTAAAAAGCTGGGACGCGAAGTGAATCACGGCCGTGACTGAGAATCACGACCGTGATCTTCTCTGGAGCACATCTATGAAGGGTTAGTGGCGTTCACGGGTGTGATTGGGAATCACGACCGTGATTTTCTCTGGTGAATCACGGGCGTGATTTAGAATCACGGCCGTGATTTTCCCTGTAGCTCAGCATTTCCTCTTTAATTCTTAAATCTTGATCCTGCTTAGAGAAAACACAACACATACCAAGAAAAGCATAAAATAGGAAAATGATATAAAAATTTATTAAAAACATGAAAGATATGCATGATTATGCTATGAATTCTTGTGAATTAAAGTGCTAAAATACGAGTAAAATATACAACATCAAATAACCCCAAACTTGAACTTTTGTTTGTCCTCAAACAATAATTAGCACTTTGAAAAAAATTCATCAAGAATTAACTGAGCATTTAAAATCTTCACTCTTAGTCTCACAAGGTCCAATTAGAATCTTAATCTTTCATTACTAGCACCAACTCTTAGTTTCTAAGGGTTTCATGATGTCAAATCTTGTAAAGCTCATTAGTCAAATGAAGATAATTTAACAGAAATAATTTTTCGATGCTTGTGACACAAATGGGGGTAATATTTTTATTTTTGTTTTTGTCTCACCTAAAACATTTCCCCAGTAGCCAATCAGTGTAGAGAGGATGATAATTTCAAGAACATGTAGCCTCAAAGGGGGTTAGCTATTTTACTAAACAATTCCCCAGTAGCTAATTAGTTCCCTTAGTTTTCTAAGGTTAAGAATATTCTCCCTCTAACCTATGACCTCAAAGGGGTGCTAGGTGATATATATATATTTTTTATTATTATTATTATTATTATTTTTTTTTTTTTTTTTTTTTTTTTTACCCCCCAAAAGCTTTTAAGCACGAATTAAAAAGAATTTATCTTCAAGAGACTATTTTTATAATTCTCGATCATTTCAAGCCTTAATACTAAGAACCAAGTGCTAGCCACAAAACCAGCTAATTTTTCAACCTTTTGTTCTGAGACTTCAAGATTCAATTCATCACATTCAGTGTTTTCAAAGACGAACAATTTCTTTAAAAATATTTACTTTTTAAACACAAATTCAAGCTGGGATTAACTGAATATGTATATATGCATGATTTTTTTATTTTTTTATTTTTTTTTATTTTTATTTTTATTTTTATTTTTTTTTGCATGAATGAATGAAATGTGTACATCCTCCTAACCCCAAACTTAAAGATTTGCTTGTCCCGAAGCAAAGAGCTAATGAATGCATGATAGATTATTTTGACAAAATTATAAAATGCATGAATATGCAACCAACCCACAACAGAAAGGAATGCTTGTCCCTAAGCATCAGAGTAAAATAAGGAATAAGAAAGATCTCACTGTGGTGGAAAATCATCTGGATACCGTTGAATGTGCCATTTATACATTTGATCAACCATGTAATTATAATGCTGCTGGCGTTCATCCATTTGTTGCAGCCGGTTATCCATTGATTGGATAGCTGCTAGGATAGCAGCATTGTCCACCTCAGGTCCAGGATGTAGAGGGGGTTGTTCAGGAGCTGCTTCCTCCTCTGCAGGAGCCGCTTCCTCAGCTGCTAGAGGTCGGTCCTCTAATGGCTCCAGTGGAAACTGCCAGGTAGCCCGGTTCTTCACGGTGTATGTTGGATTTGGTAACTGGTGGTGCACTCCCGACTGGGTTACTACAAAGTAGTATTTATCATTTTCATCTTTCGCAATGCAGTTCATAGAAGAGCAGGTAGCAAAATTAATAGTACGGCTTCCAGGGAGTGGTTCTAACTGGTCCAGCCAAGCGTGATAGCCAAGGTGTTTGGCTATAGTGGTAATGAGGCCGCCATTCACAATCGCACCGTGGCTGGTATTGGAAATACTCTGGAACTGTCGTGCCAAATGACTGCCAGAATCAATAGGCTCCTCTCTGTTTTCCATCATAGCCCATAAAAGTAAAAGGTCGCTCAAACGAACCTTTCCTTCAGAATCACCTCGGGCCAAAACAGTAGAGGCAATAAAGCGGTGCATAATACGGATGGCGGGATGGCGGAAAGCAGAGGAATTACATTTTCCAGCGACCCAATTACTTGTACCTGTCAAACTATACCAAAAAGAACCAGGGTTGAAAGAACTTGGGGTTCTCGTGCTCCCTCCAGTGGGAAATCCAAAAATATTATTGAACTGAGCTAGGGTTAATTCGTGTTCTTGGTTAAACATACGGAAAGAAATCAAACCTTCAGAACAATTTGGCCCAGATAATATTTCCGTGTGGAGAGAGCTCAAGAACTCAAGAACTAGTCGAGGATAAACAACATCATTATGCATGGTAGCAAAGGTTGTCCACCCAATGTTAGTTAACATGAAATTGATATCAGCACGTAAACCCAACTTACGAATAAATGGGAAGTCGAGATACCTGGTAGGATGGATAGTGCGGAAGCGTAATACCTCGTTCCGCTCACGCTGTTCATCGTTCCGATAGAACCTCGGAGGAAGTTGCGGAATTTCACTTGCTTCTTCCTCGTAACTGTGGGTATCGGAAGCGGTGGAGGACGAACCAACGGTACGGGTGCGCTTGGGAGCCATGGATGAACGGAAGGAGTGAATGTGGGAGGAAGAAGGAAGAAGAGGAAGAAGAAGTGAGAAGCTAGGGTTTGGGAGAGAAGAAAAGAGAGAATGGGTCGTAGGTTTGAGAGAAGTGAGAATGTAAAAGGAGGGGGAAGAATATATAAGGGAAAGTGGAATTTCAAAAATCACGGGCTGTATCTGTAGGAGATCACGCCCGTGATTTAGAATCACGGTCGTGATTCTCTCTGGGGTTTTCCCAAAAATTTTTCCAAAAATTTTCCAGAGAAGATCACGCCCGTGATTTAGAATCACGGTCGTGATTCTCTCTGAAACTCTGAAATTTTTTTTTTTTTTTTTTTTTATTATTATTTTTTTTTATTTTTTTTTTTTTGGAATAAAATTAATGAAATGCGTACATCCTCCTAACCCCAATCTGTTGAAGGCTCAAGAAGACTTTCTACTAGAGGATCTTTTTCTTTACACGGGGGACTTGAATCGATCAAGCAAGCATAATTAGGTTGAATCCCCTCAAGATCTATGTGCTTTCCTCCAACTAGAAAATTCTCCAAGGGATCCCTCAAAATAGATCTCATGACTTCTTCCTCCATGTCTTTAGGCAATATATCAACCCTGCAGCAAATATTTTCAAGAGAAGGTTGTCTAACAGATTTAGCAATATTAAATTCCATTGTTTCATCATTAATGGATAAGGACAATTTTCCATGTTTGACATCTACTATCACGCCTGCTGTAGCTAAAAATGGTCTACCTAGTATGATTGGTATTTGTTTGTCCTCTTCCATTTCTAAAACAACAAAATCTCCCGGAATTAAAAATTTACCTATCTTAACTGGAACATCTTCTAAAATTCCTATGGGATATTTTATAGATCTATCTGCTAACTGGATTGACATTGCTGTAGGCTTTAATTCTCCCATATCTAATTTCTTGCAAATTGATAAAGGCATTAAACTGATACTTGCCCCAAGGTCACATAAGGCTTTTTCAAACCTTAGATTTCCAATGAGACAAGGTATAGAGAAACTACCAGGATCCTTAAGTTTTTTGGGCAAATTATGATGGATCAATGTAACAGTCTCTCTATCATCCAATTTCCTTCGGTTAGCTAAAAGATCCTTAAGAAATTTAGCATATGTAGGCATCTGTTGTAGAGTTTCTACAAATGGAATGTTTACATACACATGTTTGATCATATTTAAAAATTTTTCAAATTGTCTATCAAGTTTAGTCCTTGCTAACCTTTGAGGAAAAGGAATTGGAGGGTGATAAACAGTTTGAGGCTTTGATGAAGATACTTTTTCTTTTTCTAATCTCTCTTTTTCAGGTTTTTCAACCATAGGAGAAGCGTCTTCATCAATCTCAATATTATCATTTTGATTAGACACAGGTCTGTCTAATTTCTTCCCAATCCTTAAAGTAACAGCATTAACATTTTCAGCTGGGTTTGCAACTGTTTTACCTGGGAACTTACCTGGAGAATTGTTTGAACTAGGCATCAACTGTGCAATTTGATTTTCCAGCATCTTGTTGTGGAGAGTAATATTCTCAACCTTGACAGCAAGGTTTTGAATAGAATTTGCCATTGAATCATTGGTCTGTTTTTGATTAGTGATAAAATTCTCCATAAGGTTTTCTAATCTTGAAACACTTTGTTGAATTGAGGGTGTCTGTACTGGATTTCCTTCCCCATTAATGAAGTGATTGGACGGACGGAAATTAGGTTGCTGATTGTTAGTTCCTTGAACTGGGTTATTCTTCCAAGAAAAGTTAGGATGATTCTTCCAACCAGGGTTGTACGTGTTGGAATATGGATTACTCTTCTCTCTTCGAGGAGTGTCATAGAAATTATGAGAAGCTGCCACTTGTTCAGTAGTATCTTCTTCTTCTCCAGTAAAAATTGAGGTACAATCTACTGCAGTGTGCCCTTGTTCCCTACAAAGGTCACATACTTGATTTGTAGCCACTGAATTAACCTTAGCTTTTTCCATCTTGTCTAACCTTTGATTAAGAGTATCAAATTTTGCTAAGAGTAACTCAATATTGTTCACTTCATATCGCCCCGGAGTTCCTTTCCTTGCTGTGACTTCTCTTTCACTGTATTGGCTGTGATTTGAGGCTACATTTTCCAAAATAATCATGCAGTCATTAATAGGTTTCCCCATGAAAGATCCTCCAGCTGCTGAGTCTAATATCATGGTGCTTTGTTGGTCCAATCCTTCAAAGAAAAATTGGATGGTAAGCCAACGGTTGAAGCCATGTTGTGGGCATGCTTGAAGATATCCCTTGAACCGCTCCCATGCTTCATAAATAGTCTCTCCAGTGCCTTGTTGGAAATTAGTGATTTTCTTCCTCAATTCTTTAGTTTTAGAAGGAGGAAAGAATTTCTCTAGAAAAGCTCTTTCACATAATTCCCAAGTTGCTATCCTTTCTCTAGGCACTGTTCTTAGCCACACCTTTGCCTTATCTCTCAAGGTGAGTGAGAATAAGCGGAGTCGCATTCCATCAGAAACTTCATCATCAAATTGCTGGGTCTCACAGATTTCCAAGAACCCCTCTAAGTGGTCATTAGGATCTTCTGATGGTAGTCCTCCAAAGGTGTTCTGTTTGAGCATATTCACCAGAGAAGCTGGTACAGTAGCTCCAGTTCGCATCTCCCCTCCAGGTATCCCACGAGCTACGGGTGCAGAGTAATCCCGAAGCGGTAAATTATCTCGTTGTGCAGCCATGTCAAATTCTCTAGAAAGGTTTCTTTTCCTTCTCAGGAGAGTTCTTTCAATCTCAGGATCAAGTGGTGTTGGTTTCCCAAGACGTAGAGATCTCTTTTGCATTAATCCTAAGGCACTGCAAAAAAAAAAAAGAAAGTGACCCGTGAAATCTGAATTGGAGAAGTAAACACTAAAAAAAAAATTATTTATTTATTAAATATATATATATATATATATATATATATTTTTTTTTTTTTTTTTAAAAAAAATTCGAATTAAAATAATTGTAATTTAAATCAAGAGACGTAGTCCCCGGCAACGGCGCCAAAAACTTGATGTATGAAAAACCGCAAGTGTACGGTTGTCGTCAAGTAATAAATATCGAATCACAGGGACTACGTGTTTGACCTAGAATTACTAGTATTTTAATTTGAATTTTAAAACAGATGGAATTTCTGTTTTGATATGATAAGATCAGATTTCATGGTAAAAGAGATAGTAATGCAATTAATGAATAAGATAAAACTTTAAGATAAGATAAGGAGATTTCCGGGAATCTAGGGTTTGCACAAAGAGTTCCAACATTATTGAATTATTATTTTCATTAATTAATTCTATTCCATCTTGAAGGTAGTCTTAACCTAATTTAATCCTTGCACCTTCTCAGGCTACGAGGACGTGTTTAATTAAAATTAATCCCTACTCTCGTGGTAATTACGTTCAATTAAACCCGTTAAGATCTTTGTTAATCTATTGCTCCTCGAAAGCTTAAATCTACTCTCGTGATTTAACACTCAAGTCTATTCCTTTAGGTTCCGATAATTAGGTTCTCCTCTCAGTTCATCCCTAATTATCTATGATTATGAAAATTAAGATTAATTGTTTATCATAATTATAATCAAGTTCTCCTCTCAGTTCATCCTTAATTAATGTTATTATGAAAACAATAATATTAAAGTTCATATATAAAATATAAAAGAACAGATCAAGAATTGGAATAAAATTAAGAAACTGAATAATGCATTAATAAAGAGGTTCTCAGAGGCTAAGCCCTGATCCCAGAAAAAGGGAAACTACTCACAGGAGTTCATAGTAGTTCTCCAAGAAGAAAAGAATAAAAGAAAAGCAAACCTTAGAGTCGATGGCACAGGCGCCCAACCTTCTCTAAGTGTCAAAAACTAAAACTCTCTCCGGAAAAAGTCCCGGTTCTAGGCTAACCTAATCTAATTTATAACCTAAAAGGGTAAAAAGGTAAAACTACCAAGATAAAAATTACAAAGATAAAATAAAAATAAAACATAAAACTTAAAAAGCTGGGACGCGAAGTGAATCACGGCCGTGACTGAGAATCACGACCGTGATCTTCTCTGGAGCACATCTATGAAGGGTTAGTGGCGTTCACGGGTGTGATTGGGAATCACGACCGTGATTTTCTCTGGTGAATCACGGGCGTGATTTAGAATCACGGCCGTGATTTTCCCTGTAGCTCAGCATTTCCTCTTTAATTCTTAAATCTTGATCCTGCTTAGAGAAAACACAACACATACCAAGAAAAGCATAAAATAGGAAAATGATATAAAAATTTATTAAAAACATGAAAGATATGCATGATTATGCTATGAATTCTTGTGAATTAAAGTGCTAAAATACGAGTAAAATATACAACATCAGGTTGCATTTGGAGCAATGCATGGCCGAAATTCACAAGGCAAATGCATTCCAAATGCAATGCCAAATGAACCCTAGATGCTACTTGGTGGCCAAGGATGGAATCTAAGGGGTTAGATTGGCTACAACTAGGTGCATGATAAGTCCATGCAACCTTTGCCCTCCACTTGGGCCTAAGCCTTTCTAACACCAAAAATATGTCCAAGACTCACCAAAAATGCGTCACCTCCTCACTAAAACACCCTAGCCCAAAATTAAAAACCTAATCATCTAAAGCACCCCATAATACAAGGGTAAAATGGGAAATACAAGGGAAATAAATCCTATGACTAAAATACCCCAAAATACAAGGGTAAAATTGGAATAAAGCAATAAATTCTATACTACTCAAATTGGCCATAGCCATGAACCATGTGATGGGTCTCACATGAAGTGAAGTACCAAGGATGGTCTTCCATCATACCCTCCTTCTTGAGAAGGATTTGACCTCAAATCTTTAAGCTCTTCCATTCCATTGATCCTTCAAAAGATATGAAACCACAATTAGGGAAGTAAAAAAAATACTAAAACTTTAGCGATGCAATCCTTAAGTACACAATTTGTTGAATGAAAGTGCTAGGGAAAGGAGAGAGCCAAAGAGGCATCACCATTTAAATTATTGGCCCCATGCAATTCATTCACCAAATCATCTATCTTAGGGATTGGGTGCCCTTTATGCGATGATGGCTTTTAAAAAGGTGCTCATCCTCCATTGCCATCTTTCTTTGGCACCAAAAGAAGGAGGATGGCACAAGGGTTAAGGTTCTTTTGAACCTAGCCCTTTGTCTTCAAAGGAAAAATTCTTTTTTTCTTTTCTTTTCTTTTTGTTTTTGTTTTTGTTTTTCTCTTCATCATCTTTCTTAGCCTTTAGTTTGAGTTGGTCCTCATTCACTTGAGAGGGTGATAAAGGACACCACACAAACTTCTTACCTAAGTGTTGGAAACTTATTTTATTGGTGAGGCCATCATGGATTATGTGCTTGTCAAATTGCCATGGCCTCCCAAGCAAGACATGACTAACCTCTAATGACACTATGTCACACAAAACATCTTCTTTATAGTTGCCAATAGAGATTGGTATGCTTACTTGTTGGTTAACTACAACACCTCTCTCCTCATTGATCCATTGAATTCTATAAGCTTTAGGATGAGGTTTTGTAGTCAAGGCTAACTTATCAATCAATCTAGTACTACAACAATTTGAAGTTGACCCACTATCTACAATGAGAGAACAAGTATTTTCTAGAATTTTGCATTTTGTTTGAAACAAGTTCTCTCTTTGAGATTGTTCAATGTCACTAGGTTGATTGTTAAGAAGCCTTCTAACCAATAGTAAGTCTCCTTCACAAGGTAAAATTTCTTCCTCGGAGTCTATGGCTTCTTTCTTCACTACTAGAGGAAGATGAAGTAGCTTCATCAAGGCTACTATAGTGATCTTGGGCTTTTAAAACCATGGTTTTCTTTGTAGGACATTGAGAAGCAATATGTCCTCTTCCAAGACACTTAAAGCACTTGATTTCACTTGACTTAGACTCTTTGGAAGGTGCTTTAAAAGATGAATTTTCTTTTTCTTTTTCTTCTTTGGGATAAGGTAGGGAAGAGTGGCCCTCCTTCTTAAAACTCTTGGAATAAGAGGGAGTGGAGTCTTTTCGAAAAGGTTTTCTTGTAAGTTGATGCTCCACTCTTGAGCAAAGTTGAACAAGTTCATTCAAATCCCTATAAGGTAGAAGTTCAACTTTGTCTCTTATCTCAAGATTAAGACCACTTTGAAATCTAGAGATTGTGGTCCTCTCTTCCTCCCTAATCCCAGCCCTCATCATGAGAAACTCCATAGATTGCCGATATTCTTCCACACTAGATGACCCTTGTTTCAATCTTTGAAGTTTATCCATAAGCTCTCGGTCATAGTATGGAGGAATATGCCTCCTTCTCAAGGCACTACGGAGCTCATTCCAATATTGAATTGGAGGCTCATGGTTTATTCTCCTTTCTTTTTCTAAGGAGGTCCACCAATACATAGCATGCCCTTGGAAGCTAAGGGTTGCTAAAGAAACCTTCCTATCTTCACTCACTCCATGGCAAGAGAAAAGTTGTTCCACTTTCATTTCCCAATCTAGATAATTTTCAACATTATCTTTGCCATGAAATGGGGGAAGAGTGATGCTGGGTTCCCTATTGGAAGACTCCCTATTTCTATGATACCTTGGGGGTCTTTGATAGTAATCATCATTGTGATGACTACTAAAGAAGATATCACTTGGAGGTTGGGTATGATGCCCTTCCTCCTCATGAACACTTGCATGCATATGCCCCTTTCCTCTTGAGGGTTGAGGAGAAGTGACTCTTGGTTTTGAACCACTAGCCTCTCCTCCCACAACTAGTCTTTCAAGCAATCTTTTTATTTCATTATTTTTTTCAAACTCTTTTTCTTTTCTTCTCAACTCTTCCTCTCTTTTTATATTTTCCTCTTCTTTTTTTCTTAGGTACTCTTTGAGTTGCCTAAGTTCATCCCTAACACTAGACCTAGTACTACAAGAGTTATGACCATGGACACTAGAATGATCACTCATCGTTGATCCAAAAAGGTTTTCACAAAGTTGTTTTCAAAAAGGGTTTAAAATGGTTTTCACAAAGAGTGAGTGATAAAAATATTTTTACAAAAAGGGTTTTCAAGGTGCAAGATAGGTAGGAAAAGGCCTAAGTGTACAAAGTGAACTTTCAAGGGGAGGTGGACTACAAAGAATCACTTAATAACCAAGCCCTATCAAGTAAAAATCACTAAGCCTTTTCTACTTTTCTCACAAAACAATTTGGCACAATAATAAAGTGTGTGTGTGCACGTTACCCCTAGTAGGCCAAAGCAAGCCTTCTAAACGGATTTGGAG
This sequence comes from Cajanus cajan, assembly GCF_000230855.2. NCBI lineage: Eukaryota > Viridiplantae > Streptophyta > Magnoliopsida > Fabales > Fabaceae > Cajanus > Cajanus cajan. The sequence continues at coordinate 52,171,650 of NC_138524.1, read as the reverse complement.
ACAAAGATAAAATCCTAAACAATTATGCTACCAAAAGCTCTAAAACATGCAAAAGGAAAGCACTTAAAACATGTTCTAGTCGAGGTCCTAAGTGAAGGTTTTCAAATCACCTTCAACTACACGAACTAAAACCAAGTTGAAGAGGTTTATAAATGGCCAAATTACAAACCAAAAGAATGAAACCAAGGCCAAAAACAAAGAGGCCGAAAATAGAAAATTTCAAGCAAAAATTATGCAAAACAAGAATTTAAGTCTTCAAACTCCTCCACTTGGGTTCCTTCACAATGAGCAAACTTGTTAGACCTCTCCAAGTGTTTGTTCACTCCTTTTGATGTGGTGTAAATCCCTCCAAAGGCTAGGCTTGGAGTCGGTTCACCCCTCCACTCAAATCCACCAAAGGTGTGAAAATTGACTAGAGTGGTTTTTTTCACCTACAATCAAAATGAAACCAACCCAAAGCAAGAGTCCAAGAAATAAAACTGAAAAGCACAATTAGGAAAGGCTAAACTCAGAGAGAATTTATGGAGACAAAACAAAAGAGGCCAAGAAAGACAAGCAAAAAAAAATTAAGACTCAATCAAAGAAAGGAAGCACACAAAGAGTAATCCTAGAAAGGCACTAGAATTAGGTTAGTGTTTAGTCCACTTGATTAAGTCCTTTATATGTTTCGGTCCAGCCAAAATTAAGGTCCCAAAATAAGGTCAAAAAGGTCACAAGTCCAACTCCAAAGCAAAGGTAATGGTCCAAGTCCACAAGTCTAGCAACAAGTCCTTTTTGGTCCAAACTTTTTTTTGATACCCTTTTTTTTTTTTGTTCTATTTTTCACGTCAACTTTTCTTTAATAGTCCTTGGGTCCAATTTTTTTTTTTTTCAATGTCTAGTCCAATGTTGCTTAGGTTTTGCACTTGTGGGTGGTAAATTTAGGTCAAATTTTAGAAGAGAAAGAGTAGGACAAGTGGCGTGAATTTAGAGGTCCTTAGGGAATATTTTTGAGTGGAATTGGTTTTGTTCTTTTTAGCACAAGTTGTTATGCACCAAATTTCAGCACACCTCTTAGATTCTTTTAGGGTTTCTTTTGGCATAGAAAGACAACCAAATCAAGTGAGAATGCAAGGGAGAGTGGGCGGTTATGCATGTGCAAGGAAATGTTTACACATGGAAATCACAAAATCACTTAGAACATGTTAGGACTAAATAGCATGCATGAATGACTCCTAGATGGTTCATATATGTCACGCCCACTATGTAATGCAAGATGGCATATTTTGTTGATGTGTTTCATGCAAAGTGTTTGGCACATACATGGAATTTATGTGGACAAAATATAGGAAACAAAAGACAAAACTTTAGGTGGATTCAAAAGTAAAAAGTATGTTCATGGCATGTTCATATGAGACTCAAACAAAAAAATTAGAAAAGCAAAGCAATAACCTAATAATGGAAACCTAAAAAAGACAAGGAAGGTTCACAAGGAATGAGAAAATGAACCTAAAACTATTCGGCCACACAAAGAAACAAGGATGAGAAAAAAAATGACCGAATAGAAAAGAAGACAAAAAGGACTAGATTTTACCCTTGATGAACATGGCTCTTGATACCACTTGATGGCTTCCTCCTTCCATGAATAACGTATTGTAAGGAGAGGAAGTCCTTGCCCTTGATCTTGTTCACCAAAGGGAAGACACAAGGAAGATTTTAGGGTGGAGAAGGGGGAGGTTTGCGTGAAAAAGGAAGTGTTGGGCGGAAGCTTTATGGAATGGTGGTGTATGGTTGCTCACAAGGTTGGCTCACTCCAATGATAGGTGGAGGCCACTTTAGGGTTCCTATTCTCCAAGGGTGGAGATAGGAGGAGGCTAGCCGAAACTAGCTAGTGACTAAGGATGGATTTTGAGGCTCAAAAGGCTCACTCAATATCATATAATCCAAAGTATTTACAAGTGGTGGGGAGTTGGGTATTTATAGGAGGGGAGGCATCTAGGGTTGCATTTGGAGCAATGCATGGCCGAAATTCACAAGGAAAATGCACTCCAAATGCAATGCCAAATGAACCCTAGATGCTACTTGGTGGCCAAGGATGGAATCTAAGGGGTTAGATTGGCTACAACTAGGTGCATGATAAGTCCATGCAACATTTGCCCTCCACTTGGGCCTAAGCCTTTCTAACACCCAAAATATGTCCAAGACTCACCAAAAATGCGTCACCTCCTCACTAAAACACCCTAGCCCAAAATTAAAAACCTAATCATCTAAAGCACCCCATAATACAAGGGTAAAATGGGAAATACAAGGGAAATAAATCCTATGACTAAAATACCCCAAAATACAAGGGTAAAATTGGAATAAAGCAATAAATTCTATACTACTCAAATTGGCCATAGCCATGAACCATGTGATGGGTCTCACATGAAGTGAAGTACCAAGGATGGTCCTCCATCAAGTCGACCTCACCATGTCACATCAGCCGACTTGGCCAGTCTCAGACAGAGCAACGAAGAACCACTACGGGCGTTCATGGAACGTTTTGCCGGCATCTCGGTGAAAATTCGAAACTTAAATCCCGAGGTCGCCTTACATGCCATTCTCATGGCACTTAAGCCAGGACCTTTCGTCGACAGCCTTTGCCGACGACCTCCTCCCGACATGGACGAGCTCCGAGCTCGCGCTGCTGGGTACATCCAGATGGAGGAGCATGCCGAGTTCCGCAAGGCAATTCGCGACAAACCACAAGGAAAGCAAGACCAAGGTCAGGCCACGAACATTTAAAGTTGGTGACCTTATTTGGCGATTAAGGGGAGAAGCAAGAACAGACCCCTCCAAAGGAAAATTTGGAACTTGGAATTCCACCCACCTCAAATTTTATTTCTCTTAACTTGTAAATTTAGGTGATGTACTCTTTTTCCTCCTCAACCTTTTTTCCCACTAAAGAAAAAGGTTTTTGGCCAAGGAAGGTTTTAACGAGGCACACCTCAGAAATAAATCAACAAAGCAACTCCATTCCCATACATTTTCGGTATTGGCACATTAACCATGACGACTCACCAAGGTCGAGTTCGAACCTTGATATACCAAGGTCGAGTCCGAACCTTGAGATCACATTTTCTTAACCAAGGTCAGGTTCGAACCTTGAGATCACATTTTCTTAACCAAGGTCGAGTTCGAACCTTGATACGCCAAGGTCGAGTCCGAACCATGAGATCACATTTTCTTAACCAAGGTCGAGTTCGAACCTTGATATACCAAGGTCGAGTCCAAACCTTGAGATCACATTTTCTAAACCAAGGTCGAGTTCGAATCTTGAGATCACATTTTCTTAACCAAGGTCGAGTTCGAACCTTGATATACCAAGGATGAGTCCGAACCTTGAGATCACATTTTCTTAACCAAGGTCGAGTTCGAACCTTGAGATCACATTTTCTTAACCAAGGTTGAGTTTGAACCTTGATATGCCAAGGTCGAGTCCGAACCTTGAGATCACATTTTCTTAACCAAGGTCGAGTTCGAACCTTGATACGCCAAGGTCGAGTACGAACCTTGAGATCACATTTTCTTAACCAAGGTCGAGCTCGAACCTTGATATACCAAGGTCGAGTCCGAACCTTGAGATCACATTTTCTTAACCAAGGTCGAGTTCGAACCTTGATATGCCAAGGTCGAGTCCGAACCTTCAGATCACATTTTCTTAACCAAGGTCGAGCTCGAACCTTGAAGATCACATCTACTTAACAAGGTCAAATTTGAACCTTCAAACAACAAATTTGGGAGCTCCTTAGAAGCCCCTTTGCTCTTACATTACTCGGTACTTGGGGGGCAAGTGTACTGGCCAGCCGAGTTGCCGACTTGTCCCTCACCAATCTGCTGACTCGGTCAAAGGTTTACCAGCCTAACCAAGCAATAAGCTCATTATTGGCGAGCTCCTCAGCTCGGCCATGAAACATGGATATTGGAACACCACATCGGCCCAAAGAGGCCACGTCATCAAACCAATAAAAATACAATTTTGTCACCGCGCCGCCCACGCGTTATGGGAACGAGGTGACGGTTATGACACATGGCGTCATGTCAGATAGGCGTGCGCGAAGAGTCACGACCCCTTGTCGAGCTCGGTCTTAACTCCTCGACCTACGGTCTTTGGAGCTTAGGGGGCTAATGTACTATCTGTACCGCTATGTCGAGCTTGAGCTCAGCATCATAGCGCAGAGTGACCTCAGACACGCGCTAGGCCACGTCAGCCCTACATCCAATTAGGTCATAAACTGTTCTCAGGCCCAAGATCCAATAAAACCCTAATCCACACAAAGGTACGTGCATTACATATACGAGACTCATACTCCCACAAACCCTAACTTTAGCATCGGAGTCTCTTTTGCAGGTACCACCCCCATCTTGGAACACCAACGTACCAATGAAAGAGGCTCATCGATCTTACTCGGCGGATGATCTCTCCAGCAGATCTCCGGTAAGAACATTTGGCGCCCACCGTGGGGCCGATCAAGACAGCTCTTATCGGCCTTCCGTATGGTTTTCACCAGAAGCCATAGCAGACGCGCAACAGATGACCTAAATCACGCAGCTAACATGAACAACGAAGCAGCATTGAGAAGACTGATCGAGCAGGTCGAGCAGATGCGGCAGCAGCACACCGCTGATCTGCAAAGTATGCGTGCCAAGCACGAAACCGACCTAGCCGCGATGCGTACCGCTAACGAGGCTAACCTAGCGGCGCTGTGCGCCGAGAATGAGCGTATTTGCGCTCAACTCCCTCGGCGTCCCTCTAATCAACTCCCTTAACCGAGTCACTTGTATGAGGAGGAAGGCCATTCGATTTCTCAACCGCCAGCCGCGACTAGGGTACCAACTCCCAAACCTGCCACACATCGGTCTCACGTACCGACGAATAGGTCAGCACATGACGTCAGCAACGCCCCTGCCCACGGCACGGGAAATCAGGCGACCTTCCGCCGTCATCCTTTTGTGGATGGCATCATGGAGACACCTCTCCCTTTCGGGTGGAAACCTTTCCACATCGACCGCTACGACGGCACGACAGATCCAGACGAGCACATCGATCTGTACATTACACAGGTAAACCTATACACTAATGAAGATGCTATTCTGTGTAGGATTTTTCTGACCTCGCTCAAGGGGGCAGCGCTCAACTGGTACACTCAATTGCCGGTAAAGTCGATAGACAACTTCGACACTCTGGTAAGGCGATTCACAGCGCAGTATGCCACGAGTCGACCTCACCATGTCACATCAGCCGCCTTGGCCAGTCTCAGACAGAGTAACGAAGAACCACTACGGGCGTTCATGGAACGCTTTGCCGGCATCTCGGTGAAAATTTGAAACTTAAATCCCGAGGTCGCCTTGCATGCCATGCTCATGGCACTCAAGCCAGGACCTTTCGTCGACAGCCTTTACCGACGATCTCCTCCCGACATGGACGAGCTCCGAGCTCGCGCTGCTGGGTACATCTAGATGGAGGAGCATGCCGAGTTTTGCAAGGCAATTCGCGACAAACCACAAGGAAAGCAAGACCAAGGTCAGGCCACGAACATTTAAAGTTGGTGACCTTATTTGGCGATTACGGGGAGAAGCAAGAACACACCCCTCCAAAGGAAAATTTGGAACTTGGAATTCCACCCACCTCAAATTTTAGTTCTCTTAACTTGTAAATTCAGGTGATGTACTCTTTTTCCTCCTCATCCTTTTTTCCCACTAAAGAAAAGGGTTTTTGGCCAAGGAAGGTTTTAACGAGGCACACCTCAGAAATAAATCAACAAAGCAACTTCATTCCCATACATTTTCGGTATTGGCACATTAACAATGACGACTCACCAAGGTCGAGTCCGAACCTTGAGATCACATTTTCTTAACCAAGGTCGAGTTCGAACCTTGAGATCACATTTTCTTAACCAAGGTCGAGTTCGAACCTTGATACGCCAAGGTCGAGTCCGAACCTTGAGATCACATTTTCTTAACCAAGGTCGAGTCAGAACCTTGAGATCACATTTTCTTAACCAAGGTCGAGTTCGAATCTTGAGATCACATTTTCTTAACCAAGGTCGAGTTCGAACCTTGATATACCCAGGTCGAGTCCGAACCTTGAGATCACATTTTCTTAACCAAGGTCGAGTTCGAACCTTGAGATCACATTTTCTTAACCAAGGTTGAGTTTGAACCTTGATACGCCAAGGTCGAGTTCGAACCTTGATACGCCAAGGTCGAGTACGAACCTTGAGATCACATTTTCTTAACCAAGGTCAAGCTCGAACCTTGATATACCAAGGTCGAGTTCGAACCTTGAGATCACATTTTCTTAACCAAGGTCGAGTTCGAACCTTGATATGCCAAGGTCGAGTTCGAACCTTCAGATCACATTTTCTTAACCAAGGTCGAGCTCGAACCTTGAGGATCACATCTACTTAACAAGGTCAAATTTGAACCTTCAAACAACAAATTTGGGAGCTCCTCAGAAGCCCATTTGCTCTTACATTACTCGGTGCTTGGGGGGCAAGTGTACTGGCCAGCCGAGTTGCCGACTTGTCCCTCACCAATCTGCTGACTCGGTCAAAGGTTTACCAGCCTAACCAAGCAATAAGTTCAGTATTGGCAAGCTCCTCAACTCGGCCATGAAACATGGATATTGGAACACCACATCGGCCAAAGAGGCCACGTCATCAAACCAATAAAAATACAATCTTGTCACCGCACCGCCCACGCGTTATGGGAACGAGGTGACGGTTATGACACATGGCGTCATGTCAGATAGGCGTGCGCGAAGAGTCACGACCCCTTGTCGAGCTCGGTCTTAACTCCTCGACCTACGGTCTTTGGAGCTCGGGGGGCTAATGTACTATCTGTACCGCTATGTCGAGCTTGAGCTCGGCATCATAGCGTAGAGTGACCTCAGACACGCGCTAGGCCACGTCAGCCCTACATCCAATTAGGTCATAAACTGTTCTCGGGCCCAAGGCCCAATAAAACCCTAATCCACACAAAGGTACGTGCATTACATATACGAGACTCATACTCCCACAAACCCTAACTTTAGCATCGGAGTCTCTTTTGCAGGTACCACCCCCATCTTGGAACACCAACGTACCAGTGAAGGAGGCTCATCGATCTTACTCGGCGGATCATCTCTACAGCAGATCTCCGGTAAGAACAGAAACCATAAAGCATGGAAACAAGACCAACACAACAGATTCAAAAGGATTAAAAATGTAAGAACACCAGGAATGAATAAACCTTAATGAATGCATTTAACCGAGTTAGAGAGTATTATAGTCTAGCCTTCCATGGAGGAAGACAAAGAAGAAAACGAAAACTCAAAGGAAGAAAATGGAAGGGTTTAGTTCTTAATACAACCAGAGAACGAAAAATGGAAGAAATAGGTGATGAACAGCTCCAGAACAAGGAAAAACACCCAAAAGAAAGAGGAGAACGTGGTCACATCAAGTCTTCCTCCCAGTTCAAAAGTGGTGGCTGCATGGTCAGCCCCAAGACCTAGAAGACACCTGGTCAAAACCCTAAAACGAAATGGGCCTCCTTCTCATTTGTCTGGCCTAAAATAGACTAAAACAAGGTAGACAAAAATGTGAGTATGTGGCTGATGTGCCGTTGACATGGCAGATGACGTGGCAGCTCCACTTGAAGTATAGAAAGTAATTCCAAGCCCAGATAATTATTAAAATGCCCTGAAAATAAAAATTGGAATAATTAGATTCAGAAAATTCAAATTAGTTAAAATATGAATTACCGGTCCAATTAAAGCCCGAATAGAAAACAGTGCAAAATATCAACAATTAAGCACAAATGAGAGATTAAAATAAGTACAGAAAGGTAAGAAAATAGGGGAAAATAATGACTCATCAGTTTCCATTTCAAAATAAGTGATTTGGTTAAGTTAAAAGTTGTTTTGGGTGCTTAAGTTGATTTATGTGTGTAAATTGGTATGATAGATGAGTTGTAAATATGTAGTATGAGTTGTATTATATGATGAAAATGTTGTGTGCTGGTATAAATGATACAATGTTGAATAATGATGATTGTTGTAGTATGATGAGAAAACATAGTTGAGAGTTGAGAGTTGCATGTTGAATCCTAGTTGTGTAGATGTGTAGAGATGGTATCTAAGTCATTGAGATGATTATGATGTTTGAGTTGTGAGTTGAATAAGATGATGAGATGATAACTGTGTTGTTGTGTTTTGATGATGAGTTGTTGATCACTAGGACTAGGGGAGATGTTTTAGAAGTTGTTCATCTCATTGTGCGGATTGAGATAGTTGTGGTGCTTTTGAGAGCCCAATTTTTTGAGAAAACCTCCTTGGGAGGTTGTCCCTTGGAGTGGATGATGTGTTGTTCTCCTATAGGACTTAGTTGGTCTTGTTTGTGGGCAAGGTCGAGTCACACATGTATAAAGTGACCACAACATAAGGGCTAAGTCGAGTTATACCGATTACAAGCGGCCAATTCGAGTAAAGTATAAAGTCGGGAGTTTAGTTCCTAATTGAGTATCATAGGAATGTAGTATTTGGAGGATAGTCAGTAGGCTAATCCCATAGGTGGCTTAGTTGAGCTAGATAATGTCGCGGTAGGCCTAAACCTAACTATCTTATCCTAACATAATACTATACTTTCTTGTTTAAGTGGCAAAGTTTGAGAAATCGTTATCATGTTGTGGATTTTTATCCAAATTTTTTGTTTACCTAACAAGTCCAAAAAGGTTATGTGTTGTCATTCGGTAGGACCTAGCCTAGTTGAGCTAGCTAATGCCATGGTAGGCCTAAACCCAACTGTCCTATCCTGACATAGTACTATACTTCCTTGTTTAAGTGACAAAGCCTGAGAAACTATTATCGTGTTGTGAATTTTTATCCAAATGTGTTGTTTGCCTAGCAAATCCAAAAAGGTTCTATGTTGTCAGTTTGATAGAACCTAGTCACTTAAACTACTCACCTTATGTTATAGGAGATCTTTGAGTTGAAATGCGTGATGACGCATATGTGATGATGAGTTGATATTGTGATGATATGAGTTGCATGTGTTGATGTGTTGTGAAAGTGTTGTTGAGATGTGTGGTTGTTTATGTGTTGTGTGTTGTATGTTGAACTAGTTGTTAATGATGATGATAGTGATGTTAAGTTGCTAGTGTTGTAAGTTGCTTTCCTATATATGTGTTGTTTATTTTCACTAGCTTACTCTTGTATGTTTCCATGTAATTTGAACTGTGATGATCTATGGGAGCATGGCAAGAATAGACTGGTATTAGCTAATGGAGGCCACTTACTGATAGGAGCTAGAGAGTAATATTTTGTTGACTACCTCTAGTGATAGAGTTTATTTTGTAGACCATTGTATATATTGTGGCATGTTGGGCCACCTTTGGTAATTGTGTGTGTGTATATATATATATATTATTCATGTTATACTATACTATTTTAGTATACATTTCTAATTGTTTAGTTGTGTTGTTTCTCAATGTGATGGCCATGGTGGGTCGTTACAATGTTTAAAAATAAATTTTGGACATGGTGAAAATTTAAATTACCCTATATAAAATAATAATTTAAAATTTAAATAATATGAATTAATAAATAAAAATTATTAAATATAAAAAATTTGAAGTTTCTTAAAATTTTAAACTTCTCCATCAAAACACACGTTAAAAACAAAATGTTAGGGGCCAACTTCCCTCTAATTATTGTACATTTGTCTCTAGTAATTTTTTAAAGGGTAAAATATATTTTTCAATTACTGAAATTTTGACAATTTGATTGTAGTTCCTGGTTAATATTTTGTATTCTTTTAGTTTTTTAATTTAATCTTTTTATCTTTAAAAATAAAATAAAAAGTAAAAGTTAAGAGTTAGAGAGAAAACAGTTATTGAGTAGTTATAACTGTAAGACTAGTTTTTAAATAGTTTAAAAATAAATAAATAAAAATGATACAGAAAGATAGAGTAATTGGAGAGATAGTTATAAAAAATTGTGTACATCAAAGAGAGCAATCCCCTTTAGTATTTGTAAGAATATAGATATTATTTAAATTACTTTAGGAAAAAAAATAATGATACATATCTATATTATAAACACTAAAATTAAACAAAAGAAATTTCAAAGAATAAAATCAAACTAAAGAAGTTGATGATTTATGTTGGAATTTTTATTATAATTTAAAATTTAATTAACAATTTTTATTTATTTAATTTATGTTTAACTGTTTTAATATTTTTAATTACTATTTATCAACGTTTTGATAGGATTAAAACGGTTATGTTATTGTGTTTTAATAGTATTGACTCGGTGGAATAATTCAATTGGTTTTATCATGTTACTCAGCACATCACACTATAAATAGTTATGTATAAGGAAAACATATAGATAATATAAGTAAAAGTTATCTTCCCCTCACATATTTCTACTATTTCTTAATATATTTTGGAGTCATATTTTTTGTTTTTGAGATCCGTCATTGTACATGGTTGATTTGATAGGTTGTCATATTTTGGGAGAGGAGTGCACATGTGGGTGTTTTTTCTTTAATAATAGCACTTAGTATGTTTCAACTCAATCTTCTCTAAACCTTCTTACTATATTATTTTAGTCATTGTTATTTAATTTTATCAATTGTTAATGTTGATCTTGATGTAAATTCAATAATAAATAATATATATTTTAATTTCTATTTCAATGGTTCCAACAATCTTAGAGAGAAAAACCTAATTCTAAATCAAAATCTTTTTTATCATGAAATAAAAATTATTACTTTAGATGTCAATGTATAAATTGATTATATTTGATGAACTTTGTTTTGATGTGATAGAAGATAGACACTAAATAATGGTGATGTAAAGACAACAATTTGTCTTGGAGAATTAATTGTGTAATCTTTGAAAATGTGCAGGTGAGAGTAGAGAATGACAACCCAATGAACGTGATTTGTCATATGGCTCATATAATGATGGAAAGTTGTGATATTTAAATTAAATATTTTATTATTTATTCCCTTTATTATTTTAATTCAAAATTTGTTTGCAAATTTTAGAGTGTTTTGACCATGTTGATTTTTTACACAGTTGGTTGTGGATAACAATGTGTCAGGACCATGATGCTCTAATGATCATCTTCAACCATAAGTGACAAAAATAGTCTCATAGAGAGTGAAATTATTTTCTTAAAGAAATCTTGTGGATCCACTTATAAAGAGAAAAACATATTAAATCATCAAGAAAAATAATATTAAAACCCATTAATTAGTTCTAACAATAGACACCTGACTCTGTGAATGGTGATCACATGAATGAAGTTCAACGGGTAACAACGAAATTGTTTGTTGGCTAAAATACATCACATATTATTTATTATACGGAGATAATCTAGTTCCTATTCTTATAGCGAGATGTATTTTTAAAATTGCTACAATTATATAGATGAGGTATTCAAATATTTTATTTATCGTGTTAAAATTAAAATACCTCTTAATGATAGTAATTGTGGGGATGAAGGTCATAAGTCACCATTTGAAAGGTTTACCTAGTGAGTGTGGTGATGGGACTGTCACTATGAGATATGAGCAAGTTTCTAAGTGACACTCACGAAACAAGATACCTACGTAGGGTCATAATATGATTCAAGACAATAAGTCTTTGTTTTTTCTTCATGTAAAAGTTCATATATATTAGGTATATGGTTGAAACTCGAAAGGTTCTATATACTAAAAAAATACGTTATGCTCCATTAAAATTTGTTTTTAATGTTTTCATACAAAATTGATTTTTTTTATTTAAATTTTTAAATTTGTGGGGGATTGTTGAAATTTTTATTATGATTTAAAATTGTATTGGAGTAACTAGGTGAATCACCACGTGATACGTGGCTATCTCTATCCGTACATTCACGACCTGCCTACTTGGAAGTTTTGTTTGATCATCTCAAACATATCGACAACCAAGATAGTCAAACTCGCACAGCATGGTTATACATTCTAAATGACTTCGTTTAATCGTCTTAGTCGTGTCGGCCATCGAGACAATCACATGGTTCTGCCTGACGTGATAGGCTTAGTCGTCTCGGCCATGTCGGCAATCGAGACAACTGAATGCAATAGAACATCTCGTCTCAGCCTGCCAGAGATACATGATACATGCGCAATGTCCCTCACCCCCTCGATCGGGCTGAACACCGAGAAGGCCGAGATGAAGATACTGGAAACTCATAATAAATTATGGTTAACAGAGATAACTTGAGGTTAAGGGATAATATGTCATTAGTCATCGCATTACCTAATTGGTAATCATGGAATGAGGTCTACCATGCTTGAGCCCATCACAGTTAGTATAAATAGTCGTACAATCAATATTTGTGCTTATCTTGACTTAAGCGTTAGAGTGCTTTTTGCAGGTACCTCTCCTTTTTGTATCTTGACTCGAAACTCCCGTTCGGCCCATAAATTACGAAAAGATTACTAGTGTACCTTTAGACAAGTACAAAAATTAATTAAAAAAATTATTTAATTTTTATTTAACTATTTTAATATTTTAAATTACTATTTATCAACGTTTTAATAGGATTAAAATGATTATGTTATTATGTTTTAATAGGATTGGCTCGGTGAAAATTCGGTTGGTTGCATATGTTACTTAGCACATGACACTATAAATAGTTATGGATGAGGAAAAATATATAGACAACACGAGTAAAATTTATGTTTTTCTAAATTTATTTCTACGGTTACTTAATATAATTTGGAGTGGTGAACATTATAAATTAATCTAAAGGTGTTTTTCTCTCTCTAAATTTTCTTATTATATTATTTCAATTATTATTATTTAATTTTATTATTTATTAATATTGATCTTGATATAATTTTAATGATATATATATATATATATATATATATATATATTAATTTGGTTCTAACAGTTTATTATGACTTTACACAATGGTATCTTGTCCTTTTATAATATTTTGTAAAAAAGTAAAACTAAAGAAATTTTAGAGGAAAAAGAATATTTTGCTATTTTCAAAAATCATTTTCACATTGTTCTGCTATGTTCTACACTTCTACCTACTCATTCTGCAGTAATATTTGTGAGTAGTGCTGGGCTGGTTCAGTTGTTAGAAAACACTCGTTAACATATTATAGGTGGCTGGTTCAGAGGCCAAGTTTCTTAGGAGGGTCACACCTAATGTTACTGATGAAATGCATCCTGGTGGAGAGTTCCCTAATCAAAATCCACCCTTCATCTTTGGTTCCTGAACTTGTTTCTCTTTCTAAGAGAGTTGATAATATAATATATAGCTTTATGTATATATTATATTATCACAATATACGATCTTAAGCATATAGCCTTGCTTTATTAATGCTGAAAATTGCTTTTGTGGGATTTTGCAATTAGAGATGATATCGATAATTAAATTTGTATCGGGAATAATATTTGAATTTTAATGAAAAATATTTAATTTGATTTGGCATGAATATAAATATGAGTAATATCTAATTTATTGAATTCTGTATAAGAGTTGTGATAAGTATATAAATATTTGTCTAGTACTCATACTTATACCTGTACTTGTTTTAAATTTTTTTGGAAATTTAATTTATTTTTTCTAAAATTTATCTGATATTTATATAAATCTTACTTTATTTTAAATAAAAGTTAATTAATGTAATTTTATAATTGTAAATCTGTTGAAATTTTGTTTTTTTGTTGTTTTTTATAAAAAGAAAAATTAATTAAATTTTGAGTGGATATAGAACAAGATAACTGCTATGGTGCATTTAATAGAATTGAGGTACTAGTGCATTATACATGTACCTATCGGTATTTGACATGTGTGAAATACAATTAGAACATGTACTAATTTGTTTTGACCCAAGCACTTTGTGTATTAATTTTTTTTTACCCATTATTATTTTTAATCAAGTAATTGCCCATTATTTAGTTTCTTGAATTTCTTTTGTTCTTTTGCTCTAAGTATGGTTGTTGCTGGTGCTGGACAGTAAAATCGGTAGAAGTTTGTGTGGAAGTCTTCATGTACGCAACGGATTCTACGCAGGTTGTTTTCTTTTTGTTCAAATCCGTGTCTTCATCGTCTATGGTTTTTCAATCGATTCTTTGTTTTGATTAAAGTCTGTGTTGGCCCCAGTTTTTCACCATGGATCGTGGATTGTTTTTTGTAAATTTCATATCGTTGGTTTTTCGTTAGAGGTCTCCTCAATTTCCAACACTTTTGGATATTACCAAAGAGCAACATGGGGAAAATATGTAATAAAATTGAGTTTATGGGAGAAAAAGAAACAAACACTAATGAAAATTGCTACTAAAACATATATAAGTATAAACTACAAGAACGGGATACAAAAATATTAGAATTTGTAACCATCCCACCTCGCTCCCATTCCACTTTGTACCCATTCCGAAACAATAATGACAATTGCAAGATATAATAAAATGGTGTAGAAAGCGATTGCCATCTATGCTATGCATCAGACCCGGTCCAACGATAAGAAAAACTTAAAAGCAAAATTTGAGAGATTTTTATTTTTATTTTTCTATAAATGAGAAAATATATGTTGGGTGCTTCTACTACGCATACATGACAAGAATAACAATACTAAACAATGTCTGAGTTATGGGACAACATTTTGTTTATATATTGTTATATAGATAATAGACATTACAAATAAAATATATTAAGTTTATTATAATATCCTTTGTAATATTAATTATTAACGACTGTGACAATGACAAGGTAATAGTGGGCTTTTGGTATTAGTTTAACACTATATCAATGAATGTTTTTTACTTGAAAAAAAAATTATCCCATAATTTATTGAATAATAAAAAATTAGATTTTTATGCTGTTTCAGGATCATTTTATAAATTAAACATAAGATAAATATATTTGTCTCGTACAATATCATAATATTTAACTAATCAAACGGATCTCTTAAAATATATATATATATATATATATATATATATATATATATATATATTGTCTATATACGAGATATGAGGCTTGTATCTTTAGCAGCTGCTGAATCTAATTCAAGGAATGACATTTTTTTCCATCATATAGGGATCCTCACGAGGGCTGTCTCATTAATTAAGACATCATTGACTGATAATTTAATTTTACTCTTTTGGCTTTCTTCTCCTTATTCATTATTTGTACATATTTGAAATGGTTAAAAATAGCTTATTTCACTGCTATTCTTTCTGTGCAAAAACTAGAGTGAGATTCATATTGAACTACTATATGCGAAAATTGCTGTTATGGTTATCAATTATCACGTAATACCCTGAGTTTTGAGTGCAATGTAGTTCAGTATGAATCTCATTTGAAATCTCCTAATCCACAATTAAGTTTATCTACGAATTAGTTAAACCATGCCATGTTAGAGAGTCAGGCATCAATTCTTTGGGAGCAATTTTCAGTAGCATTGTGGTACCCATGAAGTGAAAATTTTCTGTTCATAGTGTTGGAATTCATTTTGTCCTGCTATTCATGATGCAGCACATTTTTTTTTTTTTTTTCAATTGCTCGTCAACCTGTTCCCCGAAGTGCAAGTGATTCGGATGACAAGAAGAATGGGGTGATTGCCAAGCTTTAAAAGGACCAAAGTAGAGACATATTTTATCATCAACTAAATGGGTGCATCACTTTGATGAAAAAATCGTCAACAACAAAGTTTCTTGTGGTTTACATGGTTCATAAATAGTGTCTGTGATTATATGTAAAAATGTATGTGCGAATTGTTAGGAATTTTTAGTATTATGCTACGAAAGTTGTTCCAGAAGAAGGGGGATGATAAAGGTAGTAATTTATTTGATGATTGGCAGACCAATTTCTGAAGCAACTCGGTTGAGCCAACGCTAATAT
Source organism: Cajanus cajan (assembly GCF_000230855.2). Lineage (NCBI taxonomy): Eukaryota > Viridiplantae > Streptophyta > Magnoliopsida > Fabales > Fabaceae > Cajanus > Cajanus cajan. The sequence goes on along the minus strand of NC_138524.1, from coordinate 52,155,755 downwards.
ATATATATATAAATATATATATAAAGTTAAAATAATTTAGATAACATTTAAAAAGGGTTACAAAAGACTAAGAACATGTTTTATCCTTTTCAAAAATCAACATCACTACCCTATAATCACTTTTTCAACGTGAGCAATCTTTCCATAATATTCACCTTTTGGTTTCTGGCAAAGTTGTTTGAGCAATGGACAATTGCCACAAATTTTAAGATATGAAATGGATTTGGGTAGACCCTCCTGTGGCAAGCATTGGAGGTTGGGGCAGTCTTCCAGAACCAACATCTTGAGAGAGGACATGTGCCAAAGAGCATTGTAGTTGAGTCTTGTAAGATTAGGAAAACCATAGATGCATAAAACAAGAGAGGGTGGCAGAAAACCTTCATTAGGAAAATACTCAACATCCAACTCTCCAATGCACAGGGATTCTAGAGAAGGATTGGCTCCAACAGCCCCTTTGAGTGATGCTATAAGTTTGGAGCAATTATAGAGAGATATCTTTTTTAGATTTGATGGCAAACCTCCCTTAGGGAATGACTCAACTTTTGGACAATCTTGTATATATAGCTCATGAAGAGATGGAATGAGTTCAGGCAATGATTCAAATTCTGGGCACTTTCTGATTTTCAAATACTTGAGATGATTATGAGCATGCACCTGTGAGATCATCTGTAGATTGTGACAGCAACTGAGATCGAGAAACCTGAGTGTTGGGAAGAAATCTAGGTGAAAGGTCTCTAGAGAGTCACAACAAACATCAATTGTCAACCTTGCAAGGAAAGAGTGACAACAACTCATGAGAATGTTCATTATTATGGGGCAAGAACAAACCCACAAGTCTTCAAGACGAGTATCAGATATGAAGTGCCCAAGTCTTTCCAACAACAAAGGTTCCATGTTGTATCCGTTGATGGTGAGCTCTTTCAGAGTAGCTGGATGATAATCAAACTGCAACTTTCCACAGTCCTTTAGATCTAATTTACGAATTTCTGGAGCCAAGGGAGCAGAAGTTACAAGTTGCTTGCAGTTTTGGATAACTAGTGTCTTCAAATGATGAAGTTGCTCTGGCAGGTGCCCTTTCAGCTTGGGACATTCAATTATAAAAAGATGTTGAAGTCGTGGAAAAGAACCTGTCACATCTTGACATTTCCAATTTTTCCATTCTTCCATATGACGGAACTTCAATGTTTCCAGGGATGTAAATGAAGAAAAACTACTCCCATAAAAATCAGCATCAATATCCACTACCCCATCAAGCCCTGTAATCTCCAACTCCTTGAGAAATGGAATGAGTCCAACAGGAGGCAAACATTGACAAGATTGACAGTTGTACAACCGTAAGGACACCATATTAGATAATGAATTATTGGATAACCAACGTGGAAATTGTTTACCACTATAGTTCCCAATTGACAACTTCTTCAAGTGTTGGGAAGGCTGTAGATAGTTAATTATAGTTTCTTCTTTCTCTTTAGTTGAATCATCACGGTTCCAGGCATAATCCCATTTTAACTCCAGCTCCAGAAGTTGTGTTTTATTCTTCAAATCCACTGCTAATGCATCTAAGGGCTTCTCAATATTATGTAGATCCTCAATTGATAGGCTTCCATGAAGATTAAGTTCTCCAAGCTGCTGAATATTGAACTCACTACTCTTGCCAACTTGAAATGAACTCATCAATACTCGAAGATTCTCCAATTTTCCCAAATGCATTGGCACCTTTCTCAATTCAGTATTTATTAATTCAAGGCGACACAAATTTGTGAGTTTATGCAAATTTGAGGGTAGCTCCTTCAAACATGTACAATTGTTCAGCTTCAGTATTTGCAAGTTAAGTGAACATGTTGATTCAGGTAGTTTTTCTATCTTAGTTTTGGAGAGGTCTAATGAATGCAAATTGGTGAGTTTATGCAAATTTGAGGGTACCTCTTTCAAATGTGTACAATTGTCCAACTTCAGTATTTGCAAATTGTAGAGTGAACATGTTGATTCAGGTAGTTTTTCTATGTCAGTATTGGAGAGTTCTAATGAACGAAGATGTTTAAGATTGCCTACAGATTTAGGCACCTCTGTAAGGTTACAACAATGAGATAAAGATAAGACCCGTATGAACTTAAACTTGGAGTACAAGTCATCTATTGACATCTTACAATGCCATCGATAACCACGAAGATAGTTCATTCCCCAATCCCTTAGCAGTGGCATAAATGTATGTAACCTTTCAGCATCTTGTGAACTCTTAAGCACATCAAAATATTCAGTGTGATTGGTTGTAAATGATAAATGACGAGTTGTTTTGAGTATACCTTTTGCTTGATCAACTCCTAACCTGAAACAAATGTCCCCGCAAATATATTTTGCCAAATCATTTAGAAGGTCATGCATGATAAAATCCTTTCCATTTTCGCTTGATTGTTGAAAGAAGGACCTAGATAATAGATCATTGAAGTACTGCTCACCAACTTCTTCTGGGCTTGCACTATGTTGACAACATTGAAGAAAATTTTGAGCCATCCACAACTGAATCAAACCATCCTTGTCAAATTTGTGATCTTTGGGGAATATGGCACAATAAGCAAAGCATCTTTTGAGATGGGAAGGAAGGTGGTGATAGCTTAGAGCTAAAGCTGGGATAATATCACTTTGCTCTAAATCCCATATCTCACTTTGCAATATGCTTTTCCATTCCAATACTGATTTGTTTTGTAATAAACTTGCTATTGTTTTTAAGGCAAGAGGAAGTCCTCCACATTTTCCAACTATCTTTGTACCAATCTCTTTGTAGTCCGGAGTAGGCGGAGAACTATCATTCGAGAATGCATGTTCTGCAAACAACTGCCAGCTATGATCTTCTTGTAATTGCTTCAGGAAGTGTATTTCTGACCTCATGGCAGAAGCCACTTTCGTGCTGCGTGCCGTGACAAGGATCCTACTTCCCTGAGCCCCCAAAAGAAGAGATTTTTGCACTTCTTCCCATTTAAGTCGGTTTTCGTTCCAAACATCATCTAAAACGAGAAGAAATCTATTTCCTGACAATTTTTCTTTCAGTCTTGCATGAACTATTTCTAGCTCTCTACTATTATCAACTGACTTGGTAACTGTGTCAAGAATTGCTCTTGATAAGTTGAAAACATTAAAATCCTTGGAAACACAGACCCAAGCTTTGAGATTAAAGTAACCCCCTATCCTTGGATCATTGTACACATGTTGGACAAGTGTGGTCTTACCCAACCCACCCATACCCACAATTGTAAGTACTGATAGCTTGTTATCAGTGTTAGAAGTGAGCCAGCTAATGATATTTTCCTTATCATCATTCCTACCATAAATAACACTTTCACTCAACAAAGATGTTGATGGTGATTTCTGTAACACTATACTACCCTTTACTGATCCAAACCCAGCACCACTAGCCTTTTTCAAACCTAGATGAGTGCCTTCGTTAGCAAGTTCATCCAAGTCATCAAGGACTTGTGTCATCCTGGTTTCAATTTCATTTTCATTGTTGAGCAAACTGATAGGAGATATAGAGAAATTGAAATTCCACACCTTGTCATCAATGCTTTGAGCCTGAGATTCAGCTTCCACTTGGCATTTGGAGAGTTCATAAATTTCATCCAGCAAATCCTCAGCTTCAAACACAACCTCTTTGACATCAACAAGCCATGCTCTCACATGTTGATCTCTGAACTGTTGTAGTTCTGCATCATCAGCAAAAGCATGGATGGATCGCAGCTTTCTCTTCAACTTCTTCAATAGGTTCTCATCAAGTTTTTTTTCACGAAAGAAGTACAGAACTTGACGAGAAGCAAGTCTGTCAAATGCAACCTGAAGGAAAGCAGAAAGAAGAGCACCACCAACCAATGTTGCTGCCATATATGGTAGGAATTAAGAAAGGGCGTGGAATGGATTTGTAATGCAGCTCAGTGCACGTCAAGTGCCTTGCAGGGTTAATATTATGATGAAATGAGTAGTTATAAGCTATTCTGTGAATGATGGCTTTACTTTCAGCTTTTGAACATCTTTTTGTTTTATGTCGACCAATAATTGTTGAGTCTTGTCGACACCACAGACATTGGGTAACTTAGTCTACCTTCAATCACTAAATGAAGTTACCATTTATATCAGTATACCTCCAAAACTTTAAGTCCATCACATTAATTGTCATATTAAGCATGTTAGAAAACAGCATAAAAAGAACGGGTCTTATTTCTTAAATAAGTTAAACACTTGTCCTGCAGATTTTCAACAATACTAAAACAGCACAAATAAATACATAAATCACCTGTGATACCTGAATTGGAATATTTCCCAAATTTATTTGATGTATTAACACCCCAGCTTTATTAGCTTAATAATCCATCATAATGAAATATTTAAGCAAGTTAGCACGTTTAGTCAATTAATATGTTTTAAACATGTTCGGTCAAGATTTAGCATGTTCATGAAATGGAATTAGTTGGTAGCTCTTAACTTACTTGTCTGATCCTTGTTAATAAAGTCATGTGCAATAAAAATACCTGCTGAGTATGTCACAGAGAGATGAAAAGTCACTATCTTACTATAGAGCAGAGTTATTATTAGCCATAGATCAAGTTTTATTTCCAACCAATAAATGTGAATCTTCTCGACCACACAAATGTAGACCACGTGTATCTTTAGTCAATTTCAGTCATCACTATCAATATTTGACCATAATAGTGTGTCTAGTGATATAAAAGTGTTGCAGACTATCATCAAACTAGTTAAATTCATTTTTCTTTTTCCCCGCTTTTATATTTTTATAACATTTTTTTTTACATTATTTGCATTTTGGTTCACTCTTATTTATTAGTATTTGGGATGACGCTGGCCAGACTCTGCAGGGTTAATTTACTTGTTCAAGATACTCTCATTCTATCTGGGCTAAGTATTTGCAGATTCTGGTAAAACATTACTGATTAATTAATGAAATGAGCAATAATCTATTTAATGAATGATTGCCTTTACTGATAGATAGATATATACAACTAACAGACAGTAGGTTATTACAATTCTATCAGTGTCAGCTAGCTGTATTCGCATGAGTGGATCCCATGAATGAATGAGTGGCCTTGTTTTTTTTTTTTTTTTTTTTTTCCTTTTTTCTTGGTAATGGATTATTTTATATTTATATTTTGAAAAGATATATTTTTATCAGAGAGATGTAATCTAATTTTCATGAGATCTCTATTTATTGAAAAAAATTATGATACAAAATTAAATATTAATATTATCTTATTCTAAAAATAAGGAAATAAATCATAAAATAATTAAAAATATATTAAAATATATTAAATCTAAATATTTGAAATATAAATAAATTTTTTTATCAAAATTAATTTATTCTTTTTAAAATATTTAAGTATATTCCCAATATTGAAATATTTTTCAAGACTTGTTAATTGATATAGTGGAAAATGGTTAAATAGAAGATAAAAATAGAAAGAAAAAAAATAATTGATATGATAATAGATATGATAAAATGTGAAATATAGAAAAATGAGACAGAAAGTGGATGGAAGATAAAGTATGTGTATAAACAGTAAGCCTACTGTAAGCTCAAAAATGAGTTTTTTGTTTGGTATTCGGCAACCAACATAAAACTTGTAAAAAAAAAAAAAAACAATTTAGACTTTTCGTGAACTGGTTTGAAACTGTTATGGTTCTAAACACAATGATAAACCATAAACTAGTTTTTTAAAATTTAAATAGAATTTAGAAATGGATTTAAACTCCGAAACCAATTTTGTCTTAGGACTTTAGCAGCCAATGTAAAACTTGCCAATATAGTGAACGTGGACCACACATAAGAATATTGAAGGAAAAAGCTCACCTTGACAAAATAAATGAGGAATCTAGAAAAGAATCAAAAGATTATGTACCAACATGAGGAGACATAAATAATTGTGTCTCTTTCATTCTGGTTGTCGAAGTTCTCATTCTCATTAGTCCTTACTTATTCCTTTTATAACAAGTTTGAAGGTCTTGGGATATACATGTTAAGAGAAAAAGATATACATGTTTAAACCCTAAACCCTAAACCCTAAACCCTAAACCTTAAACCCTAAATAAAAAATACTCTAACACTCAAATTAGCTTTTGAATCTAGACAAATTAATGATAAATAATCTTGTAATAAATATAAAAAATACTTTTTTTAAAAAAAATTATTATTTATATTAGTTTTATTAGGCGAGGACTCATATGATAGACCCATTAATTATTGTAACACCTTTAATAATTTTTTAGACTTTATTCATTATGGAAATGTATTAAGGAATCCTTAACTTTTCCTTTCTACCACATCTCTTGGTATAATTTATAAAAAAAATTATTTAAATTTATAAAAATTGCTCATGATTTTATTAGTGAATTTAAACTTGTTTTTAGCAAGTTTCTTAATATAATCTATCATAATAATTTTTTTGAACTTATTTTAATAATTTTCGCAAGAGAATTTATTTTCAAATTAATTGGATTGGACTCCATGGTAATTGAATAAGAATTGAGTCTAAACTCTATAATGACTCTGCTACTGTGAAAACAGAATTCCTAGTATTGTTGCTATCATGGCCTCTAGTCTACTCTTTCTGAATTGAACAACTGGTTCTTTTAAAAGATTCCTTCTAAGGTATCTTTGGATAAGCTAATATTTTTTCCTTGTATTTTTTTTTCCTGTAAGTACTTATGGATATGTTTATCCAAATGAGGCATTAATCAATTGATTACCATCTCTTTAATTTGAACAAACTCTACTTCCACACCATCACTTTTGACATCTACCATTTTTCCTCACTGTTTACCTAGTGGTTGTGTTTTCCTCTTCAAACTCTAAAATGACTTTGGATTGTTCATCATGTTCTGACCTATCTGTACCAATCCTTGTTTCTAATTGTTTCAGACTCATCATCAAAAGTTGGTGACTCTCCCAGATGGCATCCAAGCGAACAAAATCTGCAACTATTGAATCCTCAATGGCTTTGATTATTACACAAACATCCATGTTCATAATCTGAAATTTTGCATCGATCCCTTCGTGGATCCGGTTATATGGATCAATTGATGGAACACATGATCAAAAACCAATGTATGACTGTTGTCCAACTCAAAAGATTCTTAGTTTTTTTTTTTTTTTTTTTGAGGGGAAAAGATTCTTAGTTTTTAAAAGCAAAAAATGGAAACAACCACAGAAGAAGCTCATAGACTCATTCTACCCAATCCTAAAATCTACAAATGTGTTAAAAAAAACACTGAATTCTCCTTTATTTCTCCTCTAGCAATCTGTTAAATTAAGCATTCAATTCTCTTGACTTGATTGCCTCTCTGCGTTCTTTCCTAACATAATGTTCCTAAAAAAATTGATTTTGACTCCATTAATTGGTCTATCCCTTTGTTTTATTTCTTGTTGATTAATATTTGATGAATGAAGTTGTCTCAAATAGTTAATTATTTGTCTTATCATATTTTTTGTTTGCTTGATGATAATAACAATTTTCACGTTCAAGGTAAATATTATGTGACCGATTTTGTGTTTTTGTTTATAATAGCAAATGGCCATATTAAACCACGCCTCAATGCTAGCTTTGGGAAATAGGCTATACATGCCCTCAGACCCATTAGAGGAACACTCGAAAAATCTCCACACCATATTAGAACACTTCTGAAGTGGAACCATGGACACGTCCAGTTAATGGTAAGGTGACTTTCCATTTCGTCTTTCCATTCTGTTGCATGTTTCCTTGGACATGGAATCTTGGAGAAGCTTCTCAAAGGATCGGGTAGTGCTCCTATATGGTCGTTAGCGTAAAATGCCCATATGAACAACATTGGGAAGCAGCATCTCATAATTTTCCTTGACTTTTGGTTGCAAATCTCAACTAAAAGTAGGGTGTTGGCAAAAATTGTAGGCATGAGACTTCTTGCATGCATGTCCTAGGCGAAGAAGACGTCCATTGCGACATGATCAATTACCCCTACATGGAAGGGGAATAGCATCGTTTCAAACATGATCAATGCCAGAGTCTTATTGAAGCTTGACCAATCTTCACTATTAGCCAAACTAACAAGGTGATCTTCCAACATAGTATGTTTCCAACCTCTAATTGCCCCATTTCCTACCAAGGTGGATAGATGGGGAGGCAATCTAATTAGGTTGGCCACTCTATTAACTGAAATATAATCTTCCTTGACCGTATAGACCCCAACTGGTTTGGACCATCGGAGCATCTGATTATACTCCTCTAGAGTGGGTACTATGTCAAAATGTTGAAACTTGAAGCAGTGTAAACTAGGTTTCCAGAAGTGCACCAAGACTCTTATGAAGGCTAGATCGACATATATCCTCAAAGGTCAAGGACCTGCCCATAGCATCTCTTAAAGTCAAGGCAGGCCTCTCTTGGCATTAATATGTAGATACTATTTATCCTTGGCATAAGCTGATTGAGAATATTCACCTTTTTCAACTGCCATGCATGTTGCTACCTAAGCCTTCCATATCTAAAATAAAAATGAATGATGGGTCAATGGTTAGCCTAAAATTTGCATGCCATTGTATTTATTGCCTACGTTTATCATGTTTTATTTCTATGAAGAATGATGCATGATAACGCGTTTATTCGATATATATTTTTTGTACATGCTTTTATCATAAATAGGGATTATGCCTATATGATGTTGTATGCTTTATAATGATGGTCTAAGCATGCTTAAAAGGGTATTGTTTAGCTTAAACCCTAATTACTACTATTTGTAAAAAAACTCTAGCCTACTCCTTTGGAAAACAAACAATACATACAAATAATGAACACACATGTTCAAACAACATACACCCACGAACAGTCACGTGCATCCATGGGTTGAGGTCCCTGTAGAAAGTTGCATATATATTTTTAGGTGGCTCTAACTATTATCACCAATCTGAGGCCCCCAAGGTGCCTCCTATAGACACTTAATTTAGTCTGGGATATGCAAATAATGAAATAGGCCTTATATACGAGACAAAAGAGTTCCCAAAAGCCTAAATAGGATGTCAGAACGAGCCAACACAACACTGAAATGGCCCATTAACATCAGAATGAACCAGGAGGTCATTAGAAGGCCCGAAAGCCCAAAGAGGTCAAATTAGGAGCGCAGAACGGATTGTTCCCAATCTAGAATGGATCGTTCCAAGTTTCTAAAATAGCCTAGAAATCTTAGGTCAAAATGGGTTTTTCCTAATCCAGAACGAGCTGTTTTGACCCAGATTGTTACGAGTAAAATTCAAATCCAAAATAGGTCGTTCCAATTTCGAAATAGGCCATTCCAGATTCAAATTTTACTCGTAACAAACTCATCCGGAACACCCCATTTTGATAACCAGAACGGATCGTTCTGGTCAGACCTGACGCTTATAAAAAATAGCCTCATGCATAATGCTCAAGAATCGAAAAAAGGATGGAGTGAGAATTACTTGCTTTTAGTCTCAGATAGCTCAAATCTTTTCTTTCCCCCCCTCTCTTTGTATTTATTAAGATTTGTGAGGTGAATTATAGTGTGAAAGGCAGCCAAAAAGTGCCTCAAATCTACAAATTTGAAGCACCCTTTATAAAAGCTCATTCAAGAGGTATTCCCATCAATCATTCATCTCCATTCTCCACTTCTTTTATTATAAATATTGCTATAACTGAAAAAGGACAATTTTGTAGACGTCTTAGGGTAAGTTGGATAATTTAAATTTAAACTATGTAAATAACCATTAATAATAAGGGGAACTGAATATTTAAACTATTATTCTCTATCGTGCTAGTTTCATCATAAGGGTACCAAATTAGGGCGTTGTAGGGTGCCTAACACATTCCCTACACGTAACCGACCCCCGAGCCCAATTCTGGTTGTAAAGGCCAAGTTGGCATTTTTCAAAAATCCTTTTTCTTTTTTTGATGTTTTGAGTAAAACATCTGTGGCAACTCTCACGAATCATTTTTCAAAACCATTAATTAAGGATTAGTCTGGTATTTGGCCATTCCTTGATTGATGAGATTTTTAAGTGGAGGTCTAAACCATCTGTGGGTAAGATCAGAATTTTTCAGGTTTCAACAGATGGCGACTCCGTTGGGGAAGCTTAAAGAGGGTCAAACCCAAATAAATGATGAAATTAGCAAAATAAGAATAATAATTCAAATATTTGTTCCCTTTATTTTGTTTACTTTGTATGTATTTATTTTACTTGGCTTGAATATTTGCATGTGTGTTTAAATTCTGCATCTATTTGAAATAAACAATTGTACACAAACCTTTGCACACAATAATTCCCTCTATACCCAGGGGCATGAGTGTGTAAACATAGGGAGTGGTTGACATACGACCGGCCCAAGAATGGCCTTGGAGCCTACGAGCCTTGTTGAAAATCACACTCAAGGTGATAACCAGTTACTCTAGCACAAAATACTACGTCATACCTTAGAGTTTGCCAGATGACGGTGACAGAGATACTAGGTCCCTATAATGGGGGTACCTTGAGAGCCTTTAAAGACTAGTGAGGAAAATTAGAACCTTCCTATACAAAGCACTTTCTTTGACGGGAACCACAGACCATGGATTTGAACATGACTGTTCATGGGTGTACATTATTTTAGCATATCTATGTTGCATTTCTTTGTGTAACAATTATCTCAAATGAATAAGGATTATAAGCCAACAATTGGATATGAAAAAAATACTAACACCTTTCTATATATCCTAGCATCACCAAAAAAAAACCATATAGGTTAGTTTGTTTCAAAAAATGTACAGCAAAAATCATGCATCACAACCTTTAGTTAAAACATGATAATACTTAGGCAAAAAATCACATGTTATGCATTTTTCTTAGAATAATAGATTAATCAAGCATTCATGATCCTAGATATGGAAGGCATAGACAGTAACATGTGTGGACCATTAAGGAAAGTGAATATTTTAAACTATGCAATGCCAAGAGTCAGCAATTTGTGCGTTTTAATTCCAAAAGAAGTTAGGGAGAATTTTGAGAAACAATATAGAAGGATCCTTGACCTGTTGAAAGTATCTATTGACCCTCCCCCCTTTTCTGAGATCTTTGGTGCACTTCTGGAAGCCGACACTTCACTATTTTCAGCTCCTACACTTTGATCTAGTGCCCACCATCGAAGAATACAACATGATGATTAGATGGCCCAAATCCATAGGGATTTACTCCATCAAGGATATACCCTCAGATAAGGTAGCTGAAATAATCAAGCTACCCCCTCATTTATCCACTCTAGAGGGCAATGGGACAGCCAAAGGGTGGAAGATCTCTGTACTTGAAGGGCACCTTTCCTTCCTATCTGAACAAGAAGATTGGATTCATTTCAATATGACACTCACCTTAATTAGCAAACAATTGCCAACAATGATCACCATTTAACTGACTTAGGAGATGTATTTTATTTGATCCGACAACTAAAGCAACTTTCATGTCACATGTAGTGACAACAATTTTACTTCCTTGGCTCCCAAGTTGAAGAGGAGCTTTCAAAGCTTCCCATTCATTTTGCTTTCTATTCCAAACATCATCTAATATAAGAAGAAATCTCTTTCTTGAAAATTTTTCCTTCAATCTTCCATGAACCATTGTCGCAACCCAAAAATTTCCGATCTCACGACCTATGGTTTAGACATCCTGTTGAAAATCTCATCAATTAAGGAATGCCCGGACGACAGACTAATCCTTAATCAATGATTTTGAAAATAGGTTCTTAGGAGTCGCCACCAATGTTTTACTCAAAACATTGGAAAAAAAAGTTTTTTTTAAAGTCCAATAATGGCCTTAATAGCCAAAATTGGGTTTAGGGGTCGGTTACGTGTAGGGAAGGTATTAAACACCCCTACAACACCCTTAATCGGTACCCTATGATGAAGTTAACATCATAAGCAATAATAATATAAATATTAAATCCCCTTTTATTGATGATTATTTACATGCTTGAAATTTAAATTAAACAATCGACTCTGAAATATCTACATGATTGTGTTTATTATAACAATACTTATCAAAAATAAGAAATAAAAGAGAGATAAGAAGATTGATTGAAATACCTAGTAGCAAGCTTTGTTAAATCTTCCAATATAGAAATTCTAGGTGCTTTGTGGCAACCTTTCACACTACACAAATGCCTCACAAATCTCAAGAAATACAATAGGAGGAAGAGAAAGAGAAATTTCAAGCCCTAAGAATTTTTGGACAAAATTTTGAGGTCCTTGAGAATTGTGCCCAAGTTGTCTATTTATAGGCATCAGAAGGGTGCCAGAACGGCCTGTTGCAAATCTGAAATGGTCCGTTCTGGATCTGAACGTTATGTGTTAAAGTCTTACCCTAGAACGACCCGTTCTGAAATTAGGACGGTCCGTTCTGGAGTTGAGATTAACACAAAAATGCCTTGCTAGAATCGCCCATTCCAAACTAAGTTTTTAGGCTTTTTTAGCAATTTGGAATGGCCCATTCTAGCTTAGGAACGGCCCGTTCCAGCCTAAGATTTTTAGGCCTTTTGCTTGGTTTGGAACGACTCGTTCTGGTTTTGGAACGGCCCGTTCTAGACTAGGATTTTAGGCCTTTTTTGTGGCTTGGAACGACCCATTCCGATTTTGGAACAGCCCGTTCCAAGCCACTAAAACCAATTTATTTGGGCTTTAGGCCTTCTAATGTCCTGTCTTGTTGTTTGCATGCTTCGAGAGCTCCTTCCCTTCATAACAAAGGTCCATTTCCTTGTTTGTATGCCCTTGGACGAAATTGGGTGTCTACAGCTGCCCCTCTTTACTTGTCCTTTGGAACAGTAATGTGTTACTTTTCCAAAGGCAAGTAAAGATGTAGATATTTTGTCCAGGTCTTTTCTTTATCTCTTTGGTGCTTCTACGTTGTTTCCCTTAGATAGGTGTATTTGTTCGTATCCTCACCCTTAGATAGGTGAGTATTATTATGTCTGGCCTCTCCAGGCTGCATGCTGATGCTGATGATGTGATTGCTCATTTTCTTTGGGAGGATGTCTGATGAAGACAAGGATTACTGGTAGGTGGTGCCCTTGTGATGGTGGGCAAAGGAGTACATGTTGAGTATTATTATGCTTGGCCTCTCTAGGCTGCCTACTGATGCTGATGATGTGATTGCCCATTTTCTTTGGGAGGGCGTCTGATGAAGACGAGGATTGCTGGTAGGTGGTGCCCTTGTGATGGTGGGCAAAGGATTAAATGGGTGATAGGGGTTCTGGTACTGCCCCTACCATACGAGTATTGTGATGCCTCTCCAGGCGCCTATTTGTGGTATTTTTTTTTCTCTGAATTTCATTTTTTAGCTACGACTTTTTCATGTTTGAAGCTTGCCTTTTTTGCTATTTTTCTAAATGCTTTGGTTTTTTTCAACATTTACGAAGCTTGCCTTTTTCTCATGTTGTTAATTTTTCTCTATATTGTCATCATTGGTGGAAGGATCCATTCCCATGATGTTATTTGCTGAATCTTTATTGATGAGTATTATTTTGTAAGCCACTCCTACTTTGGTGAGGAAACCATTCCTAGTTTGGGAATTCTCTTGGATCATCCTTCATTTGGTTGAGAAGTGAGGCGCGATGGCCTCCTTCTGCTTATGGGCTTGCTTATTTGGTTGATTTCATTCTATTCCATTGTTGATATGTCTTTGTTTAGTGGGCATATAGAATACTTGGGGTTTGTTTTTGACACCACTTTGGCTCATGCTTGACTATTGAGCTTTTACAAGTGCTTTGTCATGATGACTCCTTCTGACCTATAGCAAGTAGAATGCATGGATGCAATGAAAATGCAAGACAAGAATGATTTTATTATTTTTTTTTTTTTGTGTAACACCCTTCCATATGCCCCTATCTCATATGCATGTGATGCAGTTTATGCTCATGTGTTTAGTCCTAAACATGCAATTCAATTTTTTTTATGTCGGGAAATTAATATGTGCGCGTAAAGGTTAATGTTGACGATTCCTTTTTATCCATGCCGTTTTTTATTATTACCGGGATATGTTCTTTTGAACTCAAGGTTTCAGTGGCTCCTTGATTATCTAGTCAATGTATAGTCAAGCATCTTCAAACTCCTTTTGGAGACGTCTCAGCCTTCCCTCTGTGAGTATTCACTGTGCATTTTCTGTGTATCTTTTCGGTACCATTTTAATGCCATAAGGGTCAAGAGAAAAGAAGAAAGGGGATGTTTGTATTTTTTCGCAAAGGTTTATTAGAAGGGATTTTTTTTAAAAGGGGTTTTTAGAAGAATGGCTAGCCAAGGTAGGCTTTGGTGTTTACGGTTATCAAACAAAACATATTTGCTACAAGGAAGCTATCATTGTGTTTTAGCCTTTTTGGAAAGTGGAGGGATGACTTGGGGTCGTGTTCTGATTGAATGATTCCCCGGAGCTGCCTTTCGGTTTTCAACTAAGGTTGCTGCTTTAACATCATAACTTTTGCCTAGGTCACTTGGGATGTGTTTCCTAGCAGACATTTTTCTTTTGATCCTTACTTTTGCCTAGGTTGTCCTTTTCGATTGTGGGCCCCTAACAGATCTTGCCCTAATTTTGCGTAGCACCCCTTAGTGGATTTTTACCGGGCTTTCATTTTTGCAGCGTTTGTATGGGATGCCCTATTTTTATTAAACCCAGTCATGTTTGGATTCCTGATTGTTCCTTTGTTATCCTTTCCATGCTATTATTGAGTAACATCTTTGTCGCAAATACATCTTGTTTATTAAGGGTTAATGGATGAGGCCTAGAGTGAATATTTGAAGGGAGAAGAGAAATAAAAGAATGTTATGGCATTTAAAACAGTACTTCCAATTTACATGTGCCCCTTTAGCAAAGCTCGGAGGCCCGGGCATGCCCCGAGTTCGTGATCCGTACAAAGAGAGATTAACTGAGGTTGCTCCCTAGAGAGGCATGGTTGACAATTGGTTGAACTACGTTAGGAATGCATTCCCACTTGCTTGAATGTGGGTGTTTTGACTTCGGAGTGAAACCTTTATGAATTCTTGCTTTCTAAAGGGAATACTCAAGCCGCCTTTCGATTTTCAACTTGATCATGCATTGCTTTTCTACATATATATATATATATGTATATCCCTAACTTTTGCATAGGATGTATCCTATCGGGATTTTGATTCCTTTACCCTAATTTTTGCCTAAGATGCCCTTTACGAGTTTTTGTCCTAGTGGGTTTTTGTCATGCAATGCCCTTATTCTTCAATTGGGTTTTGTCTTGTAATTCCCTAGAAGCAAGGATTCATCCATTCTTGATCATTCCTTTTATCCCAATAGTTGTCATTTCCGCATGGGGAACTCTCAATGTTTGAATCATCAATTTGGGGATGTTATGCCCCCCAGTCTTCTTGCGTAATTACTAGTTTTTTAAGTGCTTCAATTTGATGTATCAAGTTTGCATTTGATTACCAGTGATCTCATTATTCGATTAACATGCACAGGTTCGGTTTCACTCTTTGTTCTTATTTATTATTTACCAGGAAGACATGTTATCTATATGAAGTGCAAAATAGGATGCAAAGATGATTGAGAAATTCAACAAATATCATTCTCATTGATTTGTTTGTTTAGAGAAACATTCTTTGTACAGGATCTTTCAGTGCACTTTGATGATGTTGTTGCAGGCTACAGAAGCTCATGCTTGAATGATGTCCCTATAAACATGCTTGCTCGTTCGTTAATTTGCAATTAGTCTTCGTTTCGTCTCAAATTCTCTTCTTGCTATTCCCATCAGAAGTAACCGTCAATAGGATCTTCGAGTTCCCCACTATTTTGGTGATTGCCAAAATTTTCATCTTTATTGACGAGGTTGATGAGTCAGAGAAGAAAGATGTGGTTTGGAGTGATTTGATAATGAATTGGAGGTGTAAGGGTGCTTATTATAAATTTTTCAAACTCCGTAAGTTCATGATTTCTCATTCATCAGCGGAGTTTTCTTTAGCTTCCTAAACTATGTTCTTTTGAAGCAAATTCTTTTTGTCTTTTTTTTTGTTTCAATTTCCTTTTTTTGCGTGCTTCCTTTTCAAAATTTCAATAATCTCCTATTTGAATTGAGGAATGACATCTTTCTAGATTGGAAGAAGTCTGAGAAGATGTAGACTTTGCCTTTTTTTGGAAGGATGACGAGAGTTCAAAGTCTAGTAAGCCTCCTTAGTATAAGGGCACACGATTCTTATACTTTAGAATGTTCTTCTTTCTCGAAAATCTTTGCATACTATGTGTCTTCCATTTCTAATGAATGTATATGCTAAATTAAAAGATACATGATATTTGTTTTCTACCTAAATTTTATCATTTTTTTAAGGTTATGATGCATGATTTTTGCTATATATTTATTTGTTTTTGTCGGTTTTTTTTTAAATAAACTATCTTATATGATGCTTTGAGGTTTGGGTATATAGAAGGGAGTTAAATTTTTTATCATATTTTTTTTATTAATATCTATTTGTTTGTAATTCTTATCCATTTGAAATAAATAAACACAAATAAATACAACACACATATTCTCAAACAAAAGTACACCCGCGAGCAATCATGTTTAAATCTTTGGTCTGTGGTCCCTGTAAAAAAAGTGCATTGTATAGGACAGTTCTAATATCACTGGTCTTAAGGCCCCCAAGGTGCCCCCATTATAGGGACCCAGTATCTCTATCGCCGTCACCTGGCAACCTATGAGGTCTATCGCAGTATTTCAAGCTAAAGTAACCGGTTATCACCTTGAGTGTGATTTCCAACAAGGCTCGCAGGCTCCAAGGCCAAACATGGGTCGATCGTACGTCAACCACTCCCTATGTTTAATACCCTCATGCCCCCGGGTGTAGGGGGAACTGTTGTGTGCAAAGGTTTGTGTACAATTTTTATTCAAACAGGTACAAAATTTAAACAGGCAAACATATATTAAAGCCAAATAAATAAAACAAAGAAAGTAAAAGAGAAAAATATTTAAATTATTATTCTTATTTTCTTAACTTCATAATTTATATGGGCCTGACCCTCTTTAAACTTTCCCAACAGAGTCTCCATCTGTCGCAACCCAAAAATTTCTGATCTCACGACGTATGGTTTAGACATCCTTTTGAAAATCTCATCAATTAAGGAATGCCCGGACGCCAGACTAATCCTTAATCAATGGTTTTGAAAATAGGTTCTTAAGAGTCGCCACCAATGTTTTACTCAAAACATTAGAAAAAGAAAAGGGTTTTCTTTTTAAGTCGAATAATGGCGTTAATAACCAAAATTGAGTTCGGGGGTTGGTTACGTGTAGGGAAAATATTAAGCACCCCTATAACATCCTTAAGAAATTAAATTTTAAGGCTAATATTTTTCCTAACAACCGCATATACTAATATTTTAAGTAATATTTGTCAGGTGCGATCATACTAGCACCAATGCACCAGATCCCATCAGAACTCCGTAGTTAAGCGTGCTTGGGCAAGAATAGTATTAAGATGGGTGACTTCCTGGGAAGTTCTCGTGTTGCATATCTTTTTTTCTGCCGATTTCTTACTGTCGCCACCGGCCCAAAACGGGCTTTCGGCATTCGCGAATGATGGTTGGACTCTTTTATTTGTTTAAAAATATGGATTGCTAGAACGACTTATTCTCAAACTGAGACCTTATCGAACTAACAATTTTATTAAATGATTCACCAATCCATGTTAATCCCAAGCGGGACCCTCCATGGATTAGTGGTTTTCGTAGTAAAAGGGTTCATGGAGTCGCCACCAATGTTTTACTCAAAACATTGGAAAAAGGGATAAGGCAATTGATTTTATAAATCAACTTCGGCCATTACAACCAGAGTTGGGTAAGGGAGTCGGTTACGTGTGGGGAAGGTGTTAGCACCCCACAACGCCCCTTTCGGGTTCCCTATGACAGATTATTTCTAAAAATAATAGTACAAAATTATTAAATTACCCCTATTTATTCTAAACGATTATGAACAAGATATCTACATGGCGAATAAATTAGAGATACTATGCAACAATCAGAAAGCAGTAAAAGGAAGGATTTTGAAGAAGAAACCTTTGAAGCGTGCTTTTATATATTTCGTAAAACTGGGAAGCTTTTTGGCGTTCCCTCGCTCTACAAGCCCGCTCGCTCCCTCCTATAAAATTTTGACTACGGAAATCCGGAGGATTTCCCTTCGACTAGGTTCGATCCTCAAGCAAAATGGCTCGGGGCTCAAGAACTTCGTCGGATCAACTCTCCGAGTGATTTCTAGGGCAGAACACTGCTCAAAAACCCCAGAATACTCAAGGAGAGGGTTGAAATTATGTTCAAAAGTCCCTTATGACGTCCAATTGACGTCATATTTATAGGGAACAGGCCCAATACGGGCTATGGAATCAATACGGCCGTATTGAAATTTTTGAACTTCAATACGGTCGTATTGAGTTCAATACGGCCGTATTGAAATTCAGAAATTTCAATGCGCCCGTATTGAGTTCACTGCGGCTGTATTGAAGCTTCAATACGGCCGTATTGATTTCAGTACGGCCGTATTGAAGTTTCAGAAACTTCAATACGCCGTATTGAGTTCACTACGGCCGTGTTGAAGCTTCAATACGGCCGTATTAAGTTTAGTACGGCCGTATTGGGCTTCATTCCCTCCACTTCCTTATTTAAGCTACTCTAAGACCTCTAAACCTACAGATAGCCATCCTATGGTCTTCTAGGAGTCCTTTTGGCTTTATTTCCGACCCGGACAATTTTAGGGGTCTACACTTACTTACATGGTTATTCGATGTTTTTTTCTTAAAAAAAATTGTCTCGGTTGTTTTTGTCAAATTTAACTGTCTCAATTTTTTAACAGGGGTACTTTTGTTAAATTTTCAAACTATCTCGGATTGAACTCAAATATTAGCCTTAAATTTCAAAATTTAAGGCTAATATTGTTCCTTACAATTGCATATACTAAAACTTTGCGTAATACTTGACAGGTGCGATCATACTATCACTAATGCACCAGATCGCATCAGAACTCCGCAATTAAGTGTGCTTGGGCGAGAGTAGTACTAGGATGGGTCACCTCCTTTGAAGTCCTCGTGTTGCACCTCTTTTTTTTTTGCTGATTTCTTACTTACGTGGTTATTTGAAGTTTTTTTCTTAAAAAAATCGTCGCGGTTGTTTTTGTCAAATTTAACTGTCTCAATTTTTTAACAAGGGTACTTTTGTCAAATTTTCAAACTATCTCGTATTGAACTTAAATATTAGCCTTAAAAATTCATATTTTAAGGCTAATATTTTTCCTTACAACCTCATATACTAATATTTTGAGTAATAATTGTCACGTGCAATCATACCAGCACTAATGCACCGGATCCCATCAGAACTTCGCAGTTAAGCGTGCTTGGGCAAAAGTAGTACTACAATGGATGACCTCCTAGGAAGTCCTCCTATTGCACCTCTTTTTTTTTATCGATTTCTTACTTACGTGGTTATTTGAAGTTTTTTTCTTAAAAAAAATCGTGTCGATTGTTTTTGTCAAATTTTACTCAATTTTTTAACAGGGGTACTTTTGTTAAGTTTTTAAACTATCTCGGATTGAACTCAAATATTTGCCTTACAACCTCATATACTAATATTTTGTGTAATACTTGTCACGTGCGATCATACCAGCACTAATGCATCGGATCCCATCAAAATTTCGCAGTTAAGCGTGCTTGGGCGAGAGTAGTACCAGGATGGTTGATCTCCTGGGAAGTCCTCGTGTTGCACCTCTTTTTTTTGCCGATTTCTTACTTACGTGGTTATTTGAAGTTTTTTTCTTAAAAAAAATTGTCTCGGTTGTTTTTGTCATATTTAACTGACTCAATTTTTTAACAGGGTTTTTTTGTCAAATTTTTAAACTATCCAGGATTAAACTCAAATATTAGCCTTAAAAATTCAATTTTTTAGGCTAATATTTTTCCTTACTACCGCATATACTATTATTTTGCGTAATACTTGCCAGGTGCGATCATACCAGCACTAATGCACTGGATCGCATCAAAATTCTGCAGGGAAGTCCTCGGGTTGCATCTTCTTTTTTTTGTCGATTTCTTACTTACGTGGTTACTTGAAGTTTTTTTCTTAATAAAAATCATCTCAGTTGTTTTTGTCAAGTTTAACTGCCTCAATTTTTTAACAGAGGTTCTTTTGTCAAATTTTCAAACTATCTCAGATTGAACAAAAATATAAGCCTGAAATATTCCAATTATAAGGCTAATATTTTTCCTTACAACCACATATACTAATATTTTGCGTAAAACTTGTCAGGTGCGATCATACCAGCACTAATGCATCGGATCCCATCAGAACACCGCTACTAAGCGTGCTTGGGCGAGAGTAGTACTAGAATGGGTGACCTCCTGGGAAGTCCTCGTGTTGCACTTTTTTTTTTGCCGATTTCCTACTTGCGTGGTAATTTCAAGTTTTTTTCTTAAAAAAAATCGTCTCAGTTGTTTTTGTCAAATTTAACTGTCTCAATTTTTTAACAGGGATACTTTTGTCAAATTTTCAAACTATCTCGGATTGAACTCAAATATTAGCCTTAAAAATTCAAATTTTAAGGCTAATATTTTTTCTTACAACCGCATATAGTAATATTTTGCGTAATACTTGTCATGTGCGATCCTAGAAGCACTAATGCACAGGAATCCATTAGAATTCCGCAGTTAAGCGTGCTTGGGCGAGAGTAGTACTAGGATGGTTGACCTCCTGGGAAGTCCTCGTGTTGTACTACTTTTTTTGTCGATTTCTTACTTACGTGGTTATTTGAAGTTTTTTTCTTACAAAAAATTGTCTCGGTTGTTTTTGTCAAATTTCACTGTCTCAATTTTTTAACAGGGGTACTTTTGTCAAATTTTTCAACTATCTCGGATTGAACTCAAATATTAGCCTTAAAATTTCAAATTTTCAGGCTAATATTTTTCCTTACTACCGCATATACTATTATTATGCGTAATACTTGTCAGGTGCGATCATACCAGCACTAATGCACTGGATCCCATCAAAACTTCACAAGGAAGTCCTCGTGTTGCACATCTTTTTTTCTGTCGATTTCTTACTTACGTGGTCATTTGAAGTTTTTTTCTTAATAGAAATCATCTCAGTTGTTTTTGTCAAATTTAACTGGCTCAATTTTTTAACAGGGGTTCTTTTGTCAAATTTTCAAACTATCTCGGATTGAACTAAAATATTAGCCTTAAATATTCAAATTTTAAGGCTAATATTTTTCCTTACAACCGCATATACTAATATTTTGCATAATACTTGTCAGGTGCGATCATACTAGCACTAATGCACTGGATCCTATTAGAACTCCGCAGTTAAGCGTGCTTAAGCAAGAATAGTACTAGGATTGTGACCTCTTGGGAAGTCCTCGTGTTGCAACTCTTTCTTTTTGCCGATTTCTTACTTACATGGTTATTTGATGTTTTTTTCTTAAAAAAAATCGTCTCAATTGTTTTTATCAAATTTAACTATTTCAATTTTTTAACAGGGGTACTTTTGTCAAGTTTTCAAACTATCTCGGATTGAACTCAAATATTAGCCTTAAAAATCAAATTTTAAGGCTAATATTTTTACGTACAACAGCATATACTAATATTTTGTTTAATACTTGTTTGATGCTATCATACCAGCACCAATGCACCGTATCCCATTAGAACTCTGCAATTAAGCGTGCTTGGCCGAGAGTAGTACTAGGATGGGTGACCTCCTGGGAAGTCCTCGTGTTGTCCTTTTTTTTTTGCCGATTTCTTACTTACGTGGTTATTTCAACTTTTTTCTTAAAAAAAAACCGTCTCGGTTGTTTTTGTCAAATTTAACTGTCTCAACTTTTTAACAGGGGTACTTTTGTCAAATTTTCTATCTTGGATTGAACTCAAATATTAGCCTTAAAAATTCAAATTTTAAGGCTAATATTTTTACTTACCGCTGCATATAATAATATTTTGCTTAATACTTGTCAAGTGCGATCACCAGCACTAATGCACCGTATCCCATTAGAACTCCGCAGTTAAGCGTGCTTGGCCGAGAGTAGTACTAGGATGGGTGACCTCCTAGGAAGTTCTCGTGTTGCACCTCTCTCTTTTTGTCGATTTGTTACTTACGTGGTTATTTCAAGTTTTTTTCTTAAAAAACAACCGTCTCGGTTGTTTTTTTCAACTCCAATTGTATCAATTTTTTAACAGGGGTACTTTTGTCAAATTTTTAAACTATCTCAGATTGAACTCAAATATTAGCCTTAAAAATTCAAATTTTGAGTCTAATATTTTTCCTTACAACCGCATATACTAATATTTTGCGTAATACTTGTCAGGTGCGATCATAGCAACACTAATAAACCGGATCCCATTAGAACTTCGCAGTTATGCATGCTTGGGCGAGAGTAGTGCTAGGATGGGTGACCTCCTGGGAAGTCCTCATGTTGCACCTCTTTTTTTTGCCGATTTCTTACTTATGTGGTTATTTCAACTTTTTTTCTTAAAAAAATTCATCTCGGTTGTTTTTGTCAAATTCAACTGTCTCAACTTTTTAACAGGGGTACTTTTGTCAAATTTTTAAACTATCTCATATTAAACTCAAATATTAGCCTTAAAAATTCAAATTTTAACACTAATATTTTACCTTACAACTGCATATACTAATATTTTTTGTAATACTTGTCAATTGCGATCATACAAGCACTAATGCATCGGATCCCGTTAGAACTCAGTAGTTAAGCTTGCTTGGGCGAGAGTAGTACAAGGATGGGTGACATCCTTGGAAGTACTCGTGTTGCACCTCTTTTTTTTTCAGATATGGGTGACATCCCATATCTGAAGATTGACCACAGCCTAATTAATTGAATGCCTTACCGCTTTAAACTTTGCTTGGAGTTCGATCCGCCTATGAACTCTTCTTCATACGCTTACTCTCTTACCGGAAAGGCAACCCAACGAAAAAAGTCTTAGTCCACCACAGCTTCGTCCCAAAGCTTCGATGGAGATTCCAGGGGCTGAAAAAGTGGGAATTACAGTATGTTCTTCTCAAGCCAAACCTTCCGAATGGAGGCGCTGGGTTTCTCTGGGCTACTCTTCTGCCATTACCCTTGACATGGTTATTTGAAGTTTTTTTCTTAAAAAAAATCGTCTCTGTTATTTTTGTCAAATTCAGCTGTCTCAATTTTTTCACAGGGGTACTTTTGTAAAATTTTTAAACTATCTCGGATTGAACTCAAATATTAGTCTTAAAAATTCAAATTTTAAGGCTAATATTTTTCCTTACAACTGCATATACTAATAATTTGCGTAATACTTTCTAGGTGCGATCATACCAGCACTAATGCACCGGATCCCATCAAAACTCCGCAGTTAAGCGTGCTTAGGCGAAAGTAGTACAAGGATGGGTGACCTCCTGGAAAGTCCTCGTGTTGCACCTCTTTTTTTTTTGCCGATTTCTTACTTACGTGGTTATTTGAAGTTTTTTTTCTTAAAAAAAATCGTCTGGGTTGTTTTTGTCAAATTTAACTGTCTCAATTTTTTAACAGGGATACTTTTGTCAATTTTCAAACTATCTAGGATTGAACTCAAATGTTAGCCTTAAAAATTCAAATTTTAAGGCTAATATTTTTCCTTACAACCGCATATACTAATATTTTGCCTAATAGTTGTCAGGTGCGATCATACCAGCACTAATGCAACGGATCCTATCAAACTCTATAGTTAAGCATTCATGGGCAAGAGTAGTACTAGGATAAGTGCCCTCCTGTGAAGTCCTCGTGTTGCACCTCTTGTTTTTTTTTTTTTTTTCTGATTTCTTACTTACGTGGTTATTGGAAGTTTTTTTTTAAAAAAAATCGTCTTGGTTTTTTTTGTCACATTTAACTGTCTCAATTTTTTAATAGGGATACTTTTGTCGAATTTTCAAACTATCTCGGATTGAACTCAAATATTAGCCTTAAAAATTAAAATTTTAATTCTAATATTTTTCCTTACAACCGCATATACTAATATTTTGCGTAATACTTGTTAGGCGCGATCATACAAGCACTAATGCACCGGATCCCATCAGAACTCTGCAACTGAGCGTGTTTGGGCGAGAGTAGTACTAGGATGGTTGACCTCCTGGAAGTCCTCGAGTTGCACCTCGTTTTTTTGCCGATTTCTTACTTACCTGGTTATTTGAATTTTTTTTCTTAAAAAAAAATCGTCTCGGTTGTTTTTGTCAAATTTAACTATCTCAATATTTTAACAGGGATACTTTTGTCAATTTTCAAACTATCTACGATTGAACTCAAATATTAGCCTTAAAAATTCAAATTTTAAGGCTAATATTTTACCTTAAACCGCATATACTAATATTTTGCGTCTTACTTGTCAGGTACGACAATACCAGCACTAATGCATCGGATCCCATCAGAACTTCACAATTTTGTGTGCTTGTGCGAGAGTAGTACTAGGATGGGTGACCTCTTGGGAAGTCCTCGTAATGCACCTCTTTTTTTTTGTCGATTCCTTACTTACGTGGCTATTTGAAGTTTTTTCTTAAACAAATTCGTCTTAGTTGTTTTTGTCAAATTTAACTGTCTCAATTTTTTAACATGGTTACTTGTGTGAAATTTTCAAACTGTTTTATTCATACTGTGAAACAGAGCTCCAAGCTCGGTATCTCAGCGCAACATGACCTCGGGCACATGCCATGAGATGTCAGCTCGGTAGTTAAGCGAATCGCAACTGATTCCCGAGGATCCCGCCTCAGACGAGATCCATCATTCAATTATATTGTATCTTATCTCAGGCCCAAAGCCCAAAGCAACCCTAAATCACACCAAGGTACATGCATTACATATACGAGACTAATACTCATACAATCCCTAACTTTAGCAACGGAGTCTCTTTTGCAGGTACCACCCCCATCTTGGAGCACCAACGTACCAGTGAAGGAGGCTCACCGATCTTACCTGGCGGATCAGCTCTTCAGCAGATTTCCAGTAAGAACATGTGGCGCCCACCGTGGGGTCGATCAAGACAGCTCTTATCGGCCACCTGTATGGTTTTCACCAGAAGCCATAGCAGATGAGTAACAGATGACGTAGACCACTCAACTACCATGGATAGCAACGCTGCAGCCTTGAGGCGGATGACCGACCAAGTCGAGCAAATGCGATAGCAGCACGAGGCCGACCTACGCAACATGCGCGCCCAGCACAAAAATGATATAGCGGTAATGCGGACCGCCAATGAAGCAGACCTTGCGGCGTTACGCGTCGAGAACGAGCACATTCGTGCCCAGCTCCCTCGACGCCCTTCTGATCACCCTCCTCACGAGAGGAACGTTCGTGAGAATGAAGCACACTCAGCCTCTCAATCCCGGACGATGACCAGGGCACCAACTTCATGACCCGCCACGTACCGATCTCATGCATCGACGCACAAGTCGGGACAAGCCACCAGCAGAGCCCCCACTCACGTCACAGAAGGCCAAGAAACCTTCCGCCGCCATCCTTTTGTGGATGGCATTATGGAGACTCCACTCCCCCGCGGATGGAAGCCTCTCCATCTTGACCGCTATGACGGCACGACGGACCCCGATGAGCACATCGACTTGTATACAACCCAAGTAAACCTCTACACTAATAGTGATGCTATCCTGTGTAGGGTTTTTCCGACCTCGCTCAAGGGAGCCGCACTCCACTGGTACACCCAGCTACCCGCTGGGTCCATCGACAGTTTCAGCACCCTAGTCCGGCGGTTCACGGCACAATACGCCACAAGCCGACCTCACCACACAACCTCAACTGCTTTGGCCAACCTCAGGCAGAATGATGACGAACCTCTGCGAACCTTCATGGGGCGCTTTTCTAGCATCTCGGTGAGGATCCGGAACTTAAATCCCGAGGTCGCCCTGCACTCCATGCTCATGGCCCTTAAAGCCGGCCCCTTCGTCGACAACCTGTGTTGAGACCCCCCGCGACATGGATGAGCTTCGCGCTCGTGCGGCCGGGTACATCCAGATGGAGGAACACTCCGCCTTCCGTGACCAGGTTCGCGGAAAAGGTCTAGTGAAGCCAGAACAAGGGCACAAGGACAAAATCAAAGTCAACAACGACAGCCAGTTTAAGAAGTCGACTAGGGCAAACTGAGGGGGGAGATATAACTTCTACACTCCCCTGAACTCACCTAGAGTCCACATCTTGGAAGAAGCCAGCAACAACAACCTACTCACCCTTTCACCACCGGGTCACACCCCCAACAGCGCCGACAAGTCTAAACACTGCCGGTACCACAGGAACCATGGTTACACCACGGAGGAGTGTCGCACGCTTCGGGATCGCATCGAAGAGCTCATTCAGTCGGGTCACCTCGACCAATACGTCCAGCGACAGCAGGGGAACAGAGGCGGCTATGGCGGTCGGGGACGGGGCAGAGGTCGTGGTTCGGGAGCTCGCACTGACCCACACCCGGGCTCCCAGCAAAATGCTAGCGGCGCAATACAAGCCAAAATAAGCCAGGAGACAGAATCGGCTTCCTTACGGGGAGTAATCAACATGATTGTAGGTGGCTTCGCTGGGGGAGGCGCCAGCAGCTCGGCTCGGAGAAGACACCTGCGAAGCATCAACTGCGCCCACTCTACCACCTCGGCCCCGCACCAAAGCTCACCGCCAATCTCTTTCTCTGACGAGGACTACGCTGGTGTCAGCCCTAACCAAGATGACCCCATGGTCATCGTTGTAGAAATAGCCAACTGGGAGGTGTAGAAGACACTCATTGACCAGGGGAGCTCGGCTGACGTCTTGTACTGGCCGACGTTCCTCAAGTTAGACGTCCCCTATTCTCTCATCCAACCTCACACTGAGCCCCTAGTCGGCTTTGCAGGAGAACGAGTTCACACCCGGGGGTACGTAGACCTACTGACAACTTTCAGAGCACCACCGGACACAAGGCAGGTCATGGTCCGGTACCTCCTCGTGGAAGCCAACACTTCCTACAACATAATCATCGGGAGGCCAACCTTGAATCAACTTGGAGCAGTAGAGTCCACCCCACACCTCACCATGAAATTCCTAGGGAAGGACAGTAAAATCATCTCCGTCAAAGAAAATCAGAAGACAGATTGGCAGTGCTATGCCGTGAGCCTAAAGGTCTCCTCGTCCAGCAAGCAAGGCAAGGGGGATCCCCCCACCGTAGCTCACACCACCCATAGGGAAACCACTGATCTTGGCCCGAGGACCGACCTACATAGTCTTCCCTAAATTTCATTTCTTTAAATTTCATTGCAATCAATTTTTGTATGAGCAAGTCGTGCACTCTTTTCCCGCCTCAGTCCTTGACTGAGAGGGTTTTGAACGAGGCACGCAGACACAATCAATAAAATAACCCATTTACTTCAATCCACATTCTTATTCCCCTCTATAAAACTCAAGCCACAAAAACCGAGGTCGAATACGAATCTCGATATTCTCGCTTAAGGTCAAGTTCGAACCTTAATTAAATCATTTTACTCAAATTTTAGGTCGAGTACGAACCAAATCCGAGGTCGAATACGAACCTCGATGCCCTCGCCTAAGGTCGAGTTTGAGCCTTAATCAAATCGTTTCACTCAAATCTGAGGTCGAGTCCGAACCTCGTCATCCGAGGTCGAATACGAACCTCGACACTTCCGTTAAAGGTCGAGTCCGAACCTTAATCAAATTATTTCACTCAAATCTGAGATTGAGTTTGAACCTCGTCATCCGAGGTCGAATACGAACCTCAACACTTCCATTTGAGGTCGAGTACGAACCTTAAACACGTAAAATCTGAGGTCTAATATGAACCTCGATACTCCTACCTAAGGCCGAGTTCGAACCGTAATTAAATCGTTTTACTCCAATTTAAGGTCGAATACGAACCTTAAGTACGCCGACGTCGAATACGAACCTCGATTCTCCTACCTAAGGCCGAGTTTGAACCCTAATTAAATCATTTTACTCCAATTTAAGGTCGAATACGAACCTTAAGTACGCCTATTCGAGGTCGAATACGAACCTCAATATTCTCACCTAAAAGTCGAGTTCGAACCCTAATTAAATCGTTTCATTCAAACTTGAGGTCGAGTACGAACCTCAAAAGTGCTAATTCCGAGGTCGCATTCGAACCCTAACGCACTTACTTAAGATCGATACAAAGCCTAACACGTTAATCTGACGACGAGTTTGAACTTTCACAACGTGTCACTTAACAAAAAACTAAGACCGAGTTCAAACCCCAGCGTGATCAACTCAAAGCAGAACATCACCACGCATAAAAGCATACCATGGACATCAAACATATGTCTTAGAACGCGCAAATGGAAAAAATCAGACACAGTCGCAGATGAAGAAAAACACATATATACATACAAGCAAAGTTCTCAAAGTTTGATACATAAATTCCAGAAAAGGAAAAATTAAAACAAAAAGGAACAAAAATGGCCTAGGCTGAGGCATTCTCACTAGAACTGTCATCGAAATTGTCCTCCTTGACCAGCCTCCCAAAGCGGACAACCTTCTCCACATGCATGGAAGAAAAGTCGAACCCGGGAGCAAGGAGTCGTGCCTGCTGAGCAGCCTTTTGTAAGCCCCTCATGTGCTCCATCACAACAAAGCGTTCAACCTCCACAAGCCTCCCTTCCACGACCGCCTTCCCCGTCGCCAGTTTCGCAAGCTCCGCCCTCAAGGTGGCAATCTCGTCCTCCCGGCCACCAAGAATGACCTCGCTACGGAGGCGCTCCTCAGCCGCCACCGCCAGCTCTCCTTTAAGAGAGGTCACAACATCTTCCAAAGCCCGCACCTGGCTACGAGAAGATGTCACCTCATCCTCCAAAGAGCGGGCACGACCTCGAGAGAAGGCGACGAGCTCCTGCAGCTCCCCCACCTGGGAGGCATAAGCCTCGTTAGATCGCAGGGCGATCTCAAGAGACTTCTGCACCCTTCCAAGGTCGCCCCTCGCGGATCGAAGCTCGGCCCCCTGCAGCTTCGCCTCACCAAGGGCAGCACTAAGAACCTTGTTCTCCTCCCTCAGGATCTTATTCGCATCCTTCCAAGGTTGAAGTCGGCCCCTCAGCTTGGCCAAGTCCTCTTGCTGCTTGGCCCACCTATGCTTCCAGTGGCGCATAATGGCACCAGCCCTCTGCAGAAGGACCTGAGCCGCGTCAATGCTCTCAACAGGCCCTGCCCCCTTGATCATTGTCTGGTCCCCAGCGCTCAACGAGCCTGTGGGGAAGAATTTGTCGCCGGTCACCCCCGCACTCCATAACGAGTCCAGGTCAGCCGAGGCGCTAACATGGTCCAGCCTCATATTGGAGCGATCCTTCCCGAAGCGATGAGCGAGGTATCGGCTTCGGGAAACCCCCTGGGACGAACCAGGTGAAGGAGCAGACATGACAGGTGTCATCGTCGGGGTCTCAGAACTTAGCCCCTTGCCACGAGCCTCAGCTGCGGCGGAAGTAGGCACCCCCTGCCCGCCAACAGGGGGGACCAAGTCGGGCACCCCCGACCTCGGGGGAACCGGGGTCTCAGCAGAACTCCCCGCCTGCAAAAAGCATCATGTCAAAAAAGGAAAAAAGACAACATACAGGAAACCACAAAAATAAAGAAACACTACTTACCTCAGCAGCATGGGCAGCCCGCTCAGTGGCTGGGGCCACTACTTCGACAGCTGGGGTGGCTTGCCCAGCGTCAGGGGTCGCCATCCCGGCAGCATTTCCTGCCTGCAAAAAATGGCCCCAGATCAGAAGACAAGAAAGCATAATAAATGACAATGAAAAGCCGAAGAGACAAGATACTCACCACCTCGGCAACTCGAGCAACCTGCTCAGCAGCCTGGGCTCCTACCTCGGCGACGGCCACCCCGGCCTACAAGAAGGCCCATACCACCTCAATAAATCGAGCAAAGTCAACATAGAAGAAATGTACAAGGAAATAAGACACTCACCTCGGCGGCCTGCGCAGTAGGCTCAGCAATTTGGGCCACCTCCTCAGTAACCACTGGAGGAGCCTCTTTGGACGGCGGACTCTCGGTGAGATCCACGGCATCAACATCAGCGACTTTGGAGGTCACCTCCTCGGCATAACGAGGGGCGGAGGTCCCCCCGACCTCCTTCTCCCCCTCTTTCTTTTTCGGTGTGTCTTCAGGGGGGCAACCTCCTCCCCCTGAGGCTTGGGAACATCAAGCTCGGTAACATTGTACCGATGCTTCAGCTCACGCCACAAGTTCCTCCCCATGATGCCTGCAAACAGAAAACCAAACACATCAGCAAAAGAAAATTACACAAACCCTAGCAAACTACTAAAACACGAAATACTCACTCTCTAGACCCCTCTCCCTGTAGGGCGAATCCGCAAGTGACAGAACGAGCTTGCAATCCAACGGGCGAGGGAGCGCAACAAGGTTTTCAACGACGGCCGCCTCCGAGGCCGTCAACTTCAGGTTACCCAAATCGTGAAACCTAGATGGTTTAAGGCACCAATAAAAAGGAAATTTCGGCAACCCACCGAAATGAAACACCTCATCTTCCAAAGGGTCGACACCCACAAGGGTGACCCGGAAGAACTCTTGTTTGAAATTTTTATATGACTGGGAGTAGAGAGTAAACAGACCCTCATCCCTACTCCCACTCAAAGACAAAATGCCGTAAGGCAGAACGCCTATCTTCAGCTGATAAAAATGAAGAAAGACGCGAAGAGACACCTCTATCCCCAGAACTGTACACAGGACTTGAAAAGCCTTCAAGAAACCCCAACTATTGGGATGCAACTGGCAAGGAGCCAAGTTGATGAAGTTCAAAAAATCGCACTCAAATTGGGTGAAGGGAAGACAAACACCTAAATCCCTAAAAAACCACTGGTACATATAGAAATGGGGAGGGTTAGTAGACTTCCCCATGTACACACCCTCACCAGCCTGACAAGGTTCAAGCCGGATCATCTAGGAGATAGAAGAATCACAAATCTTATACGTCCTCCGAACCGCATTAATCTTAAGGAAAGACCGGAAGACACTCTGGATTCCCCCCATCTCGCGCCTGACCCAATCATACCCAGGAATGCCTGGAATGGGGCCCGCCGGGGGTACCACTTCTTGCTTTTTCTCAGCAGCGGCCGTTCTAGAGGCCACCGCCTTGCCCCGCGCCCCGCCTTTACCCTTGGCGGGCACGGAAGAACCAGCACCACCCTCTCTACCCATCAAGAAAATGAAGAAACTCGAAGAAGAAAATCTGGGAAAAAGAGAAAAGAAGATAGTAGAAAGGAAGTACCTGGTACTCATCTTCAGAAAATAACCCTAAAACGAAGGGGTTACCGGAAACGGCGACGGAAACAAGGGAAAAGGAGACGGAGGGCAAACAGGAGCAAGAAGGAGAAGAGAGCTAACGTACACAGGAAGTCGAAAGAGTAAAGTCAAAAGTGAAGAGGCGCGAGTGAGAGAAAAGAAAAGCATTTTCCCCAAATTCAAAACCGCCACGCCACGTGTCAACCTAGGGACACGCCCGACAACACATTTACTACAAAACCATCATTACATAACCGTCACTTCTATTAACGCGCCACTTGCATGTTTTCGTAAGTGACTAATTATGACACATGGCACCTCAACAAACAAGTGTACGCGAAAGGTCACCTCCCCCTAGTGAGCTCGGTTTTAACTCCTCGACCTATGGTCTTCGGAGCTCGGGGGGCTAGTGTACTATCCATACTATGAAACCGAGCTCCGAGCTCGGTATCTCAGCGCAACATGACCTCGGGCACGCGCCACGGGACATCAGCTCGGCAGTTAAGCGAATCGCAACTGATTCCCGAGGATCCCGCCTCAGACGAGATCCATCATTCAATTATATTATATCTTATCTCAGGCCCAAAGCCCAAAGCAATCCTAAATCACACCAAGGTACGTGCATTACATATACGAGACTAATAATCATACAAACCCTAACTTTAGCATCGGAGTCTCTTTTGCAGGTACCACCCCCATCTTGGAGCACCAGCGTACCAGTGAAGGAGGCTCACCGATCTTACCTGGCGGATTTTCTCTATAGCAGATTTCCGGTAAGAACACAAACTATCTTGGATTGAACTCAAATATTAGCCTTAAAAATTCAAATTTTAAGGCTAATATTTTTCCTTACAACCGCATATACTAATATTTTGCGTAATACTTGTCATATGCGAACGTACCAGCACTAATCCACTGGATCCCATCAGAACTCCAAAGTTAAGCGTCCTAGGCGAGAGTAGTACAAGGATGGGTGACCTCCTGAAAAGTCCTCATGTTGCACCTCTTTTTCTTGCCGATTTCTTAGTTACGTGGTTATTTGAAGTTTTTTTCTTAAAAAAAATCGTCTCGGTTTTTTTTGTCCAATTGAACTGTCTCAATTTTTTAAACGGGATACTTTTGTCAAATTTTCAAACTATCTCGGATTGAACTCAAATATTAGCCTTAAAAATTCAAATTTTAAGGCTAATATTTTACCTTACAACCCCATATACTAATATTTTGTATAATACTTGTCAAGTGTGATCATCCAAGCACTAATGCACCAGATCCTAGCAGAACTCCGCAACTAAGCGTGTTTGGGTGAGAGTAGTACAAGGATGGTTGACCTCCTGGGAAGTCTTTGCGTTGCACCTATTTTTTTTTTCGGATTTCTTACTTACGTGGTTATTTGAAGTTTTTTTCTTAAAAAAAATCATCTTGATTGTTTTTGTCAAATTCAACTGTCTCAACTTTTTAACAGGGGTACTTTGGTTAAATTTTTAAACTATCTCATATTGAACTCAATTATTAGCCTTAAAAATTCAAATTTTAAGGCTAATATTTTACCTTACAACCACATATACTAATATTTTTTTGCAATACTTGTCAAATGCGATCATACAAGCACTAATGCATTGGATCCCATTAGAACTCAGTAGTTAAGCTTGCTTGGGCAAGAGTAGTATAAGGATGGATGACCTCCTGGGAAGTCCTCGTGTTGCACCTTTTTTTTGCCGATTTCTTACTTATGTGGTTATTTGAAGTTTTTTTCTGAAAAAAAATTGTCTCGGTTGTTTTTGTCAAATTTAACAGTCTGAATTTTTTAACAGGGGTACTTTTGTCAAATTTTCAAACTATCTCAGATCGAACTCAAATTTTAGCCTTAAAAATTAAAATTTTAAGGCTAATATTTTTCCTTACAACTGCATATACTAATAATTTGTGTAATACTTTTTAGGTGCGATCATACCAGCACTAATGCACCGGAACCCATCAGAACTCCGCAGTTAAGCGTGGTTGGGCGAGAGTAGTGCTAGGATGGCTGACATCCTGGGAAGTCCTCGTGTTGCACCTCTTTTTTTTTTCGATTCCTTACTTACGTGGTTATTTGAAGTTTTTTTCTTAAAAAAATCGTCTCGGTTGTTTTTGTCAAATTTAACTATCTCAATTTACTAACACGGGTACTTTTGTCAATTTTCAAACTATCTTGGATTGAACTCAAATATTAGCCTTAAAAATTTAAATTTTAAGGCTAATGTTTTTCTTTACAACTGCATATACTAATATTTTGCGTAATACTTGTCAGGTGCGATCACACCAGCACTTATGCACCGGATCCCATCAGAACTCCACAATTAACCGTGCTTGGACAAGACTAGTACTAGGATTGGTGACCTCTTGGGAAGTCTTCGTGTTGCACCTCTTTTTTTTGCCGATTTCTTACTTAAATGGTTATTTGAAATTTTTTTCTTAAAAAATTGTCTCGGTTGTTTTTGTCAAATTTAACCGTCTCAATTTTTTAAAACGGGTACTTTTGTCAAATTTCAAACTATCTTGGATTGAACTCAAATATTAGCCTTAAAAATTCAAATTTTAAGGCTAATGTTTTTCCATACAACTGCATATACTAATATTTTGGGTAATACTTGTCAAGTGCGATCATACCATCACTCGTGCACCGGATCCCATCAGAACTCCGCAGTTAAGCGTGCTTGGACGAGAGTAGTTCTAGGTTTGGCGACCTCTTGGGATGTCCTTGTGTTGTACCTCTTTTTTTTTGCCAATTTCTTACTTACGTGGTTATTTGAAGTTTTTTTCTTAAAAAAAATTGTATCGGTTGTTTTTGTCAAATTTAACTGTCTCAATTTTTTTACACAGGTACTTTTGTCAAATTTTCAAACTATCTTAGATTGAACTCAAATATTAGTCTTAAAAATTCAAATTTTAAGACTAATATTTTTCCTTACAACCACATATACTAATATTTTGCATAATACTTGTCAGGTGCGATCATACCAGTACTAATGCATTGGATCCCATCAGAACTCTAAAGTTAAGCGTGCTAGGCGAGAGTAGTGCAAGGATGGGTGACCTCCTGGAAAGTCCTTGTGTTTCACCTCTCTTTTTTTGCCGATTTCTTAGTTACGTGGTTATTTGAGGTTTTTTTCTTAAAAAAAAATTGTCTCGGTTGTTTTTGATAAATTGAACTATCTCAATTTTTCAAAAGGGATACTTTTGTCAATTTTTCAAACTATCTAGGATTGAACTCAAATATTAGCCTTAAAATTTCAAATTTTAAGGCTAATATTTTTTCTTACAACCGCATATACTAATATTTTGCGTAATACTTTCCAGGTGCGATCATACAAGCACTAATGCACCAGATCCCATCATAACTCTGCAACAAAGCGTGTTTGGGCAAGAGTAGTACTAGAATGGTTGACCTCCTGGGAAGTCCTCGCGTTGCACCAATTTTTTTTTGCCGATTTCTTACTTACGTGGTTATTTGATGTTTTTTCTTAAAAAATTGTCTCGGTTGTTTTTGTCAAATTTAACCGTCTCAATTTTTAACAGGGGTACTTTTGTCAAATTTTCAAACTATCTCAGATTGAACTCAAATATTAGCCTTAAAATTTCAAATATTAAGGCTAATATTTTTCCTTACAACCGCATATACTAATATTTTGCGTAATACTTATCAAGTGAGATTATACAAGTACTAATGCACCGAATCCCATTAGAACTCTGCAGTTAAGCGTGCTTGGATGAGAATAGTAGTAGGATGGGTGGCCTCCTGGGAAGTCCTCGTGTTGCACCTCTTTTTTTGTCGATTTCTTACTTACATGGTTATTTGAAGTTTTTAAAAAAAAATCGTCTCGGTTGTTTTTGTCAAATTTAATCGTCTCAATTTTTTAACAGGGTTACTTTTGTCAAAATTTTAAACTATCTCGGATTGAACTCAAATTTTAGCATTAAAAATTCAAATTTTAAGGCTAATATATTTCCTTACAACCGCACATACTAATATTTTGCGAAATACTTGTCAGGTGCGATAATACCAACACAAATGCAGCGGATCCCATCAGAACTCTACAATTAAGCGTGCTTGTGCGAGAGTAGTATTAGGATGGGTGACCTTCTGGAATGTCCTCGTGTTGCACCTCTTTTTTTTTTGCAGATTTCTTACTTACGTGGTTATTTGAAGTTTTTTTCTTAAAAAAAATCGTCTCGGTTGTTTTTGTTAAATTTAACTGTCTGAATTTTTTAACAAGGGTGCTTTTGTTAAATTTTCAAACTATCTTGGATTGAACTCAAATATTAGGCTTAAAAATTCAAATTTTAAGGCTAATATTTTTCCTTACAACCGCATAAACTAATATTTTGTGTAATACTTGTCAGGTGCGATCATACCAGCACTAATGCACTGGATCCCAACAGAACTCCGCAGTTAAGCGTACTTGGACGAGAGTATTAATAGGATGGGTGACCTCTTGGGAAGTCCTCGTGTTGCACCTCATTTTTTTTTGCCGATTTCTTACTTACGTGGTTACTTGAAGTTTTTTTGGTTAAAAAAATCGTCTCAGTTGTTTTTGTGAAATTTAACTGTCTCAATTTTTTAACAGGGGTACTTTTGTCAAATTTTCAAACTATCTCGGATTGAACTCAAATTTTAGACTTAAAAATGCAAATTTTAAGCCTAATATTTTTCCTTACAACCGCATATACTAACATTTTGCGTAATACTTGTCAGGTGCGATCATACCGGCACTAATGCACCGGATCCCATCAGAACTCTGTAGTTAAGCGTGCTTGGGCGAGAGTAGTTCTAGGATGGGTGACCTCCTTGGAAGTACTCGTCTTGCACCTTTTTTTGCCGATTTCTTACTTACGTGGTTATTTGAAGTTTTTTTCTTAAAAAAATCGTCTCGGTTGTTTTTGTCAAATTTAAGTGTCTCAATTTTTTAACAGGGGAAATTTTGTCAAATTTTCAAACTATCTCAGATTGAACTCAAATTTTAGCGTTAACAATTGAAATTTTAAGACTAATATTTTTCCTTACAACCGCATATACTAATATCTTTCCTAATACTTGTCAGGTGCGATCACACTAGCACTAATGCACCGGATCCCATCAGAACTCCGTAGATAAGAGTGCTTGGGCGAGAGTAGTACTAGGATGGGTGACCTTCTGGGAAGTCCTCGTGTTGCACCTCTTTTTTTTTGCCGATTTCTTGCTTACGTGGTCATTTGAAGTTTTTTTCTTTAAAAAAATTGTCTCGGTTATTTTTTTCAAATTTAACTGTCTCAATTTTTTAACAGGGGTACTTTTGTTGAATTTTCAAACTATCTCGAATTGAAGTCAAATTTTAGCCTTAGAAATTCAAATTTTTATGCTAATATTTTTTCTTACAACCGCATATACTAATATTTTGCGGAATACTTGTCAGGTGCGATCATATCGGCACTAATGCATCGAATCCCATCAGAACTTCGCAGTTAAGCATGCTTGGGCGAGAGTAGTACTAGGATGGGTGACCTCCTTGGAAGTACTCGTCTGCCGATTTCTTACTTACTTGGTTATTTGAAGTTTTTTTCGTAAAAAAATTGTCTCGGTTGCTTTTGTCAAATTTAACTGTCTCAATTTTTTAACAAGGGTACTTTTGTCAAATTTTCAAACTATCTCAGATTGAACTCAAATTTTAGCCTTAACAATTCAAATTTTAAGGCTAATATTTTTCCTTACAACAACATATACTAATATTTTGCGTAATACTTGTCAGGTGCGATCATACCAGCACTAATGCACTGGATCCCATCAGAATTCCGCAGTTAAGTGTGCTTGGGCGAGAGTAGTACTAGGATGGGTGACCTCCTGGGTTTAGGGTTTGGGATGGGTGACTTCCTAGGTTTAAAACCCCAATTTTAAAAGGCCAAGTTTACGCATAAGGTTGAGTTCAAACCTAAAATAATTTAAAAGGCCAAGTTTGAGCCTAACATGATTTTAAAAGGTCAAGTTTGAGCCTAAGACCAAATTTGAACCTAACATGATTTTAAAGGCCGTGTTCGAAGCCTAACCAATCTTAAAAGATCAATTTTGAGCCTAAAGTTGACCTTAAGTCTAAACTAATTTGAAAGGCAGAGTTCAAAGCCTAACCAATCTTAAAAGGCCAAGTTTAAGCTTAAGGCCTTGAGTCTAAAATAATTTAAAATGTTGAATTTGAAACCAACTTATGAAATTTACCTAGTTTAATAGTTGGTTGAATTCAAGCCAACTTATAAAATTTATCAAGTTTAAAAAATGGCCAACTTTGAATCTAACTTGTGAAATTTACCAAGTTTAAAGTTTGAAGATTAAACTAGTTTAAGATTAATAACTTATAAAATTTTCCAAGTTAAAGACTGGTCAAATTTGAAGCCAATAAATTATACTATTTCTAAAATTGGTGAGTTTGAAGCCTTGTAAAGAAAAGGAATAGCCATGTTTGACACTTTTTGATTAAAGAGTTGAGTTAGAATTTATTCCAATCGAACGAGTCAAACTTAAAATTTTACAACTTGATCAACTACAACTATAGAACGTTATAAAAATACTTGAACAAAATTCATGATAGAAATGAGATCGACATTCTCCATCATCATCTTTACATATATATGACATTTTTTGATCTTCCTTACAAAATTCCTCCATAGTAAGCTCTACAATTGATAAAGATTTAACATGAGAAAGTATGGTTGTATGATCCAATCAAGCCAAAGGCCTAATAATTTTCCAACAACAAAATCAGTAGAAGTTGAAGCCCCTGGGGGCACTTGTTCCTTTCCTCTAACTTCATTTATATTATTGGTGGGAAGCTCGATGCTAGAAGCACCAATGTTACTAGCCATATCAAATGTGATCAATAAATTATCTTGTTGATTATTAATAGAATTTCCAAACTATCTTGTTGATTACTAACAAAATTTAAATTTTCAAGCACGAGAGCCTTATCAGAAGTACCTTCCAAACTCTGTTCAACAACTTTTCTGATTTCATTATTTTTCTCTTGCATTTGAATATGACCAATCTCATTGACAACATGATCTCACTTAACTTCAGCTTTTTTTCGAAACTATTTTGAAACCTCATCAACAACTTTCCTTATTTATGCAATTTGGATTATAGGTGAAGGAATGATATTTTCAACTTGGAAATCTTGATTATGCTTGTCAGATGAGCTGTACTTTCAAACAACTTGGTCTAACTTGAAATTACTCTTTAAGTGATACCAATCATTTTTGCCCATGATCTCTGCAAATAAAATCATATCAATCTAATTTACAAGTTAGATTCATATTATAAAGTATAGAATAAATATACAAGCATATAACACTCTTCTCTCATTGCCAACAACTTAAAAAAAATGGAGATCGAAGATAAAATTGGACGTGAAACCTATATGCGAAGAGATCAGAAAGTTTAGTATCCAATCTTACCAAATTTTGTAAGAATAATAAGGATTTACAATTAAGTACCAATTAAAGTTTATAATAATTTTAATAATCTCATTATTAAAAAAAATACTACTTACTTATTTTTTTATTCTTCACACTCTTTAATACTTGGATTAATTAAAAGCTTAATTAGTAGAATTGAAAGTATTTGAAACTTCAGTCCTCCCTGCACTCATAATTTTGAATCAAATTATTAGAGTTATGTTATAGGTATTCATCATTTTATAAATATATGATCGAGTAATAAATATGTAGTTAAATGCCATTGAAGATTTTGATTTTGCTTAGTTGTAGTATGACTATGACTAAACTGTTTGGATCATGTTTGAGAACGTATTCATGCAATTGTTCAGCATAATTCTCCCACAAAGTACAATCTACCATATTTCCTCTGCATTAATAGATAAGAAATTATCAGTAAATATAAGAACAACTAAAACAATGATTAAGAATTGAAAATATAATACAAGACAGATAACTCACTTTAAATCTTCAAACACAATGTCGATCAGTTTATTCTTCGTGTTATTTTTCTCATTCTCTTTCAAATCATACTTTGAACATGTCCAATAACATCTGATATAATAAACTGTATATTGTTTAAAAGGTAAATATTTAGGTGATCAGATCTAAATAAAACATGATAGAAAATACAAAAAGTTTTATAAAAAAGAAGGCCTCACCTATGAAGTAAGTCTGACACACACCACAATATATGTCAGAGAATGTGACAAAGCTGAAACAATTTTCTGGTATTGTCCCCCATCTGTTTTCATACACATAGTGGTTCTTATGAAATTGAGCTTAAACTTTTGTTACTTTGAATTTAGAACTAGTTTGAGCCACCAATAAGTTTTGAATGAGATAATAGGACCCTTCTTCAAGAATGTTTTCAAACATATAAATGAGGTTCTGCTTAACAGAACCTTGAACCTTTGAAGACAAACAACAAAAAACATGAATTAATTGTATAACAGTAAAATGAGAAAATTACTTAAGCTGATAGCAGAATTAGAATTTTTTCAATTTAAATTTAAATAAAGCAACACAATGACTATGACTTACCTGTTCATCAAGAAAAATCATCTCTATTGATTTTGTTGCGTTAAAGTTGTTTTTTCAACATATTCCATAAATAGATCACACAGATTTTGATTTTTCACTCTACTTTTCCGGGCACAATGTCTTTAATGAACGAAAACCGTTGTGCCATCCTGAATATATGGTCAAAAAAAGATATACTTCAAAGAAGAAAGGTGTTACTCGTCAATTTTTGAGTTTGCAGCAATGTTAGAGTATATTTGGCATACCCTTCATAGACTTCTCACTGGTTAGTTGTTTTTCTAAATGTCCTCATATGAAACTAATACATTTGAATTTAATCAATCAATAAGACTACGTGATAATGCTGAGAGTTTTTTATGCTTAACTTTCTAGTAACATACTGATATGGACTAATATGTTTTCAAAAGTAATTTGAGAGAATACGGACCTGAGTAGTGTTACCTTAATGACTCTACAATAGACGGTTTGAGAATAACCACTATTAACTTCTACAACAAATGTAAGCACTATTAACTCAAAGTTGAGAATAAGCAGTATTTGAGAGAATACGAACCTGAGTAGTGTTATATATCTGTTGCATTAAATGGCACAAGTATTGATGTATGTGTATTCCATTTGAATTAATATACTCCCTCCGTTTTTTTTTCATAGTCGTTTTGTCAGAGTTTGTTGTTTTTTTTTCATTGTCATGTTACTAAAATCAATGAGTTATTAATTTTTTTCTTCCATTTTTATCCTTGATAATTAATACATGTTTCCTGAACAATGTGTGTATTTATTTTTAATGTCTACCTAATTTCTCTACAACTACTCATATAAAGTTAATGTGCATTTATAAGAGCAATATGTTCCCAACAAAATACTATAAAAAAAACAAAAGAAAAAGGGACAACTATTTAATGGAGTAGTTCAATAGTCTAAAAAATGCAATAAAAAAATAAAGGGTAAAATAGGAAAGTAAATAATAAATATTTTTAAAAACTAAAATATCAATAATTTCCTTAAATCTCGTGCAAAACCTTAAACGACTAAGAAAAAAAAACGGAGGGAGTAATATTGATTGTGTAAGTTTAGACGGCTATCTGACATCACTCAAGTGTTTCTTTTTTATCATATTTATGTTGCATTAACGATAGGAGGTTCGTTATCCTTTAGTAGTCATAACCAATTATACGAATTATGTTACATTTCAAACTTTAACAATAAGGAACTTTTTAATAACTCTTTCATATGGGAAAACTATGCTGATACATAATTCAAATGTAGTTGTTATAATTACGCAGACATGTCTCCATCTTGCTAATACATAATTCTAATTTTATTGCTTTCTTGCATTTCTGGCTCCATCTTAAAAATAGTGCAGTTGTTATTTTTGTTGAGAATTTGAATCAGCATCTATTATTTGAGTTTATTTCATATTAATGGAGCATTATTAGAATTCCTACAGTTATGATTTTTTAACTATAGAAATTATAGGTGTTGTTACATTTTTATGAGTATTTATATTTGTCATTTAATTTTATGTTTATGAGCAGAATTTGTATCAACTTTCAATTATGTATTTAAAAGGTTACAAGTATGAATAAAATATATGAGTTTAAGTCTTCTAATTCTTCTTGAATTCCAACAAGTGGTATCAAGAGCTTGCTTCTTACGGGCTGTGAGGAAAGGTTTATTGAGCGCTAAACACATTGAGGTTGAGTACAAACACAAAATTTAGTGATTTATTGTTTAAACAATTTTTGGTGCAAGGATGTCTACTTCTACCAATTCACCTACAATTCCAATGTTTAATGGTGAAAATTATCATATTTGGGCCGTCAAGATGAAATTTGTTTTAAGATCTCAAGGCTTATGGAATGTTGTAATTTCTGAAGCTGATCCACCACCATTGAGAGAAAATCCAACCATTGCACAAATCAAAGCTTATGAGGAGGAGAAGCTGAAGAAAGATAAAGCCATCACTTGTCTACATGCAGGACTTGCAGATCATATTTTTACTAAAATCATGGATTTGGAAACACCTAAACAGGTGTGGGACAAGATTCAAGATGAATTTGAAGGCAGTAGTAGAGTTAAATCTGTTAGACTTCTCACATTGAAGAGAGAATTTGAATTGATGAAGATGAAGGATAATGAATCTGTCAAAGATTATTCTGGCAGATTAATGGATATTGTGAACCAAATGCGACTTCTTGGTGAAACATCATTTACAAATCAAAAGGTTGTCGAGAAAATCATGGTTTCGGTGCCTGATAGATTTGAAGCCAAGATTTCTGCAATTGAAGAGTCTTGTGATTTTCAAACTCTCACAATTATTGAATTGACCAGCAAACTTCACGCACAAGAGCAAAGAATCTCCATTAGAAGTGATGAAGCTGTTGAAGGTGCCTTTCGAGCAAAGCACAATGGAAGGAATTTTGGAAAGTCACGAACTTTCAATAAGAACAAAGGAAAGGATGAAGGTTCTTCGAGAAAAGGAAATTTTTTGCCTTGTTTTCATTGCCAAAGAACCAACCATTCTAAAGAAGATTGTTGGTTTAAAGATAAACCACTTTTTCACTGTAATTTTTGCAATAAAAATGGTCACAGTGAAAAGTATTGCAGATTAAAGAAGAATCAGCCTGAACAACAACTAGAAAAACAGGCAAATGTGATTGAAGAAAAAAATGATGATGAAGATGGGTATTTATTTATGGCATCTCAAGAATTCAATTCACATGAATTGAATACTTGGCTCATTGACAGTGGTTGCACTAGTCACATGACTAAATATTTATCATTTTTTACCTCCATTGACAAATCAATTGAGTCAAAAGTCAAGATGGGAAATGGTGAAATTGTACAAGCAAATGGAAAAGGTACAATTTCTATTGCAACCAAGAAAGGTATGTTAATTGTTAAAGATGTTCTCTACATTCCAAAATTGGACCAAAATGTTCTTAGTGTTCCACAAATGCTAAAGAATGGTTATGGAGTCTCTTTTAAAGAGAATTATTGTTTTATCATGGATGACATGGTTTAGAGATTGCAAAGATTGAGATGACCAAAAATGGTTTTTATTTGAAATTTGATTTGATTGAAGATCATGATTTTATTGCTAAAATTGATAAGAGTAATGTTTGGCATGGAAGATTTGGTCACACTTTCATGCAAGATGTATTTGATATGACAAATTCCAATAAATGGTATTCAAAGACAGGAGGAGGAGTTAGATTAAAAACAGAAGATCAATTGGCAGACATCTTTACAAAGGCACTTCCAAAAGGAAAGTTTGAGAACTTGAGAAGGAAACTTCGAGTTAATAGCTACTGATTCAAGGAGGAGTGTTGAGAATCTGAATCAGCATCTATTATTTGAGTTTATTTCATATTAATGGAGCATTATTAGAATTCCTACGGTTATGATTTTTTAATTATAGGAATTATAGGTGCTGTTACATTTTTATGAGTATTTATATTTGTCATTTAATTTTATGTTTATGAGCAGAATTTGTATCAACTTTCAATTATGTATTTAAAAGGTTACAAGTATGAATAAAATATATGAGTTTAAGTCTTCTAATTCTTCTTGAATTCCAACAATTTTAATTTTGCAAACATAATTTGGCAAGTTATAGTTTTTGAAGAGAGAGGCGTTCTAGAGAGTGAATATCTGCACATTTTTTTAAGCCAAAAGTCAGGAATATGAGAGTGACAATTATATAAGTTCTAGTTTCC
The DNA here is from genome assembly GCF_000230855.2 of Cajanus cajan. Lineage (NCBI taxonomy): Eukaryota > Viridiplantae > Streptophyta > Magnoliopsida > Fabales > Fabaceae > Cajanus > Cajanus cajan. The sequence continues at coordinate 52,112,196 of NC_138524.1, read as the reverse complement.
AATAATATGTTAGATAATCTTAAATTTTAGAGATATCCGAGTTAGTTATTCCGAACTGGTTGTTTAGTCTGTTTTCTCTTTTGAGTTGTTTGTTTCATTTTAGATAAGATAATTTTTTTATAAGATTTGTTTTGATAAGATATTTTGTTATCATCTTGTTAATTCGGTACGTTGTACAATGACTATTTAAAGGTCATCTCTTATTCAATAAAGAGTACAATGAGTTGCTACGTTCACACAATATTAGTATTACTCGTATCTTATTTTCTACAAATTGGTATCAGAGCTTTATGCTCTGAGTGCCGAGTGTGAGAGGAAAACAGTGTGCGCCTGTGTGTGTTTTGAAGAAAAAAAAAGGGGAGAGAGTAATGGCGAAGGTTGTTAATGGAATGAACGTACCACAACTGTCAAAGAAAACCAATTATGATAATTGGTGTATACAGATGAAGACCCTGTTGGGTTCCCAAAGTCTATGGGACATAGTGGAGAAGGGGTTCCAAGAACCCAAGGAGGACGAAGACCAATCTGTGGCTCAGATTGCCACATTGGAAAAGACATGAGTAAAGGACAAATCGACTTTGTATTTTTTGTACAACGCCGTGGATGAATCAGGTTTCAAGAAGATTGCAAACGCTGCATCTTCAAAGGAAGCATGGAAGATCTTGGAGGTTGTGCACAAAGGTAACCATCGTGTCAGACAGATGATTTCGAGAATATTTCATGCGTAATTGAGGAGTCAAAGGACTTGTCAATTCTCTCAGTGGAAGAGCTCACTGGGTCACTCGAAGCCCACGAACAAAGGAGGAGGAAGATGAAGGATACTCTTGATCAAGCATTACAGGCGCAACTTGATTTGAATGGAACTCGGAACACTCAGGGTCGAAGATCAAGGGTCAAGGACGAGGAACAGGACGAGGTGATCAAGAAGGTGATCAAGGACGAGGCAATCGCAAAGGACGAGGTGATCATGGAGGTGGACAAGGACGGGGTGATCGTAGCCAAGGAAGTCAGCCAAGGTCGGAGGTGGAATGTTATAAGTGTGGCAAACACGACCACTACGCAAAGGAATGCAAATCGGCAAATTGCTACAATTGTGGCAAATACGGTCACATAGCAAAGTATTGCCGAGCTAAAAGCTGAAGTGAAAAGAAAGAGAAGAATATTCTCACAAAAGAAGAGGACGAGGAAGCAGGAATTTTGATGATGATGCAGAGCTCGGAGACCAAGCTACGTCCGAGTTGTGCCTCCGAGGTTGAGCTAAAATTGAATTGCATGGAAAGCTCAGTAGTTGAGCTTCCAATCTCAGATGAGAAGTCAGAGGCCGAGCTTGATTTAGGTTTCTTGAACAACTCGGTCTACTATTTGGACACTGGAGCGAGCAATCATATGTGTGGAGAAGAAAGTTTCTTCAACGAACTCATCAAGGTGAAGGCTGGATTCGTGTCATTTGGGGATGATTCCAAGGTGGCGGTAAAAGGGCATGGAACCATCAAGCACATGCAGAAAGATGGACGAGTTGGAGAAATAAGGAATGTCTACTACGTTCCTGAACTTAAGAGCAATATCTTAAGCATGGGGCAGATGATGGAGAAAGGAAACTCGGTTTTGATGAAGGATCGAGTACTTTATTTGAAGGACAAGCATGATCGTTTAGTAGCCCGAGTAGAGATGAAAAAGAATCGGATGTATAAACTAGAGTTGAACATCATTCAAAATAAGTGCTTAAAGATGGACGTGAAGGATGAAGCCATGATGTGGCATTTTCATTTTGGGCATTTAAACTTTGGAGGCTTGGCCTACAAATTATACAACCCTGTTACAGGAAAAATTTTGGTAAGTCGAGATGTCCAGGTAAATGAGAAAAGTGAGCGAAGCTGGAGTAACTCTGAAAAGACTTCGGGGAGCTCGAACTCTAAGAGGGAGAGCTCGGAGATGATAGGAAGAAGCTCGGATAGGACCAATGAGCATTCCAAGGAAGATGATGAACCTGAGCAGCTTAGAACTCGGAGCTTGCAAGATATCTATAACTCCACTGACGAGTTACACGTGGTATGTATATTGACAGGAACAGAAGATATAAAATTTGAAGAGGTTGTACTTGATGAGAGATGGAAGAAATCCATGGATGAGGAGATCGAATCAATTGAGAAGAGTGAGACATGGAAGCTGACAGATTTACCCACAGGAGCTCGGCCAATTGGTTTGAAGTGGGTATACAAAAGGAAGACAAATGCAAATGGTGAAGTGGAGCGTTACAAAGCTTGTCTTGTGGTGAAGGGTTATAGACAGTAGAAAGGCATTGACTATGATGAGGTCTTTGCGCCCGTGACAAGGATGGAAACGATCTGATTACTATTGTCCTTAGCAGCTCAGCATGGATGGAAGATACAACAAATGGATGTGAAGTCATCATTCTTGAATGGGATGTTGGAGGAAGAAGTCTACGTAGAGCAACCTCTAGGGTACATAAGGAGAGGTGAAGAGAAGAAGGTGTTGAAGCTCAAGAAGGCTTTGTATGGTTTGAAGCAAGCTCCTCGATCATGGAATGAGAGAATAGACACCTACTTCAAGAGAAATGGTTATGAACAATGTCCGTATGAACATGCTCTCTATTTAAAGAAGTGCAAAGGAGATATATTGTTCGTTGCTTTATACGTGGATGACTTGATATTCATGGGAAGCAAAGCTGAGCTAGTTGAGGAGTTTAAAGAAGTAATGAAGAGGGAGTTTGAGATGACCGATTTGGGCATCATAAAGTATTTTCTGGGTTTAGAGGTGGACCAAAGCACAACAGGTATTTTTGTGTCCCAAAAGAGGTATGCCGAGGAGATCTTGAGCAAGGCAAAGATGCTGAATTGCAATCCAGTTTCTACTCCCATGGAACCTAGAACGAAGCTATCTAAAAATGGAGAAACAGAAAGAGTTGATGCAAGCAGGTACCGAAGCCTAATCGGAAGTCTAAGGTATTTGACAAGTACAAGACCCGACCTGATGCTAAGTGTGGGAATTACAAGCCGCTTTATGGAGGATCCGAGGTATTCTCATTGGAAAGCATTAAAGAGGATACTAAGGTATGTGAAGGGGACGATATCACTTAGACTGTGTTTCACTAAATCGGACAACTACCGACTTATTAGATACTCGGACAGTGATTGGTGTGGAGATGTGGATGATCAGAAAAGCACAAATGGGTACGTATTCTTCATGGGAAACACGGCTTTCACTTGGCTATCAAAGAAACAACCAATCGTAGCTCTATCAACATGTGAAGCCGAGTATGTAGCAGCATCTTGGAGTGTCTAACATGCAGTTTGGCTTAGAAACTTGCTAAGCAAACTGGAGATTATGAAAGCTGAGAAAGTATTGATCCGAGTAGATAACAGGTTAGCAATCGAGTTAGCCGAAAATCCAATCAACCATGAAAGAAGTAAGCACATCGACGTTCGATTTCATTTCATCAGGGAGAAGGTGAAAGAAGGAAGCGTGGAGCTCGAACACACAGGAAGTAAAGAGCAAGTAGCTGATATCTTTACAAAACCATTGCCTGCAACAACATTTCAAGAGCTAAGGAAGTTACTCAGAATGAAAGAAGAATGAGAAATTTAAGCTTATGGGGGAGTTTTGTTAGATAATCTTAAATTTTAGAGATATCCGAGTTAGTTATTCCGAACTGGTTGTTTAGTCTGTTTTCTCTTTTGAGTTGTTTGTTTCATTTTAAGATAAGATAGTTTTTTATAAGATATTTTGTTATCATCTTGTTAATTCGGTACGTTGTACAATGGCTATTTAAAGGTCATCTCTTATTTAATAAAGAGTACAGTGAGTTGCTACGTTCACACAATATTAGTATTACTCGTCTCTTATTTTCTACATAATATATGTGCATGTTTTCAAGCCTGAAGTTACTCTATGTATCCTTAATGCAACTTAAATTATCATGATACCTTTTTTAGGCAGAAAAAATTGGTTAAAATATTTTTTTTAATCTCTATAATTTTATTTATTTTATTTTTTAATTTCTATATTTACAATTTAAAATATTTTTTAATTCAAATATTTATCCTTTTCAGTCTTTTTCAATTCCTACAATTTAAGATAAATTTTTTATTTTATATACTTATAGTATTTTAACCTTTTAGATTTTATTATTAATTTTTTTTATAATATTATTTATTTTATGTTAACATAGTATAAATAGTCAACTAAGGTGCATATACAAATATTCCCTCCGTTTTTTTTTTCATAGTCATTTTGTCAGAATTTATTTTTTTTTCATTGTCATTTTATTATTTTTTTCTCCATTTTTACCTTTGATAATTAATACATGTTTATTGAACCATGTTTGTATTTATTTTTAATGTCCGACTATTTTTTCTCCAACCACCCATATAAAGTTAATGTGCGTTTATAAAAGCAATATGTTCCCAACAAAATACTATATAAAAAAAAGCAAGATAAATATTAATTCATAGACAGGTATAATTAAATACAGTAGGTTATAGTTCACGTGTAATCAATGCATTAATAATTAATAAAATAGATTGCAGTTCAACAGTCTCAAAAATATAAAAATAAAAAATAAAAAAAAGGTAAAATAGGAAAGTAAGTAATAGATATTTTTGAAAACTAAAATATCAATAATTTTCTTAAGTCCGGTGCAAAACCTTAACAACTATGGAAAAAAAACAGAGGGAATATAAAATATGTTATAAATGAGGATACAAATGTACAAAACGTTGAATTACTTAATTTAAAATAACTTTAATAAATTTGACATTAAACACACATAATTAAATTAATATCTTTATACATAAAATAAATAATGCTAAAAAAAATTAATGACAGATATTAAAAAGATTAAAAATATTTACAAGTATAAAATTTTTTTAAAAAAACTAATTTTAAAAAATAAATATAAAAACTAAAATAACTACTTTAAAGTATATAGAAAAAAAATATTTTAAACGGAAATTTTTCTTCTATCATATCCGACTATAAGTAATGAAGGATTTAGCATATTTAATTATTAAAACGAGAAAATATTATTAAATATGAAGCTTGGGTCACATAGAGCAGAATATTTTTTTTTCCTGTATATTAGCCATCAATGTTGAAACACATTTTTTAAGAAATAATTAGGAATGACAAAGTGAGTCGTGTGTTGCGTGGGTTACGGGCAGGCCTGTTGACCTGCCAAAAATTGGCAAGTTAGGCCCATCATTTTAACCCGCTGTCCCGCCAAGCCCGCCAATTCACCGGGCCAAATAGCAAGTCAGTCTGCCACAACTCACTAGCCTGCATATATTTTTTTAAAAAAATATTTAATTATTTTTATGTTTATTTTATTTTGATGTAAAAAATGAGAATAAAAATGATCAAGAAAAAAAAATAAAGACAATTTCTTCTAAGAAAACTTCTAATATTCTTAAATAAAAATTTAAAATTAATTAATTATATTTGAACTTGTTTTGTGAACTATAAAAAAAATTTAGTTTATAAGTAATTTATAAATTTATAATTTGATTTTAATTTTGGTATAAATAGACTAATTTTTATTTGATTTTGCTCTAAGTTTGTAATTTGCCTTTGAACATATATTATATACAATATGTATACATTTTAAATTTTCTATGGTTATATTTATTTATTTGTAGCAAATTTTTTTATTTAAACTTAAAATATTTTTTTTTCATTTTTTTTCTATATGCAGGCCCACCAAACCGCTAATCTTTCCTTAAATAGGACGGGCCAGCATCCCCAACCCATTTTATATTGGCAGGTCAGGCCAGGCTGGCCCATTTTTGGTAGGTCAATGACGGGCCGAGCCAAAAATGGGTAAGGCTGGCCCGTTTTTCCATCCTAGAAATAATTAAGAGAGAAAATTTCCCTTCTTTTGTTTTATAGTTCAGCCACATTAACACATCACCAGCAGGAAAATTGCATAATCTGGGTCACGTAACAATAACTAGCTTAAGTAGACAAGACCATTATAACGGATCAAAATCTTCTTTCTCCAAATCCTCTCCCCAAATTCTGTCCCTCCAATCATAAAGTGCCACGTCATTATATTTATTTTTTATTTTTATTTTTATAATTTTTTCTTTACATATGCAACCTTCTTCCTCCTTCATTACTGTCGACGCGCTCTCTCCGCTGCCGCCCACGACAAGGCTTCCAGATCGGACAGCCTCTGCTTCCGGGTCGGGGGTTTTGCTTCGGCAGCGTCGGAGGGCGGGAAGAGGCGGAGGCTGTCCGATCCGGAAGCCTTGTCGTGAGTGGCGGTGGAGGGAGCGCGGCGGCAGCTGTGGAGGAGGAAGAAGGCTACTGTGCCGAGGCAGAGGAGCTGCTTCTCCTCCATTCCTTTGGAACCATGATGACGCAACCATCAGCAGCACCATTCAAAATCATCCAAGTTTGTTCAGTTGCACCGCTTCAGGTACCAAAAACAACCCCTTCCACCACCGTGGCTCCAACCTCTCTGACGCTTACCTTCTTCGACCTCTTATGGCTCCGCTTCCCAGCCGCCCAATGTCTCTTCTTCTACTCCTTCCCACACCCAACCTCTTCATTCCTCAGCTCCCTTCCCACCGTGCGTCAATTACGTTTTTTTAAAATTAAAAATAATGATGTGACAATTTAATTGAGATGGCATTTTGTGATTGAAGGGACAAGATTCAGGGACAGGCATCGGAAACAGAAGATTTTGATCCGGAGACAGAAGATTTTGATCCCATTATAACATAGTCACAAACTTAGCATGATCAGCAAAACTCGAAATTGAAATTCTTAATAAGAACATTTTCACAATGCCAATAACCAAGTAAAAAGAGCATTATAACATAGTCACAAAATTAGCATGACCAGCAAAACATGGTACCCAAAACTCAATCACTTGCATAAGTAGACAAGAAAACACAATGGATTATTCTACTACAGGATCTCCAATTCCAAATAAACTACCCAAAACTAGCATGATCCGCAAAACATGGTAGACAACAGTGGCCAACAAAGTTGTTAAAGGACAGTCAACAATTATGAGCTATAGACCATGTGCTGTTAATCACAAAATGATAGCAAAAAAGGAGCAAGGGCAAACGCAGCTTCAGTGAAGCGCTTCATGTATCAGCTTAACGATCTCCCCGGTGAGTTGGGAACGATCTGAAACAAGCTGAAGCTGAGCAAGACGCAGTTGGCTCCACCTTCCCTCCAACTCTTTCCTCTTGGACTCTCCAATCAATGCCAAACCCTTCTTCATCTCATCCTCACCCAGTTCCTTCATACCAGCTATTTCGAGGTAAAGCGAATCTAGGTCATTACCCACAAGAGACTTCACCGTCACCAATTGTTTCTCACTGGGCCTGGGCTTGGGCCTGGGCTTCACAGCCCAGACCATCTTGGACAAGTGAAACATCGTGGAGTCGTGACGTTTGGAGAAGTGGGGGTCGTCGCCGTTCTTCCCTCGGCGAGAATTAGCCTCGAACTTCTTCTTCAAGCGGCGGATCTTCTCCTTGAGCTGGCTGCTGGAGGCTGCCACGTGGAGCATGTTCTTGATGGAATCGTGGAAGGAGTCTGCGTGCTTGTAAGGGTCGTTGCCGGTGCTTGAGATGAACTCGGCCATGCCCTTCAGAATCAAGACCTCGTCTTCCTCGCTCCAGATCCTCTGGAACAGCTTCGACTGCCCATCCGGGGCCTTTATCCTGTCCTCCTCCGTCTCTTCGTCGCTGCTTGCCTTCTTCTTCGTCACCCGCTTGGCCTTCACTTTGGGAGAAGAACACTCTTGTGCCGCTGGTGCTTCGGTGGCTGTGGCTGTCGCTGTGGATGGTTCTTCCGTAGAGAAGAGACGCTTCTTGTTTTGTTTCGGTGCCATGGGTGGAGACTGAGGGTTTTAGAGTTTTCTCAAGTGAGAACTGGGAAGAGAAAGAGGACGAGCTTGTTTCTTAATATAATCTGAGACACATTTTTTTAAGATTCGAGAGTATATGTAAACGTCACTCACACTTTCTTTTCTAATTTCATATCTTTGAAAATAGCAGAGTTGCACTTCCTAACGTGGCCTTATTTCCCCTCCCAAAACCATCGCATTTCTCTGATTTTAAACTATTAGCAATAGGATTTTGTAACTTACCGTGTTTTATGCTTCGGGAGAATGAAATTAGAATCATGATTCATGTCTCTCCTAGTTTGCCAGTACCACACACGTTAATTAATTGAGGGAATATGAATAGGCACCGCTTTATTCGAGAACTGGCTGCAATGAGCGAATGTGAAAGGATTTTTTTTCTATTTAATGTCAACTGCTACTTCTGTCTGTGTCCGCAATCATGGTTTGTACTTTATTTTTTTTGGAAACAACAAAATGTTTGTCCTTTTTGTACTTCTCTCTAGGCGAGATAAAAAAATTGCGAGACGCCAAAGCAACCCCCGCTTTTGAAGATGGACTGCACACATGATGATTTGAGTGTTCAGTTCAGCTGCGGACATGCTGATTTGAGTGTTCAGACTTTTAGATTTTAAAGATTGAATTTTAATGGGTTTTACCGTCAAGTTTGGATTTAAATTTCTTTTTATTTATTGGTATCTAAATCCGACAAAAATTAATGATTAAAAATCTTAGATATTAAAGAAATTTTATATATTTGATTTGTAATTTATTATTATATATATCACATTTATTAATATTTATTTGCTAATATGTAATAAAATGTTACTAATTTTTTTTAATTATATATTTTTGTAAAAAATTGTTACTAATTAACTTGAATTATATTTTTTAGTAATAATTTTAATCATTAATATTATTATTTTTATTTAAATTATATATTTTCTTTTGACTTTTTAACACTAAATATTACTAATTTATCCAATATTTTAAATATTTTTAATAATAGATTTTACTATTATTTACTTAATTACTAATTTTAAACAATAATTATTGATTTTACTTAAAATCTATTTTTTTATTCTTAAAAAAAATTTGGTTAAAATGTTATATGTTGCGTTTCCGCACCAAAAAAGAAAAAAGAATACAAAGTTCTCCATCTTGAACCTATTTCTCTGAGTCAATCCTAATAGCAACGTTTCATTTCTTTTTCATCTCTCATTCTACTCGTTTTTTCTTCACATTCATAAGTCACAAACACTCGTATTAACTTGATTCTTTTCATCTCTCATTCTACTCTCTTATTCTTCAAAATCGAAAGTCACACACACTTGTATTGACCTAGTTATCGAAACGTAAAAGTAAGTTTCACGATTTTTTATTTTGAGTAACTAGGATCTTTTTATTCCCTTGCATCATTCATTGAATTTAGGATGTGAGTGAGATATCTTGTTGGTTCAGCTTCCTTTTCCCTATTGTTTGTATTTTCTTTACAGCTTGGTTAACCATCCTATAGTAATTTGCACAAGGCGAGGGGGAAACTTCTACAATTGAAGTAGGTTGTCACTACGTGCTTGAAAGAGGGAATACTGAGTTGATATGTTTTCTACTGATTCCCTGCAAGTTAGATTCTGCTAGATCCTTGACTGGAATCGTTAAAGATCTCTATGTACGTAATATTATGCCCTTCCCCCTTCTTAAGTACATATAATAGAATGGATAATTTGCCTACATTTGAATTTTGGTACTATTTCTTTTGGATGTTTTTTTCTTAGTTTACAAATAGTAACTGGAGTTCATTGTACTTTTCATTTGGGTTGGAGAGAAAGGAGTTTTGAAATATATTTATCCTTAGGGTGTATATATAAATTTTACAGTTGTAGATCATTCTGTCAAGTTCAACTTATTTTTAAACTTGATCAAGTACCTGTTTCAAATCATTTTTGTCCCCAAATTTGTAATGGTGGATTAATGTATATTTATTTTATACTTTTGTCGAGATTGATAAATGGGTTTATTTTGTCTTTCGTTGGTTATCAGGACGGTATACGTATAACTTATTTCATGTTTCTAAAATCAGCATGCTAATGCAAGATGTTTCTATTGCACAATGATGCTATATTTCAAGTATACTTAAAATTTTACATTGTACTAAAACTTAGTCAAATTAAAATCCTGGGTGCTTTTGCATCTTTTTCTATATTTAATAATTTATATCGCATGTCTGCTTATTGTGATGCTCAATTGCACCTAAAAACACATGCTCTCTTCTTAATGTGTTAAAGAGTGTTTCTGTAAATGATAATCCCTTTAAACTGCTTATTAGTTTATACCTTGTAAGGCTTAGGAGGCAAACCCTTATCCCTAATTTCTTGTGGCATAGAAATGTCAATGAAATCTTCAAGTCTAATCCTGGAAAAAGATTTGTATGAACCTTGTTCTGATTTCCCTCTCCAATCCAACTTGTCAAAAAGGTCACCATAAGTCCATTAGTTTTTTTTGTACCATGTGATGTTCATATGTATAGTAATTTCAAGTGTTACGTTGTCCCAATGAAACTTCACTAAACATTATTGTTATTTATTAAGGAATAATGATGGAAACTTGGTGGAGAATCCGGATTGATGTTGAATCCTCTTCAAGTTCCTCCCTAGATATTCGAATCCTTGATTCTTCTTAAGCTTTCCTAAGGTCTTCAATGGAGGAGGAGACCTTAGAACCACCACGGATTAGTGGAGAACTCTCCCAAGAGACACCACTCCTTGATGAAGAGATAAGTCTCTTCAATTCTCACCACACTTTCTAGGGAAGGGATAAGAGAATTGGATGAATGTCAAAGAGGTTTAGGGACTTTTAGAAGAGAGAAATCTGAGTAATCTTTAGAAAATAATTCTCAATATCTCAAAAAGTGTCTTACAATGAAAGGAAAACAAGTATATAGGAGTAGGAAGCTTGGAGAGCAAGCTAGCCTTAACCATGGTTCTCTAGGAACCATGGTAAGGTCTAGCTAACCGTCCATGGTTTAGAGGCTTGGAGAGCAAGCTACTCACTTAGCTTGCTTGGTAAGCAAGCTAAGGAGAAGCTTGTGCTTCAAGCTTCTAAGCTTAAGAGAAAACTGGCCATGTGAACACAAGACAAGGTGGGCGGCTCATGGACTTCATTTTACTCCAACAGGTTTTGAAAAATGTTGATTTGGTTTAGTTAGGTTCATCCAATGTGAATGGAACCTAGCTAAATCAAATCTATGAAAAATTAGGAGTAAAATGAGTCTAATATGTAAAATTTAGCCTAGGTCCATCTCTTGGTCCAATTGCTAGTAACACTCTCTAGCTTGCTAGTCACACTCTCTAGCTTGCTAATGCCACTCCCAATCCTACTACTAGAAAAATAAGAAAAGAGTGTATTTCTAGATTAGGTTAAATGGAGTCAAAGTGCCCAAGTAACCTTCCCTAGGAACAATATACAATAGCTAATAAAAGGAAATAAAGTTTCTCTCAAATTCAAAGGCAAAAATACACCTATACAAGTATCTACTATATACAAGGTACAAGAAATCAAACTATACAATGTATTTACAATAGAGACTCCTTAGATCAACCTTCACCCTTCTTGGTCTTACCTCTTCCAAAGGGATCCTTGGGGATTAGATTTCCATCATACTCTCCCCCTTCGAAAGGATTTATCCTCAAATCTAGTGGCCCTTCCACAAAGAGAGCATCACCTACAATGAAAACAAGAAACAAAGCATTAGGGATGACATATTCATATAACACATGTGGAAAGTGCACCCTATGAGGAATTCCTTCTATAGCCCTAACAAGGGTCCTTAGACTAGGAAGGATGGGTTCTCTAAGCATAAGAATAGGATCCTCACTATAGTGTAGTCTAAGTGTAAAACTAAATCCTATAAATGTTAAAGTACTAAAACTATAAGAAAATAATGAAGTACTCTTACATACTAAGGTATCTTGCCTAAAGTACCCTATGTAGTAACCTAGGCTTCTATAAGAAAACAAAGTGAATATTATAAGGAACCTACCTAGACAACCCTTGATTATATTATATGTTAGATACACCATGGAAGAGGGTGTAAAGTGTTTAGAAAAGTCATAGAATCTAATTTGGTCTTGAAGGGAAGTAGTAAAGTTAAGTTCAAAGAAGTTTGAACTTCCCTTAAGATCAAAAATAGAAAATAAGACACCATGAGATGTATCTAATAAAAAATATAAACAAAAGGTTGGGTGCTTTATTAGATCAATTAAAGTAAGAGAAGTCCTAAATAGACAATGGTTGTCTACTTTGGGCACCACCAAAGTAGTAGCATAAGAAGTAGAACTAGGTGAAGTCCACTTCTTCTTCACTAGACTAACAACTTGAGATCCTTTCTTTTCAAAATTATTTAGGTTGTGGATCTTAAGCTCTAAGTCCATGGCAGCAATAGAAAAAGAGCTAAAATCTTTGTGAAGAAGAAAAGTCATTTTGCAATCATTTTTTAATAGAAAAGTGACTTTCCTTTATCACAAGATTTTTGGAGAAGACACTATCCTCCTTACTCTTTTTCAAGAGTAGTGTCTCTTTAGCATTGAGAAGGTAAAGAGGTTCTTCAACTAGGAGACATTTTTTAATAGAATGTTCTATTAAAAATTGACTTCTAGGAACAACTTCCTTGGAGGAGACACTACCCTCCAACTCTAGAACCTTCTTTTTCTCCTCTTTTCTTTTTTTTGATTTCATAAAGACTTGATCCTCCAACACTTGTGAAGGTGAAAGAGGAGTCAAGGTGTGTTTCTTGCCTAGGTGGACTAGGCGAATTTTGTTTGTAACACCATCATGAATGGCCTTCCTATCATGTTGCCAAGGCCTTCCAAGTAAAATGTGGCTTGCATCCATTGGAATTATATCACATAAAATTTCATCTTTATATTTTCCAATGGAGAAAGGAACATTTACTTGATCCTTAACTTCTATAGGTCTATCCTCATTAAGCCATTGAAGTTTATAAGATTTAGGATGGGCTATAGTAGTTAGGTTAAGCTTATCAACCAACCTTTGGCTTACAAAGTTATTACAAGATCCACTATCAACAATGAGAGAACAAGTTTTCTTAAAAATTTTGCATCTAGAATGGAAAAGGTTCTCTCTTTGTGATTGGTCTTGATCATTGGGTTGGTTGGTATGTAACCTTTGAGCAATGAATAGGTCACCTTCACCTGGTGCTTCCTCACTAGAACTAAGACTAGCAACTTCTTCACTTGAGGATGATGAAGAAGATGAAGTGTTTTCCTCACTTAGGATCTCATTGCCCTTAATGATCATGGTCTTTTTTGTAGGGCATTGGGAAGCTATGTGTCCCCTCCCTAAGCACTTAAAGCACTTAATTGAACTAGTTCTAGGCTCATCGAAAGGTTTTTGTTTTTGTTTTTCTTTTTCTAGTGGTCTATCCTTTGAATAGGAGGATTGATCCTCCTTTTTGAAGTCCTTCCTAGGGTATGAGGTAGATTCCTTCCTAAGGCTAGGATTTCTCCTAAGTTGTTGTTCTACCCTCACACAAAGTTGAACTAATTTATTAAGGTCTTTATAGGGTAGTAGTTCAACCTTGTCCCTAATCTCTAGGTTTAGACCACTTTGAAACCTAGCAATGGTGGTTCTCTCTTCTTCCCTAATTCCAGCCCTTAGCATAAGCAACTCCGTTTGTTGCCTATATTCCTCCACACTAAGGTTCCTTTGTTGGAGTCTTTGTCCATTAACTCCCTCTCAAAATAAGGAGGAATGTGCCTTCTCCTTAAGGCACTCCTAATTTCATTCCAATATTTAATGGAAGGCTCTCTCATAATTTGTTTTTCTCTCATTAAGGAAGTCCACCAATGCATGGCACTCCCTTGAAAACTAAGGGTGGCCATAGGAACTCTTTTCTCTTCACTCACATTGTGGCAAGTGAAGAGTTGTTCAACCTTCATCTCCCAATCCAAGTAATCATCAACATTATCCTTTCCATGAAAGGGAGGAAGGTCAAACCTAGGTTCTCTAAGAGATGTTGTTTCATGCCTAGGCCTAGTAAATATTAAGGAATAATGATGGAAACTTGGTGGAGAATCTGGATTGATGTTGAATCCTCTTCAAGTTCCTCCCTAGTTCTTCGACTCCTTGATTCTTCTTAAGCTTTCCTAAGGTCTCCAATGGAGGAGGAGACCTTAGAACCACCATGGATTGGTGGAGCACTCTCCCAAGAGACGCCACTCCTTGATTAAGAGATAAGTCTCTTTAATTCTCACCACACTCTTCTAGGGAAGGGATAAGAGAATTGGATGAATATCAAAGAGGTTTAGGGACTTTTAGAAGAGAGAAATCTGAGTAATCTTTAGAAAATAATTCTCAATATCTCAAAAAGCGTCTTACAATGAAAGGAAAGCAAGTATATAGGAGTAGGAAGCTTGAAAAGCAAGCTAGCCTTAACCATGGTTCACTTGGAACCATGGTAAGGTCTAGCTAACCGTCCATGGTTTAGAGGCTTGGAGAGCAAGCTACTCACTTAGCTTGCTTGGTAAGCAAGCTAAGGAGAAGCTTGTGCTTCAAGCTTCTAAGCTTGAGAGAAAACCGGCCATGTGAACACAAGACAAGGTGGGCGGCTCATGGACTTCATTTTACTCCAACTGGTTTTGAAAAATGTTGATTTGGTTTAGTTAGGTTCACCCAATGTGAATGGAACCTAGCTAAATCAAATCTATGAAAAATTAGGAGTAAAATGAGTCTAATATGTAAAATTTAGCCTAGGTCCATCTCTTAGTCCAATTGGTAGTAACACTCTCTAGCTTTCTAGTCACACTCTCTAGCTTGCTAATGCCACTCCCAATCCTACTACTAGAAAAATAAGAAAAAAGTGTATTTCTATATTAGGTTAAATGGAGTCAAAGTGCCCAAGTAACCTACCCTAGAAACAATATACAATAGCTAATAAAAGGAAATAAAGTGCCTCTCAAATACAAAGGCAAAAATACACTTATACAAGTATCTACTATATACAAGGTACAAGAAATCAAACTATACAATGTATTTACAATAAAGACTCCTTAGATCAACCTTTACCCTTCTTGGTCTTACCTCTTCCAAAGGGATCCTTGGGATTAGATTTTCATCAAATAAGGACCCTTCATTTGGGCCCTTTGAAATTTAATTTTCTTGATCCTTTTAACTACCAGTATGAAGAATACCAATATCCCTATTTAAAGGCAACAAGTACCACTATACCTTAAATAAATAAATAATTAACATAAAAAAAATGTTTCTCAGACACTTTATCATGGAATTCATAATATAGTTTCATGGGGTTCATTTTTGAATTGTGAGTCTATAAATATAACTGGTTTAAAAATATTGTTAATCATGGTTTTAAAAACCTAAGATTGCAGGATTTTGCCATGTTTGTCGTTTAAAGGAAGAGAATAATAAACTTTCAACTACAAACATATTGTCGCTTTAATTGAACATCATCTTTAATCATTGATGAGTCATTATTTTCCTTTATTTATTTATCTTTTTGTACTTATTTTAATTGTTGATTTGGGCTTAATCGCTTATTAATTGCACAATTTTACTGTTTGGGCTTCATTAGGCCAGTAATTCGAATTTTAATTAATTCCAATTCACTTGGTCTAATTTTGTCTATTAATTATTTTCAGGTTAATTGTGAAGCATTTTTGGGCTTGAATATTTTGGAATTCAAGAGACACAAAGTGCCATGTTAGCGCCACATCAGCACCACATCATCTCCTTAGATACCTATTTTTGTATTATCTGTTTTTGTCATTTTGGGCTAGACTCTTGGATTGGGGGCCTATTTGACTTTTCTAGGGTATTAGGACTTAGGGTTGACCATGAAACCACCAACTTTCAGACCTTGATGTGACCACATTTTTGCTTCTTTTTTTTTTTTTTTATGTTTCCTTTGTTCTGTTGCTTCTGCTTTTATGTTTTTCTTCTGCTTCTTCTCTGGTTGTATCAAAAATTTCACTTTTACATTGAATGAATACAGATTCTTCATATTTCTCCTTCTCTTGTTTCTCCTATTTTGCTGTCTCTATATTTTCATTTTAATGGAAGGCTAAAATCCTTGGGGTTGGCTCCTTAAGCGGATTGAAAGCTCTATTTGAGGTTTTATTCGTATATGCATCTCTGTTCCACTTTGTTCTTCTTCATTGGATTTTTATATTAATACGTTTTCAACATTTATTCATGCTTAATGAATCTGGGTTGTTTACGTTTAATACCACAATTTGCTTAATCTAGTGGAGAAGTTTAATGTTGTATACATTTGCTTAATTCATGTAGGGAAATCTTGAGTTAATCTTCGCTTAGTTGGTTAACTTGGATGGAACAAGGATTAAGTTGTTAACAGAGAAATATGTAGTGAACCAGGGATAAGAGAGTTGCAATCTTAACAAGGAGTCAACTTACTTTACTTACTGTCCTACTTGCATTTTATTGTGGTTTAACCTTGATAAATCTGAACCAAAACACCCCCCTCTTTGAAGTTAGACATGAAACACATAGAAGGGGGTTGAATATGTGTTTATGTGTAAGAAGGAATTTTTAAACAATTTTCGCAAGAGTAATGTTCTTTGTCTGATGCACTTTTAAATACTAGATGGTTATGCAGAATTTGCTTAACATAAGGTCACTGCGTCTGAACGATTTATTGTCTGCTGAAGGAAAATGTTTCATATAACAATAATGATTAAGGTTCTTGCATTTTCCTTTTCAAGATAGTTTTATTTAAAGATAAGTAGTAGATAAAACTTTTCAGTGAATTAAATATATTAAACAAAGTTTGCGTCTGTGTCTGAAAATTGATTTCACTAAAAGATTCTGGGTGGACGAAGTTTTTCACAAAGATTTAATCAGTAATGAAGATATGCATCTGAGAAATAGGAATTAGCAGTGCAAGTTATTTTATACTGGTTCACTCAGACCGAGCTATCTCCAGTCTCCTTCAACTGAAGGGTTCCACTAAATATGCAATTTAGTACAAAAGTATTATCGACCACTTTTGGCCCGTTGACTTCACTCATCAACGCTAGTATTTTCTTATCGGTCTCTTCAGGCTAGCAATGAGTATTATGGACCACCCAGGTCAGAACCACTCCTGGTCCAAGTATTCTCGACCTCTCCAGGCCTTGAGTATTCTAGACCATCCTGGTCACGGCCACCCCTGGTTGGCTAGCTTCACTCACCAGCTCTAGTATTCTTAAACCACTTCTGGTTCCCTAAGTATTCTCAACCACTCCTGGCCTGCCAACTTCACTCACCAGCGCTAGTATATTCTTATTAGCCATTTCTGGCTAGTAGTGAGTATTATGGACCACCAAAGTCAGAACCACTCATGGTCCAAGTATTCTCGACCACTCCTAGCCTGCCAGCTTCACTCACCAGCGCTAGTATTCTTTAATCAGCCTCTTTATGCTCGTAGTGAGTATTCTTTGACAAGCTCCTTCGGGTTTTACAAGTATTCTTTTCCTAGCCTCTTCAAGCTTTACAAGTGATAGACGTATAATCAAGATTGAGTGTTTGGGTTACTCTCACAGAGAGGATACATATATGATCTACACTCTAAGGTTTCACTACCTTAGTCCTACAGAGATTCTAAATGTATGGGTTACTCTTTACAAAGAGGATACATAAGATTACAACACTCACTAAGGTCTCCTTCCTAAGAAACACTTGGAACACCTTAGACTAGAGAGACAAATACAATGATACATTGTAGATTTGACTATGAAGAATCGATCTCTGATTTCTCTATTTTTCTTTTGGGCATGATATTACTTTTGGTGCTTAATGTTAAAATCCTAGGGCAATGCCTATAGTCATTCTTTTGTTGCTTCTTGCCCATTTTTCCCAAAAAAAAAATCTATTTGAGGTTCTTGCATATTTATAGGCTTGTAAAATTTTCCTGTTGCATTTGTCCGTTGAAGTTGATATAGTCGTTCATGACTAGATTGATCCTTTCATTTAATGCACTTGATCTTGCATAAATGTTGCTTCCTGTTTATGAACAATGTGTATATTGTTTTGAATCTGCAGATTCTAACTTTCACAAAATCCTAGGGATTAGCTGTAGAGACATTATCTTTATCAGAAAGGTAGGTGTCCTTTTTTCTGACACACTCGGGATTTGACGTTTTGTGCTTACTTTTCTTCTTTCTTCTTTTCTTCTCACAATTTTTATGACTTCGTGTGTTCTCTTGTGAGTGTGGATGATATTCAAATTGTCTTTTGAAACTTGATTCCTCAGGTGGTTGCGTGACAACTTTCATCTACGTCTGGTAGTCTATGTGTAGCTCAAGCCTTGACCTTTGTCTGAGTCTTTATGTTTCGCTTTAGGTTGTGCTTGACGCACTTTTGTCTAACTCTTGATTTTGGCTTTTTGGATGCTTGTGTTGGCCTTTCATCTGTCGTCTTGTATCATCTGATGCATATGCTTGTTCTTCATTTTACCTGATCTTATGTTTTTCTGAAATACTAACACACTTGTTAGAGATAACAATATGTATTATATTTGTCTCACTCAAAACCTTGTTGGGAGTTTCTTGGTCTGACTTAACACACTTTGTGTTTTAACCTTTGATAGAGAAGGGATAGTCCTTGGGAGAAGACCTATGAAAGCTTCCTAGTACTGCATTTAATTATTTTATTTGATCGGATACGACTTCCATCAAATTTGGCACCGTTACCAGGGACCATCGTTTCCTATCAAAGGTTGTGTGTTCTTTGTTTTTGTTATTAGTGTGGTGTAGTGTTTTAGAGTCTCTGTTGTGTTTCTGTGTGTTTTTGGTGTAGTATTAGTTTTGTAGATCAGTCTTGTATACCAACTTGTATATCAGTTTGTGTTTGCATTTTTGTGTCCCACTACATGTTATGTTGTGTATTTGTTTTTGTTATTAGTCCTTGCAGGTCTAGCAATTATGTCAATTGAAGAAGTGATGTTGTTGAGTTTCATGCACTAAGAAAACCAATGGAACAATAAATCTAATGGAACAGTAGAGTCAATTCTGGTTTTGTTGTATTCCATAGCTCATTTATGCATACTCTATTTGCAATCTATGTATACTATGTTTCATTTATGCATACTCTATTTTCTCCCTTTACAACTCCTCTGTTCAGGTGCCAAAATTGTGGGAAGTGCTGTGAAATTGTGCATTTCATGTGTGTCGGTGAATAGTGTTGAATAGTACCCAAATTTTTTAATTAGTTGTGATTTTTGGTTTTGATAGCTATACTTGTTATTTTTGCTTCAAATTTTGTGTGCACACTTCTTTCAACCTATATTTTGTGTAAGAAATCCCAGAGGCACTTATAGTGGTCCTGATTTGAAGATACAAAAATTTTTGAAACCAGTTTTCAGCAAAACTTCAAACTGCCATAACTTTTACTCTAGTTATCAGAATTAGACATATTATATATGCATTTGGGGTAGAAAAAAAATATCTATTGATGGAGGACCATCCTTGGTACTTCACTTCATGTGAGACCCATCACATGGTTCATGGCTATGGCCAATTTGATTAGTATAGGATTATTTTATTTTCCAATTTTACCCTTGTATTTTGGGGTATTTTAGTCATAGGATTTATTTTCTTTGTATTTCCCATTTTACCCTTGTATTATGGGGTGCTTTAGATGATCAGGGTTTTAATTTTGGGCTAGGGTGTTTTAGTGAGGAGGTGACGCATTTTTGGTGAGTCTTGGACATATTTTTGGTGTTAGAAAGGCTTAGGCCCAAGTGGAGGGCAAAGGTTGCATGGACTTATCATGCACCTAGTTGTAGCCAATCTAACCCCTTAGATTCCATCCTTGGCCACCAAGTAGCATCTAGGGTTCATTTGGCATTGCATTTGGAGTGCATTTGCCTTGTGAATTTCGGCCATGCATTGCTCCAAATGCAACCCTAGATGCCTCCCCTCCTATAAATACCCCACACCCCACCACTTGTAAATACTTTGGATTATATAGAATTTGAGTGAGCTTTTATGCCTCAAGTCCTTATCCTTAGTCCCTAGGGTTACTTCGGCTAGCCTTCCTTCATTCTCCACCCTTGGAGAGTGAAACCTAGAGTGGCCTCCAACTACTTTGGAGTGAGCCAACTTTGAGCCACCAAACACCTTCTCCTAAATAGCTTCCGCCAAACTCCTCCCTTCTCACGCCAACTTCCTTTCCTTCACCAAGTACCTACCTTTTGTCTACCTTGTTGAACCTAGATCAAGGGCCAAGGCTTCCTCTCTACATTCCCTACGTCAAGCATGGAGGAGGAACCCATCAAGTGGTATCAAAGCCAGGTTCTACAAGGGTAACATCTAATCTTTTTGTGTCTCCTTTGAGTCTTTTGCTTTCGGTCACTTTCCTTCTTCTTGTTTTCTTTGTGTGGCCGAATAGCTTTGGGGTTCACACCTTGTTCTTTGTGAGCCTTCCTTGCAATTTTAGGTTCCATTGTTAGGTTTACCATGCTTTTCTAAATTTTAGGTTGAGTCTCACATGAAAATGCCATGAATATGCTTTTTATTTTTGAATCCACCTAAAAGTTTTGTCTTTGTATGTTTCCTATAATTTGTCAACAAAAATTTCCATGTATGTGCCCAAACACTTTGCATGACTACATGATCAAAATATATGCCATATTGCATGATAGTGGGCGTGACATTTAGAAGCTTTTTAGAGGTCATTCATGCATGCTAAATAGTCCTAGCATGTTCCTTGTAATTTTGAGTTTCCATGTGTGAAATGCTTCCTTGCACATGCATATAACTTGCTGCCCACTTTTCCTTTGCATTCCACTTGTTTTGGTTAATTTTGTATGCTTAAAGGAACCCTAAAAGAATCTAAGAGGTGGCTGAAAAAAAAAATTGTGCAAACAACTTGTACTAACTTGTACAAAACAATTTCCACTAAAAAGATTCCTTAAGGTACCTCTAAGAAACCGCCACTTGTCATCACTTCCTCTCCTAAAGTTTAACCTAATTTTTGACCATCCACAAGTGCAAAACCTAAGCAACATTTGGGCTTAATTTAACAAAAAAATTTCGGACCCAAGACATATAAAAGAAAACATTGCCGTGAAAAGAAAGAAAAAGACTAGAACAACAAAAAAAAATTCTTGGACCAAAAAGGACTTGTTGCTAGACTTGTGGACTTGGACCAATACCTATGCATTTGGGAGTTGGACTTATGACATTTTGACCTTAATTTGGGACCTTACCTTTGGCTGGACCGAAACATATAAAGGACCTAATCAAGTGGACTAAACACTAACCTAATTCTAGTGCCTTTCTAGGATTACTCTTTGTGTGCTTCCTTTCTTTGATTGAGTCTTAATTTTTTTTGCTTGTCTTTCTTGGCCTCTTTTGTTTTGTCTCCATAAATTCTCTCTGAGTTTAGCCTTTCCTAATTGTGCTTTTCAGTTTTATTTCTTGGACTCTTGCTTTGGGTTGGTTTCATTTTGATTGTAGGTGAAAAACCACTCTAGTCAATTTTCACACCTTTGGTGGATTTGAGTGGAGGGGTGAACCGAATCCAAGCCTAGCCTTTGGAGGGACTTACACCACACATAAAGGAGTGAACAAACACTTGGAGAGGTCTAACACGTTTGTTCATTGTGAAGGAACCCAATTGGAGGAGTTTGAAGACTTAAATTCTTGTTTTTGTCTAATTTTTTGCTTACTTTTCTCTCTCGGCCTCTTTGTTGTTTTTGGCCTTAGTTTCATTCTTTTGGTTTGTAATTTGGCCATTTCTAAACCTCTTCAACTTGGTTTTAGTTCGTGTAGTTGAAGGTGATTTGAAAACCTTCACCTAGGACCTCGACTAGAACATGTTTTAAGTGCTTTCCTTTTGCATGTTTTAAAGCTTTTAGTAGTATAATTGCTTAGGACTTTATCTTTGTGCAATTACGTTTAGAAGGCTTGTTTTGCCTACTAGGGGTAACGTGCACACACTCACTTATTGATTGTGCTAATTGTTTTGTAAGAAAAGTAGCAAAAGGCTTAGTGATTTTTACTTGATAGGGCTTGGTTATTAAGTGATTCATTGTAGTCCACCTCCCCTTGAAAGTTCATTTTGTACACTTAGGCCTTTTTCCTACCTATCTTGCACCTTGAAAACCTTTTGTGAAAACTCTTTTATCACTCACTCTTTGTGAAAACCTTTTCAAACCTTTTTGAAAACAATTTGTGAAAACCTTTTCTTGATCAAAGATGAGTGATCATTCTAGTGTCCATGGTCATAACTCTTGTAGTACTAGGTCTAGTGTTATGGATGAACTTAGGCAACTCAAAGAGTACCTAAGAAAAAAAGAAGAGGAAAATATAAAAAGAGAGGAAGAGTTGAGAAGAAAAGAAAAAGAGTTTGAAAAAAATAATGAAGAAATAAAAAGATTGCTTGCTAGGCTAGTTGTGGGAGGAGAGGCTAGTGGTTCAAGACCAAGAGTCACTTCTCCTCAACCCTCAAGAGGAAAGGGGCATATGCATGCAAGTGTTCATGAGGAGGAAGGGCATCATACCCAACCTCCAAGTGATATCTTCTTTAGTAGTCATCACAATGATGATTACTATCAAAGACCCCCAAGGCATCATAGACATAGGGAGTCTTCCAATAAGGAACCTAACATCACTCTTCCCCCATTTCATGGAAAAGATAATGTTGAAAATTATCTAGATTGGGAAATGAAAGTTGAACAACTTTTCTCTTGCCATGGAATAAGTGAAGATAGGAAGGTTTCTTTAGCAACCCTTAGCTTCCAAGGGCATGCTATGTATTGGTGGACCTCCTTAGAAAAAGAAAGGAGAATAAATCATGAGCCCCCAATCCAATATTGGAATGAGCTCCGTAGTGCCTTAAGAAGGAGGCATATTCCTCCATACTATGACCGAGAGCTTATGGACAAGCTACAAAGATTGAAACAAGGGTCCTCTAGTGTGGAAGAATATAGGCAATCTATGGAGTTGCTAATGATGAGGGCTGGGATTAGGGAGGAAGAGAGGACCACAATCTCTAGATTTCAAAGTGGTCTTAATCTTGAGATAAGAGACAAAGTTGAACTTCTACCTTATAGGGATTTGAATGAACTTGTTCAACTTTGCTCAAGAGTGGAGCATCAACTTACAAGAAAACCTTTTCGAAAAGACTCCACTCCCTCTTATTTCAAGAGTTTTAAGAAGGAGGGCCACTCTTCCCTACCTTATCCCAAAGAAGAAAAAGAAAAAGAAAAATAAAAATAAAAATCTTTTAAAGCACCTTCCAAAGAGTCTAAGTCAAGTGAAATCAAGTGCTTTAAGTGTCTTGGAAGAGGACATATTGCTTCCCAATGTCCTACAAAGAAAACTATGGTTTTAAAAGCCCAAGACCACTATAGTAGCCTTGATGAAGCTACTTCTTCTTCCTCTAGTAGTGAAGAAGAAGCCATAGATTCCGAGGAAGAAATTTTACCTTGTGAAGGAGACTTACTATTGGTTAGAAGGCTTCTTAACAATCAACCTAGTGACATTGAACAATCTCAAAGAGAGAACTTGTTTCAAACAAAATGCAAAATTCTAGAAAATACTTGTTCTCTCATTGTAGATAGTGGGTCAACTTCAAATTGTTGTAGTACTAGATTGGTTGATAAGTTAGCCTTGACTACAAAACCTCATCCTAAACCTTATAGGATGCAATGGATCAATGAGGATAGAGGTGTTGTAGTTAACCAACAAGTAAGCATACCAATCTCTATTGGCAACTATAAAGAAGATGTTTTGTGTGACATAGTGCCATTAGAGGTTAGTCATGTCTTGCTTGGGAGGCCATGGCAATTTGACAAGCACATAATCCATGATGGCCTCACCAATAAAATAAGTTTCCAACACTTAGGTAAGAAGTTTGTGTGGTGTCCTCTATCACCCTCTCAAGTGAATAAGGACCAACTCAAACTAAAGGCTAAGAAAGATGATGAAGAGAAAAGCAAAAACAAAAACAAAAAGAAAAGAAAAGAAAAAAAGAATTTTTCCTTTGAAGACAAAGGGCTAGGTTCAAAAGAACCTTAACCCTTGTGCCATCCTCCTTCTTTTGGTGCCAAAGAAAGATGGCAATGGAGGATGAGCACCTTTTTAAAAGCCATCATTGCATAAAAGGCACCCAATCCCTAAGATAGATGATTTGGTGAATGAATTGCATGGGGCCAATAATTTAAATGGTGATGCCTCTTTGGCTCTCTCCTTTCCCTAGCACTTTCATCCAACAAATTGTGTACTTAAGGATTGCATCGCTAAAGTTTTAGTATTTTTTTTACTTCCCTAATTGTGGTTTCACATTTTTTTTTGAAGGATCAATGGAATGGAAGAACTTAAAGATTTGAGGTCAAATCCTTCTCAAGAAGGAGGGTATGATGGAGGACCATCCTTGGTACTTCACTTCATGTGAGACCCATCACATGGTTCATGGCTATGGCCAATTTGATTAGTATAGGATTATTTTATTTTCCAATTTTACCCTTGTATTTTGGGGTATTTTAGTCATAGGATTTATTTTCTTTGTATTTCCCATTTTACCCTTGTATTATGGGGTGCTTTAGATGATTAGGGTTTTAATTTTGGGCTAGGGTGTTTTAGTGAGGAGGTGACGCATTTTTGGTGAGTCTTGGACATATTTTTGGTGTTAGAAAGGCTTAGGCCCAAGTGGAGGGCAAAGGTTGCATGGACTTATCATGTACCTAGTTGTAGCCAATCTAACCCCTTAGATTCCATCCTTGGCCACCAAGTAGCATCTAGGATTCATTTGGCATTGCATTTAGAGTGCATTTGCCTTGTGAATTTCGGCCATGCATTGCTCCAAATGCAACCCTAGATGCCTCCCCTCCTATAAATACCCCACACCCCACCACTTGTAAATACTTTGGATTATATAGAATTTGAGTGAGCTTTTATGCCTCAAGTCCTTATCCTTAGTCCCTAGGGTTACTTCGGCTAGCCTTCCTTCATTCTCCACCCTTGGAGAGTGAAACCTAGAGTGGCCTCCAACTACTTTGGAGTGAGCCAACTTTGAGCCACCAAACACCTTCTCCTAAATAGCTTCTGCCAAACTCCTCCCTTCTCACGCCAACTTCCTTTCCTTCACCAAGTACCTACCTTTTGTCTACCTTGTTGAACCTAGATCAAGGGCCAAGGCTTCCTCTCTACATTCCCTACGTCAAGCATGGAGGAGGAACCCATCATCTATCAAACCCAGCCACTACATTGGCTGGCCCAGCTTAGATTTTTAAAAAAAGGCCGTTTACTATTTTTTTCTTCTAATTTTGAAGTTTTATTTGCCTATTTTTTCAAACTTTTCATAAGTTTTTCATATAGTTAGAATTTTGCTTTGAAATTTTTTGTGGTAGTATTTAATGATTTTAGGATGATATTAGTGCATTATTTTTTATGGTTTCTAAGTTTTCATGGAAATTCCCATTTTACCCCTATTGTTTATGTGTCTTGATGCATGTGTTGCATGTAGTGCATGACTAAGAGCAATCTAGGCTTTTTGCATCCATTTGACCCTGAGTTTGATAGGACATTCTATAGACTAATTAGAGAGCACATAATTCCACGTTTACATAGTGATAGTCATAGTGATAGTGTGAGTGTTGCATCAGAAATTGATTCAGTTCAAACAGAAAACATGGGTGAGCAACCTTATAATGGACCCCGTGAGAGGACTCTTACGGAGATGGTTGCACCTAATTTCACATATGAGAGTCTGTGCATTCAATATCCTGAGGAGGATGTTCCTTTTGTGCTTAAAACTGGACTAATCCATTTGTTACCCAAGTTTCATGGTCATGCAGGTGAGGATCCACATAAACATCTAAAGGAGTTCCATATTGTTTGTTCTACCATGAAGCCTCCTGATGTTCAAAAGGACCACATATACTTGAAGGAATTTCCACATTCTCTGGAGGGAGTTGCTAAAGACTGGCTGTATTATTTGGCTCCCAAGTCCATTACAAGCTGGGATGATCTGAAAAGAATGTTCCTAGAAAAATTTTTCCCTACCTCCAGGACCACTATAATCAAAAAAGATATATCAAGGATCAGGCAACTTGGTGGAAAGAGTTTGTATGAGTATTGAGAGAGATTCAAGAAATTGTGTGCAAGCTGTCCTCACCACCAAATTTCTGAGCAGTTGTTGCTACAATATTTTTATGAGGGGCTGAATAACATGGAAAGGAGTATGATAGATGCTACAAGTGGTGGAGCACTTGGTGACATGACCCCAGCTGAAGCCAGACACTTGATATAGAAGATGGTCTCCAATTCTCAACAATTCAGTGCCAGAATTGACAATTCAATTATCGTTAGAGGAGTTCATGATGTGGCCACTGATGCAGATAGGAAGCTAGAGAGTAAACTTGATGCATTGGTAAACCTAGTGACTCAACTTGCTGTAAATCAGGAATCCACATCTATAGCAAGGGTCTGTGGCATTTGTTCTTCAACAGATCATCATACAAATATTTTCCCTTCTCTGCAACAGTCTGGAGTAAATGAACAACTAGAAGCCTATGCTGCAAATATTTACAACAAACCTCCTATCCAGCAGTAGCAACAAAGTTATGATCTCTCTAGCAACAGGTACAATCCAGGTTGGGGGAATCACCCCAATCTCAGATGGTCCAACCAGCAACAACAACAGCCATCCCCTCCTTTCTAGAACAATGCTGGTCCTAGTAGGTATGTACCTCCCCTTGTCCAATTGTAGCAACAGAGATAGCATGATGTTCCTGCACCTCCACCAGCTTAACCTTCTACTTTTGAGCCTTCATTGGAGGAGTTGGTGAGGCAGATGACCATTCTGAACATGCAGTTTCAACAAGAGACTAGAGCCTCCATTCAGAGTTTGACAAATTCGATGGGTCAGATGGCCACTCAAATCAATCAAGCACAATCCCAAAATTCAGACAAGTTACCTTCACAGACTATGCAAAAATCGAAGAATGTGAGTGCCATCACCTTGAGGTCTGGCAAGCAGATTGACATACCTGCACCAATACTAGTACTAGTACTAGCACCTAAGCCTACACGTGAGAAAGAGGCCCCTGCAGGTGGTAGCATAAAATATCATACATGTGGGCCTTCTTCCAGTGCACACAGTGGCGACTTGCAGCCTCCTATTCCTCTTCCATTTCCACCAAAACTAATTCCAAGCAAAAAGATGGAAGAGGTGGATAAGGAGATATTGGAGACCTTTAGGAAGGTGGAGGTGAACATACCTTTTCTGGATGCCATCAAGCAAATTCCCAGATATGCTAAGTTCCTGAAGGAGTTGTCACCCACAAGAGGAACCTGAAGGGCAATGAGCGAATCAGCATGGGCAGAAATGTCTCAACACTTATAGGTAAATCTGTTCCACACATTCCTGAAAAATGTAATGACCCAGGTACATTCTGTATACCTTGCATTATTGGTAACAGTAAATTTGAAAATGCCATGCTTGATTTAGGAGCTTCAATTAATTTCATGTGTCTGTCTATTTTTAAATCTCTATCTCTTTGACATCTGCAACCTAAGGGTGTGGTTATTTAGTTAGCCAATAAGAGTGTTGCCTACCCCACAAGTTTTGTAGAGGATGTCTTGGTTCGGGTTGATGAACTTATTTTTCCCGCTAATTTTTATGTTATTGATATGGAGGAGGGATTCTCCCATGATTCTGCCCCAATCATTTTGGGTAGACCATTTTTTAAAAAAGCCTGGACCAAGATTGATGTTTATGTTGGCGCCTTGTCTATGGAATTTGGTGATATTTTTGTTCATTTCAATATTATGGATGCCATGAAATTTCCTTTTGAAGATCATTCTCATTATGTTTTTCGTGCTAAATTGATTTATGATTTAATTGATGAGCACATTCATGATTTTGATTCTTTTCATGATAAGAAACATTATATTTTGTCTGATTTGTATAACTGTCTTTCATGCATTGAATATGAATCTGAATTTGGAAGTGATTTTGATTGTGATGATGCATCTAGATTCATACTTTGGGTGCTATACCTCTTGGTCTTGATTTTATAGAGTTAGAATGCACTAACCATGTTATAGGAAGTATAAAAGAATCTGACTTGCAGGTTAAGGTATAGGCTGCGGAACCCCCTCTTCTCCTTTCTCTGGTTCCTTCTGATGTTCAGCCAACACCGACACCAGAGTTGAAGCCTCTTCTAGAGAACTTCAAGTATGATTACTTGGATGATGATGAGAGATTTCCTATGATCATTTCCACCTCCCTTGATGTTGATCAAGAGGAGAGGTTGTTGCATGTGTTCATGAAGCACAAGAAGGTGATTGGTTGGACCCTAGTAGACATTCCTGACATTAGCCCATCCACGTGCATGCACAGGATACTATTGGAGGATGAAGCTAAAGTAGTGAGATAGCCTCAAAGGAGACTTAACCCGGTGATTTTGGACGTTGTAAAGAAAGAGGTGACCAAGCTTCTACAGGCTGGGATCATCTATCCTATTTCAGACAATCAGTGGGTGAGTCCAGTCTAGGTGGTCGCCAAAAAGACAGGCCTCACTATTGTTAAGAATGAGAAGGATGAGCTCATACCCACTAGAGTGAAAAATAGTTGGAGAGTTTGTATTGACTACCGGAGGCTCAACCAAGCAACAAGGAAGGATCATTATCCTCTGTCCTTCATTGATCAGATGCTTGAGCGTCTGGTAGGTAAATCTCATTACTGTTTTCTTGATGGTTTTTCTAGTTATTTTCATATTCACATTGCTCTTGAGGATCAGGAAAAGACAACATTCACCTGCCTCTTTGGCACTTTCTAACGGTGCATTCTTAGTATTATTAGTGATTTTCTTGAAAATTGCATAGAGGTGTTTATGGATGATTTTACCGTTTATGGATCTTCTTTTGATGCATGTTTGGATAGAGTTCTGAATAGATGCATTGAGACTAACCTTGTTCTTAATTTTGAGAAATGTCATTTCATGGTAGACCAGGGTATAGTTTTAGGGCATATCATTTTTAGTAAGGGCATTGAGGTAGACCCTACAACAATATCTGTAATTGCACAATTGCCTTACCCCTCTTATGTGCGAGAGGTGCGATCGTTTCTTGGCCATGTAGGTTTCTACAGGCACTTCATTAAGGACTTCAGCCAGAAAGCCCTTCCACTATCCAACTTGTTGCAGAAGGATATTGAGTTTAATTTTGATGACAGGTGAAAGGATGCGTTTGACTACCTCAAAAGAGCCTTGACCACCACTCTTATCATTCAGGCACCAGACTAGACAGTTCCCTTTAAACTAATGTGCGATGCTTTAAATTATGCACTGGGGGCTATCTTAACATAGAGGGTTGATAAATCGCCTAGGGTGATATTGATGGAGGACCATCCATGGAGCTTCATGTGAGACCCATCACTAAGCCAATGGTTAGGAGAGTGGAAGAGGATAGGGAATTCAAAACCTTAGAAGACATGCTTCTCAAGATTAAAATAAAGTAATCACTCTCCTAAGCTTTGATAGCCTAGAATTTATCTTTGTGACTATTTTGCCCTTGTCTTTGATTTTCCATTTTACCCTTGTATTTTGGGGTATCTTAGACATAGGATATATTTTACTTGTATTTCCAATTTTACCCTTGTATTTTGGGGTATTTTAGTCATAGGATTTACTTTCTTTTGTATTTTCCATTTTACCCTTGTATTATGGGGTGCTTTAGATCATAGGATTTTATTTTTGGGCTAAGGTATTTAATTAGGGTGGGAACAAAAACCTAGATATATTTTTATGGCTATTGGACCTATTTTTGGTGTTAGAAAGGCTTAGGTCCAAGTGGAGGGCAAAGGTTGCATGGTCTTATCATGCACCTAGATGTAGCCTAACTAATCCCAAAGATTTCATCCTTGGCCACCAAGTTGCATCTAGGGTTAATTTGCATTTCATTTGGTGTGCATTTGGCTTGTGAATTTCAGCCATGCACTCTCCAAATGCAACCCTAGATGTCTCTCACTCCTATAAATACCCTAGGCTATTCATCATGTAAATACTTTTGGAATATATGAATTTGAGTGAGCATTTTTGCCTCAAATCCTCTCCTTAGTCACTAGGTCTACACAGCCTACCTCTTCTATCTCCTCCCTAGAGTGAGTTTAGGGTTACCTTGAGTGGCCTTCATCTCCACTTGGTGAAGAGAGCCAACTAGAACACCCAAAAACACCATCCTCCTAACCTTTCTCCTATTCGCCCAAGACTCCACCTTTCACGCCCACCATCACTTAGCCTCACCCTTGATGGAACGTCCACCCTCTAAGGTCACCCATCTTGGCCTTGGAAAGGAGCTCCTCTTCACCATTGAACGTTTGATCATCCCTTTGGTGGAAGGAGTCCATCAGATATACTACACTTTTAGGACATTAGATGCTGCTCAAGCAAATTACACGACCACGAAAAAAGAACTTTTAGCTATTATTTTTGCACTTGATAAATTTTGATCACATTTTCTTGGTTCTCGTGTCGTTGTTTTTACAGATCATGCAACCTTAAAGTACCAGTTGAAGAAGGCTAACTCAAAGCCTAGGCTGATCAGATGGATGCTCTAGCTTCAAGAGTTTAACTTGGACATCCGTGACAGGAGCGAAGCATAGAACTTGGTGGTAGACCATCTCAGCAGGATTGAGAGAGATGAGGATGAGAAGACTTTGCCCATTCATGATGATTTTCCTGATGAACACTTTAATTGTTTTTGTTCCTTCCCCCACCCCTTGGTTTGCAAACATTGTGAATTATTTAGTTACTTTTGTTTTTCCTCCTTTGGCATCTAGAGCTTAAATTGATAAACTTAAGAGCGATGCTAAAAATTATGTTTGGGATGACCCCTATTTGTGGAAGTTGTGCAGTGATCAATTAATTAGGAGATGCATTCTAGACCATGAGATTGATTTGGTCCTGCACTTTTGTCATTCTTTTGCACCTGGTGGTCATCTTGGCATTCAGAGGACAGCTTGCAAGGTGCTTGATTGTAGTTTTTTCTGGCCCACCATTTTCAGAGATGTGTGGAAGATTTGCAACACTTGTGAGCAGTGTTAGAGAGCAGAAGGGTCCCTTTCTTGGAGATAGCAAATGCCTCAGCAACCCATGTTGTTTTATGAGGTCTTTAATGTCTAGGGTATAGATTTCATGGGTCCTTTTCCTGTTTCTTTTGGGTTTTCATATATTCTCCTGGCTGTTGATTATGTTTCAAAATGGGTGGAAGCCAAAGCCACCAGAACTAATGATGCTCAAGTTGTTGTGGATTTTGTCAGATCTAACATATTTTGCAGGTTTGGAGTACTGATCAGTGTCGTACCCGATCAAATAAAATACGAAATTTATAGTACTAGGAAGTGACTCCTAGGTCGTCTCTCAAGGAGCAACAATACCAATCTGAGGTTCATGAAATACAAACAAACACACAGTATGGGGGGGTTTCAGATTCAAATGAACAATACGTCAACAGTAATCAATAAAATAGTACACTTTCCAACTCAGTTATCACACACACATCATTGGTTCAAAATATTATCTTCAGTCGTTTTAACCCTTGGTTCAATTTCTAGTAATCACTAAATGTCATTACTATTGTTTTAAATGCATACAAATGAAGCATTAGCATACATTCAATTCTCAGTTTCACAGGATTAAGCAAACCATGAACAGAACATTCAACCTAGATGAACAAATACCATTAAGCATGGAAAATACAAGGGTTAGAACACGAAGATGCAATGAAATAAACAGACCTCAATGAGCACTAAACTGAGTTAGAAAGTGTAACAAGTTTAGCCATCCATGGAGGAAGATAAAGAAGAAAACGAAAAACTCAAAGGAAGAAAATGGAAGGGTTTAGTTTCTTAATACAACTAGAAAAGAAAGAAAGGAAGAAAAACGTGATGAACAGCTCCAGAACAAAGAAAACATCCAGGAGAAAGAAGAGAACGTGGTCACATCAAGTATGCCCCCCAAGTGGTGGTTGCATGGTCAGCCCTAAGACCTAAAAGACACATGGTCAAAACTCTAAAACAAAGTGGGCCTCCTTCCCATCTGTCTGGCCCAAAAAAGACTAAAACAAGGTAAACAAAAATGTAAATATGTGGTTGATGTGGCGCTGATGTGGAAATTTGGTGCTGACATGGCGCTTACGTGGAACTTTATCTCTTGAAGTCCAAAAATAATATCCAAGCCCGAGAATGCTTCATAACTAACCTAAAAATAATTGATAAGCAAAAATTAGACCAAGTGAATCAGAATTAATTAAAATTTGAATTACTGGTCCAATGAAGCCCAAACACTGAAACTGTACAATTAATAAGCGATTAAGCCAAAATCAACAATTAAAATAAGTATAGTAAGATAAATAAGTAGGGGAAATTAATGACTCATCAAGTACCTATAGCTATTGTTAGTGATCAAGGCACCCATTTTTGTAACAGATCCATTGAGGCCTTTCTTAGGAAGTATGGGGTTGTTCATAGAATCTCTACACCCTACCACCCCCAAACTAATGGGTAAGCTGAGATTTCAAACAGGGAGGTCAAAAGGATCTTGGAGAAGATTATGCAACCAAACAGGAAAGATTGGAGTAGTAGGCTGGAGGATGCTCTTTGGGCGCATAAGACTGCTTACAAAGCACCCATAGGAATGTCTCCTTATCGGGTTGTCTTTGGAAAAACATGTCATCTTGTTGTAGAGATAGAGCACCGAGCCTACTGGGCTGTGAAGACCTTCAACTTCTTGATTGATCAAGCTGGAGAGGAAAGAAAGTTGCAACTAAGTGAGCTTAATGAGATCTGCTTGGAAGCCTATGAGAACTCTAAGTTCTACAAGGGAAAAACCAAGAAGTTCCATGATAGCTTGATAGCTAGGAAGGACTTCACGGTTGGGCATAAAGTTTTATTATATAATTCAAGGCTTGGTCTCATGGGTGGTAAGTTACCTTCTAAGTGGATTGGACCTTTTGTTGTAACTAACGTTTTTCCTTATGGCACAGTTAAGATCAAAAGTGAATCCATAGAGCTTCAAAGTTAATGGCCACCGTCTAAAGCATTTCCTCAGCAATCCTTCCCTGTTGACTGTAGTTGTAGAAGAGATGTCTCTACTCGACCCTGTTTCTCTCCCACCATGACTTAGGGAATATTTTGTGCAATACTTGTTAGGTGCGATCATACCAACACTAATGCCCCGGATCCCATCAGAACTCTGCAGTTAAGCGTGCTTGGGCGAGAGTAGTACTAGCATGGGAGACCTCCTGGGAAGTCCTCGTGTTGCACCTTTTTTTTTGCCGATTTCTTACTTACGTGGTTATTTGAAGTTTTTTTCTTAAAAAAAAATCGTCTCGGTTGTTTTTGTCAAATTTAATTGTCTCAATTTTTTAATAGGGGTACTTTTGTCAAATTTTCAAACTATCTCGGATTGAACTCAAATTTTAGCCTTAAAATTTCAAATTTTAAGGCTAATATTTTCCTTACAACCGCATATACTAAAACTTTGCGTAATACTGTGATGGAATAACACTAAGGCCAAGAAGACCAAGAGGTGATATATTGAAGGAGGCAAGAGGAATGGGTTAGTGTTGAAAGACCATAGGAGGAGTAAACCTACTTTTGGGCCTTAGCTCCTAAGTTTTTATAGCATTTATTTTTATTCCTATTTTACCCTTGTATTTTGGGGTGTTTAGGACTTAGAATTTATTTTCTTTTGTATTTCTCATTTTACCCTTGTATTATGGGGTGCTCTAGATTATTAGGGTTTTTAATTTTGGGCTAGGGTGTTAATTAGAGGATGACGCATTTTTGGTGCTTATTGGGTCTATTTTTGGTGTTAGAAAGGCTTAGGCCCAAGTGGAGGGCAAAGGTTGCATGGTCTTATCATGCACCTAGATATAGCCAATCTAAACCCAAAGATTCCATCCTTGGCCACCAAGTTGCATCTAGGGTTCATTTGCATTTCATTTGAAATGCATTTGCCTACTCCAAATGCAACCCTAGATGTCTCCCCTCCTATAAATACCCTAGGCTATGCATCATGTAAATACTTTGGATTATATGAATTTGAGAAAGCATTTCTTTGCCTCAAATCCTATCCTTAGTCACTAGGTTAGTTTCGGCTAGCCACCTTCATTCTCCACCCTTGGAGAGTGAAACCCTAGATTGGCCTCCACCTACACTTGGAGTGAGCCAACCTTGTGAGCACCAAACACCACTCCATAATCACTTCCGCCCAACACCTCCTTTTCACGCCCATCTCCCTTTTGTCCCACAAAAACCTTCCTTTGTCTACCCCTTGGTGAACCTAGATCAAGGGCAAGGAGTCTCCTTTAAACCATTGTCATCTTCCATGGAAGGAACTACTCCATCAAGTGGTATCTAGAGCCAAGGTTCATCAAGGGTAATATCTTGTCTTTCTTGTCTTCTTGGTTGTCTTTTTCTATTCGGTCATTTTCTTCTCCTTGTCTTCTCTTGTGTGGCCGAATAGTTTTGGGTTCACACCTTGTTCCTTGTGAGCCTTCCTTGCCATTTTAGGTTTCCATTATTAGGTGTTGCCATGCTTTTTCATTTTTAGGTTTAAGTCTCATATGAATATACTTTTTGATTTTTGAATCTTTTAAGTTTTGTCAAAGTTTTGTTTCCTATATTTTGTCAAAAAAATTCCATGTATGTATGCCAAACACTTTGCATGAATACATGAACAAAAAATATACCATATTGCATGATATAGTGGGCGTGACATATAGCTACCATTCTAGGAGTCATTCATGTATGCTACTTAGTCCTAGCATGTTCCTTGAATTTTTGAGTTTCCATGTGTAAAATGCTTCCTTGCACATGCATAAAAATTGCTGCCCACTTTTCCCTTGCATTCCACTTGTTATGGTCTTTATTTGATGCTTAATAACCCTAAAAGAATCTAAGAGGTGTGCTGGAAAATTTGTACAAAACAACTTGTACTAGATAGTACAAATCTAATTCCACTCAAAAGATACCCTAAAAACCTCTAAGAAACCACCACTTGTCCTCATCTCCTTCTCCTAAATTTGACCTAATTTCTTCCCACCCACAAGTGCAAAACCTAAGCAACAAATGGGCTGAACATTAAAGAAAAGAAATTGGACCCAAAGTATAAAAAAAAAATTGACGTGAAAGTAGAAAAAAAAAATTGACCAAAAAGGACTTGTTGCTAGACTTGTGGACTTGGACCAATACCTATGCTTTTTGGAGTTGTACTTAAGACCATTATTGACCTATTTTGAGACCTTAAAGGTGGCTGGAACGAATCAATTAAAAGACTTAACCAAGTGGACTAAACACTAACCCATTCTAGTGTCATTCTAGGATTACTCTTTTGTGTGCTTCCTTTTTAATTGTGTCTTAATTTTAGTTTGTCTTTTCTTTGGCCTCTTTTGTTTTGTCTCAATCAATTCTCTCTGAGTTTAGCCTTTCCTAATTGTGCTTTTTCAGTTTTTATTTCTTGGACTCTTGCTCTTTGGGTTGGTTTCATTTTGAATGTAGGTGAAGAACCTATCTAGCAAACTAGCAAACTTTTGGTGGATTTGAGTGGAGGAGTGACCTAGCCTTTGGAGGGATTTCAACCACACAAAAAGAGTGTTTAAACACTTGGAGAGGACTAACAAGTTTGCTCTTTGTGAAGGAACCCAAGTGGAGGAGTTGAAGACCCAAACTTTTGTCTTTCATAATTTTTGCTTGATTTTTTCTTTTCGGCCTCTTGTATTCTTGGCCGTGGTTTCTTTCTTTTTGGTTTGTAATTGGCCATTCTTAAACCTCTTCATTTTGGTTTAGCTTCGTGTAGTTGAAGGTGATTTGAAAACCTTCACCTAGGACCTCGACTAGAATATGTTTTAAGTGATTTCCTTTTGCATGTTTTAAAGCTTTTGGTAGTATAATTGTTTAGGTTTTTATCTTTGTCTCCAATTTCGTTTAGAAGGCTTGTTATTGCCTACTAAGGGTCCGTGCACACACACACCTTATTGTTGTGCCAACTTGTTTTGTGAGAAAAGTGGAAAAGGCTTAGTGATTCTTACTTGATAAGGCTTGGTTATTAAGTGATTTTTTGTAGTCCACCTCCCTTTGAAAGTTCACTTTGTACAC
Organism: Cajanus cajan; assembly: GCF_000230855.2. Taxonomy (NCBI): domain Eukaryota; kingdom Viridiplantae; phylum Streptophyta; class Magnoliopsida; order Fabales; family Fabaceae; genus Cajanus; species Cajanus cajan. The sequence continues at coordinate 52,076,171 of NC_138524.1, read as the reverse complement.
TTAGGCCTTTTCTACCTATCTTGCACTTTGAAAACCTTTTGTGAAAACCTTTTTATCACTCACTCTTTGTGAAAATTTTTTCAAACCTTTCGAAAAACAACTTTGTGAAAACCTTTTTTTGGATCAAAGATGAGTGATCATTCTAGTGTCCATGGTCATAATAACTCTTGTAGAACTAGGTCTAGTGTTAGGGATGAAATTAGGCAACTCAAAGAGTACCTAAGAAAAAAAGAAGAGGAAAATATAAAAAGAGAGGAAGAATTGAGAAGAAAAGAAAAAGAGTTTGAAAAAAATAATGAGGAAATAAAACAACTACTTGCAAAATTAGTTGAGAGGAGAGAAACTAGTGGATCCAAACCTAGGATTGTTCCAACTAGATCTCAAATAGGAAAAGAAGTTAGAGTCCCTAGGAGTATGCATGAGGAAGAAAATACAAAAAGAGAGGAAGAACTTAGAAGGAAAGAAAAAGAAAAGAAAATAGAAAAGAAAGAAAAAATAAAGAAAAGTATAGAGAAGGTTAAAGAGTGGCTAGAAAATGAAAAACAACAACCAACACTCTTAGAGAAGAGTAAGGAGGATAATGTTTCTTCCAAAGGGCTTATGCTTGAAGAGAGTCACTTTCCCATTGAAAATGATTTTAAAAAGACTTTCTTCATTCATCAAGACCTTAACTCTTTCTCTCACGTTGCCACTAGTCATGAAGTGGAGATTCAAAAACAAATCCTTTTTAAAGAAAAAGAATCTCAACTTCAAGATTTAGTGAAGAAGAAGTGGACTTCACTTAGTCCCACTTCTTGTGCTACTTCCTTGGTGGTGCCCAAGGAAGATAAGCCTTCCTTCTTTAAGACTTTCTCCACTTTAGTTCCCTTCATAAAGCACCCAACTTTAGATTTGTATGATTTGTTGGATACATCTCATGGTGTCCTATTTTCTATTTTTTATCTTGAGGGAAGTTCAAACTTATTTGAACTTAACTTGGATACTTCCCTACAAGACAAACTTAGATTATATGAGTTTTCTAAACTCCTATTAACACCTTTTTCTCATATGAATCTAACAAATTATGCAATACAAAGTTGTTTAGGTAATTTTTTAGTTAAGTTTTCTTTATTTTCCAATACATACCTAGGTCATTACATTGGGCACTTCCAACAAGATATTTTAGTTTTTAGGACTAATGCATTAGTGTGTTATAGTTTTAGTCTTTTTACCTTTTTAGGTTTTGGTTATACATCTAGACTTCACTATGGGGAGGATCCTATCTTTCGCATTAGAGAGTCTAGTCCTTTTAGTTTAGACAATCTTTTTAGCATTTTTAGTGGAACTCCTCTTTGGATACACTTCCCATTTCTATCATATACTGTCACTTTTAATGCTTATTTTTATGTTTTTGTTGGTCATGAGGCCCATCATGAAGAACCTCTTGATTTGAGGTCAAATCCTTTTCAAGAGGGAGGGAATGATGGAATAACACTAAGGCCAAGAAGACCAAGAGGTGATATATTGAAGGAGGCAAGAGGAATGGGTTAGTGTTGAAAAACCATAGGAGGAGTAAGCCTACTTTTGGGCCTTAGCTCCTAAGTTTTTATAGCATTTATTTTTATTCCTATTTTACCCTTGTATTTTGGGGTATTTTAGTCATAGAATTTATTTTACTTGTATTTCCAATTTTACCCTTGTATTTTGGGGTGTTTAGGACTTAGAATTTATTTTCTTTTGTATTTCCCATTTTACCCTTGTATTATGGGGTGCTCTAGATTATTAGGGTTTTTAATTTTGGGCTAGGGTGTTAATTAGAGGATGACGCATTTTTGGTGCTTATTGAGTCTATTTTTGGTGTTAGAAAGGCTTAGGCCCAAGTGGAGGGCAAAGGTTGCATGGTCTTATCATGCACCTAGATATAGCCAATCTAAACCCAAAGATTCCATCCTTGGCCACCAAGTTGCATCTAGGGTTCATTTGCATTTCATTTGGAATGCATTTGCCTACTCCAAATGCAACCCTAGATGTCTCCTCTCCTATAAATACCCTAGGCTATGCATCATGTAAATACTTTGGATTATATGAATTTGAGAGAGCATTTCTTTGCCTCAAATCCTATCCTTAGTCACTAGGTTAGTTTCGGCTAGCCACCTTCATTCTCCACCCTTGGAGAGTGAAACCCTAGATTGGCCTCCACCTACACTTGGAGTGAGCCAACCTTGTGAGCACCAAACACCACTCCATAATCACTTCCGCCCAACACCTCCTTTTCACGCCCATCACCCTTTTGTCCCACAAAAACCTTCCTTTGTCTACCCCTTGGTGAACCTAGATCAAGGGCTAGGAGTCTCCTTTCAACCATTGTCATCTTCCATGGAAGGAACTACTCCATCATATTGGTCAGGTGCAATCATACCAGCACTAATGCATCGGATCCCATCAGAACTCCGCAGCTAAGCGTGCTTGGTCGAGAGTAGTACTAGGATGGGTGACCTTCTGGGAAGTCCTCGTGTTGCACCTCTTTTATTTTGCCGATTTCCTACTTATGTGGTTATTTGAAGTTTTTTTCTTAAAAAAAATCATCTCGGTTGTTTTTGTCAAATTTAACTGTCTCAATATTTTAATAGGGGTACTTTTGTCAAATTTTCAAACTATCGCGGATTGAACTCAAATTTTAACCTTAAAAATTCAAATTTTAAGCCTAATATTTTTCCTTACAACCGCATATACTAAAATTTTGCGTAATACTTGTTAGGTGCGATCATACCAGCACTAATGCATCAGATCCCATCAGAACAGTGCAGTTAAGCGTGCTTGGGTGAGAGTAGTACTAGGATGGGTGACCTCCCGGGAAGTCCTCGTGTTGCACCTCTTTTTTTTTGCCGATTTCTTACTTATGTGGTTATTTAAAAAAAATTTCATAAAAAAAATAGTCTCGGTTGTTTTTGTCAAATTTAACTGTCTCAATTTTTTAACGGGGGTACTTTTGTTAAATTTTCAAACTATCTCGGATTGAACTCAAATTTTAGCCTTAAAAATTCAAATTTTAAGCCTAGTATTTTTCCTTACAACCGCATATACTAATATTTTGCATAATACTTGTCAGGTGCGATCATACCAGCACTAATGCACCGGATCCCATCAGGACTCCATAGTTAAGCGTGCTTGGGCGAGAGTAGTACTAGGATGGGTGACCTCCCGGCAAGTCCTCGTGTTGCACCTCTCTTTTTTTGCCGATTTCTTACTTACGTGGTTACTTGAAATTTTTTTCATAAAAAAATAGTCTCGGTTGTTTTTGTCAAATTTAACTGTCTCAATTTTTTAACAAGGGTACTTTTGTCAAATTTGTTAGAAAAGAATGACACAATCCAAGAGGGGGGGTGAATTGAATTCTATGACCTTTTAAAAATTTTCAGAGTATATAGGATCTTTATTTCACTTAAACTTTTCTAAGACTGAATTTTCAAATGAAGCTCCTTTAAAGACTTGTTATGAGAGTATGAATGCAATATGCTTTCTTGATTATAAAACAATGAGGTTCCAATACAATGCTTTAATTCAGATTAAACCATCAATATTCACACACACATGTTAATCAAGAATTATCTTCTTTAATGTTTAATCAAGCAATTACTCAAAGTAAAAGATAAGGTAGAAGAAGATTGCACAAGTCTTTTATACTGGTTCAGCCACTCCACATGTGACCTACATCCAGTCCTTAATCAACACCTGATTAAGATTTGTTCCATTATCTTAAGCAAGAAGGTTTACAAGCACACACACATGCATATACTTCAACACTAAAGATAACCACTTTCTTGACCCCAAGAAAGCACCCCTTGTAGAAACCCACTACAAGAAATCTTACCACTTGAGAAACCCTTCTCAAGATTTTACAAAGATTCACAAAGAATAAAGGGACAAATTCACCTGGAATTCAGAAACAAATCTTTATCTTCCCCTTTCAAGAATATGATGATGATGATCTTCAAACAAAGTTTTTCACAAACATTTTCACTCTTGGATTTCACAACGAAAACTCTCCAAGATGGTCACAAAGACTCCACAAAACGCTTTTCTCAGTTTGATTATCTGTTCTAACTCAATGTCTGAAGTTTCAAAAAGTTCAAGCTATTTATAAAAGTCTCAGACGCAGATAATCGATTATTTTAAAGAATAATCGATTATTTTGTTCTTCAGGTTTTCTGGAAACCAACCAAGAACAATATAATTGATTATTTTGCTGGATAATCGATTATTCCAGAGAGTCATTTCTGGGATAATCGATTATTTTGGCAAATAATCGATTATTGCAGCAAGGCATCCCATTTTTCCTGTTGCTGGAATAATTGATTATATTTAATGATAATCGATTATTTTGAGTTAGTTTTTAAAACTTCATTTTATACCTCAAAATAAGTTTCTGATCTTCTTAATTCATCATCATATACTCTCTACTTAGTTTAGATATAGAATTTGCTTATGCACAAAGCATACTAAGCACACACAACATAAAAACTCATTCAAAACAATTTAATTTCTAAACTTTATTACATAGTATTTTCTTGACTTTTCTCTGACTTTGTTTTTGTGCTTCCAAGTTGTTGTTTGTACATGTGCTTCCAAGTTGTTGTTGTACACTTGAGTTGTGATCATCAAAACTCCTTTAAGCTTCAAGCTCTCCTCAGCTCAACAAAATTTTCAAACTATCTCGGATTGAACTCAAATTTTTTCACGAGATAGAGAAAAATTCAAATTTTAAGGGTAATATTTTTCCTTACAACTTCATATAGTAATATTTTGCGTAATACTTGTCAGGTGCGATCATACCAGCACTAATTCACCAGATCCCATAAGAACTCCGTTGTTCAGCGTGCTTGGGCGAGAGTAGTACTAGGATGGGTGACCTCCTGGGAAGTCCTCGTATTGCACCTCTTTTTTTTTGTCAATTTCTTACTTACGTGGTTATTTGAAGTTATTTTTTTAAAAAAAAATCGTCTCGATTGTTTTTCTCAAATTTAACTGTCTCAATTTTTTAACAGGGGTACCTTTATCAAATTTTCAAACTATCTCGAATTGAACTCAAAATTTTTTCAAGAGATAGAGAAAAATTCAAATTTTAAGGCTAATATTTTCCTTACAACTTGATATACTAATATTTTGCACAATACTTGTCAGCTGCGTTCATACCAGCACTAATGCACTGGATCCCATCAGAACTCGGCAGTTAAGCGTGCTTGGGCGAGAGTAGTACTAGGATGGGTGACCTCCTGGGAAGTCCTCGTGTTGCACCTCTTTTTTTTGCCGAGTTGTTACTTACATTGTTATTTGTAGTTTTTTTCTTAAAACAAATCGTCTCAATTGTTTTTGTCAAATTTAACTGTCTCAATTTTTTAACAGGGCTACGTTTGTCAAATTTTCACATTATCTCGGATTGAACTCAAATTTTTTCACGAGATAGAGAAAAATTTAAATTTTAAGGCTAATATTTTTCCTTACAACAGCATATACTAATATTTTGCGTAATACTTGTCAGGTGCGATCATACCAGCACTAATGCACCGGATCCCATTAGAACTCGGCAGTTAAGCGTGCTTGGGCAAGAGTAGTACTAGGATGGGTGACCTCCAAGGAAGTCCTCGTGTTGCACCTCTCTTTTTTGCCGATTTCTTACTTACGTAGTTATTTGAAGTTTTTTTCTTAAAAAAATCGTCTCGATTTTTTTTGTCAAATTTAATTGTCTCAATTTTTTAACAGGGGTACTTTTGTCAAATTTTCAAACTATCTCGGACTGAACTCAAATTTTTTCACGAGATAGAGAAAAATTCAAATTTTAAGGCTAATATTTTTCCTTACAACCGCTTATACTAATATTTTGCGTAATACTTGTCTGGTGCGATCATACCAGCACTAATGCATCGGATCCCATAAAAACTCCGCAGTTAAGCGTGCTTGGGCGAGAGTAGCACTAGGATGGTGTCCACCTCTTGGGAAGTCCTCGTGTTGCACCTCTTTTTTTTTGCCGATTTCTTACTTACGTGGTTATTTGAAGTTTTTTCCTTAAAAAAAATCGTCTCAGTTGTTTTTGTCAAATTTAACTGTCTCAATTTTTTAACAGGGGTACTTTTGTCAAATTTTTAAACTATCTCGGATTGAACTAAAAAATTTTCACGACATAGAGAAAAATTCAAATTTTAAGGCTAATACTTTTCCTTACAACTGCATATTCTAATATTTTGCCTAATACTTGTCAGGTGCGATCATACCAGCACTAATGCACCGGATCCAATCAGAACCCTGCAGTTAAGCATGCTTGGGCGAGAGTAGCACTAGGATGGTGTCCACCTGGGAAGTCCTCATGTTGCACCTCTTTTTTTTTGTCGATTTCTTACTTACATGGTTATTTGAAGTTTTTTTCTTGAAAAAAATTGTCTCGGTTGTTTTTGTCAAATTTAACTGTCTCAATTTTTTAACAGGGGTACTTTTGTCAAATATTCAAACTATCTCGGATTGAACTCAAATTTTTTCACGAGATAGAGAAAAATTCAAATTTTAAGGCTAATATTTTTCCTTACAACTTCATATAGTAATATTTTGCGTAATACTTGTTAGGTGCGATCGTACTAGCACTAATGCACAAGATCCCATAAGAACTCCGTTGTTTAGCGTGCTTGGGCAAGAGTAGTACTAGGATGCGTGACCTCTTGGGAAGTCCTCGTGTTGCACCTCTTTTTTTTTGCCGATTTCTTACTTATGTTGTTATTTGAAGTTCTTTTCTTAAAAAAAAATCGTGTCGATTGTTTTTGTCAAATTTAACTGTCTCAATTTTTTAACAGGGGTACTTTTGTCAAATTTTCAAACTATCTCAGATTGAACTCAAATTTTTTCACGAGATAGAGAAAAATTCAAATTTTAAGGCTAATATTTTTCCTTACAACATCATATACTAATATTTTGCGTAATACTTGTCAGCTGCGATCATACCAGCACTAATGCACCGGATCCCATCAAAACTCCGCAGTCATGCGTGCTTGGGCGAGAGTAGTACTAGGATGGGTGACCTCCTGGGAAGTTCTCGTGTTGCACCTCTTTTTTTTTGCCAATTTCTTACTTACATGGTTATTTGAAGTTTTTTTCTTAAAAAAAATCGTCTCAGTTGTTTTTCTCAAATTTAACTGTCTCAATTTTTTAACAAGAGGACTAGAAGTGTATGCTTTAGCAGGCTACTCCCCGAACATGCCTACGGATGGTGTGGCTCATAGTCGTCACAGCTTAGTTTCAATTCATTTCCAATAGATTCTATGAATGGCATTCGACTGCGACCGCGGCAGTTAAAAGAACGGGGGTTGGAACATCAAATAGATTCTAGTCTTCAAAGAGCTAGAAGAATATAAGGAAAGATTACTCGGTTTAGTGGAAGGGTGAGTCAGAGACTGATGCAAGATGGGAAGATAGATTGAATGGAAAAGAATGTCGACAGAAAGGAAGGTCTCATTCCAGTTTGATTTCCATGCCTGCAGGAAAGAAGATCGGGAATGCACATCTAAAAGGAGAGGAACTTCACTCGCTAAAAAGAAAAAGATAAACGATAGATAGAAAGAGAAGGAATAGCGGGCAAAGCGATTCCAATGCTTAACGAATGGACCAATCCAAGACTTGGAATGCTACCAGAATCGACAGCTGCTCTTACCTTACTAGCACGATACCTAAATGGCTCTTAGCCGACTAAAGGCTACAAGACTGCTTCTACACCTACTACCCTCACTCTCAGAGAAAGACAGAACGGACAAGAATGACTTTTACATCTCAAGCTAGAAAGAGGATAGGCTATTGGGGCTTCCTGCGAATTCTGTGGAAGGTAACAATGCAGTAGAATATTCGAGGGACCACAATAAGGGGAAGTCAACTGTTGCCTCTAAAAAGGCCGCCTAAACCAGTGCAAGGTAGTATTCCCAAGGAAGCTAGCATAGCAATAGGGAATCCATCTAGTATTTACTAAGGAAAGATGGTGTTGGGGGGTCCCACTAAGGTGAATGTTGTTATTGAACCTTCTCATGCAAACGTTAAAAGCCATGCAAAGAATTCCTTCTACGTCCATTGCTACTATAAGACCACCAACAGGGGGAGATGAGCAACATGTGGGGCCTACACACTTGGAACAGCCTCGCCAAGAGTCTGCACAGGCCCAAGAGTTAGGTTCTTTTATCTTTGGAGTAAAACACCAGTTACAGTTGGAAGACCCCCTGACCCAGGGGAAAACATTTGTCCTTATCGCTTGATAGTGCCACAAGAAGTGACAGAGGTAGAGGGAGAGGGTCAATTCTCACTAAACGTTCCTCTAGTAAGGCACCATCACTAGCGCACATGAGAAAAGGCAAAGGAAGGATAAGGAAGATATCCCACGGACAGTTAATCCGATCAAGGGGAAGGGAATGAGCTGGTGCAGAAAATGCCCTGTTAGCTATTTCATATGTTACCGTTCTTGCTGGAATAAGCGGTCGTACTGAATACCTAAGCGTTGTTCTTGTTCGAGAATCAACTGTGATGCAATTGAATCAATGGTTTTAAGATACCCATTTCGGAAAGGTGACTATCCGCCGAGAGACTGCTCAGTTAGGCTGGGAAGCTACTCTCATAGTGCGAAGAGATGGTGCTATCTTATATTTTCGAATGCTTGCTCCGAGTCTTCGTTCTAGGTTAGGGTGACTTTCACTCGCTTTCTAATCTCTTTCATGGTGAAAATAACCCTGATCGACAGTGCACAAGGAGTCACTCGTGGCACACTGACTATATTCCAACTTCTCTGCATCAATGCACTAACTACCTTTAGGCCAAGGAAAGCAAGTCAAGCAGTCTTTTCAAGAAGAAAGGTTTTTGCGGATCTACCCTAGAAAGCGACTTGAATCACCTAGTTGTTTGTCTTTTTTGTCGAGATTGGCTTCTTTCTTTATATTATAAATGTATTTCTGGTTGGCTAGTCAACGGATGGCGAATTTCATTCCTTCTCGCTTCCCCCATTCCGTATCTCCAACCGGCCATAGAGAACTTTTATGATTAATCCTAGTTTAACGTTTAACTTAATAAGGCTTTTGCCTTTCCCCCGTCCATGGGACTAGCCTTTTATCTGCTTTCATAGACTATCGCTCCTTCAACTCGCTTTTGTTCAATTATAAAAATCCAGGTGAAACCTAAGTGAAAAGTTCTGTTAGGTTCTTAGTAGCAATATTTCGTCTTATGTCACGAAATCTAGAATAAATTCAATTGCGTTAAGGAAATGGGGGCTTTGTACCCCCTCATTTAAGAGATTCAAGAAAATATCTTGTAAACTTGGCAAATCGTTTAAAGTCCCGTAGATATGCTCTCCAACGTTTTCGATGCTTAACCCTTCTGGTAAGACATAATTTGCACCATAAAAGTCACGGAATAACGTTATAAGCTGCACATTTATTTGATCCTTTACAGTGTTCAAAACAACCTCGGAATCTATTGATTTTGCACCTTCAAAGATCTAGCTGGATACGAGTTGTGGTGGCCCCCCATTTAAGGCTAAAGACGTAGTTTCATTCACAGAGTCTGTTGAGATCTGTCCTACAAGAATTTACCGGGATCCGATATCATCTAAAATATGCCCGCATACCCACTCTTCTTTCCCCCATTTCTGGGGGCCTCTTCCTCAGGTAGGAGAGACTACACCTTTCAAAAGGAGAAACTTAGAAAACAAATAGAATCAAAAAGGCCATCATTAATGCGAACAAGGCAATAGCCTCGGTTAGAGCAAAGCCCAGGATTGCATATCCGAATAACTATTTTTCCAATGATGGATTTCTTGCCACGGAATGAATTAATGAACTAAAGACGTTTCCAATACCTACAGCAGATCCCACTGAAGCAATTGTAGCAGCTCCGGCACCCATTGATTTTGCACCTTCTAACATCTCGAATTGAGAAAGTCTCGTCACGCTCTTTCATTCATGATTTTTATGTTCTCGTCGCTTCTTCCCGTCGTTCCTTTTCTCTTGGACATCTCACTTGAAATGCATTCATTCTTTTCGATCTTGTACTCAGGTACACTGAACACCAAAAAAATCTCAATGAAGACAGGGAACGCAACTAAACCTTTGAACTCGGGTAGCCTTTTAGCATAGCTTTCATCATAACTAGGCAACTTTCTTTTCTTCTCTTATGAAATTCAAGATCTCCCCTTGAGAACGCACAGAACAGTTACAAAATCATACCCTTTGGATGTTACGTTACATATCTAATACCCTTTGGTCCCTCACGGAACACTGGCTATATCATCTAGCCCCATGTCAACCAATCCAACTCCTTCAGCCGCTATGCATCCTATTGGGACGCTTCGACTTTTTGTTCTGCCAAGGTCTAATCGTTCTGACGTAGTCTAAGTCTTCTAGGGGAATGTCGACTGCTGAAGTTGAAGCTGAAACCAATGATGTTAACCGGCGATGCTGATTCCGAAGCCGTGGCAAAAAATCTTTCCCCTGTAGAAAGAAGTGTCTCTGCACAATCTCTGATGAGCTGACCCTATCTGAGGCTGTCGACTTAACTGTGCCGAATCTGGAGGTTTGCTTTGATCCGAGTCTTCCATGGCCTGATCGTGCTCATATTGATCGGGAGGAAAAAACCTGCCCCAAAGGCTATGCTCCGCAAAAGCGGTGCCCCTTAAATGTGCTCTCATCAGATAGAATGAAAGTTGTTAGAGTATAGGTAAGCCCGGGGAGCTATTGGGGTCGGAGTGGTCTCTCTAGTCATACCAAGTAGCTATATTAGGTTCATTTCCTTCTCGATTCAATCTTTAATTTCGTTTGATTTTAGGTAGAAAGCCGCAGTCAAATCTCTCTTTTTGAACAGAGCTTTAAGCCTTTAGCACATCAATAGATATTGTAGTAAAATCATCCTTTTGATTTGAGCCCATTTCCATATTGATTGGAATAGCCAAAAATGCACCTTTCCCCACTATCACTTTCTAGAATTATTTCTGATACATGCTCCGAGAGGGTTAGCCCCGGCTATCAAGATGAGCTAAATGGTCACACCAGTGTACTATGCCAAAAGGGAATTTAAAAGATCTCGGGATTGCTTCAATGGCAGAAGCCAGAAGAGTGAATTCAGCGATTACTTTTTGACATGGTAATTGGAATCTTCCCTCAACCAAGGAGGGGCTCAACTCGATATGGCTAGAAAACCCTTAGGGCCACTTCTCATTATACCTTTGGACACAAGGCTCGCCATCTACGGAGCTTTTTTTGTAGTGCTAGTTCAGAGGCTTGGGGCCCGACCCCTGCGGCTGGATTGAATCCTTTTCGAACTACGAATGACTTGATCCTGTCCAAGCCACTAGGAAGGTACCGGAGGCAAGCTCGATGGAATAGAGGGGAGGCTTAGACCGACTGCATCGATAACACTATATCTTATCTGCTGAACTGAAGGCTCTTCCCGCGATAGCATAGTAATGATTGCTTTCCAGGACCGCTCTTGCCACATCCTAACGAAAGAGTTGCTTCCGGCATAAAAGATAGGTTTTGAAAAGCACACCAGATCATCGACGAACAGCAGAACACGAAAATAGTGGAAATCTCGAGAGTTTCAATCCCTTGACCCAAAAATGGATCGATTGCTTTTGTGGTGGCATAGCCTCGTAGGTGCGTGAGGGGAAGCTATAGACATAGCTTGCGATGACCTAACAGTCCTTGATTTTTAGTTGAATAGAACTACTTGAAAGAATTGATAGGACCAACGGCCCGATGCCAGTAGTTTCACATTTTTGGGCATGACATTGCTCCATATCTTTCGATCTTGTACCTGGTGATGGACTTCACACAAACAGAGTCTCTAGGAATAACGAGAAAAGATCTCCTCCTTGTCTTCTAGATCAGTATTGCGCACCTCTTTGATCAGGATAAGCTGACTCACACGCAAGACATAATCTTCCCAAATTTCTCAATCTGGGACTCCGTCTTGACTGAAAAAAAGTTGGATAGCTCGCGGCAGAACCTCGACCTAAACGAGACTACGTACAAAATTTGATATTTCAGATAGTCACCCAGCTAAGTAAGTAACTGGTAGTGGCTGGTAGTAGTTCCACAACTCGAGATGGAACATGTATTATTTCATAATAAATGGCTATTCTAAAATGATATGAACAGTCTTTTCTCATGAAAAATGCAACTTTGAAATTGCGTAGGTGATGGAAGAAAATCTTCAAACGGTGGTGTGATCCACACGAGTAGATACAAAAAGGCTGTCATTGGGTGGAGAATTTCCATTTGCTGTCTCGTTCGCTACCACTCCGTGGGGTTAGAATTAGGCAATTGGCCCAGTTAGAGTTCTGACTATAGCTGCAACCTATCTCATATTGGGCCGCCCTCGATCAAACTATAAATTTCATATCATAAGAGAAGAAAGCCACTTTTACGCCCAAAAGCTCCCCATACATGCAAACACAACAAATAAAACCAAACAAAGACAAAGAAAAGCCATGCATTAAAACACACTACTTTGGGTCGACGGACTCTTCTATTCTAATCTCCCCGGTGACCGCGGGTGACAGCACGCACAATTAGGTCTTCCTGCTCCGCCCCTGAATAGGGAGCCGCCGAATACACCAGCTACGCCTAACATGTGAAATGGATGCTTAAGAATATTGTGCTCATCCTAAAATACAATCATAAGGTTGAAAGTCTCAGAGATTCCTAGAGCATCAGAAAAGAAAAGCTTCCTTGACCAATAGGATAGATCAATAAAACACCAGTAGCAGGCTGAAAGAGGAGCTGAATATGCAACAACAATCCAAAGGCACTTAGCCAGACGAAAACAAAGTTCCCACTCATGTACCCGGATAGAGGACTCGAAAGAGCTTTATTTGCACCGTTCCCTTCTTTATCGAATAGGGAAGGAGGTCGTCACTTCAAATTATACTAGGGATGAGAACCAGAGAACGCTCTCTACTAAGACTCCCGTATGATATGCAGGTTAAAGCTCCCGTTTTATATGCCTGCATTGAAGGCAGGACGCCTCCCTCTTATCTCATACCGCTTCGTCCTACTTCAGCAGCTAGATTGAATGTTTCGTAAAGCCATCCTGAAAGTCAGGTTGCATATCGAATCTTCGACCTCCCGGTTCGAAGGAAGTAATCTCGATAGGAATGCCCGTCTACATAAGAGAAAGAAGATACTTTAACCCTCTCTTTTATCGAGAAAGTAGACTCTTTCTTTTTCTTCTGCCCTCGAAACAGCAGTACAAGAGTTCCTGCCTCTTGTTTTAGAGTCAATTGGAGGAATCTCCTTTCTTCGGTCAAGCTTCAATTTCGTACTCTGGAGTTTCCTTACTCTTACTTCTAGCAAGCGAATGTTCCGTTTTAGGTGGATTCTCTATTTAGTAATTAGTAAGAGGTCAAAGCCTAAACCTTTTCGCCGAGTATTCCTGGCCACTCGAGTCTTGGCTTGGCCACACTGTAATAAGTTCCCATCTCCTTTTTTAATAAAAAAGCTACTGGACTTGGCTTCTTTCCCGCAAATAGTGTCTTATATTGAATCACATATATAGTGCTTACTGATTCAATCACAGAAGAAAAGATCACAGTTGATACGCATTCAATTGCTAACATCACACCGTTTACTGATTAACATCATAGTGTCTTGGCTTGGCCACACTCTAATAAGTTCCCATCTCCTTTTGTCAAATTTTCAAACTATCTCGGATTGAACTCAAATATTAGCCTTAAAAATTCAAATTTGAAGGCTAATAATTTTCCTTACAACCGCATATACTAATATTTTGCGTAATACCTGTCAGATGCGATCGTACCAGCACTAATGCACCGGATCCCATCAGAACTCCGCAGCTCAGCGTGCTTGGGCGAGAGTAGTACTAGGATGGGTGACCTCCTAGGAAGTCCTCGTGTTGCACCTCTTTTTTTTTGCCGATTTCTTACTTACGTGGTTATTTGAATTTTTTTTCTTAAAAAAAATCGTCTCAGTTGTTTTTCTCAAATTTAACTGTCTCAATTTTTTAACAGGGTACTTTTGTCAAATTTTCAAACTATCTCGGATTGAACTCAAATATTAGCCTTAAAAATTCAAATTTTAAGGCTAATATTTTTCCTTACAACCGCATATACTAATATTTTGCGTAATACTTGTCAGGTGCGATCATACCAGCACTAATGCACCGGATCCCATCAGAACTCCACAGTTAAGCGTGCTTTGGCGAGAGTAGAACTAGGATGGGTGACCTCCTGGGAAGTCCTCGTGTTGCACCTCTTTTTTATTTGCCGATTTCTTACTTACGTGGTTATTTGAATTTTTTTTCTTAAAAAAAATCGTCTCAGTTGTTTTTCTCAAATTTAACTGTCTTAATTTTTTAACAGGGGTACTTTTGTCAAATTTTCAAACTATCTCGGATTGAACTCAAATATTAGCCTTAAAAATTCAAATTTTAAGGCTAATATTTTTCCTTACAACCGCATATACTAATATTTTGCGTAATACTTGTCAGGTGCGATCATACCAGCACTAATGCACCGGATCCCATCAGAACTTTGCAGTTAAGCGTGCTTGGGCGAGAGTATTACTAGGATGGGTGACCTCCTGGGAAGTCCTCGTGTTGCACCTCTTTTTTTTTGCCGATTTCTTACTTACGTGGTTATTTGAATTTTTTTTCTTAAAAAAAATCGTCTCAGTTGTTTTTCTCAAATTTAACTGTCTTAATTTTTTAACAGGCGTACTTTTGTCAAATTTTCAAACTACCTCGGATTGAACTCAAATATTAGCCTTAAAAATTCAAATTTTATGGCTAATATTTTTCCTTACCGCATATACTAATATTTTGCGTATTACTTGTCAGGTGCGATCATACCAGGACTAATGCAACAGATCATATCAGAACTCCGCAGTTAAGCGTCGTTGGGCGAGAGTAGTACTAGGATGGGTGACCTCCTGGGAAGTCCTCGTGTTGCACCTCTTTTTTATTTGCCGATTTCTTACTTACGTGGTTATTTGAATTTTTTTTCTTAAAAAAAATCGTCTCAGTTGTTTTTCTCAAATTTAACTGTCTCAATTTTTTAACAGGGTACTTTTGTCAAATTTTCAAACTATCTCGGATTGAACTCAAATATTAGCCTTAAAAATTCAAATTTTAAGGCTAATATTTTTCCTTACAACCGCATATACTAATATTTTGCGTAATACTTGGTAGGTGCGATCATACCAGCACTAATGCACCGGATCCCATCAAAACTCCACAGTTAAGCGTGCTTTGGCGAGAGTAGTACTAGGATGGGTGACCTCCTGGGAAGTCCTCGTGTTGCACCTCTTTTTTATTTGCCGATTGCTTACTTACGTGGTTATTTGAATTTTTTTTCTTAAAAAAAATCGTCTCAGTTGTTTCTCTCAAATTTAACTGTCTTAATTTTTTAACAAGGGTACTTTTGTCAAATTTTCAAACTATCTCGGATTGAACTCAAATATTAGCCTTAAAAATTCAAATTTTAAGGCTAATATTTTTCCTTACAACCGCATATACTAATATTTTGCGTAATACTTGTCAGGTGCGATCATACCAGCACTAATGCACCGGATCCCATCAGAACTTTGCAGTTAAGCGTGCTTGGGCGAGAGTATTACTAGGATGGGTGACCTCCTGGGAAGTCCTCGTGTTGCACCTCTTTTTTTTTGCCGATTTCTTAATTACGTGGTTATTTGAATTTTTTTTCTTAAAAAAAATCGTCTCAGTTGTTTTTCTCAAATTTAACTGTCTCAATTTTTTAACAGGCGTACTTTTGTCAAATTTTCAAACTACCTCGGATTGAACTCAAATATTAGCCTTAAAAATTCAAATTTTATGGCTAATATTTTTCCTTACCGCATATACTAATATTTTGCGTATTACTTGTCAGGTGCGATCATACCAGGACTAATGCAACAGATCATATCAGAACTCCGCAGTTAAGCGTCGTTGGGCGAGAGTAGTACTAGGATGGGTGACCTCCTGGGAAGTCCTTGTGTTGCACCTCTTTTTTATTTGCCGATTTCTTACTTACGTGGTTATTTGAATTTTTTTTCTTAAAAAAAATCGTCTCAGTTGTTTTTCTCAAATTTAACTGTCTTAATTTTTTAACAGGCGTACTTTTGTCAAATTTTCAAACTATCTCGGATTGAAGTCAAATATTAGCCTTAAAAATTCAAATTTTAAGGCTAATATTATTCCTTACTACCGCATATACTAATATTTTGCGTAATACTTGTCAGGTGCGATCATACCAACACTAATGCACCGGATCCCATCAGAACTTTGCAGTTAAGCGTGCTTGGGCGAGAGTATTACTAGGATGGGTGACCTCCTGGGAAGTCCTCGTGTTACACCTCTTTTTTTTTGCCGATTTCTTACTTACGTGGTTATTTGAATTTTTTTTCTTAAAAAAAATCGTCTCAGTTGTTTTTCTCAAATTTAACTGTCTCAATTTTTTAACAGGGGTACTTTTGTCAAATTTTCAAACTATCTCGGATTGAACTCAAATATTAGCCTTAAAAATTCAAATTTTATGGCTAATATTTTTCCTTACAACCGCATATACTAATATTTTGCGTAATACTTGTCAGGTGCGATCATACCAGCACTAATGCACCGGATCCCATCAAAACTCCGCAGTTAAGCATGCTTGGGCGAGAGTAGTACTAGGATGGGTGACCTCCTGGGAAGTCCTCGTGTTGCACCTCTCTTTTTTTGCCGATTTCTTACTTACGTGGTTATTTGAAGTTTTTTTCTTAAAAAAAATCGTCTCAGTTGTTTTTCTCAAATTTAACTGTCTCAATTTTTTAACAGGGGTACTTTTGTCAAATTTTCAAACTATCTCGGATTGAACTCAAATATTAGCCTTAAAAATTCAAATTTTATGGCTAATATTTTTCCTTACAACCGCATATAGTAATATTTTGCGTAATACTTCTCAGGTGCGATCATACCAGCACTAATGCACCGGATTCTATTAGAACTACACAGTTAGGCGTGCTTTGGCGAGAGTAGTACTAGGATGGGTGACCTCTTGGGTAGTCCTCGTGTTGCACCTCTTTTTTATTTGCTGATTTCTTACTTACGTGGTTATTTGAATTTTTTTTCTTAAAAAAAATCGTCTCAGTTGTTTTTCTCAAATTTAACTGTCTTAATTTTTTAACAGGGGTACTTTTGTCAAATTTTCAAACTATCTCGGATTAAACTCAAATATTAGACTTAAAAATTCAAATTTTAAGGCTAATATTTTTCCTTACAACCGCATATACTAATATTTTGCGTAATACTTGTCAAGTACGATCATACCAGCACTAATGCACCGGATCCCATCAGAACTTTGCAGTTAAGCGTGCTTGGGCGAGAGTATTACTAGGATGGGTGACCTCCTCGGAAGTCCTCGTGTTGCACCTCTTTTTTTTTGCCGATTTCTTACTTACGTGGTTATTTGAATTTTTTTTCTTAAAAAAAATCGTCTCAGTTGTTTTTCTCAAATTTAACTATCTCAATTTTTTAATAGGGGTACTTTTGTCAAATTTTCAAACTATCTCGGATTGAACTCAAATATTAGCCTTAAAAATTCAAATTTTATGGCTAATATTTTTCCTTACAACCGCATATACTAATATTTTGCGTAATACTTTGCAGGTGCGATCAAACCAGCATTAATGCACCGAATCCCATCAGAACTCCACAGTTAAGCGTGCTTTGGCGAGAGTAGTACTAGGATGGGTGACCTCCTGGGAAGTCTTCGTGTTGCACCTCTTTTTTTTTTGCCGATTTCTTACTTACGTGGTTATTTGAATTTTTTTTCTTAAAAAAAATCGTCTCAGTTGTTTTTCTCAAATTTAACTGTCTCAATTTTTTAATAGGGTACTTTTGTCAAATTTTCAAACTATCTCGGATTGAACTCAAGTATTAGCCTTAAAAATTCAAATTTTAAGGCTAATATTTTTCCTTACAACCGCATATACTAATATTTTGCGTAATACTTGTCAGTTGCGATCATACCAGCACTAATGCACCGGATCCCATCAGAACTCTGCCGTGAAGCGTGCTTGGGTTAGAGTAGTACTAGGATGGGTGACCTCCTGGGAAGCCTCGTGTTGCACCTCTTTTTTTTTGCCGATTTCTTACTTACGTGGTTATTTGAATTTTTTTTCTTAAAAAAAACGTCTCAGTTGTTTTTCTCAAATTTAACTGTCTCAATTTTTTAACAAGGGTACTTTTGTCAAATTTTCAAACTACCTCGGATTGAACTCAAATATTAGCCTTAAAAATTCAAATTTTAAGGCTAATATTTTTCCTTACAACCGCATATACTAATATTTTGCGTAATACTTGTCAGTTGCGATCATATTAGCACTAATGCACCGGATCCCATCAGAACTCCGCAGTTAAGCGTGCTTGAACTAGAGTAGTACTAGGATGGGTGACCTCCTGGGAAGTCCTCCTGTTGCACCTCTCTTTTTTTGTCGATTTCTTACTTACGTGGTTATTTGAATTTTTTTTCTTAAAAAAAATCGTCTCAGTTATATTTCTCAAATTTAACTGTCTCAATTTTTTAACAGGGGTACTTTTGTCAGATTTTCAAACTATCTCGGATTGAACTCAAATATTAGCCTTAAAAATTCAAATTCTAAGGCTAATATTTTTCCTTACAACCGCATATACTAATATTTTGCGTAATACTTGTCAGGTGCGATCATACCAGCACTAATGCACCGGATCCCGTCAGAACTCCGCAGTTAAGCGTGCTTGGGCGAGAGTAGTACTAGGATGGGTGATCTCCTGGGAAGTCCTCGTGTTGCACCTCTTTTTTTTTGCTGATTTCTTACTTACGTGGTTATTTGAATTTTTTTTCTTAAAAAAAATCGTCTTAGTTGTTTTTCTCAAATTTAACTGTCTCAATTTTTTAACAGGGGTACTTTTGTCAAATTTTCAAACTATCTCGGATTGAACTCAAATATTAGCCTTAAAAATTCAAATTTTAAGGCTAATATTTTTCCTTACAACCGCATATACTAATATTTTGCGTAATACTTGTCAGGTGCGATCATACCAGCACTAATGCACCGGATCCCATCAGAACTCCGTAGTTAAGAGTGCTTCGGCGAGAGTAGTACTAGGATGGGTGACCTCCTGGGAAGTCCTCGTGTTGCACCTCTTTTTTTTGCCGATTTCTTACTTACGTGGTTATTTGAATTTTTTTTCTTAAAAAAAATCGTCTCAGTTGTTTTTATCAAATTTAACTGTCTCAATTTTTTAACAGGGGTACTTTTCTCAAATTTTCAAACTACCTCGGATTGAACTCAAATATTAGCCTTAAAAATTCAAATTTTAAGGCTAATATTTTTCCTTACAACCGCATATACTAATATTTTGCGTAATACTTGTCAGGTGCGATCATACCAGAACTAATGCACCGGATCCCATCAGAACTCCGCAGTTAAGCGTGCATGGACTAGAGTAGTACTAGAATGGGTGACCTCCTGGGAAGTCCTCGTGTTGCACCTCTCTTTTTTTGTCGATTTCTTACTTACGTGGTTATTTGAATTTTTTTTCTTAAAAAAAATCGTCTCAGTTATATTTCTCAAATTTAACTGTCTCAATTTTTTAACAGGGGTACTTTTGTCAAATTTTCAAACTATCTCGGATTGAACTCAAATATTAGCCTTAAAAATTCAAATTTTAAGGGTAATATTTTTCCTTACAACCGCATATACTAGTATTTTGCGTAATACTTGTCAGGTGCGATCATACCAGCACTAATGCACTGGATCCCATCAGAACTCCGCAGTTAAGCGTGCTTCTGCGAGAGTAGTACTAGGATGGGTGACCTCCTGGGAAGTCCTCGTGTTGCACCTCTTTTTTTTTGCCGATTTCTTACTTACGTGGTTATTTGAATTTTTTTTCTTAAAAAAAATCGTCTCAGTTGTTTTTATCAAATTTAACTGTCTCAATTTTTTAACAGGGGTACTTTTCTCAAATTTTCAAACTATCTCGGATTCAACTCAAATATTAGCCTTAAAAATTCAAATTTTAAGGCTAATATTTTTCCTTACAACCGCATATACTAATATTTTGCGTAATACTTGTCAGGTGCGATCATACCAGCACTAATGCACCGGATCCCATCAGAACTCCGTAGCTAAGCGTGCTTGGGCGAGAGTAGTACTAGGATGGGTGACCTCCTGGGAAGTCCTTATGTTGCACCTCTTTTTTTTTGCCGATTTCTTACTTACGTGGTTATTTGAATTTTTTTTCTTAAAAAAAATCGTCTCAGTTGTTTTTCTCAAATTTAACTGTCTCAATTTTTTAACAGGGGTACTTTTGTCAAATTTTCAAACTATCTCGGATTGAACTCAAATATTAGCCTTAAAAATTCAAATTTTAAGGCTAATATTTTTCCTTACAACCGCATATACTAATATTTTGCGTAATACTTGCCAGGTGCGATCATACCAGCACTAATGCACTGGATCCCATCAGAACTCCGCAGTTAAGCGTGCTTGGGCGAGAGTAGTTCTAGGATGGGTGACCTCCTGGGAAGTCCTCGTGTTGCACCTCTTTTTTTTGCCGATTTCTTACTTACGTGGTTATTTGAATTTTTTTTCTTAAAAAAAATCGTCTCAGTTGTTTTTATCAAATTTAACTGTCTCAATTTTTTAACAGGGGTACTTTTCTCAAATTTTCAAACTACCTCGGATTGAACTCAAATATTAGCCTTAAAAATTCAAATTTTAAGGCTAATATTTTTCCTTACAACCGCATATACTAATATTTTGCGTAATACTTGTCAGGTGCGATCATACCAGAACTAATGCACCGGATCCCATCAGAACTCCGCAGTTAAGCGTGCATGGACTAGAGTAGTACTAGAATGGGTGACCTCCTGGGAAGTCCTCGTGTTGCACCTCTCTTTTTTTGTCGATTTCTTACTTACGTGGTTATTTGAATTTTTTTTCTTAAAAAAAATCGTCTCAGTTATATTTCTCAAATTTAACTGTCTCAATTTTTTAACAGGGGTACTTTTGTCAAATTTTCAAACTATCTCGGATTGAACTCAAATATTAGCCTTAAAAATTCAAATTTTAAGGCTAATATTTTTCCTTACAACCGCATATACTAGTATTTTGCGTAATACTTGTCAGGTGCGATCATACCAGCACTAATGCACCGGATCCCATCAGAACTCCGCAGTTAAGCGTGCTTCGGCGAGAGTAGTACTAGGATGGGTGACCTCCTGGGAAGTCCTCGTGTTGCACCTCTTTTTTTTTGCCGATTTCTTACTTACGTGGTTATTTGAATTTTTTTTCTTAAAAAAAATCGTCTCAGTTGTTTTTATCAAATTTAACTGTCTCAATTTTTTAACAGGGGTACTTTTCTCAAATTTTCAAACTATCTCGGATTCAACTCAAATATTAGCCTTAAAAATTCAAATTTTAAGGCTAATATTTTTCCTTACAACCGCATATACTAATATTTTGCGTAATACTTGTCAGGTGCGATCATACCAGCACTAATGCACCGGATCCCATCAGAACTCCGTAGCTAAGCGTGCTTGGGCGAGAGTAGTACTAGGATGGGTGACCTCCTGGGAAGTCCTTATGTTGCACCTCTTTTTTTTTGCCGATTTCTTACTTACGTGGTTATTTGAATTTTTTTTCTTAAAAAAAATCGTCTCAGTTGTTTTTCTCAAATTTAACTGTCTCAATTTTTTAACAGGGGTACTTTTGTCAAATTTTCAAACTATCTCGGATTGAACTCAAATATTAGCCTTAAAAATTCAAATTTTAAGGCTAATATTTTTCCTTACAATCGCATATACTAATATTTTGCGTAATACTTGCCAGGTGCGATCATACCAGCACTAATGCACTGGATCCCATCAGAACTCCGTAGTTAAGCGTGCTTGGGCGAGAGTAGTACTAGGATGGGTGACCTCCTGGGAAGTCCTCGTGTTGCACCTCTTTTTTTTGCCGATTTCTTACTTACGTGGTTATTTGAATTTTTTTTCTTAAAAAAAATCGTCTCAGTTGTTTTTGTCAAATTTAACTGTCTCAATTTTTTAACAGGGGTACTTTTGTCAAATTTTCAAACTATCTCGGATGGAACTCAAATATTAGCCTTAAAAATTCAAATTTTAAGGCTAATATTTTTCCTTACAACCGCATATACTAATATTTTGCGTAATACTTGTCAGGTGCTGTAGACCCCTAAAATTGTCCGGGTCGGAAATAAAGCTCAAAGACTCTCGAAGACCGAAGGAAAGTCAGCCAGAAGGACTCCTGGAAGACCCTAGGGTGATTCTTTGTAGGTCTAAAGGTCTTAGAGTAGCTTAGAATAAGGGTGTGCGAGGATTGGAGCTCAATACGCCCTCCTAGAGGTTCAGTACGGCCGTACTGAGCCATTTGAACTACAATACGGCCGTAGTGAAATCAATACGGCCGTACTGAAGTTTTTGAACTTCAGTACGGCCATACCAAATTCAATACGGCCGTACTGTAGTTAAAAATGGCTCAGTACGGGCCGTAGTGAAATCAATACGGCCGTACTGAAGTTTTTGAACTTCAGTACGGCCGTACCAAATTCAATACGGCCGTACTGTAGTTCAAAAACCCAGTACGGGCCGTATTGACCTCCCAGGCCGTATTGCGCCTCAATCCTATAAATAGGACGTCATTGGCACGTCCTCCCACACTTTTTCCAGACTTCTGGACCCTCTTGCTGAGGATTCTTGGGTTTTTGAGCTATTCTCTGCCTTAGGAACCTCTCTGAGAGCCAACCCGACTAAGTTCTTGAGTCATGAGCCTTGAAGCTTGAGACTCGAACAAGTCGAAGGGAAATCTCTTTGATTTCCATAGTTAATATTTGTTCTAGGGAAAGGAGCGAGCGAGCGTGTAGTGGGAAGGAGCGCCAAAAAGCCTCCTAACTCTTTTTGAATATATAAAAGCACGCTTCAAAGGTTTCTTTCCAAGTCCTTTCTTTTACCGCTTTCATTTATCGCTTTTTGATTGTTGCATTGCACGCTTTCAACATGTAGATAGTTTACTTATAATCGTTCTAATAAATAGGGTTAGTTTAGTAATTTTACGCTATTATTCATGAAATAATCCGTCATAGGGAACCCGAAAGGGGCGTTATGGGGTGTTAACACCTTCCCCGCACGTAATCGACTCCCTTACCCAACTCTGGTTGTAATGGCCAAGTTGATTTGTGAAAATCAATTGCCTTATATTTTTTTCCAATGTTTTGAGTAAAACATTGGTGGCGACTCCAAGAACCCCTTTTTGCGAAAACCACTAATCCATGGAGGGTCCCGCTTAGGATTAACATGGATTGGTGAGAATCATTTTAATAAAATTGTTAGTTCGATGAGGTTTCAGTTTGAGAATAAGTCGTTCTAACAATCCATCATCTTTCAAAACTTAAAAAGAGTCTGACCATCGTCGCGAATGCCAAGGTCCGTTTCGGCGGGTGGCGACAGATGGCGACTCCACTGGGGAAGCCTCGAGAGTCAGTCCCATTTAGTGATGGATTATTTCTAAAATAATAGTTTAAAATTGCTTCATTACCCCTAGCTTGTATGATAATATGTTTTATCTATGTGGTTTTAATAACTGTTGTATGTTTAAATTTTCGCAATTGTTTGAAATAAAAACTGCACACAAACCTTTGCACACAACAGTTCCCTCTATACCCGGGGGCATGAGTGGAAAGCCATAGGGAGTGGATGTTAGTACGTCCGGTTGTCGAATGGGTCTATAGGTGCCCGTAGACCGTTGTCGGAAAGCATCACTCAAGGTGAAAACCATGAACTCAAGTCCGACAGTGCGTTGGAACTTTCCATCGACTTACGACGAGAGGGATTGGGTCCCTATAATGGGGGCACCTTGAGGGCCTCAGACCGGTGAGAACAGTTAGAACCTCCTTGAATATGCACTTTTCTGCAGGATACCCCTACCTCGTGATTCGCTCGTGACTGTTCGTGGATGAGTGAATTGTTTGTGTATAGGTCTATGTGACATTGTTTGTGCATTAATAATAAACCTCGTGATAAGGTCTAAGAATAACCCCCATGCATGAAAAATGTCATGACATGAGAGGAAAGACCATGTGTGAAAATATAATAAAAGTGAGGAGCATGTGCATCATTACCAATAAGACATCATGCATCCTCATAACCATTCATTTTAGGCTCACCAATACCCCTTGACATGAGTAAAAGAGACCCATGACTATTGAGATTCTCCGTTGGGGAGAGATCATAAGTCAAGGAGGGTGGTAAACCTCCGTCTTAAAAAGGCAGCGCCTTAAAGATGGAAGGTTACCAAGCTCATGTCAAGAGTGTATTCATTCCATAAATAAACTAATTAGATTAAGCATTCATTTTAGAAAGTGGCTGGTCATCTCTCTGTCCTCACACGCGCGCAGAAACTCAAGAAGATGGACGCGTTGGAGGAACAAAATAAGAAGCTTACAACCGAGCTCTCACAGCTCAAGGAGCAAATGGCGCAAATGATAGAACTCATGCGTCACCAAAACATGCACGGGGCTCACCATAGTGACCATGAGTCCCATCATGAGGAGGATCATGAGGAAGAGCAAGACCCTCCGCAAGCTGTACCCCTTGGGGCGGGGATTACAATTAGAGAGCCCGAGATTTCAAAAGAGCAATTCCACGCTCTCGAGGACCGGCTGAGGGCTATGGAGGGGCATGATTTTGATATCAAAGATGCCGTCGACATGTGCTTAGTGAGGGACATCCAATTCCCTCCCAAATTTAAAGTGCCCGATCTCCCAAAGTATGTGGGATCGACTTGCCCCAAAAGTCATCTCACCATGTATTGCCGAAAGATGGCTGCATATGCCACTAATGAAAAGCTCTTAATCCATTACTTCCAAGAGAGCTTGGCTGACACCGCACTCAACTGGTATATGCAGCTGGATGGGAATCAGGTGCTTACATGGAAGCAGTTGGCCGACGCATTTCTCAAGCGCTACAAGTATAACATCGACCTAACACCCGATAGGTCCGATCTTCAAGCCTTGAGCAAGAAAAATGATAAATCCTTTAAGGCGTACGCCCAACGATGGAGGGAATTGGCAGCACAAATAGAGCCCCCGCTGTCGGATAAGGAGACGGTGTCCCTATTTATAAACTCGTTGACTAGTCCCTATTATGACAAGATGATAGGGAATACGACAACGCTCTTCTCGGACATCATCACCATTGGAGAAAGAGTGGAACAAGGGCTGAAAAGTGGGAAGCTAGCTAAGCCTTCCCAATCATTTGAAGCTAAGAAGACCTTTGGGAAGAAGAAGGAGGGAGGAGTCAACGCCATAACTATTTCTTCATCTTCCTCCGCTTCGAAGTCGGGAAAGTCGCAGTACAACCCTGTGAAGAAGTTTGATAAACTTCCGACCACATATAGCGACCTCTTGCCGAAGCTAGTACAAGCTCATCTTCTAGCTTACATTCCACCAAGGAAAATTGATCCACCTTACCCCGATTGGTACAATCCGCAAGACAAATGTCTATACCATTCGGGGGCACCGGGGCATTCAACGGAGAACTGTAGAACTCTCAAATATAAGGTCCAAGACCTTATCGATGCTGGGTGGGTCACTTTTGATTCAACAGCGCCCGACGTGAGCAAGAACCCTCTGCCGAAGCAGGAGTAGAGAGAAGAGCAAGCCACGATAGTGCCCCTCCACATTTTTCTTTTCTTTTTGGGACTCATGATCAGTACCCGAGATCATAAGACCCTTTTCATGTGAATAAGGGTTTTTTGTACAGTTTTTCATACATATCAATAAAGAGGCATTTTTCACACATCATTCTCTCATTTATTCTTTTCTCTCTTTCTCTCATTAACATTAATAATTCTAAACCAAAAACAGAACCAATAAAACAATTATGTCTATGATTGTTCGCTCCGACCGGGATCCGAAAGTTGAGAATGAATGGGTTGAGTTGGACAGTGATGAGGAGACCATCTCTCTGGATCTGCAAAGACTGCTAGATCAAGAAGCTCGTCTACTCCAACCGTACCAAGAGAAATTGGAGACCGTGAATTTGGGGCAGGGCCAAGAGATAAAAGAGGTCAACATTGGGACCCATATCAGTGATGAAATAAGGGCGCAATTGATCCAATTATTAAGGGAATATAAGGACGTATTTGCATAGTCGTATCATGATATGCCCGGTTTGGACTCTAACATCGTCGAGCACAAGTTACCGTTGAAGGAAGGGTTTCGACCCGTCAAACAAAAGCTTCGACGAATCAAGCCCGAGTGGTCTTTAAAGATCAAGGAGGAGGTAGAAAAGCAATTAGATGCGGGGTTCATGGTTGTATCTCAGTATCCCGAATGGCTGGCTAACATCGTGCCAGTCATTAAAAAGAATGGAAAGGTTAGAGTTTGTGTTGACTACAGGGATCTGAATCGTGCCAGTCCAAAGGACGATTTTCCCTTACCGCACATCGATACACTAGTGGATCATACAGCCACAAACACACTCTATTCCTTTATGGATGGGTACTCTGGGTACAACCAAATTAAGATGAATGTGGAAGACCGCGAGAAAACTTCCTTCATTACATCCTGGGGTACTTTCTGCTACAGGGTGATGCCTTTTGGACTCAAAAATGCGGGTGCCACCTACCAACGAGCGATGGTGATGTTATTCCACGACATGATCCACAAAGAAATCGAAGTATACGTGGACGACATGATCGCAAAGTCGAAGGACGAAATGGACCATATCCAATATTTGAGAAAATTATTCAGCCGGCTTCGCAAGTATCAGCTTAAGCTAAATCCGGCTAAGTGTACTTTCGGAGTTCGGTCGGGTAAGCTTCTCGGGTTCATCGTCAGCAAGAAAGGCATAGAGGTGGACCCCGATAAAGTGAAGGCAATAATGGAAATGCCTCCTCCTAAGACCGAGAAAGAGATAAGAGGATTCCTCGGTAGGGTGAACTATGTCGCAAGGTTCATCGCACAGTTGACTGACACGTGCAAACCAATATTCAGGCTGTTGCGCAAGAATCATTCCGAATCTTGGGATGAGGATTGTCAACAAGCTTTTGATAAGATTAAACAGTGCTTGGCCAATCCACCAGTATTGGTGCCTCCTGTCGAGGGAAGACCATTAATCCTCTACTTAACTGTGCTTGATGAGCCCATGGGAGCTGTGCTAGGACAACAAGATGAAACGGGAAAGAAAGAACGAGCCATCTACTACATGAGCAAGAAATTTCTCGACTATGAAACCCGCTACACGCCGTTAGAAAAGACGTGCTGTGCGTTAGCATGGGCAACACAACGGCTCAGGCAGTATATGATTAGGCATACTACTTGGTTGGTTTCCAAAATGGATCCAATTAAGTACGTGTTCGACAAACCAATAATCACTGGGAAGATTGCCCGATGGCAAGTACAGTTATCAGAATTTGACATCATACATGTCACACAAAAGGCCATCAAGGGTAGTACCCTAGCTGATTACCTAGCACACGGGCCGACCAACGACTACCAATCCCTTCAGGATAATTTCCCCGATGAGGATATAATGAATCTACAACATGAAGAGCCTAAAGATGATGCGTGGACCATGTATTTTGATGGAGCCTCCAACATGCTTGGACGAGGGATTGGCACAGTGCTAATCTCTCCACAAGGAAAATACATTCCCGTAACGGCAAGACTCAACTTCGATTGTACAAACAACATGGCTGAATACGAGGCTTGCGCGTTGGGAATCCAAGCAGCCATCAACAATGGTATCCTAAAACTCAAAGTGTTTGGTGATTCGGCCCTAGTCATCTACCAACTACGAGGTGATTGGGAAGTCCGAAATCCTAAACTGATACCATATGTTGAGCATATCAAAGATTTGACACATCTCTTCCAAAGTGTCGTCTTTGAATACATTCCAAGGGAGGAGAATCAGTTTGCCGACGCTCTTGCTACACTCTCGTCAATGTTCGCCTTGGATAAGGAGCATGAAATGCCCATCATCAATATCCGGCGACACAATAAGCAAGCGTTCTGTCTTCTGATAGATGAAGCTGTCGATGATTGTCCATGGTTCTATGATATCAAGCAATATTTAACAAAAGGGGAATATCCTGATGCGGCCAACGACAATGACAAGAAGCATATCCAAAGAAGGGCCATGGGATTTCTGCTAGTCGGTGAAACCCTCTACAAGAAAAATTATGACTCGGTCTTGTTGAGATGTATAGACCAAGTCGAAGCTCAAAATATGATCAAAGAAGTACATGAGGGGGTTTTCGGTACCCATATCCCTGGGCCTGCAATGGCTAAAAAGATCCTCAGGGCGGGATACTATTGGTCGACCATGGAAAGGGATTGTTACCAGTACGTGCGAAAATGCCATAAGTGTCAAGCATACGCCGACAACATTCATGTCCCGCCGACTCCACTCAATGTATTGGCTTCACCTTGGCCATTCGCAATGTGGGGCATGGATGTTATTGGACCCATCGAGCCGAAAGCATCCAATGGACATAGATTCATCCTTGTAGCCATTGACTACTTCACCAAATGGGTAGAAGCGGCATCGTATGCTCACGTGACCCGAAAGGTGGTAACATCCTTCATCAAGAAGAACATTATATGCAGATACGGTATTCCCGATAAAATCATCACTGATAATGGATCTAATTTGAATAACAAGATGGTGGAAGAACTGTGCCAAGAATTCAAGATCCAACACCACAACTCTTCCCCATATCGGCCAAAGATGAATGGGGCAGTCGAGGCAGCCAATAAAAACATCAAGAAAATAGTGCAAAAGATGGTTGTCTCATTTAAAGACTGGCATGAGATGTTACCCTTCGCTCTTCATGGTTATAGGACTTCAGTACGTACATCTACAGGAGCTACTCCATTCTCCCTCGTCTATGGGATGGAGGCAGTTCTGCCTGTCGAAGTCGAGATACCTTCTCTAAGGGTAATCATGGAAGCAAAACTTTCTGAGGCAGAATGGGTTCAAAGCCGATACGACCAATTGAATCTTATCGAAGAGAAACGGCTGAACGCCATATGCCATGGTCAAGCCTATCAGAGGAAGATCAAAAAGGCTTTTGACAAGAAAGTCCACCCTCGAGTCTACCATGAGGGAGAGCTGGTAATGAAGAAGTTGCTACCAGCTCAAAAGGACAAAATCGGAAAGTGGGCCCCGAATTACGAAGGACCATATGTGGTGAAGCGAGCCTTCTCAGGAGGAGCATTGATCCTCACGAACATAGATGGAGAAGAACTTCGATACCCAGTCAACGCTGACGTGGTAAAGAAGTACTATGCTTGAAGACGTTGCTTGCATAGGCCCGCTAGGATGAAAACCCGAAAAGGGCGTCCTAGGCAAAAGTTAGGGCAAAATAAAAAGCCCGCCAGTACAAGGGTACTAGGCAAAACAAAGGCGAATTTATCCCCGCTAGGATACGTCCTAGGCAAAAATTAGGGGCAAAAGAATAAGACACAAAAACAAAGCAAGCAACGATCACTCGAATCGAAAACCGAAAGGCGGTTCAAGTGATTATCTTCTAGAAGCAAGCGTCTTGCAGTATCTACACTCCTGACTCAGGCATCTCACCCGAAGCAATTAGGGGAACGTAAGAGCAACAATTACAGATATAATTGTTAAGCCTAATGTATATAGCCTACCCTGGCCAGCCATTCTTCAGAAATTCCTTCTGTATATCTTTCTGTAAAAAAACATTTGTGAATATCAATAAAATATCTATTCATTTCTCTTCTCTTGACCATGTGATTATGCCTCTAAATTGGTGTTTCTTAAAAATTGTACGAAATTCCTTTAATAATCGGTCAATAAAGAAAGTTGGAGGGGTTCCTATAAAATCCGTAATCTCCTGCGTAAGAGGCTCACAGAAATCCTCCCTCACATCAACGACAGAAATTCCTCCAAGAAGAGGAGGATAGGGAGAGCCATTCATTTTTCTAAAAACATTAACAAAATAATTAAACTTGCATTTTGTGCATCACACACACATTAGTTGCACATTCAAAGACCTTATCATGAGGCAGTCGCATAAAATAGAAAAAAATAGGAAAAATTTGTTGTGTATGACAGCAGCCAACAGAAAAAGCCGAAAAATCGACAAAAAAGGCAAAAATTCAGAAAATCCAACAAATCGTACAGAATAACTGAGCCTGGAGAGGCTTTCCGAAATAATACTCCCCAGAGACATCTCAGCTTGCACTCTTGGGCCGAATTCCCAGTGAAAGCTATCAGAGCAAGATCAGCAAGATTCCCCAATGGAAGCATGATCATCCAAACAAAATATCCGAGTCAAAGGACTTAGACTTCCTCAGTGGAAGGTAGCTTTCCAACTCGAGCGACGAGTGAAGCTAAGCCTGAAGAGGCTTTCTAAATAATACTCTGGGATACATAAGATCCTCAATCTCCATTCGCCTACTCAGAGGCACTCCTCCAAAAAAGGGAAAATCCAAAAAGATCAATACCCATTCCCCAAGCGGAATTCGGTATTCAACCAAACACCGAACGTCAAGATAATCCGCCTAACAGAAGAGGCCAATCAAGATCAATACGACAGAATCCCCCAGCGGATAACAGCCTACGCAGAGGCAACAAAACCAGAAAATCAAAAGAGTCACCCGAATAAGGATAACCGGGATACTCCACCACCGTCGAAAGGACGTCAGCCAACCATAAGGCACCGCTCACCTCAGAAAGAGCATCTTTGTGTCTGCATCCCCAAGGAATCAGAATTTCCCCAGTGGGCACCAACTACGCAATAGAGAGTTGGGACACAAGAACCTATGAGTAACTGCACATCCCCTAGACGGATCCCTGCGTTATCCAGCCCTCAGCGGCATCAAAATCAAAAACAACCGTCGAAGCAGCATCGTGGACTGTGGAGACAAAATCATCACAATAGAATCCCCCAGCGGATAACAGCCTACGCAGAGGCAATAAAACCAGAAAATCAAAAAGAGTCACCCGAATAAGGATAACCGGGATACTCCACCACCGTCGAAAGGACGTCAGCCAACCATAAGGCACCGCTCACCTCAGAAAGAGCATCTTTGTGTCTGCATCCCCAAGGAATCAGAATTTCCCCAGTGGGCACCAACTACGCAATAGAGAGTTGGGACACAAGAACCTATGAGTAACTGCACATCCCCTAGACGGATCCCTGCGTTATCCAGCCCTCAGCGGCATCAAAATCAAAAACAACCGTCGAAGCAGCATCGTGGACTGTGGAGACAAAATCATCACAATAGAATCCCCCAGCGGATAACAGCCTACGCAGAGGCAACAAAACCAGAAAATCAAAAGAGTCACCCGAATAAGGATAACCGGGATACTCCACCACCGTCGAAAGGACGTCAGCCAACCATAAGGCACCGCTCACCTCAGAAAGAGCATCTTTGTGTCTGCATCCCCAAGGAATCAGAATTTCCCCAGTGGGCACCAACTACGCAATAGAGAGTTGGGACACAAGAACCTATGAGTAACTGCACATCCCCTAGACGGATCCCTGCGTTATCCAGCCCTCAGCGGCATCAAAATCAAAAACAACCGTCGAAGCAGCATCGTGGACTGTGGAGACAAAATCATCACAATAGAATCCCCCAGCGGATAACAGCCTACGCAGAGGCAATAAAACCAGAAAATCAAAAAGAGTCACCCGAATAAGGATAACCGGGATACTCCACCACCGTCGAAAGGACGTCAGCCAACCATAAGGCACCGCTCACCTCAGAAAGAGCATCTTTGTGTCTGCATCCCCAAGGAATCAGAATTTCCCCAGTGGGCACCAACTACGCAATAGAGAGTTGGGACACAAGAACCTATGAGTAACTGCACATCCCCTAGACGGATCCCTGCGTTATCCAGCCCTCAGCGGCATCAAAATCAAAAACAACCGTCGAAGCAGCATCGTGGACTGTGGAGACAAAATCATCACAATAGAATCCCCCAGCGGATAACAGCCTACGCAGAGGCAACAAAACCAGAAAATCAAAAGAGTCACCCGAATAAGGATAACCGGGATACTCCACCACCGTCGAAAGGACGTCAGCCAACCATAAGGCACCGCTCACCTCAGAAAGAGCATCTTTGTGTCTGCATCCCCAAGGAATCAGAATTTCCCCAGTGGGCACCAACTACGCAATAGAGAGTTGGGACACAAGAACCTATGAGTAACTGCACATCCCCTAGACGGATCCCTGCGTTATCCAGCCCTCAGCGGCATCAAAATCAAAAACAACCGTCGAAGCAGCATCGTGGACTGTGGAGACAAAATCATCACAATAGAATCCCCCAGCGGATAACAGCCTACGCAGAGGCAATAAAACCAGAAAATCAAAAAGAGTCACCCGAATAAGGATAACCGGGATACTCCACCACCGTCGAAAGGACGTCAGCCAACCATAAGGCACCGCTCACCTCAGAAAGAGCATCTTTGTGTCTGCATCCCCAAGGAATCAGAATTTCCCCAGTGGGCACCAACTACGCAATAGAGAGTTGGGACACAAGAACCTATGAGTAACTGCACATCCCCTAGACGGATCCCTGCGCTATCCAGCCCTCAGCGGCACCAAAATCAAAAACAACCGTCGAAGCAGCATCGTGGACTGTGGAGACAAAATCATCACAAATCCCTGGAGAGGGCAAACTCACGCTACCAAAGTGACCAGAAGCACGGAGGTATGCAACCCTGGGGAGGGCAAACCGCAGACCCTGGAGAGGGCAAACTCACGCTACCGAGGTTGTCAGAAACACCGAGGTATGCACGAGCCTGGAGAGGCGACGACTAATAATCAGCTACCCCGTCGTCAGAAACACGGAGGTATGCAGCTACCGAGGTTGTCAGAAACACCGAGGTATGCACGAGCCTGGAGAGGCGGTACTCAGCTACCCCGTCGTCAGAAACACGGAGGTATGCAGCTACCGAGGTTGTCAGAAACACCAAGGTATGCACAAGCCTGGAGAGGTGGTACTCAGCTACCCCGTCGTCAGAAACACGGAGGTATGCAGCTACCGAGGTTGTCAGAAACACCGAGGTATGCACGAGCCTGGAGAGGCGACGACTAATACTTAGCTACCCCGTCGTCAGAAACACGGAGGTATGCAGCTACCGAGGTTGTCAAAAACACCGAGGTATGCACGAGCCTGGAGAGGCGGTACTCAGCTACCCCGTCGTCAGAAACACGGAGGTATGCAGCTACCGAGGTTGTCAGAAACACCGAGGTATGCACGAGCCTGGAGAGGCGGCACTCAGCTACCCCGTCGTCAGAAACACGGAGGTATGCACGAGCCTGGAGAGGCGACGACTAATACTCAACCTGGAGAGGCCACTCAACAATTTTCCCACCGGAAGACACTACAAGTCGGAAGGATGGCTTACTCCCCGGACAATTGGGTCAACTCCTTTACTTGTCAACCGGTACACCAAAAAGCCGTTCGACTAAGTAAAGGGGGGGCAGCTGTAGACCCCTAAAATTGTCCGGGTCGGAAATAAAGCTCAAAGACTCTCGAAGACCGAAGGAAAGTCAGCCAGAAGGACTCCTGGAAGACCCTAGGGTGATTCTTTGTAGGTCTAAAGGTCTTAGAGTAGCTTAGAATAAGGGTGTGCGAGGATTGGAGCTCAATACGCCCTCCTAGAGGTTCAGTACGGCCGTACTGAGCCATTTGAACTACAATACGGCCGTAGTGAAATCAATACGGCCGTACTGAAGTTTTTGAACTTCAGTACGGCCGTACCAAATTCAATACGGCCGTACTGTAGTTCAAAATGGCTCAGTACGGGCCGTAGTGAAATCAATACGGCCGTACTGAAGTTTTTGAACTTCAGTACGGCCGTACCAAATTCAATACGGCCGTACTATAGTTCAAAAACCCAGTACGGGCCGTATTGACCTCCCAGGCCGTATTGCGCCTCAATCCTATAAATAGGACGTCATTGGCACGTCCTCCCACACTTTTTCCAGACTTCTGGACCCTCTTGCTGAGGATTCTTGGGTTTTTGAGCTATTCTCTGCCCTAGGAACCTCTCTGAGAGCCAACCCGACTAAGTTCTTGAGTCATAAGCCTTGAAGCTTGAGACTCGAACAAGTCGAAGGGAAATCTCTTTGATTTCCATAGTTAATATTTGTTCTAGGGAAAGGAGCGAGCGAGCGTGTAGTGGGAAGGAGCGCCAAAAAGCCTCGTAACTCTTTTTGAATATATAAAAGCACGCTTCAAAGGTTTCTTTCCAAGTCCTTTCTTTTACCGCTTTCATTTATCGCTTTTTGATTGTTGCATTGCACGCTTTCAACATGTAGATAGTTTACTTATAATCGTTCTAATAAATAGGGGTAGTTTAGTAATTTTACGCTATTATTCATGAAATAATCCGTCATAGGGAACCCGAAAGGGGCGTTATGGGGTGCTAACACCTTCCCCGCACGTAATCGACTCCCTTACCCAACTCTGGTTGTAATGGCCAAGTTGATTTGTGAAAATCAATTGCCTTATATCTTTTTCCAATGTTTTGAGTAAAACATTGGTGGCGACTCCAAGAACCCCTTTTTGCGAAAACCACTAATCCATGGAGGGTCCCGCTTAGGATTAACATGGATTGGTGAGAATCATTTTAATAAAATTGTTAGTTCGATGAGGTTTCAGTTTGAAAATAAGTCGTTCTAACAATCCATCATCTTTCAAAACTTAAAAAGAGTCCGACCATCGTCGCGAATGCCAAGGTCCGTTTCGGCGGGTGGCGACAGGTGCGATCATACCAGCACTAATGCACCGGATCCTATCAAAACTCCGCAGTTAAGTGTGCTTGGGCGAGAGTAGTACTAGGATGGGTGACCTCCTGGGAAGTCCTCGTGTTTCACCTCTCTTTTTTTGCCGATTTCTTACTTACGTGGTTATTTGAATTTTTTTTCTTAAAAAAAATCGTCTCAGTTGTTTTTATCAAATTTAACTGTCTCAATTTTTTAACAGGGGTACTTTTGTCAAATTTTCAAACTATCTCGGATTGAACTCAAATATTAGCCTTAAAAATTCAAATTTTATGGCTAATATTTTTCCTTACAACCGCATATACTAATATTTTGCGTAATACTTGTCAGGTGCGATCATACCAGCACTAATGCACCGGATCCTATTAGAACTTCGCAGTTAAGCGTGCTTGGGCGAGAGTAGTACTAGGATGGGTGACCTCCTGGAAGTCCT
Organism: Cajanus cajan; assembly: GCF_000230855.2. Taxonomy (NCBI): domain Eukaryota; kingdom Viridiplantae; phylum Streptophyta; class Magnoliopsida; order Fabales; family Fabaceae; genus Cajanus; species Cajanus cajan. The sequence goes on along the minus strand of NC_138524.1, from coordinate 52,040,926 downwards.
TGTGTTGCACCTCTTTTTTTTTTACGATTTCTTACTTACGTGGTTATTTGAATTTTTTTTCTTAAAAAAAATCGTCTCAGTTGTTTTTCACAAATTTAACTGTCTCAATTTTTTAACAGGGGTACTTTTGTCAAATTTTCAAACTATCTCGGATTGAACTCAAATATTAGCCTTAAAAATTCAAATTTTAAGGCTAATATTTTTCCATACAACCGCATATACTAATATTTTGCGTAATACTTGTCAGGTGCGATCTTACCAGCACTAATGCACCGGATCCCATCAGAACACCGCAACTAAGCATGCTTGGGCGAGAGTAGTACCAGGATGGGTGACCTCCTGGGAAGTCCTCGTGTTGCACCTCTCTTTTTTTTGCCCATTTCTTACTTACGTGGTTATTTGAATTATTTTTCTTAAAAAAAATCGTCTCAGTTGTTTTTATCAAATTTAACTGTCTCAATTTTTTAACAGGGGTACTTTTGTCAAATTTTCAAACTATCTCGGATTGAACTCAAATATTAGCCTTAAAAATTCAAATTTTAAGGCTAATATTTTTCCTTACAACCGCATATACTAATATTTTGCGTAATACTTGTCAGGTGCGATCATACCAGCACTAATGCACCGGATCCCATCAGAATTCCGCAGTTAAGCGTGCTTGGGCGAGAGTAGTACTAGGATGGTTGACCTCCTGGGAAGTCCTCATGTTGCACCACTTTTTTTTTGCCGATTTCTTACTTACGTGGTTATTTGAATTTTTTTTCTTAAAAAAAATCGTCTCAGTTGTTTTTCTCAAATTTAACTGTCTCAATTTTTTAACAGGGGTACTTTTGTCAAATTTTCAAACTATCTCAGATTGAACTCAAATATTAGCCTTAAAAATTCAAATTTTAAGGCTAATATTTTTCCTTACAACCGCATATACCAATATTTTGCGTCATACTTGTCAGGCGCGATCATACCAGCACTAATGCAACGGATCCCATCAGAACTCCGCAGTTAAGCGTGCTTGGGCGAGAGTATTACTAGGATGGGTGACCTCCTGGGAAGTCCTCGTGTTGCACCTCTCTTTTTTTGCCGATTTCTTACTTACGTGGTTATTTGAATTTTTTTTCTTAAAAAAAATCGTCTCAGTTGTTTTTATCAAATTTAACTGTCTCAATTTTTTAACAGGGGTACTTTTGTCAAATTTTCAAACTATCTCGGATTGAACTCAAATATTAGCCTTAAAAATTCAAATTTTATGGCTAATATTTTTCCTTACAACCGCATATACTAATATTTTGCGTAATACTTGTCAGGTGCGATCATACCAGCACTAATGCACCGGATCCTAATAGAACTTCGCAGTTAAGCGTGCTTGGGCGAGAGTAGTACTAGGATTGGTGACCTCCTGGAAGTCCTCGTGTTGCACCTCTTTTTTTTTGCCGATTTCTTACTTACGTGGTTATTTGAATTTTTTTTCTTAAAAAAAATCATCTCAGTTGTTTTTCACAAATTTAACTGTCTCAATTTTTTAACAGGGGTACTTTTGTCAAATTTCAAACTATCTCGGATTGAACTCAAATATTAGCCTTAAAAATTCAAATTTTAAGGCTAATATTTTTACATACAACCGCATATACTAATATTTTGCGTAATACTTGTCAGGTGCGATCATACCAGCACTAATGCACCGGATCCCATCAGAACACCGCAACTAAGCGTGCTTGGGCGAGAGTAGTACTAGGATGGGTGACCTCCTGGGAAGTCCTCGTGTTGCACCTCTTTTTTTTTTGCCGATTTCTTTCTTACGTGGTTATTTGAATTTTTTTTCTTAAAAAAAATCGTCTCAGTTGTTTTTATCAAATTTAACTGTCTCAATTTTTTAACAGGGGTACTTTTGTCAAATTTTCAAACTATCTCGGATTGAACTCAAATATTAGCCTTAAAAATTCAAATTTTAAGGCTAATATTTTTCCTTACAACCGCATATACTAATATTTTGCGTAATACTTGTCAGGTGCGATCATACCAGCACTAATGCACCGGATCCCATCAGAACTCCGCAGGTAAGCCTGCTTGGGCGAGAGTAGTACTAGGATGGGTGACCTCCTGGGAAGTCCTCGTGTTGCACCTCTTTTTTTTTTGCCGATTTCTTACTTACGTGGTTATTTGAATTTTTTTTCTTAAAAAAAATCGTCTCAGTTGTTTTTGTCAAATTTAACTGTCTCAATTTTTTAACACGGGTACTTTTGTCAAATTTTCAAACTATCTCGGATTGAACTTAAATATTAGCCTTAAAAATTCAAATTTTAAGGCTACTATTTTTCCTTACAACCGCATATACTAATATTTTTCGTAACACTTGTCAGGTGCGATCATACCAGCACTAATGCACCGGATCCCATCAAAACTCCGCAGTTAAGCGTGCTTGGGCGAGAGTAGTACTAGGATGGGAGACCTCCTGGGAATTCCTCGTGTTGCACCTCTCTTTTTTGCCGATTTCTTACTTACGTGGTTATTTGAATTTTTTTTCTTAAAAAAAATCGTCTCAGTTGTTTTTCTCAAATTTAACTGTCTCAATTTTTTAACAGGGTACTTTTGTCAAATTTTCAAACTATCTCGGATTGAACTCAAATATTAGCCTTAAAAATTCAAATTTTAAGGCTGATATTTTTCCTTACAACCGCATATACTAATATTTTGCGTAATACTTGTCAGGCGCGATCATACCAGCACTAATGCACCGGATCCCATCAGAACTCCGCAGTTAAGCGTGCTTGGGCGAGGGTAGTACTAGAATGGGTGACCTCCTGGGAAGTCCTCGTGTTGCACCTCTCTTTTTTTGCCGATTTCTTACTTACGTGGTTATTTGAATTTTTTTTCTTAAAAAAAATCGTCTCAGTTTTTGTCAAATTTAACTGTCTCAATTTTTTAACAGGGGTACTTTTGTCAAATTTTCAAACTATCTCGGATTGAACTCAAATATTAGCCTTAAAAATTCAAATTTTAAGGGTAATATTTTTCCTTACAACCGCATATACTAATATTTTGCGTAATACTTGTCAGGTGCGATCATACCAGCACTAATGCACCGGATCCCATCAGAACTCCGCAGGTAAGCGTGCTTCGGCGAGAGTAGTACTAGGATGGGTGACCTCCTGGGAAGTCCTCGTGTTGCACCTCTCTTTTTTTGCCGATTTCTTACTTACGTGGTTATTTGAATTTTTTTTCTTAAAAAAAATCGTCTCAGTTGTTTTTGTCAAATTTAACTGTCTCAATTTTTTAACAGGGGTACTTTTGTCAAATTTTCAAACTATCTCGGATTGAACTCAAATATTAGCCTTAAAAATTCAACTTTTAAGGCTAATATTTTTCCTTACAACCGCATATACTAATATATTGCATAATACTTGTCAGGTGCGATCATACCAGCACTAATGCACCGGATCCCATCAGAACTCCGTAGCTAAGCGTGCTTGGGCGAGAGTAGTACTAGGATGGGTGACCTCCTGGGAAGTCCTCGTGTTGCACCTCTCATTTTTTGCCGATTTCTTACTTACGTGGTTATTTGAATTTTTTTTCTTAAAAAAAATCGTCTCAGTTGTTTTTCACAAATTTAACTGTCTCAATTTTTTAACAGGGGTACTTTTGTCAAATTTTCAAACTATCTCGGATTGAACTCAAATATTAGCCTTAAAAATTCAAATTTTATGGCTAATATTTTTCCTTACAACCGCATATACTAATATTTTGCGTAATACTTGTTAGGTGCGATCATACCAGCACTAATGCACCGGATCCTATTAGAACGTCGCAGTTAAGCGTGCTTGGGCGAGAGTAGAACAAGGATGGGTTACCTCCTGGGAAGTCCTCGTGTTGCACCTCTCTTTTTTTTTGCCGATTTCTTACTTACGTGGTTATTTGAATTTTTTTTCTTAAAAAAAATCGTCTCAGTTGTTTTTCACAAATTTAACTGTCTCAATTTTTTAACAGGGGTACTTTTGTCAAATTTTCAAACTATCTCGGATTGAACTCAAATATTAACCTTAAAAATTCAAATTTTAAGGCTAATATTTTTCCATACAACCGCATATACTAATATTTTGCGTAATACTTGTCAGGGGCGATCATACCAGCACTAATGCACCGGATCCCATCAGAACACCGCAACTAAGCGTGCTTGGGCGAGAGTAATACTAGGATGGGTGACCTCCTGGGAAGTCCTCGTGTTGCACCTCTTTTTTTTTTGCCGATTTCTTACTTACGTGGTTATTTGAATTTTTTTTCTTAAAAAAAATCGTCTCAGTTGTTTTTATCAAATTTAACTGTCTCAATTTTTTCACAGGGGTACTTTTGTCAAATTTTCAAACTATCTCGGATTGAACTCAAATATTAGCCTTAAAAATTCAAATTTTAAGCCTACTATTTTTCCTTACAACCGCATATACTAATATTTTGCGTAATACTTGTCAGGTGCGATCATACCAGCACTAATGCACCGGATCCCATCAAAACTCCGCAGTTAAGCGTGCTTGGGCGAGAGTAGTACTAGGATGGGAGACCTCCTGGGAATTCCTCGTGTTGCACCTCTCTTTTTTGCCGATTTCTTACTTATGTGGTTATTTGAATTTTTTTTCTTAAAAAAAATCGTCTCAGTTGTTTTTCTCAAATTTAACTGTCTCAATTTTTTAACAGGGTACTTTTGTCAAATTTTCAAACTATCTCGGATTGAACTCAAATATTAGCCTTAAAAATTCAAATTTTAAGGCTAATATTTTTCCTTACAACCGCATATACTAATATTTTGCGTAATACTTGTCAGGCGCGATCATACCAGCACTAATGCACCGGATCCCATCAGAACTCCGCAGTTAAGCGTGCTTGGGCGAGAGTAGTACCAGAATGGGTGACCTCCTGGGAAGTCCTCGTGTTGCACCTCTCTATTTTTGCCGATTTCTTACTTACGTGGTTATTTGAATTTTTTTTCTTAAAAAAAATCGTCTCAGTTGTTTTTGTCAAATTTAACTGTCTCAATTTTTTAACAGGGGTACTTTTGTCAAATTTTCAAACTATCTCGGATTGAACTCAAATATTAGCCTTAAAAATTCAAATTTTAAGGCTAATATTTTTCCTTACAACCGCATATACTAATATTTTGCGTAATACTTGTCAGGTGCGATCATACCAGCACTAATGCACCGGATCCCATCAGAACTCCGCAGGTAAGCGTGCTTCGGCGAGAGTAGTACTAGGATGGGTGACCTCCTGGGAAGTCCTCGTGTTGCACCTCTTTTTTTTTGCCGATTTCTTACTTACGTGGTTATTTGAATTTTTTTTCTTAAAAAAAATCGTCTCAGTTGTTTTTGTCAAATTTAACTGTCTCAATTTTTTAACAGGGGTACTTTTGTCAAATTTTCAAACTATCTCGGATTAAACTCAAATATTAGCCTTAAAAATTCAACTTTTAAGGCTAATATTTTTCCTTACAACCGCATATACTAATATATTGCATAATACTTGTCAGGTGCGATCATACCAGCACTAATGCACCGGATCCCATCAGAACTCCGTAGCTAAGCGTGCTTGGGCGAGAGTAGTACTAGGATGGGTGACCTCCTGGGAAGTCCTCGTGTTGCACCTCTCTTTTTTTGCCGATTTCTTACTTACGTGGTTATTTGAATTTTTTTTCTTAAAAAAAATCGTCTCAGTTGTTTTTCACAAATTTAACTGTCTCAATTTTTTAACAGGGGTACTTTTGTCAAATTTTCAAACTATCTCGGATTGAACTCAAATATTAGCCTTAAAAATTCAAATTTTATGGCTAATATTTTTCCTTACAACCGCATATACTAATATTTTGCGTAATACTTGTTAGGTGCGATCATACCAGCACTAATGCACCGGATCCTATTAGAACTTCGCAGTTAAGCGTGCTTGGGCGAGAGTAGAACAAGGATGGGTTACCTCCTGGGAAGTCCTCGTGTTGCACCTCTTTTTTTTTTGCCGATTTCTTACTTACGTGGTTATTTGAATTTTTTTTCTTAAAAAAAATCGTCTCAGTTGTTTTTCACAAATTTAACTGTCTCAATTTTTTAACAGGGGTACTTTTGTCAAATTTTCAAACTATCTCGGATTGAACTCAAATATTAACCTTAAAAATTCAAATTTTAAGGCTAATATTTTTCCATACAACCGCATATACTAATATTTTGCGTAATACTTGTCAGGGGCGATCATACCAGCACTAATGCACCGGATCCCATCAGAACACCGCAACTAAGCGTGCTTGGGCGAGATTAATACTAGGATGGGTGACCTCCTGGGAAGTCCTCGTGTTGCACCTCTTTTTTTTTTGCCGATTTCTTACTTACGTGGTTATTTGAATTTTTTTTCTTAAAAAAAATCGTCTCAGTTGTTTTTATCAAATTTAACTGTCTCAATTTTTTAACAGGGGTACTTTTGTCAAATTTTCAAACTATCTCGGATTGAACTCAAATATTAGCCTTAAAAATTCAAATTTTAAGGCTAATATTTTTCCTTACAACCGCATATACTAATATTTTGCGTAATACTTGTTAGTCGCGGTCATACCAGCACTAATGCACCGGATCCCATCAGAACTTTGCAGTTAAGCGTGCTTGGGCGAGAGTAGTACTAGGATGGGTGACCTCCTGGGAAGTCCTCGTGTTGCACCTCTCTTTTTTTGCCGATTTCTTACTTACGTGGTTATTTGAATTTTTTTTCTTAAAAAAAATCGTCTCAGTTGTTTTTATCAAATTTAACTGTCTCAATTTTTTAACAGGGGTACTTTTGTCAAATTTTCAAACTATCTCGGATTGAACTCAAATATTAGCCTTAAAAATTCAAATTTTATGGCTAATATTTTTCCTTACAACCGCATATACTAATATTTTGCGTAATACTTGTCAGGTGCGATCATACCAGCACTAATGCACGGGATCCAATCAGAACTCCGCAGTTAAGCGTGCTTGGGCGAGAGTAATACTAGGATGGGTGACCTCCTGGGAAGTCCTCGTGTTGCACCTCTCTTTTTTTGCCGATTTCTTACTTACGTGGTTATTGAATTTTTTTTCTTAAAAAAAACCGTCTCAGTTGTTTTTCTCAAATTTAACTGTCTCAATTTTTTAACAGGGGTACTTTTGTCAAATTTTCAAACTATCTCGGATTGAACTCAAATATTAGGCTTAAAAATTCAAATTTTAAGGCTAATATTTTTCCTTACAACCGCATATATTAATATTTTGCGTAATACTTGTCAGGTGCGATCATACCAGCACTAATGCACGGGATCCAATCAGAACTCCGCAGTTAAGCGTGCTTGGGCGAGAGTAATACTAGGATGGGTGACCTCTTGGGAAGTCCTCGTGTTGCACCTCTCTTTTTTTGCCGATTTCTTACTTACGTGGTTATTTGAATTTTTTTTCTTAAAAAAAATCGTCTCAGTTGTTTTTGTCAAATTTAACTGTCTCAATTTTTTAACAGGGGTACTTTTGTCAAATTTTCAAACTATCTCGGATTGAACTCAAATATTAGCCTTAAAAATTCAAATTTTAAGTCTAATATTTTTCCATACAACCGCATATACTAATATTTTGCGTAATACTTGTCAGGTGCGATCATACCAGGACTAATGCACCGGATCCCATCAGAACACCGCAGCTAAGCGTGCTTGGGCGAGAGTAGTACTAGGATGCGTGACCTCCTGGGAAGTCCTCGTGTTGCACCTCTTTATTTTTTGCCGATTTCTTACTTACGTGGTTATTTGAATTTTTTTTCTTAAAAAAAATCGTCTCAGTTGTTTTTGTCAAATTTAACTGTCTCAATTTTTTAACAGGGGTACTTTTGTCAAATTTTCAAACTATCTCGGATTGAACTCAAATATTAGCCTTAAAAATTCAAATTTTAAGGCTAATATTTTTACATACAACCGCATATACTAATATTTTGCGTAATACTTGTCAGGTGCGATAATACCAGCACTAATGCACCGGATCCCATCAAAACTCCGCAATTAAGTGTGCTTGGGCGAGAGTAGTACTAGGATGGGTGGCCTCCTGGGAAGTCCTCGTGTTGCACCTCTCTTTTTTTGCCGATTTCTTACTTACGTGGTTATTTGAATTTTTTTTCTTAAAAAAAATCGTCTCAGTTGTTTTTGTCAAATTTAACTGTCTCAATTTTTTAACAGGGGTACTTTTGTCAAATTTTCAAACTATCTCGGATTGAACTCAAATATTAGCCTTAAAAATTCAAATTTTAAGGCTAATATTTTTCCTTACAACCGCATATACTAATATTTTGCGTATTACTTGTCAGGTGCGATCATACCAGCACTAATGCACCGGATCCCATCAAAACTCCGCAATTAAGCGTGCTTGGCCGAGAGTAGTTCTAGGATGGGTGACCTCCTGGGAAGTCCTCGTGTTGCACCTCTTTTTTTTTGCCGATTTCTTACTTACGTGGTTATTTGAATTTTTTTTCTTAATAAAAATCGTCTCAGTTGTTTTTATCAAATTTAACTGTCTCAATTTTTTAACAGGGGTACTTTTGTCAAATTTTCAGACTATCTCGGATTGAACTCAAATATTAGCCTTAAAAATTCAAATTTTATGGCTAATATTTTTCCTTACAACCGCATATACTAATATTTTGCGTAATACTTGTGAGGTGCGATCATACCAGCACTAATGCATCGGATCCCATCAGAACTCCGCAGTTAAGCGTGCTTGGGCGAGAGTAGTACTAGGATGGGTGACCTCCTGGGAAGTCCTCGTGTTGCACCTCTCTTTTTTGCCGATTTCTTACTTACGTGGTAATTTGAATTTATTTTCTTAAAAAAAATCGTCTCAGTTGTTTTTGTCAAATTTAACTGTCTCAATTTTTTAACAGGGGTACTTTTGTCAAATTTTCAAACTATCTCGAATTGAACTCAAATATTAGCCTTAAAAATTCAAATTTTAAGGCAAATATTTTTCCTTACAACCGCATATACTAATATTTTGGGTAATACTTGTTAGGTGCGATCATACCAGCACTAATGCACCGGATCCCATCAGAACTCCGGAGTTAAGCGTGCTTGGGCGAGAGTAGCACTAGGACGGGTGACCTCCTGGGAAGTCCTCGTGTTGCACCTCTCTTTTTTTGCCGATTTCTTACTTACGTGGTTATTGAATTTTTTTTCTTAAAAAAAATCGTCTCAGTTGTTTTTGTCAAATTTAACTGTCTCAATTTTTTAACAGGGGTACTTTTGTCAAATTTTCAAACTATCTCGGATTGAACTCAAATATTAGGCTTAAAAATTCAAATTTTAAGGCTAATATTTTTCCTTACAACCGCATATACTAATATTTTGCGTAATACTTGTCAGGTGCGATCATACCAGCACTAATGCACCGGATCCCATCAGAACTCCGCAGTTAAGCGTGCTTGGGCGAGAGTAGTACTAGGATGGGTGACCTCCTGGGAAGTCCTCGTGTTGCACCTCTTTTTTTTTTGCCGATTTCTTACTTACGTGGTTATTTGAATTTTTTTTCTTAAAAAAAATCGTCTCAGTTGTTTTTGTCAAATTTAACTGTCTCAATTTTTTAGCAAGGCTACTTTTGTCAAATTTTCAAACTATCTCGGATTGAACTCAAATATTAGCCCTAAAAATTCAAATTTTATGGCTAATATTTTTACTTACAACCGCATATACTAATATTTTGCGTAATACTTGTCAGGTGCGATCATACCAGCACTAATGCATCGGATCCCATCAAAACTCCGCAGTTAAGCGTGCTTGGCGAGAGTAGTACTAGGATGGGTGACCTCCTGGGAAGTCCTCGTGTTGCACCTCTCTTTTTTTGCCGATTTCTTACTTACGTGGTTATTGAATTTTTTTTCTTAAAAAAAATCGTCTCAGTTGTTTTTGTCAAATTTAACTGTCTCAATTTTTTAACAGGGGTACTTTTGTCAAATTTTCAAACTATCTCGGATTGAACTCAAATATTAGGCTTAAAAATTCAAATTTTAAGGCTAATATTTTTCCTTACAACCGCATATACTAATATTTTGCGTAATACTTGTCAGGTGCGATCATACCAGCACTAATGCACCGGATCCCATCAGAACTCCGCAGTTAAGCGTGCTTGGGCGAGAGTAGTACTAGGATGTGTGACCTCCTGGGAAGTCCTCGTGTTGCACCTCTCTTTTTTTTGCCGATTTCTTACTTACGTGGTTATTTGAATTTTTTTTCTTAAAAAAAATCGTCTCAGTTGTTTTTGTCAAATTTAACTGTCTCAATTTTTTAACAAGGCTACTTTTGTCAAATTTTCAAACTATCTCGGATTGAACTCAAATATTAGCCTTAAAAATTCAAATTTTATGGCTAATATTTTTACTTACAACCGCATATACTAATATTTTGCGTAATACTTGTGAGGTGCGATCATACCAGCACTAATGCACCGGATCCCATCAAAACTCCGCAGTTAAGCGTGCTTGGGCGAGAGTAGTGCTAGGATGGGTGACCTCCTGGGAAGTCCTCGTGTTGCACCTCTCTTTTTTTGCCGATTTCTTACTTACGTTGTTATTTGAATTTTTTTTCTTAAAAAAAATCGTCTCAGTTGTTTTTGTCAAATTTAACTGTCTAAATTTTTTAACAGGGGTACTTTTGTCAAATTTTCCAACTATCTCGGATTGAACTCAAATATTAGGCTTAAAAATTCAAATTTTAAGGCTAATATTTTTCCTTACAACCGCATATACTAATATTTTGCGTAATACTTGTTAGGTGCGATCATACCAGCACTAATGCACCGGATCCCATCAAGACTCCGCAGTTAAGCGTGCTTTGGGCGAGAGTAGTACTAGGATGGGTGACCTCCTGGGAAGTCCTCGTGTTGCACCTCTCTTTTTTTGCCGATTTCTTCCTTACGTGGTTATTGAATTTTTTTTCTTAAAAAAATCGTCTCAGTTGTTTTTGTCAAATTTAACTGTCTCAATTTTTTAACAGGGGTACTTTTGTCAAATTTTCAAACTATCTCGGATTGAACTCAAATATTAGGCTTAAAAATTCAAATTTTAAGGCTAATATTTTTCCTTACAACCGCATATACTAATATTTTGCGTAATACTTGTCAGGTGCGATCATACCAGCACTAATGCACCGGATCCCATCAGAACTCCGCAATTAAGCGTGCTTGGGCGAGAGTAGTACTAGGATGGGTGACCTCCTGGGAAGTCCTCGTGTTGCACCTCTTTTTTTTTTGCCGATTTCTTACTTACGTGGTTATTTGAATTTTTTTTCTTAAAAAAAATCGTCTTAGTTGTTTTTGTCAAATTTAACTGTCTCAATTTTTTAACAAGGCTACTTTTGTCAAATTTTCAAACTATCTCGGATTGAACTCAAATATTAGCCTTAAAAATTCAAATTTTATGGCTAATATTTTTACTTACAACCGCATATACTAATATTTTGCGTAATACTTGTGAGGTGCGATCATACCAGCACTAATGCACCGGATCCCATCAAAACTCCGCAGTTAAGCGTACTTGGGCGAGAGTAGTACTAGGATGGGTGACCTCCTGGGAAGTCCTCGTGTTGCACCTCTCTTTTTTTGCCGATTTCTTACTTACGTGGTTATTTGAATTTTTTTTCTTAAAAAAAATCGTCTCAGTTGTTTTTGTCAAATTTAACTGTCTCAATTTTTTAACAGGCGTACTTTTGTCAAATTTTCCAACTATCTCGGATTGAACTCAAATATTAGCCTTAAAAATTCAAATTTTATGGCTAATATTTTTACTTACAACCGCATATACTAATATTTTGCGTAATACTTGTGAGGTGCGATCATACCAGCACTAATGCACCGGATCCCATCAAAACTCCGCAGTTAAGCGTGCTTGGGCGAGAGTAGTGCTAGGATGGGTGACCTCCTGGGAAGTCCTCGTGTTGCACCTCTCTTTTTTTGCCGATTTCTTACTTACGTGGTTATTTGAATTTTTTTTCTTAAAAAAAATCGTCTCAGTTGTTTTTGTCAAATTTAACTGACTAAATTTTTTAACAGGGGTACTTTTGTCAAATTTTCCAACTATCTCGGATTGAACTCAAATATTAGGCTTAAAAATTCAAATTTTAAGGCTAATATTTTTCCTTACAACCGCATATACTAATATTTTGCGTAATACTTGTTAGGTGCGATCATACCAGCACTAATGCACCGGATCCCATCAGGACTCCGCAGTTAAGCGTGCTTGGGCGAGAGTAGTACTAGGATGGGTGACCTCCTGGGAAGTCCTCGTGTTGCACCTCTCTTTTTTTGCCGATTTCTTACTTACGTGGTTATTTGAATTTTTTTTCTTAAAAAAAATCGTCTCAGTTGTTTTTGTCAAATTTAACTGTCTCAATTTTTTAACAGGGGTACTTTTGTCAAATATTCAAACTATCTCGGATTGAACTCAAATATTAGCCTTAAAAATTCAAATTTTAAGGCTAATATTTTTCCTTACAACCGCATATACTAATATTTTGCGTAATACTTGTCAGGTGCGATCATACCAGCACTAATGCACCTGATCCCATCAAAACTCCGCAATTAAGCGTGCTTGGGCGAGAGTAGTACTAGGATGGGTTCCTGGGAAGTCCTCGTGTTGCACCTCTCTTTTTTTGCCGATTTCTTACTTACGTGGTTATTGAATTTTTTTTCTTAAAAAAAACCGTCTCAGTTGTTTTTCTCAAATTTAACTGTCTCAATTTTTTAACAGGGGTACTTTTGTCAAATTTTCAAACTATCTCGGATTGAACTCAAATATTAGCCTTAAAAATTCAAATTTTAAGGCTAATATTTTTCCTTACAACCGCATATACTAATATTTTGCGTAATACTTGTCAGGTGCGATCATACCAGCACTAATGCACCGGATCCCATCAAAACTCCGCAATTAAGCGTGCTTGGCCGTGAGTAGTTCTAGGATGGGTGACCTCCTGGGAAGTCCTCGTGTTGCACCTCTCTTTTTTTGCCAATTTCTTACTTACGTGGTTATTTGAATTTTTTTTCTTAAAAAAAATCGTCTCAGTTGTTTTTGTCAAATTTAACTGTCTCAATTTTTTAACAGGGGTACTTTTGTCAAATTTTCAAACTATCTCGGATTGAACTCAAATATTAGCCTTAAAAATTCAAATTTTAAGGCTAATATTTTTCCTTACAACCGCATATACTAATATTTTGCGTAATACTTATCAGGTGCGATCATACCAGCACTAATGCACCGGATCCCATCAGAACTCCGCAGTTAAGCGTGCTTGGGCGAGAGTAGTACTGGGATGGGTCACCTCCGGGGAAGTCCTCGTGTTGCACCTCTCTTTTTTTTCCGATTTCTTACTTACGTGGTTATTTGAATTTTTTTTCTTAAAAAAAATCGTCTGAGTTGTTTTTGTCAAATTTAACTGTCTCAATTTTTTAACAGGGGTACTTTTGCCAAATTTTCAAACTATCTCGGATTGAACTCAAATATTAGCCTTAAAAATTCAAATTTTAAGGATAATATTTTTCCTTACAACCGCATATACTAATATTTTGCGTAATACTTGTCAGGTGCGATCATACCAGCACTAATGCACCGGATCCCATCAGAACTCCGCAGTTAAGCGTGCTTGGGCGAGAGTAGTACTAGGATGGGTGACCTCCGGGGAAGTCCTCGTGTTGCACCTCTCTTTTTTTGCCGATTTCTTACTTACGTGGTTATTTGAATTTTTTTTCTTAAAAAAAATCGTCTGAGTTGTTTTTGTCAAATTTAACTGTCTCAATTTTTTAACAGGGGTACTTTTGTCAAATTTTCAAACTATCTCGGATTGAACTCAAATATTAGCCTTAAAAATTCAAATTTTAAGGCTAATATTTTTCCTTACAACCGCATATACTAATATTTTGCATAATACTTGTTAGGTGCGATCATACCAGCACTAATGCACCGGATCCCATCAGAACTCCGCAGTTAAGCGTGCTTGGGCGAGAGTAGTACTAGGATGGGTGACCTCCGGGGAAGTCCTCGTGTTGCACCTCTCTTTTTTTGCCGATTTCTTACTTACGTGGTTATTTGAATTTTTTTTCTTAAAAAAAATCGTCTGAGTTGTTTTTGTCAAATTTAACTGTCTCAATTTTTTAACAGGGGTACTTTTGTCAAATTTTCAAACTATCTCGGATTGAACTCAAATATTAGCCTTAAAAATTCAAATTTTAAGGATAATATTTTTCCTTACAACCGCATATACTAATATTTTGCGTAATACTTGTCAGGTGCGATCATACCAGCACTAATGCACCGGATCCCATTAGAACTCCGCAGTTAAGCGTGCTTGTGCGAGAGTAGTACTAGGATGGGTGACCTCCTGGGAAGTCCTCGTGTTGCACCTCTTTTTTTTTTTGCCGATTTCTTACTTACGTGGTTATTTGAATTTTTTTTCTTAAAAAAAGTCGTCTCAGTTGTTTTTCTCAAATTTAACTGTCTCAATTTTTTAACAGGGGTACTTTTGTCAAATTTTCAAACTATCTCGGATTGAACTCAAATTTTTTCACGAGATAGACAAAAATTCAAATTTTATGGCTAATATTTTTCCTTACAACCGCATATACTAATATTTTGCGTAATACTTGTCAGGTGCGATCATACCAGCACTAATGCACCGGATCCCATCAGAACTCCGCAGTTAAGCGTGCTTGGGCGAGAGTAGTACTAGGATGGGTGACCTCCTGGGAAGTCCTCGTGTTGCACCTCTTTTTTTTTTTGCCGATTTCTTACTTACGTGGTTATTTGAATTTTTTTTCTTAAAAAAAGTCGTCTCAGTTGTTTTTCTCAAATTTAACTGTCTCAATTTTTTAACAGGGGTACTTTTGTCAAATTTTCAAACTATCTCGGATTGAACTCAAATTTTTTCACGAGATAGACAAAAATTCAAATTTTATGGCTAATATTTTTCCTTACAACCGCATATACTAATATTTTGCGTAATACTTGTTAGGTGCGATCATACCAGCACTAATGCACCGGATCCCATCAGAACTCCGCAGTTAAGCGTGCTTGGGCGAGAGTAGTACTAGGATTGGTGACCTCCTGGGAAGTCCTCGTGTTGCACCTCTTTTTTTTTTTGCCGATTTCTTACTTACGTGGTTATTTGAATTTTTTTTCTTAAAAAAAGTCGTCTCAGTTGTTTTTCTCAAATTTAACTGTCTCAATTTTTTAACAGGGGTACTTTTGTCAAATTTTCAAACTATCTCGGATTGAACTCAAATTTTTTCACGAGATAGACAAAAATTCAAATTTTATGGCTAATATTTTTCCTTACAACCGCATATACTAATATTTTGCGTAATACTTGTCAGGTGCGATCATACCAGCACTAATGCACCGGATCCCATCAGAACTCCGCAGTTAAGCGTGCTTGGGCGAGAGTAGTACTAGGATGGGTGACCTCCTGGGAAGTCCTCGTGTTGCACCTCTTTTTTTTTTGCCGATTTCTTACTTACGTGGTTATTTGAATTTTTTTTCTTAAAAAAAGTCGTCTGAGTTGTTTTTCTCAAATTTAACTGTCTCAATTTTTTAACAGGGGTACTTTTGTCAAATTTTCAAACTATCTCGGATTGAACTCAAATTTTTTCACGAGATAGACAAAAATTCAAATTTTATGGCTAATATTTTTCCTTACAACCGCATATACTAATATTTTGCGTAATACTTGTCAGGTGCGATCATACCAGCACTAATGCACGGGATCCCATCAGAACTCCGCAGTTAAGCGTGCTTGGGCGAGAGTAGTACTAGGATGGGTGACCTCCTGGGAAGTCCTCGTGTTGCACCTCTTTTTTTTTTTGCCGATTTCTTACTTACGTGGTTATTTGAATTTTTTTTCTTAAAAAAAGTCGTCTCAGTTGTTTTTCTCAAATTTAACTGTCTCAATTTTTTAACAGGGGTACTTTTGTCAAATTTTCAAACTATCTCGGATTGAACTCAAATTTTTTCACGAGATAGACAAAAATTCAAATTTTATGGCTAATATTTTTCCTTACAACCGCATATACTAATATTTTGCGTAATACTTGTCAGGTGCGATCATACCAGCACTAATGCACGGGATCCCATCAGAACTCCGCAATTAAGCGTGCTTGGGCGAGAGTAGTACTAGGATGGGTGACCTCCTGGGAAGTCCTCGTGTTGCACCTCTTTTTTTTTTTGCCGATTTCTTACTTACGTGGTTATTTGAATTTTTTTTCTTAAAAAAAGTCGTCTCAGTTGTTTTTCTCAAATTTAACTGTCTCAATTTTTTAACAGGGGTACTTTTGTCAAATTTTCAAACTATCTCGGATTGAACTCAAATTTTTTCACGAGATAGACAAAAATTCAAATTTTATGGCTAATATTTTTCCTTACAACCGCATATACTAATATTTTGCGTAATACTTGTCAGGTGCGATCATACCAGCACTAATGCACCGGATCCCATCAGAACTCCGCAGTTAAGCGTGCTTGGGCGAGAGTAGTACTAGGATGGGTGACCTCCTGGGAAGTCCTCGTGTTGCACCTCTTTTTTTTTTTGCCGATTTCTTACTTACGTGGTTATTTGAATTTTTTTTCTTAAAAAAAGTCGTCTGAGTTGTTTTTCTCAAATTTAACTGTCTCAATTTTTTAACAGGGGTACTTTTGTCAAATTTTCAAACTATCTCGGATTGAACTCAAATTTTTTCACGAGATAGACAAAAATTCAAATTTTATGGCTAATATTTTTCCTTACAACCGCATATACTAATATTTTGCGTAATACTTGTCAGGTGCGATCATACCAGCACTAATGCACGGGATCCCATCAGAACTCCGCAGTTAAGCGTGCTTGGGCGAGAGTAGTACTAGGATGGGTGACCTCCTGGGAAGTCCTCGTGTTGCACCTCTTTTTTTTTTTTGCCGATTTCTTACTTACGTGGTTATTTGAATTTTTTTTCTTAAAAAAAGTCGTCTCAGTTGTTTTTCTCAAATTTAACTGTCTCAATTTTTTAACAGGGGTACTTTTGTCAAATTTTCAAACTATCTCGGATTGAACTCAAATTTTTTCACGAGATAGACAAAAATTCAAATTTTATGGCTAATATTTTTCCTTACAACCGCATATACTAATATTTTGCGTAATACTTGTCAGGTGCGATCATACCAGCACTAATGCACGGGATCCCATCAGAACTCCGCAGTTAAGCGTGCTTGGGCGAGAGTAGTACTAGGATGGGTGACCTCCTGGGAAGTCCTCGTGTTGCACCTCTTTTTTTTTTTGCCGATTTCTTACTTACGTGGTTATTTGAATTTTTTTTCTTAAAAAAAGTCGTCTCAGTTGTTTTTCTCAAATTTAACTGTCTCAATTTTTTAACAGGGGTACTTTTGTCAAATTTTCAAACTATCTCGGATTGAACTCAATTTTTTTCACGAGATAGACAAAAATTCAAATTTTATGGCTAATATTTTTCCTTACAACCGCATATACTAATATTTTGCGTAATACTTGTCAGGTGCGATCATACCAGCACTAATGCACCGGATCCCATCAGAACTCCGCAGTTAAGCGTGCTTGGGCGAGAGTAGTACTAGGATGGGTGACCTCCTGGGAAGTCCTCGTGTTGCACCTCTTTTTTTTTTTGCCGATTTCTTACTTACGTGGTTATTTGAATTTTTTTTCTTAAAAAAAGTCGTCTCAGTTGTTTTTCTCAAATTTAACTGTCTCAATTTTTTAACAGGGGTACTTTTGTCAAATTTTCAAACTATCTCGGATTGAACTCAAATTTTTTCACGAGATAGACAAAAATTCAAATTTTATGGCTAATATTTTTCCTTACAACCGCATATACTAATATTTTGCGTAATACTTGTCAGGTGCGATCATACCAGCACTAATGCACCGGATCCCATCAGAACTCCGCAGTTAAGCGTGCTTGGGCGAGAGTAGTACTAGGATGGGTGACCTCCTGGGAAGTCCTCGTGTTGCACCTCTTTTTTTTTTTTGCCGATTTCTTACTTACGTGGTTATTTGAATTTTTTTTCTTAAAAAAAGTCGTCTCAGTTGTTTTTCTCAAATTTAACTGTCTCAATTTTTTAACAGGGGTACTTTTGTCAAATTTTCAAACTATCTCGGATTGAACTCAAATTTTTTCACGAGATAGACAAAAATTCAAATTTTATGGCTAATATTTTTCCTTACAACCGCATATACTAATATTTTGCGTAATACTTGTCAGGTGCGATCATACCAGCACTAATGCACCGGATCCCATCAGAACTCCGCAGTTAAGCGTGCTTGGGCGAGAGTAGTACTAGGATGGGTGACCTCCTGGGAAGTCCTCGTGTTGCACCTCTTTTTTTTTTTGCCGATTTCTTACTTACGTGGTTATTTGAATTTTTTTTCTTAAAAAAAGTCGTCTCAGTTGTTTTTCTCAAATTTAACTGTCTCAATTTTTTAACAGGGGTACTTTTGTCAAATTTTCAAACTATCTCGGATTGAACTCAATTTTTTTCACGAGATAGACAAAAATTCAAATTTTATGGCTAATATTTTTCCTTACAACCGCATATACTAATATTTTGCGTAATACTTGTCAGGTGCGATCATACCAGCACTAATGCACCGGATCCCATCAGAACTCCGCAGTTAAGCGTGCTTGGGCGAGAGTAGTACTAGGATGGGTGACCTCCTGGGAAGTCCTCGTGTTGCACCTCTTTTTTTTTTTGCCGATTTCTTACTTACGTGGTTATTTGAATTTTTTTTCTTAAAAAAAGTCGTCTCAGTTGTTTTTCTCAAATTTAACTGTCTCAATTTTTTAACAGGGGTACTTTTGTCAAATTTTCAAACTATCTCGGATTGAACTCAAATTTTTTCACGAGATAGACAAAAATTCAAATTTTATGGCTAATATTTTTCCTTACAACCGCATATACTAATATTTTGCGTAATACTTGTCAGGTGCGATCATACCAGCACTAATGCACCGGATCCCATCAGAACTCCGCAGTTAAGCGTGCTTGGGCGAGAGTAGTACTAGGATGGGTGACCTCCTGGGAAGTCCTCGTGTTGCACCTCTTTTTTTTTTTTGCCGATTTCTTACTTACGTGGTTATTTGAATTTTTTTTCTTAAAAAAAGTCGTCTCAGTTGTTTTTCTCAAATTTAACTGTCTCAATTTTTTAACAGGGGTACTTTTGTCAAATTTTCAAACTATCTCGGATTGAACTCAAATTTTTTCACGAGATAGACAAAAATTCAAATTTTATGGCTAATATTTTTCCTTACAACCGCATATACTAATATTTTGCGTAATACTTGTCAGGTGCGATCATACCAGCACTAATGCACCGGATCCCATCAGAACTCCGCAGTTAAGCGTGCTTGGGCGAGAGTAGTACTAGGATGGGTGACCTCCTGGGAAGTCCTCGTGTTGCACCTCTTTTTTTTTTTGCCGATTTCTTACTTACGTGGTTATTTGAATTTTTTTTCTTAAAAAAAGTCGTCTCAGTTGTTTTTCTCAAATTTAACTGTCTCAATTTTTTAACAGGGGTACTTTTGTCAAATTTTCAAACTATCTCGGATTGAACTCAAATTTTTTCACGAGATAGACAAAAATTCAAATTTTATGGCTAATATTTTTCCTTACAACCGCATATACTAATATTTTGCGTAATACTTGTCAGGTGCGATCATACCAGCACTAATGCACCGGATCCCATCAGAACTCCGCAGTTAAGCGTGCTTGGGCGAGAGTAGTACTAGGATGGGTGACCTCCTGGGAAGTCCTCGTGTTGCACCTCTTTTTTTTTTGCCGATTTCTTACTTACGTGGTTATTTGAATTTTTTTTCTTAAAAAAAGTCGTCTCAGTTGTTTTTCTCAAATTTAACTGTCTCAATTTTTTAACAGGGGTACTTTTGTCAAATTTTCAAACTATCTCGGATTGAACTCAAATTTTTTCACCAGATAGACAAAAATTCAAATTTTATGGCTAATATTTTTCCTTACAACCGCATATACTAATATTTTGCGTAATACTTGTCAGGTGCGATCATACCAGCACTAATGCACGGGATCCCATCAGAACTCCGCAGTTAAGCGTGCTTGGGCGAGAGTAGTACTAGGATGGGTGACCTCCTGGGAAGTCCTCGTGTTGCACCTCTTTTTTTTTTTGCCGATTTCTTACTTACGTGGTTATTTGAATTTTTTTTCTTAAAAAAAGTCGTCTCAGTTGTTTTTCTCAAATTTAACTGTCTCAATTTTTTAACAGGGGTACTTTTGTCAAATTTTCAAACTATCTCGGATTGAACTCAAATTTTTTCACGAGATAGACAAAAATTCAAATTTTATGGCTAATATTTTTCCTTACAACCGCATATACTAATATTTTGCGTAATACTTGTCAGGTGCGATCATACCAGCACTAATGCACGGGATCCCATCAGAACTCCGCAGTTAAGCGTGCTTGGGCGAGAGTAGTACTAGGATGGGTGACCTCCTGGGAAGTCCTCGTGTTGCACCTCTTTTTTTTTTTGCCGATTTCTTACTTACGTGGTTATTTGAATTTTTTTTCTTAAAAAAAGTCGTCTCAGTTGTTTTTCTCAAATTTAACTGTCTCAATTTTTTAACAGGGGTACTTTTGTCAAATTTTCAAACTATCTCGGATTGAACTCAAATTTTTTCACGAGATAGACAAAAATTCAAATTTTATGGCTAATATTTTTCCTTACAACCGCATATACTAATATTTTGCGTAATACTTGTCAGGTGCGATCATACCAGCACTAATGCACCGGATCCCATCAGAACTCCGCAGTTAAGCGTGCTTGGGCGAGAGTAGTACTAGGATGGGTGACCTCCTGGGAAGTCCTCGTGTTGCACCCCTTTTTTTTTTTGCCGATTTCTTACTTACGTGGTTATTTGAATTTTTTTTCTTAAAAAAAGTCGTCTGAGTTGTTTTTCTCAAATTTAACTGTCTCAATTTTTTAACAGGGGTACTTTTGTCAAATTTTCAAACTATCTCGGATTGAACTCAAATTTTTTCACGAGATAGACAAAAATTCAAATTTTATGGCTAATATTTTTCCTTACAACCGCATATACTAATATTTTGCGTAATACTTGTCAGGTGCGATCATACCAGCACTAATGCACGGGATCCCATCAGAACTCCGCAGTTAAGCGTGCTTGGGCGAGAGTAGTACTAGGATGGGTGACCTCCTGGGAAGTCCTCGTGTTGCACCTCTTTTTTTTTTTTGCCGATTTCTTACTTACGTGGTTATTTGAATTTTTTTTCTTAAAAAAAGTCGTCTCAGTTGTTTTTCTCAAATTTAACTGTCTCAATTTTTTAACAGGGGTACTTTTGTCAAATTTTCAAACTATCTCGGATTGAACTCAAATTTTTTCACGAGATAGACAAAAATTCAAATTTTATGGCTAATATTTTTCCTTACAACCGCATATACTAATATTTTGCGTAATACTTGTCAGGTGCGATCATACCAGCACTAATGCACGGGATCCCATCAGAACTCCGCAGTTAAGCGTGCTTGGGCGAGAGTAGTACTAGGATGGGTGACCTCCTGGGAAGTTCTCGTGTTGCACCTCTTTTTTTTTTTGCCGATTTCTTACTTACGTGGTTATTTGAATTTTTTTTCTTAAAAAAAGTCGTCTCAGTTGTTTTTCTCAAATTTAACTGTCTCAATTTTTTAACAGGGGTACTTTTGTCAAATTTTCAAACTATCTCGGATTGAACTCAATTTTTTTCACGAGATAGACAAAAATTCAAATTTTATGGCTAATATTTTTCCTTACAACCGCATATACTAATATTTTGCGTAATACTTGTCAGGTGCGATCATACCAGCACTAATGCACCGGATCCCATCAGAACTCCGCAGTTAAGCGTGCTTGGGCGAGAGTAGTACTAGGATGGGTGACCTCCTGGGAAGTCCTCGTGTTGCACCTCTTTTTTTTTTTGCCGATTTCTTACTTACGTGGTTATTTGAATTTTTTTTCTTAAAAAAAGTCGTCTCAGTTGTTTTTCTCAAATTTAACTGTCTCAATTTTTTAACAGGGGTACTTTTGTCAAATTTTCAAACTATCTCGGATTGAACTCAAATTTTTTCACGAGATAGACAAAAATTCAAATTTTATGGCTAATATTTTTCCTTACAACCGCATATACTAATATTTTGCGTAATACTTGTCAGGTGCGATCATACCAGCACTAATGCACCGGATCCCATCAGAACTCCGCAGTTAAGCGTGCTTGGGCGAGAGTAGTACTAGGATGGGTGACCTCCTGGGAAGTCCTCGTGTTGCACCTCTTTTTTTTTTTTGCCGATTTCTTACTTAAGTGGTTATTTGAATTTTTTTTCTTAAAAAAAGTCGTCTCAGTTGTTTTTCTCAAATTTAACTGTCTCAATTTTTTAACAGGGGTACTTTTGTCAAATTTTCAAACTATCTCGGATTGAACTCAAATTTTTTCACGAGATAGACAAAAATTCAAATTTTATGGCTAATATTTTTCCTTACAACCGCATATACTAATATTTTGCGTAATACTTGTCAGGTGCGATCATACCAGCACTAATGCACCGGATCCCATCAGAACTCCGTAGTTAAGCGTGCTTGGGCGAGAGTAGTACTAGGATGGGTGACCTCCTGGGAAGTCCTCGTGTTGCACCTCTTTTTTTTTTTGCCGATTTCTTACTTACGTGGTTATTTGAATTTTTTTTCTTAAAAAAAGTCGTCTCAGTTGTTTTTCTCAAATTTAACTGTCTCAATTTTTTAACAGGGGTACTTTTGTCAAATTTTCAAACTATCTCGGATTGAACTCAAATTTTTTCACGAGATAGACAAAAATTCAAATTTTATGGCTAATATTTTTCCTTACAACCGCATATACTAATATTTTGCGTAATACTTGTCAGGTGCGATCATACCAGCACTAATGCACCGGATCCCATCAGAACTCCGCAGTTAAGCGTGCTTGGGCGAGAGTAGTACTAGGATGGGTGACCTCCTGGGAAGTCCTCGTGTTGCACCTCTTTTTTTTTTTGCCGATTTCTTACTTACGTGGTTATTTGAATTTTTTTTCTTAAAAAAAGTCGTCTCAGTTGTTTTTCTCAAATTTAACTGTCTCAATTTTTTAACAGGGGTACTTTTGTCAAATTTTCAAACTATCTCGGATTGAACTCAAATTTTTTCACGAGATAGACAAAACTGGGAAGTCCTCGTGTTGCACCTCTTTTTTTTTTTTGCCGATTTCTTACTTACGTGGTTATTTGAATTTTTTTTCTTAAAAAAAGTCGTCTCAGTTGTTTTTCTCAAATTTAACTGTCTCAATTTTTTAACAGGGGTACTTTTGTCAAATTTTCAAACTATCTCGGATTGAACTCAAATTTTTTCACGAGATAGACAAAAATTCAAATTTTATGGCTAATATTTTTCCTTACAACCGCATATACTAATATTTTGCGTAATACTTGTCAGGTGCGATCATACCAGCACTAATGCACCGGATCCCATCAGAACTCCGCAGTTAAGCGTGCTTGGGCGAGAGTAGTACTAGGATGGGTGACCTCCTGGGAAG
Source organism: Cajanus cajan (assembly GCF_000230855.2). Classification (NCBI taxonomy): domain Eukaryota; kingdom Viridiplantae; phylum Streptophyta; class Magnoliopsida; order Fabales; family Fabaceae; genus Cajanus; species Cajanus cajan. Next base: position 52,017,318 of record NC_138524.1, on the reverse strand, counting down.
TCCTCGTGTTGCACCTCTTTTTTTTTTTGCCGATTTCTTACTTACGTGGTTATTTGAATTTTTTTTCTTAAAAAAAGTCGTCTCAGTTGTTTTTCTCAAATTTAACTGTCTCAATTTTTTAACAGGGGTACTTTTGTCAAATTTTCAAACTATCTCGGATTGAACTCAAATTTTTTCACGAGATAGACAAAAATTCAAATTTTATGGCTAATATTTTTCCTTACAACCGCATATACTAATATTTTGCGTAATACTTGTCAGGTGCGATCATACCAGCACTAATGCACCGGATCCCATCAGAACTCCGCAGTTAAGCGTGCTTGGGCGAGAGTAGTACTAGGATGGGTGACCTCCTGGGAAGTCCTCGTGTTGCACCTCTTTTTTTTTTTTGCCGATTTCTTACTTACGTGGTTATTTGAATTTTTTTTCTTAAAAAAAGTCGTCTCAGTTGTTTTTCTCAAATTTAACTGTCTCAATTTTTTAACAGGGGTACTTTTGTCAAATTTTCAAACTATCTCGGATTGAACTCAAATTTTTTCACGAGATAGACAAAAATTCAAATTTTATGGCTAATATTTTTCCTTACAACCGCATATACTAATATTTTGCGTAATACTTGTCAGGTGCGATCATACCAGCACTAATGCACCGGATCCCATCAGAACTCCGCAGTTAAGCGTGCTTGGGCGAGAGTAGTACTAGGATGGGTGACCTCCTGGGAAGTCCTCGTGTTGCACCTCTTTTTTTTTTTTGCCGATTTCTTACTTACGTGGTTATTTGAATTTTTTTTCTTAAAAAAAGTCGTCTCAGTTGTTTTTCTCAAATTTAACTGTCTCAATTTTTTAACAGGGGTACTTTTGTCAAATTTTCAAACTATCTCGGATTGAACTCAAATTTTTTCACGAGATAGACAAAAATTCAAATTTTATGGCTAATATTTTTCCTTACAACCGCATATACTAATATTTTGCGTAATACTTGTCAGGTGCGATCATACCAGCACTAATGCACCGGATCCCATCAGAACTCCGCAGTTAAGCGTGCTTGGGCGAGAGTAGTACTAGGATGGGTGACCTCCTGGGAAGTCCTTGTGTTGCACCTCTTTTTTTTTTTGCCGATTTCTTACTTACGTGGTTATTTGAATTTTTTTTCTTAAAAAAAGTCGTCTCAGTTGTTTTTCTCAAATTTAACTGTCTCAATTTTTTAACAGGGGTACTTTTGTCAAATTTTCAAACTATCTCGGATTGAACTCAAATTTTTTCACGAGATAGACAAAAATTCAAATTTTATGGCTAATATTTTTCCTTACAACCGCATATACTAATATTTTGCGTAATACTTGTCAGGTGCGATCATACCAGCACTAATGCACCGGATCCAATCAGAACTCTGCAGTTAAGCGTGCTTGGGCGAGAGTAGTACTAGGATGGGTGACCTCCTGGGAAGTCCTCGTGTTGCACCTCTTTTTTTTTTTTGCCGATTTCTTACTTACGTGGTTATTTGAATTTTTTTTCTTAAAAAAAGTCGTCTCAGTTGTTTTTCTCAAATTTAACTGTCTCAATTTTTTAACAGGGGTACTTTTGTCAAATTTTCAAACTATCTCGGATTGAACTCAAATTTTTTCACGAGATAGACAAAAATTCAAATTTTATGGCTAATATTTTTCCTTACAACCGCATATACTAATATTTTGCGTAATACTTGTCAGGTGCGATCATACAAGCACTAATGCACCGGATCCCATCAGAACTCCGCAGTTAAGCGTGCTTGGGCGAGAGTAGTAATAGGATGGGTGACCTCCTGGGAAGTCCTCGTGTGGCACCTCTTTTTTTTTTTGCCGATTTCTTACTTACGTGGTTATTTGAATTTTTTTTCTTAAAAAAAGTCGTCTCAGTTGTTTTTCTCAAATTTAACTGTCTCAATTTTTTAACAGGGGTACTTTTGTCAAATTTTCAAACTATCTCGGATTGAACTCAAATTTTTTCACGAGATAGACAAAAATTCAAATTTTATGGCTTATATTTTTCCTTACAACCGCATATACTAATATTTTGCGTAATACTTGTCAGGTGCGATCATACCAGCACTAATGCACCGGATCCCATCAGAACTCCGCAGGTAAGCGTGCTTGGGCGAGAGTAGTACTAGGATGGGTGACCTCCTGGGAAGTCCTCGTGTTGCACCTCTTTTTTTTTTGCCGATTTCTTACTTACGTGGTTATTTGAATTTTTTTTCTTAAAAAAAGTCGTCTCAGTTGTTTTTCTCAAATTTAACTGTCTCAATTTTTTAACAGGGGTACTTTTGTCAAATTTTCAAACTATCTCGGATTGAACTCAAATTTTTTCACGAGATAGACAAAAATTCAAATTTTATGGCTAATATTTTTCCTTACAACCGCATATACTAATATTTTGCGTAATACTTGTCAGGTGCGATCATACCAGCACTAATGCACCGGATCCCATCAGAACTCCGCAGTTAAGCGTGCTTGGGCGAGAGTAGTACTAGGATGGGTGACCTCCTGGGAAGTCCTCGTGTTGCACCTCTTTTTTTTTTTGCCGATTTCTTACTTACGTGGTTATTTGAATTTTTTTTCTTAAAAAAAGTCGTCTCAGTTGTTTTTCTCAAATTTAACTGTCTCAATTTTTTAACAGGGGTACTTTTGTCAAATTTTCAAACTATCTCGGATTGAACTCAAATTTTTTCACGAGATAGACAAAAATTCAAATTTTATGGCTAATATTTTTCCTTACAACCGCATATACTAATATTTTGCGTAATACTTGTCAGGTGCGATCATACCAGCACTAATGCACCGGATCCCATCAGAACTCCGCAGTTAAGCGTGCTTGGGCGAGAGTAGTACTAGGATGGGTGACCTCCTGGGAAGTCCTCGTGTTGCACCTCTTTTTTTTTTTGCCGATTTCTTACTTACGTGGTTATTTGAATTTTTTTTCTTAAAAAAAGTCGTCTCAGTTGTTTTTCTCAAATTTAACTGTCTCAATTTTTTAACAGGGGTACTTTTGTCAAATTTTCAAACTATCTCGGATTGAACTCAAATTTTTTCACGAGATAGACAAAAATTCAAATTTTATGGCTTATATTTTTCCTTACAACCGCATATACTAATATTTTGCGTAATACTTGTCAGGTGCGATCATACCAGCACTAATGCACCGGATCCCATCAGAACTCCGCAGGTAAGCGTGCTTGGGCGAGAGTAGTACTAGGATGGGTGACCTCCTGGGAAGTCCTCGTGTTGCACCTCTTTTTTTTTTGCCGATTTCTTACTTACGTGGTTATTTGAATTTTTTTTCTTAAAAAAAGTCGTCTCAGTTGTTTTTCTCAAATTTAACTGTCTCAATTTTTTAACAGGGGTACTTTTGTCAAATTTTCAAACTATCTCGGATTGAACTCAAATTTTTTCACGAGATAGACAAAAATTCAAATTTTATGGCTAATATTTTTCCTTACAACCGCATATACTAATATTTTGCGTAAAACTTGTCAGGTGCGATCATACCAGCACTAATGCACCGGATCCCATCAGAACTCCGCAGTTAAGCGTGCTTGGGCGAGAGTAGTACTAGGATGGGTGACCTCCTGGGAAGTCCTCGTGTTGCACCTCTTTTTTTTTTTGCCGATTTCTTACTTACGTGGTTATTTGAATTTTTTTTCTTAAAAAAAGTCGTCTCAGTTGTTTTTCTCAAATTTAACTGTCTCAATTTTTTAACAGGGGTACTTTTGTCAAATTTTCAAACTATCTCGGATTGAACTCAAATTTTTTCACGAGATAGACAAAAATTCAAATTTTATGGCTAATATTTTTCCTTACAACCGCATATACTAATATTTTGCGTAATACTTGTCAGGTGCGATCATACCAGCACTAATGCACCGGATCCCATCAGAACTCCGCAGTTAAGCGTGCTTGGGCGAGAGTAGTACTAGGATGGGTGACCTCCTGGGAAGTCCTCGTGTTGCACCTCTTTTTTTTTTTGCCGATTTCTTACTTACGTGGTTATTTGAATTTTTTTTCTTAAAAAAAGTCGTCTCAGTTGTTTTTCTCAAATTTAACTGTCTCAATTTTTTAACAGGGGTACTTTTGTCAAATTTTCAAACTATCTCGGATTGAACTCAAATTTTTTCACGAGATAGACAAAAATTCAAATTTTATGGCTAATATTTTTCCTTACAACCGCATATACTAATATTTTGCGTAATACTTGTCAGGTGCGATCATACCAGCACTAATGCACCGGATCCCATCAGAACTCCGCAGTTAAGCGTGCTTGGGCGAGAGTAGTACTAGGATGGGTGACCTCCTGGGAAGTCCTCGTGTTGCACCTCTTTTTTTTTTTTGCCGATTTCTTACTTACGTGGTTATTTGAATTTTTTTTCTTAAAAAAAGTCGTCTCAGTTGTTTTTCTCAAATTTAACTGTCTCAATTTTTTAACAGGGGTACTTTTGTCAAATTTTCAAACTATCTCGGATTGAACTCAAATTTTTTCACGAGATAGACAAAAATTCAAATTTTATGGCTAATATTTTTCCTTACAACCGCATATACTAATATTTTGCGTAATACTTGTCAGGTGCGATCATACCAGCACTAATGCACCGGATCCCATCAGAACTCCGCAGTTAAGCGTGCTTGGGCGAGAGTAGTACTAGGATGGGTGACCTCCTGGGAAGTCCTCGTGTTGCACCTCTTTTTTTTTTTTGCCGATTTCTTACTTACGTGGTTATTTGAATTTTTTTTCTTAAAAAAAGTCGTCTCAGTTGTTTTTCTCAAATTTAACTGTCTCAATTTTTTAACAGGGGTACTTTTGTCAAATTTTCAAACTATCTCGGATTGAACTCAAATTTTTTCACGAGATAGACAAAAATTCAAATTTTATGGCTAATATTTTTCCTTACAACCGCATATACTAATATTTTGCGTAATACTTGTCAGGTGCGATCATACCAGCACTAATGCACCGGATCCCATCAGAACTCCGCAGTTAAGCGTGCTTGGGCGAGAGTAGTACTAGGATGGGTGACCTCCTGGGAAGTCCTTGTGTTGCACCTCTTTTTTTTTTTGCCGATTTCTTACTTACGTGGTTATTTGAATTTTTTTTCTTAAAAAAAGTCGTCTCAGTTGTTTTTCTCAAATTTAACTGTCTCAATTTTTTAACAGGGGTACTTTTGTCAAATTTTCAAACTATCTCGGATTGAACTCAAATTTTTTCACGAGATAGACAAAAATTCAAATTTTATGGCTAATATTTTTCCTTACAACCGCATATACTAATATTTTGCGTAATACTTGTCAGGTGCGATCATACCAGCACTAATGCACCGGATCCAATCAGAACTCTGCAGTTAAGCGTGCTTGGGCGAGAGTAGTACTAGGATGGGTGACCTCCTGGGAAGTCCTCGTGTTGCACCTCTTTTTTTTTTTTGCCGATTTCTTACTTACGTGGTTATTTGAATTTTTTTTCTTAAAAAAAGTCGTCTCAGTTGTTTTTCTCAAATTTAACTGTCTCAATTTTTTAACAGGGGTACTTTTGTCAAATTTTCAAACTATCTCGGATTGAACTCAAATTTTTTCACGAGATAGACAAAAATTCAAATTTTATGGCTTATATTTTTCCTTACAACCGCATATACTAATATTTTGCGTAATACTTGTCAGGTGCGATCATACCAGCACTAATGCACCGGATCCCATCAGAACTCCGCAGGTAAGCGTGCTTGGGCGAGAGTAGTACTAGGATGGGTGACCTCCTGGGAAGTCCTCGTGTTGCACCTCTCTTATTTTTTGCCGATTTCTTACTTACGTGGTTATTTGAATTTTTTTTCTTAAAAAAAGTCGTCTCAGTTGTTTTTCTCAAATTTAACTGTCTCAATTTTTTAACAGGGGTACTTTTGTCAAATTTTCAAACTATCTCGGATTGAACTCAAATTTTTTCACGAGATAGACAAAAATTCAAATTTTATGGCTAATATTTTTCCTTACAACCGCATATACTAATATTTTGCGTAATACTTGTCAGGTGCGATCATACCAGCACTAATGCACCGGATCCCATCAGAACTCCGCAGTTAAGCGTGCTTGGGCGAGAGTAGTACTAGGATGGGTGACCTCCTGGGAAGTCCTCGTGTTGCACCTCTTTTTTTTTTTGCCGATTTCTTTCTTACGTGGTTATTTGAATTTTTTTTCTTAAAAAAAGTCGTCTCAGTTGTTTTTCTCAAATTTAACTGTCTCAATTTTTTAACAGGGGTACTTTTGTCAAATTTTCAAACTATCTCGGATTGAACTCAAATTTTTTCACGAGATAGACAAAAATTCAAATTTTATGGCTAATATTTTTCCTTACAACCGCATATACTAATATTTTGCGTAATACTTGTCAGGTGCGATCATACCAGCACTAATGCACCGGATCCCATCAGAACTCCGCAGGTAAGCGTGCTTGGGCGAGAGTAGTACTAGGATGGGTGACCTCCTGGGAAGTCCTCGTGTTGCACCTCTTTTTTTTTTTTGCCGATTTCTTACTTACGTGGTTATTTGAATTTTTTTTCTTAAAAAAAGTCGTCTCAGTTGTTTTTCTCAAATTTAACTATCTCAATTTTTTAACAGGGCTACTTTTGTCAAATTTTCAAACTATCTCGGATTGAACTCAAATTTTTTCACGAGATAGACAAAAATTCAAATTTTATGGCTAATATTTTTCCTTACAACCGCATATACTAATATTTTGCGTAATACTTGTCGGGTGCGATCATACCAGCACTAATGCACCGGATCCCATCAGAACTCCGCAGTTAAGCGTGCTTGGGCGAGAGTAGTACTAGGATGGGTGACCTCCTGGGAAGTCCTCGTGTTGCACCTCTTTTTTTTTTTGCCGATTTCTTACTTACGTGGTTATTTGAATTTTTTTTCTTAAAAAAAGTCGTCTCAGTTGTTTTTCTCAAATTTAACTGTCTCAATTTTTTAACAGGGGTACTTTTGTCAAATTTTCAAACTATCTCGGATTGAACTCAAATTTTTTCACGAGATAGACAAAAATTCAAATTTTATGGCTAATATTTTTCCTTACAACCGCATATACTAATATTTTGCGTAATACTTGTCAGGTGCGATCATACCAGCACTAATGCACCGGATCCCATCAGAACTCCGCAGTTAAGCGTGCTTGGGCGAGAGTAGTACTAGGATGGGTGACCTCCTGGGAAGTCCTCGTGTTGCACCTCTTTTTTTTTTTTGCCGATTTCTTACTTACGTGGTTATTTGAATTTTTTTTCTTAAAAAAAGTCGTCTCAGTTGTTTTTCTCAAATTTAACTGTCTCAATTTTTTAACAGGGGTACTTTTGTCAAATTTTCAAACTATCTCGGATTGAACTCAAATTTTTTCACGAGATAGACAAAAATTCAAATTTTATGGCTAATATTTTTCCTTACAACCGCATATACTAATATTTTGCGTAATACTTGTCAGGTGCGATCATACCAGCACTAATGCACCGGATCCCATCAGAACTCCGCAGTTAAGCGTGCTTGGGCGAGAGTAGTACTAGGATGGGTGACCTCCTGGGAAGTCCTCGTGTTGCACCTCTCTTTTTTTTTGCCGATTTCTTACTTACGTGGTTATTTGAATTTTTTTTCTTAAAAAAAGTCGTCTCAGTTGTTTTTCTCAAATTTAACTGTCTCAATTTTTTAACAGGGGTACTTTTGTCAAATTTTCAAACTATCTCGGATTGAACTCAAATTTTTTCACGAGATAGACAAAAATTCAAATTTTATGGCTAATATTTTTCCTTACAACCGCATATACTAATATTTTGCGTAATACTTGTCAGGTGCGATCATACCAGCACTAATGCACCGGATCCCATCAGAACTCCGCAGTTAAGCGTGCTTGGGCGAGAGTAGTACTAGGATGGGTGACCTCCTGGGAAGTCCTCGTGTTGCACCTCTTTTTTTTTTTGCCGATTTCTTACTTACGTGGTTATTTGAATTTTTTTTCTTAAAAAAAGTCGTCTCAGTTGTTTTTCTCAAATTTAACTGTCTCAATTTTTTAACAGGGGTACTTTTGTCAAATTTTCAAACTATCTCGGATTGAACTCAAATTTTTTCACGAGATAGACAAAAATTCAAATTTTATGGCTAATATTTTTCCTTACAACCGCATATACTAATATTTTGCGTAATACTTGTCAGGTGCGATCATACCAGCACTAATGCACCGGATCCCATCAGAACTCCGCAGTTAAGCGTGCTTGGGCGAGAGTAGTACTAGGATGGGTGACCTCCTGGGAAGTCCTCGTGTTGCACCTCTTTTTTTTTTTGCCGATTTCTTACTTACGTGGTTATTTGAATTTTTTTTCTTAAAAAAAGTCGTCTCAGTTGTTTTTCTCAAATTTAACTGTCTCAATTTTTTAACAGGGGTACTTTTGTCAAATTTTCAAACTATCTCGGATTGAACTCAAATTTTTTCACGAGATAGACAAAAATTCAAATTTTATGGCTAATATTTTTCCTTACAACCGCATATACTAATATTTTGCGTAATACTTGTCAGGTGCGATCATACCAGCACTAATGCACCGGATCCCATCAGAACTCCGCAGTTAAGCGTGCTTGGGCGAGAGTAGTACTAGGATGGGTGACCTCCTGGGAAGTCCTCGTGTTGCACCTCTTTTTTTTTTGCCGATTTCTTACTTACGTGGTTATTTGAATTTTTTTTCTTAAAAAAAGTCGTCTCAGTTGTTTTTCTCAAATTTAACTGTCTCAATTTTTTAACAGGGGTACTTTTGTCAAATTTTCAAACTATCTCGGATTGAACTCAAATTTTTTCACGAGATAGACAAAAATTCAAATTTTATGGCTAATATTTTTCCTTACAACCGCATATACTAATATTTTGCGTAATACTTGTCAGGTGCGATCATACCAGCACTAATGCACCGGATCCCATCAGAACTCCGCAGTTAAGCGTGCTTGGGCGAGAGTAGTCCTAGGATGGGTGACCTCCTGGGAAGTCCTCGTGTTGCACCTCTCTTTTTTTTTGCCGATTTCTTACTTACGTGGTTATTTGAATTTTTTTTCTTAAAAAAAGTCGTCTCAGTTGTTTTTCTCAAATTTAACTGTCTCAATTTTTTAACAGGGGTACTTTTGTCAAATTTTCAAACTATCTCGGATTGAACTCAAATTTTTTCACGAGATAGACAAAAATTCAAATTTTATGGCTAATATTTTTCCTTACAACCGCATATACTAATATTTTGCGTAATACTTGTCAGGTGCGATCATACCAGCACTAATGCACCGGATCCCATCAGAACTCCGTAGTTAAGCGTGCTTGGGCGAGAGTAGTACTAGGATGGGTGACCTCCTGGGAAGTCCTCGTGTTGCACCTCTCTTTTTTTTTGCCGATTTCTTACTTACGTGGTTATTTGAATTTTTTTTCTTAAAAAAAGTCGTCTCAGTTGTTTTTCTCAAATTTAACTGTCTCAATTTTTTAACAGGGGTACTTTTGTCAAATTCTCAAACTATCTCGGATTGAACTCAAATTTTTTCACGAGATAGACAAAATTCAAATTTTATGGCTAATATTTTTCCTTACAACCGCATATACTAATATTTTGCGTAATACTTGTCAGGTGCGATCATACCAGCACTAATGCACCGGATCCCATCAGAACTCCGCAGTTAAGCGTGCTTGGGCGAGAGTAGTACTAGGATGGGTGACCTCCTGGGAAGTCCTCGTGTTGCACCTCTTTTTTTTTTTGCCGATTTCTTACTTACGTGGTTATTTGAATTTTTTTTCTTAAAAAAAGTCGTCTCAGTTGTTTTTCTCAAATTTAACTGTCTCAATTTTTTAACAGGGGTACTTTTGTCAAATTTTCAAACTATCTCGGATTGAACTCAAATTTTTTCACGAGATAGACAAAAATTCAAATTTTATGGCTAATATTTTTCCTTACAACCGCATATACTAATATTTTGCGTAATACTTGTCAGGTGCGATCATACCAGCACTAATGCACTGGATCCCATCAGAACTCCGCAGTTAAGCGTGCTTGGGCGAGAGTAGTACTAGGATGGGTGACCTCCTGGGAAGTCCTCGTGTTGCACCTCTCTTTTTTTTTGCCGATTTCTTACTTACGTGGTTATTTGAATTTTTTTTCTTAAAAAAAGTCGTCTCAGTTGTTTTTCTCAAAGTTAACTGTCTCAATTTTTTAACAGGGGTACTTTTGTCAAATTTTCAAACTATCTCGGATTGAACTCAAATTTTTTCACGAGATAGACAAAAATTCAAATTTTATGGCTAATATTTTTCCTTACAACCGCATATACTAATATTTTGCGTAATACTTGTCATGTGCGATCATACCAGCACTAATGCACCGGATCCCATCAGAACTCCGCAGTTAAGCGTGCTTGGGCGAGAGTAGTACTAGGATGGGTGACCTCCTGGGATGTCCTCGTGTTGCACCTCTCTTTTTTTTTGCCGATTTCTTACTTACGTGGTTATTTGAATTTTTTTTCTTAAAAAAAGTCGTCTCAGTTGTTTTTCTCAAATTTAACTGTCTCAATTTTTTAACAGGGGTACTTTTGTCAAATTTTCAAACTATCTCGGATTGAACTCAAATTTTTTCACGAGATAGACAAAAATTCAAATTTTATGGCTAATATTTTTCCTTTCAACCGCATATACTAATATTTTGCGTAATACTTGTCAGGTGCGATCATACCAGCACTAATGCACCGGATCCCATCAGAACTCCGCAGTTAAGCGTGCTTGGGCGAGAGTAGTACTAGGATGGGTGACCTCCTGGGAAGTCCTCGTGTTGCACCTCTCTTTTTTTTTGCCGATTTCTTACTTACGTGGTTATTTGAATTTTTTTTCTTAAAAAAAGTCGACTCAGTTGTTTTTCTCAAATTTAACTGTCTCAATTTTTTAACAGGGGTACTTTTGTCAAATTTTCAAACTATCTCGGATTGAACTCAAATTTTTTCACGAGATAGACAAAAATTCAAATTTTATGGCTAATATTTTTCCTTACAACCGCATATACTAATATTTTGCGTAATACTTGTCAGGTGCGATCATACCAGCACTAATGCACCGGATCCCATCAGAACTCCGCAGTTAAGCGTGCTTGGGCGAGAGTAGTACTAGAATGGGTGACCTCCTGGGAAGTCCTCGTGTTGCACCTCTTTTTTTTTTTGCCGATTTCTTACTTACGTGGTTATTTGAATTTTTTTTCTTAAAAAAAGTCGTCTCAGTTGTTTTTCTCAAATTTAACTGTCTCAATTTTTTAACAGGGGTACTTTTGTCAAATTTTCAAACTATCTCGGATTGAACTCAAATTTTTTCACGAGATAGACAAAAATTCAAATTTTATGGCTAATATTTTTCCTTACAACCGCATATACTAATATTTTGCGTAATACTTGTCAGGTGCGATCATACCAGCACTAATGCACCGGATCCCATCAGAACTCCGCAGTTAAGCGTGCTTGGGCGAGAGTAGTACTAGGATGGGTGACCTCCTGGGAAGTCCTCGTGTTGCACCTCTTTTTTTTTTTTGCCGATTTCTTACTTACGTGGTTATTTGAATTTTTTTTCTTAAAAAAAGTCGTCTCAGTTGTTTTTCTCAAATTTAACTGTCTCAATTTTTTAACAGGGGTACTTTTGTCAAATTTTCAAACTATCTCGGATTGAACTCAAATTTTTTCACGAGATAGACAAAAATTCAAATTTTATGGCTAATATTTTTCCTTACAACCGCATATACTAATATTTTGCGTAATACTTGTCAGGTGCGATCATACCAGCACTAATGCACCGGATCCCATCAGAACTCCGCAGTTAAGCGTGCTTGGGCGAGAGTAGTACTAGGATGGGTGACCTCCTGGGAAGTCCTCGTGTTGCACCTCTTTTTTTTTTTGCCGATTTCTTACTTACGTGGTTATTTGAATTTTTTTTCTTAAAAAAAGTCGTCTCAGTTGTTTTTCTCAAATTTAACTGTCTCAATTTTTTAACAGGGGTACTTTTGTCAAATTTTCAAACTATCTCGGATTGAACTCAAATTTTTTCACGAGATAGACAAAAATTCAAATTTTATGGCTAATATTTTTCCTTACAACCGCATATACTAATATTTTGCGTAATACTTGTCGGGTGCGATCATACCAGCACTAATGCACCGGATCCCATCAGAACTCCGCAGTTAAGCGTGCTTGGGCGAGAGTAGTACTAGGATGGGTGACCTCCTGGGAAGTCCTCGTGTTGCACCTCTTTTTTTTTTTGCCGATTTCTTACTTACGTGGTTATTTGAATTTTTTTTCTTAAAAAAAGTCGTCTCAGTTGTTTTTCTCAAATTTAACTGTCTCAATTTTTTAACAGGGCTACTTTTGTCAAATTTTCAAACTATCTCGGATTGAACTCAAATTTTTTCACGAGATAGACAAAAATTCAAATTTTATGGCTAATATTTTTCCTTACAACCGCATATACTAATATTTTGCGTAATACTTGTCGGGTGCGATCATACCAGCACTAATGCACCGGATCCCATCAGAACTCCGCAGTTAAGCGTGCTTGGGCGAGAGTAGTACTAGGATGGGTGACCTCCTGGGAAGTCCTCGTGTTGCACCTCTTTTTTTTTTTGCCGATTTCTTACTTACGTGGTTATTTGAATTTTTTTTCTTAAAAAAAGTCGTCTCAGTTGTTTTTCTCAAATTTAACTGTCTCAATTTTTTAACAGGGGTACTTTTGTCAAATTTTCAAACTATCTCGGATTGAACTCAAATTTTTTCACGAGATAGACAAAAATTCAAATTTTATGGCTAATATTTTTCCTTACAACCGCATATACTAATATTTTGCGTAATACTTGTCAGGTGCGATCATACCAGCACTAATGCACCGGATCCCATCAGAACTCCGCAGTTAAGCGTGCTTGGGCGAGAGTAGTACTAGGATGGGTGACCTCCTGGGAAGTCCTCGTGTTGCACCTCTTTTTTTTTTTTTGCCGATTTCTTACTTACGTGGTTATTTGAATTTTTTTTCTTAAAAAAAGTCGTCTCAGTTGTTTTTCTCAAATTTAACTGTCTCAATTTTTTAACAGGGGTACTTTTGTCAAATTTTCAAACTATCTCGGATTGAACTCAAATTTTTTCACGAGATAGACAAAAATTCAAATTTTATGGCTAATATTTTTCCTTACAACCGCATATACTAATATTTTGCGTAATACTTGTCAGGTGCGATCATACCAGCACTAATGCACCGGATCCCATCAGAACTCCGCAGTTAAGCGTGCTTGGGCGAGAGTAGTACTAGGATGGGTGACCTCCTGGGAAGTCCTCGTGTTGCACCTCTTTTTTTTTTTGCCGATTTCTTACTTACGTGGTTATTTGAATTTTTTTTCTTAAAAAAAGTCGTCTCAGTTGTTTTTCTCAAATTTAACTGTCTCAATTTTTTAACAGGGGTACTTTTGTCAAATTTTCAAACTATCTCGGATTGAACTCAAATTTTTTCACGAGATAGACAAAAATTCAAATTTTATGGCTAATATTTTTCCTTACAACCGCATATACTAATATTTTGCGTAATACTTGTCGGGTGCTATCATACCAGCACTAATGCACCGGATCCCATCAGAACTCCGCAGTTAAGCGTGCTTGGGCGAGAGTAGTACTAGGATGGGTGACCTCCTGGGAAGTCCTCGTGTTGCACCTCTTTTTTTTTTTGCCGATTTCTTACTTACGTGGTTATTTGAATTTTTTTTCTTAAAAAAAGTCGTCTCAGTTGTTTTTCTCAAATTTAACTGTCTCAATTTTTTAACAGGGCTACTTTTGTCAAATTTTCAAACTATCTCGGATTGAACTCAAATTTTTTCACGAGATAGACAAAAATTCAAATTTTATGGCTAATATTTTTCCTTACAACCGCATATACTAATATTTGGCGTAATACTTGTCGGGTGCGATCATACCAGCACTAATGCACCGGATCCCATCAGAACTCCGCAGTTAAGCGTGCTTGGGCGAGAGTAGTACTAGGATGGGTGACCTCCTGGGAAGTCCTCGTGTTGCACCTCTTTTTTTTTTTGCCGATTTCTTACTTACGTGGTTATTTGAATTTTTTTTCTTAAAAAAAGTCGTCTCAGTTGTTTTTCTCAAATTTAACTGTCTCAATTTTTTAACAGGGGTACTTTTGTCAAATTTTCAAACTATCTCGGATTGAACTCAAATTTTTTCACGAGATAGACAAAAATTCAAATTTTATGGCTAATATTTTTCCTTACAACCGCATATACTAATATTTTGCGTAATACTTGTCAGGTGCGATCATACCAGCACTAATGCACCGGATCCCATCAGAACTCCGCAGTTAAGCGTGCTTGGGCGAGAGTAGTACTAGGATGGGTGACCTCCTGGGAAGTCCTCGTGTTGCACCTCTTTTTTTTTTTGCCGATTTCTTACTTACGTGGTTATTTGAATTTTTTTTCTTAAAAAAAGTCGTCTCAGTTGTTTTTCTCAAATTTAACTGTCTCAATTTTTTAACAGGGGTACTTTTGTCAAATTTTCAAACTATCTCGGATTGAACTCAAATTTTTTCACGAGATAGACAAAAATTCAAATTTTATGGCTAATATTTTTCCTTACAACCGCATATACTAATATTTTGCGTAATACTTGTCAGGTGCGATCATACCAGCACTAATGCACCGGATCCCATCAGAACTCCGCAGTTAAGCGTGCTTGGGCGAGAGTAGTACTAGGATGGGTGACCTCCTGGGAAGTCCTCGTGTTGCACCTCTTTTTTTTTTTGCCGATTTCTTACTTACGTGGTTATTTGAATTTTTTTTCTTAAAAAAAGTCGTCTCAGTTGTTTTTCTCAAATTTAACTGTCTCAAATTTTTAACAGGGGTACTTTTGTCAAATTTTCAAACTATCTCGGATTGAACTCAAATTTTTTCACGAGATAGACAAAAATTCAAATTTTATGGCTAATATTTTTCCTTACAACCGCATATACTAATATTTTGCGTAATACTTGTCGGGTGCGATCATACCAGCACTAATGCACCGGATCCCATCAGAACTCCGCAGTTAAGCGTGCTTGGGCGAGAGTAGTACTAGGATGGGTGACCTCCTGGGAAGTCCTCGTGTTGCACCTCTTTTTTTTTTTGCCGATTTCTTACTTACGTGGTTATTTGAATTTTTTTTCTTAAAAAAAGTCGTCTCAGTTGTTTTTCTCAAATTTAACTGTCTCAATTTTTTAACAGGGGTACTTTTGTCAAATTTTCAAACTATCTCGGATTGAACTCAAATTTTTTCACGAGATAGACAAAAATTCAAATTTTATGGCTAATATTTTTCCTTACAACCGCATATACTAATATTTTGCGTAATACTTGTCGGGTGCGATCATACCAGCACTAATGCACCGGATCCCATCAGAACTCCGCAGTTAAGCGTGCTTGGGCGAGAGTAGTACTAGGATGGGTGACCTCCTGGGAAGTCCTCGTGTTGCACCTCTTTTTTTTTTTGCCGATTTCTTACTTACGTGGTTATTTGAATTTTTTTTCTTAAAAAAAGTCGTCTCAGTTGTTTTTCTCAAATTTAACTGTCTCAATTTTTTAACAGGGGTACTTTTGTCAAATTTTCAAACTATCTCGGATTGAACTCAAATTTTTTCACGAGATAGACAAAAATTCAAATTTTATGGCTAATATTTTTCCTTACAACCGCATATACTAATATTTTGCGTAATACTTGTCAGGTGTGATCATACCAGCACTAATGCACCGGATCCCATCAGAACTCCGCAGTTAAGCGTGCTTGGGCGAGAGTAGTACTAGGATGGGTGACCTCCTGGGAAGTCCTCGTGTTGCACCTCTTTTTTTTTTTTGCCGATTTCTTACTTACGTGGTTATTTGAATTTTTTTTCTTAAAAAAAGTCGTCTCAGTTGTTTTTCTCAAATTTAACTGTCTCAATTTTTTAACAGGGGTACTTTTGTCAAATTTTCAAACTATCTCGGATTGAACTCAAATTTTTTCACGAGATAGACAAAAATTCAAATTTTATGGCTAATATTTTTCCTTACAACCGCATATACTAATATTTTGCGTAATACTTGTCAGGTGCGATCATACCAGCACTAATGCACCGGATCCCATCAGAACTCCGCAGTTAAGCGTGCTTGGGCGAGAGTAGTACTAGGATGGGTGACCTCCTGGGAAGTCCTCGTGTTGCACCTCTTTTTTTTTTTGCCGATTTCTTACTTACGTGGTTATTTGAATTTTTTTTCTTAAAAAAAGTCGTCTCAGTTGTTTTTCTCAAATTTAACTGTCTCAATTTTTTAACAGGGGTACTTTTGTCAAATTTTCAAACTATCTCGGATTGAACTCAAATTTTTTCACGAGATAGACAAAAATTCAAATTTTATGGCTAATATTTTTCCTTACAACCGCATATACTAATATTTTGCGTAATACTTGTCGGGTGCGATCATACCAGCACTAATGCACCGGATCCCATCAGAACTCCGCAGTTAAGCGTGCTTGGGCGAGAGTAGTACTAGGATGGGTGACCTCCTGGGAAGTCCTCGTGTTGCACCTCTTTTTTTTTTTGCCGATTTCTTACTTACGTGGTTATTTGAATTTTTTTTCTTAAAAAAAGTCGTCTCAGTTGTTTTTCTCAAATTTAACTGTCTCAATTTTTTAACAGGGCTACTTTTGTCAAATTTTCAAACTATCTCGGATTGAACTCAAATTTTTTCACGAGATAGACAAAAATTCAAATTTTATGGCTAATATTTTTCCTTACAACCGCATATACTAATATTTGGCGTAATACTTGTCGGGTGCGATCATACCAGCACTAATGCACCGGATCCCATCAGAACTCCGCAGTTAAGCGTGCTTGGGCGAGAGTAGTACTAGGATGGGTGACCTCCTGGGAAGTCCTCGTGTTGCACCTCTTTTTTTTTTTGCCGATTTCTTACTTACGTGGTTATTTGAATTTTTTTTCTTAAAAAAAGTCGTCTCAGTTGTTTTTCTCAAATTTAACTGTCTCAATTTTTTAACAGGGGTACTTTTGTCAAATTTTCAAACTATCTCGGATTGAACTCAAATTTTTTCACGAGATAGACAAAAATTCAAATTTTATGGCTAATATTTTTCCTTACAACCGCATATACTAATATTTTGCGTAATACTTGTCGGGTGCGATCATACCAGCACTAATGCACCGGATCCCATCAGAACTCCGCAGTTAAGCGTGCTTGGGCGAGAGTAGTACTAGGATGGGTGACCTCCTGGGAAGTCCTCGTGTTGCACCTCTTTTTTTTTTTGCCGATTTCTTACTTACGTGGTTATTTGAATTTTTTTTCTTAAAAAAAGTCGTCTCAGTTGTTTTTCTCAAATTTAACTGTCTCAATTTTTTAACAGGGCTACTTTTGTCAAATTTTCAAACTATCTCGGATTGAACTCAAATTTTTTCACGAGATAGACAAAAATTCAAATTTTATGGCTAATATTTTTCCTTACAACCGCATATACTAATATTTGGCGTAATACTTGTCGGGTGCGATCATACCAGCACTAATGCACCGGATCCCATCAGAACTCCGCAGTTAAGCGTGCTTGGGCGAGAGTAGTACTAGGATGGGTGACCTCCTGGGAAGTCCTCGTGTTGCACCTCTTTTTTTTTTTGCCGATTTCTTACTTACGTGGTTATTTGAATTTTTTTTCTTAAAAAAAGTCGTCTCAGTTGTTTTTCTCAAATTTAACTGTCTCAATTTTTTAACAGGGGTACTTTTGTCAAATTTTCAAACTATCTCGGATTGAACTCAAATTTTTTCACGAGATAGACAAAAATTCAAATTTTATGGCTAATATTTTTCCTTACAACCGCATATACTAATATTTTGCGTAATACTTGTCAGGTGCGATCATACCAGCACTAATGCACCGGATCCCATCAGAACTCCGCAGTTAAGCGTGCTTGGGCGAGAGTAGTACTAGGATGGGTGACCTCCTGGGAAGTCCTCGTGTTGCACCTCTTTTTTTTTTTGCCGATTTCTTACTTACGTGGTTATTTGAATTTTTTTTCTTAAAAAAAGTCGTCTCAGTTGTTTTTCTCAAATTTAACTGTCTCAATTTTTTAACAGGGGTACTTTTGTCAAATTTTCAAACTATCTCGGATTGAACTCAAATTTTTTCACGAGATAGACAAAAATTCAAATTTTATGGCTAATATTTTTCCTTACAACCGCATATACTAATATTTTGCGTAATACTTGTCAGGTGCGATCATACCAGCACTAATGCACCGGATCCCATCAGAACTCCGCAGTTAAGCGTGCTTGGGCGAGAGTAGTACTAGGATGGGTGACCTCCTGGGAAGTCCTCGTGTTGCACCTCTTTTTTTTTTTGCCGATTTCTTACTTACGTGGTTATTTGAATTTTTTTTCTTAAAAAAAGTCGTCTCAGTTGTTTTTCTCAAATTTAACTGTCTCAATTTTTTAACAGGGGTACTTTTGTCAAATTTTCAAACTATCTCGGATTGAACTCAAATTTTTTCACGAGATAGACAAAAATTCAAATTTTATGGCTAATATTTTTCCTTACAACCGCATATACTAATATTTTGCGTAATACTTGTCAGGTGCGATCATACCAGCACTAATGCACCGGATCCCATCAGAACTCCGCAGGTAAGCGTGCTTGGGCGAGAGTAGTACTAGGATGGGTGACCTCCTGGGAAGTCCTCGTGTTGCACCTCTTTTTTTTTTTTGCCGATTTCTTACTTACGTGGTTATTTGAATTTTTTTTCTTAAAAAAAGTCGTCTCAGTTGTTTTTCTCAAATTTAACTGTCTCAATTTTTTAACAGGGCTACTTTTGTCAAATTTTCAAACTATCTCGGATTGAACTCAAATTTTTTCACGAGATAGACAAAAATTCAAATTTTATGGCTAATATTTTTCCTTACAACCGCATATACTAATATTTTGCGTAATACTTGTCAGGTGCGATCATACCAGCACTAATGCACCGGATCCCATCAGAACTCCGCAGTTAAGCGTGCTTGGGCGAGAGTAGTACTAGGATGGGTGACCTCCTGGGAAGTCCTCGTGTTGCACCTCTTTTTTTTTTTGCCGATTTCTTACTTACGTGGTTATTTGAATTTTTTTTCTTAAAAAAAGTCGTCTCAGTTGTTTTTCTCAAATTTAACTGTCTCAATTTTTTAACAGGGGTACTTTTGTCAAATTTTCAAACTATCTCGGATTGAACTCAAATTTTTTCACGAGATAGACAAAAATTCAAATTTTATGGCTAATATTTTTCCTTACAACCGCATATACTAATATTTTGCGTAATACTTGTCAGGTGCGATCATACCAGCACTAATGCACCGGATCCCATCAGAACTCCGCAGTTAAGCGTGCTTGGGCGAGAGTAGTACTAGGATGGGTGACCTCCTGGGAAGTCCTCGTGTTGCACCTCTTTTTTTTTTTGCCGATTTCTTACTTACGTGGTTATTTGAATTTTTTTTCTTAAAAAAAGTCGTCTCAGTTGTTTTTCTCAAATTTAACTGTCTCAATTTTTTAACAGGGGTACTTTTGTCAAATTTTCAAACTATCTCGGATTGAACTCAAATTTTTTCACGAGATAGACAAAAATTCAAATTTTATGGCTAATATTTTTCCTTACAACCGCATATACTAATATTTTGCGTAATACTTGTCAGGTGCGATCATACCAGCACTAATGCACCGGATCCCATCAGAACTCCGCAGTTAAGCGTGCTTGGGCGAGAGTAGTACTAGGATGGGTGACCTCCTGGGAAGTCCTCGTGTTGCACCTCTTTTTTTTTTTTGCCGATTTCTTACTTACGTGGTTATTTGAATTTTTTTTCTTAAAAAAAGTCGTCTCAGTTGTTTTTCTCAAATTTAACTGTCTCAATTTTTTAACAGGGGTACTTTTGTCAAATTTTCAAACTATCTCGGATTGAACTCAAATTTTTTCACGAGATAGACAAAAATTCAAATTTTATGGCTAATATTTTTCCTTACAACCGCATATACTAATATTTTGCGTAATACTTGTCAGGTGCGATCATACCAGCACTAATGCACCGGATCCCATCAGAACTCCGCAGTTAAGCGTGCTTGGGCGAGAGTAGTACTAGGATGGGTGACCTCCTGGGAAGTCCTCGTGTTGCACCTCTTTTTTTTTTTGCCGATTTCTTACTTACGTGGTTATTTGAATTTTTTTTCTTAAAAAAAGTCGTCTGAGTTGTTTTTCTCAAATTTAACTGTCTCAATTTTTTAACAGGGGTACTTTTGTCAAATTTTCAAACTATCTCGGATTGAACTCAAATTTTTTCACGAGATAGACAAAAATTCAAATTTTATGGCTAATATTTTTCCTTACAACCGCATATACTAATATTTTGCGTAATACTTGTCAGGTGCGATCATACCAGCACTAATGCACGGGATCCCATCAGAACTCCGCAGTTAAGCGTGCTTGGGCGAGAGTAGTACTAGGATGGGTGACCTCCTGGGAAGTCCTCGTGTTGCACCTCTTTTTTTTTTTTGCCGATTTCTTACTTACGTGGTTATTTGAATTTTTTTTCTTAAAAAAAGTCGTCTCAGTTGTTTTTCTCAAATTTAACTGTCTCAATTTTTTAACAGGGGTACTTTTGTCAAATTTTCAAACTATCTCGGATTGAACTCAAATTTTTTCACGAGATAGACAAAAATTCAAATTTTATGGCTAATATTTTTCCTTACAACCGCATATACTAATATTTTGCGTAATACTTGTCAGGTGCGATCATACCAGCACTAATGCACCGGATCCCATCAGAACTCCGCAGTTAAGCGTGCTTGGGCGAGAGTAGTACTAGGATGGGTGACCTCCTGGGAAGTCCTCGTGTTGCACCTCTTTTTTTTTTTGCCGATTTCTTACTTACGTGGTTATTTGAATTTTTTTTCTTAAAAAAAGTCGTCTCAGTTGTTTTTCTCAAATTTAACTGTCTCAATTTTTTAACAGGGGTACTTTTGTCAAATTTTCAAACTATCTCGGATTGAACTCAAATTTTTTCACGAGATAGACAAAAATTCAAATTTTATGGCTAATATTTTTCCTTACAACCGCATATACTAATATTTTGCGTAATACTTGTCAGGTGCGATCATACCAGCACTAATGCACCGGATCCCATCAGAACTCCGCAGTTAAGCGTGCTTGGGCGAGAGTAGTACTAGGATGGGGGACCTCCTGGGAAGTCCTCGTGTTGCACCTCTTTTTTTTTTTGCCGATTTCTTACTTACGTGGTTATTTGAATTTTTTTTCTTAAAAAAAGTCGTCTCAGTTGTTTTTCTCAAATTTAACTGTCTCAATTTTTTAACAGGGGTACTTTTGTCAAATTTTCAAACTATCTCGGATTGAACTCAAATTTTTTCACGAGATAGACAAAAATTCAAATTTTATGGCTAATATTTTTCCTTACAACCGCATATACTAATATTTTGCGTAATACTTGTCAGGTGCGATCATACCAGCACTAATGCACCGGATCCCATCAGAACCCCGCAGTTAAGCGTGCTTGGGCGAGAGTAGTACTAGGATGGGTGACCTCCTGGGAAGTCCTCGTGTTGCACCTCTTTTTTTTTTTGCCGATTTCTTACTTACGTGGTTATTTGAATTTTTTTTCTTAAAAAAAGTCGTCTCAGTTGTTTTTCTCAAATTTAACTGTCTCAATTTTTTAACAGGGGTACTTTTGTCAAATTTTCAAACTATCTCGGATTGAACTCAAATTTTTTCACGAGATAGACAAAAATTCAAATTTTATGGCTAATATTTTTCCTTACAACCGCATATACTAATATTTTGCGTAATACTTGTCAGGTGCGATCATACCAGCACTAATGCACCGGATCCCATCAGAACTCCGCAGTTAAGCGTGCTTGGGCGAGAGTAGTACTAGGATGGGTGACCTCCTGGGAAGTCCTCGTGTTGCACCTCTTTTTTTTTTTGCCGATTTCTTACTTACGTGGTTATTTGAATTTTTTTTCTTAAAAAAAGTCGTCTCAGTTGTTTTTCTCAAATTTAACTGTCTCAATTTTTTAACAGGGGTACTTTTGTCAAATTTTCAAACTATCTCGGATTGAACTCAAATTTTTTCACGAGATAGACAAAAATTCAAATTTTATGGCTAATATTTTTCCTTACAACCGCATATACTAATATTTTGCGTAATACTTGTCAGGTGCGATCATACCAGCACTAATGCACCGGATCCCATCAGAACTCCGCAGTTAAGCGTGCTTGGGCGAGAGTAGTACTAGGATGGGTGACCTCCTGGGAAGTCCTCGTGTTGCACCTCTTTTTTTTTTTGCCGATTTCTTACTTACGTGGTTATTTGAATTTTTTTTCTTAAAAAAAGTCGTCTCAGTTGTTTTTCTCAAATTTAACTGTCTCAATTTTTTAACAGGGGTACTTTTGTCAAATTTTCAAACTATCTCGGATTGAACTCAATTTTTTTCACGAGATAGACAAAAATTCAAATTTTATGGCTAATATTTTTCCTTACAACCGCATATACTAATATTTTGCGTAATACTTGTCAGGTGCGATCATACCAGCACTAATGCACCGGATCCCATCAGAACTCCGCAGTTAAGCGTGCTTGGGCGAGAGTAGTACTAGGATGGGTGACCTCCTGGGAAGTCCTCGTGTTGCACCTCTTTTTTTTTTTGCCGATTTCTTACTTACGTGGTTATTTGAATTTTTTTTCTTAAAAAAAGTCGTCTCAGTTGTTTTTCTCAAATTTAACTGTCTCAATTTTTTAACAGGGGTACTTTTGTCAAATTTTCAAACTATCTCGGATTGAACTCAAATTTTTTCACGAGATAGACAAAAATTCAAATTTTATGGCTAATATTTTTCCTTACAACCGCATATACTAATATTTTGCGTAATACTTGTCAGGTGCGATCATACCAGCACTAATGCACCGGATCCCATCAGAACTCCGCAGTTAAGCGTGCTTGGGCGAGAGTAGTACTAGGATGGGTGACCTCCTGGGAAGTCCTCGTGTTGCACCTCTTTTTTTTTTTGCCGATTTCTTACTTACGTGGTTATTTGAATTTTTTTTCTTAAAAAAAGTCGTCTCAGTTGTTTTTCTCAAATTTAACTGTCTCAATTTTTTAACAGGGGTACTTTTGTCAAATTTTCAAACTATCTCGGATTGAACTCAAATTTTTTCACGAGATAGACAAAAATTCAAATTTTATGGCTAATATTTTTCCTTACAACCGCATATACTAATATTTTGCGT
This sequence comes from Cajanus cajan, assembly GCF_000230855.2. Classification (NCBI taxonomy): domain Eukaryota; kingdom Viridiplantae; phylum Streptophyta; class Magnoliopsida; order Fabales; family Fabaceae; genus Cajanus; species Cajanus cajan. The sequence goes on along the minus strand of NC_138524.1, from coordinate 51,993,954 downwards.
AATACTTGTCAGGTGCGATCATACCAGCACTAATGCACCGGATCCCATCAGAACTCCGCAGTTAAGCGTGCTTGGGCGAGAGTAGTACTAGGATGGGTGACCTCCTGGGAAGTCCTCGTGTTGCACCTCTTTTTTTTTTTGCCGATTTCTTACTTACGTGGTTATTTGAATTTTTTTTCTTAAAAAAAGTCGTCTCAGTTGTTTTTCTCAAATTTAACTGTCTCAATTTTTTAACAGGGGTACTTTTGTCAAATTTTCAAACTATCTCGGATTGAACTCAAATTTTTTCACGAGATAGACAAAAATTCAAATTTTATGGCTAATATTTTTCCTTACAACCGCATATACTAATATTTTGCGTAATACTTGTCAGGTGCGATCATACCAGCACTAATGCACCGGATCCCATCAGAACTCCGCAGTTAAGCGTGCTTGGGCGAGAGTAGTACTAGGATGGGTGACCTCCTGGGAAGTCCTCGTGTTGCACCTCTTTTTTTTTTTGCCGATTTCTTACTTACGTGGTTATTTGAATTTTTTTTCTTAAAAAAAGTCGTCTCAGTTGTTTTTCTCAAATTTAACTGTCTCAATTTTTTAACAGGGGTACTTTTGTCAAATTTTCAAACTATCTCGGATTGAACTCAAATTTTTTCACGAGATAGACAAAAATTCAAATTTTATGGCTAATATTTTTCCTTACAACCGCATATACTAATATTTTGCGTAATACTTGTCAGGTGCGATCATACCAGCACTAATGCACCGGATCCCATCAGAACTCCGCAGTTAAGCGTGCTTGGGCGAGAGTAGTACTAGGATGGGTGACCTCCTGGGAAGTCCTCGTGTTGCACCTCTTTTTTTTTTTGCCGATTTCTTACTTACGTGGTTATTTGAATTTTTTTTCTTAAAAAAAGTCGTCTCAGTTGTTTTTCTCAAATTTAACTGTCTCAATTTTTTAACAGGGGTACTTTTGTCAAATTTTCAAACTATCTCGGATTGAACTCAATTTTTTTCACGAGATAGACAAAAATTCAAATTTTATGGCTAATATTTTTCCTTACAACCGCATATACTAATATTTTGCGTAATACTTGTCAGGTGCGATCATACCAGCACTAATGCACCGGATCCCATCAGAACTCCGCAGTTAAGCGTGCCTGGGCGAGAGTAGTACTAGGATGGGTGACCTCCTGGGAAGTCCTCGTGTTGCACCTCTTTTTTTTTTTGCCGATTTCTTACTTACGTGGTTATTTGAATTTTTTTTCTTAAAAAAAGTCGTCTCAGTTGTTTTTCTCAAATTTAACTGTCTCAATTTTTTAACAGGGGTACTTTTGTCAAATTTTCAAACTATCTCGGATTGAACTCAAATTTTTTCACGAGATAGACAAAAATTCAAATTTTATGGCTAATATTTTTCCTTACAACCGCATATACTAATATTTTGCGTAATACTTGTCAGGTGCGATCATACCAGCACTAATGCACCGGATCCCATCAGAACTCCGCAGTTAAGCGTGCTTGGGCGAGAGTAGTACTAGGATGGGTGACCTCCTGGGAAGTCCTCGTGTTGCACCTCTTTTTTTTTTTGCCGATTTCTTACTTACGTGGTTATTTGAATTTTTTTTCTTAAAAAAAGTCGTCTCAGTTGTTTTTCTCAAATTTAACTGTCTCAATTTTTTAACAGGGGTACTTTTGTCAAATTTTCAAACTATCTCGGATTGAACTCAAATTTTTTCACGAGATAGACAAAAATTCAAATTTTATGGCTAATATTTTTCCTTACAACCGCATATACTAATATTTTGCGTAATACTTGTCAGGTGCGATCATACCAGCACTAATGCACCGGATCCCATCAGAACTCCGCAGTTAAGCGTGCCTGGGCGAGAGTAGTACTAGGATGGGTGACCTCCTGGGAAGTCCTCGTGTTGCACCTCTTTTTTTTTTTGCCGATTTCTTACTTACGTGGTTATTTGAATTTTTTTTCTTAAAAAAAGTCGTCTCAGTTGTTTTTCTCAAATTTAACTGTCTCAATTTTTTAACAGGGGTACATTTGTCAAATTTTCAAACTATCTCGGATTGAACTCAAATTTTTTCACGAGATAGACAAAAATTCAAATTTTATGGCTAATATTTTTCCTTACAACCGCATATACTAATATTTTGCGTAATACTTGTCAGGTGCGATCATACCAGCACTAATGCACCGGATCCCATCAGAACTCCGCAGTTAAGCGTGCCTGGGCGAGAGTAGTACTAGGATGGGTGACCTCCTGGGAAGTCCTCGTGTTGCACCTCTTTTTTTTTTTGCCGATTTCTTACTTACGTGGTTATTTGAATTTTTTTTCTTAAAAAAAGTCGTCTCAGTTGTTTTTCTCAAATTTAACTGTCTCAATTTTTTAACAGGGGTACATTTGTCAAATTTTCAAACTATCTCGGATTGAACTCAAATTTTTTCACGAGATAGACAAAAATTCAAATTTTATGGCTAATATTTTTCCTTACAACCGCATATACTAATATTTTGCGTAATACTTGTCAGGTGCGATCATACCAGCACTAATGCACCGGATCCCATCAGAACTCCGCAGTTAAGCGTGCCTGGGCGAGAGTAGTACTAGGATGGGTGACCTCCTGGGAAGTCCTCGTGTTGCACCTCTTTTTTTTTTTGCCGATTTCTTACTTACGTGGTTATTTGAATTTTTTTTCTTAAAAAAAGTCGTCTCAATTGTTTTTCTCAAATTTAACTGTCTCAATTTTTTAACAGGGGTACTTTTGTCAAATTTTCAAACTATCTCGGATTGAACTCAAATTTTTTCACGAGATAGACAAAAATTCAAATTTTATGGCTAATATTTTTCCTTACAACCGCATATACTAATATTTTGCGTAATACTTGTCAGGTGCGATCATACCAGCACTAATGCACCGGATCCCATCAGAACTCCGCAGTTAAGCGTGCCTGGGCGAGAGTAGTACTAGGATGGGTGACCTCCTGGGAAGTCCTCGTGTTGCACCTCTTTTTTTTTTTGCCGATTTCTTACTTACGTGGTTATTTGAATTTTTTTTCTTAAAAAAAGTCGTCTCAGTTGTTTTTCTCAAATTTAACTGTCTCAATTTTTTAACAGGGGTACATTTGTCAAATTTTCAAACTATCTCGGATTGAACTCAAATTTTTTCACGAGATAGACAAAAATTCAAATTTTATGGCTAATATTTTTCCTTACAACCGCATATACTAATATTTTGCGTAATACTTGTCAGGTGCGATCATACCAGCACTAATGCACCGGATCCCATCAGAACTCCGCAGTTAAGCGTGCCTGGGCGAGAGTAGTACTAGGATGGGTGACCTCCTGGGAAGTCCTCGTGTTGCACCTCTTTTTTTTTTTGCCGATTTCTTACTTACGTGGTTATTTGAATTTTTTTTCTTAAAAAAAGTCGTCTCAATTGTTTTTCTCAAATTTAACTGTCTCAATTTTTTAACAGGGGTACTTTTGTCAAATTTTCAAACTATCTCGGATTGAACTCAAATTTTTTCACGAGATAGACAAAAATTCAAATTTTATGGCTAATATTTTTCCTTACAACCGCATATACTAATATTTTGCGTAATACTTGTCAGGTGCGATCATACCAGCACTAATGCACCGGATCCCATCAGAACTCCGCAGTTAAGCGTGCTTGGGCGAGAGTAGTACTAGGATGGGTGACCTCCTGGGAAGTCCTCGTGTTGCACCTCTTTTTTTTTTTGCCGATTTCTTACTTACGTGGTTATTTGAATTTTTTTTCTTAAAAAAAGTCGTCTCAATTGTTTTTCTCAAATTTAACTGTCTCAATTTTTTAACAGGGGTACTTTTGTCAAATTTTCAAACTATCTCGGATTGAACTCAAATTTTTTCACGAGATAGACAAAAATTCAAATTTTATGGCTAATATTTTTCCTTACAACCGCATATACTAATATTTTGCGTAATACTTGTCAGGTGCGATCATACCAGCACTAATGCACCGGATCCCATCAGAACTCCGCAGTTAAGCGTGCTTGGGCGAGAGTAGTACTAGGATGGGTGACCTCCTGGGAAGTCCTCGTGTTGCACCTCTTTTTTTTTTTGCCGATTTCTTACTTACGTGGTTATTTGAATTTTTTTTCTTAAAAAAAGTCGTCTCAATTGTTTTTCTCAAATTTAACTGTCTCAATTTTTTAACAGGGGTACTTTTGTCAAATTTTCAAACTATCTCGGATTGAACTCAAATTTTTTCACGAGATAGACAAAAATTCAAATTTTATGGCTAATATTTTTCCTTACAACCGCATATACTAATATTTTGCGTAATACTTGTCAGGTGCGATCATACCAGCACTAATGCACCGGATCCCATCAGAACTCCGCAGTTAAGCGTGCCTGGGCGAGAGTAGTACTAGGATGGGTGACCTCCTGGGAAGTCCTCGTGTTGCACCTCTTTTTTTTTTTGCCGATTTCTTACTTACGTGGTTATTTGAATTTTTTTTCTTAAAAAAAGTCGTCTCAATTGTTTTTCTCAAATTTAACTGTCTCAATTTTTTAACAGGGGTACATTTGTCAAATTTTCAAACTATCTCGGATTGAACTCAAATTTTTTCACGAGATAGACAAAAATTCAAATTTTATGGCTAATATTTTTCCTTACAACCGCATATACTAATATTTTGCGTAATACTTGTCAGGTGCGATCATACCAGCACTAATGCACCGGATCCCATCAGAACTCCGCAGTTAAGCGTGCCTGGGCGAGAGTAGTACTAGGATGGGTGACCTCCTGGGAAGTCCTCGTGTTGCACCTCTTTTTTTTTTTGCCGATTTCTTACTTACGTGGTTATTTGAATTTTTTTTCTTAAAAAAAGTCGTCTCAATTGTTTTTCTCAAATTTAACTGTCTCAATTTTTTAACAGGGGTACTTTTGTCAAATTTTCAAACTATCTCGGATTGAACTCAAATTTTTTCACGAGATAGACAAAAATTCAAATTTTATGGCTAATATTTTTCCTTACAACCGCATATACTAATATTTTGCGTAATACTTGTCAGGTGCGATCATACCAGCACTAATGCACCGGATCCCATCAGAACTCCGCAGTTAAGCGTGCTTGGGCGAGAGTAGTACTAGGATGGGTGACCTCCTGGGAAGTCCTCGTGTTGCACCTCTTTTTTTTTTGCCGATTTCTTACTTACGTGGTTATTTGAATTTTTTTTCTTAAAAAAAGTCGTCTCAATTGTTTTTCTCAAATTTAACTGTCTCAATTTTTTAACAGGGGTACTTTTGTCAAATTTTCAAACTATCTCGGATTGAACTCAAATTTTTTCACGAGATAGACAAAAATTCAAATTTTATGGCTAATATTTTTCCTTACAACCGCATATACTAATATTTTGCGTAATACTTGTTAGGTGCGATCATACCAGCACTAATGCACCGGATCCCATCAGAACTCCGCAGTTAAGCGTGCTTGGGCGAGAGTAGTACTAGGATGGGTGACCTCCTGGGAAGTCCTCGTGTTGCACCTCTTTTTTTTTTTTGCCGATTTCTTACTTACGTGGTTATTTGAATTTTTTTTCTTAAAAAAAGTCGTCTCAGTTGTTTTTCTCAAATTTAACTGTCTCAATTTTTTAACAGGGGTACTTTTGTCAAATTTTCAAACTATCTCGGATTGAACTCAAATTTTTTCACGAGATAGACAAAAATTCAAATTTTATGGCTAATATTTTTCCTTACAACCGCATATACTAATATTTTGCGTAATACTTGTCAGGTGCGATCATACCAGCACTAATGCACCGGATCCCATCAGAACTCCGCAGTTAAGCGTGCCTGGGCGAGAGTAGTACTAGGATGGGTGACCTCCTGGGAAGTCCTCGTGTTGCACCTCTTTTTTTTTTTGCCGATTTCTTACTTACGTGGTTATTTGAATTTTTTTTCTTAAAAAAAGTCGTCTCAATTGTTTTTCTCAAATTTAACTGTCTCAATTTTTTAACAGGGGTACATTTGTCAAATTTTCAAACTATCTCGGATTGAACTCAAATTTTTTCACGAGATAGACAAAAATTCAAATTTTATGGCTAATATTTTTCCTTACAACCGCATATACTAATATTTTGCGTAATACTTGTCAGGTGCGATCATACCAGCACTAATGCACCGGATCCCATCAGAACTCCGCAGTTAAGCGTGCTTGGGCGAGAGTAGTACTAGGATGGGTGACCTCCTGGGAAGTCCTCGTGTTGCACCTCTTTTTTTTTTTGCCGATTTCTTACTTACGTGGTTATTTGAATTTTTTTTCTTAAAAAAAGTCGTCTCAGTTGTTTTTCTCAAATTTAACTGTCTCAATTTTTTAACAGGGGTACTTTTGTCAAATTTTCAAACTATCTCGGATTGAACTCAATTTTTTTCACGAGATAGACAAAAATTCAAATTTTATGGCTAATATTTTTCCTTACAACCGCATATACTAATATTTTGCGTAATACTTGTCAGGTGCGATCATACCAGCACTAATGCACCGGATCCCATCAGAACTCCGCAGTTAAGCGTGCTTGGGCGAGAGTAGTACTAGGATGGGTGACCTCCTGGGAAGTCCTCGTGTTGCACCTCTTTTTTTTTTTGCCGATTTCTTACTTACGTGGTTATTTGAATTTTTTTTCTTAAAAAAAGTCGTCTCAGTTGTTTTTCTCAAATTTAACTGTCTCAATTTTTTAACAGGGGTACATTTGTCAAATTTTCAAACTATCTCGGATTGAACTCAAATTTTTTCACGAGATAGACAAAAATTCAAATTTTATGGCTAATATTTTTCCTTACAACCGCATATACTAATATTTTGCGTAATACTTGTCAGGTGCGATCATACCAGCACTAATGCACCGGATCCCATCAGAACTCCGCAGTTAAGCGTGCTTGGGCGAGAGTAGTACTAGGATGGGTGACCTCCTGGGAAGTCCTCGTGTTGCACCTCTTTTTTTTTTTGCCGATTTCTTACTTACGTGGTTATTTGAATTTTTTTTCTTAAAAAAAGTCGTCTCAGTTGTTTTTCTCAAATTTAACTGTCTCAATTTTTTAACAGGGGTACTTTTGTCAAATTTTCAAACTATCTCGGATTGAACTCAAATTTTTTCACGAGATAGACAAAAATTCAAATTTTATGGCTAATATTTTTCCTTACAACCGCATATACTAATATTTTGCGTAATACTTGTCAGGTGCGATCATACCAGCACTAATGCATCGGATCCCATCAGAACTCCGCAGTTAAGCGTGCCTGGGCGAGAGTAGTACTAGGATGGGTGACCTCCTGGGAAGTCCTCGTGTTGCACCTCTTTTTTTTTTTGCCGATTTCTTACTTACGTGGTTATTTGAATTTTTTTTCTTAAAAAAAGTCGTCTCAATTGTTTTTCTCAAATTTAACTGTCTCAATTTTTTAACAGGGGTACATTTGTCAAATTTTCAAACTATCTCGGATTGAACTCAAATTTTTTCACGAGATAGACAAAAATTCAAATTTTATGGCTAATATTTTTCCTTACAACCGCATATACTAATATTTTGCGTAATACTTGTCAGGTGCGATCATACCAGCACTAATGCACCGGATCCCATCAGAACTCCGCAGTTAAGCGTGCTTGGGCGAGAGTAGTACTAGGATGGGTGACCTCCTGGGAAGTCCTCGTGTTGCACCTCTTTTTTTTTTTGCCGATTTCTTACTTACGTGGTTATTTGAATTTTTTTTCTTAAAAAAAGTCGTCTCAGTTGTTTTTCTCAAATTTAACTGTCTCAATTTTTTAACAGGGGTACTTTTGTCAAATTTTCAAACTATCTCGGATTGAACTCAAATTTTTTCACGAGATAGACAAAAATTCAAATTTTATGGCTAATATTTTTCCTTACAACCGCATATACTAATATTTTGCGTAATACTTGTCAGGTGCGATCATACCAGCACTAATGCACCGGATCCCATCAGAACTCCGCAGTTAAGCGTGCCTGGGCGAGAGTAGTACTAGGATGGGTGACCTCCTGGGAAGTCCTCGTGTTGCACCTCTTTTTTTTTTTGCCGATTTCTTACTTACGTGGTTATTTGAATTTTTTTTCTTAAAAAAAGTCGTCTCAGTTGTTTTTCTCAAATTTAACTGTCTCAATTTTTTAACAGGGGTACATTTGTCAAATTTTCAAACTATCTCGGATTGAACTCAAATTTTTTCACGAGATAGACAAAAATTCAAATTTTATGGCTAATATTTTTCCTTACAACCGCATATACTAATATTTTGCGTAATACTTGTCAGGTGCGATCATACCAGCACTAATGCACCGGATCCCATCAGAACTCCGCAGTTAAGCGTGCTTGGGCGAGAGTAGTACTAGGATGGGTGACCTCCTGGGAAGTCCTCGTGTTGCACCTCTTTTTTTTTTTGCCGATTTCTTACTTACGTGGTTATTTGAATTTTTTTTCTTAAAAAAAGTCGTCTCAGTTGTTTTTCTCAAATTTAACTGTCTCAATTTTTTAACAGGGGTACTTTTGTCAAATTTTCAAACTATCTCGGATTGAACTCAAATTTTTTCACGAGATAGACAAAAATTCAAATTTTATGGCTAATATTTTTCCTTACAACCGCATATACTAATATTTTGCGTAATACTTGTCAGGTGCGATCATACCAGCACTAATGCACCGGATCCCATCAGAACTCCGCAGTTAAGCGTGCTTGGGCGAGAGTAGTACTAGGATGGGTGACCTCCTGGGAAGTCCTCGTGTTGCACCTCTTTTTTTTTTTGCCGATTTCTTACTTACGTGGTTATTTGAATTTTTTTTCTTAAAAAAAGTCGTCTCAGTTGTTTTTCTCAAATTTAACTGTCTCAATTTTTTAACAGGGGTACATTTGTCAAATTTTCAAACTATCTCGGATTGAACTCAAATTTTTTCACGAGATAGACAAAAATTCAAATTTTATGGCTAATATTTTTCCTTACAACCGCATATACTAATATTTTGCGTAATACTTGTCAGGTGCGATCATACCAGCACTAATGCACCGGATCCCATCAGAACTCCGCAGTTAAGCGTGCTTGGGCGAGAGTAGTACTAGGATGGGTGACCTCCTGGGAAGTCCTCGTGTTGCACCTCTTTTTTTTTTTGCCGATTTCTTACTTACGTGGTTATTTGAATTTTTTTTCTTAAAAAAAGTCGTCTCAGTTGTTTTTCTCAAATTTAACTGTCTCAATTTTTTAACAGGGGTACTTTTGTCAAATTTTCAAACTATCTCGGATTGAACTCAATTTTTTTCACGAGATAGACAAAAATTCAAATTTTATGGCTAATATTTTTCCTTACAACCGCATATACTAATATTTTGCGTAATACTTGTCAGGTGCGATCATACCAGCACTAATGCATCGGATCCCATCAGAACTCCGCAGTTAAGCGTGCCTGGGCGAGAGTAGTACTAGGATGGGTGACCTCCTGGGAAGTCCTCGTGTTGCACCTCTTTTTTTTTTTTGCCGATTTCTTACTTACGTGGTTATTTGAATTTTTTTTCTTAAAAAAAGTCGTCTCAGTTGTTTTTCTCAAATTTAACTGTCTCAATTTTTTAACAGGGGTACATTTGTCAAATTTTCAAACTATCTCGGATTGAACTCAAATTTTTTCACGAGATAGACAAAAATTCAAATTTTATGGCTAATATTTTTCCTTACAACCGCATATACTAATATTTTGCGTAATACTTGTCAGGTGCGATCATACCAGCACTAATGCACCGGATCCCATCAGAACTCCGCAGTTAAGCGTGCTTGGGCGAGAGTAGTACTAGGATGGGTGACCTCCTGGGAAGTCCTCGTGTTGCACCTCTTTTTTTTTTTGCCGATTTCTTACTTACGTGGTTATTTGAATTTTTTTTCTTAAAAAAAGTCGTCTCAGTTGTTTTTCTCAAATTTAACTGTCTCAATTTTTTAACAGGGGTACTTTTGTCAAATTTTCAAACTATCTCGGATTGAACTCAATTTTTTTCACGAGATAGACAAAAATTCAAATTTTATGGCTAATATTTTTCCTTACAACCGCATATACTAATATTTTGCGTAATACTTGTCAGGTGCGATCATACCAGCACTAATGCACCGGATCCCATCAGAACTCCGCAGTTAAGCGTGCTTGGGCGAGAGTAGTACTAGGATGGGTGACCTCCTGGGAAGTCCTCGTGTTGCACCTCTTTTTTTTTTTGCCGATTTCTTACTTACGTGGTTATTTGAATTTTTTTTCTTAAAAAAAGTCGTCTCAGTTGTTTTTCTCAAATTTAACTGTCTCAATTTTTTAACAGGGGTACTTTTGTCAAATTTTCAAACTATCTCGGATTGAACTCAAATTTTTTCACGAGATAGACAAAAATTCAAATTTTATGGCTAATATTTTTCCTTACAACCGCATATACTAATATTTTGCGTAATACTTGTCAGGTGCGATCATACCAGCACTAATGCACCGGATCCCATCAGAACTCCGCAGTTAAGCGTGCTTGGGCGAGAGTAGTACTAGGATGGGTGACCTCCTGGGAAGTCCTCGTGTTGCACCTCTTTTTTTTTTTGCCGATTTCTTACTTACGTGGTTATTTGAATTTTTTTTCTTAAAAAAAGTCGTCTCAGTTGTTTTTCTCAAATTTAACTGTCTCAATTTTTTAACAGGGGTACTTTTGTCAAATTTTCAAACTATCTCGGATTGAACTCAATTTTTTTCACGAGATAGACAAAAATTCAAATTTTATGGCTAATATTTTTCCTTACAACCGCATATACTAATATTTTGCGTAATACTTGTCAGGTGCGATCATACCAGCACTAATGCACCGGATCCCATCAGAACTCCGCAGTTAAGCGTGCCTGGGCGAGAGTAGTACTAGGATGGGTGACCTCCTGGGAAGTCCTCGTGTTGCACCTCTTTTTTTTTTTGCCGATTTCTTACTTACGTGGTTATTTGAATTTTTTTTCTTAAAAAAAGTCGTCTCAGTTGTTTTTCTCAAATTTAACTGTCTCAATTTTTTAACAGGGGTACATTTGTCAAATTTTCAAACTATCTCGGATTGAACTCAAATTTTTTCACGAGATAGACAAAAATTCAAATTTTATGGCTAATATTTTTCCTTACAACCGCATATACTAATATTTTGCGTAATACTTGTCAGGTGTGATCATACCAGCACTAATGCACCGGATCCCATCAGAACTCCGCAGTTAAGCGTGCTTGGGCGAGAGTAGTACTAGGATGGGTGACCTCCTGGGAAGTCCTCGTGTTGCACCTCTTTTTTTTTTTGCCGATTTCTTACTTACGTGGTTATTTGAATTTTTTTTCTTAAAAAAAGTCGTCTCAGTTGTTTTTCTCAAATTTAACTGTCTCAATTTTTTAACAGGGGTACTTTTGTCAAATTTTCAAACTATCTCGGATTGAACTCAATTTTTTTCACGAGATAGACAAAAATTCAAATTTTATGGCTAATATTTTTCCTTACAACCGCATATACTAATATTTTGCGTAATACTTGTCAGGTGCGATCATACCAGCACTAATGCACCGGATCCCATCAGAACTCCGCAGTTAAGCGTGCTTGGGCGAGAGTAGTACTAGGATGGGTGACCTCCTGGGAAGTCCTCGTGTTGCACCTCTTTTTTTTTTTGCCGATTTCTTACTTACGTGGTTATTTGAATTTTTTTTCTTAAAAAAAGTCGTCTCAGTTGTTTTTCTCAAATTTAACTGTCTCAATTTTTTAACAGGGGTACTTTTGTCAAATTTTCAAACTATCTCGGATTGAACTCAAATTTTTTCACGAGATAGACAAAAATTCAAATTTTATGGCTAATATTTTTCCTTACAACCGCATATACTAATATTTTGCGTAATACTTGTCAGGTGCGATCATACCAGCACTAATGCACCGGATCCCATCAGAACTCCGCAGTTAAGCGTGCTTGGGCGAGAGTAGTACTAGGATGGGTGACCTCCTGGGAAGTCCTCGTGTTGCACCTCTTTTTTTTTTTGCCGATTTCTTACTTACGTGGTTATTTGAATTTTTTTTCTTAAAAAAAGTCGTCTCAGTTGTTTTTCTCAAATTTAACTGTCTCAATTTTTTAACAGGGGTACTTTTGTCAAATTTTCAAACTATCTCGGATTGAACTCAAATTTTTTCACGAGATAGACAAAAATTCAAATTTTATGGCTAATATTTTTCCTTACAACTGCATATACTAATATTTTGCGTAATACTTGTCAGGTGCGATCATACCAGCACTAATGCACCGGATCCCATCAGAACTCCGCAGTTAAGCGTGCTTGGGCGAGAGTAGTACTAGGATGGGTGACCTCCTGGGAAGTCCTCGTGTTGCACCTCTTTTTTTTTTTGCCGATTTCTTACTTACGTGGTTATTTGAATTTTTTTTCTTAAAAAAAGTCGTCTCAGTTGTTTTTCTCAAATTTAACTGTCTCAATTTTTTAACAGGGGTACTTTTGTCAAATTTTCAAACTATCTCGGATTGAACTCAAATTTTTTCACGAGATAGACAAAAATTCAAATTTTATGGCTAATATTTTTCCTTACAACCGCATATACTAATATTTTGCGTAATACTTGTCAGGTGCGATCATACCAGCACTAATGCACCGGATCCCATCAGAACTCCGCAGTTAAGCGTGCTTGGGCGAGAGTAGTACTAGGATGGGTGACCTCCTGGGAAGTCCTCGTGTTGCACCTCTTTTTTTTTTTGCCGATTTCTTACTTACGTGGTTATTTGAATTTTTTTTCTTAAAAAAAGTCGTCTCAGTTGTTTTTCTCAAATTTAACTGTCTCAATTTTTTAACAGGGGTACTTTTGTCAAATTTTCAAACTATCTCGGATTGAACTCAAATTTTTTCACGAGATAGACAAAAATTCAAATTTTATGGCTAATATTTTTCCTTACAACCGCATATACTAATATTTTGCGTAATACTTGTCAGGTGCGATCATACCAGCACTAATGCACCGGATCCCATCAGAACTCCGCAGTTAAGCGTGCTTGGGCGAGAGTAGTACTAGGATGGGTGACCTCCTGGGAAGTCCTCGTGTTGCACCTCTTTTTTTTTTTGCCGATTTCTTACTTACGTGGTTATTTGAATTTTTTTTCTTAAAAAAAGTCGTCTCAGTTGTTTTTCTCAAATTTAACTGTCTCAATTTTTTAACAGGGGTACTTTTGTCAAATTTTCAAACTATCTCGGATTGAACTCAAATTTTTTCACGAGATAGACAAAAATTCAAATTTTATGGCTAATATTTTTCCTTACAACCGCATATACTAATATTTTGCGTAATACTTGTCAGGTGCGATCATACCAGCACTAATGCACCGGATCCCATCAGAACTCCGCAGTTAAGCGTGCTTGGGCGAGAGTAGTACTAGGATGGGTGACCTCCTGGGAAGTCCTCGTGTTGCACCTCTTTTTTTTTTTTGCCGATTTCTTACTTACGTGGTTATTTGAATTTTTTTTCTTAAAAAAAGTCGTCTCAGTTGTTTTTCTCAAATTTAACTGTCTCAATTTTTTAACAGGGGTACTTTTGTCAAATTTTCAAACTATCTCGGATTGAACTCAAATTTTTTCACGAGATAGACAAAAATTCAAATTTTATGGCTAATATTTTTCCTTACAACCGCATATACTAATATTTTGCGTAATACTTGTCAGGTGCGATCATACCAGCACTAATGCACCGGATCCCATCAGAACTCCGCAGTTAAGCGTGCTTGGGCGAGAGTAGTACTAGGATGGGTGACCTCCTGGGAAGTCCTCGTGTTGCACCTCTTTTTTTTTTTGCCGATTTCTTACTTACGTGGTTATTTGAATTTTTTTTCTTAAAAAAAGTCGTCTCAGTTGTTTTTCTCAAATTTAACTGTCTCAATTTTTTAACAGGGGTACTTTTGTCAAATTTTCAAACTATCTCGGATTGAACTCAAATTTTTTCACGAGATAGACAAAAATTCAAATTTTATGGCTAATATTTTTCCTTACAACCGCATATACTAATATTTTGCGTAATACTTGTCAGGTGCGATCATACCAGCACTAATGCACCGGATCCCATCAGAACTCCGCAGTTAAGCGTGCTTGGGCGAGAGTAGTACTAGGATGGGTGACCTCCTGGGAAGTCCTCGTGTTGCACCTCTTTTTTTTTTTGCCGATTTCTTACTTACGTGGTTATTTGAATTTTTTTTCTTAAAAAAAGTCGTCTGAGTTGTTTTTCTCAAATTTAACTGTCTCAATTTTTTAACAGGGGTACTTTTGTCAAATTTTCAAACTATCTCGGATTGAACTCAAATTTTTTCACGAGATAGACAAAAATTCAAATTTTATGGCTAATATTTTTCCTTACAACCGCATATACTAATATTTTGCGTAATACTTGTCAGGTGCGATCATACCAGCACTAATGCACCGGATCCCATCAGAACTCCGCAGTTAAGCGTGCTTGGGCGAGAGTAGTACTAGGATGGGTGACCTCCTGGGAAGTCCTCGTGTTGCACCTCTTTTTTTTTTTGCCGATTTCTTACTTACGTGGTTATTTGAATTTTTTTTCTTAAAAAAAGTCGTCTCAGTTGTTTTTCTCAAATTTAACTGTCTCAATTTTTTAACAGGGGTACTTTTGTCAAATTTTCAAACTATCTCGGATTGAACTCAAATTTTTTCACGAGATAGACAAAAATTCAAATTTTATGGCTAATATTTTTCCTTACAACCGCATATACTAATATTTTGCGTAATACTTGTCAGGTGCGATCATACCAGCACTAATGCACCGGATCCCATCAGAACTCCGCAGTTAAGCGTGCTTGGGCGAGAGTAGTACTAGGATGGGTGACCTCCTGGGAAGTCCTCGTGTTGCACCTCTTTTTTTTTTTGCCGATTTCTTACTTACGTGGTTATTTGAATTTTTTTTCTTAAAAAAAGTCGTCTCAGTTGTTTTTCTCAAATTTAACTGTCTCAATTTTTTAACAGGGGTACTTTTGTCAAATTTTCAAACTATCTCGGATTGAACTCAAATTTTTTCACGAGATAGACAAAAATTCAAATTTTATGGCTAATATTTTTCCTTACAACCGCATATACTAATATTTTGCGTAATACTTGTCAGGTGCGATCATACCAGCACTAATGCACCGGATCCCATCAGAACTCCGCAGTTAAGCGTGCTTGGGCGAGAGTAGTACTAGGATGGGTGACCTCCTGGGAAGTCCTCGTGTTGCACCTCTTTTTTTTTTTGCCGATTTCTTACTTACGTGGTTATTTGAATTTTTTTTCTTAAAAAAAGTCGTCTCAGTTGTTTTTCTCAAATTTAACTGTCTCAATTTTTTAACAGGGGTACTTTTGTCAAATTTTCAAACTATCTCGGATTGAACTCAAATTTTTTCACGAGATAGACAAAAATTCAAATTTTATGGCTAATATTTTTCCTTACAACCGCATATACTAATATTTTGCGTAATACTTGTCAGGTGCGATCATACCAGCACTAATGCACCGGATCCCATCAGAACTCCGCAGTTAAGCGTGCTTGGGCGAGAGTAGTACTAGGATGGGTGACCTCCTGGGAAGTCCTCGTGTTGCACCTCTTTTTTTTTTTGCCGATTTCTTACTTACGTGGTTATTTGAATTTTTTTTCTTAAAAAAAGTCGTCTCAGTTGTTTTTCTCAAATTTAACTGTCTCAATTTTTTAACAGGGGTACTTTTGTCAAATTTTCAAACTATCTCGGATTGAACTCAAATTTTTTCACGAGATAGACAAAAATTCAAATTTTATGGCTAATATTTTTCCTTACAACCGCATATACTAATATTTTGCGTAATACTTGTCAGGTGCGATCATACCAGCACTAATGCACCGGATCCCATCAGAACTCCGCAGTTAAGCGTGCTTGGGCGAGAGTAGTACTAGGATGGGTGACCTCCTGGGAAGTCCTCGTGTTGCACCTCTTTTTTTTTTTGCCGATTTCTTACTTACGTGGTTATTTGAATTTTTTTTCTTAAAAAAAGTCGTCTCAGTTGTTTTTCTCAAATTTAACTGTCTCAATTTTTTAACAGGGGTACTTTTGTCAAATTTTCAAACTATCTCGGATTGAACTCAAATTTTTTCACGAGATAGACAAAAATTCAAATTTTATGGCTAATATTTTTCCTTACAACCGCATATACTAATATTTTGCGTAATACTTGTCAGGTGCGATCATACCAGCACTAATGCACCGGATCCCATCAGAACTCCGCAGTTAAGCGTGCTTGGGCGAGAGTAGTACTAGGATGGGTGACCTCCTGGGAAGTCCTCGTGTTGCACCTCTTTTTTTTTTTGCCGATTTCTTACTTACGTGGTTATTTGAATTTTTTTTCTTAAAAAAAGTCGTCTCAGTTGTTTTTCTCAAATTTAACTGTCTCAATTTTTTAACAGGGGTACTTTTGTCAAATTTTCAAACTATCTCGGATTGAACTCAAATTTTTTCACGAGATAGACAAAAATTCAAATTTTATGGCTAATATTTTTCCTTACAACCGCATATACTAATATTTTGCGTAATACTTGTCAGGTGCGATCATACCAGCACTAATGCACCGGATCCCATCAGAACTC
The DNA here is from genome assembly GCF_000230855.2 of Cajanus cajan. Taxonomy (NCBI): domain Eukaryota; kingdom Viridiplantae; phylum Streptophyta; class Magnoliopsida; order Fabales; family Fabaceae; genus Cajanus; species Cajanus cajan. Next base: position 51,977,290 of record NC_138524.1, on the reverse strand, counting down.
CGCAGTTAAGCGTGCTTGGGCGAGAGTAGTACTAGGATGGGTGACCTCCTGGGAAGTCCTCGTGTTGCACCTCTTTTTTTTTTTGCCGATTTCTTACTTACGTGGTTATTTGAATTTTTTTTCTTAAAAAAAGTCGTCTCAGTTGTTTTTCTCAAATTTAACTGTCTCAATTTTTTAACAGGGGTACTTTTGTCAAATTTTCAAACTATCTCGGATTGAACTCAAATTTTTTCACGAGATAGACAAAAATTCAAATTTTATGGCTAATATTTTTCCTTACAACCGCATATACTAATATTTTGCGTAATACTTGTCAGGTGCGATCATACCAGCACTAATGCACCGGATCCCATCAGAACTCCGCAGTTAAGCGTGCTTGGGCGAGAGTAGTACTAGGATGGGTGACCTCCTGGGAAGTCCTCGTGTTGCACCTCTTTTTTTTTTTGCCGATTTCTTACTTACGTGGTTATTTGAATTTTTTTTCTTAAAAAAAGTCGTCTCAGTTGTTTTTCTCAAATTTAACTGTCTCAATTTTTTAACAGGGGTACTTTTGTCAAATTTTCAAACTATCTCGGATTGAACTCAAATTTTTTCACGAGATAGACAAAAATTCAAATTTTATGGCTAATATTTTTCCTTACAACCGCATATACTAATATTTTGCGTAATACTTGTCAGGTGCGATCATACCAGCACTAATGCACCGGATCCCATCAGAACTCCGCAGTTAAGCGTGCTTGGGCGAGAGTAGTACTAGGATGGGTGACCTCCTGGGAAGTCCTCGTGTTGCACCTCTTTTTTTTTTTGCCGATTTCTTACTTACGTGGTTATTTGAATTTTTTTTCTTAAAAAAAGTCGTCTCAGTTGTTTTTCTCAAATTTAACTGTCTCAATTTTTTAACAGGGGTACTTTTGTCAAATTTTCAAACTATCTCGGATTGAACTCAAATTTTTTCACGAGATAGACAAAAATTCAAATTTTATGGCTAATATTTTTCCTTACAACCGCATATACTAATATTTTGCGTAATACTTGTCAGGTGCGATCATACCAGCACTAATGCACCGGATCCCATCAGAACTCCGCAGTTAAGCGTGCTTGGGCGAGAGTAGTACTAGGATGGGTGACCTCCTGGGAAGTCCTCGTGTTGCACCTCTTTTTTTTTTTGCCGATTTCTTACTTACGTGGTTATTTGAATTTTTTTTCTTAAAAAAAGTCGTCTCAGTTGTTTTTCTCAAATTTAACTGTCTCAATTTTTTAACAGGGGTACTTTTGTCAAATTTTCAAACTATCTCGGATTGAACTCAAATTTTTTCACGAGATAGACAAAAATTCAAATTTTATGGCTAATATTTTTCCTTACAACCGCATATACTAATATTTTGCGTAATACTTGTCAGGTGCGATCATACCAGCACTAATGCACCGGATCCCATCAGAACTCCGCAGTTAAGCGTGCTTGGGCGAGAGTAGTACTAGGATGGGTGACCTCCTGGGAAGTCCTCGTGTTGCACCTCTTTTTTTTTTTGCCGATTTCTTACTTACGTGGTTATTTGAATTTTTTTTCTTAAAAAAAGTCGTCTCAGTTGTTTTTCTCAAATTTAACTGTCTCAATTTTTTAACAGGGGTACTTTTGTCAAATTTTCAAACTATCTCGGATTGAACTCAAATTTTTTCACGAGATAGACAAAAATTCAAATTTTATGGCTAATATTTTTCCTTACAACCGCATATACTAATATTTTGCGTAATACTTGTCAGGTGCGATCATACCAGCACTAATGCACCGGATCCCATCAGAACTCCGCAGTTAAGCGTGCTTGGGCGAGAGTAGTACTAGGATGGGTGACCTCCTGGGAAGTCCTCGTGTTGCACCTCTTTTTTTTTTTGCCGATTTCTTACTTACGTGGTTATTTGAATTTTTTTTCTTAAAAAAAGTCGTCTCAGTTGTTTTTCTCAAATTTAACTGTCTCAATTTTTTAACAGGGGTACTTTTGTCAAATTTTCAAACTATCTCGGATTGAACTCAATTTTTTTCACGAGATAGACAAAAATTCAAATTTTATGGCTAATATTTTTCCTTACAACCGCATATACTAATATTTTGCGTAATACTTGTCAGGTGCGATCATACCAGCACTAATGCACCGGATCCCATCAGAACTCCGCAGTTAAGCGTGCTTGGGCGAGAGTAGTACTAGGATGGGTGACCTCCTGGGAAGTCCTCGTGTTGCACCTCTTTTTTTTTTTGCCGATTTCTTACTTACGTGGTTATTTGAATTTTTTTTCTTAAAAAAAGTCGTCTCAGTTGTTTTTCTCAAATTTAACTGTCTCAATTTTTTAACAGGGGTACTTTTGTCAAATTTTCAAACTATCTCGGATTGAACTCAAATTTTTTCACGAGATAGACAAAAATTCAAATTTTATGGCTAATATTTTTCCTTACAACCGCATATACTAATATTTTGCGTAATACTTGTCAGGTGCGATCATACCAGCACTAATGCACCGGATCCCATCAGAACTCCGCAGTTAAGCGTGCTTGGGCGAGAGTAGTACTAGGATGGGTGACCTCCTGGGAAGTCCTCGTGTTGCACCTCTTTTTTTTTTTGCCGATTTCTTACTTACGTGGTTATTTGAATTTTTTTTCTTAAAAAAAGTCGTCTCAGTTGTTTTTCTCAAATTTAACTGTCTCAATTTTTTAACAGGGGTACTTTTGTCAAATTTTCAAACTATCTCGGATTGAACTCAAATTTTTTCACGAGATAGACAAAAATTCAAATTTTATGGCTAATATTTTTCCTTACAACCGCATATACTCATATTTTGCGTAATACTTGTCAGGTGCGATCATACCAGCACTAATGCACCGGATCCCATCAGAACTCCGCAGTTAAGCGTGCTTGGGCGAGAGTAGTACTAGGATGGGTGACCTCCTGGGAAGTCCTCGTGTTGCACCTCTTTTTTTTTTTGCCGATTTCTTACTTACGTGGTTATTTGAATTTTTTTTCTTAAAAAAAGTCGTCTCAGTTGTTTTTCTCAAATTTAACTGTCTCAATTTTTTAACAGGGGTACTTTTGTCAAATTTTCAAACTATCTCGGATTGAACTCAAATTTTTTCACGAGATAGACAAAAATTCAAATTTTATGGCTAATATTTTTCCTTACAACCGCATATACTAATATTTTGCGTAATACTTGTCAGGTGCGATCATACCAGCACTAATGCACCGGATCCCATCAGAACTCCGCAGTTAAGCGTGCTTGGGCGAGAGTAGTACTAGGATGGGTGACCTCCTGGGAAGTCCTCGTGTTGCACCTCTTTTTTTTTTTGCCGATTTCTTACTTACGTGGTTATTTGAATTTTTTTTCTTAAAAAAAGTCGTCTCAGTTGTTTTTCTCAAATTTAACTGTCTCAATTTTTTAACAGGGGTACTTTTGTCAAATTTTCAAACTATCTCGGATTGAACTCAAATTTTTTCACGAGATAGACAAAAATTCAAATTTTATGGCTAATATTTTTCCTTACAACCGCATATACTCATATTTTGCGTAATACTTGTCAGGTGCGATCATACCAGCACTAATGCACCGGATCCCATCAGAACTCCGCAGTTAAGCGTGCTTGGGCGAGAGTAGTACTAGGATGGGTGACCTCCTGGGAAGTCCTCGTGTTGCACCTCTTTTTTTTTTTGCCGATTTCTTACTTACGTGGTTATTTGAATTTTTTTTCTTAAAAAAAGTCGTCTCAGTTGTTTTTCTCAAATTTAACTGTCTCAATTTTTTAACAGGGGTACTTTTGTCAAATTTTCAAACTATCTCGGATTGAACTCAATTTTTTTCACGAGATAGACAAAAATTCAAATTTTATGGCTAATATTTTTCCTTACAACCGCATATACTAATATTTTGCGTAATACTTGTCAGGTGCGATCATACCAGCACTAATGCACCGGATCCCATCAGAACTCCGCAGTTAAGCGTGCTTGGGCGAGAGTAGTACTAGGATGGGTGACCTCCTGGGAAGTCCTCGTGTTGCACCTCTTTTTTTTTTTTGCCGATTTCTTACTTACGTGGTTATTTGAATTTTTTTTCTTAAAAAAAGTCGTCTCAGTTGTTTTTCTCAAATTTAACTGTCTCAATTTTTTAACAGGGGTACTTTTGTCAAATTTTCAAACTATCTCGGATTGAACTCAAATTTTTTCACGAGATAGACAAAAATTCAAATTTTATGGCTAATATTTTTCCTTACAACCGCATATACTAATATTTTGCGTAATACTTGTCAGGTGCGATCATACCAGCACTAATGCACCGGATCCCATCAGAACTCCGCAGTTAAGCGTGCTTGGGCGAGAGTAGTACTAGGATGGGTGACCTCCTGGGAAGTCCTCGTGTTGCACCTCTTTTTTTTTTTTGCCGATTTCTTACTTACGTGGTTATTTGAATTTTTTTTCTTAAAAAAAGTCGTCTCAGTTGTTTTTCTCAAATTTAACTGTCTCAATTTTTTAACAGGGGTACTTTTGTCAAATTTTCAAACTATCTCGGATTGAACTCAATTTTTTTCACGAGATAGACAAAAATTCAAATTTTATGGCTAATATTTTTCCTTACAACCGCATATACTAATATTTTGCGTAATACTTGTCAGGTGCGATCATACCAGCACTAATGCACCGGATCCCATCAGAACTCCGCAGTTAAGCGTGCTTGGGCGAGAGTAGTACTAGGATGGGTGACCTCCTGGGAAGTCCTCGTGTTGCACCTCTTTTTTTTTTTTCCGATTTCTTACTTACGTGGTTATTTGAATTTTTTTTCTTAAAAAAAGTCGTCTCAGTTGTTTTTCTCAAATTTAACTGTCTCAATTTTTTAACAGGGGTACTTTTGTCAAATTTTCAAACTATCTCGGATTGAACTCAAATTTTTTCACGAGATAGACAAAAATTCAAATTTTATGGCTAATATTTTTCCTTACAACCGCATATACTAATATTTTGCGTAATACTTGTCAGGTGCGATCATACCAGCACTAATGCACCGGATCCCATCAGAACTCCGTAGTTAAGCGTGCTTGGGCGAGAGTAGTACTAGGATGGGTGACCTCCTGGGAAGTCCTCGTGTTGCACCTCTTTTTTTTTTTGCCGATTTCTTACTTACGTGGTTATTTGAATTTTTTTTCTTAAAAAAAGTCGTCTCAGTTGTTTTTCTCAAATTTAACTGTCTGAATTTTTTAACAGGGGTACTTTTGTCAAATTTTCAAACTATCTCGGATTGAACTCAAATTTTTTCACGAGATAGACAAAAATTCAAATTTTATGGCTAATATTTTTCCTTACAACCGCATATACTAATATTTTGCGTAATACTTGTCAGGTGCGATCATACCAGCACTAATGCACCGGATCCCATCAGAACTCCGCAGTTAAGCGTGCTTGGGCGAGAGTAGTACTAGGATGGGTGACCTCCTGGGAAGTCCTCGTGTTGCACCTCTTTTTTTTTTTGCCGATTTCTTACTTACGTGGTTATTTGAATTTTTTTTCTTAAAAAAAGTCGCCTCAGTTGTTTTTCTCAAATTTAACTGTCTCAATTTTTTAACAGGGGTACTTTTGTCAAATTTTCAAACTATCTCGGATTGAACTCAAATTTTTTCACGAGATAGACAAAAATTCAAATTTTATGGCTAATATTTTTCCTTACAACCGCATATACTAATATTTTGCGTAATACTTGTCAGGTGCGATCATACCAGCACTAATGCACCGGATCCCATCAGAACTCCGCAGTTAAGCGTGCTTGGGCGAGAGTAGTACTAGGATGGGTGACCTCCAGGGAAGTCCTCGTGTTGCACCTCTTTTTTCTTTTGCCGATTTCTTACTTACGTGGTTATTTGAATTTTTTTTCTTAAAAAAAGTCGTCTCAGTTGTTTTTCTCAAATTTAACTGTCTCAATTTTTTAACAGGGGTACTTTTGTCAAATTTTCAAACTATCTCGGATTGAACTCAATTTTTTTCACGAGATAGACAAAAATTCAAATTTTATGGCTAATATTTTTCCTTACAACCGCATATACTAATATTTTGCGTAATACTTGTCAGGTGCGATCATACCAGCACTAATGCACCGGATCCCATCAGAACTCCGCAGTTAAGCGTGCTTGGGCGAGAGTAGTACTAGGATGGGTGACCTCCTGGGAAGTCCTCGTGTTGCACCTCTTTTTTTTTTTGCCGATTTCTTACTTACGTGGTTATTTGAATTTTCTTTCTTAAAAAAAGTCGTCTCAGTTGTTTTTCTCAAATTTAACTGTCTCAATTTTTTAACAGGGGTACTTTTGTCAAATTTTCAAACTATCTCGGATTGAACTCAAATTTTTTCACGAGATAGACAAAAATTCAAATTTTATGGCTAATATTTTTCCTTACAACCGCATATACTAATATTTTGCGTAATACTTGTCAGGTGCGATCATACCAGCACTAATGCACCGGATCCCATCAGAACTCCGCAGTTAAGCGTGCTTGGGCGAGAGTAGTACTAGGATGGGTGACCTCCTGGGAAGTCCTCGTGTTGCACCTCTTTTTTTTTTTGCCGATTTCTTACTTACGTGGTTATTTGAATTTTTTTTCTTAAAAAAAGTCGTCTCAGTTGTTTTTCTCAAATTTAACTGTCTGAATTTTTTAACAGGGGTACTTTTGTCAAATTTTCAAACTATCTCGGATTGAACTCAAATTTTTTCACGAGATAGACAAAAATTCAAATTTTATGGCTAATATTTTTCCTTACAACCGCATATACTAATATTTTGCGTAATACTTGTCAGGTGCGATCATACCAGCACTAATGCACCGGATCCCATCAGAACTCCGCAGTTAAGCGTGCTTGGGCGAGAGTAGTACTAGGATGGGTGACCTCCTGGGAAGTCCTCGTGTTGCACCTCTTTTTTTTTTTGCCGATTTCTTACTTACGTGGTTATTTGAATTTTTTTTCTTAAAAAAAGTCGCCTCAGTTGTTTTTCTCAAATTTAACTGTCTCAATTTTTTAACAGGGGTACTTTTGTCAAATTTTCAAACTATCTCGGATTGAACTCAAATTTTTTCACGAGATAGACAAAAATTCAAATTTTATGGCTAATATTTTTCCTTACAACCGCATATACTAATATTTTGCGTAATACTTGTCAGGTGCGATCATACCAGCACTAATGCACCGGATCCCATCAGAACTCCGCAGTTAAGCGTGCTTGGGCGAGAGTAGTACTAGGATGGGTGACCTCCAGGGAAGTCCTCGTGTTGCACCTCTTTTTTCTTTTGCCGATTTCTTACTTACGTGGTTATTTGAATTTTTTTTCTTAAAAAAAGTCGTCTCAGTTGTTTTTCTCAAATTTAACTGTCTCAATTTTTTAACAGGGGTACTTTTGTCAAATTTTCAAACTATCTCGGATTGAACTCAATTTTTTTCACGAGATAGACAAAAATTCAAATTTTATGGCTAATATTTTTCCTTACAACCGCATATACTAATATTTTGCGTAATACTTGTCAGGTGCGATCGTACCAGCACTAATGCACCGGATCCCATCAGAACTCCGCAGTTAAGCGTGCTTGGGCGAGAGTAGTACTAGGATGGGTGACCTCCTGGGAAGTCCTCGTGTTGCACCTCTTTTTTTTTTTGCCGATTTCTTACTTACGTGGTTATTTGAATTTTCTTTCTTAAAAAAAGTCGTCTCAGTTGTTTTTCTCAAATTTAACTGTCTCAATTTTTTAACAGGGGTACTTTTGTCAAATTTTCAAACTATCTCGGATTGAACTCAAATTTTTTCACGAGATAGACAAAAATTCAAATTTTATGGCTAATATTTTTCCTTACAACCGCATATACTAATATTTTGCGTAATACTTGTCAGGTGCGATCATACCAGCACTAATGCACCGGATCCCATCAGAACTCCGCAGTTAAGCGTGCTTGGGCGAGAGTAGTACTAGGATGGGTGACCTCCTGGGAAGTCCTCGTGTTGCACCTCTTTTTTTTTTTGCCGATTTCTTACTTACGTGGTTATTTGAATTTTTTTTCTTAAAAAAAGTCGTCTCAGTTGTTTTTCTCAAATTTAACTGTCTCAATTTTTTAACAGGGGTACTTTTGTCAAATTTTCAAACTATCTCGGATTGAACTCAAATTTTTTCACGAGATAGACAAAAATTCAAATTTTATGGCTAATATTTTTCCTTACAACTGCATATACTAATATTTTGCGTAATACTTGTCAGGTGCGATCATACCAGCACTAATGCACCGGATCCCATTAGAACTCCGCAGTTAAGCGTGCTTGGGCGAGAGTAGTACTAGGATGGGTGACCTCCTGGGAAGTCCTCGTGTTGCACCTCTTTTTTTTTTTGCCGATTTCTTACTTACGTGGTTATTTGAATTTTCTTTCTTAAAAAAAGTCGTCTCAGTTGTTTTTCTCAAATTTAACTGTCTCAATTTTTTAACAGGGGTACTTTTGTCAAATTTTCAAACTATCTCGGATTGAACTCAAATTTTTTCACGAGATAGACAAAAATTCAAATTTTATGGCTAATATTTTTCCTTACAACCGCATATACTAATATTTTGCGTAATACTTGTCAGGTGCGATCATACCAGCACTAATGCACCGGATCCCATCAGAACTCCGCAGTTAAGCGTGCTTGGGCGAGAGTAGTACTAGGATGGGTGACCTCCTGGGAAGTCCTCGTGTTGCACCTCTTTTTTTTTTTGCCGATTTCTTACTTACGTGGTTATTTGAATTTTTTTTCTTAAAAAAAGTCGTCTCAGTTGTTTTTCTCAAATTTAACTGTCTCAATTTTTTAACAGGGGTACTTTTGTCAAATTTTCAAACTATCTCGGATTGAACTCAAATTTTTTCACGAGATAGACAAAAATTCAAATTTTATGGCTAATATTTTTCCTTACAACTGCATATACTAATATTTTGCGTAATACTTGTCAGGTGCGATCATACCAGCACTAATGCACCGGATCCCATCAGAACTCCGCAGTTAAGCGTGCTTGGGCGAGAGTAGTACTAGGATGGGTGACCTCCTGGGAAGTCCTCGTGTTGCACCTCTTTTTTTTTTTGCCGATTTCTTACTTACGTGGTTATTTGAATTTTCTTTCTTAAAAAAAGTCGTCTCAGTTGTTTTTCTCAAATTTATCTGTCTCAATTTTTTAACAGGGGTACTTTTGTCAAATTTTCAAACTATCTCGGATTGAACTCAAATTTTTTCACGAGATAGACAAAAATTCAAATTTTATGGCTAATATTTTTCCTTACAACCGCATATACTAATATTTTGCGTAATACTTGTCAGGTGCGATCATACCAGCACTAATGCACCGGATCCCATCAGAACTCCGCAGTTAAGCGTGCTTGGGCGAGAGTAGTACTAGGATGGGTGACCTCCTGGGAAGTCCTCGTGTTGCACCTCTTTTTTTTTTTGCCGATTTCTTACTTACGTGGTTATTTGAATTTTCTTTCTTAAAAAAAGTCGTCTCAGTTGTTTTTCTCAAATTTAACTGTCTCAATTTTTTAACAGGGGTACTTTTGTCAAATTTTCAAACTATCTCGGATTGAACTCAAATTTTTTCACGAGATAGACAAAAATTCAAATTTTATGGCTAATATTTTTCCTTACAACCGCATATACTAATATTTTGCGTAATACTTGTCAGGTGCGATCATACCAGCTCTAATGCACCGGATCCCATCAGAACTCCGCAGTTAAGCGTGCTTGGGCGAGAGTAGTACTAGGATGGGTGACCTCCTGGGAAGTCCTCGTGTTGCACCTCTTTTTTTTTTTGCCGATTTCTTACTTACGTGGTTATTTGAATTTTTTTTCTTAAAAAAAGTCGTCTCAGTTGTTTTTCTCAAATTTAACTGTCTCAATTTTTTAACAGGGGTACTTTTGTCAAATTTTCAAACTATCTCGGATTGAACTCAAATTTTTTCACGAGATAGACAAAAATTCAAATTTTATGGCTAATATTTTTCCTTACAACCGCATATACTAATATTTTGCGTAATACTTGTCAGGTGCGATCATACCAGCACTAATGCACTGGATCCCATCAGAACTCCGCAGTTAAGCGTGCTTGGGCGAGAGTAGTACTAGGATGGGTGACCTCCTGGGAAGTCCTCGTGTTGCACCTCTTTTTTTTTTTGCCGATTTCTTACTTACGTGGTTATTTGAATTTTCTTTCTTAAAAAAAGTCGTCTCAGTTGTTTTTCTCAAATTTAACTGTCTCAATTTTTTAACAGGGGTACTTTTGTCAAATTTTCAAACTATCTCGGATTGAACTCAAAATTTTTCACGAGATAGACAAAAATTCAAATTTTATGGCTAATATTTTTCCTTACAACCGCATATACTAATATTTTGCGTAATACTTGTCAGGTGCGATCATACCAGCACTAATGCACTGGATCCCATCAGAACTCCGCAGTTAAGCGTGCTTGGGCGAGAGTAGTACTAGGATGGGTGACCTCCTGGGAAGTCCTCGTGTTGCACCTCTTTTTTTTTTTGCCGATTTCTTACTTACGTGGTTATTTGAATTTTTTTTCTTAAAAAAAGTCGTCTCAGTTGTTTTTCTCAAATTTAACTGTCTCAATTTTTTAACAGGGGTACTTTTGTCAAATTTTCAAACTATCTCGGATTGAACTCAATTTTTTTCACGAGATAGACAAAAATTCAAATTTTATGGCTAATATTTTTCCTTACGACCGCATATACTAATATTTTGCGTAATACTTGTCAGGTGCGATCATACCAGCACTAATGCACCGGATCCCATCAGAACTCCGCAGTTAAGCGTGCTTGGGCGAGAGTAGTACTAGGATGGGTGACCTCCTGGGAAGTCCTCGTGTTGCACCTCTTTTTTTTTTTGCCGATTTCTTACTTACGTGGTTATTTGAATTTTTTTTCTTAAAAAAAGTCGTCTCAGTTGTTTTTCTCAAATTTAACTGTCTCAATTTTTTAACAGGGGTACTTTTGTCAAATTTTCAAACTATCTCGGATTGAACTCAATTTTTTTCACGAGATAGACAAAAATTCAAATTTTATGGCTAATATTTTTCCTTACAACCGCATATACTAATATTTTGCGTAATACTTGTCAGGTGCGATCATACCAGCACTAATGCACCGGATCCCATCAGAACTCCGCAGTTAAGCGTGCTTGGGCGAGAGTAGTACTAGGATGGGTGACCTCCTGGGAAGTCCTCGTGTTGCACCTCTTTTTTTTTTGCCGATTTCTTACTTACGTGGTTATTTGAATTTTTTTTCTTAAAAAAAGTCGTCTCAGTTGTTTTTCTCAAATTTAACTGTCTCAATTTTTTAACAGGGGTACTTTTGTCAAATTTTCAAACTATCTCGGATTGAACTCAAATTTTTTCACGAGATAGACAAAAATTCAAATTTTATGGCTAATATTTTTTCCTTACAACCGCATATACTAATATTTTGCGTAATACTTGTCAGGTGCGATCATACCAGCACTAATGCACCGGATCCCATCAGAACTCCGCAGTTAAGCGTGCTTGGGCGAGAGTAGTACTAGGATGGGTGACCTCCTGGGAAGTCCTCGTGTTGCACCTCTTTTTTTTTTTGCCGATTTCTTACTTACGTGGTTATTTGAATTTTTTTTCTTAAAAAAAGTCGTCTCAGTTGTTTTTCTCAAATTTAACTGTCTCAATTTTTTAACAGGGGTACTTTTGTCAAATTTTCAAACTATCTCGGATTGAACTCAATTTTTTTCACGAGATAGACAAAAATTCAAATTTTATGGCTAATATTTTTCCTTACAACCGCATATACTAATATTTTGCGTAATACTTGTCAGGTGCGATCATACCAGCACTAATGCACCGGATCCCATCAGAACTCCGCAGTTAAGCGTGCTTGGGCGAGAGTAGTACTAGGATGGGTGACCTCCTGGGAAGTCCTCGTGTTGCACCTCTTTTTTTTTTTTGCCGATTTCTTACTTACGTGGTTATTTGAATTTTCTTTCTTAAAAAAAGTCGTCTCAGTTGTTTTTCTCAAATTTAACTGTCTCAATTTTTTAACAGGGGTACTTTTGTCAAATTTTCAAACTATCTCGGATTGAACTCAAATTTTTTCACGAGATAGACAAAAATTCAAATTTTATGGCTAATATTTTTCCTTACAACCGCATATACTAATATTTTGCGTAATACTTGTCAGGTGCGATCATACCAGCACTAATGCACCGGATCCCATCAGAACTCCGCAGTTAAGCGTGCTTGGGCGAGAGTAGTACTAGGATGGGTGACCTCCTGGGAAGTCCTCGTGTTGCACCTCTTTTTTTTTTTTGCCGATTTCTTACTTACGTGGTTATTTGAATTTTTTTTCTTAAAAAAAGTCGTCTCAGTTGTTTTTCTCAAATTTAACTGTCTCAATTTTTTAACAGGGGTACTTTTGTCAAATTTTCAAACTATCTCGGATTGAACTCAAATTTTTTCACGAGATAGACAAAAATTCAAATTTTATGGCTAATATTTTTCCTTACAACCGCATATACTAATATTTTGCGTAATACTTGTCAGGTGCGATCATACCAGCACTAATGCACCGGATCCCATCAGAACTCCGCAGTTAAGCGTGCTTGGGCGAGAGTAGTACTAGGATGGGTGACCTCCTGGGAAGTCCTCGTGTTGCACCTCTTTTTTTTTTTTGCCGATTTCTTACTTACGTGGTTATTTGAATTTTTTTTCTTAAAAAAAGTCGTCTCAGTTGTTTTTCTCAAATTTAACTGTCTCAATTTTTTAACAGGGGTACTTTTGTCAAATTTTCAAACTATCTCGGATTGAACTCAAATTTTTTCACGAGATAGACAAAAATTCAAATTTTATGGCTAATATTTTTCCTTACAACCGCATATACTAATATTTTGCGTAATACTTGTCAGGTGCGATCATACCAGCACTAATGCACCGGATCCCATCAGAACTCCGCAGTTAAGCGTGCTTGGGCGAGAGTAGTACTAGGATGGGTGACCTCCTGGGAAGTCCTCGTGTTGCACCTCTTTTTTTTTTGCCGATTTCTTACTTACGTGGTTATTTGAATTTTTTTTCTTAAAAAAAGTCGTCTCAGTTGTTTTTCTCAAATTTAACTGTCTCAATTTTTTAACAGGGGTACTTTTGTCAAATTTTCAAACTATCTCGGATTGAACTCAAATTTTTTCACGAGATAGACAAAAATTCAAATTTTATGGCTAATATTTTTCCTTACAACCGCATATACTAATATTTTGCGTAATACTTGTCAGGTGCGATCATACCAGCACTAATGCACCGGATCCCATCAGAACTCCGCAGTTAAGCGTGCTTGGGCGAGAGTAGTACTAGGATGGGTGACCTCCTGGGAAGTCCTCGTGTTGCACCTCTTTTTTTTTTGCCGATTTCTTACTTACGTGGTTATTTGAATTTTTTTTCTTAAAAAAAGTCGTCTCAGTTGTTTTTCTCAAATTTAACTGTCTCAATTTTTTAACAGGGGTACTTTTGTCAAATTTTCAAACTATCTCGGATTGAACTCAATTTTTTTCACGAGATAGACAAAAATTCAAATTTTATGGCTAATATTTTTCCTTACAACCGCATATACTAATATTTTGCGTAATACTTGTCAGGTGCGATCATACCAGCACTAATGCACCGGATCCCATCAGAACTCCGCAGTTAAGCGTGCTTGGGCGAGAGTAGTACTAGGATGGGTGACCTCCTGGGAAGTCCTCGTGTTGCACCTCTTTTTTTTTTTGCCGATTTCTTACTTACGTGGTTATTTGAATTTTCTTTCTTAAAAAAAGTCGTCTCAGTTGTTTTTCTCAAATTTAACTGTCTCAATTTTTTAACAGGGGTACTTTTGTCAAATTTTCAAACTATCTCGGATTGAACTCAAATTTTTTCACGAGATAGACAAAAATTCAAATTTTATGGCTAATATTTTTCCTTACAACCGCATATACTAATATTTTGCGTAATACTTGTCAGGTGCGATCATACCAGCACTAATGCACCGGATCCCATCAGAACTCCGCAGTTAAGCGTGCTTGGGCGAGAGTAGTACTAGGATGGGTGACCTCCTGGGAAGTCCTCGTGTTGCACCTCTTTTTTTTTTGCCGATTTCTTACTTACGTGGTTATTTGAATTTTTTTTCTTAAAAAAAGTCGTCTCAGTTGTTTTTCTCAAATTTAACTGTCTCAATTTTTTAACAGGGGTACTTTTGTCAAATTTTCAAACTATCTCGGATTGAACTCAAATTTTTTTCACGAGATAGACAAAAATTCAAATTTTATGGCTAATATTTTTCCTTACAACCGCATATACTAATATTTTGCGTAATACTTGTCAGGTGCGATCATACCAGCACTAATGCACCGGATCCCATCAGAACTCCGCAGTTAAGCGTGCTTGGGCGAGAGTAGTACTAGGATGGGTGACCTCCTGGGAAGTCCTCGTGTTGCACCTCTTTTTTTTTTGCCGATTTCTTACTTACGTGGTTATTTGAATTTTTTTTTCTTAAAAAAAGTCGTCTCAGTTGTTTTTCTCAAATTTAACTGTCTCAATTTTTTAACAGGGGTACTTTTGTCAAATTTTCAAACTATCTCGGATTGAACTCAAATTTTTTCACGAGATAGACAAAAATTCAAATTTTATGGCTAATATTTTTCCTTACAACCGCATATACTAATATTTTGCGTAATACTTGTCAGGTGCGATCATACCAGCACTAATGCACCGGATCCCATCAGAACTCCGCAGTTAAGCGTGCTTGGGCGAGAGTAGTACTAGGATGGGTGACCTCCTGGGAAGTCCTCGTGTTGCACCTCTTTTTTTTTTGCCGATTTCTTACTTACGTGGTTATTTGAATTTTTTTTCTTAAAAAAAGTCGTCTCAGTTGTTTTTCTCAAATTTAACTGTCTCAATTTTTTAACAGGGGTACTTTTGTCAAATTTTCAAACTATCTCGGATTGAACTCAAATTTTTTCACGAGATAGACAAAAATTCAAATTTTATGGCTAATATTTTTCCTTACAACCGCATATACTAATATTTTGCGTAATACTTGTCAGGTGCGATCATACCAGCACTAATGCACCGGATCCCATCAGAACTCCGCAGTTAAGCGTGCTTGGGCGAGAGTAGTACTAGGATGGGTGACCTCCTGGGAAGTCCTCGTGTTGCACCTCTTTTTTTTTTGCCGATTTCTTACTTACGTGGTTATTTGAATTTTTTTTCTTAAAAAAAGTCGTCTCAGTTGTTTTTCTCAAATTTAACTGTCTCAATTTTTTAACAGGGGTACTTTTGTCAAATTTTCAAACTATCTCGGATTGAACTCAAATTTTTTCACGAGATAGACAAAAATTCAAATTTTATGGCTAATATTTTTCCTTACAACCGCATATACTAATATTTTGCGTAATACTTGTCAGGTGCGATCATACCAGCACTAATGCACCGGATCCCATCAGAACTCCGCAGTTAAGCGTGCTTGGGCGAGAGTAGTACTAGGATGGGTGACCTCCTGGGAAGTCCTCGTGTTGCACCTCTTTTTTTTTTGCCGATTTCTTACTTACGTGGTTATTTGAATTTTTTTTTCTTAAAAAAAGTCGTCTCAGTTGTTTTTCTCAAATTTAACTGTCTCAATTTTTTAACAGGGGTACTTTTGTCAAATTTTCAAACTATCTCGGATTGAACTCAAATTTTTTCACGAGATAGACAAAAATTCAAATTTTATGGCTAATATTTTTCCTTACAACCGCATATACTAATATTTTGCGTAATACTTGTCAGGTGCGATCATACCAGCACTAATGCACCGGATCCCATCAGAACTCCGCAGTTAAGCGTGCTTGGGCGAGAGTAGTACTAGGATGGGTGACCTCCTGGGAAGTCCTCGTGTTGCACCTCTTTTTTTTTTGCCGATTTCTTACTTACGTGGTTATTTGAATTTTTTTTCTTAAAAAAAGTCGTCTCAGTTGTTTTTCTCAAATTTAACTGTCTCAATTTTTTAACAGGGGTACTTTTGTCAAATTTTCAAACTATCTCGGATTGAACTCAAATTTTTTCACGAGATAGACAAAAATTCAAATTTTATGGCTAATATTTTTCCTTACAACCGCATATACTAATATTTTGCGTAATACTTGTCAGGTGCGATCATACCAGCACTAATGCACCGGATCCCATCAGAACTCCGCAGTTAAGCGTGCTTGGGCGAGAGTAGTACTAGGATGGGTGACCTCCTGGGAAGTCCTCGTGTTGCACCTCTTTTTTTTTTGCCGATTTCTTACTTACGTGGTTATTTGAATTTTTTTTCTTAAAAAAAGTCGTCTCAGTTGTTTTTCTCAAATTTAACTGTCTCAATTTTTTAACAGGGGTACTTTTGTCAAATTTTCAAACTATCTCGGATTGAACTCAAATTTTTTCACGAGATAGACAAAAATTCAAATTTTATGGCTAATATTTTTCCTTACAACCGCATATACTAATATTTTGCGTAATACTTGTCAGGTGCGATCATACCAGCACTAATGCACCGGATCCCATCAGAACTCCGCAGTTAAGCGTGCTTGGGCGAGAGTAGTACTAGGATGGGTGACCTCCTGGGAAGTCCTCGTGTTGCACCTCTTTTTTTTTTGCCGATTTCTTACTTACGTGGTTATTTGAATTTTTTTTCTTAAAAAAAGTCGTCTCAGTTGTTTTTCTCAAATTTAACTGTCTCAATTTTTTAACAGGGGTACTTTTGTCAAATTTTCAAACTATCTCGGATTGAACTCAAATTTTTTCACGAGATAGACAAAAATTCAAATTTTATGGCTAATATTTTTCCTTACAACCGCATATACTAATATTTTGCGTAATACTTGTCAGGTGCGATCATACCAGCACTAATGCACCGGATCCCATCAGAACTCCGCAGTTAAGCGTGCTTGGGCGAGAGTAGTACTAGGATGGGTGACCTCCTGGGAAGTCCTCGTGTTGCACCTCTTTTTTTTTTGCCGATTTCTTACTTACGTGGTTATTTGAATTTTTTTTCTTAAAAAAAGTCGTCTCAGTTGTTTTTCTCAAATTTAACTGTCTCAATTTTTTAACAGGGGTACTTTTGTCAAATTTTCAAACTATCTCGGATTGAACTCAAATTTTTTCACGAGATAGACAAAAATTCAAATTTTATGGCTAATATTTTTCCTTACAACCGCATATACTAATATTTTGCGTAATACTTGTCAGGTGCGATCATACCAGCACTAATGCACCGGATCCCATCAGAACTCCGCAGTTAAGCGTGCTTGGGCGAGAGTAGTACTAGGATGGGTGACCTCCTGGGAAGTCCTCGTGTTGCACCTCTTTTTTTTTTGCCGATTTCTTACTTACGTGGTTATTTGAATTTTTTTTCTTAAAAAAAGTCGTCTCAGTTGTTTTTCTCAAATTTAACTGTCTCAATTTTTTAACAGGGGTACTTTTGTCAAATTTTCAAACTATCTCGGATTGAACTCAAATTTTTTCACGAGATAGACAAAAATTCAAATTTTATGGCTAATATTTTTCCTTACAACCGCATATACTAATATTTTGCGTAATACTTGTCAGGTGCGATCATACCAGCACTAATGCACCGGATCCCATCAGAACTCCGCAGTTAAGCGTGCTTGGGCGAGAGTAGTACTAGGATG
Organism: Cajanus cajan; assembly: GCF_000230855.2. Lineage (NCBI taxonomy): Eukaryota > Viridiplantae > Streptophyta > Magnoliopsida > Fabales > Fabaceae > Cajanus > Cajanus cajan. Next base: position 51,959,566 of record NC_138524.1, on the reverse strand, counting down.
GGTGACCTCCTGGGAAGTCCTCGTGTTGCACCTCTTTTTTTTTTGCCGATTTCTTACTTACGTGGTTATTTGAATTTTTTTTCTTAAAAAAAGTCGTCTCAGTTGTTTTTCTCAAATTTAACTGTCTCAATTTTTTAACAGGGGTACTTTTGTCAAATTTTCAAACTATCTCGGATTGAACTCAAATTTTTTCACGAGATAGACAAAAATTCAAATTTTATGGCTAATATTTTTCCTTACAACCGCATATACTAATATTTTGCGTAATACTTGTCAGGTGCGATCATACCAGCACTAATGCACCGGATCCCATCAGAACTCCGCAGTTAAGCGTGCTTGGGCGAGAGTAGTACTAGGATGGGTGACCTCCTGGGAAGTCCTCGTGTTGCACCTCTTTTTTTTTTGCCGATTTCTTACTTACGTGGTTATTTGAATTTTTTTTCTTAAAAAAAGTCGTCTCAGTTGTTTTTCTCAAATTTAACTGTCTCAATTTTTTAACAGGGGTACTTTTGTCAAATTTTCAAACTATCTCGGATTGAACTCAAATTTTTTCACGAGATAGACAAAAATTCAAATTTTATGGCTAATATTTTTCCTTACAACCGCATATACTAATATTTTGCGTAATACTTGTCAGGTGCGATCATACCAGCACTAATGCACCGGATCCCATCAGAACTCCGCAGTTAAGCGTGCTTGGGCGAGAGTAGTACTAGGATGGGTGACCTCCTGGGAAGTCCTCGTGTTGCACCTCTTTTTTTTTTGCCGATTTCTTACTTACGTGGTTATTTGAATTTTTTTTCTTAAAAAAAGTCGTCTCAGTTGTTTTTCTCAAATTTAACTGTCTCAATTTTTTAACAGGGGTACTTTTGTCAAATTTTCAAACTATCTCGGATTGAACTCAAATTTTTTCACGAGATAGACAAAAATTCAAATTTTATGGCTAATATTTTTCCTTACAACCGCATATACTAATATTTTGCGTAATACTTGTCAGGTGCGATCATACCAGCACTAATGCACCGGATCCCATCAGAACTCCGCAGTTAAGCGTGCTTGGGCGAGAGTAGTACTAGGATGGGTGACCTCCTGGGAAGTCCTCGTGTTGCACCTCTTTTTTTTTTGCCGATTTCTTACTTACGTGGTTATTTGAATTTTTTTTCTTAAAAAAAGTCGTCTCAGTTGTTTTTCTCAAATTTAACTGTCTCAATTTTTTAACAGGGGTACTTTTGTCAAATTTTCAAACTATCTCGGATTGAACTCAAATTTTTTCACGAGATAGACAAAAATTCAAATTTTATGGCTAATATTTTTCCTTACAACCGCATATACTAATATTTTGCGTAATACTTGTCAGGTGCGATCATACCAGCACTAATGCACCGGATCCCATCAGAACTCCGCAGTTAAGCGTGCTTGGGCGAGAGTAGTACTAGGATGGGTGACCTCCTGGGAAGTCCTCGTGTTGCACCTCTTTTTTTTTTGCCGATTTCTTACTTACGTGGTTATTTGAATTTTTTTTCTTAAAAAAAGTCGTCTCAGTTGTTTTTCTCAAATTTAACTGTCTCAATTTTTTAACAGGGGTACTTTTGTCAAATTTTCAAACTATCTCGGATTGAACTCAAATTTTTTCACGAGATAGACAAAAATTCAAATTTTATGGCTAATATTTTTCCTTACAACCGCATATACTAATATTTTGCGTAATACTTGTCAGGTGCGATCATACCAGCACTAATGCACCGGATCCCATCAGAACTCCGCAGTTAAGCGTGCTTGGGCGAGAGTAGTACTAGGATGGGTGACCTCCTGGGAAGTCCTCGTGTTGCACCTCTTTTTTTTTTGCCGATTTCTTACTTACGTGGTTATTTGAATTTTTTTTCTTAAAAAAAGTCGTCTCAGTTGTTTTTCTCAAATTTAACTGTCTCAATTTTTTAACAGGGGTACTTTTGTCAAATTTTCAAACTATCTCGGATTGAACTCAAATTTTTTCACGAGATAGACAAAAATTCAAATTTTATGGCTAATATTTTTCCTTACAACCGCATATACTAATATTTTGCGTAATACTTGTCAGGTGCGATCATACCAGCACTAATGCACCGGATCCCATCAGAACTCCGCAGTTAAGCGTGCTTGGGCGAGAGTAGTACTAGGATGGGTGACCTCCTGGGAAGTCCTCGTGTTGCACCTCTTTTTTTTTTGCCGATTTCTTACTTACGTGGTTATTTGAATTTTTTTTTCTTAAAAAAAGTCGTCTCAGTTGTTTTTCTCAAATTTAACTGTCTCAATTTTTTAACAGGGGTACTTTTGTCAAATTTTCAAACTATCTCGGATTGAACTCAAATTTTTTCACGAGATAGACAAAAATTCAAATTTTATGGCTAATATTTTTCCTTACAACCGCATATACTAATATTTTGCGTAATACTTGTCAGGTGCGATCATACCAGCACTAATGCACCGGATCCCATCAGAACTCCGCAGTTAAGCGTGCTTGGGCGAGAGTAGTACTAGGATGGGTGACCTCCTGGGAAGTCCTCGTGTTGCACCTCTTTTTTTTTTGCCGATTTCTTACTTACGTGGTTATTTGAATTTTTTTTCTTAAAAAAAGTCGTCTCAGTTGTTTTTCTCAAATTTAACTGTCTCAATTTTTTAACAGGGGTACTTTTGTCAAATTTTCAAACTATCTCGGATTGAACTCAAATTTTTTCACGAGATAGACAAAAATTCAAATTTTATGGCTAATATTTTTCCTTACAACCGCATATACTAATATTTTGCGTAATACTTGTCAGGTGCGATCATACCAGCACTAATGCACCGGATCCCATCAGAACTCCGCAGTTAAGCGTGCTTGGGCGAGAGTAGTACTAGGATGGGTGACCTCCTGGGAAGTCCTCGTGTTGCACCTCTTTTTTTTTTGCCGATTTCTTACTTACGTGGTTATTTGAATTTTTTTTCTTAAAAAAAGTCGTCTCAGTTGTTTTTCTCAAATTTAACTGTCTCAATTTTTTAACAGGGGTACTTTTGTCAAATTTTCAAACTATCTCGGATTGAACTCAAATTTTTTCACGAGATAGACAAAAATTCAAATTTTATGGCTAATATTTTTCCTTACAACCGCATATACTAATATTTTGCGTAATACTTGTCAGGTGCGATCATACCAGCACTAATGCACCGGATCCCATCAGAACTCCGCAGTTAAGCGTGCTTGGGCGAGAGTAGTACTAGGATGGGTGACCTCCTGGGAAGTCCTCGTGTTGCACCTCTTTTTTTTTTGCCGATTTCTTACTTACGTGGTTATTTGAATTTTTTTTCTTAAAAAAAGTCGTCTCAGTTGTTTTTCTCAAATTTAACTGTCTCAATTTTTTAACAGGGGTACTTTTGTCAAATTTTCAAACTATCTCGGATTGAACTCAAATTTTTTCACGAGATAGACAAAAATTCAAATTTTATGGCTAATATTTTTCCTTACAACCGCATATACTAATATTTTGCGTAATACTTGTCAGGTGCGATCATACCAGCACTAATGCACCGGATCCCATCAGAACTCCGCAGTTAAGCGTGCTTGGGCGAGAGTAGTACTAGGATGGGTGACCTCCTGGGAAGTCCTCGTGTTGCACCTCTTTTTTTTTTGCCGATTTCTTACTTACGTGGTTATTTGAATTTTTTTTCTTAAAAAAAGTCGTCTCAGTTGTTTTTCTCAAATTTAACTGTCTCAATTTTTTAACAGGGGTACTTTTGTCAAATTTTCAAACTATCTCGGATTGAACTCAAATTTTTTCACGAGATAGACAAAAATTCAAATTTTATGGCTAATATTTTTCCTTACAACCGCATATACTAATATTTTGCGTAATACTTGTCAGGTGCGATCATACCAGCACTAATGCACCGGATCCCATCAGAACTCCGCAGTTAAGCGTGCTTGGGCGAGAGTAGTACTAGGATGGGTGACCTCCTGGGAAGTCCTCGTGTTGCACCTCTTTTTTTTTTGCCGATTTCTTACTTACGTGGTTATTTGAATTTTTTTTCTTAAAAAAAGTCGTCTCAGTTGTTTTTCTCAAATTTAACTGTCTCAATTTTTTAACAGGGGTACTTTTGTCAAATTTTCAAACTATCTCGGATTGAACTCAAATTTTTTCACGAGATAGACAAAAATTCAAATTTTATGGCTAATATTTTTCCTTACAACCGCATATACTAATATTTTGCGTAATACTTGTCAGGTGCGATCATACCAGCACTAATGCACCGGATCCCATCAGAACTCCGCAGTTAAGCGTGCTTGGGCGAGAGTAGTACTAGGATGGGTGACCTCCTGGGAAGTCCTCGTGTTGCACCTCTTTTTTTTTTGCCGATTTCTTACTTACGTGGTTATTTGAATTTTTTTTCTTAAAAAAAAGTCGTCTCAGTTGTTTTTCTCAAATTTAACTGTCTCAATTTTTTAACAGGGGTACTTTTGTCAAATTTTCAAACTATCTCGGATTGAACTCAAATTTTTTCACGAGATAGACAAAAATTCAAATTTTATGGCTAATATTTTTCCTTACAACCGCATATACTAATATTTTGCGTAATACTTGTCAGGTGCGATCATACCAGCACTAATGCACCGGATCCCATCAGAACTCCGCAGTTAAGCGTGCTTGGGCGAGAGTAGTACTAGGATGGGTGACCTCCTGGGAAGTCCTCGTGTTGCACCTCTTTTTTTTTTTGCCGATTTCTTACTTACGTGGTTATTTGAATTTTTTTTCTTAAAAAAAGTCGTCTCAGTTGTTTTTCTCAAATTTAACTGTCTCAATTTTTTAACAGGGGTACTTTTGTCAAATTTTCAAACTATCTCGGATTGAACTCAAATTTTTTCACGAGATAGACAAAAATTCAAATTTTATGGCTAATATTTTTCCTTACAACCGCATATACTAATATTTTGCGTAATACTTGTCAGGTGCGATCATACCAGCACTAATGCACCGGATCCCATCAGAACTCCGCAGTTAAGCGTGCTTGGGCGAGAGTAGTACTAGGATGGGTGACCTCCTGGGAAGTCCTCGTGTTGCACCTCTTTTTTTTTTGCCGATTTCTTACTTACGTGGTTATTTGAATTTTTTTTCTTAAAAAAAGTCGTCTCAGTTGTTTTTCTCAAATTTAACTGTCTCAATTTTTTAACAGGGGTACTTTTGTCAAATTTTCAAACTATCTCGGATTGAACTCAAATTTTTTCACGAGATAGACAAAAATTCAAATTTTATGGCTAATATTTTTCCTTACAACCGCATATACTAATATTTTGCGTAATACTTGTCAGGTGCGATCATACCAGCACTAATGCACCGGATCCCATCAGAACTCCGCAGTTAAGCGTGCTTGGGCGAGAGTAGTACTAGGATGGGTGACCTCCTGGGAAGTCCTCGTGTTGCACCTCTTTTTTTTTTGCCGATTTCTTACTTACGTGGTTATTTGAATTTTTTTTCTTAAAAAAAGTCGTCTCAGTTGTTTTTCTCAAATTTAACTGTCTCAATTTTTTAACAGGGGTACTTTTGTCAAATTTTCAAACTATCTCGGATTGAACTCAAATTTTTTCACGAGATAGACAAAAATTCAAATTTTATGGCTAATATTTTTCCTTACAACCGCATATACTAATATTTTGCGTAATACTTGTCAGGTGCGATCATACCAGCACTAATGCACCGGATCCCATCAGAACTCCGCAGTTAAGCGTGCTTGGGCGAGAGTAGTACTAGGATGGGTGACCTCCTGGGAAGTCCTCGTGTTGCACCTCTTTTTTTTTTGCCGATTTCTTACTTACGTGGTTATTTGAATTTTTTTTCTTAAAAAAAGTCGTCTCAGTTGTTTTTCTCAAATTTAACTGTCTCAATTTTTTAACAGGGGTACTTTTGTCAAATTTTCAAACTATCTCGGATTGAACTCAAATTTTTTCACGAGATAGACAAAAATTCAAATTTTATGGCTAATATTTTTCCTTACAACCGCATATACTAATATTTTGCGTAATACTTGTCAGGTGCGATCATACCAGCACTAATGCACCGGATCCCATCAGAACTCCGCAGTTAAGCGTGCTTGGGCGAGAGTAGTACTAGGATGGGTGACCTCCTGGGAAGTCCTCGTGTTGCACCTCTTTTTTTTTTGCCGATTTCTTACTTACGTGGTTATTTGAATTTTTTTTCTTAAAAAAAGTCGTCTCAGTTGTTTTTCTCAAATTTAACTGTCTCAATTTTTTAACAGGGGTACTTTTGTCAAATTTTCAAACTATCTCGGATTGAACTCAAATTTTTTCACGAGATAGACAAAAATTCAAATTTTATGGCTAATATTTTTCCTTACAACCGCATATACTAATATTTTGCGTAATACTTGTCAGGTGCGATCATACCAGCACTAATGCACCGGATCCCATCAGAACTCCGCAGTTAAGCGTGCTTGGGCGAGAGTAGTACTAGGATGGGTGACCTCCTGGGAAGTCCTCGTGTTGCACCTCTTTTTTTTTTGCCGATTTCTTACTTACGTGGTTATTTGAATTTTTTTTCTTAAAAAAAGTCGTCTCAGTTGTTTTTCTCAAATTTAACTGTCTCAATTTTTTAACAGGGGTACTTTTGTCAAATTTTCAAACTATCTCGGATTGAACTCAAATTTTTTCACGAGATAGACAAAAATTCAAATTTTATGGCTAATATTTTTCCTTACAACCGCATATACTAATATTTTGCGTAATACTTGTCAGGTGCGATCATACCAGCACTAATGCACCGGATCCCATCAGAACTCCGCAGTTAAGCGTGCTTGGGCGAGAGTAGTACTAGGATGGGTGACCTCCTGGGAAGTCCTCGTGTTGCACCTCTTTTTTTTTTGCCGATTTCTTACTTACGTGGTTATTTGAATTTTTTTTCTTAAAAAAAGTCGTCTCAGTTGTTTTTCTCAAATTTAACTGTCTCAATTTTTTAACAGGGGTACTTTTGTCAAATTTTCAAACTATCTCGGATTGAACTCAAATTTTTTCACGAGATAGACAAAAATTCAAATTTTATGGCTAATATTTTTCCTTACAACCGCATATACTAATATTTTGCGTAATACTTGTCAGGTGCGATCATACCAGCACTAATGCACCGGATCCCATCAGAACTCCGCAGTTAAGCGTGCTTGGGCGAGAGTAGTACTAGGATGGGTGACCTCCTGGGAAGTCCTCGTGTTGCACCTCTTTTTTTTTTGCCGATTTCTTACTTACGTGGTTATTTGAATTTTTTTTCTTAAAAAAAGTCGTCTCAGTTGTTTTTCTCAAATTTAACTGTCTCAATTTTTTAACAGGGGTACTTTTGTCAAATTTTCAAACTATCTCGGATTGAACTCAAATTTTTTCACGAGATAGACAAAAATTCAAATTTTATGGCTAATATTTTTCCTTACAACCGCATATACTAATATTTTGCGTAATACTTGTCAGGTGCGATCATACCAGCACTAATGCACCGGATCCCATCAGAACTCCGCAGTTAAGCGTGCTTGGGCGAGAGTAGTACTAGGATGGGTGACCTCCTGGGAAGTCCTCGTGTTGCACCTCTTTTTTTTTTGCCGATTTCTTACTTACGTGGTTATTTGAATTTTTTTTCTTAAAAAAAGTCGTCTCAGTTGTTTTTCTCAAATTTAACTGTCTCAATTTTTTAACAGGGGTACTTTTGTCAAATTTTCAAACTATCTCGGATTGAACTCAAATTTTTTCACGAGATAGACAAAAATTCAAATTTTATGGCTAATATTTTTCCTTACAACCGCATATACTAATATTTTGCGTAATACTTGTCAGGTGCGATCATACCAGCACTAATGCACCGGATCCCATCAGAACTCCGCAGTTAAGCGTGCTTGGGCGAGAGTAGTACTAGGATGGGTGACCTCCTGGGAAGTCCTCGTGTTGCACCTCTTTTTTTTTTGCCGATTTCTTACTTACGTGGTTATTTGAATTTTTTTTCTTAAAAAAAGTCGTCTCAGTTGTTTTTCTCAAATTTAACTGTCTCAATTTTTTAACAGGGGTACTTTTGTCAAATTTTCAAACTATCTCGGATTGAACTCAAATTTTTTCACGAGATAGACAAAAATTCAAATTTTATGGCTAATATTTTTCCTTACAACCGCATATACTAATATTTTGCGTAATACTTGTCAGGTGCGATCATACCAGCACTAATGCACCGGATCCCATCAGAACTCCGCAGTTAAGCGTGCTTGGGCGAGAGTAGTACTAGGATGGGTGACCTCCTGGGAAGTCCTCGTGTTGCACCTCTTTTTTTTTTGCCGATTTCTTACTTACGTGGTTATTTGAATTTTTTTTCTTAAAAAAAGTCGTCTCAGTTGTTTTTCTCAAATTTAACTGTCTCAATTTTTTAACAGGGGTACTTTTGTCAAATTTTCAAACTATCTCGGATTGAACTCAAATTTTTTCACGAGATAGACAAAAATTCAAATTTTATGGCTAATATTTTTCCTTACAACCGCATATACTAATATTTTGCGTAATACTTGTCAGGTGCGATCATACCAGCACTAATGCACCGGATCCCATCAGAACTCCGCAGTTAAGCGTGCTTGGGCGAGAGTAGTACTAGGATGGGTGACCTCCTGGGAAGTCCTCGTGTTGCACCTCTTTTTTTTTTGCCGATTTCTTACTTACGTGGTTATTTGAATTTTTTTTCTTAAAAAAAGTCGTCTCAGTTGTTTTTCTCAAATTTAACTGTCTCAATTTTTTAACAGGGGTACTTTTGTCAAATTTTCAAACTATCTCGGATTGAACTCAAATTTTTTCACGAGATAGACAAAAATTCAAATTTTATGGCTAATATTTTTCCTTACAACCGCATATACTAATATTTTGCGTAATACTTGTCAGGTGCGATCATACCAGCACTAATGCACCGGATCCCATCAGAACTCCGCAGTTAAGCGTGCTTGGGCGAGAGTAGTACTAGGATGGGTGACCTCCTGGGAAGTCCTCGTGTTGCACCTCTTTTTTTTTTGCCGATTTCTTACTTACGTGGTTATTTGAATTTTTTTTCTTAAAAAAAGTCGTCTCAGTTGTTTTTCTCAAATTTAACTGTCTCAATTTTTTAACAGGGGTACTTTTGTCAAATTTTCAAACTATCTCGGATTGAACTCAAATTTTTTCACGAGATAGACAAAAATTCAAATTTTATGGCTAATATTTTTCCTTACAACCGCATATACTAATATTTTGCGTAATACTTGTCAGGTGCGATCATACCAGCACTAATGCACCGGATCCCATCAGAACTCCGCAGTTAAGCGTGCTTGGGCGAGAGTAGTACTAGGATGGGTGACCTCCTGGGAAGTCCTCGTGTTGCACCTCTTTTTTTTTTTGCCGATTTCTTACTTACGTGGTTATTTGAATTTTTTTTCTTAAAAAAAGTCGTCTCAGTTGTTTTTCTCAAATTTAACTGTCTCAATTTTTTAACAGGGGTACTTTTGTCAAATTTTCAAACTATCTCGGATTGAACTCAAATTTTTTCACGAGATAGACAAAAATTCAAATTTTTATGGCTAATATTTTTCCTTACAACCGCATATACTAATATTTTGCGTAATACTTGTCAGGTGCGATCATACCAGCACTAATGCACCGGATCCCATCAGAACTCCGCAGTTAAGCGTGCTTGGGCGAGAGTAGTAACTAGGATGGGTGACCTCCTGGGAAGTCCTCGTGTTGCACCTCTTTTTTTTTTGCCGATTTCTTACTTACCGTGGTTATTTGAATTTTTTTTCTTAAAAAAAGTCGTCTCAGTTGTTTTTCTCAAATTTAACTGTCTCAATTTTTTAACAGGGGTACTTTTGTCAAATTTTCAAACTATCTCGGATTGAACTCAAATTTTTTCACGAGATAGACAAAAAATTCAAATTTTATGGCTAATATTTTTCCTTACAACCGCATATACTAATATTTTGCGTAATACTTGTCAGGTGCGATCATACCAGCACTAATGCACCGGATCCCATCAGAACTCCGCAGTTAAGCGTGCTTGGGCGAGAGTAGTACTAGGATGGGTGACCTCCTGGGAAGTCCTCGTGTTGCACCTCTTTTTTTTTTGCCGATTTCTTACTTACGTGGTTATTTGAATTTTTTTTCTTAAAAAAAGTCGTCTCAGTTGTTTTTCTCAAATTTAACTGTCTCAATTTTTTAACAGGGGTACTTTTGTCAAATTTTCAAACTATCTCGGATTGAACTCAAATTTTTTCACGAGATAGACAAAAATTCAAATTTTATGGCTAATATTTTTCCTTACAACCGCATATACTAATATTTTGCGTAATACTTGTCAGGTGCGATCATACCAAGCACTAATGCACCCGGATCCCATCAGAACTCCGCAGTTAAGCGTGCTTGGGCGAGAGTAGTACTAGGATGGGTGACCTCCTGGGAAGTCCTCGTGTTGCACCTCTTTTTTTTTTGCCGATTTCTTACTTACGTGGTTATTTGAATTTTTTTTCTTAAAAAAAGTCGTCTCAGTTGTTTTTCTCAAATTTAACTGTCTCAATTTTTTAACAGGGGTACTTTTGTCAAATTTTCAAACTATCTCGGATTGAACTCAAATTTTTTTCACGAGATAGACAAAAATTCAAATTTTATGGCTAATATTTTTCCTTACAACCGCATATACTAATATTTTGCGTAATACTTGTCAGGTGCGATCATACCAGCACTAATGCACCGGATCCCATCAGAACTCCGCAGTTAAGCGTGCTTGGGCGAGAGTAGTACTAGGATGGGTGACCTCCTGGGAAGTCCTCGTGTTGCACCTCTTTTTTTTTTGCCGATTTCTTACTTACGTGGTTATTTGAATTTTTTTTCTTAAAAAAAGTCGTCTCAGTTGTTTTTCTCAAATTTAACTGTCTCAATTTTTTAACAGGGGTACTTTTGTCAAATTTTCAAACTATCTCGGATTGAACTCAAATTTTTTCACGAGATAGACAAAAATTCAAATTTTATGGCTAATATTTTTCCTTACAACCGCATATACTAATATTTTGCGTAATACTTGTCAGGTGCGATCATACCAGCACTAATGCACCGGATCCCATCAGAACTCCGCAGTTAAGCGTGCTTGGGCGAGAGTAGTACTAGGATGGGTGACCTCCTGGGAAGTCCTCGTGTTGCACCTCTTTTTTTTTTGCCGATTTCTTACTTACGTGGTTATTTGAATTTTTTTTCTTAAAAAAAGTCGTCTCAGTTGTTTTTCTCAAATTTAACTGTCTCAATTTTTTAACAGGGGTACTTTTGTCAAATTTTCAAACTATCTCGGATTGAACTCAAATTTTTTCACGAGATAGACAAAAATTCAAATTTTATGGCTAATATTTTTCCTTACAACCGCATATACTAATATTTTGCGTAATACTTGTCAGGTGCGATCATACCAGCACTAATGCACCCGGATCCCATCAGAACTCCGCAGTTAAGCGTGCTTGGGCGAGAGTAGTACTAGGATGGGTGACCTCCTGGGAAGTCCTCGTGTTGCACCTCTTTTTTTTTTGCCGATTTCTTACTTACGTGGTTATTTGAATTTTTTTTCTTAAAAAAAGTCGTCTCAGTTGTTTTTCTCAAATTTAACTGTCTCAATTTTTTAACAGGGGTACTTTTTGTCAAATTTTCAAACTATCTCGGATTGAACTCAAATTTTTTTCACGAGATAGACAAAAATTCAAATTTTATGGCTAATATTTTTCCTTACAACCGCATATACTAATATTTTGCGTAATACTTGTCAGGTGCGATCATACCAGCACTAATGCACCGGATCCCATCAGAACTCCGCAGTTAAGCGTGCTTGGGCGAGAGTAGTACTAGGATGGGTGACCTCCTGGGAAGTCCTCGTGTTGCACCTCTTTTTTTTTTGCCGATTTCTTACTTACGTGGTTATTTGAATTTTTTTCTTAAAAAAAGTCGTCTCAGTTGTTTTTCTCAAATTTAACTGTCTCAATTTTTTAACAGGGGTACTTTTGTCAAATTTTCAAAACTATCTCGGATTGAACTCAAATTTTTTCACGAGATAGACAAAAATTCAAATTTTATGGCTAATATTTTTCCTTACAACCGCATATACTAATATTTTGCGTAATACTTGTCAGGTGCGATCATACCAGCACTAATGCACCGGATCCCATCAGAACTCCGCAGTTAAGCGTGCTTGGGCGAGAGTAGTACTAGGATGGGTGACCTCCTGGGAAGTCCTCGTGTTGCACCTCTTTTTTTTTTGCCGATTTCTTACTTACGTGGTTATTTGAATTTTTTTTCTTAAAAAAAGTCGTCTCAGTTGTTTTTCTCAAATTTAACTGTCTCAATTTTTTAACAGGGGTACTTTTGTCAAATTTTCAAACTATCTCGGATTGAACTCAAATTTTTTCACGAGATAGACAAAAATTCAAATTTTATGGCTAATATTTTTCCTTACAACCGCATATACTAATATTTTGCGTAATACTTGTCAGGTGCGATCATACCAGCACTAATGCACCGGATCCCATCAGAACTCCGCAGTTAAGCGTGCTTGGGCGAGAGTAGTACTAGGATGGGTGACCTCCTGGGAAGTCCTCGTGTTGCACCTCTTTTTTTTTTGCCGATTTCTTACTTACGTGGTTATTTGAATTTTTTTTCTTAAAAAAAGTCGTCTCAGTTGTTTTTCTCAAATTTAACTGTCTCAATTTTTTAACAGGGGTACTTTTGTCAAATTTTCAAACTATCTCGATTGAACTCAAATTTTTTTCACGAGATAGACAAAAATTCAAATTTTATGGCTAATATTTTTCCTTACAACCGCATATACTAATATTTTGCGTAATACTTGTCAGGTGCGATCATACCAGCACTAATGCACCGGATCCCATCAGAACTCCGCAGTTAAGCGTGCTTGGGCGAGAGTAGTACTAGGATGGGTGACCTCCTGGGAAGCTCCTCGTGTTGCACCTCTTTTTTTTTTGCCGATTTCTTACTTACGTGGTTATCTTGAATTTTTTTTCTTAAAAAAAGTCGTCTCAGTTGTTTTTCTCAAATTTAACTGTCTCAATTTTTTAACAGGGGTTACTTTTGTCAAATTTTCAAACTATCTCGGATTGAACTCAAATTTTTTCACGAGATAGACAAAAATTCAAATTTTATGGCTAATATTTTTCCTTACAACCGCATATACTAATATTTTGCGTAATACTTGTCAGGTGCGATCATACCAGCACTAATGCACCGGATCCCATCAGAACTCCGCAGTTAAAGCGTGCTTGTGCGGAGAGTAGCTACTAGGAAGGGTGACCTCCAGGAAGTCCTCGTGTTGCACCTTCCTTTTTTTTTTTGCCGATTTCTTACTTACGTGGTTTATTTGAATTTTTTTTCTCTAAAAATAGTCTGGTCTCAGTTGTTTTTTCTCAAATTTAACTGTCTCAATTTTTTTAACAGGGGTACTTTTGTCAAATTTTCAAACTATATCGGATTGAACTCAAGTTTTTTCACGAGATAGACAAAATTCAAATTTTATGGCTAATATTTTTCCTTACAACCAGCAATATACTAATATTTTGCGTAATACTTGTCAGGTTGCGATCATACCAGCAACTAATGCACCGGAATCCCATCAGAACTCCATTTTGCGTAATACTTGTCAGGTGCGATCATACCAGCACTAATGCACTGGATCCCATCAAAATTCCGCAGTTAAGCGTGCTTGGGCGAGAGTAGTACTAGGATGGGTGACCTCCTGGGAAGTCCTCGTGTTGCACCTCTTTTTTTTTGCCGATTTCTTACTTACGTGGTTATTTGAATTTTTTTTCTTAAAAAAAGTCGTCTCAGTTGCTTTTCTCAAATTTAACTGTCTCAATTTTTTAACAGGGGTACTTTTGTCAAATTTTCAAACTATCTCGGATTGAACTCAAATTTTTTCACGAGATAGACAAAAATTCAAATTTTATGGCTAATATTTTTCCTTACAACCGCATATACTAATATTTTGCGTAATACTTGTCAGGTGCGATCATACCAGCACTAATGCACCGGATCCCATCAGAACTCCGCAGTTAAGCGTGCTTGGGCGAGAGTAGTACTAGGATGGGTGACCTCCTGGGAAGTCCTCGTGTTGCACCTCTTTTTTTTTGCCGATTTCTTGCTTACGTGGTCATTTGAAGTTTTTTTCTTTAAAAAAATTGTCTCGGTTACTTTTCTCAAATTTAACTGTCTCAATTTTTTAACAGGGGTACTTTTGTCGAATTTTCAAACTATCTCGAATTGAAGTCAAATTTTAGCCTTAGAAATTCAAATTTTAAGGCTAATATTTTTTCTTACAACCGCATATACTAATATTTTGCGGAATACTTGTCAGGTGCGATCATATCGGCACTAATGCACCGAATCCCATCAGAACATTTTGCGTAATACTTGTCAGGTGCGATCATACCAGCACTAATGCACCGGATCCCATCAGAACTCCGCAGTTAAGCGTGCTTGGGCGAGAGTAGTACTAGGATGGGTGACCCTCCTGGGAAGTCCTCGTGTTGCACCTCTTTTTTTTTTGCCGATTTCTTACTTACGTGGTTATTTGAATTTTTTTTCTTAAAAAAAAGTCGTCTCAGTTGTTTTTCTCAAATTTAACTGTCTCAATTTTTTAACAGGGGTACTTTTGTCAAATTTTTCAAACTATCTCGGATTGAACTCAAATTTTTTCACGAGATAGACAAAAATTCAAATTTATGGCTAATATTTTTCCTTACAACCGCATATACTAATATTTTGCGTAATACTTGTCAGGTGCGATCATACCAGCACTAATGCACCGGATCCCATCAGAACTCCGCAGTTAAGCGTGCTTGGGCGAGAGTAGTACTAGGATGGGTGACCTCCTGGGAAGTCCTCGTGTTGCACCTCTTTTTTTTTTGCCGATTTCTTACTTACGTGGTTATTTGAATTTTTTTTTCTTAAAAAAAGTCGTCTCAGTTGTTTTTCTCAAATTTAACTGTCTCAATTTTTTAACAGGGGTACTTTTGTCAAATTTTCAAACTATCTCGGATTGAACTCAAATTTTTTCACGAGATAGACAAAAATTCAAATTTTATGGCTAATATTTTTCCTTACAACCGCATATACTAATATTTTGCGTAATACTTGTCAGGTGCGATCATACCAGCACTAATGCACCGGATCCCATCAGAACTCCGCAGTTAAGCGTGCTTGGGCGAGAGTTAGTACTAGGATGGGTGACCTCCTGGGAAGTCCTCGTGTTGCACCTCTTTTTTTTTTGCCGATTTCTTACTTACGTGGTTATTTGAATTTTTTTTTCTTAAAAAAAGTCGTCTCAGTTGTTTTTTCTCAAATTTAACTGTCTCAATTTTTTAACAGGGGTACTTTTGTCAAATTTTCAAACTATCTCGGATTGAACTCAAATTTTTTCACGAGATAGACAAAAATTCAAATTTTATGGCTAATATTTTTCCTTACAACCGCATATACTAATATTTTGCGTAATACTTGTGTCAGGTGCGATCATACCAGCACTAATGCACCGGATCCCATCAGAACTCCGCAGTTAAGCGTGCTTGGGCGAGAGTAGTACTAGGATGGGTGACCTCCTGGGAAGTCCTCGTGTTGCACCTCTTTTTTTTTTGGCCGATTCTTACTTACGTGGTTATTTGAATTTTTTTTCTTAAAAAAAGTCGTCTCAGTTGTTTTTCTCAATTTAACTGTCTCAATTTTTTAACAGGGGTACTTTTGTCAAATTTTCAAACTATCTCGGATTGAACTCAAATTTTTTCACGAGATAGACAAAAATTCAAATTTTATGGCTAATATTTTTCCTTACAACCGCATATACTAATATTTTGCGTAATACTTGTCAGGTGCGATCATACCAGCACTAATGCACCGGATCCCATCAGAACTCCGCAGTTAAGCGTGCTTGGGCGAGAGTAGTACTAGGATGGGTGACCTCCTGGGAAGTCCTCGTGTTGCACCTCTTTTTTTTTTGCCGATTTCTTACTTACGTGGTTATTTGAATTTTTTTTCTTAAAAAAAGTCGTCTCAGTTGTTTTTCTCAAATTTAACTGTCTCAATTTTTTTAACAGGGGTACTTTTGTCAAATTTTCAAACTATCTCGGATTGAACTCAAATTTTTTCACGAGATAGACAAAAATTCAAATTTTATGGCTAATATTTTTCCTTACAACCGCATATACTAATATTTTGCGTAATACTTGTCAGGTGCGATCATACCAGCACTAATGCACCGGATCCCATCAGAACTCCGCAGTTAAGCGTGCTTGGGCGAGAGTAGTACTAGGATGGGTGACCTCCTGGGAAGTCCTCGTGTTGCACCTCTTTTTTTTTTGCCGATTTCTTACTTACGTGGTTATTTGAATTTTTTTTCTTAAAAAAAGTCGTCTCAGTTGTTTTTTCTCAAATTTAACTGTCTCAATTTTTTAACAGGGGTACTTTTGTCAAATTTTCAAACTATCTCGGATTGAACTCAAATTTTTTCACGAGATAGACAAAAATTCAAATTTTATGGCTTAATATTTTTCCTTACAACCGCATATACTAATATTTTGCGTAATACTTGTCAGGTGCGATCATACCAGCACTAATGCACCGGATCCCATCAGAACTCCGCAGTTAAGCGTGCTTGGGCGAGAGTAGTACTAGGATGGGTGACCTCCTGGGAAGTCCTCGTGTTGCACCTCTTTTTTTTTTGCCGATTTCTTACTTACGTGGTTATTTGAATTTTTTTTCTTAAAAAAAGTCGTCTCAGTTGTTTTTCTCAAATTTAACTGTCTCAATTTTTTAACAGGGGTACTTTTGTCAAATTTTTCAAACTATCTCGGATTGAACTCAAATTTTTTCACGAGATAGACAAAAATTCAAATTTTATGGCTAATATTTTTCCTTACAACCGCATATACTAATATTTTGCGTAATACTTGTCAGGTGCGATCATACCAGCACTAATGCACCGGATCCCATCAGAACTCCGCAGTTAAGCGTGCTTGGGCGAGAGTAGTACTAGGATGGGTGACCTCCTGGGAAGTCCTCGTGTTGCACCTCTTTTTTTTTTGCCGATTTCTTACTTACGTGGTTATTTGAATTTTTTTTCTTAAAAAAAGTCGTCTCAGTTGTTTTTCTCAAATTTAACTGTCTCAATTTTTTAACAGGGGTACTTTTGTCAAATTTTCAAACTATCTCGGATTGAACTCAAATTTTTTCACGAGATAGACAAAAATCAAATTTTATGGCTAATATTTTTCCTTACAACCGCATATACTAATATTTTGCGTAATACTTGTCAGGTGCGATCATACCAGCACTAATGCACCGGATCCCATCAGAACTCCGCAGTTAAGCGTGCTTGGGCGAGAGTAGTACTAGGATGGGTGACCTCCTGGGAAGTCCTCGTGTTGCACCTCTTTTTTTTTTGCCGATTTCTTACTTACGTGGTTATTTGAATTTTTTTTCTTAAAAAAAGTCGTCTCAGTTGTTTTTCTCAAATTTAACTGTCTCAATTTTTTAACAGGGGTACTTTTGTCAAATTTTCAAACTATCTCGGATTGAACTCAAATTTTTTCACGAGATAGGACAAAAATTCAAATTTTATGGCTAATATTTTTCCTTACAACCGCATATACTAATATTTTGCGTAATACTTGTCAGGTGCGATCATACCAGCACTAATGCACCGGATCCCATCAGAACTCCGCAGTTAAGCGTGCTTGGGCGAGAGTAGTACTAGGATGGGTGACCTCCTGGGAAGTCCTCGTGTTGCACCTCTTTTTTTTTTTGCCGATTTCTTACTTACGTGGTTATTTGAATTTTTTTTCTTAAAAAAAGTCGTCTCAGTTGTTTTTCTCAAATTTAACTGTCTCAATTTTTTAACAGGGGTACTTTTGTCAAATTTTCAAACTATCTCGGATTGAACTCAAATTTTTTCACGAGATAGACAAAAATTCAAATTTTATGGCTAATATTTTTCCTTACAACCGCATATACTAATATTTTGCGTAATACTTGTCAGGTGCGATCATACCAGCACTAATGCACCGGATCCCATCAGAACTCCGCAGTTAAGCGTGCTTGGGCGAGAGTAGTACTAGGATGGGTGACCTCCTGGGAAGTCCTCGTGTTGCACCTCTTTTTTTTTTTGCCGATTTCTTACTTACGTGGTTATTTGAATTTTTTTTCTTAAAAAAAGTCGTCTCAGTTGTTTTTCTCAAATTTAACTGTCTCAATTTTTTAACAGGGGTACTTTTGTCAAATTTTCAAACTATCTCGGATTGAACTCAAATTTTTTTCACGAGATAGACAAAAATTCAAATTTTATGGCTAATATTTTTCCTTACAACCGCATATACTAATATTTTGCGTAATACTTGTCAGGTGCGATCATACCAGCACTAATGCACCGGATCCCATCAGAACTCCGCAGTTAAGCGTGCTTGGGCGAGAGTAGTACTAGGATGGGTGACCTCCTGGGAAGTCCTCGTGTTGCACCTCTTTTTTTTTTGCCGATTTCTTACTTACGTGGTTATTTGAATTTTTTTTCTTAAAAAAAGTCGTCTCAGTTGTTTTTCTCAAATTTAACTGTCTCAATTTTTTAACAGGGGTACTTTTGTCAAATTTTCAAACTATCTCGGATTGAACTCAAATTTTTTCACGAGATAGACAAAAATTCAAATTTTATGGCTAATATTTTTCCTTACAACCGCATATACTAATATTTTGCGTAATACTTGTCAGGTGCGATCATACCAGCACTAATGCACCGGATCCCATCAGAACTCCGCAGTTAAGCGTGCTTGGGCGAGAGTAGTACTAGGATGGGTGACCTCCTGGGAAGTCCTCGTGTTGCACCTCTTTTTTTTTTGCCGATTTCTTACTTACGTGGTTATTTGAATTTTTTTTCTTAAAAAAAGTCGTCTCAGTTGTTTTTCTCAAATTTAACTGTCTCAATTTTTTAACAGGGGTACTTTTGTCAAATTTTCAAACTATCTCGGATTGAACTCAAATTTTTTCACGAGATAGACAAAAATTCAAATTTTATGGCTAATATTTTTCCTTACAACCGCATATACTAATATTTTGCGTAATACTTGTCAGGTGCGATCATACCAGCACTAATGCACCGGATCCATCAGAACTCCGCAGTTAAGCGTGCTTGGGCGAGAGTAGTACTAGGATGGGTGACCTCCTGGGAAGTCCTCGTGTTGCACCTCTTTTTTTTTTTGCCGATTTCTTACTTACGTGGTTATTTGAATTTTTTTTCTTAAAAAAAGTCGTCTCAGTTGTTTTTCTCAAATTTAACTGTCTCAATTTTTTAACAGGGGTACTTTTGTCAAATTTTCAAACTATCTCGGATTGAACTCAAATTTTTTCACGAGATAGACAAAAATTCAAATTTTATGGCTAATATTTTTCCTTACAACCGCATATACTAATATTTTGCGTAATACTTGTCAGGTGCGATCATACCAGCACTAATGCACCGGATCCCATCAGAACTCCGCAGTTAAGCGTGCTTGGGCGAGAGTAGTACTAGGATGGGTGACCTCCTGGGAAGTCCTCGTGTTGCACCTCTTTTTTTTTTGCCGATTTCTTACTTACGTGGTTATTTGAATTTTTTTTCTTAAAAAAAGTCGTCTCAGTTGTTTTTCCTCAAATTTAACTGTCTCAATTTTTTAACAGGGGTACTTTTGTCAAATTTTCAAACTATCTCGGATTGAACTCAAATTTTTTCACGAGATAGACAAAAATTCAAATTTTATGGCTAATATTTTTCCTTACAACCGCATATACTAATATTTTGCGTAATACTTGTCAGGTGCGATCATACCAGCACTAATGCACCGGATCCCATCAGAACTCCGCAGTTAAGCGTGCTTGGGCGAGAGTAGTACTAGGATGGGTGACCTCCTGGGAAGTCCTCGTGTTGCACCTCTTTTTTTTTTTGCCGATTTCTTACTTACGTGGTTATTTGAATTTTTTTTCTTAAAAAAAGTCGTCTCAGTTGTTTTTCTCAAATTTAACTGTCTCAATTTTTTAACAGGGGTACTTTTGTCAAATTTTCAAACTATCTCGGATTGAACTCAAATTTTTTCACGAGATAGACAAAAATTCAAATTTTATGGCTAATATTTTTCCTTACAACCGCATATACTAATATTTTGCGTAATACTTGTCAGGTGCGATCATACCAGCACTAATGCACCGGATCCCATCAGAACTCCGCAGTTAAGCGTGCTTGGGCGAGAGTAGTACTAGGATGGGTGACCTCCTGGGAAGTCCTCGTGTTGCACCTCTTTTTTTTTTTGCCGATTTCTTACTTACGTGGTTATTTGAATTTTTTTTCTTAAAAAAAGTCGTCTCAGTTGTTTTTCTCAAATTTAACTGTCTCAATTTTTTAACAGGGGTACTTTTGTCAAATTTTCAAACTATCTCGGATTGAACTCAAATTTTTTTCACGAGATAGACAAAAATTCAAATTTTATGGCTAATATTTTTCCTTACAACCGCATATACTAATATTTTGCGTAATACTTGTCAGGTGCGATTATACCAGCACTAATGCACCGGATCCCATCAGAACTCCGCAGTTAAGCGTGCTTGGGCGAGAGTAGTACTAGGATGGGTGACCTCCTGGGAAGTCCTCGTGTTGCACCTCTTTTTTTTTTGCCGATTTCTTACTTACGTGGTTATTTGAATTTTTTTTCTTAAAAAAAGTCGTCTCAGTTGTTTTTCTCAAATTTAACTGTCTCAATTTTTTAACAGGGGTACTTTTGTCAAATTTTCAAACTATCTCGGATTGAACTCAAATTTTTTCACGAGATAGACAAAAATTCAAATTTTATGGCTAATATTTTTCCTTACAACCGCATATACTAATATTTTGCGTAATACTTGTCAGGTGCGATCATACCAGCACTAATGCACCGGATCCCATCAGAACTCCGCAGTTAAGCGTGCTTGGGCGAGAGTAGTACTAGGATGGGTGACCTCCTGGGAAGTCCTCGTGTTGCACCTCTTTTTTTTTTGCCGATTTCTTACTTACGTGGTTATTTGAATTTTTTTTCTTAAAAAAAGTCGTCTCAGTTGTTTTTCTCAAATTTAACTGTCTCAATTTTTTAACAGGGGTACTTTTGTCAAATTTTCAAACTATCTCGGATTGAACTCAAATTTTTTCACGAGATAGACAAAAATTCAAATTTTATGGCTAATATTTTTCCTTACAACCGCATATACTAATATTTTGCGTAATACTTGTCAGGTGCGATCATACCAGCACTAATGCACCGGATCCCATCAGAACTCCGCAGTTAAGCGTGCTTGGGCGAGAGTAGTACTAGGATGGGTGACCTCCTGGGAAGTCCTCGTGTTGCACCTCTTTTTTTTTTGCCGATTTCTTACTTACGTGGTTATTTGAATTTTTTTTCTTAAAAAAAGTCGTCTCAGTTGTTTTTCTCAAATTTAACTGTCTCAATTTTTTAACAGGGGTACTTTTGTCAAATTTTCAAACTATCTCGGATTGAACTCAAATTTTTTCACGAGATAGACAAAAATTCAAATTTTATGGCTAATATTTTTCCTTACAACCGCATATACTAATATTTTGCGTAATACTTGTCAGGTGCGATCATACCAGCACTAATGCACCGGATCCCATCAGAACTCCGCAGTTAAGCGTGCTTGGGCGAGAGTAGTACTAGGATGGGTGACCTCCTGGGAAGTCCTCGTGTTGCACCTCTTTTTTTTTTTGCCGATTTCTTACTTACGTGGTTATTTGAATTTTTTTTCTTAAAAAAAGTCGTCTCAGTTGTTTTTCTCAAATTTAACTGTCTCAATTTTTTAACAGGGGTACTTTTGTCAAATTTTCAAACTATCTCGGATTGAACTCAAATTTTTTCACGAGATAGACAAAAATTCAAATTTTATGGCTAATATTTTTCCTTACAACCGCATATACTAATATTTTGCGTAATACTTGTCAGGTGCGATCATACCAGCACTAATGCACCGGATCCCATCAGAACTCCGCAGTTAAGCGTGCTTGGGCGAGAGTAGTACTAGGATGGGTGACCTCCTGGGAAGTCCTCGTGTTGCACCTCTTTTTTTTTTGCCGATTTCTTACTTACGTGGTTATTTGAATTTTTTTTCTTAAAAAAAGTCGTCTCAGTTGTTTTTCTCAAATTTAACTGTCTCAATTTTTTAACAGGGGTACTTTTGTCAAATTTTCAAACTATCTCGGATTGAACTCAAATTTTTTCACGAGATAGACAAAAATTCAAATTTTATGGCTAATTATTTTTCCTTACAACCGCATATACTAATATTTTGCGTAATACTTGTCAGGTGCGATCATACCAGCACTAATGCACCGGATCCCATCAGAACTCCGCAGTTAAGCGTGCTTGGGCGAGAGTAGTACTAGGATGGGTGACCTCCTGGGAAGTCCTCGTGTTGCACCTCTTTTTTTTTTGCCGATTTCTTACTTACGTGGTTATTTGAATTTTTTTTCTTAAAAAAGTCGTCTCAGTTGTTTTTCTCAAATTTAACTGTCTCAATTTTTAACAGGGGTACTTTTGTCAAATTTTCAAACTATCTCGGATTGAACTCAAATTTTTTCACGAGATAGACAAAAATTCAAATTTTATGGCTAATATTTTTCCTTACAACCGCATATACTAATATTTTGCGTAATACTTGTCAGGTGCGATCATACCAGCACTAATGCACCGGATCCCATCAGAACTCCGCAGTTAAGCGTGCTTGGGCGAGAGTAGTACTAGGATGGGTGACCTCCTGGGAAGTCCTCGTGTTGCACCTCTTTTTTTTTTGCCGATTTCTTACTTACGTGGTTATTTGAATTTTTTTTCTTAAAAAAAGTCGTCTCAGTTGTTTTTCTCAAATTTAACTGTCTCAATTTTTTAACAGGGGTACTTTTGTCAAATTTTCAAACTATCTCGGATTGAACTCAAATTTTTTCACGAGATAGACAAAAATTCAAATTTTATGGCTATATTTTTCCTTACAACCGCATATACTAATATTTGCGTAATACTTGTCAGGTGCGATCATACCAGCACTAATGCACCGGATCCCATCAGAACTCCGCAGTTAAGCGTGCTTGGGCGAGAGTAGTACTAGGATGGGTGACCTCCTGGGAAGTCCTCGTGTTGCACCTCTTTTTTTTTTGCCGATTTCTTACTTACGTGGTTATTTGAATTTTTTTTCTTAAAAAAGTCGTCTCAGTTGTTTTTCTCAAATTTAACTGTCTCAATTTTTTAACAGGGGTACTTTTGTCAAATTTTCAAACTATCTCGGATTGAACTCAAATTTTTTCACGAGATAGACAAAAAATTCAAATTTTATGGCTAATATTTTTCCTTACAACCGCATATACTAATATTTTGCGTAATACTTGTCAGGTGCGATCATACCAGCACTAATGCACCGGATCCCATCAGAACTCCGCAGTTAAGCGTGCTTGGGCGAGAGTAGTACTAGGATGGGTGACCTCCTGGGAAGTCCTCGTGTTGCACCTCTTTTTTTTTTGCCGATTTCTTACTTACGTGGTTATTTGAATTTTTTTTCTTAAAAAAAGTCGTCTCAGTTGTTTTTCTCAAATTTAACTGTCTCAATTTTTTAACAGGGGTACTTTTGTCAAATTTTCAAACTATCTCGGATTGAACTCAAATTTTTTCACGAGATAGACAAAAATTCAAATTTTATGGCTAATATTTTTCCTTACAACCGCATATACTAATATTTTGCGTAATACTTGTCAGGTGCGATCATACCAGCACTAATGCACCGGATCCCATCAGAACTCCGCAGTTAAGCGTGCTTGGGCGAGAGTAGTACTAGGATGGGTGACCTCCTGGGAAGTCCTCGTGTTGCACCTCTTTTTTTTTTGCCGATTTCTTACTTACGTGGTTATTTGAATTTTTTTTCTTAAAAAAGTCGTCTCAGTTGTTTTTCTCAAATTTAACTGTCTCAATTTTTTAACAGGGGTACTTTTGTCAAATTTTCAAACTATCTCGGATTGAACTCAAATTTTTTTCACGAGATAGACAAAAATTCAAATTTTATGGCTAATATTTTTCCTTACAACCGCATATACTAATATTTTGCGTAATACTTGTCAGGTGCGATCATACCAGCACTAATGCACCGGATCCCATCAGAACTCCGCAGTTAAGCGTGCTTGGGCGAGAGTAGTACTAGGATGGGTGACCTCCTGGGAAGTCCTCGTGTTGCACCTCTTTTTTTTTTGCCGATTTCTTACTTACGTGGTTATTTGAATTTTTTTTCTTAAAAAAAGTCGTCTCAGTTGTTTTTCTCAAATTTAACTGTCTCAATTTTTTAACAGGGGTACTTTTGTCAAATTTTCAAACTATCTCGGATTGAACTCAAATTTTTTCACGAGATAGACAAAAATTCAAATTTTATGGCTAATATTTTTCCTTACAACCGCATATACTAATATTTTGCGTAATACTTGTCAGGTGCGATCATACCAGCACTAATGCACCGGATCCCATCAGAACTCCGCAGTTAAGCGTGCTTGGGCGAGAGTAGTACTAGGATGGGTGACCTCCTGGGAAGTCCTCGTGTTGCACCTCTTTTTTTTTTGCCGATTTCTTACTTACGTGGTTATTTGAATTTTTTTTTTCTTAAAAAAAGTCGTCTCAGTTGTTTTTCTCAAATTTAACTGTCTCAATTTTTTAACAGGGGTACTTTTGTCAAATTTTCAAACTATCTCGGATTGAACTCAAATTTTTTCACGAGATAGACAAAAATTCAAATTTTATGGCTAATATTTTTCCTTACAACCGCATATACTAATATTTTGCGTAATACTTGTCAGGTGCGATCATACCAGCACTAATGCACCGGATCCCATCAGAACTCCGCAGTTAAGCGTGCTTGGGCGAGAGTAGTACTAGGATGGGTGACCTCCTGGGAAGTCCTCGTGTTGCACCTCTTTTTTTTTTGCCGATTTCTTACTTACGTGGTTATTTGAATTTTTTTTCTTAAAAAAAAGTCGTCTCAGTTGTTTTTCTCAAATTTAACTGTCTCAATTTTTTTAACAGGGGTACTTTTGTCAAATTTTCAAACTATCTCGGATTGAACTCAAATTTTTTCACGAGATAGACAAAAAATTCAAATTTTATGGCTAATATTTTTCCTTACAACCGCATATACTAATATTTTGCGTAATACTTGTCAGGTGCGATCATACCAGCACTAATGCACCGGATCCCATCAGAACTCCGCAGTTAAGCGTGCTTGGGCGAGAGTAGTACTAGGATGGGTGACCTCCTGGGAAGTCCTCGTGTTGCACCTCTTTTTTTTTTGCCGATTTCTTACTTACGTGGTTATTTGAATTTTTTTTCTTAAAAAAAGTCGTCTCAGTTGTTTTTTCTCAAATTTAACTGTCTCAATTTTTTAACAGGGGTACTTTTGTCAAATTTTCAAACTATCTCGGATTGAACTCAAATTTTTTCACGAGATAGACAAAAATTCAAATTTTATGGCTAATATTTTTCCTTACAACCGCATATACTAATATTTTGCGTAATACTTGTCAGGTGCGATCATACCAGCACTAATGCACCGGATCCCATCAGAACTCCGCAGTTAAGCGTGCTTGGGCGAGAGTAGTACTAGGATGGGTGACCTCCTGGGAAGTCCTCGTGTTGCACCTCTTTTTTTTTTGCCGATTTCTTACTTACGTGGTTATTTGAATTTTTTTTCTTAAAAAAGTCGTCTCAGTTGTTTTTCTCAAATTTAACTGTCTCAATTTTTTAACAGGGGTACTTTTGTCAAATTTCAAACTATCTCGGATTGAACTCAAATTTTTTCACGAGATAGACAAAAATTCAAATTTTATGGCTAATATTTTTCCTTACAACCGCATATACTAATATTTTGCGTAATACTTGTCAGGTGCGATCATACCAGCACTAATGCACCGGATCCCATCAGAACTCCGCAGTTAAGCGTGCTTGGGCGAGAGTAGTACTAGGATGGGTGACCTCCTGGGAAGTCCTCGTGTTGCACCTCTTTTTTTTTTGCCGATTTCTTACTTACGTGGTTATTTGAATTTTTTTCTTAAAAAAAGTCGTCTCAGTTGTTTTTCTCAAATTTAACTGTCTCAATTTTTTAACAGGGGTACTTTTGTCAAATTTTCAAACTATCTCGGATTGAACTCAAATTTTTCACGAGATAGACAAAAATTCAAATTTTATGGCTAATATTTTTCCTTACAACCGCATATACTAATATTTTGCGTAATACTTGTCAGGTGCGATCATACCAGCACTAATGCACCGGATCCCATCAGAACTCCGCCAGTTAAGCGTGCTTGGGCGAGAGTAGTACTAGGATGGGTGACCTCCTGGGAAGTCCTCGTGTTGCACCTCTTTTTTTTTTGCCGATTTCTTACTTACGTGGTTATTTGAATTTTTTTTCTTAAAAAAAGTCGTCTCAGTTGTTTTTCTCAAATTTAACTGTCTCAATTTTTTAACAGGGGTACTTTTGTCAAATTTTCAAACTATCTCGGATTGAACTCAAATTTTTTCACGAGATAGACAAAAATTCAAATTTTATGGCTAATATTTTTCCTTACAACCGCATATACTAATATTTTGCGTAATACTTGTCAGGTGCGATCATACCAGCACTAATGCACCGGATCCCATCAGAACTCCGCAGTTAAGCGTGCTTGGGCGAGAGTAGTACTAGGATGGGTGACCTCCTGGGAAGTCCTCGTGTTGCACCTCTTTTTTTTTTGCCGATTTCTTACTTACGTGGTTATTTGAATTTTTTTTCTTAAAAAAAGTCGTCTCAGTTGTTTTTCTCAAATTTAACTGTCTCAATTTTTTAACAGGGGTACTTTTGTCAAATTTTCAAACTATCTCGGATTGAACTCAAATTTTTTCACGAGATAGACAAAAATTCAAATTTTATGGCTAATATTTTTCCTTACAACCGCATATACTAATATTTTGCGTAATACTTGTCAGGTGCGATCATACCAGCACTAATGCACCGGATCCCATCAGAACTCCGCAGTTAAGCGTGCTTGGGCGAGAGTAGTACTAGGATGGGTGACCTCCTGGGAAGTCCTCGTGTTGCACCTCTTTTTTTTTTGCCGATTTCTTACTTACGTGGTTATTTGAATTTTTTTTCTTAAAAAAAGTCGTCTCAGTTGTTTTTCTCAAATTTAACTGTCTCAATTTTTTAACAGGGGTACTTTTGTCAAATTTTCAAACTATCTCGGATTGAACTCAAATTTTTTCACGAGATAGACAAAAATTCAAATTTTATGGCTAATATTTTTCCTTACAACCGCATATACTAATATTTTGCGTAATACTTGTCAGGTGCGATCATACCAGCACTAATGCACCGGATCCCATCAGAACTCCGCAGTTAAGCGTGCTTGGGCGAGAGTAGTACTAGGATGGGTGACCTCCTGGGAAGTCCTCGTGTTGCACCTCTTTTTTTTTTTGCCGATTTCTTACTTACGTGGTTATTTGATATTTTTTTTCTTAAAAAAAGTCGTCTCAGTTGTTTTTCTCAAATTTAACTGTCTCAATTTTTTAACAGGGGTACTTTTGTCAAATTTTCAAACTATCTCGGATTGAACTCAAATTTTTTCACGAGATAGACAAAAATTCAAATTTTATGGCTAATATTTTTCCTTACAACCGCATATACTAATATTTTGCGTAATACTTGTCAGGTGCGATCATACCAGCACTAATGCACCGGATCCCATCAGAACTCCGCAGTTAAGCGTGCTTGGGCGAGAGTAGTACTAGGATGGGTGACCTCCTGGGAAGTCCTCGTGTTGCACCTCTTTTTTTTTTGCCGATTTCTTACTTACGTGGTTATTTGAATTTTTTTTCTTAAAAAAAGTCGTCTCAGTTGTTTTTCTCAAATTTAACTGTCTCAATTTTTTAACAGGGGTACTTTTGTCAAATTTTCAAACTATCTCGGATTGAACTCAAATTTTTTCACGAGATAGACAAAAATTCAAATTTTATGGCTAATATTTTTCCTTACAACCGCATATACTAATATTTTGCGTAATACTTGTCAGGTGCGATCATACCAGCACTAATGCACCGGATCCCATCAGAACTCCGCAGTTAAGCGTGCTTGGGCGAGAGTAGTACTAGGATGGGTGACCTCCTGGGAAGTCCTCGTGTTGCACCTCTTTTTTTTTTGCCGATTTCTTACTTACGTGGTTATTTGAATTTTTTTTCTTAAAAAAAGTCGTCTCAGTTGTTTTTCTCAAATTTAACTGTCTCAATTTTTTAACAGGGGTACTTTTGTCAAATTTTCAAACTATCTCGGATTGAACTCAAATTTTTTCACGAGATAGACAAAAATTCAAATTTTATGGCTAATATTTTTCCTTACAACCGCATATACTAATATTTTGCGTAATACTTGTCAGGTGCGATCATACCAGCACTAATGCACCGGATCCCATCAGAACTCCGCAGTTAAGCGTGCTTGGGCGAGAGTAGTACTAGGATGGGTGACCTCCTGGGAAGTCCTCGTGTTGCACCTCTTTTTTTTTTTGCCGATTTCTTACTTACGTGGTTATTTGAATTTTTTTTCTTAAAAAAAGTCGTCTCAGTTGTTTTTCTCAAATTTAACTGTCTCAATTTTTTAACAGGGGTACTTTTGTCAAATTTTCAAACTATCTCGGATTGAACTCAAATTTTTTTCACGAGATAGACAAAAATTCAAATTTTATGGCTAATATTTTTCCTTACAACCGCATATACTAATATTTTGCGTAATACTTGTCAGGTGCGATCATACCAGCACTAATGCACCGGATCCCATCAGAACTCCGCAGTTAAGCGTGCTTGGGCGAGAGTAGTACTAGGATGGGTGACCTCCTGGGAAGTCCTCGTGTTGCACCTCTTTTTTTTTTTGCCGATTTCTTACTTACGTGGTTATTTGAATTTTTTTCTTAAAAAAAGTCGTCTCAGTTGTTTTTCTCAAATTTAACTGTCTCAATTTTTTAACAGGGGTACTTTTGTCAAATTTTCAAACTATCTCGGATTGAACTCAAATTTTTTCACGAGATAGACAAAAATTCAAATTTTATGGCTAATATTTTTCCTTACAACCGCATATACTAATATTTTGCGTAATACTTGTCAGGTGCGATCATACCAGCACTAATGCACCGGATCCCATCAGAACTCCGCAGTTAAGCGTGCTTGGGCGAGAGTAGTACTAGGATGGGTGACCTCCTGGGAAGTCCTCGTGTTGCACCTCTTTTTTTTTTTGCCGATTTCTTACTTACGTGGTTATTTGAATTTTTTTTCTTAAAAAAAGTCGTCTCAGTTGTTTTTCTCAAATTTAACTGTCTCAATTTTTTAACAGGGGTACTTTTGTCAAATTTTCAAACTATCTCGGATTGAACTCAAATTTTTTTCACGAGATAGACAAAAATTCAAATTTTATGGCTAATATTTTTCCTTACAACCGCATATACTAATATTTTGCGTAATACTTGTCAGGTGCGATCATACCAGCACTAATGCACCGGATCCCATCAGAACTCCGCAGTTAAGCGTGCTTGGGCGAGAGTAGTACTAGGATGGGTGACCTCCTGGGAAGTCCTCGTGTTGCACCTCTTTTTTTTTTGCCGATTTCTTACTTACGTGGTTATTTGAATTTTTTTTCTTAAAAAAAGTCGTCTCAGTTGTTTTTCTCAAATTTAACTGTCTCAATTTTTTAACAGGGGTACTTTTGTCAAATTTTCAAACTATCTCGGATTGAACTCAAATTTTTTCACGAGATAGACAAAAATTCAAATTTTATGGCTAATATTTTTCCTTACAACCGCATATACTAATATTTTGCGTAATACTTGTCAGGTGCGATCATACCAGCACTAATGCACCGGATCCCATCAGAACTCCGCAGTTAAGCGTGCTTGGGCGAGAGTAGTACTAGGATGGGTGACCTCCTGGGAAGTCCTCGTGTTGCACCTCTTTTTTTTTTGCCGATTTCTTACTTACGTGGTTATTTGAATTTTTTTTCTTAAAAAAAGTCGTCTCAGTTGTTTTTCTCAAATTTAACTGTCTCAATTTTTTAACAGGGGTACTTTTGTCAAATTTTCAAACTATCTCGGATTGAACTCAAATTTTTTCACGAGATAGACAAAAATTCAAATTTTATGGCTAATATTTTTCCTTACAACCGCATATACTAATATTTTGCGTAATACTTGTCAGGTGCGATCATACCAGCACTAATGCACCGGATCCCATCAGAACTCCGCAGTTAAGCGTGCTTGGGCGAGAGTAGTACTAGGATGGGTGACCTCCTGGGAAGTCCTCGTGTTGCACCTCTTTTTTTTTTGCCGATTTCTTACTTACGTGGTTATTTGAATTTTTTTTTCTTAAAAAAAGTCGTCTCAGTTGTTTTTCTCAAATTTAACTGTCTCAATTTTTTAACAGGGGTACTTTTGTCAAATTTTCAAACTATCTCGGATTGAACTCAAATTTTTTCACGAGATAGACAAAAATTCAAATTTTATGGCTAATATTTTTCCTTACAACCGCATATACTAATATTTTGCGTAATACTTGTCAGGTGCGATCATACCAGCACTAATGCACCGGATCCCATCAGAACTCCGCAGTTAAGCGTGCTTGGGCGAGAGTAGTACTAGGATGGGTGACCTCCTGGGAAGTCCTCGTGTTGCACCTCTTTTTTTTTTGCCGATTTCTTACTTACGTGGTTATTTGAATTTTTTTTCTTAAAAAAAGTCGTCTCAGTTGTTTTTCTCAAATTTAACTGTCTCAATTTTTTAACAGGGGTACTTTTGTCAAATTTTCAAACTATCTCGGATTGAACTCAAATTTTTTCACGAGATAGACAAAAATTCAAATTTTATGGCTAATATTTTTCCTTACAACCGCATATACTAATATTTTGCGTAATACTTGTCAGGTGCGATCATACCAGCACTAATGCACCGGATCCCATCAGAACTCCGCAGTTAAGCGTGCTTGGGCGAGAGTAGTACTAGGATGGGTGACCTCCTGGGAAGTCCTCGTGTTGCACCTCTTTTTTTTTTGCCGATTTCTTACTTACGTGGTTATTTGAATTTTTTTTCTTAAAAAAAGTCGTCTCAGTTGTTTTTCTCAAATTTAACTGTCTCAATTTTTTAACAGGGGTACTTTTGTCAAATTTTCAAACTATCTCGGATTGAACTCAAATTTTTTCACGAGATAGACAAAAATTCAAATTTTATGGCTAATATTTTTCCTTACAACCGCATATACTAATATTTTGCGTAATACTTGTCAGGTGCGATCATACCAGCACTAATGCACCGGATCCCATCAGAACTCCGCAGTTAAGCGTGCTTGGGCGAGAGTAGTACTAGGATGGGTGACCTCCTGGGAAGTCCTCGTGTTGCACCTCTTTTTTTTTTGCCGATTTCTTACTTACGTGGTTATTTGAATTTTTTTTCTTAAAAAAAGTCGTCTCAGTTGTTTTTCTCAAATTTAACTGTCTCAATTTTTTAACAGGGGTACTTTTGTCAAATTTTCAAACTATCTCGGATTGAACTCAAATTTTTTCACGAGATAGACAAAAATTCAAATTTTATGGCTAATATTTTTCCTTACAACCGCATATACTAATATTTTGCGTAATACTTGTCAGGTGCGATCATACCAGCACTAATGCACCGGATCCCATCAGAACTCCGCAGTTAAGCGTGCTTGGGCGAGAGTAGTACTAGGATGGGTGACCTCCTGGGAAGTCCTCGTGTTGCACCTCTTTTTTTTTTGCCGATTTCTTACTTACGTGGTTATTTGAATTTTTTTTCTTAAAAAAAGTCGTCTCAGTTGTTTTTCTCAAATTTAACTGTCTCAATTTTTTAACAGGGGTACTTTTGTCAAATTTTCAAACTATCTCGGATTGAACTCAAATTTTTTCACGAGATAGACAAAAATTCAAATTTTATGGCTAATATTTTTCCTTACAACCGCATATACTAATATTTTGCGTAATACTTGTCAGGTGCGATCATACCAGCACTAATGCACCGGATCCCATCAGAACTCCGCAGTTAAGCGTGCTTGGGCGAGAGTAGTACTAGGATGGGTGACCTCCTGGGAAGTCCTCGTGTTGCACCTCTTTTTTTTTTGCCGATTTCTTACTTACGTGGTTATTTGAATTTTTTTTCTTAAAAAAAGTCGTCTCAGTTGTTTTTCTCAAATTTAACTGTCTCAATTTTTTAACAGGGGTACTTTTGTCAAATTTTCAAACTATCTCGGATTGAACTCAAATTTTTTCACGAGATAGACAAAAATTCAAATTTTATGGCTAATATTTTTCCTTACAACCGCATATACTAATATTTTGCGTAATACTTGTCAGGTGCGATCATACCAGCACTAATGCACCGGATCCCATCAGAACTCCGCAGTTAAGCGTGCTTGGGCGAGAGTAGTACTAGGATGGGTGACCTCCTGGGAAGTCCTCGTGTTGCACCTCTTTTTTTTTTTGCCGATTTCTTACTTACGTGGTTATTTGAATTTTTTTTCTTAAAAAAAGTCGTCTCAGTTGTTTTTCTCAAATTTAACTGTCTCAATTTTTTAACAGGGGTACTTTTGTCAAATTTTCAAACTATCTCGGATTGAACTCAAATTTTTTCACGAGATAGACAAAAATTCAAATTTTATGGCTAATATTTTTCCTTACAACCGCATATACTAATATTTTGCGTAATACTTGTCAGGTGCGATCATACCAGCACTAATGCACCGGATCCCATCAGAACTCCGCAGTTAAGCGTGCTTGGGCGAGAGTAGTACTAGGATGGGTGACCTCCTGGGAAGTCCTCGTGTTGCACCTCTTTTTTTTTTGCCGATTTCTTACTTACGTGGTTATTTGAATTTTTTTTCTTAAAAAAAGTCGTCTCAGTTGTTTTTCTCAAATTTAACTGTCTCAATTTTTTAACAGGGGTACTTTTGTCAAATTTTCAAACTATCTCGGATTGAACTCAAATTTTTTCACGAGATAGACAAAAATTCAAATTTTATGGCTAATATTTTTCCTTACAACCGCATATACTAATATTTTGCGTAATACTTGTCAGGTGCGATCATACCAGCACTAATGCACCGGATCCCATCAGAACTCCGCAGTTAAGCGTGCTTGGGCGAGAGTAGTACTAGGATGGGTGACCTCCTGGGAAGTCCTCGTGTTGCACCTCTTTTTTTTTTGCCGATTTCTTACTTACGTGGTTATTTGAATTTTTTTTCTTAAAAAAAGTCGTCTCAGTTGTTTTTCTCAAATTTAACTGTCTCAATTTTTTAACAGGGGTACTTTTGTCAAATTTTCAAACTATCTCGGATTGAACTCAAATTTTTTCACGAGATAGACAAAAATTCAAATTTTATGGCTAATATTTTTCCTTACAACCGCATATACTAATATTTTGCGTAATACTTGTCAGGTGCGATCATACCAGCACTAATGCACCGGATCCCATCAGAACTCCGCAGTTAAGCGTGCTTGGGCGAGAGTAGTACTAGGATGGGTGACCTCCTGGGAAGTCCTCGTGTTGCACCTCTTTTTTTTTTGCCGATTTCTTACTTACGTGGTTATTTGAATTTTTTTTCTTAAAAAAAGTCGTCTCAGTTGTTTTTCTCAAATTTAACTGTCTCAATTTTTTAACAGGGGTACTTTTGTCAAATTTTCAAACTATCTCGGATTGAACTCAAATTTTTTCACGAGATAGACAAAAATTCAAATTTTATGGCTAATATTTTTCCTTACAACCGCATATACTAATATTTTGCGTAATACTTGTCAGGTGCGATCATACCAGCACTAATGCACCGGATCCCATCAGAACTCCGCAGTTAAGCGTGCTTGGGCGAGAGTAGTACTAGGATGGGTGACCTCCTGGGAAGTCCTCGTGTTGCACCTCTTTTTTTTTTGCCGATTTCTTACTTACGTGGTTATTTGAATTTTTTTTCTTAAAAAAAGTCGTCTCAGTTGTTTTTCTCAAATTTAACTGTCTCAATTTTTTAACAGGGGTACTTTTGTCAAATTTTCAAACTATCTCGGATTGAACTCAAATTTTTTCACGAGATAGACAAAAATTCAAATTTTATGGCTAATATTTTTCCTTACAACCGCATATACTAATATTTTGCGTAATACTTGTCAGGTGCGATCATACCAGCACTAATGCACCGGATCCCATCAGAACTCCGCAGTTAAGCGTGCTTGGGCGAGAGTAGTACTAGGATGGGTGACCTCCTGGGAAGTCCTCGTGTTGCACCTCTTTTTTTTTTGCCGATTTCTTACTTACGTGGTTATTTGAATTTTTTTTCTTAAAAAAAGTCGTCTCAGTTGTTTTTCTCAAATTTAACTGTCTCAATTTTTTAACAGGGGTACTTTTGTCAAATTTTCAAACTATCTCGGATTGAACTCAAATTTTTTCACGAGATAGACAAAAATTCAAATTTTATGGCTAATATTTTTCCTTACAACCGCATATACTAATATTTTGCGTAATACTTGTCAGGTGCGATCATACCAGCACTAATGCACCGGATCCCATCAGAACTCCGCAGTTAAGCGTGCTTGGGCGAGAGTAGTACTAGGATGGGTGACCTCCTGGGAAGTCCTCGTGTTGCACCTCTTTTTTTTTTGCCGATTTCTTACTTACGTGGTTATTTGAATTTTTTTTCTTAAAAAAAGTCGTCTCAGTTGTTTTTCTCAAATTTAACTGTCTCAATTTTTTAACAGGGGTACTTTTGTCAAATTTTCAAACTATCTCGGATTGAACTCAAATTTTTTCACGAGATAGACAAAAATTCAAATTTTATGGCTAATATTTTTCCTTACAACCGCATATACTAATATTTTGCGTAATACTTGTCAGGTGCGATCATACCAGCACTAATGCACCGGATCCCATCAGAACTCCGCAGTTAAGCGTGCTTGGGCGAGAGTAGTACTAGGATGGGTGACCTCCTGGGAAGTCCTCGTGTTGCACCTCTTTTTTTTTTGCCGATTTCTTACTTACGTGGTTATTTGAATTTTTTTTCTTAAAAAAAGTCGTCTCAGTTGTTTTTCTCAAATTTAACTGTCTCAATTTTTTAACAGGGGTACTTTTGTCAAATTTTCAAACTATCTCGGATTGAACTCAAATTTTTTCACGAGATAGACAAAAATTCAAATTTTATGGCTAATATTTTTCCTTACAACCGCATATACTAATATTTTGCGTAATACTTGTCAGGTGCGATCATACCAGCACTAATGCACCGGATCCCATCAGAACTCCGCAGTTAAGCGTGCTTGGGCGAGAGTAGTACTAGGATGGGTGACCTCCTGGGAAGTCCTCGTGTTGCACCTCTTTTTTTTTTGCCGATTTCTTACTTACGTGGTTATTTGAATTTTTTTTCTTAAAAAAAGTCGTCTCAGTTGTTTTTCTCAAATTTAACTGTCTCAATTTTTTAACAGGGGTACTTTTGTCAAATTTTCAAACTATCTCGGATTGAACTCAAATTTTTTCACGAGATAGACAAAAATTCAAATTTTATGGCTAATATTTTTCCTTACAACCGCATATACTAATATTTTGCGTAATACTTGTCAGGTGCGATCATACCAGCACTAATGCACCGGATCCCATCAGAACTCCGCAGTTAAGCGTGCTTGGGCGAGAGTAGTACTAGGATGGGTGACCTCCTGGGAAGTCCTCGTGTTGCACCTCTTTTTTTTTTGCCGATTTCTTACTTACGTGGTTATTTGAATTTTTTTTCTTAAAAAAAGTCGTCTCAGTTGTTTTTCTCAAATTTAACTGTCTCAATTTTTTAACAGGGGTACTTTTGTCAAATTTTCAAACTATCTCGGATTGAACTCAAATTTTTTCACGAGATAGACAAAAATTCAAATTTTATGGCTAATATTTTTCCTTACAACCGCATATACTAATATTTTGCGTAATACTTGTCAGGTGCGATCATACCAGCACTAATGCACCGGATCCCATCAGAACTCCGCAGTTAAGCGTGCTTGGGCGAGAGTAGTACTAGGATGGGTGACCTCCTGGGAAGTCCTCGTGTTGCACCTCTTTTTTTTTTGCCGATTTCTTACTTACGTGGTTATTTGAATTTTTTTTCTTAAAAAAAGTCGTCTCAGTTGTTTTTCTCAAATTTAACTGTCTCAATTTTTTAACAGGGGTACTTTTGTCAAATTTTCAAACTATCTCGGATTGAACTCAAATTTTTTCACGAGATAGACAAAAATTCAAATTTTATGGCTAATATTTTTCCTTACAACCGCATATACTAATATTTTGCGTAATACTTGTCAGGTGCGATCATACCAGCACTAATGCACCGGATCCCATCAGAACTCCGCAGTTAAGCGTGCTTGGGCGAGAGTAGTACTAGGATGGGTGACCTCCTGGGAAGTCCTCGTGTTGCACCTCTTTTTTTTTTGCCGATTTCTTACTTACGTGGTTATTTGAATTTTTTTTCTTAAAAAAAGTCGTCTCAGTTGTTTTTCTCAAATTTAACTGTCTCAATTTTTTAACAGGGGTACTTTTGTCAAATTTTCAAACTATCTCGGATTGAACTCAAATTTTTTCACGAGATAGACAAAAATTCAAATTTTATGGCTAATATTTTTCCTTACAACCGCATATACTAATATTTTGCGTAATACTTGTCAGGTGCGATCATACCAGCACTAATGCACCGGATCCCATCAGAACTCCGCAGTTAAGCGTGCTTGGGCGAGAGTAGTACTAGGATGGGTGACCTCCTGGGAAGTCCTCGTGTTGCACCTCTTTTTTTTTTGCCGATTTCTTACTTACGTGGTTATTTGAATTTTTTTTCTTAAAAAAAGTCGTCTCAGTTGTTTTTCTCAAATTTAACTGTCTCAATTTTTTAACAGGGGTACTTTTGTCAAATTTTCAAACTATCTCGGATTGAACTCAAATTTTTTCACGAGATAGACAAAAATTCAAATTTTATGGCTAATATTTTTCCTTACAACCGCATATACTAATATTTTGCGTAATACTTGTCAGGTGCGATCATACCAGCACTAATGCACCGGATCCCATCAGAACTCCGCAGTTAAGCGTGCTTGGGCGAGAGTAGTACTAGGATGGGTGACCTCCTGGGAAGTCCTCGTGTTGCACCTCTTTTTTTTTTGCCGATTTCTTACTTACGTGGTTATTTGAATTTTTTTTCTTAAAAAAAGTCGTCTCAGTTGTTTTTCTCAAATTTAACTGTCTCAATTTTTTAACAGGGGTACTTTTGTCAAATTTTCAAACTATCTCGGATTGAACTCAAATTTTTTCACGAGATAGACAAAAATTCAAATTTTATGGCTAATATTTTTCCTTACAACCGCATATACTAATATTTTGCGTAATACTTGTCAGGTGCGATCATACCAGCACTAATGCACCGGATCCCATCAGAACTCCGCAGTTAAGCGTGCTTGGGCGAGAGTAGTACTAGGATGGGTGACCTCCTGGGAAGTCCTCGTGTTGCACCTCTTTTTTTTTTGCCGATTTCTTACTTACGTGGTTATTTGAATTTTTTTTCTTAAAAAAAGTCGTCTCAGTTGTTTTTCTCAAATTTAACTGTCTCAATTTTTTAACAGGGGTACTTTTGTCAAATTTTCAAACTATCTCGGATTGAACTCAAATTTTTTCACGAGATAGACAAAAATTCAAATTTTATGGCTAATATTTTTCCTTACAACCGCATATACTAATATTTTGCGTAATACTTGTCAGGTGCGATCATACCAGCACTAATGCACCGGATCCCATCAGAACTCCGCAGTTAAGCGTGCTTGGGCGAGAGTAGTACTAGGATGGGTGACCTCCTGGGAAGTCCTCGTGTTGCACCTCTTTTTT
Source organism: Cajanus cajan (assembly GCF_000230855.2). Classification (NCBI taxonomy): domain Eukaryota; kingdom Viridiplantae; phylum Streptophyta; class Magnoliopsida; order Fabales; family Fabaceae; genus Cajanus; species Cajanus cajan. The sequence goes on along the minus strand of NC_138524.1, from coordinate 51,921,548 downwards.
TTTTGCCGATTTCTTACTTACGTGGTTATTTGAATTTTTTTTCTTAAAAAAAGTCGTCTCAGTTGTTTTTCTCAAATTTAACTGTCTCAATTTTTTAACAGGGGTACTTTTGTCAAATTTTCAAACTATCTCGGATTGAACTCAAATTTTTTCACGAGATAGACAAAAATTCAAATTTTATGGCTAATATTTTTCCTTACAACCGCATATACTAATATTTTGCGTAATACTTGTCAGGTGCGATCATACCAGCACTAATGCACCGGATCCCATCAGAACTCCGCAGTTAAGCGTGCTTGGGCGAGAGTAGTACTAGGATGGGTGACCTCCTGGGAAGTCCTCGTGTTGCACCTCTTTTTTTTTTGCCGATTTCTTACTTACGTGGTTATTTGAATTTTTTTTCTTAAAAAAAGTCGTCTCAGTTGTTTTTCTCAAATTTAACTGTCTCAATTTTTTAACAGGGGTACTTTTGTCAAATTTTCAAACTATCTCGGATTGAACTCAAATTTTTTCACGAGATAGACAAAAATTCAAATTTTATGGCTAATATTTTTCCTTACAACCGCATATACTAATATTTTGCGTAATACTTGTCAGGTGCGATCATACCAGCACTAATGCACCGGATCCCATCAGAACTCCGCAGTTAAGCGTGCTTGGGCGAGAGTAGTACTAGGATGGGTGACCTCCTGGGAAGTCCTCGTGTTGCACCTCTTTTTTTTTTGCCGATTTCTTACTTACGTGGTTATTTGAATTTTTTTTCTTAAAAAAAGTCGTCTCAGTTGTTTTTCTCAAATTTAACTGTCTCAATTTTTTAACAGGGGTACTTTTGTCAAATTTTCAAACTATCTCGGATTGAACTCAAATTTTTTCACGAGATAGACAAAAATTCAAATTTTATGGCTAATATTTTTCCTTACAACCGCATATACTAATATTTTGCGTAATACTTGTCAGGTGCGATCATACCAGCACTAATGCACCGGATCCCATCAGAACTCCGCAGTTAAGCGTGCTTGGGCGAGAGTAGTACTAGGATGGGTGACCTCCTGGGAAGTCCTCGTGTTGCACCTCTTTTTTTTTTGCCGATTTCTTACTTACGTGGTTATTTGAATTTTTTTTCTTAAAAAAAGTCGTCTCAGTTGTTTTTCTCAAATTTAACTGTCTCAATTTTTTAACAGGGGTACTTTTGTCAAATTTTCAAACTATCTCGGATTGAACTCAAATTTTTTCACGAGATAGACAAAAATTCAAATTTTATGGCTAATATTTTTCCTTACAACCGCATATACTAATATTTTGCGTAATACTTGTCAGGTGCGATCATACCAGCACTAATGCACCGGATCCCATCAGAACTCCGCAGTTAAGCGTGCTTGGGCGAGAGTAGTACTAGGATGGGTGACCTCCTGGGAAGTCCTCGTGTTGCACCTCTTTTTTTTTTGCCGATTTCTTACTTACGTGGTTATTTGAATTTTTTTTCTTAAAAAAAGTCGTCTCAGTTGTTTTTCTCAAATTTAACTGTCTCAATTTTTTAACAGGGGTACTTTTGTCAAATTTTCAAACTATCTCGGATTGAACTCAAATTTTTTCACGAGATAGACAAAAATTCAAATTTTATGGCTAATATTTTTCCTTACAACCGCATATACTAATATTTTGCGTAATACTTGTCAGGTGCGATCATACCAGCACTAATGCACCGGATCCCATCAGAACTCCGCAGTTAAGCGTGCTTGGGCGAGAGTAGTACTAGGATGGGTGACCTCCTGGGAAGTCCTCGTGTTGCACCTCTTTTTTTTTTGCCGATTTCTTACTTACGTGGTTATTTGAATTTTTTTTCTTAAAAAAAGTCGTCTCAGTTGTTTTTCTCAAATTTAACTGTCTCAATTTTTTAACAGGGGTACTTTTGTCAAATTTTCAAACTATCTCGGATTGAACTCAAATTTTTTCACGAGATAGACAAAAATTCAAATTTTATGGCTAATATTTTTCCTTACAACCGCATATACTAATATTTTGCGTAATACTTGTCAGGTGCGATCATACCAGCACTAATGCACCGGATCCCATCAGAACTCCGCAGTTAAGCGTGCTTGGGCGAGAGTAGTACTAGGATGGGTGACCTCCTGGGAAGTCCTCGTGTTGCACCTCTTTTTTTTTTGCCGATTTCTTACTTACGTGGTTATTTGAATTTTTTTTCTTAAAAAAAGTCGTCTCAGTTGTTTTTCTCAAATTTAACTGTCTCAATTTTTTAACAGGGGTACTTTTGTCAAATTTTCAAACTATCTCGGATTGAACTCAAATTTTTTCACGAGATAGACAAAAATTCAAATTTTATGGCTAGGTAATCACAGAGTGATACCCTAGCAGTGCCCCCAAAATGCAAAATTCAATCGTTTAAGCCTGTTTTTCATTTTTTTAAACATTTTAGTATTTTTAAAAATCTCAAAAAAATTACAAAAAATAGGAAATATGATATGAAGTATTTGTCTAGTAGTTTGTATTTTTTAAAATTCATTTTGTTGGTTTTTTTGCATGATATATGCCCTTGTGTTTAGTGTGTTTCTTGTGTATTACTGCCTGTTGTTCTTCCTTGTGTATTACTGCCTGTTGTTCTTCCTTTGTTAGGGAGGCTTTGAGTGTGCTTTCTTGCCTTTTTCCATCTCTTTTACTTTAGTTAAAAGCCTGAATCAACCCTTAAGGACACGTGTGGATCATTGGAGTTAAAGAAAAGTGAATTCGACTATGTGTTCACTTAGGAATTCCATAATTTTGGTATCTACAACCATGGTTGCTTCTTGAGGTTTAAGTGTTTCTTTCCAATCCCTTTTATGTCAAACTTTATTCGTGATTGTCTATTATGTATTTTCTTTGATTATATCTAAATTTTGTAAGTTTTTGATAGATCTTAAAATGTCTTGAAAAGAATTGGTTCATACAAATATTTGATCTAGTAATCTTCAGCAAATCTTGTGGTGTTTTAGGTGTTCTATGCTATGCGTGCTTATTTGGATATTTTTGAGTCTTGATTCAATTTTGGTTTATTCATTGTGTTTAATATTAGTTAGGGTTTGAATTTTGAATCTTATGTGTGTTTACAATCATGTATAGTCCTTATGTGTAATGAATTCCTAGCTTAGCTTATTTTGAATTATAATTGTTTGGCCAAATAATGTGGATGTTTGAGTGCTTAATTTTTCAAATTTCAGTTCATAATTCATCATTAAATTGAATTTGAATTTGGTGCATGGATCAATTGAAGTATTTGGAATCATGTGCATGATTTTCAGATCCAAAGAGAACATGCCAAAAGCATGCACCTGATTTGAATTTTAAATTTGAGTTGCATTTGAATTTATTGGACTATTTCCTTGTGTGGCCAAGAATTACATCAATACAAAAGGCAAATCAACTTCTCAAAATTCAAATAAAAGGAAAAAAAATTGAAAGGAAATTTTAAAAAAATAGAGAAAAAGCCAAGAAGAATAGAGATTTAAAAAATTTGTGTAAAGCCACATGATATAGTCCAATGCAACTCTTAGTCTTGAAAACTTTAATTTCTATTCTCGTATATTAGTTTTCTTCATGTAATCTAGATCCAATCTAGGAATGTTCATTTTGAGTGCCTCATTAAAATTTGCTTTAATTTTAGTTTGTCTATTTGATTGGAATTCTTTGAAGTTTGTCAAGATAAATCCATTTGAGTTTAGCAATTTAATTGTGTACTTTTATTGTTTGTATTTCAAAATTCCTAGTGTTTCTTTGATGCATTTAAATCTCTCTTTTGAAGGCTTAACAAAGCTTAATATACTCCCTCTTCAACAAGCTACAAATAAAATAACACACTACCATGAAGCAAGCAAAAGCAGTAGGAAGTATCTACATCAAGACTAGAAGGCTAGATGTTTTGGTTTACCATCCTTGAACACCCAACGGAGCATATAACCCAACACTTAGTTGCTTCAAAGGGCAAGGATATAGGAAAACACCATCTACCTGAAGGAAATGATGTAAGGGGCATCTACACTATTGAAGTAAAGGAAAAGATTCGGACACAGAAAGTGACATGGGGCATTCACATGGATCTTGAAGCCTAGATGTTTCGGTTTACCATCCTTGACACCCAACAGAGCATACAACCCAACACTCAGTTGTTCCAAGGGGCAAGGATATAGGGAACACCGTTTACCCGAAGGAAACAATGTGGAGGCATCTAATGTCAAAACAAGAGTGAAGACCCGGATCCCCACCTCACTATCGCAAGAGAAGCAATTAGATCCATGGCATGGAGCATCTACTCAAAGACTGAAGATCAGGTGTACAGTTTGTTAACCTTGTTACCCAATAGAGTACGCAACTGCTCTAAAGGACAAGGATACGAGCAAATACACCTATCTAAGAGAAATAATGCAAAAGCACCAGTACCAAAGAGATAAAGAGAAGACCCGGACGAAATTTCTACGTCTTTACTTGCCTTTGGAAAAGCAACACGTTACTATTCCAAAGGACAAGTAGAGAGGGGCAACTGTAGACACCCAATTTCGTTCGGGGGCATCCAAATAAGGAAATGGACCTCTGTTATGAAGGGAAGGAGCTCTCGAAGCATGCAAACAACATGATAGGACATCAAAGGGTCCAAAAGCCCAAGTCAACTATTTTTAGTGGCTAAGAACGAGTCATTCCAAAATTAGAACGGGCTGTTCCCAAGTTTGGAACGGGCCGTTCTAGATTTGGAACGGGCCGTTCCAAGTTCCTAAAAGGGCTTAGACTTCTAATTTGGAACGGGCCGTTCTAAGATTGGAACGGGCCGTTCCAAGAGTGGAACGGGCCGTTTCAAGATTGGAACGGGCCGTTCCGAACTCCTAAAAAAGGGTCAAAACCTACACAGGAACGGGCCGTTCTAAATTATTAAAAGGCCTTAAAAATCCTGGTTTGGAACGCCCGTTCTAGTCTACCAAATCACGTGTTAATCTTATCTCTGGAACGGGCCCTTCCAATTTCAGAATGAGCCGTTCCAGTTACAAAATTAACACGGAACGGTTAGATCCAGAACGGGCCGTTCTGGACCCTTTCTGAAGTCTATAAATAGACAGCTTGGGCACAGTTCTCAGAGCTCCAAAATTTCATCCAGACTCCTTAGAGCTCGAAATTTCTCTCTTTTTCTCTCTCTTTCCCTCTTTTGTATTTCTTGAGATTTTGTGAGGCATTGTAGTGTGAAAGGTTGCCACAAAGCACCTAGAATTTTCATATTGGAAGATCTAACAAAGCTTGCTACGAGGTATTTTAATCAATCTTCTTCTCTCTCTTTTATTTTCTTATTTTTGATAAATATTGTTATAATAAAAGCAATCATGTAGATATTTTAGAGTTAATTGTTTAATTTAAATTTCAAGCATGTAAATAGTCATCAATAAAAGGGGATTCAATATTTATATTATTATTGTTTATAATGTTAACTTCGTCATAGGGTACCGATTAAGGGCGTTGTAGCGGTGCTTAATACCTTCCCTACACGTAACCGACCCCCGAACCCAATTCTGGTTATCAAGGCCATTATTGGACTTTAAAAAACTTTTTCTTTTTTCCAATGTTTTGAGTAAAACATTGGTAGCGACTGCATAGAACCTATTTTCAAAACCATTAATTAAGGATTAGTATGGTATCCGGGCATTCCTTAATTAATGAGAATTTTAAAAGCATGTCTAAACCATTAGTCGCAGGATCAGAAATTTTTGGGTTGCGACAGGACTAGAGTAACCGGTTATCACCTTGAGTGTGATTTTCGACAAGGCTCGCAAGCTCCAAGGCCAAACTTGGGCCGGTCGTACGTCAACCACTCCCTATGTTTAATACCTTCATGCCCCCAGGTGTAGGGGGAACTGTTGTGTGAAAAGGTTTGTGTACAATTTTATTCAAACGGGTGCAGAATTTAAACAAGCAAATATATATGAAAGCCAAACAAATAAAAAAACAAAGTAAATGGGAAAAAATATTTAAATTATTATTCGTATTTTACTAACTTCATCATTTATTGGGCCTGACCCTCTTAAAACGTCCCCAGCAGAGTCGCCATCTGTCGCAACCCGAAAATTTTTGATCTCGTGACATATGATTTAGACATCCTTTTCAAAGTCTCATTAATTAAGGAATGTCCGGACACCAGACTAATTCTTAATTAATGGTTTTGAAAATAGGTTCATGGAGTCGCCACCAATATTTTACTCAAAACATTGGAAAAAGAAAAGGTTTTTAAAGATCCAACAATGGCCTTGATAGCCAGAATTGGGTTCGGGGGTCAGTTACGTGTAGGGAAGGTATTAAACACCCCTACAACGCCCTCAATCGGTATCCTATGACGAAGTTAATATGATAAGAATTAATAAATTAAATATTGAATCCCCTTTATTAATATTTATTTACATATATACAATTTAAATTATACGACTAACACTAAAATACCTACATGATTGCATTTGTTATAAATAAAAGATAGAGATAAAAATGAGAAATAAAAGATATAGAAGAAGATTGATTGAAATACCTCTTGAACTTGCTCTATTGAATCTTCAAATATGGAGAAGGTGCTTTGTGGCGACCTTTCACACTACAGTATGCCTCACAAATCTTAAGAAATACAATAGGAGGGAGAGAGAAGATAGAGATGCGACACAAATCTCAAGAAATACAATAGAGGGGAGAGATATGGAGAATTTTCGTGCTCAAAGGAGTCTTATTCAAAATTTCTCTGGCCTCCTTGAGAACTATGCCTGAGTTTTCTATTTATATGCATCAGAAGGGGCCAGAACGGCCTGTTCCAGATTCAGAACGGCCCGTTCTGGGCTAGTCCGTAATGGGTAAAATAAGAAACTGGAACGGCCCGTTCCAAAAGTGGAACGGCCCGTTCTGGGTTTGAATTTTACTTACACAAAGATGTTCTGGAACGACCCGTTCCAAACTAGGGTTTTAGGCCCATTTGATGGTTTGGAACAACCCGTTCCAGTTTTAGAATGGCTCGTTCTGGGCAAGTTTGTTATAGGTAACATAAGAATCTGGAACAACCCATTCCTAAAGTGGAACGGCCTGTTCCTACAGTGGAACGACCTGTTCCTACAGTGGAACGCCCCGTTCCTAAAGTGGAACAACCCGTTTTGGGTTCAAATCTTGCTTATAACAACTATTTTGGAACAGGCCATTCCATTTTGGGAACAGCCCGTTCCGGTCTTGGAACAGCCCGTTCTGGGCTATCAGAACCAGCTTATTTAGGCTTTTAGGTTTTCTGATGTCATGTCCTGTTGTTTCCATGCTTCGGGAGCTCCTTTCCTTGATAACAGAGGTCCATTTCCTTGTTTGTGTGCCCTCGGACGAAATTGGGTGTCTATACTAATCAAATGAGCCCAGCTAATTTCCCGACCAGTTATTAGAGCCCATATCAAGATTAAGTCTTCTTCAGTTGTCTGTGCAAGGTTAGTGGTATGAGGACGCAATACACGAACAATATATAGTGCATGATGCGATAATCAAATTTTATGGATCCAGCCAATAAATGTCCAGACATGTCAGCATCATCCACACAAATCATTCTACGGCATTGGAATGGGAATAATCTGCTTTCCATGCATTAGTAATTGTTTCCTCAAACAGTGTACCCTGATTACTTAATTTTGATAAATTAAAGAAAAGAGACTAATCTATCATTATTGGGATTTTCTTAACCTCATTGTGAATAACCCCATTCCTGATTTCTAAATTACTGTAAAAGACTCTGACTAAGTCTGGATAAACAGGGTTCTTTAGAGACATAAAATCCAGTACTCCAAAATTTGTGAAAATTGTATAACATTCAAACGACTCATCCTCAAAGAAATGTATGCTTAGATATTTGGGATCAACAATATTGCGTTCAGAAAATAACTAGAAGTACCTATCTCGTTGTTCATCCATGGAGAATAGAGTGAGAGAACATCCAGAGTAGGGAATCGGATTCGGTGGAGCAGGAGGGTCATTAGAGGGATTTCGTCGTTGGCGGCCGGTAGCGGTTAAACGAGAGGAATAACATTTTTGGAATTTTGACGATTCCATCATTGATTGATTGTTTTGAAAAATAGAACTAGTAGAAGTGAAGGGATTTGAAAATGATGAAGAACGCACTTAATGGGACTTGATTCTGTCAAGGAATGAGAAAGATATGGATGATTGAAGGTGGAGAAGGGTTTTGATGGAAGGAAGAAGAAGGAGTTTCGTGGTGGTTCTGAACGCATAGTGAGTAACTGCACGTATTTAAGTGCAAATGGGTCTTGTAATAGATTACATCTACATGGTAATCGATTACACTTGTACCAGTTTTGTGCATTTTGCTTCTGGTAATCGATTACATTCCATGGTAATCGATTACACTTTTACCTGATTTGTGCATTTTTCTTCTGGTAATCGATTACCATTTTCCCAGATATATGAAAACACATTGTGGTAATTGATTACACACTCATGTAATCGATTACAAAACTTTAGATTTTAAATTCTTAAATGGTGTCCCCTGGTAATCGATTACTCCTTTGTGGTAATTGATTACTAAGTTGAAAATGGATCTTTTCAGGCATTTTCAAGTGTTTAAACGGGAGGAGTCAAAAATTCCCAATTCTTGTCTAATTGAAAAGAAATTTTCTTTTGGTAAGGGCTTTGTGAAGATATCAGCTAATTGATTCTTTGTTTCAACAAATTCTAGAACACAATCTCCTTTTTGAACATGATCTCTAAGGAAATGATGTCTAATTTCAATATGTTTGGTTCTAGAATGAAGAACTGGATTCTTAGAGAGATTGATAGCACTAGTATTATCATACTTAATTGGAAAATGATCTAATGATAGACCAAAATATGATAGTTGTTATTTCATCCATAGAATTTGTGCGCAACAGCTTATAGCAGCTATATATTCTGCTTCAGTAGTAGATAAAGTAACACTATTTTGCTTTTTACTATGCCATGATACTAAAGTAGATCCAATAAAGTGGCATGTTCCACTAGTTCTCTTTCTGTCAATTTTGCATCCAGCAAAATCAGAATCAGAGTAGCCTACTAGATTGAAAGGCATGTTTTTAGGATACCATAAACCTAGATTGATAGTTCCTAACAAATATCTCATTATTCTTTTCAGAGCACTCAAATGAGATTCTTTAGGGTTAGATTGATATCTTGCACATAAACATACACTAAACATAATATCAGGTCTACTTGCAGATAAATAGAGAAGGGATCCAATAATACCTCTATATTTCTTTATGTCTATGGATTTTCCATCTTCATCTTTGTCTAGGTAGCAAGCAATTGGTTTCGCATTCTCCATTCCAAATCTTTTCAGCAGATCCTTACAGTATTTTCTTTGATTTATAAAAATTCCATTTTTGGTTTGCCTTATTTGTAGTCCAAGGAAAAAATTTAATTCTCCCATCATGGACATTTCAAATTCACTTTGCATATCATTTGAAAATTCCTTGCACAAGTAGTCATTAGTGTTGAGATTCAGAGTGGTGAATCAACTCACATCTGGAGAATGAAGGTTTTGATGATAACAAAGTATGGATCAAACTGACCAAGGACATCAACAAGTCAAAAACAAAGTCAAGAAGAAATATGACTATTATGTTGTGTAATAGGAGTAGCTCATAAATTGTATTATTTTGTTGAGCTTATTTTTGATGTGTGTGCTTTGTGCATGAGCTAATCTTTATCTAATCTGATTAAGAGTGAGTATGATGATGTGTTTGAAACTTAAGAAGTTATTTTCAGACATAAAACAGAGTTTTTGAAAACTGACTCAAAATAATCGATTATCATTAAATATAATCGACTATTCCAGCAACAGGTAAAAAGGATGCCTTGCTGCAATAATCAATTATTTGTGAAATAATCGATTATCCCAGGAATCACTCTATGGAATAATCGATTATCCTGCAAAATAATCGATTAAATTGTTCTTGGTTGATTTCCAGAAATCATGAAGAACAAAATAATCGATTATCCCTTAAAATAATCGATTATCTGGTTCTAAAAATGTTATAAATAGTTTTTACATTTTGAAACTTAAAGAACAAGATAGAACAGAGAATCAAAAAGAGAAAAATGTTATTGTGAAGTCTTTGTGACCTTCTTGGAGAGTTTTCTTTATGAAACCAAGAAGTAAAACATTTTTGAAATGTTTTGAGAAAAGATCATCATCATCATCACATTCTTGAAAAGAGAAAGATTAAGATTTGCTTCTTAATTCCAGGTGAATTCGTTCCTTAATTCTTTGTGAATAATTATAAATCTTGAGTAGGTTTCTCAAGTGGTAAGGAATTCTTGTAGTGGGTTTCTACAAGGGGTGCTTTCTTGGGGTCAAGAAAGTGATTATCTTAAATGCAGGAGTGTATGCATGTGTGGTATGCTTGTAAAAATTCTTCATTAAGATAGTGGAATAAATCTTGATCAGGTTATGATTGAGGACTGGATGTAGGTCACATGTGGAGTGGCTAAACCAGGATAAAAGACTTGTGCAATCTTCTCTTACCCTTATCCTTTACTTTGAGTATTCTTGATTAACATGTTTGTATGCATAACATTGTTTTAAACTGAATCAAAGTATTGCATATTGATTGTTCTTAATCTTGAAGTTTATCAACGATTAATCAAGAAAGCATATAGGATTCATTCTTCATTAACAAGTCTTTAAGGAACTTCTTTGAAAATTCATATTAGAAAAGTTTGAATTGAAATAAAGATCCTAAGAACTTTGAAAAAATTTTAAAGTGTCATAGAATCCAATTCACCCCCCTCTTGGATTGAGCCATTCTTTTCTAACAATTAGTAGCTCCAAAAATAATATCATCAACATAGATTTGTACTAAAAGGATGTCATTCATTTTTCTTTTGATAAAAAGTGTACTATCAACTTTTCCCCTTGTAAATTCTTTTTCCAGAAGAAATTTACTTATTCTTTCATACCATACCCTAGGAGCTTGTTTTAATCCATATAGAGCCTTTTTCAACTTAAAGACATGGTTTGGAAATTTTGAGTTTTCAAAACCAGGGGGTTGTTCTACATAAACTTCTTCTTGAATAAAACCATTTAGAAAAACACTTTTAACATCCATTTGGTATAATTTGAAGTCCATTATTGATGCATAGGCAAGTAACATTCTAATGGCTTCTAGTCTTGCTACAGGTGCATATATTTCTTCATAATCTATACCTTCTTTTTGATTATATCCTTTAACAACTAATCTACCTTTATTTCTTATGACTATACCATGTTCATCAAGTTTGTTTCTAAAAATCCATTTTGTTCCTATAATTGGATGGTTAATAGGTCTATTAACCAATTCCCATACTTGGTTTCTCTCAAATTGATTTAATTCTTCTTGCATAGCATTAATCCAATGTTCATCATTTAAAGCTTCATCAATATTTTTAACTTCTATCTTATAAACAATAGACATATTATTGCATGCTTCTTTTAGAGAGTTTCTAGTAGTTACCCCTTTTGTTATATCTCCAATGATATTTTCAAGAGGATGATTTCTTAAGATTCTCCACTCTCTTTAAGGATTCATGTTTGGTTGATCTTCTCGTATTATTGAATCCTCAGTTTCTTCATCTTTCTTATCCATTTGAATTTGCTCATTAATACGAGTATCTTCAAAGCTCTCTACAATTCCAACAGTAATATCTTTTCTTGGACAAATAAGGTTAGTTTCATTAAATACAACATGTATTGATTCCTCAATAGTCATGGTTCTTTTGTTGTATATTCTATATAATTTTCTATTTAGAGAGTATCCAAGAAATATCCCCTCATCAGATTTAGCATCAAATTTTCCTAATTTATCTTTTCCATTATTAAGTACAAAACATTTGCATCCAAAAATATGAAGATATGAAATATTAGGTTTTCTTCCATTGAATAACTCATAAGGAGTTTTCTTAAGAAGATGTCTAATCAGAGCTCTATTTATAGTATAGCATGCAGTATTAACAAATTCTGCCCAAAAGTATTTAGGGAGTTTTGAATCATTTAGCATTGTTCTTGCTAATTCTTCTAATGATCTATTCTTTCTTTCTACTACTCCGTTTTGTTGAGGAGTTCTAGGAGTAGAAAATTAGGTTCAATTCCATTTTCTTCAGAAAATAAATCAAAATCTTTATTTTCAAACTCTTTTCCATGACCACTTCTAATAGAGACAATCTTAAGGTTTTTCTTTTTTTGAATTAGTTTAGAAAATTTTCTAAAGACACCAAATGTATCACTGTTATGAGCAAGAAATAAGGTCCAAGTATATCTAGAGAAATCATCCACTAAGACAAGACCATAGTAACTTCCACCAAAGCTCATAGTTCTAGAAGGTCCAAACAAGTCCATATGTAAAAGTTCTAAGTGTCTAGAGGTTGTGACTATATTCTTTGGTTTAAAAGATACTTTAACTTGTTTACCCTTTTGGCATGCATCACATAGTTTATTTTTCTCAAATTTAGTTTTTGGTAATCCTATTAGTAAGCCTTTTGAGATTAATTTATTTGAGTGTTCCATGTTTATGTGAGATATTCTTTTATGTCATAGCCATGATTCATCATCTTTACTCATGAGGCATTGAGAATGATTAGAATTATTTTCTAATTTTATTTTATATACATTGTTAACTTTAAATCCTATTATCTTAACATTTTTATCATTTTTGTGTTCAATTAGACATTTTTTTGAGTCAAAGGACACTGAAAAACATTTATCACAAAGTTGACTAACACTTAATAAATTATGTTTAAGACCATCCACAAGTAAGACATTTTCTATGGAGGTTGAGAAATTTGTACCAATTTTTCTAAGGCCAAGTATTTTTCCACTGTTGTTGTCTCCCTAGGTTACATGTCCACTTCTCTTAGGAGTAAGGTCAATGAATTTTGAAGCATCTCTTGTCATGTGCTTGGAACATCCACTATCAATGTACCAAGTTTGATTTTTGGAATCCTTCAAGACAAAGAAATGATTGATTTAGCTACCCAAGTTTTCTTTGGATCCTTATTGTTAGTATTAACATAAGAACCTTTTGGAATCCAAACTATATTCTTGACATTGCTAAAATTCTTTCTAATATAGCTTGTTGATAAATTATGACCTTTCTTACCATAATAAAAACATGTTGCGAATGGAAAACTAGTAACTTGTGAGGGTATGAAGAAATTTTTGTATTTCTTTTGTAGTTTTTGAGGATTATATCCTAATCCTGCCTTATTGAATACACATCTTTGTTTTCCTAATATTATGTCTAAGTTATTTATTCAACCTGTAAATTGTGCAAGAGTGTTTCTTAGGTTACTATTTTCTTCTTTAAATTTATTGCAAGTTGAACATGGATGATTTGTTTTATTAGTATCTGACTTATTTTTAATCTCTTGATTTTCATTTTTAGAATTAATTATCTTAATTTAAGTTATGAGATTATCTATTCATTTTTTAATTTCGAAATCTCATTTTCTAAATTTGAAATTGTTTTCTTATATGATGATACTAATTTTGCAAGTTTAAATGATTCTTTATGTAAATCATTGAATGCATCTTGAATTTCATCAAATGAGATTGAGATATCATTGTTAGAAGATGTTACCTCTTCTTCGCTTTCGTAGTCTTTGGCCATAAGTCCCAAATTCACAACTTCATTTTCAGAGTCACTTGTAGAATCCATGTTATTTTCTTCCTAAGTGATATAAGCTTTCTTCCCTTTCTTTTCTTTGAAGCTTTTCTTGTTATATTTTTCCATCTTTCTTTTATAGATTGGACATTCTAATCTCAAATGTCCCGGTTGATTACACTCATAGCATTTTGGGGTAGAAGAAGAGTCTTCTCCTTTTCTCTTATTGTTGAAGTTGGATCTTTTTCGGTTTCCTTTGTTTTTGAGGAATTTGTTGAATATTTTTATAAAGAGGCTGAAATCCTCATCATCCTCTAAATCATCTTCCTCAGTATTATCTTCTTGAATAAATGATGATGCTTTGAGTGCTATCCCTTTCTTTCTTTTATCACTTTCCTCATTTTGATTTAGTTTTATTAGTTCCATTTCATGTTCTTGAAGTTTTCCGAATAGTGAGGAAAGAGACATGGTTGTCAGATCTTTTGATTAAGCAATTGTAGTCACTTTCGGTTGCCATTCCCTACTCAAACATCTCAAAACTTTGTTAATAAGATCTTCGTTAGGAAACACTTCTCCAAGAGATGCAAGATGATTGATTATATGTGTAAATCTCTTTTGCATTTCTTGAATACTTTCATTTTGATTCATTCTAAATAATTCAGATTCATGGGTGAGAGTGTTTCTCCTAGATCTTTTAACATCATTTGTGCCTTCATGTGTTACTTTTAATGTGTCCCACATTTCTTTTGCATTTTTACAATTTGAAATTTTGAAATATTCATCTATTCCTAATGCAGAAGTAATTATATTTTTGGCTTTCAAATTGTATTGAACTTTTCTTCTGTCATCATCACTCCATTGATCTTTGGGCAAATCTTTTATTTCATGGCCTACTACAATAGTGGGAATGAAATGACCATTTTCAACAACATCCCATATGTTTAAATCTATGGCTTCTATAAAAATTTGCATCCTAGATTTCTAGTAATGATAACCTTCACCATTGAATATAGAGGGTCTATTTATAGAGTTTCCTTCGAGAAATAAAAAATTTGATGAGGCCATTATTATTCTTGAAGCTTTTATGCCTTATACAAGAAACCTGCTCTTGATACCACTTGTTAGTCAAGTAGCCTCGTATAACTTAAGAGGGGAGTGAATTAAGTTAACTTATTTTTCTTCCTTTATGAGTTTTAGAGATGCTTTATAATAAATTCAATTTCTTTGTATGTAATGATACAAAAACTACTCAACCACAATTAAATAACAACTACATAAAAGTGTAGGGAAGAAGAATTGCACACTTGATTTTATATTGGTTCAACCAATCTTGCCTACACCTAGTCCTCAAGTCTCCAACTTGAGATTTCCACTATTCTTGTAGTACTTACAAGACTTGAAACCTCCAACACCTTGGAATACCCTTTCCTTGTGTTGAGATTCAAAAACAACAAGGAGAACAACCCTTTCTCCTTCACAGATCAAATGATGAAGTGGGAATTATAGAATAACTCTCTTTTGAGAGTAGATATTACACCTTTAAGATCTTAATGAACTCTTTACAATAATGCAAATGAATTTGGCCAAGAAGTTTTTCTACATGACTTTTTCACAATAGTGTTCGTAACCTTCCTCTGAAAAGTTATAGGTATTTATAGACAATTATTTCTTAGGTGGTGTCTTTTCATGAAGAGTTGTAACTCTTTATAATTTTTCAGAAAAGATACTCTGATAATCGATTACAAGGCTTAGTAATCAATTACAATGGTTTTTAAGTTCAAAAAATTGAAACATTGTATCTTTTAAATTCAAATTTTTGAAGTTCCCTCTTCTGGTAATCGATTACAATGTTTGGTAATCGATTACCATAAAACATTCTTGTATTTGAAATTTGAACTTTGAAGTTTCCTTGCTCTGGTAATCGATTACTTAAGTTGGCAATCGATTACCAGACAAATATTACTTTATTTGTTACACAAACTTTTGATTATAGGAAACTTCTAATTTTCAGTCAAACAATATTTTTGTAAAATCTTTTTGAACACTCTTTTTACTTTCTTTAAAAAAATATATAAAAACTTACTCTTATATTCAAAAAGATGATTTGAGGTTTTCTTGAAATTATAGTTTTAATGGCCAAGTAAAATTTGCAATTTCTAAAAGTTCATTTTACATATTAAGCTAAGTAGTCAAGACTTATCTAGTTATTACTTGAGATTTTGCTTCTTGATCAATTTGCTTTAACTTGACCTTTTATTTTCTACAATGCTTTGGCATCATAAAAAATTTGTGCATATGTTCTTCCACACCTTTCCGATGCCGAGATGGAGGCTCAGGATTATAGGCAAAAATTTGCCTCGTGTGAGGTTCCCGGGTACGAATGGGTCGACAAGGAGGTCGCAATGCATTTCTTGCATTTTTATCAGAAGAGTGATGCTGAGGGCTTGATGAAGCAATGCACTTTAGCCCGATTGGAGGACCAAGGCCCATACCCAGTCATGTTAAGGTGTTGTAAGGCTGATGGTCGGGCTGATGCTGACCTGATATTCTTTGGGAAAAAAGAAAACCAAGGGGATTTTTTCTATGTGTACGAGTGTATGTTTAAGGAACTCCAGGTGTCCTTGCCGTTTAATGAGTTTTAGATGGGTGTTTTATGGGTGTTGAATGTGGCCCCAACTCAGCTCTATCCGAATGGGTGGGAGGTTATGCAGGCTTTTCGCGTACTATGTAGATACCATTACATCGAACCTAGCATAGGATTGTTTTTACATTTGTTTTGCACCTTCCCCTCTAATAAAACCGTGAAGTGGGTTTTGCTGATAAGGCATGTGGATCGACCATTATTCAAGCCCTTTACTTCCTCTTTCAAAAGGTTCAAGTCAGGATTTTTGAAAGTGATAATTAACCCAATGGTCAGTCGTAACTATTTCTACGACTCTAAAGGCACCCCCTTATTTCCTTTTTATTGGACTAAGGTGCCTCAGAAGTATGATGAATACTCAGTGGGAATGCTCAGCCCGAATGAGGTGTCAGCCTTAGAGTACTTGTTGTCTTTGCCTTGAGAGATCCCGACTCAGTTTTTGGTTTTATTACCAAAGTCTCCCCGGACTTAGTTAGCTCTAAACGGTATGTGTTGTATGTAACTTGATTTATTTGCATTTAGGTTGAATTGTGACATGTGTTCTATTGCAGGTCTAATGGCTCAGAAGGGAATATCGCTATCCTACCGTCAAGATGTTCAGAATTGGGCCCCTCCGAGTACTACCGCCGATGGTCATCGCAATGTGGCGGTGGAACCATCACCGAACGTGACAGAAGAACGCCCCCCTCGGTGTAGACACCCAATTTTGTCCGGGGGCATACAAACAATGAAATGCACTTATATTATCAAGGAAAGGAGCTCCCAAAACATGGAACAACATAACATGACATCAGAAGGCATAAAGCCCAACAAAGGGTGATTTAGTAGGCCGGAACAGGCTGTTCCCAAATGGAACGACCCATTCCCAAACTAGAACAGGCTATTCTCAATCTAGAATGGCTTTTTCTAAAATTGAAACGGGCCATTCTAAAACAAGAACGGGCCGTTCCAAATCATCAAAAAGGCCTAAAACCCTAGTTTGGAACGGGCTGTTTCAAAACAGGTTGTTATGAGTAAAAATTGAACCCAGAACAGGCCGTTCCACTTTAGGAATGGGCCATTCCACTTTAGGAACAGGCCGTTCTAGATTCTTATTTTACCCATAAAGGACTGGCCCAGAACGAGCCGTTCTGAATCTAGAATGGGCCGTTCTGGTCAGTTCTAACGTTTATAAATAGATAGCTCAGGCACTACTCGAAGGGCCACAAATTTTAATCCAAGACTACTTAGAGCTTGATATTTCTCTCTCTCTCTCCCTCCTATTGTATTTCTTGAGTTTTGTGAGGCTTATTGTAGTGTGAAAGGTTGCCACAAAGCACCTAAAAATCTCCATATTTGAAGATTCAATAGAGATCATTCAAGAGGTATTTCAGTCAATCTTCTTCTCTCCCTTTTATTTCTTATCTTTGATAAACATTGTTATAATAAAATAAATCATGTAAACATTTTTGTGGCAATTGTGTAATTTAAATTTATAGCATGTAGATAAATATTAATAAAGGGGATCTAATATATAATTTATTAATTCTTATCACATTAGCATCATCATAGGGTACCGATTAAGGGCGTTGTAGGGGTGCTTAATACCTTCCCTACACGTAACCGACCCTCGAACCTAATTCTGGTTAGCAAGACCATTATTAAATTTTTAAAAACCTTTTCTTTTTCCAATGCTTTGAGTAAAACATTGGTGGCGACTCCATGAACTCATTTTTCAAAATCATTAATTAAGGATTAGTCTGGTGTCCGGGCATTCCTTAATTGATGAGATCTTTAAAAGGATGTCTAAACATAGCTCGCGAGATCAAAAATTTTCGGGTTGCGACAGATGGCGACTCCACTGGGACGTAGACCCATATAAATGATGAAGTTAATAAAATAAGAATAATAATTTTAATATTTTTCCCTTTACTTTGTTTGTTTTATTTGTTTGGCTTTATTATCTGTTTGCCTGTTTAAATTTTGCACTTGTTTGAATACAAATTGTACACAAACATTTGCACACAACAGTTCCCCCTACACCCGAGGGCATGAGGGTATTAAACACAGGGAGTGGTTGACGTACGACCGACCCAAGTTTGGCCTTGGAGCCTACAAGCCTTGTCGGAAATCACACTCAAGGTGATAATCAGTTACTCTAGCCTGAAATACTGCGACAGATCTTAGAGTTTGCCAGGTGACAGCGACAGAGATATTGGGTCCCTATAATAGGGGCACCTTGGGGGCCTTAAAACCAGTGAGGTTAGAACCGTCCTATACAATGCACTTTTCTTATAGGGACCAGAGACCAAGGATTTGAACGTGACTATCTGCGGGTGTACATTTGTTTGAGCATATGTGTGTTGCATTTGTTGTGTTCTCTTTTTGTTCATTTCAAATAGAGAGGAATTATAGACAAATAAACAGATATCAATAAAAAAAAACTAACACTCTTCTGTATACGCTAGCTCTAAAGCATCATATAGGATAGTTTGTTTAAAAAAAACAACAAAAAATATATAGCAAAAGTCATGCATCATAACCTTTAGTAAAAAAAATGATAAAATTTAGGTAAAAAAATAAACATCATGCATCTCGTAGGATAATACATTAGCATACATTCATTAGAAATGGGAGGCACATATAATAGTATGCAAAGATGTTCTCTAAAAAAGAATCAATGAGAATGAAATTCGTTGAAATTCTCAAGTGTCTTTACATCCTATTTTACGTTTCATATAGATAACACTCCTTCCTTGTAAATAATAAATAAGAATAAAAAGGGAAACATAATCTGTGCATGTTAGCCGGATAATGGAAATTACTGTAATCAAATTCAAACCTGACACATCAAATCAGGGAACACTTATTAATAATTAGGGGCATCACACGCCCAAATTGATGATTCAAACACCGAGACTTTCCCATGCGGAAATGACAATAGCTGGGATAGGAGGAATGGTCAAGAATGGACGAATCCTTGCTTCTAGGGAATTACAAGACAAAACCCAATTAAAGAATAAAGGCATTGTATGATGAGGACCCGCTAGGACGAAAACCTGCATGGGGCGTTCTAGGCAAAAATTATGGCAAAGAAAAAGAATCAAAATCCCGATAGGATACGTCTTATGCAAAAGTTAGGGATATATAAAAATATAAAAAAAATACTTGTCTGAGTTGAAAACCGAAAGGCAACTCGAGTATTCCCTTTAGAAAGCAAGAATTCATAAAGATTTCACTCCAAATTCAAAACACTGACGTTCAAGCAAGTGGGAATGTGTTCCTGAAAGAGCTAGACCAATCAGGTCAGATCAATCATGTCTCCCTAGGGGGCAACCTCTGTCAATCTCTTTGTGTATGAATCACGAACTCGGGGCATGCCCGGGCCTTTGAGTTTTGCTAAAGGGGCACGTATAAATTGGAAGTATTGTTTCTAATGCCATAAGACTCTTTCATTCCTCTTCTCCCTATGAAAATTCACTCTAGGCCTCATCTATTAACCCCAAATAAACAAAGTATATTTGTGACAAGAATGTTGCTTGAACCATAGCATGGAAAGGGTAAGAGAGAAGTAGTCACGTGAATCCAAACATGACTAAGGTTTAATAAAATAAGACATCCCACACCTCACAAGCGCTGCAAAAATGAAAGCCCGACAGGAAACCCACTAAGGAGGCTGTGCAAAAGTTAGGGCAATATCTACTAGGAAACCCACAAGTAAAAAGGAGTAACCTAGGCAAAAGTAAGGATAAAAGAAAAATGTCCGCTAGGGAACACACCCCAAGTAACCTAGGCAAAAGTTAGGACGTCAAAGCAGAAACTCGAGTCGAAAACAGAAAGGCAGCTCAGGGGGATGATCTAACCAAAGCACAACCCTAGGTCATCACACCACTTTCCAAAAATGATTAAAACACAGCGATAACTTCCTTCTAGCAAATATGTTTTGTTTAATAACCCTAAACACAAAAGCCCATCTTGGCCAGCCATTCTTCTAAAAACCCTTTTGAAAAAATCCCTTCTAGCAAACCTTTTGAAAAAAATACAAACATCACTTCTTTCTTTTCTCTTGACCCTTATGGCATTAAAAAAGTACCGAAAAGATACACGGAAAGTGCACAGTGAACACTCACAAAGAGAAGACAGAGACCTCCCTGAACGGAGCTTGGAGACGTTTGACTACACATTAACCAAGGAGCCTCTAAAACCTTGGGTTTAAAGGAGTATATCCCGACAATAATCACAAACGGCATGGATAAAAATGAATCATCAATATTAACCTTAACGCATACAGGTTAATTTCCCAACAAAAAAAAAATTGAATTGCATGTTTAGGAACAAAGACATGAGCATAAACTGCATCGCATGCATATGAGGTAAGGGCATATGGAAAGGTGGTACACAAAAAAAAGGAATAAATAAAAAATAATAATAATTCATGTCTTGCATTTTCATTGCATCCATACATCCATGCATTATACTCTCTATAGATCAGAGGGAGTCATAGAGGTCAAAACACTCGCAAGCAGCTCAACAGCCAAGCAAGAGCCCTAGCTAACAAAATAATAGAGAATGCTAGAAAATCCCCAATCTAGGGATCCATCACAAAACAAGGGGGCAGGACCCCCTCACAACAAAGATCAGTTTAGACACTTCAACAACGCCGAATGAGTTCACACTCGATCATCAACAAATGGCAGTCATAACAATACCACAGGACGGGGGCAACACCAGAATCCCTGTCAGCCATCTACTTCTCTACCCATTAACACAGGGGCACATCAAGCACCTCCTACCCAACATCCTTGGGGTAACAAATCAAGCAAACCAATGAGGGGACCGATAGTTTCCTCAAAATACAACAAAGGTCTGGAGAGACTGTACTCACATCTCAATCCGGTATACGACAAAGCCGTTAGGGAAAGGTCTGGAGAGACGTACTCACCTCCCAATCCGGTATACGATAAAGACATAAGGGAAAGGTCTGGAGAGACTGTACTCACATCCCAATCTGGTATACGACAAAGCAGTGAGGAAAAAGTCTGGAGAGACTGTACTCACTTCTCAATCCTGTATACGACAAAGTCATGAGGGAAATGTTTGGAGAGACTGTACTCACATCCTAATCCGATATACGACAAAGTCGTGAGGGAAAGGTCTGGAGAGACTGTACACACCTCCCAATCCGATATACGACAAAGCCCTGAGGGAAAGGTCTGGAGAGACTGTACTCACATCCCAATCTGGTATATGACAAAGACGTGAGGGAAAGGTTTGGAGAGACTGTACTCACCTCCCAATCCGGTATATGACAAAGCCGTGAGGGAAAGGTCTGGAGAGACTGTACTCATATCCCAATCTGGTATACGACAAAGCCGTGAGGGAAAGGTCTAGAGAGACTGTACTCACCTCCCAATCTGATATATGAAAAAGCCGTGAGAGAAAGGTCTGGAGAGACTGTACTCACATCCCAATTCGGTATACGAAAAAGCTATGAGGAAAAGGTCTGGAGAGACTATACTCATATCCCAATCCGGTATAGGACAAAGCCGTGAGGGAAAAGTCTGGAGAGACTGTAGTCACCTCCCAATCTGGTATACGACAAAGCCGTGAAGGAAACTGTGCTACGAAAATACTCCCTCTTCAACAAGCTACAAATAAAAGAATGCACTATCATAAAAGAAACATTCGAGCATCTACTTGAAGACCGATAATAAGGTTTATAGTTTGTCAGCCTTGTTACCCAATAGTGTACACAACCAACACTCAACTACTCTAAAGGGCGAGGATACGAGCAAATACACCTATCCAAGGAAAATAACGCAGAAGCACCAAAGAGATGAGGAGAAGACCTAGACGAAATGTCTACGTCTTTACTTGCCTTTGGAAAAGCAACACATACAAAGGACAAGTAAAGAGGGGCAGCTGTAGACACCCAATTTCGTCCAGGGGCATACAAACAAGGAAATGTAATTATATTATCAAGGAAAGGAGCTCCCAAAGCATGGAAACAATAAAACATGACATTAGAAGGCATAAAGCCCAACAAGGGGTGATTTAGTAGGCCAGAACGGGTTGTTCCCAAAATGGAACGGCCCGTTCCCAAACTGGAACGGGTTATTCTCAATTTGGAACGGTTTGTTCTAACATTGGTACGGGCCGTTCAAAAACGCGAACGGGCCATTCCAAAATCATCAAAAAGGCCTAAAATCGTAGTTTGGAACAGGCCATTCTAGAACAGGTTGTTATGAGTAAAAATTAAACCCAGAATAGGCCATTCTAGATTCTTATTTTACCCATAAAGAGTTGGCCCAAAATTTCGTCCAAGACTCCTTAAAGCTCAAAATTTCGTCCAAGACTCCTTAAAGCTCAAAATTTCTCTCTCTCCCTCCTATTGTATTTCTTGAGTTTTGTGAGGCTTATTATGGTGTGAAAAGTTGCCACAAAGCACCTAAAAATCTTCATATTTGAAGATTCAATAGAGATCGTTCAAGAGGTATTTCAGTCAATCTTCTTCTCTCCCTTTTATTTCTTATATTTGATAAACATTGTTATAATAAAAGCAATCATGTAGACATTTTAGAGACAATTGTGTAATTTAAATTTATTACATGTAAATAAATATTAATAAAGGCGATCTAATATTTAATTTATTAATTCTTATCACATTAACTTCATCATAGGGTACCGATTGAGGGCGCTGTAGGGGTGCTTAATACCTTCCCTACACGTAACCGACCCCCGAACCCAATTCTGGTTATCAAGGCCATTGTTGGATTTTTAAAAACCTTTTCTTTTTCCAATGTTTTGAGTAAAACATTGGTAGCGACTCCATGAACTCATTTTTCAAAATCATTAATTAAGGATTAGTCTGGTGTCCGGGCATTCCATAATTGATGAGATCCTTAAAAATATGTCTAAACCATAGGTCGCGAGATCGGAAATGTTAAGGTTGTGACACTCAGGATTTTGTTTCTCCTGAGACTCATACCAAAAAGAAAGACAAGGGGAAGAAGAAGGAACCCGAACCCTCTCGCCCTGGGGAATCTAGCTCTCCGGGAGAAGGGTCTCAGGCACACAAGAGTAGGCAAATAGAGAGTTCGCGCTTGGATCTTGTCATCCCTTCGGCCAATGTGTCATGTGATTTCTTGGCCTCAGGTGTTCGTCCTGCCTAGATGATGGCTATTGATGTCCTCTCTGAAGGGGGTCGTCAAATGTTGGCGCAGCCAGCTTTGCGGCCCAATGGGCCATTGCTTATGAACTCCAAGTTTGGGCAAGGGCTATTCTTCGTCAAATGGCTTGGGAGCCAATTTCTGAAGCCCATGAATTGAAGAGCTCGTTGGAAGAGACTCGGAAGACTCTTCAAGAGTTGGTGGATGCCCACGAGGCCACTTCGGTTGAAAAAGAAAAGTTAAAGGCCGGGGTGGCTAAACTAAAGGAGGCTTTGGGGGATATGGAGGGGAAGGTCCTTGCTGCCGAGGAGGCTGAGAGGATGTGGCTAGAACAGCTGAAAGAGGCGCTAGACCGAGAGGCGCGAGCAAAGGCCGAGGTCGAGTCATCCACGACATCCTTCTAGAAGGAGTGTGAGGACAAGATTGTTCTTGAACACGAGGCTGATTTTATGCATGTCGTGCGCCAGGCTTCGCATTTTTGTGTTTTGCCCCCTAGTTTGAGGTTTGAGGTTAATAAGGACTTTTATCATAGGGAGTACATGGAGTACAACGACATGTCGGAGGATGTCGAGCCCGATGCGCATGCCCCTCCTCGGTCGGCTTCCCATGAAGACCCTGGTACTACTATCGAGGAGGAGGAGGACGAGGACACTCAAATTGGGGATGGGCACACTATGTCTAAAGATTAGGTGAGAAGAGTGTTGGGTTGCCTAGGCCTTGCCTGTCTTTTTTGTAGGATGAGGGATGTTATTCTTTTTGTTAAATATGGGTGGGGTGTGATTCTTTTTGTGGGTTCAGTTTCTTGACTATTTTTTAAGTTGGGCCGATAATGCCTGGGTTTTTAATGCTATGTATTACTCTCTTATCTATGGAATATATTTCATTTTTTGAACACCTTTTGGCTTTACAACTAAATTGGGCTCGGTGCATTAGTTGTAGTGACTCATTGCAAATGATATTAGGCCAAATGTGTGTAGCATATGGGATTTTAGACGTGAATTCCTTTTTTCTCCAAGTTTTTGATCTAGTCCAACGAGAATAGGTTATCTTTACTTCGGGAGGCACTTTAATGATCACCCTTTGTCTAGTTGGAGTACTCGGGGGGAATCGATCATCTTCCTTAACCGAGTGGGCTTGGTAAGGAGTTAATGAATATCTTTAGCCGAGTAGGGGTACTCAGGAGGGAATACATTATCATCCTTAACTGATCTTGTGCTCGGTAGGGAATTTATGGACATCCTTAGCCGAGCAGGGGTGCTCAGGAGGTCTTAAATTTAGAAGGAATAATATTCTCTCTTATTGATATTATGAGGTTATTAAACCTTTATATATATACATGAATCTGTAGCCTATTTTAGGAAATATAGACAGTTAATTCTAAGGAGACAAATCCCTATGATTATGGGATTAATCCTGCATAAATAAATCTAA
Source organism: Cajanus cajan (assembly GCF_000230855.2). Lineage (NCBI taxonomy): Eukaryota > Viridiplantae > Streptophyta > Magnoliopsida > Fabales > Fabaceae > Cajanus > Cajanus cajan. The sequence goes on along the minus strand of NC_138524.1, from coordinate 51,896,667 downwards.
TAATGGTAGCATAAGGCCGTTACAAAAATATAGCATAGCAAATATAATACTTCCTAAAATACACAATGCCAATCACGGTTTTAACACTCCCCCTCAAGCTGGTGAATAGGTGTTTTCCATTCCCATCTTGGATATAATTCTTTCAAAGTTAGTGCATTTCATCCCCTTGGTGAGTATGTCTGCAAGTTGATTCTGAGTGGATACATATGGTGTGCAAATCATGCCACTGTTAAGTTTCTCCTTGATAAAGTGTCTGTCAACCTCGATATGTTTAGTTCTATTATGCTGCATCGGGTTGTGGGCTATGCTAATTGTAGATTTATTGTCACAATATAACCTCATAGGTTCATCCCACTTTATCTTCAAATCTTCCAATATAATCTTCAGCCATAGAAGTTCACATATTCCGTGGGCCATTGCTCGAAATTCTACTTCAGCCCTTGATCTAGCCACTACACTCTGTTTTTTACTCTTCTAAGTCACTAAGTTTCCACCAAGGAAGGTGCAGTATCCATTAGTTGATCTCCTATCTACCACTAACCCTACATAGTCCGCGTCCGTATATGCTTCAAGACTTACACTCTTATTTCATTTGAACAAAATCCCTCTTCCGGGGATCCCTTTCAAGTACTGGATAATTCTAAGAGCAGCTTGTAAATGTGCTTCCTTTGGTTGATGCATAAACTGGCTAACTAGACTCACAACAAAAGCAATGTCTGATCTAGTGTGAGATAAGTAAATAAGCCTGCCCACAAGTCTTTGATACATTTCCTTGTCCACGGCAATATCCTCCTCCATACTTCCCAACTTTATATTTGGGTCAACTGGAGTACTTGCTGGTCTGCAGCCTGTCTTCCCTGTTTCTTTAAGCAAGTCAGTAATATAATTTTGTTGAGATATAAAGATTCCTTTCTTGGAGTGAGCCACTTCAATTCCTAAAAAATATTTAAGCCTCCCTAGTATCTTGATCTCGAATTTCGTGGCAAGGCATTCACTTAACAATTGTTGTTCCCTTTTGTCATCCCCACTTACTATAATATCATCTACATACACTAATAGAATTGTTACTCCCCCTGAAACTGAATGTTTGCTAAATAATGTGTGATCCCCTTGGCTCTGTTTGTAGCCCAGACTTGTCATAACTTTGGTGAATCTTCCAAACCATGCTCTTGGGGATTCTTTCAGCCCATATAGAGCCTTTCTTAATTTGCAAATAGTTCCAGCAACAACCTGTCCATTGTACCCAGGGGGCAACTCCATGTATATTTCTTCTTCAAGGTCTCCATGTAAAAATGCATTCTTCATATCAAACTGCTGCTGATCCCAACCATAACTTGCTGCTAATGACAATATTACTCTGACTGTGTTCATCTTAGCAACCGGGGAAAATGTCTCCAAGTAATCAACTCCATAGGTTTTAGTGAAGCCTTTGGCCACTAACCTTGCCTTGTAACGTTCAATGGTCCCATTAGCCCTGTACTTTACTGCATATACCCACTTACATCCTACTAGTTTTTTTCCAGGAGGTAGAGTGACGAGTTCCCAGGTCTTATGATCGAAGCCGTATCCGGTCAAATAATTGCAATTAAATGTAGTACTAGGAAGTGACTCCTAGGTCGTCTCCCAAGGACCGTCTTTTACTGTTAAAGGCTTAAACACATGAAGTGGGGGGGTTTGGTTCAGAATTTCCAGTTTGTAACACAATAAAACGAAATAAAATAGCAAGTAAAACGGATTGGTTCCCTGTTCAGATTGCAACTCTTTGATACCTGGTTCTCAAAAGATTTCTCTGTTCATGACTTAATCCTCGTTCCATCCAAGTGAACCAACTAAGCAAAGATTAACTCAGGATTTCCCTACACGAATTAAGCAAACGTATACAACATTAAACCTCCCTACAAGATTAAGCAACCTGTGAGCAACCTGATTCATTAAGCATGAACAGATATCAAAAACGTTTCAGAGATTCAATGAAGAAGAACAAAGCATAACATAGATTCAAATACGAATAAAACCTCAAATAGAGATTACATCTGCTCAAGGAATCAACCCCAAATGTTATAGCCTTCCATTGAAACAAAACATAAACAAAAACGAAAGTGCAGGGGAAGGAGAGAGAGCAAAACGAAAATGGATAATATATATTCTTCAATGCAAGGGTTCAGATACAAAACGAAAATGCATACAAAAGGAGAGGATAATGAAATGTGAACTGTAGCTACAGAGAGCAAAACGTAAAAAAAAAAAAGCTAGAGGAGAAGCAAAACATAAGAGGCAGCAACCAGAGAGAAAACGTAAAAAAGAAAACAAAGAGAAGAGAGAGTGCTACGTAGTCACATCAGGTCCTTATGTCAGTGGCTGCCAAGTCAGCCCTAACCTAGACTCTATGACCTAAAACGAAATTTGGGCCCCCATCAATACAAGTCTGACCCAAAAATGAACAATACAAGGTTAACAAAAAAATGCAAGTAGGTTGCTGATGTGGCGCTGACATGGTAGATGATGTGGCAGCTCCACTTGAAGTCCAGAAATTAATTCCAAACCCAAATAATTATTAAACTGCCTTGAAAATAAAAATTGGAATAATTAGATTCAGAAAATTCAAATTAGTTAAAATATGAATTATTGGTCCAATTAAAGCCCAAATAGAAAACAATGCAGAATATAAACACTTAAGCACAAATCAGAGACTAAAATAAGTACAGAAAGGTAAGAAAATAAGGGAAAATAATGACTTATCAAATTCCCCCACACTTAGCCTTTTGCACTCCTGGGCAAAATCAAAAAGCAGAGCAAGGAACAATTCCAGAGACATCAAAGAAAGTGACAAAATAGGAGGAAACAGAAACAAGAATACAAACAAGAAAATAAACAGATTTACACAATCCTCAATGAATCCTAGAGAAAGAAAAGGAGTAGACAACATCCAACATAAAAAGAGTCAGAGAAACCAGATACTTATGGAAATCATCCAAGCATTTCAAAACATGGCAAGATAATCAATCAGCTCAAGAGGTGAATCAAAAGCAACAGAGCCTCACTAGATGCACTGTATCACTGTATCTCTCAAGTGTCTAGGCAACTGTATACTCTCAAAGCACTCATGAAAACAAGCAACAGATAGACTTGGAAGCCTCTAAAATCAACACCCAACACACAAGCACATAAGGATCAAAAGGTCTTTTAAGGGTTGTAATGAGGTCAAGGACAAGGTAGAGGAAAATATATGGGATAAGTAACTACAAACCAGAGGAACCAGAGGAGCAATGGGGAATAAGTCAAGAATACGCACAAGAAACAAACCCAGAAACCTCTAATGACCTCTATGATGATCAATCCTCTTTCTCTTGCCTCAAACAACTTCTCTTTTTTCATTTTTTTAGTAGTACGTAGTGAACAGTACACACGAAAATTTGAAATGAGATAAGATAACATGCAGACAAGTAAAGTGTACAACATAAGGAATCAACTAGCCAATATACATCATCCAATGAAACATACACACAGCCCCACACTTATTCAAGAACTTATTCCCAAAACAATTCCAAAGCTCCAAAACTCCCTAAGGTTAAGGTAATCATGGTTTTTCGCTTAAGGCTTGTAATGAGCTTCAAACAAAGAAGGGGAAATAAGCTCAGCAGGGGTTATCAGAGGAGTTAATTCAAGGTAGGCTTATTTGGCTAGAGGCTTATGAGAATCAAAATGCCTTAATCATATCCAAACATGCATGTGAATCAAGAAGTATCAAACAGAGTCAAGACAAGGCAACTGTGCAAGCAATCAAGAGGCATAACACAGAAGAAAGAATAGAGAGTGGCTCAAATCCTCACACAGCGTATATCTGTCACAATTAAAACAACCTCTGAAACCTCAAAATCATCTTTCCAAGCAGAGAAAAACAGGGATTTCAAACCATATAGTATCAAAAAACTCCTATCCAAGAATGAAGTAAGTGCCTACAACCTATCAAAACCCAGAAATCAAAGAGAAACATGCAAAACTGTACATAACAACTAAACATAAAACCTAGACCAAAACAAACAAATAAACCCTAAAAGCATATAACCAAAACAGTTCCCCCCACACTTAAATCACACATTGTCCCAATGTGGCACAAACAGAAGATCAGAGCAAGCAGAACAATCAATAAATCTAGACAAGTGCAATAAAAGTAAAGAAGGAGAAGGGGAAAGAAAACTCCCTAAGTCATGGTGGGAGAGTAGCGGGGTCAAGCAGAGACATCTCCTCTTCAACTGCATTCAACAGGGATGGATTGCTGAGGAAAGGCTTCAGACGGTGCCCATTAACTTTGAAGCTCTTGTTTGTGGATTCACTTTTGATCTTAACTGTACCATAAGGAAAAACATTAGTAACAACAAAAGGTCCAATCCACTTAGAACGTAACTTACCACCCATGAATCCGAGCCGAGAATTGTACAAGAGAACTTTCTGGCCAACCACGAAGTCCTTCCTAGCTATCAAGCTTTCATGGAACTTCTTGGTTTTCTCCTTGTAGAACTTAGAGTTCTCATAGGCTTCAAGGCGGATCTCATCAAGCTCACTCAGTTGCAACTTTCTTTCCTCTCCAGCCTGCTCAATAGAGAAGTTGCATGTCTTCACAGCCTAGTAGGCTCGGTGCTCTATCTCCACAAGAAGATGACATGTTTTGCCAAAGACAACCCGATAAGGAGACATCCCTATGGGTGCTTTGTAAGCAGTCCTATGTGCCCAGAGAGCATCCTTTAGCCTATTGCTCCAATCTTTCCTGTTGGGCTACACAATCTTCTTTAAGATCCTCTTGATCTCCCTATTTGAAATCTTAGCTTGCCCATTAGTCTGGGGGTGGTAGGGTGTAGAGAGTCTATGAACAACCCCATACTTCTTGAGCAAAGCCTACATGGATCTGTTACAAAAATGGGTGCCCTGATCACTAACAATAGCTCTGGGTACTCCAAACCTGTAGAATATGTTAGATCTGACAAAATCCACAACAACCCGAGCATCATTAGTTCTAGTGGCTTTGGCTTCCACCCATTTTGAAACATATTCAACAGCTAGGAGAATATATGAAAAACCAAAAGAGACAGGAAAAGGACCCATGAAATCTATACCCCAAACATCAAAGACCTCACAGAATAGCATGGGTTGCTGAGGCATCTGCTGTCTCCAAGAAAGGGCTCCTCCTGCTCTCTGACACTGCTCACAAGTGCTACAAATCTTCCACACATCCTTGAAGATGGTGGGCCAGTAAAAACAACAGTCAAGCACCTTGCGAGCTGTCCTCTGAATGCCAAGATGACCACCAGATGCAGAAGAATGACAGAACTGCAGGACAAAGTCAATCTCATGGTCCGGCAAGCATCTCTTGATTACCTGATCACTGCAAAACTTCCACAAATAGGGGTCATCCCAAACATAATGTTTAGCATCACTCTTAAGTTTATCAATCTGAGCTCTAGATGCTAAAGGAGGAAAAATAGAAGCAACTAAATAATTGACAATGTTCGCAAACCAAGGGGTGGGGGAAGGAACATAAATTGTTAACAAGTGTTCATCAGGAAAATCATCCTAAATGGGCAAAGTGTCCTCATCCTCAGCTCTCTCAATCCTACTGAGATGGTCTGCCACCAAGTTTTGTGCTCTGCTCCTATCACGGATGTCCAAGTCAAACTCTTGAAGCCAGAGCATCCATCTAATTAGCCTAGGCTTTGAGTCAGTCTTCTTCAACAAGTACTTTAGAGCTGCATGATCTGTAAAAACAACGACACGAGAACCAAGCAAATATGATCAAAATTTATCAAGTGCAAAAACAATAGCTAAAAGTTCCTTTTCCGTGGTTGTGTAATTTGCTTGAGCAGCATCCAATGTCCTGGAAGCGTAGTATATCACCCTAGGTGATTTGTCAACCCTCTGTGCTAAGACAGCCCCCAGTGCATAATTTGAAACATCACACATCAGCTCAAAGGGAACTGTCCAGTCTGGTGCCTAAATGATAGGAGTGGTGGTCAAGGCAGTCTTGAGGCAATCAAACGCATCCTTGCACCTGTCATCAAAATCAAATTCAATATCCTTCTGAAGCAAGCTGGATAGTGGAAGGGCTTTCTTGCTGAAGTCCTTAATGAAGTGCCTATAGAAACCTGCATGGCCAAGAAAAGATCTCACCTCTCGCACGCAAGAGGGTAAGGCAATTGTGCAATGACAGATATCTTTGCAAGGTCTACCTGAATGCCCCGACTAGAAATGATATGCCCTAAAACTATACCTTGCTCTACCATAAAATGACATTTCTCAAAATTAAGAACAAGGTTAGTCTCAATGCATCTATTCAAAACTCTATCCAAACTATCCAAACATGCATCAAAAGAGGATCCATAAACAGTAAAATCATCCATAAACAGTAAAATCATCCATAAACACCTTTATGCAATTTTCAAGAAAATCACTAAAAATACTGAGCATGCACCGCTGGAATGTGCCAGGGGCATTGCATAGGCCAAAAGCCATCCTTCTATAGGCAAAAGTACCAAAAGGGCAGGTGAATGTGGTCTTTTCCTGATCCTCAAGAGCAATATGAATCTGAAAATAACCAGAGAACCCATCAAGAAAATAGTAATGAGATTTACCTACCAGACGCTCAAGCATCTGATCAATGAAGGGTAGAGGAAAATGATCCTTCCTTGTTTCTTGGTTGAGCCTCCGATAGTCAATACAGACCCTTCAACTATTTTGGACTCTGGTGGGTATGAGCTCATCCTTCTCATTCTTAACAATAGTGAGGCCTGTCTTCTTGGGGACCACTTGGACTGGACTCACCCACTGACTATCTGAAATGGGATAGATGATCCCAACCTGCAGTAGCTTGGTGACCTCTTTCTTCACAACTTCCAAAATCACTAGGTTAAGTCTCCTCTGAGGCTGTCTCATTGGTTTAGCTCCATCCTCCAATAATATCCTATGCATGCATGTGGATAAGCTAATGCCAGGAATGGCTTCCAGGGTCCAACCAATTTCCTTCTTGTGCTTCCGAAGCACATGCAACAACCTCTCTTCTTGATCAACATCAATGGATGTGGATATGATCACAGGGAATCTCTCATCATCCTCCAAGTAAGCATACTTGAGGTTCTCTGGAAGAGGCTTCAACTCTGGTGTGGGTGTTGGCTGAACATCAGAAGGAACCAAAGAAGGGAGAAGGGGTTCCGTAGCCTGTACCTCAACCTGCAAGTCAGATTCTTTTGTACTTCCTACAACATGGTTAGTGCATTCTGACTGTATAAAATCAAGAGCAAGAGGTACAACACCCAAAGTGTCAAATTCAAATTCAAATGCCTCATAATCAGTTTCACATTCAGATTGATATTCAGATTCAGACTCAAACTCAATGCATGGAAGATAACTATACAAATCAAATGAAAATGAATGCTTGTTAGCATGAGAAGAATCTAAACCATGAATGTGCTCATCAACTAGATCATTAATCAATTCAGCACGAAAAACAGAATGAGCTTCAGAAGGAAATTTCATGGCATCCAAAATATTAAAATGAACAACAATATCACCAAATTCCATAGACAAGGTGCCAGCATAAACATCAATCTTGGTCCGGGCTATTTTCAAAAATGGTCTGCCTAGAATGATTGGGACAGAACCATGGGAGAATCCCTCCTCCATATCAAGAACATAAAAATCAGCGGGAAAAATTAGTTCACCAACCCGAACCAAGACATCCTCTACAAAACCTGTGGGGTGGGCAACACTCCTATTGGCCAACTGAATGACCACACCCATAGTTTGCAAAGTGCCAAGAGACAAAGAATTAAAAATAGACAGAGGAATGACATTAATTGAAGCTCCTAAATCAAGCATGGCATTTTCAAATTTATTGTTACCAATAATGCAAGGTACACAAAATGTACCTAGGTCCTTACACTTTTTAGGAATGTGTGGAACAAATTTACCTATGAGTGCTGAGACATTTTTGCCCATGCTGATTCGCTCATTGCCCTTCAGCTTCCTCTTGTGGGTGCACAAGTCTTTCAGAAATTTAGTATATTTGGGAATTTGCTTGATGGAATCCAGCAAAGGTATGTTCACCTCCACCTTCCTGAAGGTCTCCAATATCTTCTTATCCACCTCTTCCATCTTTTTTCTTGGAGTTGATTTTGGTGGAAATGGAAGAGGGATAGGAGGCTGATGTAGATCATCACTATGTTTAGGCTACTACTTGTATGGCCCTTTTTCTCAAGTGTAGGCTCAGGTGGAGGTACAACAGCTGTAGTTGCTGGTATGTCAATTTGTTTTCTAGACCTTAAGGTGATGGCACTCACATTCTTCAAATTTTGCACAGTTTGTGAAGGTAGCTTGTCTGAATTTTGGGACTGTGCGTGATTGAGCTGAGTGGCCATCTACCCCATCTGATTTGTTAAACTTTGAATGGAGGCTCTTGTCTCTTGCTGGAACTGCATGTTTTGGATGGTCATCTGCCTCACCAGCTCCTCCAATGAAAGCTCAAAAGAAGTAGAAGGTTGAGCTGGTTGGGCTACAGGTGCAGGAGGAAGTCTCTGTTGAGGAGGTTGGTATGTAGAACTGAAGGGATTGTTCTGGAAAGGTGGTGGATTTTGCTGCTGCTGCTGAGAGTTTCCCCACCTCAAGTTAGGATGATTCCTCCAACCAGGATTGTATCTATTGGAAGAAAAATCATAATTCTGTTGTTGCTGTTGTGGAGGTCTATTGTTGTAAATATTGGCAGCATATGCTTGTGGGGCATCAGGACCTGTAGAAGAGTCTTGCAAGAAGGGACAAGCATCTGTTGGATGACTAATTGAAGTGCAGATGCCACATACTTTTGCTGGTGGTGGAGCTGATTTTTGATTTGCAGCCAGTTGTGAAACCAAGGTGGTGAGCGCATCAATCTTACTCTCCAACTTTTTGTGTTCAGTGGAATCTGAGGCTACCACATCATGCACACCCCTCACAACTATGGCATCACTCCTCATATTGAATTGTTGTGAGTTGGACGCCGTTTTTTCAATCATCCCTCTAGCAGAAGCAGGTGTCATATCTCCTAAAGCTCCTCCACTAGCTGCATCAATCATGCTTCTATCCATTATGTTCAAACCCTCATAGAAATACTGCAATAATAGCTGCTCAGAAATTTGATGGTGAGGGCAGCTAGCACACAGCCTTTTAAATCTCTCCCAATACTCGTATAAGCTCTCCCCCGTGAGTTGCCTAATTCCAGATATGTCCTTCCAGATTGCAGTGGTCTTGGATGCAGGGAAGAATTTTTTGAGGAACACTCTCTTCAAGTCATCCCAACTTGTTATTGAACCAGGAGCCAGATAGTACAACCAGTCCTTGGCAAGATCCTCTAATGAAAAAGAGAATGCTTTCAGGTAGATGTGATCTTCAGGGACATTATGTGGCCTCATGGTGGAACAAACTATGTGGAACTCCTTGAGATGCTTGTGTGGATCTTCACCTGCACGACCATGAAACTTAGGCAACAAATGGATCAGTCTAGTTTTAAGCACAAAAGGAACATCTTCCTCAGGGTATTGAATGCATAAACTCTCATATGTGAAATCAGGTGCAGCCATCTCCCTAAGTGTTCTCTCTCGAGGTCCAGGTTGGTCACCCATATTTTCAGTTGAGTCAACTTCAGATGCTACACTCACACTATGGGTATCACTCTTAGGTGGGACTATATGCTCTCTAACTAATCTATGGTATGTTCTATCTATTTCAGGATCAAATGGGTGCAAAAATTCAGGGTTTCTCCTAGTCATGCACTACATGCAACACATGCAACACATGCATGAATAGTGACGGTGAACAGTAGAAACTACCACAAAAATCATTGGAATTTTCATGCAAACTTGGAAACCATTCAAACTAATGCACCAATATCATCCTAAAACCATTAGCAACTACCACAAAAAATTGGAGAACAAAGTTCAAGGCCTAGCTAAATGAACTACCTAAGAAAAGGTTGAAAAAATATGGAAATAAAACTTCAAAAATAGAAAAGAAATAGTAAATGACCTTTTTTTGACAATCTACTGGGGCCACATCGCCTCCAGCATGTGGGTTTGATAGATCTTTTTTTTCTACACAAAATTAAAAAAAAAGTTTGCCTAATTCCGATAACCAGAGCCAAAGTTATGGCCATTTGAAATTTTGCTAAAAACAATTTTTAAAAATATGTATCTCCAAATTTTGACCAAACGGGGTGCCCTAGCTATTTTTTACACAAAATATAGGTTGAAAGAAGTTACCACAAAAAATTTTAAGCAAAAATAACAAGTCTAACTATCAAAACCAAAAATCACAATTAATTGGAAAATTGCTACTATTCAGCACTATTCACATGCACCAAAATTGCACTAACATGTACCACGAAATGCACCAGAATTCAAACTGAACACAACACTTAGAGAACCAAATGGAATCAATATAATAGGTCAATGAATGAGCTATGGAATGCAATAGATATCAGACAGCAAATGCACCAAAAACCAAATTCGAGTTATTGTTCCATTGGTTTACTGTTCATCAGACTTAACAACATGAATTCTTTAGCTGGCTTACTTGCTACACCTGGGGAGACTACTAAAAAACACAAATACACAACATAACATGTAATGAGACACAAAAACGCAAGCACCAAACTGATACACAAAATTCATACAAAATTGAGGCAAAAACTGATGCACTAAAACATAACATAATAGACTGGTACACTAATACACTACACACATAACATAACAGACACTCTAAAACACAAAACACACAACAAAAACAAATAACACACAAACACACAACACAAACACACAGCACAAACACACAGCCTCTAATAGGAACCGATGGTCCTCGACAACGGCGCCAAATTTGATCGAAGCCGTATCCGGTCAAATAATTGCAATTAAATGTAGTACTAGGAAGTGACTCCTAGGTTGTCTCCCAAGGACTGTCTTTTACTGTTAAAGGCTTAAACACACGAAGTGGGGGGGGGGGGTTTGGTTCAGAATTTCTAGTTTGTAACACAATAAAACGAAATAAAATAGCAAGTAAAACGGATTGGTTCCCTGTTCAGATTGCAACTCTTTTATCCCTGGTTCTCAAAAGATTTCTCTGTTCATGACTTAATCCTCGTTCCATCCGAGTGAACCAACTAAGCGAAGGTTAACTCAGGATTTCCCTACACGAATTAAGCAAACGTATACAACATTAAACCTTCCTACAAGATTAAGCAACCTATGAGCAACCAGATTCATTAAGCATGAACATGTATCAGAAACGTTTCAGAGATTCAATGAAGAAGAACAAAGCATAACACATATTCAAATATGAATAAAACCTCAAATAGAGATTACATCTGCTCAAGGAACCAACCCCAAAGGTTTTAGCCTTCCATTAAAACAAAACAGAAACAAAAACGAAAGTGCAGGGGAAGGAGAGAGAGCAGAACGAAAATGGATAATATATATTCTTCAATGCAAGGGTTCAGATACAAAACGAAAATGCATACAAAAGGAGAGGATAATGAAATGTGAACTGTAGCTACAGAGAGCAAAATGTAAAAAAAAGCTAGAGGAGAAGCAAAACGTAAGAGGCAGCAACCAGAGAGAAAACGTAAAAAAGAAAACAAAGAGAAGAGAGAGTGCTACGTAGTCACATCAGGTCCTTATGTTAGTAGCTGCCAAGTCAGCCCTAACCTAGACTCTATGACCTAAAATGAAATTTGGGCCCCCATCAATACAAGTTTGACCCAAAAATGAACAATACAAGGTTAACAAAAAAATGCAAGTAGGTTGCTGATGTGGCACTGACATGGAAGATGACGTGGCAGCTCCACTTGAAGTCCAGAAATTAATTCCAAACCCAGATAATTATTAAACTGCCCTGAAAATAAAAATTGGAATAATTAGATTCAGAAAATTCAAATTAGTTAAAATATGAATTACTGGTCCAATTAAAGCCCAAATAGAAAACAGTGCAGAATATAAACACTTAAGCACAAATCAGAGATTAAAGTAAATACAGAAAGGTAAGAAAATAAGGGAAAATAATGACTCATCATCCTATTTTTGTTTAACGCCTCCATTTCCACATCCATGGCATGTTTCCATTTGCTGTCACATAATGCTTCAGATACAGAGGAAGGAGTGTGTGTGGAGTTGAGATTAGTGAGAAAATTTTTATGGGTAGGTGAGAATTTTTCAAAGGATAAGAAATTTGATAGTGGGTAAAGTGGTTGTTGGGTACATGTTCTAGTTCCCTTTCTAAGGGCAATGGGTAGATCAAGAGTTTGGTCCACCTGTGCTTCTAGATTTTCAGAAACAAACTTATTAGAATCATTGGAGTTTATAAGATTCGAAGGTGTTACCTCATGCAATGATGGTGGGTTGGATTCTTGGACATTGCCAGATTCTAGAATGACCTTTTCTCTCCTTGAATATACGAGATTTTTTCCAAAATTTTCGCCATTAGGTGCTGGAGGCGCTGGTTCAGGTGCAGGTTCTGTTCTTCCCTCAATTTCAGGGACAACAATGCCATTTGTCCCAATTTCAGGTCCAAATGTCATATTTGGAAACATGAGAGTCTCATCTTCCTCTCTTACATTCTCCCCCTGAAGATGAGGCTGTTTGAAGTAGCTCTCTTGTTCGCTGAAGGTGACATCTCTTGACACATGTCGTAACCCGAAAATTTTCGATCTTGCGACTAATGTTTAGACATCCTTTTAAAAGTCTCATCAATTAAGGAATGCCCGGACGCCCGACTAATCCTTAATCAATGGTTTTTGAAAATAGGTTCTATGGAGTCGCCACCAATGTTTTGAATGTTTTACTCAAAACATTGGAAAAAGAAAAGATTTTTAAAAGATCCAATAATGGCCTTGATAACCAGAATTGGGTTCGGGGGTTGGTTACGTGTAAGGAAGGTATTAAGCACCCCTACAACGCCCTAAATCGGTACCCTATGATGAAGTTAATAGGATAAGAAATAATAAATTAAATATTATATCCCTTTTTATTGATGATTATTTACATGATCTAAAATTTAAATTAAATATTTGACTCTAAAATATCTACATGATTGCTCTTATTATAAACAATATTTATCAAATATGAGAAATAAAAGAGAGAGAAGAAAATTGATTAAAATACCTCGTAACAAGCTTTATTGGATCTTCGACTATGGAGGTTTTAGGTGCTTTGTGGCAACCTTTCACACTACAATAAGCCTCACAAAACTCAAGAAGTACAATAGGAGAGAGAGAAAAAAAAAGGGAGAAATTTCGAGCTCTATGGAGCTTTGGACGAAATTTTTGAGGTCCCTTGAACTGTGCCCGAGATTTCAATTTATAGGCATCAGATGTGGGCCGGAACGGCCCGTTTCGGATCCGAACGTTACGTGTAAATTTTGAACCCCAGAACGGCCCGTTCTGAAACCAAAACGGCCCGTTCCGGGGATCCAGAACGGCCCGTTCTGATTTCAGAACGGCCCGTTTCAGGGAACCAGAACGTCCCGTTCAGATTTCAGAATGGCCCGTTCTAGGGTAAAATTTTAGGCCCCCTTGATTGGTTGGGAATGGCCCGTTCCGGTTTTGGAACGATCCGTTCTGGGCCACTGAAAAAGGTTTCTTTTTGGCCCTCTGATATCCTATCTTTTGTTTGTATGCCCCCCGGACAAAATTGGGTGTCTACAGCTGCCCCTCTTTACTTGTCCTTTGAAATAGCTGTGTTACTTTTCCAAAGGCAAGTAAAGACGTAGACATTTCGTCCGGGTCTTCATCTCGTCTCTGTGTTGATGCTTCTATGTTGCTTCCCTTGGATAAGTGTATTTGCTCGTATCCTCTCCCTTTAGAGTAGTTGAGCATTGGTTGCGTACTCTATTGGGTAACAAGGTTGACAAACTGTACACCTGATCTTCAGTCTTCGAGTAGAAGCTCCATTGTTTCTCTTGTTATAGTGAGGTAGAGACCCGGTTGTTCAACCTGCTGATGTTGAGTATTCTTGTGTCGGCCTCTCCAGGCCGCCTACTGATATTATGAGTATTATTGTGCCGGCCTCTCCAGGCCGCCTGCTGATACTGTGAGTATTATTGTGCCGACCTCTCCAGGCCGCCTACTGATACTGTGAGTATTATTGTGCCGGCCTCTCCAGGCTACCTGCTGACATTGTGAGTATTATTGTGCCGGCCTCTCCAGGCCGCCCGCTGACATTATGAGTATTATTGTGCCGGCCTCTCCAGGCCGCCCGCTGACATTGTGAGTATTATTGTGCCGGCCTCTCTAGGCCACCTGCTGATGATGATGATGTGATTTCCACTTTTCTTTGGGAGGACGTCTGATGAAGACGAGGTGATGGAAGATAGCTTAGTTCCATGCACGCCCTTGATCTTGGTTCAACAAGGGAGACTCCAAAAGTTGATAAAAAAATGAAGGAGATGGTGGCGGAAGCACAAAGGTGAAGGTGAAGATGGTTTGCTCAAGGTTGTCTCATCCAAGTGTAGGATGAAACCTATTTAGGGTTTTGCTTTTATGGTGGAGATGGGAGGAGGTTAGCCAAAGGCAACCTAGTGCTAAGGAAAAGGTTGGTGTTTAGGGTGGTGGAGATGGCGCACAAGGTGTATGGAAGGTGTTTGGTGGGGTGTTGCTCCTTTTGGCTAGCTCACTTCACTAAGGTTGGTGAAGGCCACCCAAGGTAGGCCAAACTCACTCACTCACGGTGGTGGAAGGAGGAGGAGAAGGGGAGGAGGCCGTGGAGTTCCTAGAGACTAAGGAGAATGACAATGACGCAAAATGCACACTCAATATCATTAATATCCAAAGTGTCTACAAGGAGCTAGACTAGGGGAATATATAGGAAGGCTTGCATTTAGGGTTGCATTTAGGGTGAGTGGCCGAATTTCACTAGGGAGAAATGCACCCTAAATGAAATGCCAAATGCAACCCTAGATGCTACTTGGTGGCCAAGTTTGGCATCTTTAAGGGTTTAGGTTGGCTACAACAAGGTGCATGATAAGTCCATGCATCCTTGGCCCTCCAATTGGGCCTAAGCCTACCTAACACCAAAAAAATGACCAAACAACACCACTAAGTGTGCGTCACCTCCTTAATGGATGCACCCTAGCCCAATTAAAAACCTAAGCATCTAAATTACCCCAAAATACAAGGGTAAAAATGGAAAGCAAATTAATACTAGACTACTCTAATTATAAACCATGTGATGGGCTCCACATGAAGTGTCAAGGATGGTCCTCCATCATACCCTCCTTCTTGAGAAGGATTTGACCACAAATCTTCAAGCTCTTCCAATCCATTGATCCTGCAAAAGATGTAACCACAATTAGGGAAGTAAAATACTAAAACTTAACTATGCAATCCTTAAGCACACAATTTGTTGAATGAAAGCACTAGGGGAAAGGAGAGAGCCAAAGAGGCTTCACCATTAAAATTATTGGCCCCATGCAATTCATTTACCAAATTATCTAACTTAGGGATTGGGTGCCTTTTATACAATGATGGCTTTCTAAAATGGTGCACATCCTCTATTGCCATCTTTCCTTGGCACCAAAGAAAAGAGGATGGCACAAGGGTTAAGGTTCACTTGAACCTAGCCCTTTTTCTTCAAAGGAAAAATTCTTTTTTTCTTTTCTTTTCTTTTTGTTTTTGTTTTTGCTTTTCTCTTCATCATCTTTCTTAGCCTTTAGTTTGAGTTGGTCCTCATTCACTTGAGAGGGTGATAGAGGACACCACACAAACTTCTTACCTAAGTGTTGGAAACTTATTTTATTGGTGAGGCCATCATGGATTATGTGCTTGTCAAATTGCCATGGCCTCCCAAGCAAGACATGACTAACCTCTAATGGCACTATATCACACAAAACATTTTCTTTATAGTTGCCAATAGAGATTGGTATGCTTGCTTGTTGGTTAACTACAACACCTCTATCCTCATTGATCCATTGCATTTTGTAAGGTTTAGGATGAGGTTTTGTAGTCAAGGCTAACTTATCAACCAATCTAGTACTACAACAATTTGAAGTAGACCCACTATCGACAATGAGAGAACAAGTACTTTCTAAGACATTGCATTTTGTTTGAAACAAGTTCTCTCTTTGGGATTGGTCAATGTCACTAGATTGATTGTTAAGGAGCCTTCTAACCAACAATAGGTCTCCTTCACAAGGTAAGATTTCTTCCTCGGATTCTAAAACTTCTTCTTCATCTCTTGAAGATGAGGAAGTAGCTTCATCAAGGCTACTATAGTGATCTTGGCCTTTCAAAAGCATGGTTTTCTTGGTGGGACATTGTGAAGCAATGTGCCCACGGCCAAGACACTTGAAACACTTGATGTCACTTGTTTTAGTGTCTTTGGAAGATGCCTTAAAAGATGAATTTTCTTTTTCTTCTTTTTTTTCTTTTTCTTCTTTGGGATAAGGTAGGGAAGAGTGGCCCTCCTTTTTAAAATTCTTGGAATAAGAGGGAGTGGAGTCTTTTCGAAAAGTTTTTCTTGTAAGTTGATGCTCCACTCTTGAACAAAGTTGAACTAGTTCATTTAAATCCCTATAAGGTAAAAGTTCAACTTTGTCTCTTATCTCAAGATTAAGACCACTTTGAAATCTAGAGATTGTGGTCCTCTCTTCCTCCCTAATCCCAGCCCTCATCATTAGCAACTCCATAGATTGCCTATATTCTTCCACACTAGAGGACCCTTGTTTCAATCTTTGTAGCTTGTCCATAAGCTCTCGGTCATAGTATGGAGGAATATGCCTCCTTCTTAAGGCACTACGGAGCTCATTCCAATATTGGATTGGGGGCTCATGA
This sequence comes from Cajanus cajan, assembly GCF_000230855.2. Classification (NCBI taxonomy): domain Eukaryota; kingdom Viridiplantae; phylum Streptophyta; class Magnoliopsida; order Fabales; family Fabaceae; genus Cajanus; species Cajanus cajan. The sequence goes on along the minus strand of NC_138524.1, from coordinate 51,879,833 downwards.
TTTATTCTCCTTTCTTTTTCTAAGGAGGTCCACCAATACATAGCATGCCCTTGGAAGCTAAGGGTTGCTAGAGAAACCTTCCTATCTTCACTTATTCCATGGCAAGAGAAAAGTTGTTCAACTTTCATTTCCCAATCTAGATAATTTTCAACATTATCTTTGCCATGAAATGGGGGAAGAGTGATGTTAGGTTCCCTATTGGAAGACTCCCTATGTCTATGATGCCTTGGGGGTCTTTGATAGTAACCATCATTGTGATGGCTACTAATGAAGGTATCACTTAGAGGTTGGGTGTGATGCCCTTCCTCCTCATGATCACTTGTATACATATGCCCCTTACCTCTTGAGGGTTGAGGAGAAGTGACTTTTGGTCTTGAACCACTAGCCTCTCCTCCCACAACTAATCTTTCTAACAATCTTTTTATTTCCTCATTATTCTTTTCCAATTCTTTTTCTTTTCTTCTTATTTCTTCTTCTCTCTTTATATTTTCTTCTTCTTTTCTCCTTAGGTACTCTTTGAGTTGCCTAAGTTCATCCCTAACACTAGACCTAGTGCTATGGGAGTTATGACCTTGTACACTAGATTGTTCACTCATCTTTGATCAAGAAAAGGTTTTCACAAAATTTCACAAAGAGTTAAAAAGGTTTTCACAAAGATTGAGTGAGAAAAGGTTTTCACAAAAAATTTTAAAGGTGCAAGATTAGTATAAAAGGCCTATGTGTACAAATTGAACCTTCAAGGGGAGGTGGACTACTAAGAATCACTTAAAAACCAAGCCCTTTTCAAGTAAAAATCACTAAGCCCTTTTTACCTTTCTTACAAAACAATTTTTTTTTTTTTTTGACACTACCAAGTGTGTGTGTGCACGCACCCCTAGTAGGCAAAGTAAGCCTTCTAAACGTTTTTTGGAAAGCAAAGTAAAAACCTAAACAATTATACTAGGAAAGCTAGAAAACATGCAATGGAAAGCAACTTAAAACATACACTAGTCGGGGTCCTAGTGAAGGTTTTCAAATCACCTTCTCTACACGCACTAAAATCCAAGTTGAAGAGGTTTAAAATGGCCAAAATTACAAACCAAATGAAAGAAATTAATGGCCTAAAAACAAGGTGGCCGAATGCAAGAAAAACCAAAGTAAACAAAAATTAGGTCTTCAAAGCTCCTTCTCTTTGGTTCCTTCACAAGTAGAAAACGTGTTAGCACCTCTCCCAAAGTGTTTACTCTCCCTTTTTGGTTTAGTGAAAACCCTTCCTAAGGCTAGGTTGGGTTTTGGTTCACTCCTCCACTCAATCCACCAAAGGATTGCTACTTTGCTAGATAAGTGCTTCACCTACAAGTAAATGAAAGCAACCAAGAGCAAGAGTTCCAAAAAAAATAAAACTGAAAAGGCTAATTATGAAAGGCTAAACTCAGATTGAATAAAGTTGAGACAAAAACAAAGAGGCCAAAGGAAAGAGAAGCAAAAATTAAGACTCAATCAATAAAAGCTAGCACACAAAGGAATAAACCTAGAATGGCACTAGAATTGGTTTGTGTTTAAGTTTCACTTGCTTAAGTCTTTTTAATGTTTTCGGTTCAGCCAAGGTATAAGTCCCAAAATGTGTCCAAAAATGTCAAATGTCCAGCTCCAAAAGTATAGGTATTGTCCAAGTCCACAAGTCTAGCAACTAGTCCTTTTTGTCCAAGGAAAATTTTTGTTTTTTTTTTTTTTTTTTTGTTTGTTCTTTATGTTTTCTTTAGGTCACGGCCTTTCCTTTTTAAAAGTCCTTGGGTCCAGATTTTTTTTAACTTTTTCAGCCCAATTAGTTGCTTAGGTTTTGCACTTGTGGTGGCACAAAAATTAGGTCAAAAATATGTAGCATAGGAGCAAGACAAGTGGCGCATCCTTAGAGGTTCTTTAAGGAATATTTTGAGTGGAATTGGTTTTGTACTATTTAGGTCAAGTTTTTTTAGCACAAAATATCCAGCACCTCTTAGATTCTTTTAGGGTTCTTGGAAAACAAGAAAGCAACTTAGACAAGTGAAAATGTAAGGGTAAAGATGGGCGGTTTTTCTAGCATGTGCAAGAAGGTTCACACATGGAAAATCATGGCAACATAGAACATGCTAGAAGCTATTAGCATGCATGAATGACCTAGATAGGAATTCTATATGACACGCCCACTTAGTGTGTATGTAACATGGTAATTTTTTTTTTTTTATGTTTTCATGCAAGGTGTTTGGGCACATACATGGAATAAAAGTAGACAAAATATAGGGAACAACAAGTGACAAAACTTTAGGTAGATTAAAAAAACAAAAGCATGTTTATAGCATGTTTTTCATGTTCATGTAAGACTCAAATGAAAGCATGGAAAAAAATACCTAAAAGCATGGAAACCTAAGATGTCAAGGCAGTTCACAAGAACAAGTTATGAACCACAAAGCTATTCGGTCATCCAAGAAGAAAGGAGAAGGAGATAACCGAAAGCAAAAAAAAGACTCAAAGAAAGAAAGACTCAAAGACTCTAGATGTTACCCTTGAAGAAACCTTGGCTCATGATACCACTTGATGGAAGATAGCTTAGTTCCATGCACGCCCTTGATCTTGGTTCAACAAGGGAGACTCCAAAAGTTGATAAAAAAATGAAGGAGATGGTGGCGGAAGCACAAAGGTGAAGGTGAAGATGGTTTGCTCAAGGTTGTCTCATCCAAGTGTAGGATGAAACCTATTTAGGGTTTTGCTTTTATGGTGGAGATGGGAGGAGGTTAGCCAAAGGCAACCTAGTGCTAAGGAAAAGGTTGGTGTTTAGGGTGGTGGAGATGGCGCACAAGGTGTATGGAAGGTGTTTGGTGGGGTGTTGCTCCTTTTGGCTAGCTCACTTCACTAAGGTTGGTGAAGGCCACCCAAGGTAGGCCAAACTCACTCACTCACGGTGGTGGAAGGAGGAGGAGAAGGGGAGGAGGCCGTGGAGTTCCTAGAGACTAAGGAGAATGACAATGAGGCAAAATGCACACTCAATATCATTAATATCCAAAGTGTCTACAAGGAGCTAGACTAGGGGAATATATAGGAAGGCTTGCATTTAGGGTTGCATTTAGGGTGAGTGGCCGAATTTCACTAGGGAGAAATGCACCCTAAATGAAATGCCAAATGCAACCCTAGATGCTACTTGGTGGCCAAGTTTGGCATCTTTAAGGGTTTAGGTTGGCTACAACAAGGTGCATGATAAGTCCATGCATCCTTGGCCCTCCAATTGGGCCTAAGCCTACCTAACACCAAAAAAATGACCAAACAACACCACTAAGTGTGCGTCACCTCCTTAATGGATGCACCCTAGCCCAATTAAAATCCTAAGCATCTAAATTACCCCAAAATACAAGGGTAAAAATGGAAAGCAAATTAATACTAGACTACTCTAATTATAAACCATGTGATGGGCTCCACATGAAGTGTCAAGGATGGTCCTCCATCACGAGGATTGCTGGTAGGTGGTGCCCTTGTGATGGTGGGCAAATGAGTAAACGATGAGTATTATTATGCCTGGCCTCTCCAGGCTGCTTGTTGATGATGATGATGTGATTGCCCTTTTTCTTTGGGAGGACGTCTGATGAAGACGACGATTGTTGATAGGTGGTGCCCTTGTGATGGTGGGCGAAGAAGTAAATGCTGAGTATTATTATGCCTGGCCTCTCCAGGCTGCCTACTTATGATGATGATGTGATTGCCCTTTTTCTTTGGGAGGACGTCCGATGATGAAGAGGATTGCTGGTAGGTGGTGCCCTTGTGATGGTGGGCAAAAGAGTTGATGGGTGATAGGGATTCTAGTGTTGCCCCTACCATGTGAGTATTATGATGCCTCTCCAGGCCCAATGCTGAGTCCTTTTGATGATTGCTTGTTTGATTATTGATGGATGGTTGTGGAATGAACGACTGCCCCTAGGTGGATGGGAAAGAGATGTTTGTTGTGCCCCTGTGTTGGTGGGTAGAGAAGTGGATGGCTGACAGGGATTCTAGTGTTACCTTGCCATGTGAGTATTATGATGCCTCTCCAGGCGTCGCTTGTGATAGATTTTCTGAAATTCATTTTTGTTTAGCTTCGGCTCTTTCAACGTGTATGAAGCTTGCCTTTTTCTGCTATTTTTCTAAATGCTTCGGCTTTTTCCAACGTGTATGAAGCTTGCCTTTTTCTGCTATTTTTCTAAATGCTTCGACTTTTTTCAACGTGTATGAAGCTTGCCTTTTTCTATTTTTATCTTTTGTTGTCATCATTGGTGGGGGGATCACATGATGATGTTATTTGTTGAATCTTTATTGATGAGTATTATTTTGGAAGCCACTCCTGGCTTTGTTTAGGAAGTCATTCCTGGTCTTGGCATTCTCTTAGATCATCCTTCATTCGGTTGAGGAGTAGGGCGCGATGGCCTCTTCATGCTTATGGGCTTGCTTATTCGGTCGACTCCGGTTCTATGCCGTCTTGCTGTTGATGTGTCTTTCTTGGTGGCTATATGAAACCACTTGTATGGAATGCCCTTGTTGGGGCTATGCTTTTTGACATTATCTCATATCTTAAGGCACTATATAGTTGTCGATCCTTTTTTACGAGTGCTTCGGCCTCTTGATTCCTCCAGCAAGTGATGGATAGACACACAAAGAATGCAAGAATGCAAAAGAAAATGCAAAGCAGAAGTTGATTGGATTTTTTTTCAAATTTCTTTTTTTTTTTAAAAGAACTTATACCCTTGTGCACACTTGTGCCATATGCATGTTATGCAGTGATGCTTCTATGCTAATGCTTAAAATGCAAATTTATTTTTACTTTCAAGAAATTAATCTATGCGCATTGATCAATGACATGGAATGTTAGCCTTTAGCCTTGTCGAATTCAGTGTTGCTTCTTGAACCCGAGATTTGTGTAATTCAACCCTCTTGCTTGTACCGAACATGATATGTTAACTCTTAGATTAGGTGTACCTAGACTCTGTTCTAGGACACCTTCATCTTCTCATTGTGAGTGTTCACTGTGCATACTCCGTGTATCTCTCAAATTTATCTTAATGCCATATAGGTCAAGAGGAAAGAGAGGAAGAGGACATATATATTTTTTTGTAAAATTTTTGGTAGAAAGGATTTTTTCCAAAAATGGTTTATAGAAGAATGGTTGGCCGAGGTAGGCTAGTGGTTTAGGCTGATGAACAAGCACATTCAAAGTGAGGAAATCATTTTCCGCGTTAGCTTATTATTTCCTTCATAGTTAAGCGATGACTTGGGATTGCATATTGATTAAATGATTTTCTCAAGCCGCCTTTCGGTTTTCAGCTCGGGATGCTGCTTTGTCCTAACTTTTGCCTAGGTTACTTGAGATGTGTTCCCTAGCGGACATTTTCTTTTTTCTTTGATCCTCACTTTTGCCTAGGCTACCCTTTTTGTTTGTGGGTCTCCTAGCGGACCTTGCCCTAATTTTTGTGCAGCCCCCTGTAGTGGGTTTCCTGCCAGGGTTTTGTCTTTGCAGCATTTGTGATCATCTTTCATTCCTTCATTAAAGGGGATGCCCCTTGCACTGATTTCATTTGGACTTTTATTCATAAGTCATGCCCAATTTGATTGATCTTTATGTGTTTTTTTTATTGCGTATTAAGCCATTGTTTCTAATGACGTCCTTATTTCAAATGTACTTGCTCATTTAAGGTTTGTTAACGAGGCTTAGAGTAGATAAAAGGGAGAAGAGAAATGAATTAGAAAAGTGTATGTCATTAAAATAGAATTTTCGATTTACACGTGCCCATTTAATGTAGCTCAAGGGCCCGGGCATGCCCCGAGTTCGTGATTCATACACAAAGAAGTAGAGGAGGTTGCCCCTTAGAGAGGCCTAGGTTGTATGACTGTAGGGCTAGTCCTACACTTACTTGGATATGGAAATTCAGAAGTTCTCGTATAGAGGGAGGCCCTTTGGCTTCTTCTCTCATGAAAGTGTAGTCAACCCATATCCTGAGCCTTTCCTAAGAAGTAGGAATATGTAGAAGCGATGATAGAGCTTTCTATGGAGTCTTGCTTTTCAAGAGGAACATCCAAGTTGTCTCTCGATTTTCAGCTCGAACAAACATTACTCTTTTTTTTTTTTTTACTAGAATGCCCTTTGCGGGTTTTCATTCTAGCAGCTTCTTAATAAGCAATGCTTCTCTTATTGAAATCATCTTTCAAGGAAGCTCTATTCACTTTGCCTTGGTGTTTGAGGGATTCGCTCTCCTCGGGTTCTCTTTATTAACTTGCAACTCGTTAGGAGTGTGGATCCATCCATTCCTAGTCATTTTTCCATTCCACTTGGATTTCACGGTTGCACGACACGACTTTATCCACTTAGGGCAAGAATTGGCGTCTTAAAGATTGTGGAGTTCTTTACCCTCAACTCTTTATGCATGGCTTACTTCCATTACTTCCGATTAACGCACATAGGTTAATTTCCCTTTTTATTCTTATTTATTCTTTTACAAGGAGGAATATGTTCTAAATGAATGCAATGCAGAATGTAGAGAAAGTTAAAAATAATAAATATCAGTCTCATTGATTGTTTATTTGTGAGTGCTCAAATAGATTTCGACAGTATTAACAAATCAAAGCAAGGGCCCAACCATAGTGTTTTTTTTTTGTTTATAAAATTGATTCGGGCTTTGTCGTATATTAGAGCATTCACTTTTCTTAACTTTCTCTATATGTTGCTGATACCTAATTTTAACCTAGAATGCATGCCATTTTTGTTTGTCTAAACTTTATCATGTTTTAATTAACTATGAGATATGATGCATGATATGAATATACATATATTTTTTAAGGTATTGTACATATTTTTTTTTGGAAAGGAAACTACTTACATGATGCGATGATATGATGACCTAAGAATGTACAAAAGGGTATAAATTTCTCTATTTTTTTATATTTTTATTAACAGTTTGCTTGTTTTTTATTTTAAAAAATTAATTCACTCTTATTATAACAAATAATGCAAACAAATGCACACAAACATGTTCAATCAAGATACACCCGCGAACAGTCACGTTTAAATTCTTGGTATGTGGTCCCTGCAAGAAAAGTGCATTGTATAGGATAGTTCTAATCTCACTAGTCTTAAGGCCCCCAAGGTGCCCCCATTATAGGGACCCAGTATCTCTGTCGCCGTCACCTGGCAAACTCTAAGGTCTGTCGCAGTATTTCAGGCTAGAGTAACCGGTTATCACCTTGAGTGTGATTTTTGACAAGGCTCGCAGGCTCCAAGGCCAAACTTGGGCTGATCGTACGTCAACCACTCCCTATGTTTAATACCCTCATGCCCCCAGGTGTAGGGGGACTGTTGTGTGCTATGGTTTGTGTGTAATTTATTAATTCAAACATGTGCAAAATTTAAACAAGCATACAGATAATAAAGCCAAACAAATAAAGCAAACCAAGTAAAGGGGAAAAAATATTTAAATTATTATTTTTATTTTATTAACTTCATCAATTAAATGGGCCTGACCCTCTTTATACTCTTCCCCAGTGGAGTCGCCATCTGTCGCAACCCGAAAATTTTCGATCTTGCGACTAATGTTTAGACATCCTTTTAAAAGTCTCATCAATTAAGGAATGCCCGGACGCTAGACTAATCCTTAATCAATGGTTTTTGAAAATAGGTTCTATGGAGTCGCCACCAATGTTTTACTCAAAACATTGGAAAAAGAAAATATTTTTAAAAGATCCAATAATGGCCTTGATAACCAGAATTGGTGATGGAGGAGGCCCATGGGCTAAGGGCCCAACTACTAGAGCAATGGCAAGAAGGATGCATAAAGAGTGGGCCCAAGCTCAAGGAAAGCCCACCACTTTATTTTGTTGGGCTTTGTATCAAGCCCATTAGATTAGGGTTAGTATAGGAGTGGGCCTTAGTGCCATGTATTTCTTTTGGGCCTTGTATTTTCGGCCTAGTAGCATAGGAGTTTCATTTGAAGGTCATTTGAATTTAGGTTAATTAGAGTTACATGTGGAATTACATTAGCATTTAATTAGTAGCACATTTGGTGTGCATTTCGGCCATGTGCAACACATGCACATGGTGTGATCCGAAATGCAACTCAAATGGCTTCCTAATTACATGCCAAATGTGTGCACATGGGAGGGTGACCGGTTGGCACCAAAATTTGAATTTTAGAATTCAAATTTTGGCGCCTAGAGTTAAGATAACCATACCATGGTTATACTTAACTCTAGGTAAACCCAACTTAAACCCTTAACCTAATTTAGCCTATAAACTTCCTTATGACCGAGTTTTGTAGACACTTTTGGAATTAATTGAATGAGTTTTCATTGCTTGAAACCTCTCCATCCGAAAGTCACTTGGCTACCTTCTCTACCCTCCTTGAGTGCTTCTCTTTGTAGAGTTAGGTTGCCTTACTTCCTTGGACCTTAGCTAGAAGCAAGCTTCGGCCACCTTGAGTCTCTTGGAGCTTTCATCCTTGATCAATATCCCAAGGATCCGTGGAGACTTTGAAGATAGTTCTATGTGCATCCAAGTGGAAGCACATCAAGTGGTATCAAAGCATCCGGTTTTTGATCTTCAAGAGATAAGTCTTAGCTCTTATCTTTTGAATTCTTGTGATCCGTGGTTCTTTGTTCTTCCTAATTTCATCTTGTGTTCATCATTTTAATTAATGTCACTTTAGAGTTTATTCCTTCCTAGATCTATTTTTTGTCTTAAAATTTGATGGATCTAGTTTCTTATGCTTGAATGATTCATTATGCGCCTATGTTATATGCTTTCATGAATCATGCTCCAATTTCTTTTACCTATTAGGAAAATTCTGCTTAAGAACGTTTTGAATTTTCTTTGAGTCATAATTGAAATTTTAATCGGTCAAATTGAATGTTTGAGTCATTTTATTTTGAAATCCATGTCTAATAGGATTGTGTAGTTCTTTGTATGTTCATACATCCTAGCTATGCTTGTTGATACAATTTGAGTTTTGTTTTGCATCTTGAAAGTATTTTTCTGGATTTGGCCGAGATCCATAGTCTATTGGTGTGCTCTTAATTTTTTGTTTGAATTTGAGTTCATAAACTACTATTAGTTCATTAGTAGTTTTCTTAGAAATTTAGGTTTCCAAAATTTGAAAATGTCTTGAAATTTTTTTCCTTATCCGTGTGAGGTTTGATCTTGTTTGCCTAAAGGAGTGTTTGAATTTGTGTTTGTAATTCAAATTTGAATCTGAATTGTGGAGCCAAAACCGTGCATGTGCAATTCAAATTAGCAAGAATGAAAAGCATGACTCATTTGATTTGAATTTGCATTTAATTTGGCTTGTCATTTTGGCACTTATTTTTGAATCCGGTTTTGGTGTTCCTAGAAAAGTGACCGAGACTTCTTGTGACACAATCATATTGAAAGAAAAAGGCAACTCCTACTTGATTAAAAAAAAAATTTAAGAAAGATCAAAAGAAAATTTAGAACAAAAGTGTTTAAAAAAAAAAAAGTACTAAATCAAAAATTGAAAAGCAAAAGCCAATTTAAGGAGTTTTTGATTTCTCATCTCTTGTTGCTTTATTTCTTCTCGGTTTCTATTAGCTTTGAAGTCATTAATTTTTCAGCTATCCAATTTTTGAGTGTTTTGGTTTTGAGTATCCAATCTAGAACTCATCATAGGACAATTCTTTCTTGTGCTAGTTTCTTGTTTGTTTGAAGTCATCTAAACTTGTCATCTTCTAATCAATTCTTGTCCTTCTTTTTCCTCACTATTCTTTGCTGTCCATATATTTGTTTTAATCAAAGTGTGGCCTAAGTTTGACCTAGCCTATCTTCCTAGAAGCTAGTTCTACAAGGGTCATCAAAAGAAGCCTAAGGAAAGGAGGAGAAAGGAAGCTAAAGAGCTCTCGGATTTGACTACTTCAAAAACAAACACACTAAACACTTGGCTGGAAATTTTTTTTGGTGAAGTGCTGGAAATTTGGTGGTAGCTGGACTTGACAAACCGAGAAGCACCTTGGAGATTCATTTGAATTGTATTTGAATTTTAAAAAAAAAAAAAAACAGAGGATTAGTGACGGATTTAGAGACCAAATTTTACTTTCTACTTTGAAATTTTGTTGCAAAATTGGTCACTAATTCATCACTAATTTTGGTGGCTGTTTTGATTTAATTTTTAAGTCACTTTGTAGTTGTTGTTTAGCTTTGTTTCTACCTTGTATTTGGCCATTTAAAGGAGTGTCTTGGGGGTGTCTTTGGTACACAACCATCTCTCCTTAGGGATAGAATTTTCGTTAGCACTTTGGTGGGAGTGGTCCTTGATTGATCTTTGGTATCTTTCAAGCTCTCACCCTAGGAACCGTTTAGATAGTTTAAATTGTTGCTTAATACTTGTTTACTTGCTTTCACGACTAGCATGTTTTAGTTCATCAAACATAAAAAAAAAAAACAATTTCATTGAAAAGAATTTGGTAGAGATTAACTACAAAGGGGATTAGTAATTTTTACTTGAAGAGGCTTGGTTTTTAAGTGGCTCTTAGTAGCTCACCTCCCTCCAAAGTTCAATTTGTATACATAATCCTCCTAGTACTTAGTCTTAACCTTGCACAAAAACAAAATTGCTTTTAAAAGTTCATTCATAAAAAAAGATCTTTCACCTATAATGGAAGAATTTTCTACTCCTCATAGTGATACTAATTCAAGTGACAACAAAAGTGTTTCTAGATTGTCACGTGAATTAAGATCATTAAAGTTATGGCAAGAGCAAGAATTACAAGCAAAACTTGAAAAAGAAGCTCAATTTGCTCTTTTGGAGGAAGAAATTCGTTTATTAAAGGAGAAAGACAAAAGAAAACACCATCATGGTCCACATAGTTCATACGCCCATAGTTCTACTTTAGGAGAGTCAATGCATGATAGCCTAGCTTTAGGAGATCACTATCAACCACCTCCTAGGAGAACTCATAGAACCTCTAAGCCAAGGGAATCTAGGGTAGATCTCCCTTATTTTCATGGTAAGGATGATGTGGAGGGGTATCTAGACTGGGAAATGAAAGTGGAACAAATTTTCACTTGCCATCAAGTGTGTGAGGAAAGAAAAGTGCCCCTAGCTACCTTGAGTTTCCAAGGTCATGCCATGTATTGGTGGACCTCTCTTGTGAGAGATAGGCGTCTCCATAATGAACCTCCAATTCAATATTGGAATGAGTTAAGGAGTGCCTTGAGAAGGAGACACATACCCTCTTATTATACTAGGGAGCTTATCAATAAGCTCCAACGACTCCAACAAAAAAATTTGACTGTTGAAGAATATAGACAAACAATGGAGTTGTATATCATGAGGGCGGGTATTAGGGAAGAAGAAAATCTTACCATTGCTAGGTTTTTGAGTGGTTTATCTTTTGACATAAGAGATAAGGTTGAGCTACTCCCTTATAGGGATTTGGATGACTTGGTTCAACTTTGCATAAAGGTTGAACAACAACATTTGAGAAAAAGTTATAAAGCAAGCTCATACTCATCTTCTTTGTCTAAGGATAGCTACAAGAGGGAGGGTAGGAAAAATAATTTTGAAAAGAAAGATACTTTTCCCTCCAAAAATCTAGATAAAGGTAAAGAAAAAGAGACAAAAACAAACACTAGCACCAAGTCTAGTGACATCAAATGCTTTAAGTGTCTTGGAAGAGGCCACATTGCTTCTCAATGCCCTAACAAAAAAGTAATGATTTTAAGGGGTCAAGACATTTATAGTAGCCATGATGAAGCTACTTCTTCTTCATCTTCAAGTGAAAATGAAGAAGAAGCAAGTGAAGAAGAGTCATGTGAGGTTACTTACCCTTATAATGGGGAACTTCTTATGATGAGAAGGGTCCTCAACAACCAACCTAGTGATACACAATCCCAAAGAGAGAACATCTTTCATACAAGATGTAACATTTCAAGCAGAGCTTGTTCTCTCATTGTGGATAGTGGATCTTGGTGCAACTGTTGTAGCACTAGGATGGTTGAGAAGTTAGGTTTGACTACCACACCACATCCAAAACCTTATCAACTTCATTGGCTTAATGATGATGGGGATATGGTAGTCAATCAACAAGTGGAAGTTGAGTTTTCTATTGGGAACTATAAAGATAAAGTTCAATGTGATGTAGTTCCCATGGAAGCTTGTCATATTCTATTAGGAAGGCCATGGCAATTTGACAAACAAACACACCATGATGGCCTCACTAATAAAATTACTTTCACTCATAAGGGTAAAAAGTTTGTACTTCATCCTCTATCACCTTCACAAGTGAAGGAGGACCAAGTACAAATGAAGACCAAACGTGACCAAGAAAAAGAAAAAAAACAAAAAAAGGAAAAAAAAAAAACATTCTAAAAATTGATGAAAAAGAGGATCCTAGAGAGACTAGTGTTCCCTCTCTAGAGATAGTTCAAGAAGAGAATTTTGATGCAAAACCTTTACATAAAACTTCTCTCTTTATTGAACCATCTTCTCATATCCTCATGTGTAGAGGAACACTAACTTGCACTGCCACATCTTTGGAAACTTCTCTCCCTCTTATGGTTAAAAACCTTTTACAAGAGTTTGATGATATATTTCCCAAGGAAGGCCCAATTGGACTTCCTCCTTTTAGGGGAATAGAACATCAAATAGATCTTGTGCCTGGGGCTAGTCTTCCAAATAGACCAGCCTATAGGACCAATCCACAAGAAACCAAGGAGATAGAGAAACAAGTACATGAGTTGTTGGAGAAGGGCTGGATTCAAAAGAGTCTAAGTCCTTGTGCTGTACCAGTCATATTGGTGCCAAAAAAAGATGGAAAATGGAGGATGTGTTGTGACTGTAGAGCCATCAACAACATCACCATAAAATATAGGCACCCAATTCCTAGGCTTGATGACATGCTTGATGAATTGCATGGGTCATCCATATTTTCCAAAGTAGATCTTAAAAGTGGTTATCACCAAATTCGAATCAAAGAAGGTGATGAGTGGAAAACCGCTTTTAAAACTAAATTTGGACTATATGAATGGTTGGTAATGCCTTTTGGGCTTACTAATGCACCTAGCACATTCATGAGGCTCATGAATCATGCCCTTAGGGATTGCATTGGTAGATTTGTAGTTGTTTATTTTGATGATATTTTAATCTATAGCAAAAGTCTAAGTGATCATGTTGATCACCTAAGACAAGTTTTCCTTGTCCTTAGGGACAATCACTTGTTTGCCAATGTGGACAAGTGCACTTTTTGTGTGGATAATGTTATATTTTTAGGGTTTGTGGTTAGCAAAAATGGGGTTCATGTGGATCCCGAGAAAATTAAAGTCATCCAAGAATGGCCTATTCCTACTAATGTTAGTGAAGTTAGGAGCTTCCATGGATTGGCAAGCTTTTATAGGAGATTTGTTCCTAACTTCTCTACATTAGCTTCACCTCTCAATGAGTTGGTGAAGAAGGATGTGGTCTTTGAATGGACGGATAAACATAATTTAGCTTTTCAAGAACTTAAGCAAAAACTTACTCAAGCACCTGTTCTAGCTTTGCCTAATTTTTCTCAAACTTTTGAGCTAGAATGTGATGCTTCAGGTCTTGGCATAGGAGCTGTGTTGTTACAAGGTGGTCATCCCATAGCTTATTTCAGTGAAAAGCTTCATGGGGCTGCCTTGAACTACCCTACCTATGACAAGGAGTTATATGCTTTAGTTCGTGCCCTTCAAACTTGGGAGCATTACCTTGTCACCAAGGAATTTGTTATCCATAGTGACCATGAGTCACTCAAATACTTGAAGGGTCAACATAAATTAAATAAGAGGCATGCAAAATGGGTTGAGTATTTAGAACAATTTCCTTATGTCATCAAATATAAAAAAGGCTCTACAAATGTAGTAGCTGATGCTTTGTCTCGAAGACATGTGCTTTTGAACATCCTAGGTTCTCAAATACTAGGGTTTGATGACATCACGGAGTTGTATGAGAAAGACCTTGATTTTGCTAACTTTTATTCTTTATGTATTCAAAAACCTTACCAAGGTTACTATATTTCTGAGGGGTTTCTTTTTAAAGAAAATAAACTTTGCATACCCCAAGGATCTATTAGGAAACTCTTGGTTAAGGAGAGCCATGAGGGTGGGCTCATGGGGCATTTTGGAATTGAGAAGACTCTTTCTCTTTTGAAGGAGAAATTCTTTTGGCCTCATATGAAGAGAGATGTTCAAAGGTTTTGTAGTAGTTGCATTGCTTGTTTACAAGCAAAGTCTACCACAAAACCTCATGGACTTTACACCCCCTTACCCATATCCTCTTCTCCTTGGGTGGACATTTCCATGGATTTTATCCTTGGCTTGCCTAGAACCCAAAGAGGAAAGGATTCCATCTTTGTGGTAGTGGACCGTTTTAGCAAAATGGCACACTTTATTCCATGCCACAAAGTGGATGATGCAAGTCACATTGCTAAGTTATTCTTTCAAGAAATTGTGAGACTCCATGGGTTACCTAAGACTATAGTCTCCGATAGAGATGTTAAGTTCTTAAGCCATTTTTGGAAAACTCTTTGGTCAAGGCTAGGAACTAAACTCTTATTTTCTACCACATGTCATCCCCAAACGGATGGACAAACTGAGGTAGTTAATAGGTCTCTCGGGACTATGTTGAGGGCAATCCTCAAGGGCAACAAAAAGTCATGGGATGACTACCTCCCTCATGTGGAGTTTGCCTATAATAGAGTGGTTCATAAGACCACCAACATGTCTCTTTTTGAGATTGTCTATGGCTTTAATCCTCTTACTCCTTTAGATTTATTACCTCTCCCTAATGTGGCTTCTTTTATCCATAAAGAAGGTACATCTCGGGCTGAATTTGTTAAGAAATTACATGAGAGGGTTAGAGATCATATTCAATCCCAAACTGAAAAATACCAAAAATATAATAATAAGGGTCGGAAGGAAGTTATCTTCAAGGAAGGTGACTGGGTTTGGCTACACCTTAGGAAGGATAGATTTCCTTCCAAAAGAAAGTCCAAGCTTAGTCCTCGAGGAGATGGACCCTTCCAAATCCTTAGGAAAATCAATAACAATGCCTATGTTCTAGATCTCCCTTCTGAGTATGGTGTTAGTTCTAGTTTCAATGTTTCTGATCTCTCTTTGTTTACAGGACTAGCTACTCTAGAGGAGGATGCTCTGGATTTGAGGTCAAATCCTCTTCAAGAGGGAGGGGATGATGGAGGAGGCCCATGGGCTAAGGGCCCAACTACTAGAGCAATGGCAAGAAGGATGCATAAAGAGTGGGCCCAAGCTCAAGGAAAGCCCACCACTTTATTTTGTTGGGCTTTGTATCAAGCCCATTAGATTAGGGTTAGTATAGGAGTGGGCCTTAGTGCCATGTATTTCTTTTGGGCCTTGTATTTTCGGCCTAGTAGCATAGGAGTTTCATTTGAAGGTCATTTGAATTTAGGTTAATTAGAGTTACATGTGGAATTACATTAGCATTTAATTAGTAGCACATTTGGTGTGCATTTCGGCCATGTGCAACACATGCACATGGTGTGATCCGAAATGCAACTCAAATGGCTTCCTAATTACATGCCAAATGTGTGCACATGGGAGGGTGACCGGTTGGCACCAAAATTTGAATTTTAGAATTCAAATTTTGGCGCCTAGAGTTAAGATAACCATACCATGGTTATACTTAACTCTAGGTAAACCCAACTTAAACCCTTAACCTAATTTAGCCTATAAACTTCCTTATGACCGAGTTTTGTAGACACTTTTGGAATTAATTGAATGAGTTTTCATTGCTTGAAACCTCTCCATCCGAAAGTCACTTGGCTACCTTCTCTACCCTCCTTGAGTGCTTCTCTTTGTAGAGTTAGGTTGCCTTACTTCCTTGGACCTTAGCTAGAAGCAAGCTTCGGCCACCTTGAGTCTCTTGGAGCTTTCATCCTTGATCAATATCCCAAGGATCCGTGGAGACTTTGAAGATAGTTCTATGTGCATCCAAGTGGAAGCACATCAATTGGGTTCGGGGGTCGGTTACGTGTAAGGAAGGTATTAAGCACCCCTACAACGCCCTAAATCGGTACCCTATGATGAAGTTAATAGGATAAGAAATAATAAATTAAATATTATATCCCCTTTTATTGATGATTATTTACATGATCTAAAATTTAAATTAAATAATTGACTCTAAAATATCTACATGATTGCTCTTATTATAAACAATAATTATCAAATATGAGAAATAAAAGAGAGAGAAGAAAATTGATTAAAATACCTCGTAACAAGCTATATTGGATCTTCGACTATGGAGGTTTTAGGTGCTTTGTGGAAACCTTTCACACTACAATAAACCTCACAAAACTCAAGAAGTACAATAGGAGAGAGAGAGAAAAAAAAGGGAGAAATTTCGAGCTCTATGGAGCTTTAGACGAAATTTTTGAGGTCCCTTGAACTGTGCCCGAGATTTCAATTTATAGGAATCAGATGTGGGCCGGAACGGCCCGTTCTGGATTCGGAACGGCCCGTTCCGGATCCGAACGTTACGTGTAAAGTTTGAACCCCAGAACGGCCGATTCTGAAACCAGAACGGCGCATTCCGGGGAACCAGAACGGCCCGTTCTGATTTCAGAACGACCCGTTCTGGGTAAAATTTTAGGCCCCCTTGATTGGTTGGGAACGGACCGTTCCGGTTTTGAAACGGCCCGTTCTGTGCCACTGAAAAAGGTTTTTTTTTGGCCCTCTGATATCCTATCTTTTGTTTGTATGCCCCCCGGACGAAATTGGGTGTCTACAACACATAGAATCTTTTTGAAATGGGGTGAAAACATTTGTATCCCTTTTTTGTGGTAGAGTACCCTAAGAAAACACATTTGACAGCCCTAGAGTCCAATTTTCCCCTTTCATTACTATGAACATGCACAAAGGATACACACCCAAATATTCTAGGTTGGAGTTTATTTGTGGGATATAAGTGTGGGTAGAATGAGGATAGAACTTCCATGGGGCTTTTTAAGTTTAAGATTTTAGTGGGTAACCTATTGATTAGGTAGGTGGCAGTAAGGAGGGCTTCTCCCCAAAATCTCTTAGGAACATGGCTTTGAAAAAGTAGAGCTCTAGTTTGATCTAATAGGTGCCTATTCTTTCTTTCTGCAATCCCATTCTGTTGGGGTGTGTTCACACATGAGGACTCATGGATTATCCCTTCTTTTTGGCAAAAAGAGTTTAGTACAAGATTAAAGTAGTCCTTGGCATTGTCAGACCTAATTCTTTTAATACCGACCCCAAATTGATTTTTAATCATTGAGATAAACTGAATAAAAAAACCCAAGTCACTCGGGTACAATCATCAATGAAGGTTAAAAACCATTCAGCACCTGAGATATTAGGAACATGAGCAGGACCCCATACATCAGTGTGAACTAGAAAAAAAAGGGGAAAGAACTCATCTTATTGCTAATGGAAAAAGGTACACGCTTGTGTTTTGCAATCTCACACACCTCACAATGGAGACTCTCCACATTTAAATTTTTAAACAAGGAAGGGAAAAGCACTTTTATAACTCGAAATGAAGGATGTCCTAGCCGACAATGGTATAATTGAGCTTTCTCTTTGTTGGTCATGGTGGATTGAGAGATGAGACTCTTGGAAGGCAGATTAGGGTCCTCCATGTAGTATAGGCCATTCCATTCTCTAGCATATCCAATCGTCCTCCCCGAGTTCTTGTCCTACAATATACAAGAGTTTCTATAAAAAACAACATTATATGAAAGATCTTTTGTGAGTTTTTGTATAGAAATCAAGTTGATGGACAGTTTAGGGACATGAAGGACATTTTTTAATGTCATGGATGGGCTTATTTGGACCTCTCCTTGTCCAGCTGCAGTTATAAGAGTTTCATCTGCTGTGGAAATTTTCTTGTTGCCAGGACATGGGGAATATGTGGAGAAGTATTTGGGTAGAGGGGTCATATGGTCGGTGGCTCCAAAGTCTAATATCCAGTAATGTGTAAATGGTGTATCTGAAACATTAAGCCCAAAAGAAAGAGGAAACTTACCAGAATATGTTAAGGAGCATGTACATGTGGGCTTCTCCAATTTATTAAGGATAGATCTTACCCATTCTATCTCTTCATGGTTCAGCTGGACAGATTCTTCACCTTGACCATTAGCAATGTATGCTTGCCCTTGCCCTCCTTTTTTGGGAGGACCTCTTTTCGGCCCCCATTCTCAGCTTGAGGTTTTTCCATATTTCTGCCCCCATTCTCGGCTTGGGGGCTTTCCATGTAATTTCCAGCACTTTTCCCTTGTGTGGCGCGGCTTGTTATAGTGGGTACACCAAACCTCCTCATGTTTTTTCTCCATACTGGGAACCCAATTTTTCCTTGGTTAGCAACCATGATTGTTCCTCCTTCAACTATCATTGTCGAGGTTTCAGTGGTTGAGGTTTCCAGCATCAACCTTCTCCTGCTTTCTTCACTTCGGATAATGGCTACCACTTCATTAAGCCTTGGGACTCTCTCTTTTCCCAGGATTTGGATTCGGACCTGGTCATATTCAGGATTTAGGCCTACCAAAAAATCATAGACCCTATCTTGTTCAATATATTCTTTTAGAATTGCTAAGTCTTCTGAACACTTTGCTTTTATAACTCGATAGTGATCCAATTCCATCCATAGAGACTTGAGTTGATTGGCATATTCTATAAATGATCTATTTCCTTGTTTGGCAGCCACGGTTTTCACCTTTACATCTTAAATTTGAGCAGCATCCTTGGCCTTAGAGTAAGTTTGTTCGACTGCCTCCCAAATTTCTTTTGCTGATTTAAGGAACATGCAGGTATCACTGATTTTTGGGACCATCGAATTCCATAGCCACGCCATGATCATGGAGTCTTCTTCATCCCATGATTTGAATTTGGGATCTGTTTCATCAAGTGCATTACTAGTCAAGTGACTGATCTTTCCTTTTCCTTTCAAGATGGTCCTAATGAGTTGGGACCATTTGAGGTAATTCTTCCCATTTAACCAATAAGTGGAATGAACATTCTGCAATTCTCCAGCAGTCTGGGGTCTGCTCCTAGTTTCCAAATTAACGACCTCAGCCATAACCAGGTATGATCAAGGTAGAGAGGGTTGCGTTGCAATGAAGGCTGCAACAAGGCTTAAAGGTAGCGCAACAATGAAGACTGCAACTTAGGTTAAAGATAGCGCAACAATGACGACTACAACTTAGGTTTAAAGGCACGGTCAGAGACTCCCAAGGATCGGGAGCTCTGATACCATCTTAAATTTAGAAGGAATAATATTCTCTCTTTTGATATTATGAGGTTATTAAACCTCTATATATATACATGAATCTGCAGCCTATTTTAGGAAATATGGACAGTTAATTCTAAGGAGACAAATCCCTATGATTATGGGATTAATCCTGCATAAATAAATCTAATAATGGTAGCATAAGGCCGTTACAGAAATACAGCATAGCAAATATAAAACTTCCTAAAATACACAACGCCAATCACGATTTTGACAGGAGGGAATATGTTATCATCCTTAACCGAGCTTGTGCTCGGTAAGGAATTAATGGACATCCTTAGTCGAGCAAGGGAGCTCAGGAGGGAATATGTTATCATCCTTAACTGAGCTTGTTCTTGGTAGGGAATTAATGGGCATCCTTAGCCGAGCAGGGGTGCTCGGGAGGGAATATGTTATAGGAAAGGAGAACTAGTTGCAAGGTGAACCTAAATTATGTTTCATTAATGGGGTGCCTCGTTAAAAACCTTTCCTAGTAAAACCTCTTTCACATTTTCTTACAAGAGGAAAAAAGCTGGGGAAGGAAAAGAGTGCACCAAAACAGTCATACATATTTGAAAGACCTAGCTATAATAATGTTTCACGTGGGTGGCGTTAAAGTTCATGGAATGGTTCGTCCTATGAACTCTTCAAGTTTGTAGGCATCGTTGTTCAGGTTATGTAATACGCGAAAGGGTCTGTCCCAGTTGGGTGCTAACTTGTCTTGTGCTTTGTTCTTTCTGGCTTCTCCGGTAACCCTCCAAACTAAGTCTCCTGGCTGAAATTCGCGTGGTTTAATTTTGGTTTTGAATCTCCTGGCTATTCTTGTTCTACAAGCTTCCATGTTAATGAGTGCTCTATCTCTGGCTTCATCAATCAGGTCTAGCTTTATGTTGAGCGTGATGGAATTACACTACGGCCAAGAAGACCAAGAGGTGATATATTAAAGGAGGCAAGAGGAATGGGTTAGTTTTGAAAACCATAAGAGAAATGGGACTACTTTTGGGCCTTAGCTCCTAAGTTTTTATTAGTATAGGATTTATTCCTATTTTTGACCTTGTCTTTAGTTTCCTATTTTACCCTTGTACTTTGGGTACCTTAGTTATAGGATTTATTTTTTTACTTGTATTTCCCATTTTTACCCTTGTATATTATGGGGTGTCTTAGATTATAGGATTTTATTTTATAGCTAGGGTATTTTATTGAGGTTGCAAACTAGGCCTAGACATGTTTTTTGGTGGCATTGGATTTATTTTTGGACTTGGCAAGGATTAGGCCCAAGTGGAGGGCACCTAGGTTGCATAGTCTTATCATGCACCTAGATGTAGCTTAACCAAACCCAAAGATTTCATCCTTGGCCACCAAGTAGCATCTAGGGTTAATTTAGGTTTCATTTGAAGTGCATTTGGATTGCATTACTTGGCCATGCACTCTCAAATGTAACCCTAAATGCACCCTCCCTTCTATAAATACCCTAGGCTAGCCTCCTTGTAAATACTTTGGAAATTAATATAGAGTGAGCCTTTTGGGCCTTTATATTTTTCTTAGTCTCTCTTGGTCATTTTCAGCCAAGAACCCTACCTATCTCCACCTTGAGTAAAAACCCTAGGAGTGGCCTTCATCTAACTTGGAGTGAGGCAAACCCTAGAGTACCTCTCAAGCATTCCATCAAACACCTTTTATCGTTCCTCAATTTTTGGTCACCACCACCATCCAAGCCTAGGCCTTTGAAGAACTAAGATCCGTGGAGTCCTCTCATTGATCATCCTTCTTCCATCAATATACTGAATTTTTTTCATCAGTAAAATCCGTTAGAAACATAAATTTTTGACGGATTTATATCCGTCGGAAATTATCTGTCAATAATTTGCATTTTTATTGTAGTGTTTGGACCTTACTAAGGCTTGTATTTTGTGTCTTACTAATGTTATAAGTTTTGCCTCTTGAATTATTTAAAAATTGATTCAAAATCATATCATAAAATTGAAGATGTTCATTATTTTAAAAAGATCAAATTAATTTAAATAAAAAAAATAAAACATTTTAATATATAAAAGACTAAAATGAATCTAAATAATAAGTTAAAGGACTAATTAAAATTATAATTTAGTGAAATTTTATCTAATTTCAGTATATTGAGAAAAACCTAAAATAAATACCATCCAATTGACCAGTAAATATTTGTTAAAGTAATGTCCACATTAGTATTTTACTGATACTTTCCTAAAGATGAAGAAGCGCGCCCCACGTTACTTTTCATCAACCGTTTCAGAGTTGTTTCATAAACATCAGCTGCCCCATCAGCTGGCAAGGCATCATCAATGGCATAAATATTTACCCGAGGAATCGGCACCTTTCAAAACAACAATGAAAAAGGTGAGTTTTTAATTAATTGCTTCACCATGTGTGTGTAAAGTTAGTTCATCTCCAACGAAAGTCGCTTATAAGTTCATAAAATAAAATCTGGTTCTTGTATTTTTGTTTTTTTTGTTTTTTGTTTTTTTATCATTGAAGTACTAAAAACTAAGATCTTTTCGTATAAAAGGAAGAAAATGAGTCTACTTTGCAAACCATCCAAAGTGAATTAAGAACACAACAAGTTATCTTTGTTGAAAAATAATTATAAAAAAATTAATTCTACATCACATTGAGAAACTCATAAAATTAAAGTGCATTAAGAAATCAAAATGGTTAAGAAAAAGTGCATAACATCCGCATAGAATTTAATTAATTGTAATATACTAGTAGTTTAAAAGATTTTTATACTTTCTTTTAATTATGAATTATTATGTAATTAAAAATTATTAACTTTTATAATAATTATTTTAAAAATTATACACAATATATGAAAAAAATAAACTCTTATTATATTAATAATCTAACATTAAGGGCATCTCTAATGGAAGCAACTCATTTGAGTTGCTTCATGCATTGAAAAATGAAAAAGTGGTCCTGAGTGTGCCATGTCAGTATTAAGCAACTCGAACACAAATTTACTCCAATGGTAAGAAACTTTAAAAAATTTAACTTTTAGAATTTTTTTTCTAATCATTTATGAACCAATTTTAAATTTTTATTAAAAAACGTAATTGCACTACAATGAAAAAAATAAAATACGAGAAAAAAATATACAATAAGTAAATATTAAAAATAAAATAAAATAATAATAAATACATAGACATTATACGAAATTAATTTTCATCATTATTATTTTCGAAACGTTCTGAAATATGTTCCATAAAATTTGCTTGAAATCTGGTAAGGAACGGTTGCTTGAGAAAGCAACTCTCTCTCTTCTTCAAGCAACTCATGTTGTCAGGCCAGAGTCCTCTAATGATAAGAAACCAGGACTTGAGTTACTTCATGGGACAAACAACTCTCATTAAAGTTGCTTTAATCATATTAAAATGAGTATGAGAGAAAGTTAAATTATATAATGTAAAAATTTTAGCATCACAATCAAAATAATGAATTTTAATTAAATTATACTCATTAATTCTTGTTCAAGCTAAATAATATAGGGCATATATATAAAAGTCAAATCAAATACCTTAGAGAGAAACCCGTCATAGGCAAGCTTGTAATTAGTTTCTAAGTTATCCTTTGGCACGACTCTCTCGTCCACCCAGAAAACATGCCATTTTGACTACTCTATGGAATCGATATAGGGAGGTTCTAACCAATTTCCTGAAATTTCAACATAAAAAGCATGATAAAACTTTGCTCGTATTACATACTTAAAATGTGGTGGCAATTCAGGTTTGAGTCCTGGCATCATGCATGTCGATCGGTAGTATTATTTTTAGTTTAATTTATTAAAGATAATTACTTAATTTTTAAACTTCTTGAGATATGTAACAAGAAAGAGAGAGAGAGGGGAAACACTCAATTTTGAATGTTGAAAGCACTAATATAATAGTCTATGAAACTAATAAGAAATAGTAAAATAAATCCTTAAAAGTGCATATTGACAATAACATTAAATTCAAAGTACCAAAAAAAATGTGAGACTAAAATGATTATATTGATATATATTTTCATAGAACAAAATGATAGTAAGAAGTTAAATTAAAAGACTTTTTTAATATTCTAGAAATTTATTTGATAATTTCTTAAATTTGGAAACCAGTAGAACATTGCATTCCAAATTCAAAGCCCAAAATTGAAGTTTATTACTGAAACAACAAGAAACTTCTTGAGATAACTTTGGAAAAATAAAAATGTTACTACATGAACTTTCATCAAAATGACACAACTCTATCCCAAGAATCAACGTAATATAAAACATGACTGAATACAAGTTAGAAGAGCTCCTAAAACCTTTTCTACTTGAAAAAATTATTTATTTTTATTAAGGCAGCCGTTGAATTATACAATCCAGATTAGACTGAATTTCCCCTGGATTTTGCAGCATGTAGATATGGTGGGAAAAGAGGGTCTCACAAGTTCAGATTCCTAAGCTCAAAAAACCTTTTCCGATCACGGAGAGCCAAATCCTCCAAATTATCCTGATTTGTGGCACAAGTTAGCTTGTTTTTATATTAAACTGGACTCCATGCTTTGATGTTGTATAATGACTTTTGGCCTATCATTCATTTGTTTTTTCTTTTTTCCTTTACATTTTTGTCGTGGATTTTGGTTTGGTCCTCTTACTTATACTTTTATTTTATTTTATTTTTCAGTCTATTTTAATATGCTGCAGATGATTGGTGTGGATTGAGATATTAACCTAATTAAGATCTCTTTTCCATATAGTAATGCTTTAGCATATCTATTTTTTAAAAAAAAATAAAAACACCTTAAAAATACTTCTAAACTTGTATTTAATATACTCACCTGAGATACTTGATGAGTGACCCACCGGACAAAACAACAGTGAAAGCACCTCTCTCTCTTGTGTATTTGTTAGAGAGCTGGGCAACATCATAAGCCAATGACACAGCAAGATGCTCCTTACTGAAGACCTCAACTTTTTTGTAGCCCTTTTCCCACTTAATTGATGCCTTGATTTCACCAGCACCTCTCTTGGGAGAAAAGTCTTTGTACCTTAGAGGTTGGTGGAAGAGTTTCTTCCCAGGTGGGAATAACGATGAGGTCTTCAGGGATTGTGGATTTGATTTTTGGGCACACAATATGCTACTTTGGAGAGTGCAGTAGGAAGTAGAGAAAGCTACTGAGAAGGCCATTTAGATTTGGGTTTTTGAGGAACCTTCGATTCATTTGGGTGTTTGGTATACAATTTTTATTATTGATATTATATTATTTTCCAATGTTGGAAGTAAAGCAAAAATTATGGATCCATTTGTTACTTCACAGCAAGAATCAAGCAGAGAAGATGCTTTGAATTATGTTATCTACACACCTATATATTAATACATATACGTACAACAAAAGTGCAGGGATGAAGTTACTTTATGAATAACTCTTAGTGAAATTAGTAGTATTTAATAATTTTTTTATATACTACTAGAATTTTTTTTATTATATATAATTTTTCATGCGAATTTTGTATAAAAATTCGTAGGAAACATTATTTTTATGAAATTTTTTCTTCAAATAATATCTTCTTGGATAATATGTTTTTTGGAATTTAAAATTCGCAAGAAATTTTTGTTGCGAAAAAAAAATTGTTAGAAAATTTCCTACGAATTTTTTTGCAAGAAATTTTATATAGGAAATATTTTTACAAAAAAGTTATTACAAAAAGTTTATTGTGAATTTAAAATGCGGCATAACCTTTTAAACTCTTAGATTGTAGATTATAGGTTTAACATTCAACTATACAAAATTAAATTCTAAGGTGAGTGTTGTCCCAACGTGTGTACTCTTTAATTATTTTATTTCTAATCGACTTGACACTTGAGGTTTTCTTTAAATGTTATAATTAGATCATGTCTTTGAAAAGAAAATTAATTTATTATATTAAACAAAAAAATTATATTATTATAAATTATTTTAACTCTTAAAATATTTAATATTCTTAAAAACTAGTTTTTTATTAAATAATTTTATTTTAAAGACTATCATTAAATTAAAACATATCATCATTAATTTATACATTTAATTAAATAAATATTTAATTTACTAATATTTTGAATTAAAATTAATTTTTATGAAATATATATAAATAATTTAGTAAAATAATATTTTATTAAGTAAATACTTTTAATTTTAAAATCTTATAAATTATCATTAAATCAAAACTCATTATCATTAATTTATCATATTTATAAAATTTTATATATTTAATTTAATTAAAATAAAAAAATAAAATTTAATTAAAATGATATATTTTTAAATAATTTAGTAAAATAATATTTTTTTAATTAAAAATCTTTTAATTATTAAACTTATAAATTTAAACATTTTTTTATTTTTCGTACAGATTGAAATTGGCAGGAAAATTTGTAGGAAAAGTTACTTGCGTAATTTTTTTACCATTTAGTAAACATTACTTGCGAATTTATTTCTACAAGAAAATCCATAAGAAACAAAATAAAATTATTACAACATTTTCTAGAAATTTTTACAATGAAAAATATTTTTTTTATGATCATTAAAATTATAGCAAAATTTTCTTGTAGATTATTTTTCATAAAAAAAATTTGTAACAAATTCCTGTAAAATATTTTTTGCAAATAAATTTGCAAAAAAAAATTGTGAAATTATTATTGCAAGAAAATTCACAAAAAAAATGAAAATATTTTTTTTAGAAAAATTCGCAAGAAAATGAGACTTTTCTAATAGTGATATATATTAAATTTTATTAAAAAAAATATGTTGAATTTCGTAATATATATATATATATATATATATATATATATATCACCCATTTCAAATTTTAAATAAATTGGATACTGATAATTATGTAATTTTATAATTACCATTTATTTATTTTTTTAAAAAATATATTATTTGTTAAATTGAATTTAGACTAAACTGCATTCTTAGACTCCATTTAGAAAAATTTATGGATAATTTATTTATATTTATCTTATTTTATTAATATTTATGAGAGTGTTTAAATAAACTTATAAAATATCTTATGAGTAACACATATATAAGATATTTTGAATTTATTTTAATAAGATGTCTAGTATAGTTTATTACTTAATTAGCTTATACAAAAACTTATTGAAAAATACTTAAGTTTGAAACCTGTTCTTCACATAAAAAAAAATATATTTTTTTCATATTTTCACTCGAAAATATTTTATATTTCTTTCATTACTCCTTAATTCCAAAAGTTTTCATTTATCTCACCAAAAGATTTTGTTTCTTTGTATTTTTTTTCTCTTATTCTCTAAGTTTTTTTTTTTAATCTCTTCCCCAAAAATCAACATTTCCTCTATTATGAAAAAGAAAAACTTGCAACTATATTTTATAGTGTTTGGTTGTATCATTTCTTTTCTAATTTTTTTTATCATTTTTAATATTATTGTGATGTATAATGTCATTTTTAAAAATTATTTAGTTACTTTTTATGATTTTATATTACTTTTGGTCAAAATTTAATTTGTAATGTTTTAAATTTTTAAAATGAAATAACATCTTATAAGTACTTAAATAATGATACATTTAAATACTATAAAATTGTATAAATATTTGTTAACATGTATATCTAAATGTAAGAACTTATTGAATTTTAAGCACTTATACCATAATAAGTTCTTATTACATAAGAACTTATTATACAAGATCTTAAATAAGTTGTTTGTCCAAACAAGCCCTTAGTCCGTCTTCATCAATTCAAAATTTTGATCTCTTTATTTTAAAATTGAGAAATTTAGTCCCTCTAATTTAAAAAAATTACAAAATTTTGATATTTCAATCTCTACAAAAAAAATGTTACATACAGTAGTATAGAAAAAGTGTCACTATAGATACAATATATGTAGGTATAAATCTATTTTATATATCCTTACAAACAATTTTGGTATTGATTTTGAATGAGATTCAATTTTTGTGTTATTATATATATATATATGTGTGTGTGTGTGTGATTGTGTGTGTGTGTGTGTGTGTTATACTTGCATTTTCTCATCAATATACTATCTTGTATTTATAGTGTAGGTAAGTAAATTTTAGTGACAAGTAATTGTTGGACCTCTACAATGAATATAATAAAATATTTATTACTTGGGCATTGGTCCTTGATATAGATTATAGAATAAAAATAAATAATATAGAGTATAATGTGGAAACATACCTTCACTTGCAGTCATTATTATTACAAAGAAACCATAAATATTAGAGAAGTCTTCTAGCCTTTACCTTTTTTGAATATGTGAATCAATGGAGCATCACAGACTTTAATAGGTAAGGCCAGGGACCCCTTCATAAACATAGAAATGTAACTACCATTTAATTTGGCTCCTTCTTTAAAAATCAATAATGCAAAAATTTGAAACTTATAACGATTATATCAGTTCTGATTATGAGTCACTTAATTGTTATATTCTAACATTCTCCCACTTGGCTCATATATTATTAATGATAATCTTTATTTTTGAAAATCAAGTATGTCCATAACATGTCAACTTAAACTTGATATTGTCATAAAAAAAAACCACACATGAATCATGGCAGTTATATTTTAGATTAAATATTTCCTTCCATGTATTACAATGTGTAACCTTTTTCTTAGTGAAATATAGGGTCCTAACTTTATTGATTCAATATGAATCCATTCATAACTAACTTTAATGTGAACAAAGTCATAAAATAAAAAAAAATAAAAAGACAAAATTTAATGCAGGCCTTTGAGTATATGATCCTAAAGTACTATAACTAGCAATCTTATATTGGATCATTGATTCTAGAACAATTAATGTACTCAATAGAGATTAATTCTCTTTTGATGTCTACTTTATGTCAATTTTCTTGTCTTGACTTTCACCTTTAATATTCTTCAAAAAAATACTTAGCCGAGAGTTTTTAATTAGTTTTCAATAGAATTGAAAACTTTAAGACCAAAAACATTATGTCTGTGATATAATCTCATAACATCCAACAAATATTTTCTTTAAAGTGATATTTAAGAGTATCATATATTCCCCTTATTTTCTCAAATTTCATTTTCGAGAATTCACTCTCATTATTTGACCCCCACTAACTTTTGAAATGTCTGTATAGGATAACAAACTATATATCCTTTTCATAATATAATATTAATGCTATGATAATTCATAAATTATTAAATTCAAAACTTTTGATGCAAAATATGCACAGAACTTACAAACTTTAAATATAGACAATAAATATCATAATAAAATTATAAACCATGTCTATGGGTATATAAATATCATATCATGACATTTAGCCCATAATCTTAATTAATTATTTCTTCTTTATGAAATAACTCTTATAAAATTGTCTAGGATGCTATGTCTACTATCAAATATGTAATTCATATATTAATTCATGAATCAATCATTTATTATAATTTACAATAAAAACATTTGCAAATTACATAATTGCAAAGTTTAAACATGGTCATTCATGATTCATAATATGAGATAAATGTAAATTATGTATAAGTTTATGAATCTAATGGCATAAAACTTGCCTATGGGGTAAAATTTTACTCATTTTGATTCATCACATAACCTTATGATAAAACTATCAAATTGTGCTCCTTTTTCTTAATCCCTATGGGTAAATTAAGAAATATAATTTGATATTTTATCCTAATTGATTATACACACAACAATAACTCATGTGAGATTAACTTATTATATTTAAGTATAATCAATCACAATATTATGTCTAATTCTTTATATGATTTTAAGTAACAAAATATATAATTTCAATTAATTAAAGATGCTATGGCTAATCAATAATTAATTGAAATTATAAACATCACTAGACAAATATTCCATTTTTTTAAGAAACTTTATAATTTTTAGAATCATCAAGATTTGAGAGACATTATAACTCATAGTTTGAATTGCATATATAATAATTTGTGTCCAATACCAATTGTCATCATAAATTAAAATCAACAATTATAACTCAATTCAAAGCATGAAAATAATCATGATAATTTTAATTAATATAAATTAAAATTAAGCTTAATTATAGCAATTAATGTGAGGCACATTACAATAGTATGTCAAATCACGTAATCATGATATTAAGATCTCATATTCAATTTCAATAGATAAACAAATAAATAAATATTAATTTAAATAAATAAAATAAATAATCATGCAAGATTATTTGTAAGGATTTTGATACAATTTTAATTCATATATACATTGATATATTTATTCATAAATAAATAGATTCATTTTTTATGATTAATCCATAAACGAAAAATAAATGAATAAATAAAATCTCGTATGAGTATAATCCTTACAATCATATATGATATGTAGCGGAAATAACATAATTATATATATATATATATATATATATATATATATATATATTTTGTAGGTTTAGGTCTTATACCAATTGTTGGACCTCTATGGTGAATATAATAAAATAAGCATTACTTGGTCATTGGTCCTTGATACAAATTACAGAATAAGAATAAACAATATAGAGTATAATGTGGAAACATAACTTCACTTGTAGCCATTATTATTATAAAGAAACCATACAAATATTAGAGAAAGAAAATTTAGAGAGAATAGAGAAGTCTTCTAGCTTTTGCCTTTTTTGAATTTGTGAATCAATGGAGCATTGTGACACCCTTACTACCCCAACACATATACTGTAACTTTACAAATAAATGTTTAAAAAAAAAGTAAAAGGGTTCACATGAGAAACTTAAAAAAATCGTTCTTCAATAACCACAATAATAAAGATTTAGAAAATGAAACACAAGAGTTTACAAATTGTTTTCAAAATGATTTTTACAATTCCAAATCCATATAAAAATTATGTTCTAAAAGTCCTCTGCCCCGATATCACAATATCAGAGCATACCCCTAATTTAACTGTTGGCATTCTAGATGCCACTCGCAGCCAGATCTTCCTCACCTAAAACATCCACAAAATTGTACAGTGAGAAAAGAAAACATCTATATGTAAAGTACATACAAACACACAACATATCATCTCATTATAACTCGATACTCAACGAAATATTCATAAACATTTCAATGTATCATAACTTTATCGATCGTGCATCATCATCACGTCACAATTCACAATCACCACAATCATCACAAATCTTGCAATCGACCCTATGCCAAGGTCACGCCTATAGCATCTCTTGCCCAAGGGCGTGCCACCCCCGACATAAGTATTAATTACCTCACACATCCCACACCATGCCAGGGGTACGCTCGTCCTTGTAGCATCACTTACCCAAGGTTCGTATCATCCCTGGTCATTAGTGCGAGGAACCACAATCATATCACAATCAATTCATCACAATCCACATAAATCTTACAATTAACACTATGCCAAGGCCACGCCACAACTGACATAAGTGATACGGGTTAATTGCCTCACTCATCCCACACCATGCCAGGGTCACGCCCTCCCTATAGCATCACTTACCCAAGGGCCGTGCCATCCCTAGTCATTGATGTGAGGAACCACAATCACATCACAATCCACAAAATCTCTTGCAATTAACCCTATGTCAGGGCTGCCATATTTGACATAAGTGATACGTGTTAATCGTCTTACTCATCCCACACCATGCCAGGGTCACACCCTCCCTGTAGCATCACTTACCCAGGGGCCGTGCCATCCCTGGTCATTGATGTGAGGCACCACAATCACAATCATAAATACATCCATACAACATCTCATTTCATAGCTCAATTTCATATCACATACACAATTCCATATACACAACAGATAAGTCTAACAAAATAAGGGTCTACACATCCCTCAAGCAATTCACATCTAGATCATCAATTCTTATTAAATAATATAACAATAACATTCATAAATTAATATAATAAACAAAGGAATTACCAATTTAATATAATTTCAACATAACGGTAAAACCCCCAATTGTTCCAAAACCTAGCTCACAGGCACTTTTCTATAGTTACGTTCTCCCTCTCAGATCATCATTCTTACAAATTAAATATATATTTCTAATCCTCAACACATACAGAATCTAATGGGATCATCAATTTCTCAAACAGAAATAATCCAATTTTTTCAAAACCTAACCTACAGGCACTTTTCTATAATTTCGTTCTCTCTCCCAGAGCATCATTTTTACAAATTAATCATATATTCATAATCCTAAATTCATACAGAATCAAATAAGACCAATAATTCTCCAAACAGAAATAATTATAAAATTGCTCATAATCCTAAGGGATTCTTCCTCTACCCAATTCCCTCATGTAACTCTACATATAAATAATTCCATTTTCCCCCGTACCTGGATAAACAGCAGTTGAACTAAAACAGGGATCTCTTGGTCTCCTCCTCTAAGTGCCCCTTGGTCTTCAGAGAGAAGAAGAGGAAAAGAAGAGAGAACAAAAGATAATAGGAAGAGACAATGAGAGATGTGTGAAAGTGACAGGTGAGGGGCGCTATTTATATGATTTCAGGTTGACCTACCGGAACAGCTCATTCCAAAAGTGGAACGACCGTTCTAGACCATTTGAAACTACGAAAAATTCTCAACTGGAATGGCCCGTTCCAAAACCAAAACGGCTCGTTCTCAAAACCAGCAGAACGGCCCGTTCTCCCACTAGAATGGCCCGTTCTCCAAACCAGAACGACCCGTTCTGCTTCTCCAATTTTGGGCATTTTTCTTATTCCGGAAAGACCCGTTTGACTTTTGAAACGGCCCGTTCCGGAAAATCAATTGGGCCTCTGGCCTAGTGATTTTGGGTTGTTACAAGCATCACAGGCTTTATATAGGCAAGGCCAAGGACCCCTTCATAAACTTAGAAATGTAATTGTCCTTTAATTTGACTCCTCCATTAAAAGCCAATAATGCATAAATTTGAAACTTATAACGGTTATATCAATTTTGATTATGAGCCATTTAATTGTTATATTCTAAGAGTAATGTGTCACTAAAATTGTGTACTTCATCAAATTAACATCTACTAATTCTTAAGTTTTAATGTTTATTCGTACTTAAATTATGTAAAAGTTAGTAACATGATATTTAAAAATTAAAAAAGAAAGATTGACGATAACATGCAAATAATATTTTTATTAATAAAATAAAACATCAATCATTCATAAAAATAGATACAAACGAAGATATTGTGTATGTTATTTTTTAATTTTTATCCTTATATGTCACATTACTTAAGTGATAACAAATTACCAAACAACATATGAAGTTAGAGGAAAAACACATAGAAGGGGGGTTGAATATGTGTGTGTGAATGAAGGAATTTTAAACTCGTTTTCACAGAGAGACTCTTTTTTGTCCAATAAAAATATTATTTTGAATACTTAAAAACTGTGCAGGATTGGCTCAACAAAAGATTTTGCGTTTGAGAGCTTATCGTCTGCACAAGGAAAATGTTTCTTAAAAATAATAAGTTAAGCAAGTGTATTTTTCGTCTGAGGAGAGACATAGTGAAGAATAAGCAATGGACAAAATTTTCAATATGATATATCAACTAAACGAAATTGCATCTGAAACATAGATAAACAGTGCAAAGATTTTTATACTGGTTCACTCAGACTGAGCTACGTCCAGTCTCCTTCAATTGAAGGGTTCCACTAGATTTTCAATTAAGTACAAATATTATCACCACTTCTGGTTTGCCAAGTATTGTCGACCACTTCTGGCCCGCCAACTTCACTCGTTAGCGCTAGTATTCCTTATTCAGCCTTTTCAAGCTCTTAGTGAGTATTCTCGACCACTCCTGGTCCCTGAGTATTTTCAACCACTTCTGGTTCGCCAACTGCACTCATTGGAGCAGTATTCTTTGTTTAGCCTTTTTAGGGTCTTAGTTAGTATTCTCGACCACTCTTGGTTCCCGAGTATTATCAATCACTCCTAGTTAGCTAACTTCACTTATTAGCACTAGTATTCTTTGTTCAGCCTCTTCAGGCTCTTAGTGAGGATTATCGACCACTCTTGGCCTGCTAACTGTTGAGCTTAGGAGAGCTTGAAGCTTAAAGAGTTTTGATGATCACAACATGCAACAACTTGGAGAGCACAAAAACAAAGTTAAAGAAGAGTCAAAGAGAATGCTATGAACTGGAACTATGTAATAGAACTTAGGAAATGATTTTTTTTTGTAATTGTGTGTGCTTTGTGCATTGAGCAAATCTTGTCTAGGATTAAGTAGGGAGTAGATGATGATGAAGTTAAAAACATTGGAGAGTTATTTTGAGGCTTAAAATGAAATTTTAAGAACTAACTCAAAATAATCGATTATTGTTAAATATAATCGATTATTTCAGCAAATGGGCTAAGTGGCATGCCTTGCTGTAATAATCGATTATTTGCCAAAATAATCGATTATTTCAGAAACAACTCTCTGGAATAATCGATTATCCAGCTAAATAATCGATTAAATTGTTCTTGGTTGATTTCCAGAAATCTGAAGAACAAAATAATCGATTATTCTTTAAAATAATCGATTATCTGGGTTTGAACTTTTATAAATAGACTTGAACTCTTTTGAAACTTAAGACAATTGAGTAAGAACTGATAATCAACTTGTGAAAACGTTTTAGAGAGTCTGTGTGACATCTTGGAGAGTTTTCTTTGTGAAATCCAAGAGAAAAACGTTTGTGAAAAGCTTGTGAGGAAATCATCATCATCATCATACTCTTGAAAGAGGAAGACAAAGATTTGTTCAAGAATTCCAGGTGAATTCGTTCCATTTTAATTCTTTGTGAATCTTTATGGAAAATCTTGAGAAAGGGTTCTCAAGTGGTGAAGTTTCTTGTAGTGGGATCTACAAGGGTTGCTTTCTTGGGGTCAAGAAAGTGGTTATCTTTTAGTAGTGAAGTATATGCATGTGTGTTTGCTTGTAAACCTTCTTGCTTAAAGATAGTGGAAAAATCTTAATCAGGTGGTGATTAAGGACTGGATGTAGGTCACATGTGGAATGGCTGAACCAGTATAAAAGACTTGTGCAATCTTCTTCTACCCTATCTCTTATATTGTGTAATTCATTGGTGGAACTTTAAAGAAGATAAAACTTGATTAATAAGTGCATGTGAATCTTGATGGTTTGAATCTGTAATTGAATATTATTGCTGAACCTTACTGTGTTGAATCAAGTGAGCACATTGCATTCATATCATCATAACAAGTCTTTAGGAGGGCTTTATTTGAAAATTCTGTCATAGAAAAGTTTTGATTGAAATTAAGATCCAAAAACTCTGATAAATTTTTAAAGGGTCATTAAATCCAATTCACCCCCCCTCTTGGATTGTGCCATTCTTTTCTATCACTAACTTCACTCTTAGCGCTATTATTCTTTGTTCAGCCTCTTCAGGCTCTTAGTGAGGATTCTTTGACAAGCCCTTATAGGCTCATACAAGTATTCTTTCCCTAGTCTCTTTAGGCTTTACAAATGATAGATAATTTGTTTTGAGTGTGTGGTTTACTCTCACAGAGAGGATACAAAGGTTTACTACACTCACTAAGGTTTATGTTCCTAAGTTACACTTAGAACTCCTTAGTCTACAAAGATAAATACAATATTGTACATTTGACTATATATGCTTTGTCTCTGATTTCGTTGCTTCTTGGGCTTTCACCAACCTTTCAAGGTTTGAAGTCATGACATATATATAGTCTCTGTAAAATATGCTTGTTGCAAGTGTCCGTTGAAGCAGAATGTAGTCGTTCATGACTAGTTCAATCTTTCATTTAAAACATTAGATCTTGCATTAAATGTTGCTTCCTGTTATAGATATCGCCTGAAGTCTTCTACATTTTGTTAGCTGCAGTGTCTGACTTTAACTGTGACCTAGGAATTTCTTGTCCTTTTTCGGTGCGTTGTCTTTATCTGAAATAGTAATGTACTTTTTCTGACACATGCATGCTTAGACTTTTGGGCTTGGATTTCTCTTTCTTCTTCTTTTCCTTTTATTTTCAGTACGCGATCATATTGAGGGCTCTTGTATGATTGTAGACGATTCCTGATTTGTCCCTTGAAACTTGATTGTTCAAGTGCTTGCATGGCAGTCTTCGTCTACGTCTTGTAGTCCATGTGCATCTCAAGACTTGATCTTCGTCTGGGCATTTGTCATCAATGCTTTGACTTCCTTTGGTCTGGTCAACATTGTAGATGGAAAAACTTCATTTTCGTCTGGAATGCTTCTCAGTCTGTGTTTTCTTTCATCTGATATGTAGTTGACTTTTGTCTGATTCTTGACCAGCTTTCGTCTGAATCCTTATGTTGCGCTTTAGATTGTGCTTGACTCACCTATGTAGACACCCAATTTTGTCCGGGGGCGTACAAACAAGGAAATGGACCTCTATTATGGAGGGAAGGAGCTCCCAAAGCATGCAAACAACAAGACAAGACATTAGAAGGCCCAAAATCCCAAACAAGCTGGTTTTAGAAGCCTGGAACGGGTTGTTCCAAAACCAGAACGGGCCGTTCCAAGTTCCTAAAAGGGCCTAAAACCCTAGTTTGGAACGGGCCGTTCCAAACTCCTCAAAAAAGGGCTAAAACCCTAACTGGAACGGGCCATTCCTAAATTGGAACGGGCCGTTTCAAGTTATTAAAATGGCCTAAAAAATCTTGTTTGTGTAACGACCCGCCATGGTCTCTACACTTAGTGGAATCGCACTACTGCTAGTGAAACTTAGAGAAATATTAAACTGGATAACTCATACATACATGTACAAATAAAAATGAAAATAACTAAGTTTCTGGTTATAAAATAGAACTCCATATATGTACAGTCATCCCAAAAATAATATTCCCTAGTGCCGGTCAAGCACAGACAAAACCGTTACCGAAAATGGTAACCGTAACACGAGGTAACCAGTAGCTGCATCCCAATCAATCCTCACCAAACTGATGAACTTGCCACGAAGCTCCTTCAACTTGTGATTAACCACAGCTACCAGTCTCTTCTCATAGGTCAAGTTCTCTCTAACTTGCACCTCATCCATCTCTACCACATGACTCGGGTCTCTAATGTACTTTCTCAACTGTGAAACGTGAAACACATGTTCTCCCTCTTCAAACTCTAGAGGTCTCCTCCTCCTATCAGCATAGGACTTTTATCGACTTTGGGTAGCCCTCAACCTTTCATGAATCTATCTCACCACCTCAGTAGTCTAAAGAATTAACTCTAGACCAACCACTACTGACTCACCCTCCTGATACCAACATAATGGAGTCCTACACCTCCTTTCATACAAAGCCTCAAAAGGCGCCATGCCAATACTCGAGTGATAACTGTTATTATAAGTGAACTCTACCAATGGTAACACCTCCTCCCAGCTACCCAGATGATCCAATACACAAACTCTCAAGAGATCCTCCAGTGACTGAACTGTACTCTCCGACTGACCATCTATCTGTGGATGATAAGCAGAACTTAACCTTAACCTCGTCCCCAACACCTGATGTAGAGTCTGTCAAAACCTAGAAGTAAACCTTGTATCTCTGTTAGAAATAATACTGGAAGGCACTCCATGCAACCGTACTATCTCTCTGATATACAACTATGCACGCCTCTCCAAGGACCACCTATTGACAGGAAGAAAGTGCGCACACTTTGTCAACCTATCAACAATCACCCAGATAGATGTTGGTCCCTACGGTTAGAATCTAGAAGGGGGGGTTGAATAGATTCTATGTTATTTTTCCTTTTCTTGTTTGCTTTCTAAATCTTTACCTAACAAATCTTGATTTTAATCAAACCTTTAAACATAAAAAGTAATTCAGAGTTATATATGCACAACTTATCCAACAAGATTTGAATAAACACAATTAATACAAGATATGTAAAGATTGATTTTATCAATTACCAAGAATCTTTAAAGTTCAGTTTCTGCAGATAATGTTTTTCTTCATACAACATTAATCAAGAAACTTATACAAAATGTAAAGAGTGTAAGGGTTAAGAAAATCATGCACCAAGATATATACTGGTTCAGCCATCCAAAGGCCTACATCCAGTTTCAGATTTAGATACACCTCTAAATCCAGTCAAATCCACTATTGATATTCTTTACATGCACCCTGCACAAGCAATATCCAATCAATGAATTTAACAAGCAAATCTTGACACCCACAAGATTAACAAACCATTTCTTGACTCCACAAGAAACATATAACCCAAGAATATTGATCCCACAATATCCTACTTGAGAAAAACCTATCTCAAGATTTCTCTTTACACAACTCTTCCAGAGATTCTCTAATCTCAAGAGTTAAAACCATTCAAACAATAACCAAAGATCAGAAACGAGTACACCTGTTCGTGTAGATATGATCTTCAACAACGTAAACCAGTTTAGAATGAATTTTCTATATGAACTTCATCTTCTTGAATTGATCTTGCACACTTCTTTTTCCAAAAGTTGATTTTCAGCAGATATGTTCTTTCTTTCTTTTTCAGAAAATCTTTTTCTCTTTTGCAGTAATGTGTATTCAAAAAAAAAAGTCTCTCTTTTTTCGTGTGTGAAAATTCTTCTTTTTAAAAGCTTCAGTTTTAATCTTATTTAAAGACAATTTTCATGTGCAAGGAAACAGTTATTTCAGTTATATTCATAACAGAGATAATCTATTACCTGTGATGGTAATCTATTACCACGAGTTAGAATAACTGAACTAATTATTTCAGCTCCTGTTTTAATCTATTACCTAACATGGTAACCGATTAACACGATGCCAAAATAACACAAAACTCACATTTGGAACAGAGGTAATCGATTACTTTAAAGAGGTAATCGATTAACACGATCCTTTTTCCTCTTGAAATCATCAGAATCAGTTTGGTAATCTATTACCACACATGGTAATCGATTATTCCAGTATCAATCAGTTTTTCAACATGAGTCAGGTAATCTATTACCAGTTCAGGTAATCTATTCCTTAACTCAGAAAATTTCTGATGTTTTCAAGTTTTCATTTAAAGTCTCAAACACTCAGTAAATTAATACTTCATGTTCTCAACAATGAATGAAATAAGAAAAATGAGTATTATGATATTTTCACCTTCATGTTAATTACTAATTTTTAACACATAACAAACAAACACATACAAGCCTAATCTTTTAAACAATCAATACATTATCCTTTTGACATAGGCTTAAAATAAAAAGCAACATGAGCAAAACATCAAAACTAAAACTTCTAGGGAACATCTTCCAGATGTAGATTCTTCAATCTTCAACAATCTCCCCCTTTTTGGTTTTGATGAGCCAAACTCTTCATGTTGACTTTCACGATCATCATGTTGTTTTGTTTCACTTGTTTGTTTGAAATTTGAACTTGAATTTGAACCTGCATATGTCTAGAACAAAAACTTCCATACAAAGCATTATGCAGTTCTATTTCCATTTCTTTCTTATACAATACATAAACAACCATATAAACATTTAATCAGTTTCTCATGAATTTCTCCCCCTGTTTGGCTTAACCAAACCAAAAAAAACAGAGTAAACAGAGAAATAACATGATACTTATGCAACAAAAACGACAAGCACTTAATAAGACTTTCATCATATAAGCATTAAAAATGTTCAGAAGCATACAAATACTACAACTATTACAAACTTTAAGTCTGAAATATAAATCAAAGTATTTATGCAGAACAAATTAAAATGCAGTGCCTAAAATGTAATGCATAACTAAAGTTCGTCAGGGTAGGGTATGTTCATCGCATCCAGTCGTTCAGATATAGATTCAAAACAAGCCTTCAGCTCTTGATAATCTCTTCTCTGAGTTTCTCTGATGTCATCTAGCTTTGCCAGAACAGATAGCTCAAAAGTAGAAAGAGGCTTCGGCTCTTCAGCTGCTTCCTCTTCTTCAATTTGAACTTCAGGTTGAGACGGCTCTGTAGTCTCAGCAGTAGGAACATCTTCCTTTGCTATCCAACTAGCATCTGTTTTCACTAGCTTCATTATTTTCAGAGCTCTATCCTTGATATCATGAACATCTCTGGTGACCTCTCTTGCTTCACCAGTTAAGGGAACTTTATAGAACACCAATACCTTGCTTATGAACACAGCATATGGACACTTGCAGTCCATTAACCTCCTTGTCTTTAGCATTATGTCTTCTACCACATATACCCAATCAACTTGAATGTTGTTCTTAAAAGCTGCGAGCAGTGCCATATCTTCTTCACTGATTTGTGCGTGATTGCTCCCCCTTGCTGCCAGAATCCAAACAATTACATAATGTAGGAGTCTATCCTCCACTCGTAGACCTCCAGCATTATATGTAATTTTCCTCTTTTCTTTTCTTTTGTATTCTTTATCAGCCTCCCAGGCTGAAACATCCCTCAGCATACTCATAAAACACAGGGGTTCGCGTCAGGTAATCGATTAACCCAGTTGGTAATCGATTATCTCGCAACTGAAACAGGGTAATTATGCAAGTGAGTGAGTGGTAATCGATTAACCCGCGTGGTAATCGATTATCACAGTGGGTATGCATCAGAAATTGCATCAAAGTAGCAGAGGTAGTCGATTACTGAAAATTGGTAATCGATTACTGCTGTTGATTTTTCAGCAATTTCTTCATTTCTTCCAATGGTAATCGATTAACCCGATAGGTAATCGATTATCACAGAGAAATGTGTGCAGATACAGGGCATACTGTGTTTTGTGTGATTTCCTATTATGAATGCACATACATCAAGTTTAAACCTATAAGTGCTTAGCAATTTCATGCATATTCACACAATCATACTTTAATTATGAGATTTAGGATAGATTGGACTCACTAATGATACCAAGATTGGTTCTTAGCTTGAAAAATCTTTCCTTTGGTAGAGGCTTTGTAAAGATGTCAGCAAGTTGATCTTCTGACATTATGAATTTGATGTCACAGTCTCCTTTCTCTACATGATCTCTGATAAAGTGATGTCTAACTTCAATGTGCTTAGTTCTTGAGTGTAGAATAGGATTCCTTGAAATGTTAATTGCACTTGTGTTGTCACACTTCAGTGGTATGTGATCAATCTTCAAACCAAAGTCTTGAAGTTGATGTTTAAACCAAATTGACTGAGCACAGCAGCTTCCAGCAGCTATATACTCAGCTTCAGCAGTTGAGAGTGCTACACAAGCTTGTTTCTTGCTCTGCCACGATATGAGACATTCTCCAAACGTGTGGCACGTTCCACTTGTACTTTTCCTATCCAATTTACAACCAGCAAAATCGGAGTCAGAGTAACCAGTTAAAGATGGAGAAGTACCTTTAGGATACCACAATCCAACATTGATTGTGCCTTTCAAATACTTCAGTATTTTCTTTACAGCCTTCAGATGTGATTCCTTTGGTTTTGATTGGAATCTAGCACATACACATACACTGTACATGATGTCAGGTCTGCTAGCTGTTAGATACAGAAGAGATCCAATGATCCCTCTATACATTGATTCTTCAACATCTTTTCCTGCAATATCACTATCTAGATAACAATTAGTAGACATAGGAGTATTTGATATCTTACAATTCTCCATATCAAATTTCTTTAACAGTTCTTTGCTATATTTAGTTTGATGTAGAAAAATTCCATTTTTCATTTGTTTGACTTGTAGTCCTAGGAAGAAGCTTAATTCTCCCATCATAGACATATCAAACTCCTTCTGCATATTGGAAACAAATTCTCCACAAAGAGATTGGTTAGTTGATCCAAATATTATATCATCAACATAAATCTGAATCAGTAGAATATCTTTTGATTTTCTCTTTATGAAAAGAGTTTTATCAACATTACCTCTTTGAAAGTCATAAGTTAGTAGAAACTTACTCAGCCTTTCATACCATTTCCTTGGAGCTTGTTTCAGTCCATACAAAGCTTTCTTGAGCTTGTAAACATGCTTAGGTAATTTGCAGTCAACAAAACCAGGTGGTTGAGCTACATAAACTTCTTCATCAATTAAACCATTTAAAAATGCACTTTTCACATCCATTTGATATAGTTTGAAATCAAACACACAAGCAAATGCAAGTAAAAGCCTAACAGCTTCTAATCTAGCAACTGGAGCATATGTTTCACCAAAGTCTATACCTTCTTGTTGATTGTATCCTTTGGCTACTAATCTAGCTTTATTTTTAACTATAACACCTTCTTCATTTAGTTTGTTTCTGAAAACCCATTTTGTACCAATGACATTCATATTCTTATTGAAAGGAACTAAAATCCAAACATCATTTCTTTTGAATTGATTCAGTTCATCATGCATGGCCATTATCCAGAATTCATCTTTTAATGCATGTTCCACACATAATGGTTCAATTTGAGAAACAAATGCCATATCATCACTTAGAAGATTAAAAGAGTGTCTAGTAGAAACTCCCTTATTTATATCTCCAAGAATGT
Source organism: Cajanus cajan (assembly GCF_000230855.2). Lineage (NCBI taxonomy): Eukaryota > Viridiplantae > Streptophyta > Magnoliopsida > Fabales > Fabaceae > Cajanus > Cajanus cajan. The sequence goes on along the minus strand of NC_138524.1, from coordinate 51,838,143 downwards.
TATCCAGAGATAGATCTTTGGGTTTCCTCCATTCTTTGGGTAGTGATGTGTCTTCAGATGGTGTTTTCTGCTGTTGTTCCAGTTTTTCTTCTTCTTGTGTAATACTGTCACCTATCTCATCTTCATCATTAAGAGATTTTCCTTTTTCAAGGATGTTAGTTTCATCAAAAGTAACATGTATAGATTCTTCAACAGATAAGGTACTTTTGTTAAAGACTCTATATGCTTTGCTAATTGCAGAATATCCAATAAAAACTCCTTCATCAGCCTTAGCATTAAATTTTCCAAGAGTGTCTTTTCCATTATTCAGAACAAAACACTTACAGCCAAACACTTTAAAATGTGAAATGTCAGGCTTTCTTCCTTTGTAAAGCTCATATGGTGTTTTCTTTAAAATAGGTCTAATCAAGATTCTATTTAGAACATAGCATGCAGTGCTTACTGCATCAGCCCAAAAGTATTTTGGTAAACCATTTTCATTTAACATGGCTCTTGCTAGCTCTATTAGAGATCTGTTTTTCCTCTCTACAACTCCATTTTGTTGAGGAGTTCTAGGGACAGAAAAATTGTGATTAATACCATTTTCTTCACAAAAAGTTTGAAAAGATTCATTTTGAAATTCACCACCATGATCACTTCGCAAAGATTTAATTTTCAAGTCCTTTTCATTCTGAATTCTTTTTGAAATGATTCTAAAGGCTTTAAAAGCATTGTCATTATGGGATATAAATGCAACCCATGTGAATCTGGAGTAGTCATCAATGAGAACTAAAGCATAAGTGTTTCCACCTAGACTTTTGGTTCTTGATGGTCCAAAGAGATCCATGTGCAAAAGTTCCAGCGGTCTAGAGGTTGACATAACTTTCTTTGATTTAAAAGAAGCTCTAGTCTGCTTTCCCTTTTGACATGCATCACAAAGTCCTTGTTTAGAGAACTTGATCTTTGGAAGACCACTAACAAGATCTTTAGATGCAAGTCTATTTAACTGATCTGCATTTATATGTGCAATGCGTCTATGCCATAACCATGTTACATTATCATGTGATGTGAGACAAGAATTGGATGATGAATGCTCTAAGTCTAAGATGTATATGTTATTGACTCTTTTTCCTATAAGCAGGACTTCATTTGATTCCTTATCACAAACCATACAGCATTGATTATTAAAAGAGATATTGTAATTTTTGTCACAAAGCTGGCTAATACTAAGCAGGTTATATTTGAGACCTTCTACATACAGGACATTTTCAATGAGAGTATTGGAATTGTTACCAACACTGCCTGAGCCTAGTATTCTGCCTTTGTTGTTATCTCCATATGTTACAGATCCTCCTTCTTTTTCCTGTAATGAGATAAATTTGCTTTTATCTCCTGTCATGTGTCTTGAGCAGCCGCTGTCTAAGTACCACATTGATTGCTTTGCTCTCAAGCACACCTGCAACACAAGTTATTCAATTTGATTTTGGTACCCAATGGATCTTGGGTCCTGGAGAATCAGTGAGTACATAATCTAATTTCTTAATCCATTTATATTTTCCACTAGGAATGCCAAATTTCCTTATCATGCATCTGTAGTAGTTATGACCAGATTTCATACAATAGTTACATGAGTGGGAATTAATGGATTTCATAACATTAACATTCTGTTTTTCTTTATCCTTTGCTTTTAATGCAGCATACAATGTTTCACAGTTCTCACATGGTGACTTTAGTTTAGAGATATCTGAAAGTAGTTTCCTGTTATCATTCTCTAAATCAGAAATTTTGTCTCTCATGTGTGTCATTTTCTTTTTGTAAACATTATTTGATTTTTCTAATTTCTTTGCTTCAGCATACAGTTCAGCAAATGCATTTTGCAATTCATCATACGAGTCAATAGATGAGTCAGAATCATATACCTCATAATCTGAATTATGTTTGGTCATGAGACAGAGATTTGCTTCCTGATCCTCATCACTATCACTTGAAGTTGTTGAGGCATTCTCTTCCCATGCTATGTATGCTTTCTTTTTCTTTGATCTGAACTTTTGTTTCGTCTCCTCATTTTTTTTCAGGCTTGGACAGTCAGCCCTCATGTGTCCAGCTTTTCCACATTCAAAACATTTGAACTTTGGAGATGAGTTTTCATTCTTCTTGAAGGATTTCTTCTGACTGGGGAATCTCTTATTTTTGTTCTTCCTTCTCATGAATTTTCTAAAATTCTTCACCATCAGATTTAATTCTTCTTGTTCAGAACTTTCATTGCTGCTATTCTCTTCATCACTTGAGGATTCTTTTACCTTTAAGGCCAGACCTTTTGCCTTTTTATCTTTTTGTTCTTCATCAGCAATCCTTGACAGATCCATCTCATATTCTCTTAGCTTTCCAAATAACTCAGCACTTGTCATCTGAGCTAAGTTCTTTGACTCTGTAATTGCTGTGACAGTTGGTTGCCATCTTCTGTTTAGTGACTTCAGGATTTTGACATTTACTTCTTCTTCCACGAAGTCTTTCCCTAATCCTTTTAGGTGATTTATTATGTGAATGAACCTCTTTTGCATATCCATGACAGTTTCACCTTGATTCATTCTGAAGGTTTCATATTCCTGAATGAGTGTGTTCTTTCTAGCTCTTCTCACTTCTGGAGTTCCTTCATGTGTTACTTGGATTAAATCCCAAGCTTCCTTTGCTGTAGAACAAGCTGAAATTCTAAAAAATTCATCAGAATTTAGTGCAGAATGTATGATATTTAAAGCTTTTGCATCATTCTCTGCTCTTCTAATTTCACTTTGATCCCAGCTATCATATGGTTTCTCAATTTCTTTTCTTCCCTCTATCTTAGTGGGTATTTTGTAATCTGTGATTACAGCCTGCCAAATATTTCTATGAACAGATTCCATGAAAATTTTCATTCTAACTTTCCAAAAGGGATAGTTATCTCCACAAAACAATGGGGGTCTGTTTATAGAAGCACCTTCAGCAAACGGTAATTGATTACCAGCCATCTAACCTTTCTAAAGATCTAGTCTTGAATGTTTTACAAGATACAGCTCTGGTACCAATTGTTGGTCCCTACGGTTAGAATCTAGAAGGGGGGGTTGAATAGATTCTATGTTATTTTTCCTTTTCTTGTTTGCTTTCTAAATCTTTACCTAACAAATCTTGATTTTAATCAAACCTTTAAACATAAAAAGTAATTCAGAGTTATATATGCACAGCTTATCCAACAAGATTTGAATAAACACAATTAATACAAGATATGTAAAGATTGATTTTATCAATTACCAAGAATCTTTAAAGTTCAGTTTCTGCAGATAATGTTTTTCTTCATACAACATTAATCAAGAAACTTATACAAAATGTAAAGAGTGTAAGGGTTAAGAAAATCATGCACCAAGATATATACTGGTTCAGCCATCCAAAGGCCTACATCCAGTTTCAGATTTAGATACACCTCTAAATCCAGTCAAATCCACTATTGATATTCTTTACATGCACCCTGCACAAGCAATATCCAATCAATGAATTTAACAAGCAAATCTTGACACCCACAAGATTAACAAACCATTTCTTGACTCCACAAGAAACATATAACCCAAGAATATTGATCCCACAATATCCTACTTGAGAAAAACCTATCTCAAGATTTCTCTTTACACAACTCTTCCAGAGATTCTCTAATCTCAAGAGTTAAAACCATTCAAACAATAACCAAAGATCAGAAACGAGTACACCTGTTCGTGTAGATATGATCTTCAACAACGTAAACCAGTTTAGAATGAATTTTCTATATGAACTTCATCTTCTTGAATTGATCTTGCACACTTCTTTTTCCAAAAGTTGATTTTCAGCAGATATGTTCTTTCTTTCTTTTTCAGAAAATCTTTTTCTCTTTTGCAGTAATGTGTATTCAAAAAAAAAGGTCTCTCTTTTTTCGTGTGTGAAAATTCTTCTTTTTAAAAGCTTCAGTTTTAATCTTATTTAAAGACAATTTTCATGTGCAAGGAAACAGTTATTTCAGTTATATTCATAACAGAGATAATCTATTACCTGTGATGGTAATCTATTACCACGAGTTAGAATAACTGAACTAATTATTTCAGCTCCTGTTTTAATCTATTACCTAACATGGTAACCGATTAACACGATGCCAAAATAACACAAAACTCACATTTGGAACAGAGGTAATCGATTACTTTAAAGAGGTAATCGATTAACACGATCCTTTTTCCTCTTGAAATCATCAGAATCAGTTTGGTAATCTATTACCACACATGGTAATCGATTATTCCAGTATCAATCAGTTTTTCAACATGAGTCAGGTAATCTATTACCAGTTCAGGTAATCTATTCCTTAACTCAGAAAATTTCTGATGTTTTCAAGTTTTCATTTAAAGTCTCAAACACTCAGTAAATTAATACTTCATGTTCTCAACAATGAATGAAATAAGAAAAATGAGTATTATGATATTTTCACCTTCATGTTAATTACTAATTTTTAACACATAACAAACAAACACATACAAGCCTAATCTTTTAAACAATCAATACATTATCCTTTTGACATAGGCTTAAAATAAAAAGCAACATGAGCAAAACATCAAAACTAAAACTTCTAGGGAACATCTTCCAGATGTAGATTCTTCAATCTTCAACAATAGAGTCATTGTTCCTAGCTGTCCTAGGAAACCCAACCACAAAGTCCATAGTGACACTATCACACTTCCACTCGGGAATCTCCATCAGCACTAAGCTCAAAGCACTAAGCTCAAAACTAGCTGCCCTCTCAGTACCAAGCAATCCCAAAATCCTCAACAACTTTGGATCCTGTAATTGCTTAGTTCCCACCTGTCTCAAGAACTCATTAATTATGGTGATCATACCACAACTAATGTGATCTTGAACAACCTCCACCTCTAGTCTCAAATCTCTAAACTGCTCAATCAGCTCCAACTTCCTAATCATTATAGCCGACATATGAATGGATTTCCTAATCAATACATATGCTACCACACTCGCCTTCCCAGGATGATACATCAACTGGAAATCAATGTCCTTTTAGGAATTACATCCATCTCCTCTGCCTCATATTCAACACCTTCTGATCAAACGGGTACTTTAAACTCTTGTGATCACTAAATACACTGAATCTCGCACCATACAGATAGTGCCTCCACGACTTCAAGGCAAACAACACAGCTGCAAGCTCCAAATCATGAGTAAGATAATTCCTCTCATGAGTCTTAAGTTGCCTCGAAGCATACGCTACTATCCCTTCCTGCATCAACACACAGCCCAACCCCTGATGAGAAGCATCACAGAACACATCAAAATACTCACCAGTGTTAGGTAACACCAAAATTGGAGAAGTAGTCAATCACCCCTTCAATTCCTGAAAACACTGCTCACAAGCGTCCATCCAACAAAAAGCTGATCCTTCCGAGTCAGTTAAGTCAAAAGCATTACTATTCGAGAGAAACCCTCTATGAATCTCTAATAGTAACCCGTTAACCCAACAAAACTCCTGATCTTCGTAACAGTCCTCGGACGCTCCCACTGAATCACAACCTCCACCTTGGCTGGATCCACTACAATCCTCTTTTCCGATATCACATGCCCCAAATCTCACCTCAGACAATCAAAACTCACACTTGGACAGCTTGGCATACAACTACCTCTCCCTTAGCACCTCTAAAACCAACCTTAGATGCTCATGATGATCCTCCAAAGATCTAGAATACACCAATATATCATCAATGAAGACCACCACAAACCTGTCCAAGAATGACCTGAAAATCCTGTTCATGTAATCCATGAACACTGTTGGAGCATTAGTGACACCGAAACGCATCACTACGTACTCACAGCGACCATACCTAGTCCTGAAAGAAGTCTTCGGTATGTCACTCTCTTTTACCCTGATCTGATGGTATCCAGATCTCAAATCAATCATCGAAAATACTGAAGCTCCCCTCAACTGTTCCATCAAATCATCAATCCTCGAAAATGGATACTTATTCCTTATCGTCAACTTATTCAGTTGCCGATAATCAACACACAAACGAGCTCCACCATCCTTCTTTACTAACAGTACCGGACACCCCAAGGAGAAACATTGGGTCTCACCATCTTTTTTTCCAACAAATCCTCAATCTGTTTCTTTAGCTCTACCCACTCAGCTAGAGTCATCCTATAAAGAGCCACTGATATCGGTCTTGCACCCAGTACCAAATCAATGCTAAACACAATATCAAGCATAAGTGGCAATCCTGGCACATCATCTGGGAACACCTCAGAAAACTCACTAAAAAACTCAATCCCAGTGATGGCCCTCTCCGTCTCAACACTCAAGGCGACAAACAACATGAAGCACTAAACTTCATCTTTCATCAACTACTCAACCTGACCCGCTGACAACAACACCTCATCCTCTAACTGAGGAAATACCAACTCTCTTCGAGCACAATCTATAAGGATGTGATGGGCAGATAACCAATTCATCCCTAAGATTATGTCGATATCCACCATGAGCAACACAATCAGGTTCACTCGAAACCTCTTACCAAACACCTCTATCAGGAATCTCACACACATCTCCGATGTCAACAAAGAAATTGAAGCCAGAGTAGATACATACAAATCAACGTGCCATGCAGACACTAACGACCCAATCTCCCCACACAATCAACAGAAAAAAAAATGAAAGTGTGGCACCGGAATCAAACAGGAACAAAACATCCTCACCTGCTGCCTTCCCCTCCCTCTTCACCAAATCTGATGAAGTAGAAGCCACTACACCTGATAAAGAAAATTACTCTCCCCTCAACCGTAGGCCTGACTGGCCTCGGGGCACTCCCAGATGGAGTCGATGGCATCTGACAATCTTTGGAAATGTGGCCTGGCCTGCCACATCTGAAAAAAACATTCCCCGAATGGGAACAATCTCTAACCATGTGGGCTTCTCCACATCTGTAACACTGCACCGACTGTACTCCACCCTAAGGAGTAGCAGGACGAGGTCCCCTACTAACAACACCCCTCTGAGACTGAATATGTCTGTCTTAGGGTCCTCTCTACTGACCTCCCCTCCTAGATCCGAATGATCCCTCCTGAACTCTAGCAGCCTTGTCGCTGCTACTACCACCCTCCAATCTCTCAACAGTCTTTGCCTTCTCAAGCAAGGTAGAAAACTCCACTATGGACATAAGGACTATGACCCCCTTCAGCTCATACCTCAATCCCTCTGCAAACTCCCTACATCTCCAAGCCTCAGATACGGGCTGAGAGTAAAAACGAGTTAGATGCTCAAACCTCATAGCATACTCTGAAACAGACATGCTCCCCTACTACAGTCTCATTAACTCTACATCCTTAGTGTATCTAACGCTATCTGGGAAATACTTCTCCAAAAAGACCCCCTGAAGCAATCCCAATCAACAGACACACTCCTGCTCTTTAGCATCTATTTGGTGCCTCTCCACCGGTACTCAGCCTCGCCTGCCAATATACACATTGCATAGGCCAACTTCCTCTCATCAGAAGATCCCAAAACACTAAAGATCTTCTCATCTCACTCAACCACAAATCTATCACATCGAGATTTGAATCCCCCATTGAATTGAGGAGGCTAACATCTCCTAAACTCTACTAAATCTCTCCCATCCTGAGAGACCGCCGGTCTAGCTGCCTCAACCGCAGCTTTACCCGCCTCCATCTGAGCAAAGTGAGCACTTTGCTGCTGCATCACCATGGCCATCATCTCCATAGCCCTAGCGATCTAATCAAACTAGGGCCTCACTATACTAAAATAATTCAAACATTCTTTTACTAACACTTCACCACTACAACTCACCAAAATTAACACATATTAGAGATATGACACAACAGAAACCTAGAAGGATCACTCCCCACAGAGTATCCCAAAAGACTCGATCGGCTCTGATACCATAAAAGTGTAACGACCCGCCATGGTCTCTATACTTAGTGGAATCGCACTACTGCTAGTGAAACTAAGAGAAATATTAAACTGGATAACTCATACATACATGTACAAATAAAAATGAAAATAACTAAGTTTCTGGTTATAAAATAGAACTCCATATATGTATAGCCATCCCAAAAATAATATTCCCTAGTGCCGGTCAAGCACAAACAAAACCGTTACCCAAAATGGTAACCCTAACACGAGGATCAAACTCCCTGTCTCATAGCGGTCACCTCAACTCCAAGCTAGCCCTGACCTACTCCCATACCAAGTATGATCATCGCAGTTCCACCACATGGAAACAGAAGGGTAAGCTAGAAATTACAAATCAATCATACAAGTATAGAATAAAATCTATACTACACATCATCCAACTATCAATCATGCATAAAATACAATCCACCAATCATGAAGTCAAACACCATACTTCATCATACTAATAATCATGCAATAAATGCATCTCATGACAGATATCAATGCATATCAATCATCTAATGCGTCATCACGCATACACCTAGGAGATCTCCATAACAATAGAGTTGTATAAGTGACATTCCATCCTACCGAAACCACCCCAACCATTTTCACACCCAATGCGCCCGCTCGGTCACAGCTAAACAGGATATAATCCTCACTCGGGTTTACTCGGATGATGTCACTTACACAATTGGAAGTCCAGATCCACTGTCAGGTATAGCATAGTTGGGTACGGGCTTACCACGACCTTGGCATGCATAACCAAGTCAATTGTGGAGTTCGCCCACTGACTATCCGCAAGGATCCACGCACCTTCCCGAGTACTTGGTTAAGGGAATAACCCTCGAGCTCATACCCCGCTCCAACACTAGCTAAGGACTTAGAGGAGACTCACCCAACCCAGTGGCCTATCTGAGCACCACTCTCCCAAATCCAGTGGCCTCCCTGAACACCACTCTCATATATCAGTGGCCTATACAAGCACCACTCTCAAGAGACTCTATGTGAGCTCTTCCAGTTCGAAAATATTTTTCCTCTCCTCAAGTCCTAGGTTAGACTCATGCCATAAGGCACCACATGCAATTATGCATCATACATGGTCTGCCCACCATCATGATCAACAATCATACACATGTCATAAGACATCACATGCAATAATGCATCATACATCATAAATGATCTACCCATCATTATGATCAATAAACATACTCATATGAACATATACACATGTCATATCATATTCAAACATTCATACGTATCATCACAAAGCATACATATGAATCATACCTCACCATACATCATATATCATGCATACATGATCTAAAACTTCAACTTTAAACATGCATAAGCATCAATTTAAATCAATTATTTATAAACATATTCACGCTCGGCGCAGCCTGAGCTCGCCCAGCCTAATTCCAATCTGAGAGTCCTAAAACTCATCCACACCCGGCACGTTCAACTCACGCTCGGTGTCCTTGAGACAGAGACTCCTAAGAGTCTCCACGCCTGACGCAACCAAATCACGCCTGACCCAACATCCAACCCAAGAGCCCTAAGCTCTTTCACGCCTGGCGCACTCAACTTGCGCCCGGCCTAAACCCCGGTCAGAGAGTTCAAAACTCTCATCCAAACTAACAAATTCAGCCACATGCAAACACAAAACACAATGCATAGGCTCCATACGACTCAAAATAAACTTAAATCTCACATGCATCCAAATTATGCATCAAAATCCTCCTTTTTTCTCAAAACCCCAAAAATGAGATTTTCTTCAATCCATCTATGGATTCTCAACATTCATGCACCTATTGAGTTTCTAAACTCACATGCAACCTAAACAACAAACATTCTAGCTTCCCTCACCTGAAGATTGGCTCAAAACAGCCAATAATTGAGAAGAAGTAGAATTCCCTTCCGAAGTTCAACCCGGAACTTCAATCCTCCCAAAGCAAGCTTCCTAGTTCAGAGTCCTTCTCTCTAAAACTTCTCTCTAAAAACTCGTTCTCCTCAACTGCCCCCAACCCCTATTTATAGAAGTTTCGGAGTGGCCAGAACAGCCTGTTCTGAATATGGAACGGCCCGTTCTGCACCCCTTCATCATGGGCAAAAATCACATTCAGAACGGCCCGTTCTGAAATCAGAATGGCCCGTTCTGGAACTCATCTAGAACGGCCCGTTCTCCATCCAGAACGACCCGTACTCCCCTCTAGAACGGCCCGTTCTCCATCCAAAACGGCCTGTTCTCCAACCAGAACGACCCGTTCTCCAACCAGAATGGCCTGTTCTCAACCACAAATTACAGGCCAATTTAATAGCTTGGAACGGCCAGTTCTAGATTGGGAACGGCCCGTTCTAGGCTACTAAATCACCTATATCTTTTTTTTAACTACGTTACAGTTTGGAACGGTCATTCCAGTCTAGGCAATTGTGTGTTAATCTCACTTCTGGAACAGGCCGTTCCAATTTCAGAACGGGTCGTTCTAGTTAAAAAATTAACATACAACGTTCAGATCCAGAACGGGCCGTTCCAATTTTGGAACGGGCCATTCTGGAAACCCTTCTGATGCCTATAAATAGACAACTTGGGCACAGTTCTCAAGGCTCCAAATTTCGTCCAGACTCCTTAGAGCTCAAAATTTCTCTCTTTTTCTCTCTTTCTCTTTTGTATTTCTTGAGATTTTGTGAGGCATATTGTAGTGTGAAAGGTTTCCACAAAGCACTTAAAAATATCCCTATTTTGAAGATTCAATAGAGCTCATTCAAGAGGTATTTCAATTAATCTTTTTCTCTCTTTTTATTTTATTATCCATAATAAATATTGTTATAATAAAAACAATCATGTAGACATTTTAGGGTTAATTGTATAATTTAAATTTCAAGCATGTAAATAATTATTAATACACGGGATCTAATATTTAATTTATTAATTCTTATCACGTTAACTTCATCATAGGGTACCGATTGAGGGCGCTGTAGGGGTGCTTAATACCTTCCCTACACGTAACCGACCCCCGAACCTAATTCTGGTTATCAAGGCCATTATTGGATTCTTTTTTTAAAAGACCTTTTCTTTTTCCAATGTTTTGAGTAAAACATTGGTAGCGACTCCATGAACCTATTTTCAAAACCATTAATTAAGGATTAGTCTAGTGTCCGGGCATTCCCTAATTGATGAGATCTTTAAAAGGATGTCTAAACCATAGGTCGCGAGATCGGGAATTTTTGGGTTGCAATAGATGGAGACTCCACTGGGACGTTTAAAGAGGGTCAGGCCCATTTAATTGATGAAGTTAATAAAATAAAAATAATAATTTAAATATTTTCCCCTTTACTTTAATAAAGATCTTATTTGTTTGGCTTTAATATCTATTTTTTTGTTTAAATTCTGCACCTGTTTGAATAAAATTGTACATAATCCTTTGCACACAACAGTTCCCCGTACACCCAGGGGCATGAGGGTAATAAACATATGGAGTGGTTGACGTACAACCGGCCCAAGTTTGGCCTTGGAGCCTTGTCGGAAATCACACTCAAGGTGATAACCGGTTACTCTAGCCCGAAATACTGCGATAGACCTTAGAGTTTGCCAGGTGACGGGGACAGAGATACTGGGTCCCTATAATGGGGGCACCTTGGGGGCCTTAAGACCAGTGAGATTAGAACTGTCCTATACAATGCACTTTTCTTGTAAGGACCACAGACCAAGGATTTAAACGTGACTGTTCGCGGGTGTACATTTGTTTGAGCATATGTGTGTTGCATTTGTTTGTGTTTATTTATTTCAAATGGATAAGAATTACAAACAAATAAGATATTAATAAAAAAAATATGATAAAAAAATTTAACTCCCTTCTATATACCCAAACCTCAGCATCATATAGGATAGTCTATTTCAAAAAAAGAAGAAAAAAAAAACAACAACAAAAAAAAAAATATACAGCAAAAATCATGCATCATAACCTTAGTAAAAAAATGATAAAATTTAGGCAGAAAATAAATATCATGCATCTTTTAGTTTAACATATACATTCATTAGAAAATGGAAGGCACGTAGTATGCAAAGATTTTTGAGAAAGGAGGACATTCTAAAGTAAAGAATCGGGTGCCCTTATACTAAGGAGACCTACTAGACTTTGGACTCTCGTCATCCTTTCAATAGAAGGCAAAGTCTACATCTTCTCAGACTTCTTCCAATCTAGAAAGATGTCATTCCTCAACTCAAATAGGAGATTATTTGAAACTTCGAAAAGGAGGCATGCAAAAAGGAAATTGAAGCAAAAAAAAAGAGAGAAAAAGAATTTGCTTCAAAAGAACATAGTTTGGGAAGCTAAAGAAAACTTCGCTGATGAACAAGAAATCATGAACTTAGGGAGCTTGAAAAAATTGATAATAAGCATCCTTACACCTCTAATTCATTATCAAATCACTCCAAACTGCATCTTTCTTCTCTGACTCATCAACCTCGTCAATAAAGATGAAAATTTTTGCAATCACCAAAATAGTGGGGAACCCGAAGATCCTATTGATAGTTACTTCTGATGGGAATAACAAGAAGAGAATCTGAGAAGAAACGGAGACTAATTGCAAATCAACGAACGAGCAAGCATGTCTATAGGGATATCATTCAAGCATGAGCTTCTGTATCTTGCAACAACATCATCAAAGTGCACCGAAAGATCTTGTACAAAGAATGTTCTCTAAACAAACAAATCAATGAGAATGATATTTGTTGAATTTCTCAATCATCTTTGCATTCTATTTTGCACCTCATATAGATAACATGTCTTTTTGGTAAATAATAAATAAGAATAAAAAGGAAAACCTAACCTGTGCGTGTTAATCAAATAATGAGATCACTGGTAATCAAGTGCAAACTTGATACATCAAATTGGAAGCACTTAAAAACCAGTAATTATGCAAGAAGACTGAGGGGCATAACACGCCCAAATTGACGATTCAAACACCGAGAGCTCCCCATGCGGAAATGACAATTGTTGGGATAAGAGGAATGATCAAGAATGGATGAATCCTTGCTTCTAGGGAATTACAAGACAAAATCCAATTGAAGAATAAAGGCATTGCATGACAAAAACCCGCTAGGACGAAAACCCGTAAAGGGCGTCTTAGGCAAAAATTAGGGTAAAGGAATCAAAATCCCGATAGGATAGATCCTATGCAAAAGTTAGGGATATATATATATATATATATATATATATATATATATATATATATATATATATATATATATATATAAAAGGCAATGCCTGCTCAAGTTGAAAACCGAGAGGCGGCTTGAGTATTCCCTTTAGAAAGCAAGAATTCATAAAGGTTTCACTCCGAAGTCGAAACACCCACATTCAAGCAAGTGGGAATGTGTTCCTAACGTAGTTCAACCAATCATCATCCATGACTCTCTAGGGGGCAACCTCCTTCTATCTCTCTGTGTATGAATCACGAACTCGAGGCATGCCCGGGCTGCGAGCTTTGCTAAAGGGGCACGTGTAAATTGGAAATACTGTTTTAAATGCCATAACATTCTTTCATTTCTCTTCTCCCTTTAAATATTCACTCTAGGCCTCATCCATTAACCCTTAATAAACAAGATGTATTTGCGACAAAGATGTTACTCAATAATAGCATGGAAAGGATAACAAGTGAATAATCAGGAGTCCAAACATGACTGGGCGTCCCATACAAATGTTGCAAAAATGAAAGCCAGGTAGAAACCCACTAAGGGGGGTTACGCAAAATTAGGGCAAGATCTGCTAGGGGCTCACATTCAAAAACGGCAACCTAGGCAAAAGTAAGGATCAAAAGAAAAATGTATGCTAGGAAACACATCCAAAGTGACCTAGGAAAAAGTTAGGACGTTAAAGCAGTGACCTGAGTTGAAAACCGAAAGGCGGCTCAGGAGGGATCATTTAATCAGAGCATGACCCCAAGTCATCACACCACTTTCCAAAAAGGCTAAAACACAATGATAGCTTCTTTGTAGCAAATATGCTTTGTTTAATAACCCTAAACACCAAAGCCCACCTTGGCCAGCCATTCTTCTAAAAAACCCTTTTGGAAAAAGCATCCATTCTACCAACCCTTCTAAAATAAAATACAAACATCCATTCTTCTAAAAAAACCCTTTTGGGAAAAACATTCAGTCTAACAACCCTTCTGAAAAAATAAAAACATCCCTTCTTTCTTTTCTCTTGACCCTTATGGCATTAAAATGGTACCGAAAATATACACGGAGAGTGCACAGTGAATACTCACAGAGGAAAGATCGAGATGTCCCTGAACGAAGTTGGGAGACGCTTGACTACACATCGACTAGATAATCAAGGAGCCACTCAAACCTTGAGTTCAAAAGAACATATCCCGGCGATAATCACAAACGACATGGATAAAAAAGGAATCGTCAACATTAACCTTAACGCGCACAGGTTAATTTCCCTACATTAAAAAAAAATTGAATTGCAGGTTTAGGACTAAACACATGAGCATAAATGCATCGCATGCATATGAGGTAGGGGCATATGGAAGGGCGTTACACAAAAAAAATGGAATGAATAAAAGAATCATTCCTGTCTTGCATTTTCATTGCATCCATGCATCCATGCATTCTACTTGCTATGGGTCATAAGGACTCATCAGGACAAAACACTCGTAAAAGCTCAATAGCCAAGCATGAGTCAAAGCGGTGTAAAATGGCAACCCCAAGTGATTCTATGTGCCCACTAAGCAAAGACATATCAATAGTGGAATAGAATGGACTTAACCAAATAAGCAAACCCATAAGCATGAAGAGGACATCGTGCCCTACTCCTCAACTGAATGAAGGATGATCCAAGAGAATACCAAGACCAGGAATGACTTCCCTCACCACACTCATGACCACCTTTTTATAATGTTTTCCCCAACAATTTCAACCATTGAACTCTTATTCTTCTGTACCCCTTACCATACCTTCATTTCCACCGCAATCGTCCCTCTCCTTCCCCTAGGTACCACCTATTTTCATATCCCAAAATCCATTCATCGTCCCAATACCTTTACCTTTTTCCTAGAATCTTTCGTCTCCACCTCCATTTCCCCTTCTTGTCTCTTCCATAGGCCCCTTCATTGCCCATCGACATTCCATCTTCCCACCCCTTGGGTACATTCCTTCATACTACTCAACACCCTTTATACTCTACCAATCTTTGCAATTCTAAACTATAGTTAGCGATGTTTGATGACCAAAACCCACTTGACTAGCTTTTTCAAGCTAATAAATATTTTATGTTTTATCAAGTCCTTTGGGTGCAACGTGTGCCTATTGCAAATTTCTATATGTGTGGTGATGCTCTAGCTTGGTTCAAATGGATGTTTTACAATTAGCAATTGGGTGATTAACTTTCGTTTAGTCACACCTTGGAAATTTGTTTTGCCCCTTTTTCATATGAAAATCATTAGACAACCTTATACAAATTGAAATATACAGGTGATATTATAGATTATCAAGCTTCTCTTGAAAAATAGAATAATTTGGTGTTTGGTTTAGACCTAGTTGCTATTCAAAATTATTTTATATCTGGCCTTACCCTAGAAATTCAAAAAGAGTTAGCCATTTTGATACCTCACACTGCGTCATAGGGTATTGGTCATGTTAAATTAGCAGAAGACAAACTTAAGGATTAGCGCCCCAAACCCAATTGTTCTCCTGCCTAATTTCCCACCTCCAATACTTTCGTCCCTCCTAAAACCCCATACACCAACCCAACCCAAACCCCTACAGCCTTTCTTCCACTACATTGTCCATAAAATACCTCTATACCCAACAAATGCAAGAACACCGTGCTGCTAGTTTATGTTACAATTGTGATGAAAAATTATTTCCAAGACATAAATGTTCTTCTCCTTGATTCATCCTTTTGCTACATGATGAGGTGGACCCCCTACTCCTGATTCACCACATAAATATATGGCTTTACTAGATGATCCACCCCTCCATTTTCATTTATCCCCTAGGGCACTCATGGGTTTACCATCTCCTCAAACCTTAAAATTCCTAGGTCACCATTAATGGACGAGCGGTCATGGTTTTAATTGACACAAAGAGTTCTCACTATATAATCCAACCTCGCTTAGCTAAACAATTACACTTATCCACTCAACTTTACATTTTAATGTGATGGTTAGTAATGAAGCTCATATTTTCTATCAGGAATACTACCCATAGTTTCCTATTTCCTTCCAACAACACATTTTTTAGGTCCCTCTTGATGGAAATCTAATCCCCAAGGATCCATTTGGAAGAGGTAAGACCAAGAAAGGTGAAGGATGATCCAAGAAGGTTCACCCATGAAGACCATTGGGCCTTTAATTAGGTCCATGGTTAGGAAGCTAGAGGAGACTTCTAAAGAGGAGGTGCTCAAAGACCTTTGCTCATCATGAGCATTGATTATAGTTCCTCTTATTAGTCTCTTAAGTTTCCATTGTACATACTTGTATAGTTGTTTTCTTGTACCTTGTATATAGTAGATACTTGTATAGGTGTATTTTTGCCTTTGTATTTGTGAGGCACTTTATTTCCTTTTTAGTAGCTATTGTATATTGTTTCTAGGGTAGGTTACTTGGACACTTGGACTCCATTTAACCTAACCTAGAAATACATTCTTTTCTTAGTTTTCTAGTAGTAGGATTGGGAGTGGCATTAGCAAGCTAGAGAGTGCCATTAGCAAGCTAGAGAGTGTTACTAGCAATTTAGCCAAAAGGTGGTCCTAGGCTAAAATTTACATATTGGACTCATTTTACTCCTAATTTTTCATAGATTTGATTTAGCTAGGTTCCATTCACATTGGATGAACCTAACTAAACCAAATTAACAATTTCAAAACCGGTTGGAGTAAATTAATTCCAAAGAGCCACCCACCTAGATGTGTTCACACTTGTGTTCACACTTGTGTTCACACTTGGCCAAATTGCTTGGTTCTTCTCAAGCTTAGAAGCTTGAAGCACAAGCTTCTCCTTAGCTTGCTTACTAAGCAAGCTAAGTGAGTAGCTTGCTCTCCAAGCCTCTAGACCATGGATGGTTAGCTAGACCTTACCATGGTTCCTAGTGAACCATGGTTAAGACTAGCTTGCTCTCCAAGCTTCCTACTCCTATATTTTCGTTTTTCCTTCATTGTAAAACACTTTTGATGTATTGAGAATTCATTTTCTGAAATTGAGTTCAGATTTTCTCTCTTCCAAAAGTCCCTAAACCTCTTTGAGTGCATCCAATTCTCTTATCCCTTCCATAGAAGAGTGTGGTGAGAATTGAAGGGGCTTATCTCTTCTTCAAGGAGTGGCGCCTCTTGGGAGAGTTTCTCCACCCACCGTGGTGGTCATAAGGCCTCCTCCTCCATAGGAGACCTTAATCAAGCATAGGAAGAATCAAGGAGTTCAAGATCTAGGGAGGAGCTTGAAGGAAACTCAACATCAATCCGGGTCTCCAACAAGTCTTCCATCATTTGGTATCAAGAGCTAGGTCTCCTTGGTAAATTCGTTCCTATGCTTCTTTGTCTTGTTTTGTTCGTCCAATATCATCTTGTTATGTGTCTTTGCTGTTCTTCCATGTATTTCCTTTTTGAGTCTTGTGTTTGTGTGCCTTGAGTGGTTCTTGTGTCACAACTATAAATCTATAGAACACACTCACTTTGTCTTGCTTTTCTTGATTCATTTTATAATTTCTTGTGAATCAATCTTTGTATATTCCCTTAGGTATTCTTTGTATGTCTTTTTAATTGTTTTAGGACTTCTTTTATCTCCCTTTGGACTCCTATAAATTCGGACTAAAAAGAAACTCCTAAAAAGAAACAAGATTACAAGCTTTTTACATTTCTTAATCTACTAGTTTTGTCTTAGAGTCATGTGTAGTTCTTTTACTTGTCATTAAATCCTTGTTGTGCCTTTTTCTTTTTGAATCTTAATGTGTTAACCTCTGTTCCTATATTGTGTCATTGCTGGTTGAACATTAAATAAATCTTAGTGTGCTCATAAAAGATTCCAATGCATGTTATTAGACCTAACATGTTCTAGAGTCAATTTTTGTGAACTTCTTTTGCTAATAGTTTCTTAGCAATTTGTGACCAGCAATTCCTTGTGTGTTTTGTGCTTGTTTTGACAAAAGAAAACAGAGGTAGAAGTGTATTGAAAACGAAAATTAAAGTGTACAAAAGAAGTTAACAAACTAGTACAAAAACTAGTAACATTTTGTGTTGAAATTTTTGACTAGTACACTTACACTTCTACTCTTCTTGTTCTTCTTTTCTCCACCACTTGGAAACCTCTTTATTAATTGTTTGGCCTCTGTTTGAAGTGCTTACTCACTGTATTGAAAGAAAAGAAAGAAAGAAAAGAGACAAAAATAGAAAAAAAAAAGAAAAGAAAACAAAAGAAAAATTCTAGAAAAATCAAAGTGAAAACTAAACAAATTTTGTAGCACTTGGCCTTGAATTTTTGTGAGGTTTGCTTGCTGTCCAGTGGTTGGAAAAAGACCTTTAAACCTTCAAAACAATTGCACAAATTTTATTTTAATTTTTGTAATCCATTCTAGTGCCATTCTTAGGTTTAATCCTTCGTGTGCTAGCCTTTGAAATTTGCCTTTATTTGTTGCTTTGTGTCTTCTTGGCTCTCTTTGTTTTGTCACACTAATTCCTATTAGAGTATAGCCTTTTCTAAATTGTGCTTTTCAGTTTTCATTCATTGGCCTCTATTCTCTCTTGTTTGGTTGTTATTCCTTGTGAGACATAATTTTTCTTCAAGCCATCACACTTGGAAGGAAGGCTTAATTGAGACATATTGGATCATCTCAAAGGAGTTTATACTTGAAGGAGATTGAGGTTACAATTGGAGACAGATTTGGAGACAAAATTGGTGACGGATTCTAAGAAATTAGTGACGGATTTGGAGGGCTTGGTGAAGGCTTGGAGGAGACCAACTTGGGACGTTTTCACTTGACTTCAAGGCTGTTCCAGACCTGTCCTAACTACTCTTGGAGGAGATTCTTCAAGAAGATTTTGATTTGGTTTAGTTTCCTTGTCTAGTAACTCTTAAACCCTACCTTGGGTTAGTTTTGTGTAATTTTGCTATTGTATACAAACCTACATTTAGGAGTGGTTGTTTGGAACATTGTTTAAGTTCCACCACTTCCTAAATAGTTCTAAATAAAGACTCATAGCTTCGTTTAGTACTTGTGGAAGGGTCCCCAAAGGCTTTAAGTGCCATTTGGGATTCCATTAGGACACGCCTAGCTTTATTGCTTTCATAATTCGTTTAGACTTGTGGAAGTGTCCCAAAAAGCTTCAAGTGCCACTTGGACTTCCACATTAGGACCCTACGACTAATATATGCTTTACTTGCTTTCCATTTACTTGTTTAGCTACTAAGTTCGTTTTAGAAGGCTTCCTTGCCTACTAGGGGTTTCGTGCACACACACACAACTACTTTGCTTACTTGTGTGAAAATTTGTTTTGTAAGAAAAGTATAAGGGGGTTTAGTAATTTCCACTTGAAAAGGCTTGGTTATTAAGTGGCTCCTTGTAGCTCACCTCCCTTGATAGTGCAACTTGTATACTTAGACCTCCAAAGTACTTAGTATTACACCAAAAAGAAAAACTCTTTGTGAAAATCTTTATCACTCACTTTGCAAATTCTTTTAAAATTTGTGAAAACCTTTTCTCTTGCAAAAATGAGTGATCATTCTCATGATAGTAGTGTGCATGGTAAATATTCTCCTAAGAGTCATAAAAGCACTAAAGATGAGCTTAGAAAACTTACGGAATATATTAGGAGAAAAGAAATCAAAAAAGAAAAAAACAATGAAACCATAAAAGAGTTGTTGAATAAGCTTATGGTGGGGGGTGAGACTAGCAAACCCCATGCCAATAAGGGTCATGGACCTTCTAGGTCCCATAAACATAAATATGAAACACCATGTGAGGGTGATCTATTAAATGCCCAAAGGTTATTAACCAACCAATTAAAAGAACAAGATCAATCACAAGGAGAGAACCTTTTTCATTCTAGATGCAAAATTTTCAAGAAAACATGTTCTCTCATTGTTGATAGTGAGTCTTGTAACAATTTTGTAAGTCAACGGTTGGTTGATAAACTTAACTTAACTACTATAGCCCATCCTAAATCTTATAAACTTCAATGGCTTAATAAGGATGGACCTATAGAAGTTAAGGAACAAGTAAGTGTGCCTTTCTCCATTGGAAAATACCAAGATGAAGTTTTTTGTGATGTCATTCCAATGGATACAAGTCACATTCTACTTGGAAGGCCATGGCAACATGATAGAAAAGCCATTCATGATGGTGTTAGCAACAAAATTCGCCTAGTCCATCTAGGCAAGAAACATACTTTGATTCCTCTTACACCTTCCCAAGTGTTAGAGGATCAAAAAGTCATGAAAAAGAAATTTGAGGAAGAAAAAAGAAAGGAAAAATTAGAAAAAAAACAAAACCTCTTAAGTCTTGAGAAGGAGGGAGGGAAGGTTATAGAGTTGGAAGGAAGTGTCCCTTCCAAAGAAGTTGTTCCTAGAAGTCAATTTTCAATAAATCATGAACAACCTCTTTACCTTCTCAATACAAAAAAGACACTACTCTTGGAAAAGAGTAAGGAGGATGGTGTCTCCTCCAAAAATTTTATGCAAAAGGAAAGTCACTTTTTAATTCAAAATGATGGCAAAAAGACTTTTCTTCTTCATAAAGATTTTAGCTCTTTTCCTACTGCTGCCACAACCTTAGAGCTTAAGATCCACAACCTAAATATTTTTGAAAATAATGGATCTCAAGTTCTTAGTCTTGTGAAGAAGAAGTGGACTTCACCTAGTTCTACTTCTTATGCTACTACTTTGGTGGTGCCCAAAGTAGACAGCCATTGTCTATTTAA
Organism: Cajanus cajan; assembly: GCF_000230855.2. Classification (NCBI taxonomy): domain Eukaryota; kingdom Viridiplantae; phylum Streptophyta; class Magnoliopsida; order Fabales; family Fabaceae; genus Cajanus; species Cajanus cajan. The sequence goes on along the minus strand of NC_138524.1, from coordinate 51,817,287 downwards.
GACTTCTCTTACTTTAGTTGTTCTAATAAAGCACCCAACCTTTGGTTTATATTGTTTATTAGATACATCTCATAGTGTCTTATTTTCTACTTTTGATCTTAAGGGAAGTTCAAACTTCTTTGAACTTAATTTTACTACTTCCCTTCAAGACCAAATTAGATTCTATGACTTTTCTAAACTTTTTACACCCTCTTCCATGATGTATCTAACATATAATATGATCAAGGGTTGTCTAGGTAGTTTCCTTATTATATTCACTTTATTTTCTTGTAGAAGCCTAGGTTACTACATAGGGTACTTTAGGCAAGATATCTTAGTATGTAGGAGTACTTCACTAATTTCTTATAGTTTTAGTACTTTAACATTTTTAGGATTTAGTTTTACACTTAGACTACACTATAGTGAGGATCCTATTCTTATGCTTAGAGAACCCATCCATCCAAGTCTAAGAACCCTTGGTAGGACTATAGAAGGGATTCCTCACAGGGTGCACTTTCCACATGTATTATATGCATATTTTATTACTAATGCTTTGCTTCTTATTTTTGTAGGTGATGCTATCCTTGTGGAAGGACCACGAGATTTGAGGACAAATCCTTTCGAAGGGGGAGGGTATGATGGAAATCTAATCCCCAAGGATCCATTTGGAAGAGGTAAGACCAAGAAAGGTGAAGGATGATCCAAGAAGGTTCACCCATGAAGACCATTGGGCCTTTAATTAGGTCCATGGTTAGGAAGCTAGAGGAGACTTCTAAAGAGGAGGTGCTCAAAGACCTTTGCTCATCATGAGCATTGATTATAGTTCCTCTTATTAGTCTCTTAAGTTTCCATTGTACATACTTGTATAGTTGTTTTCTTGTACCTTGTATATAGTAGATACTTGTATAGGTGTATTTTTGCCTTTGTATTTGTGAGGCACTTTATTTCCTTTTTAGTAGCTATTGTATATTGTTTCTAGGGTAGGTTACTTGGACACTTGGACTCCATTTAACCTAACCTAGAAATACATTCTTTTCTTAGTTTTCTAGTAGTAGGATTGGGAGTGGCATTAGCAAGCTAGAGAGTGCCATTAGCAAGCTAGAGAGTGTTACTAGCAATTTAGCCAAAAGGTGGTCCTAGGCTAAAATTTACATATTGAACTCATTTTACTCCTAATTTTTCATAGATTTGATTTAGCTAGGTTCCATTCACATTGGATGAACCTAACTAAACCAAATTAACAATTTCAAAACCGGTTGGAGTAAATTAATTCCAAAGAGCCACCCACCTAGATGTGTTCACACTTGTGTTCACACTTGTGTTCACACTTGGCCAAATTGCTTGGTTCTTCTCAAGCTTAGAAGCTTGAAGCACAAGCTTCTCCTTAGCTTGCTTACTAAGCAAGCTAAGTGAGTAGCTTGCTCTCCAAGCCTCTAGACCATGGATGGTTAGCTAGACCTTACCATGGTTCCTAGTGAACCATGGTTAAGACTAGCTTGCTCTCCAAGCTTCCTACTCCTATATTTTCGTTTTTCCTTCATTGTAAAACACTTTTGATGTATTGAGAATTCATTTTCTGAAATTGAGTTCAGATTTTCTCTCTTCCAAAAGTCCCTAAACCTCTTTGAGTGCATCCAATTCTCTTATCCCTTCCATAGAAGAGTGTGGTGAGAATTGAAGGGGCTTATCTCTTCTTCAAGGAGTGGCGCCTCTTGGGAGAGTTTCTCCACCCACCGTGGTGGTCATAAGGCCTCCTCCTCCATAGGAGACCTTAATCAAGCATAGGAAGAATCAAGGAGTTCAAGATCTAGGGAGGAGCTTGAAGGAAACTCAACATCAATCTGGGTCTCCAACAAGTCTTCCATCACCATAAATGTTCTTCTCCTTGATTCATCCTTTTGCTACATGATGAGGTGGACCCCCTACTCCTGATTCACCACATAAATATATGGCTTTACTAGATGATCCACCCCTCCATTTTCATTTATCCCCTAGGGCACTCATGGGTTTACCATCTCCTCAAACCTTAAAATTCCTAGGTCACCATTAATGGACGAGCGGTCATGGTTTTAATTGACACAAAGAGTTCTCACTATATAATCCAACCTCGCTTAGCTAAACAATTACACTTATCCACTCAACTTTACATTTTAATGTGATGGTTAGTAATGAAGCTCATATTTTCTATCAGGAATACTACCCATAGCTTCCTATTTCCTTCCAACAACACATTTTTTAGGTCCCTCTATACTTCCTTCCAATTAAGGGGACTGATTTAGTTCTGAGTCTAGCTTGGTTACGCACCTTAGGTCCTGTTCAAGTTAATTTTTCTATTCCTTCATTCATGTTCAATCATCATTTTTTGCCTATTACAATTGTGGGCAAGACCCTACATACCCCTATTAAAGCCTATTTTCACCAAGTTTTCCAATTACTTCACCAATATTCCATTGCATCTTTCCATCTAGTGACTATAACCCCTTCCCATACCCCACAAATTTCCCCTATCCTACCCATCACATCTTCACCATTTCCTCCCTCATCCTTTCAACATGGATTATCCATCCTCCTTCAAACCATTTCTGTAACATCCCGAATTTTTCTACTAATACTACGAATAATTATTATTTATTTTTGTATTTATGAAGATTATTTCCTTATAATTATTTTAATTAATTAAAAGGGTTTGATTGAATTTTTAAAGGTTTTTAATAATAATCATTTATGAAAATTATTATTTTTATAATATTATTAATTATGATATTTTTTTATAATTATTATTTGAAGAAAATTATGTTTTAAAATTGTATTGATATTTTATTTTAATTTGATATATATATATATATATATGTTATTTATTTATTAACTACTAATTCTGGATTTTCATAGCCCCGGAACGGGCCGTTCCAGTTTTGGAACGGGCCGTTCCAACTCGAGTATGATGGGTGAAATTTCAACCTAGAACAGGCCGTTCCACTTTGGGAACGGGCCGTTCCGGATGTGTTTTTAAAAGAAAAAATATTAACTCAGAACGGGCCGTTCCACCTTGAAACGGGTCGTTCCGAAAACCCTAGAACGGGCCGTTCTGGTTTTGGAACGGGCCGTTCTTGGAGAGGCTTTTGTACGTGTTCTACGGGCTCAGAACGGGCCGTTCCGGATTCGGAACAGGCCGTTCTGGCCGCGGCCTGATACCTATAAATAGAGCGTTTTGCACTCTCTAAAATGCATTTTTTTCATTTTCTAATCTTTTTCCTCCTTTCTCTCTGAAGACGAAGTGGAACCTAGAGGGGGCGACCAACAAGATTTGGCTCCTACTTATCGAGGTAAGGGGGGAGTGAGAAACCTTGCTCTAGGTGTGGGATTGTATGCTGGGTAGTGGGATTGACCCCCAATTCTATGTTTGTTCTATTTTTGTATGCTCATGTATGCGGGATTTCTCCCAATTGTATCTGTTTTGCTTATTATTTTTCTTATATGCAATTAATTGTATGATTTGAGATCTCTATGGGTTCCTATGGGAAACCCTATGAGAAACAGACAAAATAGGAATATTTTCTGATTTTGCTATCTGATTGCTCTATTATATTCCTTGTTGAATGTAATGTGTAAGTATGTGATTAATTTTGAGAATAAATGTTTTGATATGATTTAGAGTGCTCTGTGGGTTTCTACAGGAAATCTTATGAGAAAACAGGCAAAATATAAATGTTTTCTATTTTGCTTTTTGAATGTTCTATTACGTTCCTTGTGTGATGTATAGTGTAAATATGTATTTAATTTTATAAATAAACAACTTTTGATATAAATTAAAGTGCTCTGTGGAGGCTTTATGAATATGATGAGATAATGTGAAATGTGATTGAGACATGAGATATGAAATGTGATGACGAAATGTGATGATGTGAAATGACCATGGGAAATGATAATGTGATATGAGAATGCATAGAGTCGTGATTGACATGCATCATTTGCATAAGTGTTTTAAGGGTACGATATGGAATACACCGCCAGAAAAGGTCCCCTAGTGTAAAAGCTTTGGGGATTAGTCCTTGGGGATAGCTCGGTTTGGAAGTCCCAGTCTCGCCCATTGTGCGCATGGGATGTATCTTGCGCGGCTTAGCTATCCCGACGAGACTCTGGTAGTATATCCTTCTAGTGAGAGTGCGCAGAGGGTGTGACCCGGCATGTACTCCTAGACTACTCTTCGTGTATTGCTAGCGGCAATATGCCATGTGATGTTTTACTGGCGCCACATGCATGATAATATGTAGTATGTGTCCATGCATATGCATTCTTAATGTTATATGATAAAGTGATGGTTTATGTCTTGGATGAGTGTGATGTTATTATTAATTTATCTATGTTATACTTATTTTGTTTGTGTTTGGCTATTCAGCGTATATTTCTACACTGTGAGCCAGAGTGAGATGTTTCTCACTCCCTTTTCTCTTGTGTTGTTTTCTCTAACTTTCATACAGGTTATTACCAACATGAGGCTGAGGATGTTGGTGATGAAGCTTAGGCTTCTACGTTGGGATTTGCTCTGATAGGACATGTGACATTGGGGCATAAATAGGATTAGATTGGGATGTTGTTTTTATTAAATTTTTTTTAAAAAAACTCAGTTTCATTTCCTTGTAATTTCTCTATATGTTATTTGGATTAAGTTTATGAATGTGAACTCTTTACCCTTATGTTGTTGGAGATTTGATTGTCTTATGTTGAAGAATTGTATTTTATTTTATTTATTTTATATAATTACTATATATGTATGTTGGGGTAGAGGGTGTCACATTAAGTGGTATCAGAGCCTAGTTGATCCAATCGACCGTGTGTGTTATGTGCTTATCACGACTCTGTTGTGTGCTCTGACTATGTCTTGTTTGTTGTGTACTATGATGATGTTTTGCTTTGATGATGATGATGTTCTTCTTGTGTTGATATTGTTGAGTTTGATATTGTTAAGTTATTTTGTAATTAGAGGAATGATAGTCATGATAGTGTTAGCTAATACCATTATGACCGCTTTTCTTTATTCTTATAATTGCTTATTTGTTTGATACTTCTTGCTTACGTAAGAAGTAGTGGTTAAGTGATATCGCTTTTGTTGCAAGCATATGTGTGAGTAGTGATAGACGAGATATTGTGCTAATATTGTAGGAACTATTGAGGCCTTAGCTTTGGGTAAGACATTGATTTTTTTTTTTAGTGTATTAAGAGTTTACGATTGGTGGAATTTTTGAAAGCTATAGTTGTAGCGATTGAATCCAAGGATGATGTATGTTGAGAATTGGAGTTTTGGTATTCTTAAGGAGAGATTGAAGTGTTGATGATTTCTAGAGTTTGATGGTTGTATGTTGACCTTTTATGGTTTAGGTATCATGTGAATTTTATTTTCTAAGTCTTTTGTACTGAATATGTGAGTTTTTTGGTTTAGATTTGTAGTGGGAAACTTTGATATGAAGTTGAGGTGTGAGTTTAGAAGGGTTGAGGTATTTTTGTGGCCTTAGATATATTGATACACTAATGTTGTTTGGTGTAGAGGATATTTTCTCTGCAGTTTTGTTGTGCCAGTATGAGCACCGTATTGACAGATTTAGATTTTATGGTCTTCACAAAAGTTGTAGCCTTGGATGTTATCTTTCCAATGGAACTAGAATCAGGTAAAACGGAGGTCTAGAACTCCATTTATAGCTACTTTGGTGATCAAAGGTCTAGTTGTAAGCGCTGAATATATCATGTGGCTTTTGAAAATTTTAGCTAAGAAAATGATCTTTTTAGAATCTTATGTCTTCGTAGGAGTTGTAGCTTATTCTCTTATCTTTCTTTTGCGATAGGTTTGAGATCATTTGGATGAGTATAAATCTCTAGGTATCATTTTCTTTGATCGTTGTTGAAGGGATATGTATGGTGTCATGATATTTTTGAATCGTTAGGCAATGCAAGGATAAGAATTGATTTTGTTAAGATGTTTTGGGGTGTTTTCATGTGGATTGAGAGGTTGTTTAAGGTTGTATGATGCTATGTGGTAAGGGTTGTTCATGTACATGCTTATGGATGGTATATTTGAAGGTTTAAAGTAGGTATTCTAATATGATTTAATATGCATGTATGTTAATATGTGGATAGATGACCTTAGGGATCAATTGGTGAATGTCGTGTGGTTAGTGAGATTGATCTTAGGGTGTGATATGATCATATTGTAGTTGAGGGTGGAGATATATCCAAGACGGTTGTATGTAAGTTATCTAAGTATTACTATTTTATTTTATTTTATCTTATTTTATTTATTTATTTATTTATTTATTTATTTATTTATTTTTATTGTATGAGATAAGTTTTCAAGTTCCTGTAAATTCCAGTTGAGGTAAACATGGATCTGTCTCAGGTAGAAGTTGTGTTTAAGTGGGGAGATATCTAAGCCAGTTAGTGAGATAAGAGTTTTATGAGGTTAGCTTATTATTATTGGAGATTTATTGAAGAAATTTCTAAGATAGCATTGCCCTTAACTACATTCACTAGGAGGAGTATTGTCTTTATGTGGGATAGTAAGTATGAGAATAGTTCCAACACTTAAGGCAAGGTTGACTAGTGTTAATATTATTGGATTTTAGTAAGCCTTTTGTGGTATATAGTAGTACTTATAAGATGAATTTGGATGCATTATTGATGCAAGAAGGAAAGGTAGTAGCTTGTGTTTCTAGGCAATTGAAAATTCATGAAAGGAACTACCTTATCTATGAATTAGTGGTTATGATATTACATTAAGATTTGGAGACACTACTTATATGATTCTAAGCTTGAGGTATTTAGCGATTGTTAGAGTCTTAAATATCTTTTGACCAAAGGAGATAATTGGAATTTCTTAAGGACTAGGATTTTAATCTCAGTTGCTATCTAGGTAAAGGCAATGTGGTGACAGATGCCTTGAGTAGGATGATCTTTCATCTATCGTTTTGATGATTTAAAGGTTAAATTTGATTGAAGAGTTTAGAGATTTAAGCTTGATTTGTGAGCTTACCCTTAGAAGCATTGAATTGAGTATGTCGAAGGTGACTAGTGAATTAATGGATGGGATTAGAGGAGCATAAGAGATCCTTTCTTAGTGAACCAAGTGGAGAGGATTGGTAAGGGTATAGATAGTCCTTTTCGAGTGGAGGTTGATGGTGTTTTGTGGTTTCAGGATAGAATCTATGTGCCTAATAATCCCGAATTAAGGAAGATGATCTTAGAAGAAGGTAATAAGAGTATTCTTAGTATTCACTTACGAGCTATTAAGATGGATTAGGACCTTAGGAGGATGTATGAGAGTGGCGTAGCGGAAGCGTGGTGGTCTACGGTGAAGAGAGGAGTAGAGGAAGCTATGGAGTCGTGTGTAGTATTTCAGAAGTCTAAGGTGGAACATTAGAAAGTCTAATGCAGAAGACATATCCATTTTTATTTGCTTAAGGTAATTTCGGGGACGAAATTTTTAAAAGGAATGGAGAATTGCAACATCCCGAATTTTTCTACTAATACTACGAATAATTATTATTTATTTTTGTATTTATGAAGATTATTTCCTTATAATTATTTTAATTAATTAAATGGGTTTGATTGAATTTTTAAAGGTTTTTAATAATAATCATTTATGAAAATTATTATTTTTATAATATTATTAATTATGATATTTTTTTATAATTATTATTTGAAGAAAATTATGTTTTAAAATTGTATTGATATTTTATTTTAATTTGATATATATATATATATATATGTTATTTATTTATTAACTACTAATTCTGGATTTTCATAGCCCCGGAACGGGCCGTTACAGTTTTGGAACGGGCCGTTCCAACTCGAGTATGATGGGTGAAATTTCAACCTAGAACAGGCCGTTCCACTTTGGGAACGGGCCGTTCCGGATGTGTTTTTAAAAGAAAAAATATTAACTCAGAACGGGCCGTTCCACCTTGAAACGGGTCGTTCCGAAAACCCTAGAACGGGCCGTTCTGGTTTTGGAACGGGCCGTTCTTGGAGAGGCTTTTGTACGTGTTCTACGGGCTCAGAACGGGCCATTCCGGATTCGGAACAGGCCGTTCTGGCCGCGGCCTGATGCCTATAAATAGAGTGTTTTGCACTCTCTAAAATGCATTTTTTTCATTTTCTAATCTTTTTCCTCCTTTCTCTCTGAAGACAAAGTGGAACCTAGAGGGGGCAACCAACAAGATTTGGCTCCTACTTATCGAGGTAACGGGGGAGTGAGAAACCTTGCTCTGGGTGTGGGATTGTATGTTGGGTAGTGGGATTGACCCCCAATTCTGTGTTTGTTCTATTTTTGTATGCTCATGTATGAGGGATTTCTCCCAATTGTATATGTTTTGCTTATTATTTTTCTTATATGCAATTAATTGTATGATTTGAGATCTTTATGGGTTCCTATGGGAAACCCTATGAGAAACAGGCAAAATAGGAATATTTTCTGTTTTTGCTATCTAATTGCTCTATTATATTCCTTGTTGAATGTAATGTGTAAGTATGTGATTAATTTTGAGAATAAATGTTTTGATATGATTTAGAGTGCTCTGTGGGTTTCTACAGGAAATCTTATGAGAAAACAGGAAAAATATAAATGTTTTCTATTTTGCTTTTTGAATGTTCTATTACGTTCCTTGTGTGATGTATAGTGTAAATTTGTATTTAATTTTATAAATAAACAAGTTTTGATATAAATTAAAGTGCTTTGTGGAGGCTTTATGAATATGATGAGATAATGTGAAATGTGATTGAGACATAAGATATGAAATGTGATGACGAAATGTGATGATGTGAAATGACCATGGGAAATGATAATGTGATATGAGAATGCATAGAGTCGTGATTGACATGCATCATTTGCATAAGTGTTTTAAGGGTACGATATGGAATACACCGCCAGAGAAGGTCCCCTAGTGTAAAAGCTTTGGGGATTAGTCCTTGGGGATAGCTCGGTTTGGAAGTCCCAGTCTCGCCCATTGTGTGCATGGGATGTATCTTGTGCGGCTTAGCTATCCCGATGAGACTCTGGTAGTATATCCTTCTAGTGAGAGTGCGCAGAGGGTGTGACCCGGCATGTACTCCTAGACTACTCTTCGTGTATTGCTAGCGGCAATATGCCATGTGATGTTTTATTGGCGCCACATGCATGATAATATGTAGTCCGTGTCCATGCATATGCATTCTTAATGTTATATGATAAAGTGATGGTTTATGTCTTGGATGAGTGTGATGTTATTATTAATTTATCTATGTTATACTTATTTTGTTTGTGTTTGGCTATTCGGCGTATATTTCTACACTGTGAGCCAGAGTGAGATGTTTATCACTCCCTTTTCTCTTGTGTTGTTTTCTCTAACTGTCATACAGGTTATTACCAACATGAGGCTGAGGATGTTGGTGATGAAGCTTAGGCTTCTACGTTGGGATTTTCTCTGATAGGACATGTGACATTGGGGCATAAATAGGATTAGATTGGGATGTTGTTTTTATTAAATTTTTTTTAAAAAAACTCAGTTTCATTTCCTTGTAATTTCTCTATATGTTATTTGGATTAAGTTTATGAATGTGAACTCTTTACCCTTATGTTGTTGGCAATTTGATTGTCTTATGTTGAAGAATTGTATTTTATTTTATTTATTTTATATAATTACTATATATGTATGTTGGGGTAGAGGGTGTCACAATTTCCCCGATATTTCAACAACCTCAAGGCTTACCCCCTCCACGACCCCACAATCACCACATCCCTTTAATTCCCCACTCAACCCCTATCAATATCAAACTTTATCGTTACTTATACTTCTAGAAGGAAACCATGTTCTTCCTCATTTCCTCTATGTTACATGATGCAATTATAAAACCAAGTACAAGCCTTTCTCCTCACCCATATTACTTGTTAAAAAAAATGCAACGTGGTAGTTTTGTGTTGATTATAGAGTTTTTAATTCCATTACCATTCATGACAGATTCCCTATTCCTACGATAGACAAGTTACTTGATGAGCTTGGGGTTGCTCGAGTATTTATGTGTTAGTAAATGTATTGTAAATATAAAAAAAAATACACAAATAAGACGTATCATTTTATGTATAATAATGGGGAATTATGGGACAAAAAATAAATTCGCTTGGTTTCAAACTTGGTACAACTGAAAGTCATAATTCGATTTGGTTTGCACAACCAAAAAATTAGGTCATATTATTAATGATCAAGGTGTCTCCCCAGACCCCGCCAAGATACAAGCCATTGTGGATTGGCCTACACTATGTTATCTCTTGGCTTTACATGGGTTTTTAGGCCTATTAGGTTTCTATCAACATTTCGTGAAGCACTATGCTACTATCACCACTCTACTCACCAATTTACTCAAGTCTCAGAGTTTAACATGGACAAAGGAGGCTCAAAAGGCCTTTACAATGTTAAAACTACATATGACAACTATTTTAGTGTTGGGCTTGCCTAATTTCAATTCTCCTTCCGTGCTTTAAATTGATGCCTCTACCACTGTCATTGGTGCAATTCTTTCCCAGAGGGCCATCCTTTGGCTTTCTTCAGTAAGAAATTTTGTCCCAAGATACAAGTTGAATCAGTTTATATCAAAGAAACTTTTGCAATAATAAAGGCTCTAAAAAATGGAGACAATATTTTATTGGGCAACATTTTTCAGATTATTACTGGCCAACAGAGTTTAAAAAACTTATTATCCCAATCCATTCAACCACCAACCTATCAAAAATGGGCCACCAAGATTTTGGGGTTCCACTTTGATATCGTGTATTGACCTGACAAGCAGAATTTGGCTGTTGATGCCTTATCGTTACCCGAATAACCCATCCTACTTGTTTTTTCTGTGTCATCCCTAGTTGCTTCCTTCATCCACAAATAACAAAATTATTACAATAACACCTTATAGGGACAAACCTTCAAAAGAAAAATGTTACAAGATCTTAAGAATAACAATCACTTCACCAGTTGCCATGGGTTATTGTTTTTCAAGGGGTGCCTTTTTGTTCTTGACATTCCTAATCTCTGCCAAAAGTTGATCCTCAAATTTCATTACACTCCTCTAGCTAGCCACTCTGGTCTACAATCGAATTTGTGTCATCCTTTAGTGTCTTTCTATTCACCAAAAATGGTTGTTGGAATCCACACTTTCATGTGCTAGTGTTCTACCATCCAAAATAACAAGTACCCGCCCATAGAAAACACTCGAATTAGTACAACCTTTAGCCACTCAAAAAAGAGTTTGGGAAGAAATCACAATGGACTTTATCACTCATTTAATTTGTTCTTATGGCCACACCATTATATGGGTGTTATGTGATAGGCTCAACAAGTTTGGCCACCTCATAGCCCTACTTGCCAAATTTCCTACCACCCAGCTAGCCTAATGTTTCGTTATTGAAATTTATCATCATTACGGGGTGCCTAAATCCATCTTCTCCAATCACGACCATGTATTCATTAGCTTTTTTTGGAAGGAAATGTTCTAAATATAGGGGATGACTCTCTATTTCAACTCGGCCTACCATCCTTAGACAGATGGCCAAACCAAGGTCTTGAATCGCTCATTGGAAACTTATCTCTACTATTTTGTTGGTGACTTACCCCATAATTTGTATCGGTTCCTACACCTTGTTGAATATTGGTACAACACCTCTTATTATTTGAGTTTAGGAACCTCCCCTTTCCATGTCTTGTATGGCCGACTGCCTCCAACTTCCATTGATCTCATCCTTAGTTCCTATTTCCTCACCATGGTGGTTATAATAATACGAGAGCATAAACAAATTGTTAAGATTGTTAAAGACAATCTTTTTCAAAGTCAGTAGCACTTGAAACCTCTCATAGATTTGGATTGTAAAGACCTTACCTTTGAGGTTAGGGATTAGGTTCTTCTCCAACTACAACTATATCGCCAAGCCACCATGTCTCATCGCTCGTCAAACAAGCTTGGTCTACATTTCTTTGGTCCCTTAGAGGTTTGTTGTCACAATGGTTTGGTAGCCTACGATCTGATGCTTCTAGAAACCTCCAAGATCCAATTTTTGGTTCATAATTCCAAGTTGCGGTCATACCAAGGGCCTCTTCCTCCATCTTTGCCCCTACACCTTCCTAGATAACTTTTCACTTTAAACGACTAAAATAACATTTCCCCTCCCACCACCCTACCTTCAAATATCAATAAACCTAACTTTCAACCTTTCTTCCTATCTAAGCCACTCGTTTTGGATCCAACGAGCCAACACCTTTCACTTAACCCCACTAAGCCCACCTTGTCTTCTACAAGCATGCATGTGTCCACTTTCAACCTCATGAGTGTTGTCCCTTCACCTAGATCATTCACTGAAAGCACAACTTCATCCTCACTTCTCACTCTTACCGTGATCCATGACTTCCTTAGTTTCTCCAATTCATTGCTACCAGATCAGGATAATTCCTTGGTGGACCTTGAGGACAAGATTTTGTTGAATCCTGAATGGTTTTAATAATGACAATCCTTGGAAGAGTAATCAATGATTTCTAACATCTCCACTCAAATGTTTTAGACTAAATGTATTATATCTTCTAAGATAAACTATTTAAAAGAACACTTAGAAGTAGAGGCAACTATCATATGATTATCTTTGTTCCTTGGCCGAAGTGCTCAAAATTTATGCATTAAGGATCTTCAAGAATGAACATTTTCGCTCAAAGAAAGATACCTTAAATTGAGGAACCTAAATCATATCCTATCTAGTAGAACTTCTAAAACATTAAGTATCAATTCAAGCCTAGCTTCTCAAAATACTAGCATTGATGATCTTGTTCAGAAGGTTACTTAGAAACATCATCAAAAGATAGTATCAAAAGCTCACATCCTCTGATGTTTTTGCTAATTATACTTATTTAAATGTACACATATTTGTTAGCTCTACTTCATCCTTAAGTAAGCTTCAATTGATACATTTTGAAGCTTATAAAATAAGGCCAAGGAAATCATTATCAAGCAAGCAAGAACACTGAAAGTTATCAATATCCAAGCTAGGTAAAGTTGTAATTACTTGCTTCATACTTTGTGATTTAGAGCTCTCACCATACACATTTGTAATTTGATCTGTAATAGAAAGACCAAGAATACTTCCTTCGTGGAAGCTCATATCCTAGGAGAGTTACATAGAAACCTTTAACAGTTATAAAGGTTTCTCAAATCTATAAACATTTAATTGTCCATTCTTGAATCTACTATGCAGAGGGAAAGAAATGGTTGAAAAATTGCAACCAATTGGTTGTGGTTTGAGTCATAGTTCTAAGTTGTAAGGGTGGTTTACTCAACAAGTGTTAAAGGTTACTTAACAATTGGCTAAGGGTGACTACACAAATAGTAGGTGGTTGATTTGTTTAGGGGAAATCCAACAGGTGTTGGTGGTTACATTCAGAGTAGTTGCTCTTGATTATAGTAAAGAAATCCCATAGTGTGTGTGGGCATTGGATGTAACCCAAGGTTGGGTGAACTGAGATAAATCATAGTGTGAAATCTCTTACCCTTACCTTCATATATGTTTAAATTACTTTAAGCTACTCATATTTATTGCTACGTGATTATGGTATATCATACTAAGTTTATAAGTAAATAGAAAGTATTTTCAAATGCCTCATAAGTACAAACTTCTAAGAAGCTATTTTTTTTAAAGAAACTACTCAAAATTAGAATCATTTTTTTAAAACCTTCATAACCATCAGCTTCTGAATATCAATTTGAAAAAAAGAAATTCAAATTTTAATATAATCACAATTCAACCTTCCTTTCTTGTTGGCTAACATTTACTCTAGGTCTATTATGGACCGGGTGGTAATGATAGGCCCAAAAGGGATAATAGACCAACAATTTGGATGAGACTACGTCTAAGTGTCTAAGCCCAATTATGTTTCCATTTGTTTTTATAGTAGAATAATTTTCAGCCTTACATGTGTTAGATTAGTATCCATTAGATCCTTGCTATGGAGCTATATATGTATTTTCTATTCAATGAAATGAAGAAGAATATTTTTCCCAAATTAGCTTATTATTATTTTTAGTTAATACTAGTGTAGTCCTAGCTCTAAATAACTTGAATCCTATCATTGTCTCTTTGGCTATTTTCACAATTTGTATGCTTTCCTTCAACATCTTCTCTTCCACCAATTCAAACTTTGTTGAAGCCTCTATTAGTACCAGTAGTGCCTTCTCCACAAATGTCATCTCTGTCATTGTAAAGGCTATATATTTTTTTGTAGGTGGTGAGTGCATGTTGGGAAAGGAAATGACATGTATGTGATGCCTAGTGGGATATATGATGGATGCATTGTTTGTGGTGCCAAATGAGGAAATGAGTGAAAAAGTGCGTGATTCATTGGGTTAGGTATGATTTTTTGGGGGTGTGAGTGGGCTAATGGATGGCTAGATTAAGTGCGGGTAGGGATTACAATTGGCTCAACAAACTTGTAAATATCACTAAGTTAGGTCTTGAAAAAGGTGACCTAAATATTTTGCATCAACCTACTTAGTCCAATGGGTGAAATGATCTTAGGCCAAACTGACTTGCCAAGCGTGAATGTGATAGAAAGATCCCTAACGTCTCCACATTGGACACAGTTTTGGTCTTCATGAGCATAGTGTCATTGAGTGAGAAAGAGATAGTAATTCTTGAAATAAAATAACTAACCTGTGAGAGAGTGATATATTAAAGATGAGAAAAATAAATTCAATAACCATAAGTAGATAATTAAATAGAGGAAAAAAGTGAGAATGAAAATAAAGGATAACAATAGAGAGAAAAAGATGAGAAAAGATATAGTACAATTATAAATATAATTGAGTAATTAAAAAGGAGAAGTGGATATTATGAAAGAGATTAAATATTAAGAGTAAAGAGGTGATGTTGGCGATGACATGAGAAAATCCAGGTGGAGTCTTAGTCTTGTGGAAAAGTCCAAATAGAAAGGTGTGGCAAACTAATGATGTTGGCGTTGAGCGTGCGCATTGATTGTTGTGTTTAATTTTGTGGTATGAGAGTCCATGAATTCATGCATAATTCACTAGTGCAAAAATTGGATTTAAATTCGGAGTTTTAAGATCGGTTACAAGGTAACCGATCTTAAAAGTGACGCGGTGGCAATTTTGTAAATAACATGAACACTTTTAAGATCGGTTAAAATTTAATCGATCTTAAAAGTACTTTTAAGATCAGTTATAAAAGAACCGAACTTAAAAGTGGTACTTTTAAGATCGGTTACAAAAGAACCGATCTTAAAAGCACTTTTAAGATCGGTTATGAAAGAACCGATCTTAAGGTTCTTTTATAACCGATTTTAAAAGTGCCACTTTTAAGATCGGTTCTTTCATAACCGATTTTGTATGTAGTATACAAAATCGGTTCTTAATTAACCGACTTTAAAAGTATTGTCAGAAATCTTTTATATTCCCCTCCATTCTCATTTTCTTTAATCTTTCTCATTTTCTAAAGTCTCCAGGTAAATTTTGTTTTCATTTTCGTCTGCTTATGTTCTTTTTGTGTCTCTTTTCGTTTTCTCATGCTTTTCTCGTCTCAATTTTCGTTGTAGGTTCATTTTGGGAAAATTTCGCAGCTGGAACGGCCCGTTCTGCAAGGAGAACGGCCCGTTCTCCAGGGAGAACGGGCCGTTCTCCGAGGAGAACGGGCCGTACTCCATGGAGAACGGGCTATTCTCCAAGGAGTACGGGCCGTTCTCCATAGAGAACGGACCGTTTTTCAAGGAGAACAGGTCGTTCTCCCTGGAGAACGCCCCGTACTTCAAGTGAACTTTTAGGCCTTTTGATCAGACTGGAACGGCCCGTTTCGGTTTTGGAACGGGCCGTTCCAGTTTAATTTTTTTTTCACGGCTAGACTTTTAAGATCGGTTATAAAATAACCGATCTTAAAAGTTAACTTTTAAAATCGGCTCTTTTAAAATCGGTTACAGAACCGATTTTAAAAGTAAAAAATAACCGATTTTAAAAGTCTTTTTTCCACTAGTGATTTCTTTGGAGGTGGTGCGAATCTATGCAAGAGGATCTTTATGGTCTTCTACCTTATCTTTGGGGGTGTTATGGTAGAGAACCTATAATGAGTATAGGAGGTGACCACGATCGACTATAATGCTCCGACTGAATCCTAATAGATCTTTTCCTAGTTGTGAATGGATTGAAAGGGTCACTAGTGTGTGGTGATTTGGTCTATGTTCTCCTAGGTTGCTTTGTATTTAAAGCACCTTTGACAATGTTGGAGATTGGTACTGTATGCATGTAGAAGTAAGAACATAAATTACATGAATCATTGAATACTGAATGCGATTGGTTGGCTAGGAAATCAATGTATTAAATGTATTATGGAGTACTACTTATGATTGTTTAAGTGTGTCTGAATGGTGTTTATATGTTTATAGATCACTACTAGAAAAATTAAAATTAGAGAGGGAACGAATCCGTCACTAAATTTTATAAAATCCGTCACAAAACAAATTAGTGACTGATAATTTCAGTCCGTCACAATTAATGACGGAATTAAGGCATCACAAAAATATATTTTTCGTCACTAATTTCTAATATTAAATGTTCATAAATTAATAAAATTACGTCGCAACTTGTGAGCGACTTGTTTACGTCACTAATAAATAATTTGTGACGGATCAACTCCGTCACAAATTCCGTCACAAATTTGTTAAAGATATGTGTCTCTTATTAACATCACAAGTTGAGAGGGATATTGGCCTCTCAAGGGTTCTATTTCCCGACATTTCACTTTTTAGCGTGTTTTATCCTTTCTTGCATGATTTCTGGAAAACTTCCAAGAAGGTCACCCATCCCTATATTACTCCAAGTCAAGCATGCTTAACTGTGAAGTTCTGATGAGATAAGCTACTAAAATGTATATGCATGTTGTCAATATAACTTGTACAAATTAATTCATTTAAGTCATACTTAACTATACAATCTCATACTTGAATTATAATAATAATATATCATAATTTTATATTACGAATAATAATAATAATAATAATATATTTAATTAATCTTTATTTATAAGTACTTACTGTTATAATTAACAATCTACTTTTTAAAATTATAATTTAAATTATTTATTTTTATAATTTATAATGATAATATAATTTATAAAATTATAAATATTTATTTATTACATACTTATAAATTAAACTTTAAAATTTTAAATAAATTATTAAATAATTTAATATATTTATTTATCTTAAATCAAAGATATAAAATTCAAAAAATGATTTATCCTTGTTTTATTTTCTAATTATCAACCATTAATAAAATACTAACTTAAAATCTTATCTAATTATATCATAATATTTTCACATCAAATTTAAAACTAGATATTGGTTATACAAAAATATTAAGATCATATAGTAAATTGTCAATAAGATTTTAATTAAATAATTTCAAATAATTAATGTTTCAATTATATTGTTAATTAGTAAATAATTTATTCCAAAGCTAATTAATTTTTTCTATATTAATTATTAGCAAAATTTAATAATTTTTAATTTAATAATTGGATCGATGAAATTCAACACACACCATGAGTTATTGAGCGGAATAACTTTATTAAGAGTTATTTTGTAAATTATTTGATTCCTCCACTCTTTCTCTCTCTATCTCTCTCTATCAAAGAGAAAGAGAGGAAGGTTATATTAACACTGGTGTAACTTTTACGAAGTATTACACACCGCTCAATAATTTTATATTAAATGTGAATTTTGTAAATCCAACTGTTAGATTACTATAAAAATATAATAATATATAATAATTATATTACGAATAATAAAAATAATATATTTAATTAATCTTTATTTATATATACTTACTTTTATAATTAACAATCTACTTATTTCTATTTAAAATTATAATTTAAATTATTTATTTTTATAATTTATAATGATAATATAATTTATAAAATTATAAATATTTATTTATTACATACTTATAAATTAAATTTTAACATTTTAAATAAATTATTAAATAATTTAATATATTTATTTATCTTAACTCAAATATATAAAATTCAAAAAATGTATTTATCCTTGTTTTATTTTCTAATTATCAACCATTAATAAAATACTAACTTAAAATCTTATCTAATTATATCATAATATTTTCACATCAAGTTTAAAACCAGATATTAGTTATACAAAAATATTAAGATCATATCGTAAATTGTCAATAAGATTTTAGTTAAATAATTTAAAATAATTAATGTTTCAATTATATTGTTAATTAACAAATAATTTATTCCAAAAGCTAATTAATTTTTTCTATATTAATTATTAGTAAAATTTAATAACTTTTAATTTAACAATTGAATTGATGAAATTCAACACACACCATGAGTTATTGAGGGAATAACTTTACCAAGAGTTATTTTGTAAGTTATTTGATTCCTCCTCTCTTTCTCTCTCTCTCTCTCTCTCTCTCTATATATATATATATATATATAGAGAGAGAGAGAGAGAGACAGAGGAGGGTTATATTAATACCGGTGTAACTTTTATTAAGTATTACACATCGCTCAATAACTTTATATTAAATGTGAATTTTATAAATCCAACCGTTAGATTGAAAGTTCATATCACTTAATATGTTTATATCAAATTTTGTTAAAATTGAACAACAACGTGAAGGTAATCAAAATGTTCATATTTTCGTATATTTTGAAATGTATATATTACGTTAATTTCATTTTATAATAATGAAGTATCAAATCATCTTGGATTAATATAAAATTTTGCATATATGATTTAAGAGTAAAGAATTTTTAATTTAACGGTTAGATTTAAAAAATTCTCATTTAATATAAAGTTATTGAGCGGTGTAATACTTAATAAAAGTTATATCTATGTTATTATAACCCTCCTTATATATATATATATATATATATATAATTAATTTTATTGACCTTTTTTAATATATGATTGTCATATTTCATAAAAAATTCTTACATTTTCAACAAATATAAATTTTTCGGAAATATTTCATCAGTAATATAACTTTTCCTAAGAATTTTTTGTCCATCAAAAATATAAATTTCCTAACATATATTCTTTAATTCTGCATAATTCTTATATATAAAAATTTCATAAATAAAATTTAATATTTTGAGAGGGATCAATAATTCCTCACAAATTTTGTCATAAAAATTTTAAGCTATTTGTGACGAAATTTGTTACAAAATACAAATGTTGACAAAAATTCCGTCACAAAATCCGTCACTGACTTATTTATTATAGTATTGTGATGCATTTTTGTGAGGGAATATTTATAGAGGAACTTAATCTGTCATAAAATCTGTCACTAATTTTATTTTGTTATTCAGTGGCAAAAATTGTGACGGGTCTTTTAGAGACAAAATTTAATCCGTCACAAAATCCGTTACAAACTTCAATAAATGGTAGTCCGTCACAAAAATTAAAATTTTCTCACAAAATTTGTCACTATTAGTGACAATATTTTGTCCGTCACAAACATTCGTCACAAATATTAATTTTTCTAGTAGTGGATGTTATCCATATTACTTATATGTGTTATACATGTGTGAGATATATTCTCACTCCTCTTATTATTATTTTATATATATGTATTGCTTATACCATTATTAGACTACTAAAAGGGATGCTACACTAGATAACTTAATTATGCGTAGTAAAGAACAAGTGAAAAAGAGAAATAATGCTATAAATTCTCTATTCGTTGATAATGATTTCCAAAAAGAAATATATTTATATAGGACTTGAATTAATGTTAATCAATAGATAATAATTACCCATATGTCACCATCATATTATTTTAAAATAAATAAAATAAAACAATAATCTATAATAAAGATGTTGAGTCTCATACATAGTTTTAGTCTTTGTTTTTTAACTTTAAAGCATATTTGGACCTTCACAAGCTCATTTCACAAATCATCGTATATAACTATTTGGCGTTGTAAGAAATTTCTAAACCAAATAGCTGATAACTTTGGATGCCTTTTTAGGCTATTGTAATCTACGAAGATTGTTCCAAACCTTGAAATGTAGCCTAAATTCCATTCGAAACTGTCAAGTAATGACCATGCAAAATATCCTTTCACATTTACACCATCCCTAACATATTCAAAATCAACAAAATAATTAAGTTATGCATCTCAATATTTTATAACAAGTTTATCTAACCTTATTAAATATTTTCATATTTAGATAAAAATTTAAATATGCAAAAAAAAATATTGTTGTTGTTAAATAATAATAATAATAATAATAATGAAATCACATCAAGAAAATCATAATAGTAGATTTCTATATTATTAATGAAAAGAATTGTATTTTATTAAATGAAAGTAAATAAAAAGATAAGATTTTTTAAATAAAAATTATGAAATAATTATTTTAAAATCAAAATACATCATCGTTGTGTCCATTAATTCGATAATATATATGTGTGTAAATTATTAATTAATTTGAAACAATAGTATAGAGATAAAAAAAATGAAAGATACTTGATATAAAAAAAGACCTACATATGTTTTCTATCTTTGTAGAAATTAGTTTTGATTTTGTTCCCTGTAGTTTTATATACATTTTTTTATTCTCATCGATCTAAAATTTGTATACATTTGTTTTATTCTTGTAAAACGATAAAATTTTGATTTTGGTCAATGTAAAATATTTTTCTTTTTAATATTTTTATTTCTCTAAAATATAAAGTCACTAATTTTGCTCTCTAATGATCATTTTAAAGTAGATAAATAATATTTCTTTTAAAGATCTATAAAAAATAGGAGTGACAAATTAAAGTTGGTCAATCTACCTAAAGTGGAGTGGGTTGATCCATCAAAGAAATTGGGTAAACCAAGGTTGGCCCACTAAGAAAATGGATTGAAAAATGTAACTTACCTCACTTAGCAGTGAGTTGGCAAGTTGGTCGATTTTAGTGAGTTAGTGAGTTAAAAATAGTGGGTTGACAAAGTGACTTATCTTTGACGCACCCAATTTCTTTTCGAAAAAAAATAATTGAAACCCTAAATCTATAATTTGATTACTATTTGTAAAGTTGAGTAGAGGAGTTATGTTTTTTTCATGCAAAGAGTCAAAGTAATATATATTTCTATTTTAAAATAATATTATTCATGAAAACATACTAATAAAAAACATGTGATTAAGAAAATATACTTCTATTTCATATAAAATGAGAATAATTATCGAAAAAGAGAAATTAAACTACAAATTAAAAACATTTATCAAACATAAATCTATACAAATTTATCTTTTAAGAATATAAAAAAAATAATAAGTGAGTTGATAGGTTGACCTACTAAATTAGTGGTTGTAACCATTGGGTTTGCGAGTTGAGTGGAGCAGGTTGGTAGATTTATTTACCCAGCCCATAAAAAATAAGTGGGTTTACAGGTTGACCCACTGATTTCAACCCATATTACTATCCCTAATAAAAAAATTTGAAGATGTCTTATACCGACATTGTTTATCACAAACAGTTGTAGGTAACATATGTGATAATCACTCGACCTTTTAATAAATAAATAAATAGTTAAAAATAATTACATAATAATAGATAATAAAAATAGAAGTTTAAGAGTTTTGGAGGGATAAAAAACAAAAAGAAAATTTTACAAAAACGAAAATAAAAACTTGCTCATTTTATAGGAATTAAAACATATTTAAAGATATAATGATTAGTTTAACAAAAAAAAATCAGGAAAAGTACACATTCTCAAAAATAAATTTTAAATATAAACGGGTTTATATATAGATTAACTAAAACAAGAAAACTACTTTTCTAATGTGGTGTGCAACACTTACTTGATTGCATTTCCAAGATAATAGAGATGATCATAAAAGTAATCAACTCTCGAAACATCATGAAGAGCTTCCTCAAGAGATTGTTTTGGATCATTGACTTCATCTAAACCTATATATATAAATGAAAGCATAATGCTAATTAGATTATATTTTTCTCTCATTTTATTCAATTTAATTTATTTGGTCATGTAAATTTTAAAAAATAATATAATATATAGTTCTTTTTTTGAAGTTATTTTATGATATTTGTCTAAAAGAATATTATTTCTCTTTTTATTTTATCGATGTGAAATCTTGTTTGCATTCCAAAACTTTTCATCTAATTGAGACTAATGATATACAAAATGTAATGTTAATGTCGTTAGATATAAAAAAATCATATTGGATCATTTGTAAAAGTTAGGCAACTTAATTAAACCTTTTAATAATAAAAAAGAAACAAATTAAACCAATTAAATAAATTAAATGACTTGAAAAAGTAATTTAATCTATTAATTGATTGTCTATCTATTGCTTACTCCAATGAACTAAATTTTCATAAATGAATACATTACCATTTTCCGTGATGTAGATCAAAGGGTTGTTATACTTTGTTTTAACGTAGAGCAACAATTGGTGAATTCCTTTCGGACAAACAAACACCCATAATGAAGTAGTCTGCAAGTATAGATGCTTCTTTCATCAAGTTCGATTCGAAAAATCAATTGAAACAAAGCATTGATGTTTAATTAATTGATTGTTGATTAAATTAAAGTATTTACAAACTTACCTTTGGATCGATAGGTATTCCATTACGTTCACCTGTCACCGTATTATTATACATCATGATCTACTATTGACAAAATTCAATAATAATAAGTAGATTTAACAAGCCTTTTAATTATTAAGTTTCTAAAAAAAATTGTAATTGAGTATCTGATCTTTTATAATTTATTGCAAAATTACCATAAATTGTTATTTGTGTGTTAAAACTATCATAAATTAACTCAAGAAAGTCAATTAAAAAATTGTAAAATATTTATATATAACCCAATTACAAAACTTTTTAAGTTTAGAAACTTAATTAAAAGTTCTTAAAATATTTGTAAACTTGCTAATGTATTAAACCAAAAGTTGGTAAAATTGAATTAATTAATGCATTAGAGTAATGATAACAATTTGTTGATATTTATGATCGCATAATCGCTTTTTCATGTATTAAAGTTTGTTCTATGATATCATGAAAGTGCACTTACTTGTAAGAACAACACGAGAATCTGTGAGGAAGCTAGGCATGTCTTCACTTAATTCAGGTGCATCAGTAGCATAATAAGAAGTATAATAGTTTAATCCAATAAAATCATATGAACCTCTTACAAGTTCAACCTCATAAGTTGAAAATTTTGGTAATCGGCTCCCTACCAAAGATCGCATAGAATTAGGGTAATCTCCTATTGTCAATGGCTCCATAAACCTGCAGTATAATAATGCTTAGATAAATCATAAATAATTATTTAGGATAAATTCTTTGAAATATTATATATACTACTTAGGAAGATTATTTTTTAATCATAAAATATGATAAATAATGAATATATTTTTATTGGACTTTATTAGATGGATTGAATTGCTCATTATGGTTTCTAATGATGGAACTTGCACTCTTATCATTCTAATATAAAAGCTTTTTTTTTTCCATTAATTAGACTTATTTATGGGTTTGCCTAGCATAAAAAAGAAAAGTAGCTTTCACTCATTAGTTATTTCTATGTGACATTGAATTAAGGTTGTGGACACGAATTTTGACTTTCTTAATTGAGACATTTTTCTATTAAATTATGTGGAAAACATATTACATCACGTATTGTTGTGTGACAAGATTTAAAAATATTTCTTCTACCATTTAGCAAAATATCATTGTATTAAATAAAAATGACAAAAAAAAAGTTACACTAGTTTATGATTTCCCTTTAAATAAAAGTCAATATAATATATATATATATATATATATATATATATATATATATGAATTAATCATCCATACACTACCAGTGTAAAATATTTTATACCGACAACCAATCATATCTTTTAAATTATTTTTTTATTTTATTTTATTTTATTAAATAAATAACTGACATGACACTATTAAAAGATATGATTGGTTGTCAATGTAAAAAATTTTACACTGACAATGTATAGGTGATTATCTATATATATATATATATATATATATATATATATATATATATTTGAGTTCCACATATGACTTTAACTTCATAAAGGAATTACCATCCAAACATAAAATCAATGGCTCTTTGTGCAGCATGATGATCCAACTCTGTATCATAGAGTGGCACTATCCAGTTACATGATAGTGATATCCCTATTATACCCTTTTGAGATGCCTACATTGATAAGTGATAGGAAATTGTTTGGGGATTAACTATGACTCATAATTAAATAAGGAAATCCATACACTTATTTAATTGATTTTTCAAAATACAAATATATAATAATACCTGATACTTTGTCTTATAGACATTGACAGCAGCTGCATGAGCAAGTAATTGATTGTGAGTTACTATATAGGGCTCAATGGCTGAATCACCACCAGCACAGTCTTGGTTTTGCCAAGTTGAGCATCTTCCAGGTGCTGATATGCCATCAGCATAGCCATATTTGCTATAGGTCCATGGTTCATTTAATGTAATCCAATGCTTTACCCTATCTCCAAATTCCTTAAAACAAAGTTCTGCATAATCTTGAAAATCATTCCTATAAATAAAGTAGATATATGTTAGTGTTTTCACCTAAATATGTGTTGATTATTAGCTATAGGAGTCGCGAGTTACACTATGTTTGGACTTAAAAAACCACCATATTCGTCTTCTAAGGCTTGTGGAAGGTCCCAATGAAAAATGGTCACAAATGGTTTTAGACCTGCATTATGGATGCCCCCTAATTAAGGTAATTGTTTTCATTTAAAACTAAATTAATGAAAATAAAATTTAGTTAAAATAAAATTCAACTGCATATTGACCTTTGGCTAATAGTTCATTGATGAGGTTATTGTAATAGTTGATTCCTTCTTTGTTCACACCTCTACTAACTTTTCCTTCTGAAATTAGTCAAAGAATTTATTAGCAACCAAAAAAATTGATAATGGTTGATTGAATAATAATTGATATTAGTTGATTAACAACTAGCTGATTTAATTAACTAAGTAGTCAAAGACTGTTTAACCATTTAGGAGAAATTATCAGAATAGTGAGATTAGCTAAACAAAGTTGCTAAGTTAAGATGCATGTGATTTGAAGTTTCTAGTGGATCAAATCATATAATGAGCCACTCATTTAATCTATGAATATTCATCGATCAGCTAAATCAATATAATCTGATTAACTAATGCAATTGTCAAGCTGAATAGGTATAAAAGATTTTGCTAATCCATAATCAGTTGAATGTAGTTGCAAAGTTAAAATAGGCTAAAGGTTGTTATTGGATTTTAACGGGCTCAAATAAATGTTAATAGAATAATTCCAAGAGACTTTAATCATATTCAAAAAGGAAATGACATGGAGCTATTTGTTGAATATAAGAAATAAACACAAGATCAATTATGGAAACATCATCATTTGTTGAAGCATTAGTTATCAAAGTCAGCAATTGAAGCATTGACTGTTGGAGCATTAACTATCAAAGTACCATAGCTGGTTTGAATTTGAAACTAGCCGAATGGGCCAATGTCAATGTTAGCTAACAAAGCCTTGATTAATAGAACATTGAAAGTGTCTCTTGAAGTATGAGATGTTTTGAAATAACAACTATTGAATTTGGCATCAACTTCATATTGTGAAATTCAATTATTTCTAGGTGTTAACTATATATAAAAAAAAAAATTAGATGAACGGGGACAAATTTTACTAACTGCAAATAAGGGAGTCCCACTGCAATTTTATAAAACTTTATAAATTTCAATTATGGGAAACTGTACTTAAAAAAACAATTAGAATATGTGCTCCCCAAAGATAGGAGGCAATTGCCATATTTTCAAATAAATGCAAATATTAGGAGGGGTAGCTTCTTGTAGTTACCAAAAGATTGGTCCATCAATATTAGCTGAATTCGAACAGCAAGAATTGAACCATGTCATTGTGGTTGAAGAAACATGTGATACCACTCCACCAATTGAACTTTTGAGTAAATATTTGACAAATATGATATATGATGAATGCTTAAAAAATGAGTTTCTATTAAATTATATTTTATTTATTACCATGCGATCTCTGAATGATGAATGCTTCATGAAATTGGACGATTTTAGCATGACATGAGATTTGAACTTGTGTCATTTGGATACTTAAGGAATAATTAGAATTAGTTATATTTTTTTAATAAGCAAATTAGAATTAGTTATATATATATATATATATATATATATATATATATATTTCTTTTTATAAAATAAAAATAAAAGTAATTTTGAACAAATTGATACTTAACTCAAATAAATGTGATTATTTAGAACTATAGTGACCATTAAACCAACATATTCTATTTTATATAATTGACATAAATAATTTATATTATATATTTAATTTAAAATTATATATTTAATTATGTCGTTCAATTGATTTATAATTTGATTTTTTATTAACTACAATTTTTTTGGACATTTTTTTAAGACATGATATAAATTTTACTATAAATTATATTTTTGTAATATATATATATATATTACAAAAATATAATTTTAAAAAATTAATAGAAATCAAATCATACAGATTAATTAATGAGCTGTTGATTTATTTCTTGATCCATTAATTAGTGATTCATTGATTTGATTCATGATCTATTAACCTAATATTTTGATGAATTTGATAACCAAACATCAATATATAATCCTTAAGCTTAATTTACAAAGATACACAATCAATTAATAAACTTTTTTTACTTGCATATTTATTTTATTGTTTTCCTTTGATGTTTTTCTTCATTGTTTTCCTTTACAAATTCTTATATTTACTTTCATGCAATTAATTTTGTCTTCTTATTTGTTCACCTAACTAAGCGTTTTCCGAACTTAGGAGTCCATTAGCCAAAAATTATATTCCCCTTTTTGCTACAAATTCATCTTATCATTTATTTTCAGATTGTTGAAGCAAGTTAGCTAAATTTTCAAATTAATTATTCTCACGACAACTCAATCTAAGATTTAAACAAACGGACATCTATTTGTACAAAAATATCTTTTTTGGTTGCATGATTAAGGAATGCTAATGAACAAAATTTCAAAAAATATATATATAATTCCTTGTTTCTTACTAGGAAGTATTCTGGACCAAGAGATTGAGAACCTATAAGCATCCATGTTCATTTCCTTCATGATTTCAACGTCTTCCTGTATTATTAGTTATGAAAAGAATCTCAATGCTTTAATTTTATCACTTTATTAGGTAATGTATCAGAATGATCCTTTTTATCATACCTTATAACGATGATATTGATCGCTGGAAACGTCTCCATTACTCCTGTCTAGTATCTTATCTGTCACATTCAAACAAAATATGAAAGATTTTATAACCAAACACATGTCTCTAACAAATCAAGGCTATATTAGGAAAACTAAATCAAAACTATATTACAGTATTTATAGAAAGAAAAAAAAAACTTTCACTATCAATGCATTTAAATTAAACTCAAATAAGAATGACTAAGGACTTAATTCATATTTAAGTTTCAAGGTTAAATAAGTTTTTCGTCTTTTAACTAAACCCTAAACCCTAAACCCTAAACCCTAAACCCTAAACTTTTTATTAAGTATTATATCATTCAATAATTTTATATTAAATGTGAATTTTGAAAATTCAACCGTTAGATTGAAAGTTCATATCTCTTATAGCTTATATATACAAAATTTTATATTAATCCAAAATGATTTTATACTTCATTCTTTTAAAAACAAAATTGACTTAATATATTCATTTCAAAATATGTTAAAATATAAAGACTTTGATTACCTTCAAGTTCTTGTTCAATTTTAACAAAATTTGATATATACATATAAAATAATATGAACTTTCAATCTTACGATTAAATTTACAAAATTCACATTTAATATAAAATTATTGAGTAGTGTAATACTTAGTAAAAGTTACATTAGTATTATTATAACTCTCTTCTAATTTTTAGTCCCTACAAATATTTTACCGGTTAAATGTTGACATGTCTAACAAAAGTATATGTCAACACAATACATCAATCACGTAGTATAAATATACGTGACATATCTATAAAAATGACATGTAATACCGTGTAATATTTATGTTGTGTAATTGTCATATGGATGACATATGTCATGTTTATATGTAATTTTTAAACAAGTCAACACTTAACAATTTTAATTTAGCACAGGAGTTAAAACAACTACCGACGAAAAATAAATGAGTGATTAAAATTGGGAAAATTTTTTAGAATGACTAATAATTAAATTATAAAATAGTTAAAGCACAAAATGTCGCACGTTGGATCTCTAATCGGTTTTCACAGTATGCAAAGTGTCCTATTAGATAATACTTCTTAA
Organism: Cajanus cajan; assembly: GCF_000230855.2. Classification (NCBI taxonomy): domain Eukaryota; kingdom Viridiplantae; phylum Streptophyta; class Magnoliopsida; order Fabales; family Fabaceae; genus Cajanus; species Cajanus cajan. The sequence continues at coordinate 51,788,874 of NC_138524.1, read as the reverse complement.
AAGTCTCACATTACTAACCTGAATCTTCTTAAAGTGAACATCAACCAAACTAATGTTAATTAAAAAACACCTAACCTTAACAAGAGTTTCATCCTAATCTTCGATCTCTTTCAAAGTTTGAAGCATCTTTGAGCCAATCACAAGTGGCACGAATTTTGGCCTTTCAATGATGAAGTGGCAACACCAACCACACTATACTTCATCTTAAAATTATTGTTCACCAAAAGAGGGAGTTAGATTCAAATTTTGAAGGGAAGATGAAGGCGAGGATAAAGCAAGAGGGGGTGGAAGGTGGGTCGAGGATGAGGAGAAGGTTGTAAGTGGTGGAGGTAAGAGAAAACAATGTTCAATATGTTTCCCCTTTTCAGAGAACAAACCCCTTCAATATAATCTACTCATTTGTTTTCCCTTACCTTTCAATTTTGTCCCTCATAGTTTAAAAGAACATGTTGACTATTATTAAAAAGGAACTCATTTGAAAATTATTAACTTTTAGAGACAAAAATAAATTTTAATAAATTGGTGCAAAGACTAATTTTAAAAGTTTAAAATGTATGTTGATTATTATTTGACACAAATTAATTTCAAAGTAGTTATATTAACTTTTCGGGACTAAAATAAATTTTAATAAATTAGTGGGAGGACCCATTTGAAAGTCTTCAATTTAATCTATTTGATGTAATAACACTTCAAATTGGTCTGGTTGAATAAACAGATAGTTGTTAGTGTGACACTTAATGATGTCAATTAACAATTATCCACATTCTCATATGGAGACCAACTTGAATAACTTTCATGAACCTTTTTTTTTTTAAAAAAATAAATATCTTTTTTTAGGAATTAAGTAATAATTGTGACTTTTTTTAAAATTAAAAAAATAAATATCATTTTCTAGGAATTAAGGTGTAACTGTTTCACACTTGAAAAACCAAATTGAGGAATCTAAGGGGAAAAAAAGGATGAAAGCAATTTTTTTAATAAGCACCCCAACAAATTTTGTAATTATATATAAATCAAACGTGTTTTGAACATAACATTGGTCTCGTAGGAAAGTTACCCCGTTCCCCCTTCTCTCTCCCTAATATATAATTTGAATCACAAACTAAAATCATTAGTTAAAATAAGTGTGTTTAGACATAAAATTGGTGTTATAGCAAAGTCCACCCCTCTCCCCCATTTCTCTCCCTTTTATAAAACTGAGTCACATACTAAAATCAATAGTTAAAATTTTTGTTTAAACATAAAATTGGTCTTATAGAAGACCTCTTGATAGAGCCTTGGTGTGCTTAGACTCCATGGAGAATTTGAGACACTTCTTGAAATTTCTTGAGGATCTTGAAGGATAGAGTTCAGTCAAGAAGGAGTGATATAAGGATCAAGGTGAACCAAGCTTCTTAAGTAGAAGAAGCTCAAGCCTAGAACTACAAAGAGAAAAGCTCAAGGCAAGGAGGAGAAGGAATTCTCCTTGGTGACTCCAACTAGAGAGAATTTAGATCTTAAAGAAGATGAAATTTGATCTCATTCAATATCCAAAGTGATTCAAATTACACAGTCGTAGAGAATGTATAAATCTAGGAAGATTATGGAAGAAGTTAGTCTAACCTTAGGTAAAGATAAACCATGGGATGGTTTAAATTAACCTTTAGACACCCAAAATTCAAATTTGGGTTCGGCCATGTACTTGCTTCATTTGGATGTGATTTAGCTTGCATTTGAGAAGCATCTGAGTCATGCCATGTGCGCCACTCCACTTGGTTGGTCACATGATTCAAGTGCTTTCAAATGTAACCTAAATTAGATGCAAATGAAGTTACACATGTGCAAGCTTAATCCTAAATCTATAAATGGCCAAAAATTATAAGACCCAAATTTCCTATATTACTTAGCCAAAATACAAGACTCACAAACAAAATTACAAGCCCAATGACCCAATCCTAATCTACATGAGCTTTCAATGTATAGCCCAATTAAAGAATATTATGGGCTTTTCTTGATAATTGACTCATTCCTCCTCCAACCTCTTGACCATATCCGTAGTAAGTGGGCCCTTGACCAATGTGCTTCCATCACCCCTCCACTTTCTGTCTCCTTATATAATCTAAATTATATACTAGGGCAAGAAGCAGATCGAGATTGGGAAGCATCTATCTCTATTCTATCCGAAAATTTATTATATATTAGAAATTAAACTCCTTTTCATATTTATCAATGTAGTTTAATTAGACACATTTTATAGTGGACATTGATTGTATTATTGACAAAGGGAAAAAAGACCTGGGTAATTATGAGTGTATGTATCCCATATACTTGGTCCTCTGCCACCAACATTTGCTGCACCTTCACACTATAGACACAGCAAATATATAAATATAGAATCCGGTTATGATTGAATAAATTTATGAAAAAAATTAAATAAATTTCTCCATCAATTAAAATCAATTTATACATAATTAAAATTGTTCTATTTAAAAAAATTAATATAAAAAATATTTTCTTTTCAATAATCATAATATTAATATAAAATATTCATCATCAAAAGACGTAATTAATCTCTGTTAGAGACCATACATAAAAAGTATTTTTCTTTCAACATAATTTATTTTATACTCAAACTAAAATCTTAAACAGTCTAATTAAGAAACACAAGTCATTATCACTTATGTCAATCAATATTGATATACGAAAAAAATTCTACAAATTAGTTTAGATATAAATTAATTTTAACTTATAATAAAATTTATTTTATTTTAGCTTTTTCTCCTAAAAGTAATTAAGTGTTGTTAAGTATGTTTCAAAGTTAAAGATTATTGGAAAATTTATGGTACCTGGTAAGCAGATGATGCTGTTCCAAATATAAAACCTTGTGGGAAACTGCTCCTGTTGAGGGATGAACTGCTCCTAATATCATTGTTGAACAACGTTGCACCTTCGACAGTGACTGTTGCTGCTGAGGCAAGAATCAGCAAAACACCAGAGAGGAGATGCAGACACAAGGCCATAATTGCAAGCTTCAGACCCACCAAACAATTTTCATAATTTTTGATAATCATGATTTGCAAACTGTTGTGCATCAAATGCCCCTAAGAGTTAAGCATTATGATGAAAAAAGGATACTTTATGTTAGCTTCAAAAGGATTAAAGGATTAAAGGACCAAGTTAAAGGATGAGCCCTAGGCATAAACTTTAAAGTCTTGAATCTATACTTAATAATACAAAGGATTGGTTTATTTGGTGTTATTTTTTTTCTTTTTAATTTTATCTTCAATACTAAGAAAAATTTTAAAATCATACAAATTATTTTTTTTATTTTCTCTATCTTTTAACAAAGGTATGTAGAAGCTTTTTTCTCACTAATATATTATAATAATGGCACGATTGATTTTCACGAGATGCACGAGGTTTGTTTTTCTTTGTATTTGTGTCGTGGCAGTTTAAATTAATCTATGAACCAGCCATGGCAAAACGTGGCATGTAGCCCACGTGTCGGATTCGAATCATGTTACCCCTCAAACTAGTATTTTCCAAGTCAACACTAAACAAAATCTAAGTGCCAACCACGAGTTTAAGTTGGATTTGGTTAGAAAAAGTTGCCTAATTCACATATGAGAAAAATTAGTCTTGATTTACTTATAAGTAGCTAAACAAAGTCATCACAATTTATCATGAGTTAATATGTGAAAAATTAGTTTTGATTCACTTATAAGTAGCTCAACAAAGTTATCACAATTTATCATGAGTTAATTTGGGATAAGACGGATTATCTCAAAAGTTGATTCATCTAATATATTTTTTTTATTTTTTTATTTTTTTAAGATTCTTAAATGTTAATTCTTCAATAACCACAATAATAAAGATTTAGAAAATGAAACACAAGAGTTTACAAATTGCTTTCAAAATGATATTTACAATTCCAAATCCATATAAAAATTTTGTCCTAAAAGTCTTCTGCCCCGATGTCACAATATCAAAGCATACCCCTAATTTAACTGTTGGCATTTTATATGCCACTCGCAGCCGAATCTTCTTCACCTAAAACATCCACAAAATTGTACGGTGAGAAAAGAAAGCATTTATATGTAAAGTACATACAAACACACAACATATCATTTCATTATAACTCGATACTTAACAAAATATTCATAAACATTTCAATGTATCATAACTTTATCAATCGTGCATCATCATCACGTCACAATTTGCAATCACAACAATCATCACAAATCTTGCAATCAACCCTATGCCAAGGTCACACCTATAACATCTCTTGCCCAAGGTCGTGCCACCCCCGACATAAGTATTAATTGCCTCACACATCCCACCCTATGCCAAGGTCACGCCTGTAGCATCTTTTTGCCCAAGGTCGTGCCACCCCCGACATAAGCATGAGAAATCACACATCCTACACTATGCTAAGGTCACGCCTGTAGCATCTCTTTGCCCAAGGTCGTGCCACCCCTAGTCATAATGTAAGGAACTACAATCACATCACATCAATCCATCACAATCCACATAAATCTTACAATTAACACTATGTCAAGACCACGCCACAACTGACACAAGTAATACGGGTTAATTGCCTCACTCATCCCACACCATGCCAGGGGTACGCTCGTCCTTGTAGCATCACTTACCCAAGGTTCGTATCATCCCTGGTCATTAGTGCGAGGAACCACAATCACATTACAATCCACACAATCTCTTGTAATTAACTCTATGCCAGGGCTGCCATATTTAACATAAGTGATGCGTGTTAATTGTCTCACTCATCTCACACCATGCTAGGGGCACGCTCGTCCCTGGAGCATCACCTCCCAAGGTTCGTCTCATCCCTGGTCATTAGTGTGACGTACCACAGTCACAATCATAATCATATCCACACAACATCTCATCTCATATCACAATTCCATACTACATACTGATAAGTTCACACAATGCAACGATTCACATACCCATCAAGCAATTCACCATGAATACTCATTATAACAATAATATAACAATAATATAAAACTCAATTAATTCTCCATTTTAATACAATATTAAATCAATAGAATTACCAATTTAATATAACATTCATAAATGTAATAATAATCAATAGAATTATCAATTAATATAATTTTAACGTAAACGGTAAAATCCTCAATATTCCAAAATCTAGCTCATAGGCACTTTTCTACCATTTCGTTCTCTTTCCCAAATCATCATTCTTACAAATAAATCATATATTCATAGTCCTAAATATATACAGAATCAAATGAGACCAATAATTCTCCAAACAGAAATAATTATAAAATTTCTCATAATCCTAAGGGCTCTTCCTCTACCCAATTCCCTCATGTAACTCTACGTATAAATAATCTCCTTTTTTTCCCGTACCTGGATAAACAGCAATTGAACTAAAACAAGGATCTCTTGGTCTCCTCCTCTAAGTGTCCCTTGGTCTTCAGAGAGAAAAAGAGGGAAAGAAGAGAGAACAGAAGAGAATAGGAAGAGAGAATGAGAAATGTGAGAAAATGAGAGGTGAGGCCTCCTATTTATAGGAATTTGCCTCACCCAACCCGGAACGGCCCGTTCCAAAAGTGGAACGCCCGTTCTGGGCCCGAAAAATCTACGCAAGTTTTTGCACTGGAACGGCCCGTTCCAAAACCAGAACAGCCCGTTCCAGGACTCATCCAGAACGACCCGTTTTCCTTCCAGAACGGCCCGCTCTTCAACCAGAACGGCCCGTTTTGGAATTTGGAACGCCCGTTCTCAACTACGTTTTTTAGGAAATTTCTTTATTCCAGAACGGCCCGTTTCACTTTTGAAACGGCCTGTTTCGGGCAACGAATTGGGCCCACGGTCCAGTAAAAATTGGGCTGTTACAATACTCCCCTCCTTTAAGAAATTTCGTCCCCGAAATTTTTGCAATGGTAGACTCCTCGCTTCTTACTTTCCAATTCTTATGCAACCTCACTACCTTATTGATGTACAACTCTATCAATTTCACCAAAGGATATCTAAGGGTAAGACAAGTAAACTTGGCGAGTCTATCCACTAAAACCCAAATAGAATCGATCTCTTAAGCGTCTCAGACAAACCTACAATTAAGGTTTATCCACTCACTATTACAGTTCCAAAATGGGACGTCTAAGTGCTACAAAATTATTAAAGACTTCTTGCATACTAAACACGAGCATACAATTTCTCTACTCCTCTCTTCACCTTAGGCCACCATGCTTCTGCTGCACCACTCTGATACATCCTCCTAAGGTCCCGATACATCTCAGTAGCTCCTAAATGAATGCCCTTCCTCTAAAATCATCTTTCTTAATTGAAGGTTACTAAGCACCCAAATTTGTTCTTGCACCTCAAAGCAACATCGATTCTACTCAGAAAAGTTATCTATACTCCTACCAATCTTTTCCACTTGGTTCTCTAAGAAAGACTCTAACTCCTAGGCTTCTCTAATCTCATCCATTAATTCACTAGTCACTTTTAACATAATCAATTCAATGCTCCTAAGGATAATCTCACACACAAAGCGTAAGTCTCTAAATTCCTCAATCAAATCCAACCCTTAAATCATCAAAAATGATATACCAGAGGTCATCATAATCAAGGCATCTGCCACAATATTGGTTTTACTTCTATGATCATCTCTAAAGATTAAGCACCTAAGCGTAAGTTCACTATGTATACATATCAGATCTTTAATTTCACCACTCCATCTACACCCAAGTCAAACTCTTATCCATTACCTTATCTTATAGCCTCATATCTTGTCACCAAAATTATGCTTCTCCAATTTCCTTCAACAATCCATTTGTTACTCAAGTCATACTTAGTCTCACACTACTAAGGGTAACCTTATAAGCTAAACTTAAATCTCTAATTTGAGCCAAAAGGATTCATCTCTATAATCATAAGGGAAGATAAATATAAAGGTTTCCTACACAAAACATCGATCACCACAATGGCTTTACTCAAATAACAACTAAGTTTGAAATATTAGTCCTCCAGAAATTAAACTATCTCTTTTATCTCATAATTAACTCCTTCAGTCAACAGATAATTAAGGCTCTAATTATCAATAAATACCTCAAACTTAGAATCATATTGGCAGTGTCTCTAAATATTACAACTACTAACTTAAAAAATCATAGGTAAGGTAATTCCTCTAATGAGTTTTCAATTGCCTAGAATCACAAGCTACTACCTTTCCTTCTTGCATCAACACTCCACCCAAACCTATCTTAGAAACATCAACCCATACCACAAAAGGCTTACTAAGACCGGCCAAGGCTCACACTAGTGCACTAGTCGATCTTTCCTTAAGAATTTGGAAACTACTCTCACACTTACTATCTCACACAAAAACAACACTCTTCTTACTCAATCTGTTCAAAGGTAATGCTATCTTAGAAAGTTACTCAATAAATATCCAACAACAATGAGCTAATCCAAGAAACTCATAACCTCGTTAATAGACTCAAGTATCTCTCACTTAAGCACAACTTCTATCTTAGATAAATCTACGTTATACCTCCGCAAGAAATTACATGGCCTAGAAAACTCACCTCATACAGTCAAAAATCATACTTAGATAATCTATCTTAAATTTATCTTAGATATATCTTCACACTTAACTCTTAATATGATGATATCACATCCTAAGGTCAATCTCATTAATACACAAACATTCACTAATTGATCCATAAAGTCATCTATCCTCATATCAACATACATGCATATCAAATCTTATTAGAATACTTACTTTAAACCTTCATATATACCATCCCTAAGCATATAAGAATCAATCATCGTTTACACCATATAGCATGAACCAACCTTACCACATAGCATCATATCACCTTAAACATCCTCTCAATGACAACACCTCAGAGAACATCATATCCAAATCAGTTTCTATCCTTGTTATGCCTAATAACTCAAAACATCATGACAGCATATACCTCCCTTCAAAAATGTCAAAGCAAATGACACACAAAGAGTTATACTCATCAAAATGATCTCAAACCTATTTCAAAAGAAATCTAAGGGAATAAGTTATAACTCTCATGAAGTCATAAGACTCTAACAAAAATCATCTTCTTAGCTAAAAATTCAAAAACCATAACAAATATATTCAGCGCTTACAACTAGACTTTTGATCACCAAAGCAGTTATAACTGAAGTTCTAGACCTCTGTTTTATCTTATTCTAGTTTCATTGGGAAGATAATATCCAAAGCCACCACTTTCATGAAGACCACAAAATCTAATTCTGTCAATATGATACTCATATTGGCACAACAAAACTGTAGCGAAAATATCCCCTATACCATACAGCGATAGTGTACTAACATTCTACAAAATACCTCAACCATTCCAAACTCACTCCTTTCCACCTTAAACTCATATACAAGCTTTCCACTACAATCCTAACAGCTCACATATTCGGTACAAAGGACTTAGAGAATAAAATTCACATGCTACCTAAACCATAAAAGGTTAACATGTAAGCACCAATACTTAAGGAAATTTCCAACGTTCCAACCTCTCATCAAAAATATCAAAACTCTAATTCTCAGATACAACCTCCTTGGATTCAATCGCTACCACTATAGATTTCAGAAATTCCATTAACCGTAAACTCTCGACAAATCAATGTCTCACCCAAATCTAAGGTCCCAATAATTTCTAGTTGCTTAGCAAGGGTTCATCCACTACTACTGGCACATATGCTCGTAATACGAGCGATAGCATTCATCCACTACTTACGTAAGTAAGAAGTATCAAAACCAATGAGTAATCATGAATAACATCAACTAAGCAATATCATGTCTTTCCAGCCAAATTCTGAAAAAACAATACACAACTAAACACAACACCAACAACACAAGGGAAACATCATCATTATCCTTCTCATAATACAAAACATTATTAGAGTACACACAATTAAATAGCAATCAACAAAATCAATCATCATACCAACATATCAATAAACTCCACAATCAATTCATTCTATCATACATCTACCAAACAAGCATAATAGACTCATAACTCACGGTCGATTGGATCGACCTGCTCTGATACCACTAAATGTGACACCCTTACTACCCCCAACACATACTGTAACTTTACAAATAAATGTTTTAAATCTCGGTAAAAGGGTTCACATGAGAAACTTCAAAAATCGTTCTTCAATAACCACAATAATAAAGATTTAGAAAATGAAACACAAGAGTTTACAAATTGCTTTCAAAATGATATTTACAATTCCAAATCCGTATAAAAATTTTGTCCTAAAAGTCTTCTGCCCCGATGTCACAATATCAAAGCATACCCCTAATTTAGCTGTTGGCATTCTATATGCCACTCGCAGCCGAATCTTCTTCACCTAAAACATCCACAAAATTGTACGGTGAGAAAAGAAAGCATCTATATGTAAAATACATACAAACACACAACATATCATCTCATTATAATTCGATACTTAACAAAATATTCATAAACATTTCAATGTATCATAACTTTATCAATCGCGCATCATCATCACGTCACAATTTGCAATCACAACAATCATCACAAATCTTGCAATCAACCCTATGCCAAGGTCACACCTATAACATCTCTTGCCCAAGGTCGTGCCACCCCCGACATAAGTATTAATTGCCTCACACATCCCACCCTATGCCAAGGTCACGCCTGTAGCATCTTTTTGCCCAAGGTCGCGCCACCCCCGACATAAGCATGAGAAATCACACATCCTACACTATGCTAAGGTCACGCATGTAACATCTCTTTGCCCAAGGTCGTGCCACCCCTAGTCATAATGTAAGGAACTACAATCACATCACATCAATCCATCACAATCCACATAAATCTTACAATTAACACTATGTCAAGACCACGCCACAACTAACACAAGTGATACGGGTTAATTGCCTCACTCATCCCACACCATGCTAGGGGTACGCTCGTCCTTGTAGCATCACTTACCCAAGGTTCGTATCATCCCTGGTCATTAGTGCGAGGAAGCACAATCACATTACAATCCACACAATCTCTTGCAATTAACTCTATGTCAGGGCTGCCATATTTGACATAAGTGATGCGTGTTAATTGTCTCACTCATCTCACACCATGCTAGGGGCACGCTCGTCCCTGGAGCATCACCTCCCAAGGTTCGTCTCATCCCTGGTCATTAGTGTGACGTACCACAGTCACAATCATAATCATATCCACACAACATCTCATCTCATATCACAATTCCATATTACATACTGATAAGTTCACACAATGCAACGATTCACATACCCATCAAGCAATTCACCATGAATACTCATTATAACAATAATATAACAATAATATAACAATAATATAACAATAATATAAAACTCAATTAATTCTCCAGTTTAATACAATATTAAATCAATAGAATTACCAATTTAATATAAAATTCATAAATGTAATAATAATCAATAGAATTATCAGTTAATATAATTTTAACGTAAACGGTAAAATCCTCAATATTCCAAAATCTAGCTCACAGACACTTTTCTACCATTTCGTTCTCTTTCCCAAATCATCATTCTTACAAATAAATCATATATTCATAGTCCTAAATATATACAGAATCAAATGAGACCAATAATTCTCCAAACAGAAATAATTATAAAATTTCTCATAATCCTAAGGGCTCTTCCTCTACCCAATTCCCTCATGTAACTCTACGTATAAATAATCCCTTTTTTTTCCCGTACCTGGATAAACATCAATTGAACTAAAACAAGGATCTCTTGGTCTCCTCCTCTAAGTGTCCCTTGGTCTTCAGAAAGAAAAAGAGGGAAAGAAGAGAGAACAAAAGAGAATAGGAAGAAAGAATGAGAAATGTGAGAAAATGAGAGGTGAGGCCTCCTATTTATAGGAATCTGCCTCACCCAACCCGGAACGGCCCGTTCCAAAAGTTGAACGCCCGTTCTAGGCCCGAAATATCTACGCAAGATTTTGCACTGGAACAGCCCGTTCCAAAACCAGAACAGCCCGTTCCTGGACTCATCCAGAACGGCCCATTTTCCTTCCAGAATGGCCCGTTTTGGAATTTGGAACGGCCCGTTCTCAACTACGTTTTTTAGGCAATTTCTTTATTCTAGAACGGCCCGTTTCACTTTTGAAACGGCCCGTTCCGGGCAACGAATTGGGCCCACAGTCCAGTAAAAATTGGGATGTTACAAAGTTCACCAAAAGATAAGTCAGATTTGAATTGACCACCTATTATCCAACCCATGGTGTGCCAAACTGAGCCGACTCAAGTTATCAATTTTGACAACGATAGTATTACATCCCTACTAGTGGATCTATTTATTTTATGTAAATTAAAAAATACAAATATTAAAAAAAATTTGAGAATGAGCTCATTTAATTATAAGCATTGAGATAATAGCCTTGATCCGAAATCCCATTAGAAAAAAAAAATAATAAGTACATAGAAGACGAATGTCTTATAGTGAGGTGGAAAAAAAATATAAGATAGAGAAAAAATTGTTGAGTGACTTGAGTTTGCAATGCATTAGTCATTGACAATGGTTAATATTGTGACACCTTCTACTCCGTATGTCATAACATTTAAATAATATAAAACTAAATAACTTTGATATAATAATTAAACTCAAAATCCATACAAACAGAGAGAATTACATTGTATCTTAAATAATTAAAATAACATAGCTGAAGAATTGCAAAGGAATTAAAAATTGATGTTCTTCATATGAATCAACAAAGCAAAGTCCTAAGTTAGTCCTAACTACTTTTCATTGTCACACAGTATTAGGGGTCAATCTCACTGCCTCGCATACAAACCTAATCCAAAGTGAGATTTCTCACTCTCTCTTTAACTAGATAAGCATTATATGATGGATACAAGGGTGGTTCCCTTCTCTTTCAGGTTCTCCGAACTCAAAAGCCTAAGTCTTTGGGTGAAAATAGAAAAGTGTAAAACTAATCAAGAAAAAAATGTTTTTTTTTTAAACTCAACCCCCTTTAACCTCATAGTTAAAATATTTAAACACAATTACTAATTCCTTTTCCCTCAATTAATTAAATAAAATATTAAAATAAAACCTTTAGTTAAAATATCTTATATTATATTCTAAAATATATTAAATAATTAAATAAATATTAAACAACTCCTATTATTAAAATAAAAATATCAAAATTATTAATAAAATACTTATATTATTTTCTATGAAAAATGAGGTATTACAAAAAGTACACAAGGAAACTTCGAAAGAGGAGAGACGATCTCGTTAACAGATGTTCTTCCAAGATTAGCAAGAAAATCCATACACCTTTTACCTTCTCTAAATAATGAATGCACAAATTTTACCCTTTGATCTTCTTCTACACCCAAGCCTCTAATCTTCTTGTGAACAAATCTAGGGCTCTAAAATATTGTACTCTCCGATCTTAAAATATCACATCATTTGAACAAATCACAAATCTAAGAGTATTAAAATAGTAGTGTACTGTCCGTACTGCAAAGTCGAGCTCCGAGCTCGGCATCACAACGCAAGATGACCTCGAGCACGCGCTACGCGACGTCAGCTCGGCATTTAAGTAGATCATAACTGATCTCAAGGGATCTCGCTCCAGACGAGATCCCTTATCTAATCTTATCATATCTTATCTCAAGATCTTATCATATCTTATCTCAAGATCTTATCATATCTTATCTCAAGCCCAAGGCCCAAAGCAACCCTACTTATACGAGATCCATACTCCCACAAACACTAACTTTAGCATCGGAGTCTCTTTTGCAGGTACCACCCCCATCTTGGAGCATCAACGTACCAGTGAAGGAGGCTCGCCGATCTTACCTGGCAGATCAGCTCTACAGCAGATTTCCGGTAAGAACATTTGGCGCCCACCGTGGGGCTGATCAAGACCAGCTCTTAGCGGCCATTCTTATGGTTTTCACTAGAAGCCATAGCAGACACGTAACAGACGACCTAGATCGCTCAACTACCATGGATAGCGATGCAGCAACATTTAGGAGGCTGATCGACCAGGTCGAACAGATGCGGCAACAACACGCCGCCGACCTACAAAGCATGCGTGCCAAGCACGAAACTGATCTAGCGGCAATGTGTACCGCTAATGAAGCCGGCCTAGCGGCACTACGCGCCGAGAACGAGCGCATTCGCGCCCAACTCCCTCGGCGTCCCTCAAATCAATCCCCTCCGCAGAGTAACCTGAATGAGGACGCAGGGCACTCGGTTTCACAACCGCCAACAGCGGCTAGGGCACCGACTCCCAAGCCTCCCACACATCGGTCTCACGCGCCAACGAACAGGTCAGCGCACGACGTCAGCAACGCCCCCGCCCACGGCACAGGGAATCAGACGACCTTCCACCGCCGTCCTTTCGTGGACGGTATCATGGAGACACCTCTCCCCTTTGGGTGGAAGCCTTTCCACCTCGATCGCTACGACGACACAACCGACCCGGACGAGCATATCGATCTATACACCACCCAGGTAAACCTCTATACTAATGAGGATGCTATACTGTGCAGGGTTTTTCCAACCTCGCTCAAGGGGGCTGCACTCAACTGGTATACCCAGCTACCCGCCGAGTCAATTGACAGCTTCGGCACCCTGGTCAGACAGTTCACAGCGCAGTATGCGACAAGTTGGCCTCATCACATAACGTCAGCTGCTCTGGCCAGCCTCAGACAGAGCGATGACGAACCACTACGGACGTTCATGGAACGCTTTGTCAGCATCTCGGTGAAAACTCAAAATTTGAATCCCGAGGTCGCCCTACACGCCATGCTCATGGCACTCAAGCCCGGACCATTTGTCGACAGCCTATGTCGTGAAGATCCTCGCGACATGGACGAGCTACGCACCCGTGCTGCTGGATACATCCAGATGGAAGAATACTCCGCCTTCCGCGACCAGGTTCGCAGAAAACCACAAGGAAAGCAAGACCAAGGTCAGGCCATAAACATTTAAAGTTCGCGACCTTGATTGGTGGGGTGAGAGAGGCAAGAATAGATCCCTCTGAAAAGAAATTCGGAACTTGAAATGTCACCCACCTCAATTTTTATTTCTCTTAACTTGTAAATTCAGGTGATGTACTCTTTTTCCTCCTCAGCCTCTTTTCCCACTAAAGAAAAGGGTTCTTGGCCAAGGAAGGTTTTAACGAGGCACACCTCAGAAATAATCAACAAAGCAACTCCATTCCCATACATTTTCTTAAATCCGAGGTCGAATACGAACCTCGACACTTCCGTTAAAGGTCGAGTCCGAACCTTAACCAAAACAATTTGCCTAAATCTGAGGTCGAGTTCGAACCTTGATATGCCAAGGTCGAGTTCGAACCTTGAGATCACATTTTCTTAAATCAAGGTCGAATTCGAACCTCGACACTTCCGTTAAAGGTCGAGTCCGAACCTTAACCAAAACAATTTGCCTAAATCCGAGGTCGAATACGAACCTCGACTCTTCCGTTAAAGGTTGAGTCCGAACCTTAACCAAATCAATTTGCCTAAATCTAAGGTCGAATACGAACCTCGACGAGTCTGAAACTTGTCATCTACGAACCTCAACACTTCCGTTATGGGTCGAGTCCGAACCTTAACCACATCAATTCACCCAAAACCGAGGTCGAATATGAATCTCGGAAAAAATATAAGGTCGAGTACGAACCTTAACATCCGAGGTCGAATACGAACCTCGCCAAAATTCGTTTCACTCCAAATTGAGGTCGAGTATGAACCTCGCCAAAATTCGCCTTACTCCAAATTGAGGTTGAGTACGAACCTTGCCGAAATTCGTTTCACTCCAAATTGAGGTCGAGTACGATCCTCGCCGAAATTCGTCTTACCCCAAATTGAGGTCGAGTACGAACCTCGCCAAAATTCGCCTTACTCCAAATTGAGGTCGAGTACGAACCTCGCCGAAATTCATTTCACTCCAAATTGAGGTCGAGTACGATCCTCGCCGAAATTCGTCTTACCCCAAATTGAGGTCGAGTACGAACTTCGCCAAGATTCGCCTTACCTTGCCCTTGATCTAGGCTCACCAAAGGGTAGACAAAAGGTGACTTATGATAGGAAAAGGAAGATAGGCGTGAAGTATGTTTAGGGTGGCGGAAGTGTTTTAGGGTGGTGGTGTATGGTTGCTCAAGTTGGCTCACTCCAAGTGTAGGTGGAGGCCACTCTAGGGTTTCACTCTCCAAGGTGGAGAATGAAGGAAGCTAGCCGAAACTAACCTAGGGACTAAGGATAGGATTTGAGGCAAGAAAATGCTCTCTCAAATTCATATAATCCAAAGTATTTACAAGTGGTGGGGTGTTGGGTATTTATAGGAGGGGAGGCATCTAGGGTTGCATTTGGAGCAATGCATGGCCGAAATTCACAAGGCAAATGCACTCCAAATGAAATGCCAAATGAACCCTAGATGCTACTTGGTGGCCAAGGATGGAATCTAAGGGGTTAGATTGGCTATTTCTAGGTGCATGATAAGTCCATGCAACCTTTGCCCTCCACTTGGGCCTAAGCCTTTCTAACACCAAAAATAGGTCCAATGCTCACCAAAAATGCGTCACCTCCTCATGTAACACCCTAGCCCAAAATTAAAACCCTAATCATCTAAAGCACCCCATAATACAAGGGTAAAATGGGAAATACAAGGAAAATAAATCCTATGACTAAAATACCCCTAAATACAAGGGTAAAATTGGAATAAAGCAATAAATTCTATACTACTCAAATTGGCCATAGCCATGAACCATGTGATGGGTCTCACATGAAGTGAAGTACCAAGGATGGTCCTCCATCATACCCTCCTTCTTGAGAAGGATTTGACCTCAAATCTTTAAGCTCTTCCATTCCATTGATCCTTCAAAAGATGTGAAACCACAATTAGGGAAGTAAAAAAATACTAAAACTTTAGCGATGCAATCCTTAAGTACACAATTTGTTGAATGAAAGTGCTAGGGAAAGGAGAGAGCCAAAGAGGCATCACCATTTAAATTATTGGCCCCATGCAATTCATTCACCAAATCATCTATTTTAGGGATTGGGTGCCTTTTATGCAATGATGGCTTTTAAAAAGGTGCTCATCCTCCATTGCCATCTTTCTTTGGCACCAAAAGAAGGAGGATGGCACAAGGGTTAAGGTTCTTTTGAACCTAGCCCTTTGTCTTCAAAGGAAAAATTCTTTTTTTCTTTTCTTTTCTTTTTGTTTTTGTTTTTGTTTTTCTCTTCATCATCTTTCTTAGCCTTTAGTTTGAGTTGGTCCTCATTCACTTGAGAGGGTGATAGAGGACACCACACAAACTTCTTACCTAAGTGTTGGAAACTTATTTTATTGGTGAGGCCATCATGGATTATGTGCTTGTCAAATTGCCATGGCCTCCCAAGCAAGACATGACTAACCTCTAATGGCACTATGTCACACAAAACATCTTCTTTATAGTTGCCAATAGAGATTGGTATGCTTACTTGTTGGTTAACTACAACACCTCTCTCCTCATTGATCCATTGCATTCTATAAGGTTTAGGATGAGGTTTTGTAGTCAAGGCTAACTTATCAATCAATCTAGTACTACAACAATTTGAAGTTGACCCACTATCTACAATGAGAGAACAAGTATTTTCTATAATTTTGCATTTTGTTTGAAACAAGTTCTCTCTTTGAGATTGTTCAATGTCACTAGGTTGATTGTTAAGAAGCCTTCTAACCAATAGTAAGTCTCCTTCACAAGGTAAAATTTCTTCCTCGGAGTCTATGGCTTCTTCTTCACTACTAGAGGAAGATGAAGTAGCTTCATCAAGGCTACTATAGTGATCTTGGGCTTTTAAAACCATGGTTTTCTTTGTAGGACATTGAGAAGCAATATGTCCTCTTCCAAGACACTTAAAGCACTTGATTTCACTTGACTTAGACTCTTTGGAAGGTGCTTTAAAAGATGAATTTTCTTTTTATTTTTCTTTTTCTTTTTCTTCTTTGGGATAAGGTAGGGAAGAGTGGCCCTCCTTCTTAAAACTCTTGGAATAAGAGGGAGTGGAGTCTTTTCGAAAAGGTTTTCTTGTAAGTTGATGCTCCACTCTTGAGCAAAGTTGAACAAGTTCATTCAAATCCCTATAAGGTAGAAGTTCAACTTTGTCTCTTATCTCAAGATTAAGACCACTTTGAAATCTAGAGATTGTGGTCCTCTCTTCCTCCCTAATCCCAGCCCTCATCATTAGCAACTCCATAGATTGCCTATATTCTTCCACACTAGAGGACCCTTGTTTCAATCTTTGTAGCTTGTCCATAAGCTCTCGGTCATAGTATGGAGGAATATGTCTCCTTCTTAAGGCACTACGGAGCTCATTCCAATATTAGATTGGGGGCTCATGATTTATTCTCCTTTCTTTTTCTAAGGAGGTCCACCAATACATAGCATGCCCTTGGAAGTTAAGGGTTGCTAAAGAAACCTTCCTATCTTCACTTATTCCATGGCAAGAGAAAAGTTGTTCAACTTTCATTTCCCAATCTAAATAACTTTCAACATTATCTTTGCCATGAAATGGGGGAAGAGTGATGTTAGGTTCCCTATTGGAAGACTCCCTATTTCTATGATACCTTGGGGGTCTTTGATAGTAATCATCATTGTGATGACTACTAAAGAAGATATCACTTGGAGGTTGGGTATGATGCCCTTCCTCCTCATGAACACTTGCATGCATATGCCCCTTTCCTCTTGAGGGTTGAGGAGAAGTGACTCTTGGTCTTGAACCACTAGCCTCTCCTCCCACAACTAGTCTTTCAAGCAATCTTTTTATTTCTTCATTATTTCTTTCAAACTCTTTTTCTTTTCTTCTCAATTCTTCCTCTCTTTTTATATTTTCCTCTTCTTTTTTTCTTAGGTACTCTTCCAATTCCCTAAGTTCATCCTTAACACTAGACCTAGTACTACGAGAATTATGACCATGGACACTAGAATGATCACTCATCTTTGATCCAAAAAGGTTTTCACAAAGTTGTTTTCAAAAAGGGTTTGAAATGGTTTTCACAAAGAGTGAGTGATAAAAAGGTTTTCACAAAAAGGGTTTTCAAGGTGCAAGATAGGTAGGAAAAGGCCTAAGTGTACAAAGTGAACTTTCAAGGGGAGGTGGACTACAAAGAATCACTTAATATAACCAAGCCCTATCAAGTAAAAATCACTAAGCCTTTTCTTCTTTTCTTACAAAACAATTTGGCACAATAATAAAGTGTATGTGTGCACGTTACCCCTAGTAGGCAAAAGCAAGCCTTCTAAACGGATTTGGAGACAAAGATAAAAGCCTAAGCAATTATACTACCAAAAACTATAAAACATGCAAAAGGAAAGCACTTAAAACATATTCTAGTCGAGGTCCTAGGTGAAGGTTTTCAAATCACCTTCAAACTACACGAAGCTAAACCAAAATGAAGAGGTTTAAGACTGGCCAAATTACAAACCAAAAAGAATGAAACCAAGGCCCAAAAACACACTAGGCCGAGAAGAAGAAAAATTAAGCAAAATTATGAAAAACACAAGTCTAAGTCTTCAAACTCCTCCACTTGGGTTCCTTCACAAAGAGCAAACTTGTTAGTCCTCTCCAAGTGTTTGATTACTCTTTTTAGTGTAGTGAAATCCCTCCAAAGGCTAGGTTTGGATTCGGTTCACTCCTCCACTCAAATCCACCAAAGGTGTGCTAGTTTGCTAGGAGAAGTTCTTCACCTACAAGTAAAATGAAACCAACCCAAAGAGCAAGAGTCCAAGAAATAAAACTGAAAAAGCACAATTAGGAAGGCTAAACTCAAGGAGAATTGATGGAGACAAAACAAAAGAGGCCAAAGAAAGACAAACTAAAAATTAAGACTCAATCAAAAAAAGGAAGCACACAAAAGATTAATCCTAGAAAGGCACTAGAGTGGATTAGTGTTTATGCTCACTTGATTAAGTCCTTTAGTGATTCGGTCCAGCCAATATTAAGGTCTCAACAATGGTCCAAAAATGTCACAAGTCCAACTCCAAATGCTTAGGTAAAGGGTCCAAGTCCACAAGTCTAGCAACAAGTCCTTTTTGGTCCAATTTTTTTTTGATACTTTTTCTTCTTTTGTTCTATTTTTCATGTCAATTTCTTTTATGCTTCTTGGGTCCAATTTCTTTTCTTTAATGTTCAGCCCATTGTTGCTTAGGTTTTGCACTTGTGGGTGGTGAAAATTAGGTCAAATTTTAGGAGAAGAGATGAAGACAAGTGGCGTGATTTTAGAGGTGTGTAAGGTATCTTTTGAGTGGAAAAAGATGTGTACTATCTAGTACAAGTTGTTTGCACCAAATTTTTCAGCACACCTCTTAGATTCTTTTAGGGTTTCTTTAGGCATAGAAAGATGACCAACTCAAGTGAGAATGCAAGGAGAGTGGGCGGTTATGCATGTGCAAGGAAATGTTTACACATGGAAATCAAAAATCACATAGAACATGCTAGGACTAGGTAGCATGCATGAATGACTCCTAAAAAGAAAGCTATATGTCACGCCTACTATGTCATGCAATATGGCATATTTTTTTGTTCATGTAATCATGCAAAGTGTTTGGCACATACATGGAATTTATGTAGACAAAATATAGGAAACAAAAATGACAAAACTTTAGGTGGATTCAAAAATCAAAAAGCATGTTCATGGCATGTTCATATGAGACTCAACCAAAAATTTAGAAAAGCATGGCAATAACCTAACAATGAAACCTAAAAAAATGGCAAGGAAGGCTCACAAGGAACAAGGTGTGAACCCAAAACTATTCGGCCACACAAAGAAACAAGGAGGCAAGAAATGACCGAATAGAAAAAGACAACAAGAAGACAAGAAGGACTAGATTTTACCCTTGATGAACATGGCTCTTGATACCACTTGATGGCTTCCTCCTTCCATGGTTGATGTAGAGTATGAAGGGGAAGACCTTGCCCTTGATCTAGGCTCACCAAAGGGTAGACAAAAGGTGACTTATGATAGGAAAAGGAAGATAGGCGTGAAGTATGTTTAGGGTGGCGGAAGTGTTTTAGGGTGGTGGTGTATGGTTGCTCAAGTTGGCTCACTCCAAGTGTAGGTGGAGGCCACTCTAGGGTTTCACTCTCCAAGGTGGAGAATGAAGGAAGCTAGCCGAAACTAACCTAGGGACTAAGGATAGGATTTGAGGCAAGAAAATGCTCTCTCAAATTCATATAATCCAAAGTATTTACAAGTGGTGGGGTGTTGGGTATTTATAGGAGGGGAGGCATCTAGGGTTGCATTTGGAGCAATGCATGGCCGAAATTCACAAGGCAAATGCACTCCAAATGAAATGCCAAATGAACCCTAGATGCTACTTGGTGGCCAAGGATGGAATCTAATGGGTTAGATTGGCTATTTCTAGGTGCATGATAAGTCCATGCAACCTTTGCCCTCCACTTGGGCCTAAGCCTTTCTAACACCAAAAATAGGTCCAATGCTCACCAAAAATGCGTCACCTCCTCATGTAACACCCTAGCCCAAAATTAAAACCCTAATCATCTAAAGCACCCCATAATACAAGGGTAAAATGGGAAATACAAGGAAAATAAATCCTATGACTAAAATACCCCAAAACACAAGGGTAAAATTGGAATAAAGCAATAAATTCTATACTACTCAAATTGGCCATAGCCATGAACCATGTGATGGGTCTCACATGAAGTGAAGTACCAAGGATGGTCCTCCATCAGAACCCGAACCTTCACGGAAACACTTACTCAACGAAAAACCAGGGTCGAGTTCAAACCCTGACTTGGCCAACACAAGGCAAAGGCATCATCGCATACAAAATAAACAACAGACATCAAACGAGCGCCTCAAAACGGGCAAAAGGCAAGAATCAAGAGCAAACAAACGAAGCAAGGTCGAGTTCGAACCTTGATATGCCAAGGTCGAGTTTGAACCTTGTTATGCCAAGGTCGAGTCCAAACCTTGAGACTATATTTTCTTAACCAAGGTTGAGTTCGAACCTTGATATGACAAGGTCGAGTTCGAACCTTGTTATGCCAAGGTCGTGTCCGAACCTTGAGACTATATTTTCTTAACCAAGGTCAAGTTCGAACCTTGATATGCCAAGGTCGAATTCGAACCTTGATATGCCAAGGTCGAGTCCGAACCTTGAGATCATATTTTCTTAACCAAGGTCGAGTTCGAACCTTGTTATGCTGAGGTCGAGTCCGAACCTTGAGATCACATTTTCTTAAATCAAGGTCGAATTCGAACCTCTACACTTCCGTTAAAGGTCGAGTCCGAACCTTAACCAAAACAATTTGCATAAATTCGAGGTCGAATACGAACCTCGACATTTCCATTAAAGGTCGAATTCGAACCTTGATATGCCAAGGTCGAGTCCGAACCTTGAGATCATATTTTCTTAACCAAGGTCGAGTCCAAACCTTGATATGCCAAGGTCGAGTTCGAACCTTGAGATCACATTTTCTTAAATCAAGGTCGAATTCGAACCTCGACACTTCCCTTAAAGGTCGAGTCCGAACCATAACCAAAACAATTTGCCTAAATCCGAGGTCGAGTTCGAACCTTGATATGCCAAGGTCAAGTTCGAACCTTGAGATCACATTTTCTTAAATCAAGGTCGAATTCGAACCTCGACACTTCCGTTAAAGGTCGAGTCCAAACCTTAACCAAAACAATTTGCCTAAATTTGAGGTCGAATACGAACCTCGACACTTCCGTTAAAGGTCGAGTTCGAACCTTGTTATGCCAAGGTCGAGCCCGAACCTTGTGACTATATTTTCTTAATCAAGGTTGAATTCGAACCTTGATATGCCAAGGTCGAGTCTGAACCTTGAGATCATATTTTCTTAACCAAGGTCGAGTTCGAACCTTGTTATGCCAAGGTCGAGTCCGAACCTTGAGACTATATTTTCTTAACCAAGGTCGAGTTCGAACCTTGATATGCCAAGGTCGAGTTCGAACCTTGTTATGCCAAGGTCGAGTCCGAACCTTGAGACTACATTTTCTTAACCAAGGTCGAATTTGAACCTTGATATGCCAAGGTCGAGTCCGAACCTTGAGATCATATTTTCTTAACCAAGGTCAAGTCCGAACCTTGATATGACAAGGTCGAGTTAGAACCTTGAGATCACATTTTCTTAAATCAAGGTCGAATTCGAACCTCGACACTTCCGTTAAAGGTCGAGGCCAAACCTTAACCAAAACAATTTGCCTAAATCTGAGGTCGAGTTCGAACCTTGATATGCCAAGGTCGAGTTCGAACCTTGAGATCACATTTTCTTAAATCAAGGTCGAATTCGAACCTCGACACTTCTGTTAAAGGTCGAGTCCGAACCTTAACCAAAACAATTTGCCTAAATTCGAGGTCGAATACGAACCTCGACACTTCGGTTAAAGGTTGAGTCCGAACCTTGTTATGCCAAGGTCGAGCCCGAACCTTGTGACTATATTTTCTTATTCAAGGTCGAATTCGAACCTTGATATGCCAAGGTCGAGTCCGAACCTTGAGATCATATTTTCTTAACGAAGGTCGAGTTCGAACCTTGATATGCCAAGGTCGAGTTCGAACCTTGTTATGTCAAGGTCGAGTCCGAACCTTGAGACTACATTTTCTTAGCCAAGGTCGAATTCGAACCTTGATATGCCAAGGTCGAGTCCAAACCTTGAGATCATATTTTCTTAACCAAGGTCAACCTCGAACCTTCAAACAACAAATTTGGGAGCTCCTCAGAAGCCCCTTCGCTCTTACATCACTCGGGGCTTGGGGGGGCAAGTGTACTGGCCAGCCAAGTTGCCGACTTGTCCCTCACCAACCCATTGACTCAATCAAAGGTTTACCAGCCTGACCAAACAGTAAACTCATCATTACCGAGTTCCTCAGCTCGGCCATGAAACATGGACATCGGAATACCACATCGGCCCAAAGAGGCCACGTCATCAAACAGATAAAAATACAATCTTGTTACCATGCCGCCTGCACGTTCTCGAGAACGAGGCGACAGTTGCAACACATGGCATCTTGACAGGCAAGCATGCGCGAAAGGTCACTCCCCTCCAGCGAGCTCGGTCTTAACTCCTCGACCTACGGTCTTCGGAGCTCGGGGGGCTAGTGTACTATCCGTACTGCAAAACCGAGCTCCGAGCTCGGCATCACAACGCAAGATGACCTCGAGCACGCGCTACGCGACGTCAGCTCGGCATTTAAGTAGGTCATAACTGATCTCAAGGGATCTCGCTCCAGACGAGATCCCTTATCTAATCTTATCATATCTTATCTCAAGATCTTATCATATCTTATCTCAAGATCTTATCATATCTTATCTCAAGATCTTATCATATCTTATCTCAGGCCCAAGGCCCAAAGCAACCCTAATTCACACTAAGGTACGTGCATTACTTATACAAGATCCATACTCCCACAAACACTAACTTTAGCATCGGAGTCTCTTTTGCAGGTACCACCCCCATCTTGGAGCACCAACGTACCAGTGAAGGAGGCTCACCGATCTTACCTAACGGATCAGTTCTACAGCAGATTTTCGGTAAGAACAAGTAGTAACTGATAATTACTTTTTGTTTAAAAAGAATAATTGTTAAATAATTAAAGATAAATAATATAAAAAGAGTAAATTATGTTACCCTCTCATGATATATAAGAGCATTACATTGCTCCCCTCTTATATTAAAATATATAATTTAGTTCATTTAATTTAACATTGTTAATGTAAATTATACTCTCCCCTATAATATATGTAAGTATTATACTATTCATCATTAACATATTAAAATATAAAATAAGATTCACTTCTATCCTTTTCAAATAAAAGTAGTATGTTATCATTCTCCTATTATATTAACTTAACATCGTTAAATAATAATCATTATAAAATTTTAAAAAAAAACTTTTAACATACTTATCCATAAAAATATACTTTTAATCAAAATATATTTTAAAATACTTCTAATCCATTAACCATTATCATTCATTTAGTTAATTAAAAAATTATAAAAATATAAGTAAAGTTAACTTGATTATTAAAATGATAAGTAAAATAGAAACTATAAAGTAAATTATATATGTATACTTTTACATACACTCAATATATATAATATAAATTAACTTATATATATAAGTATTAAATTTTGTAATAATTATATTTTATTTAATAACATATTTTAATAAAAATATAGTTATTTAAAAATTATATATTTAATATACATATTTTACATTACATTAATTAAAAATAATAAATAATACTTTACCATAAAATACTAGTTTATCTAGATATTGTTAAAGTATTATTTTAGTAACATTAATTAATAATGAATTTAATACTGGATAAAAAATACCTTAATACTTATATATTTTCTTTAATATATATAATTAATACTATATAATAAAAATATTATTTTATTTAAATATTTGTAAAAATATTACATTAACAACATTAATTTAATAATATCTTCAAACTTGTTTTTGAGTTTATTTTACCTAGTAAAGATAATAATGAAAAATATCTTTTTAAGATTTATAGTTAATTTTAGCAAGTTTTATTATAATTTTAAAATAATAATTAAATATGTAAATCAAGAGATAAATGGTTAAAATGTAACATATTTGAATTTGTTCAAGTGTTTTGGTAATAATTGTTTTTTTTACCAGAAGTTAATCGAACTTTAATGAAAAATTTAAAAAATAAGTAAAGTATCATACATTGAAATTTGTTGTGCGAGGAGACTTTAATTTTTAACATAAGTGGGAGGTAATGTAATATTTGTATCTCTCATGAGAATGAAATGTAATTTATTCTATAAAAAATTAAATTAAATGAAATAAACTAAAATTTATTTGAAAAGTTGATGTGACATCATTAATTGACATCTATTTATTTTATTGGTACACATTAAATTTTTTTTAAAGATATTGTAGCAACTCCAATTTAAATTAATTTATTCAATACATTATAGGGATGACAAATAAATTTGTACCCATAAATAATGTCTAAATTCATCCCAATTTCAACGGAGAATACCCGATTTAATCGGATATAGATACAGGTACGAGTAATATCCGATTCATCAAATTGGATTGCGAATGGGATGGATATATACATACTCGTCCCGTACCTGTACCCCTTAAAATTTATAAATATTTAATTTATATTTTTTTAGATTTTACTTAAAATTTATATAATTTCTTACTCTATTTTTAATTTATGTCAAATAAATTTTAATTAATGTAATTTTGTAATTATTATTTTATGTTCAAATTCTTGTTTCTTTTTTTTTTTTATATATTTTTTACAAAAAAATAATATTTAATTAATTTTTAAACGAATATGGAGCAGATATTTAATACCTGACGGATACGAGGATGGAGACACCAATTTCATACCCATTAAGTACGTGAACGGGAATGGGTATATGGAACGGGAACAAGAACGAAAATGGGGACGGGTATAGAGAAACTCATACCTATCTCACCTATTGTCATCCCTAATACATTGCAATTTTACATAAAATAATACCTTACCAAAATAATTCTTTTACCCTTTAAATAATCATAAAATTATTTTTAATATTTAAATAATTGTTTGTTTAAAACTTAAAAAATAAATCAAAAGTTGTTAATACAAATAATTCGACATTTATTCTCCTTAACCAAGAACCAGGGTTTGATCCCCACCTTGAGTGTAGAATCAGGGTTTGATCCCCACCTTGAGTGTAGAATCGCAACTAAAAGTATCACCTTAACCTTAATATAAACAAATTCGGTGAGAGAGTTTTATACCTCTAATTATATATATATATATATATATATATATAATTTAGAACGGGCCGTTCTGGACTCCGAACGGGCCGTTCTGGATTCAGAACGGTCCGTTCCAAGACTGAGAATAGAATATTCTTTATTAATTTTATTAAAAATTTTGAAAAATATTTTTTTATGGTAGAAATTTTAAAATTATTTATTTTTATAAAATATAATTGTCTTATAAATAGACTAATAATTTTTTCTTTTTCTCTTTCTCTCTGAAGAAATATTTAAGTGTCACTTTATAATTTTTTGCAACTTATTTAAAATTAGAAGAATAAAATGATAAAAATTAATAAGACAAACATAATAAAATTATTAATTTATTTTCTTTTAGTGTCCTCTAAATTTTTACATTCATTTAAAACAAAAATATTTTATATGTTAATTTGAATTAATTTAACGAAGTATCATATGATTTTTAATTTTTTAAAATTTTTTATAAATTTGATCTATACATGAAAAACTTTTTAATTTAACAATTAAATTCTTAAAAATTTGATATAGAACATTAATTATTAAATAGAATAAATCTATCAAGACTTACTCTTGAAGTAAGTAAATTTTTTCTTCATTAAAAATGAAGATAATTTTACCACAAAATAAAAAATAATTAAACAATAATTGTTTTAGTGATACATTGCATTGTCCTTAATTTTACACTGTATAGCTTAACTGTTTAGCAATTGAAGTTATCAATTTCCATTGACAATATTACCAAATTCAGTGTTTGAAATGCTTTGTATCTTGGGTCTTTTTCCTTCCATGATTCACAACCGTGAACAATAATCATTGATTGTTTATGCTTAGCAGTCTGGAATTAGAACGACCCGTTTTGAAACCAGAACGGGCCATTCTGGTTACACTTTTAGTGAGTACATTTTGCACCCGGAACTTTAGTTTGTAAATTTTACATCTGGAACAGGCCGTTCCGGGTGCAAAATGTACTCACTAAAAGTGTAACCAGAACGGCCCGTTCTGGTTTCAGAACGGGCCGTTCTGGTTCCAGCTGTTTTAAAAAAAAATTGGCATCCACGTGGCATCCACCTATGCATCTACGTGACATCCACATGACCATACAGTTAACTCCGTTTAAATAATTTGGACAGAAGTCCCAAATTGAAACCAATTAATTTATTAGGGACCAAATTGAGACCAATTAATTTATTTGGGACCAAATTGAGACCAAAAATAAAAGTTGGACTAAATTGAAACAAAAAATTATTATAAGAGACCAAAATAAGTTTTTAGCCTATAATTTAAAACCAGAATCGAGTTAGGGAGAGCCAAACCAACTTCCTATCGGGTGGGAAGATTTTCCTTAACTTGCACTGGAGGAAACTTCAACCTTTAAAAATAATAGTTGTATTTTTTGTAACTAATCCACGGGAGTGTTAGTTTGGAAAATAATTTTTTCTATTATTGAAATAAAAAATTTATTCAGTTCATTTGTTTCTTTTTAATGTTCTCTCTCTCTCCTTTTTGAACTATTCTCTCTCTTTTTCTTTTATCACTTTTAAAATTGAGTTACAAACCCAAAAATAAAACAATGTATATTGAAGCAGATGGAATTTGGTTTATTTGATTTTTTTTAATTATTTTTAATACATTTTCATTTTTAACTTTCTCAAGTTTTGTATGTTTATTATTATTACCCAAACAAAATTTAGTGTTCACATTATACATTAACTTTTATAATAGCTATCTTAAAAATTATATCTATCATGATTCTTTATTGATTAACAATGTAAAATTTTACACAAATTCATAAACATCAGCTATGCTATTTACGAAAAATTATTTGCTCAAACACTGTGTACATTGGCTGCATATTAAATTATAAAAAATAATTTAAAGCACCATAGTTTTAAACAGTTTTCGTACATACACAAATTCCTAAAAGATCGCACTTTCTTTCTACTAAACAATTATTTTCACAGTTTATTTGCTCATTCAAGTAGAATAGGCAAAAAAAAATTGCATTATTCGGAAGTTAGGTTACATTCAGTTGAAGTTTTCTTAAAGAAAAGAATCACAGCTTCATTAATTGAATTCTTACAGTATTCACATGGAGGAAATTTTACAAATGAAGATCAAGAACATTGTAGTTAGATTAAAACAAAAATGAAAGGAAAATAAAACAGTTATGCCCCCTAAATATACACCAAGGGGGTAATTTTAATAATTCCAACAAAAAAGGCACATTGGCATCAATGAATATTCACATAAAGCTAGCACCAAAATGAAAATTTTGCTTCTTCTCTTTTGTTGTACAGATTCCTCCTCTAAGCAGAAGAACTGGGTATTTTGTATTGTTTCTTCAGAAACTGAGACGCTTCTGAGTCACTCCTGTGGCATAAAATTCTTAATAGAGTTTTGGAATCAGTTCCTAGTTTGCTTTTGCCACCATGCATTTCTATGCCACTAGCAGATTTCAAGTCTTCAATCAACTCTCGGGTCTGCAAAATAACACAGATCAGTACATACTTTCGCAGGAATCATTGTTACAAGAAAATATTTTCTATCAGTGACAAATAGCCACTCTCAAACTCGAATAAATGAGGGTTGTGTTAGGCATTGGACAACCAACATAACATTAATCGATATAAGAGCTCATCTATTAGGATAAAACTCTAATACCATTTTAAGAAATGAATTATGGGCCTAATCTAACCTGACATAACAGGTGAAAATTGTTCTCTAGATATATATACTATTATGATTTTATAACTAATCAGTCGAAGATCTCTAACATAGGATAAAGCTTTTGTTGTAATAAATTATAGGGTACATCATCCAGTGAACAACCAGTTTACAAGAGAATTTAAATATAATCATGAGTTTGACAATGAAATATAGCAATATGAACACAATCAACACCAAACAAGACCTTATGATATGATATTATTTGTTAGATTAGATAAAATTTTCCAGAAACATTTCATAAAAAAGAAAATAAGGAAAAATAAAATAAACTACTTCATAAACTAAAATTAGCTTTTGCATAGGTTAATTTGTAAAAACTCTCATTAACTTCTTCAAAAGTTTAGTTTTTAATTTTACATCAAGCTAGTTTTTGTTTATGAAAATTTCTTATTTCACTTTTTCCTCCTATTTTTTTTATCTCAAGAACTTATGGAGAAATTTATTCGCGCACGTCCTTGGTAAAAATTTAAGTAGATGAACTAACCTCATAGCCATGCAACTTGATCACATGCCGAACACGTGCAACCTGATTCTCGACAACACCCCGAGGAAGGCCGTCACCTCCGGATATAAAGAATTCCTACAAAAAGCAAAGATCAGATTAGTCTGTAGCAAATTGTAGATGGCATTTGATTCACTAGAGTAGGATAATCTACCTTTAAGATCTCCAGATCTTCCTCTAACAATTTTGCATCACCAGGAAAGAAAACTCTTAATGGTCCCCCATCTAAGATAACACGGAGTAAGCCATCCTGGAATGCAGGAAAAATGTTAAAATCACAATACTAGAGATGAATTTATCAAAAGAAAGGCCAAGATACCAACCAATGATGCCTGAAGAAGACTGGTCACTATGCGATCCCTGAGAGGCTCCACAACAATATCACAAAGTTGGCTAAGTTCCTACAATAAGTCAAAAATGACAAGCAAATGATCAATTACACATGGTAAAAATTTCAAACTTTCAAGTGAATCCACATATAATGTGATGATTGGTGAGTGATGCTTGTTAACAGACGTTTAAAAACCTTTCAAGTGAATCCGCATTTAATATTTCAAGTGGTATTATAATTTCTACATTTAACAACAAATTCTGAAATTAAAATTTATTTTTATAATTATGTATATACACGTGATCAATAATTTTTTAGCCTTCACAAAAATGAAGCCCTCGGCAAAGGCCTCACTGATCTATGTGCCTGATTTTACTTTACTTTCATTTATCAAACATAAATAACAATCTTGTGTACACAATGCATATGTACGAAGTATTTGAAATACGGGAAAGAAATACCATTCAGGTAGTATTTCCAAAGGAGTTGCAAATGGATCCGTGGGTTCCCCAATCATTGATGGTTCTAGAACTGCTAAGCCTACATTACAGGTAATAGTACCTAGAATTACTACTGGAAAAATATATAAAAGATCGTTGGGCCATGCGGGTTCTCCATAATAATTATGACCCATTCCTTTAGCCAATTTAGCTCTTAATACAGGATCATTCAAGTCAGGTTTTTTTTTTATTGGGATAGGTGAATTCTTATAGATCCATCCTCCGAAAGAACCAGATATGATAATTTTTCATCATCCGGCTCGAGCACTAATCAAAGATTTTTTTAAATGTAACATCACACATTCATCATGAACTCTTAGAATTTGGGCTTAGGGCATAACTCAATCTCACAAAATTGCTTGCCTAAGCCTTATAAACTCTCTATAAGTCATATCTTAAGTCGATGTGCGAAACCATCACCCTTGAGGCTGCAATTAATTAAATCCCCAAAAAGACCACAATTAAAGCAGGAGTGGCAAATGCAGGTAGCCCAACAATGGATCTAAGACATAATCTTAGAATTTAGGTGTAGGGCTTAATTCAATTCCAAAAAATCAGCTTGTAAAATAAAAATTCTTCAAGCTCTAGTTATATTTAAGCCATATCTCCAGCTGATGTAGTATTAAACCAGCATCGCTGAGGCTGCACTTAAGGCAGCCCTCAAAGTGGCCGCAATGGGCTAGGGGTGACCAAAATTAAGGCGGCTATCCAACATCAACATAGCATGAATTAGTCATGCAAAGCATAACATTGCATACGCAAGACATTTTTCAAGACTGCTAAATTTCAGTGTGAATGAGAGAAAATGATAACTGCAGTTGGCAACTGATGAACTGAATTGCAACAGAGAATAACTGGGCTCAGCTATTTATAGCTCCCCCCAATGATAAGAGAGTGTCTGTGAGGATGAGCCAAACAGTGACAGATTTAATCACCAGATCACAACCAAATTGTTAGTGAATCCCCTCGTCTACAAGTCTAGCTTTTGTTCTTATTTACTGTACAATCAGGTACTTCACCCTAAGTACTCACTTACAGCCAATAGATACCCTGCCACAGGTTTGACCGTGCCAGACTTAGATCTAGTCTGCATAGGGCGAGTATTTTGTGTTCTACAAGGATCAGCAACAGGTGAGACATATATTATAAGTTTTATGGAGATGCCACAAAATTGTGGCTATAAACATAAGCCTTAGTAGGCTATGCCTACAACCATCTCTGTGTACACCCAAATTTGAATTTAGTGGAAGAGTAGTTAAATGAGATTGATGCAACCTAAGATTTTACTTTTGACAGCATATAATATTCAGAGACTGTATTTGCAATCGAAAGCTATCTAACCCGTATAATATAAAAATGACATCTTCCTAATGAGACAAACGTTACCATATCAAGTGGTTCAATAAGTGCATCCAATCTAGCACCTGAGACACTGGGTTTATATAAGTTGTCCATAAATGGAACTCTCAGATCACAGAAGATGATTTTAGTTCCTGCAAGTTGATAATTAACCCAATAAAGTGATTAGAGAAGTTTCGTTTGTGAGAAAAGAAGAGAGACAGAGTTCCATATTCTCACCTGTGTACTCACAAATGCGGTCCATAGCAGCATTTATAACTTTTCTACTTCCCTCAAATGTATCCTTTTGAGAAAAACTTTTAGACTTCTCATCCAAGGATTTCTCTAATGACAAAAGGATTGTAGTACAAGTGTCAGAAATTAAACAGTTTTCAGTACTCTGATCAATTATTATTATCATCATTTTGAGAAAGAAAGACATAAAAGGAGGAAACAAATTGAATATTGACATGTTCTCATATACATGATAACAATAGGTCAAAAACAGTATTAACTACAAATTTATTATGCATAATCATGGTTTATCAATGTATAGCAAAAATCACATGTTTCATTGATAGATTGAATCATATCACTGCAATTCTGAATCTCTTTATTTCAATAATAGAAATTTCATTAGACAGAAAAATTGTACAACTTTAAACTTTTACAGAAATTAGGGAACAAGACACAATACCAAAAAAGCACAAAAAGTACTTTATGATGAATGCCCCTCACCACCTCACTGTCCATACAGAGCCACATGTTTGTTTAATCCTACCCAATTACAAGCAAAATAAATGTTCATGCAAGGAAAGGAGGAACTGTGTTCCAAAACTTGAAAGGGAGGCCAAATATAGAATTGGCAGGCTAAGAAGACCTGTCAACAAAAGAGTTGTTGGAAAATCATGACATTATTGGAGTATAATTTTACTCTTTTACTTATATGTACAACAGTAGTTCAGGATTTATAGAGAAGTTTCTGTTTTATTATTTTCTATTGTATTTGTTGGATAGAAATCCCAAAATTTATGGGATATTATTATGTTGCAGAATTTCAAGGATTAGGATCTATGATTTATTCTTTATTGTTGTTACTGATTTATAGGGATTACTATTTAATTATAGGAATTGCCTATTATTTGTTTCCTTTTTTATTTCCCTGTTTTACCTATTTATGTACTAGACCAATCATTTGAATAATAAGAAGAAGAATGATTTCTTCCACTTCTGATAATATGGTATCAAGAGCCAATTCTTCTTCATCGTAGATGAAAATTCAATAAAGTTTCATGGCTGATGCGCCACCCACACAACCATCCACACCAGAAAATATTTCGCCTTCCAATAGAAACCTAAACAACCCAGCCCATATGGCTTCATCTTTCCAACCTATTGACCTAAACCCCTCAATTCAAATAACCCAACACAAATTAAATGGGTTAAACTTTCGAGAATGGTACCAGTCGGTCCTTCTTGTCATCAAAGGGAAAGGAAAAATGGGCTATCTTACAGGGACTTCTGCAGCTCCACCAATGACTGATCCTTCCTACAGTAACTGGGATGCAGAGAACTCCATTGTCATGGCTTGGTTGATAAACTCAATGGAACTTAAAATTGGCAGAACTTACCTTTTCTGCAAAACTGCCCATGAAATATGGACCACTGTTCAGGAGATGTACTCAGACCTCCAAAACTCAGCTCTTGTGTCTCGGAAAAATGATCTAAAGACTATCCGTCCTAAAGAGGCCAAGACATGGTGTGATCATTGCCAAAAACCTTACCACACCAAGGAGACATGCTGGCTCATTCATGGAAAACCTGCAGATTGGAAACCTAGAAGTCAGCGCAAAGCTGCTGCCTCTGTTAATGTTGCTGAATCTTCTGCAGATTTAAAGAAACAATATTCTGCTATTTTTTCTGATGAGCAAATGGATATGCTAAAGAACCTACTCTCTCAACTCAAACCTGAAGCTTCTGCACCAGAAAACTCTACAGCAAACATTGCTCACAAAGGTAATGGTCAGTTTTCTTTCTTGTCTAGACAGGAAAATACAGGAGAATGGATCCTAGATTCTGGAGCTACTGACCATATGACAGGGTCATTGGCTGACTTTACGTCATACAAGAAAGTTGATAAAGGTGTTACTATTACAGTAGCTGACGGTAATTCATCAATGGTAGCTGGTACTGGTGACTTAAACCTGTCAGGACTAAAACTAAAATCTGTCCTTTATGTTCCTGAATTAAAATACAGTCTCATATCTGCCAGTAAATTGACTAAAGATCTAAATTGTGCAATAATTTTTTACCCTTCTCACTGTATTTTTCAGGATTTGTCTTCGGGGATGATGATTGGCAGTGCTAAGGAACATAATGGTCTGTACTTTGTATCTAATTCACCATCAAAGTCGGATTCTCCTCAAACCATCTCCCTATCAACCGTGTCAGATTCAAATGTTTTTCTATGGCACAACCGTCTTGGTCACCCTAATTTCAATTATTTGAAACACTTGTATCCAGATTCATTCATCAATAAAAATATTTCTTCTTTTAGGTGTGAACATTGCATTCTTGCAAAACAATCTCGAACTAATTATCCCTCTCATCCCTATCAACCATCACAACCCTTCCACCTCATTCATAGTGACATATGGGGTCCTTCTCGAATTCCTAACATAAATGGCGCTAGATGGTTTATCACCTTTATAGATGACCATACTCGTGTGTGTTGGGTGTACCTCTTGAAAGAAAAATCTGAAGCCAGCACAACCTTTAAACAATTTCATAAACTTGTCACCAATATTTTTGGCTCCTCAATTCACATCCTTCGTACTGATAATGGGCGGGAATACTTCTCTAATGATCTTAATGGTTACCTACATGAACATGGCATATTCCATCAAAGTTCTTGCAATCATACCCCGCAACAAAACGGGGTTGCTGAAAGAAAAAATTGGCACATTTTGGAGGTTGCTCGTTCTCTTATGTTCACCACAAATGTTCCCAACCATTTTTGGGGAGAAGCTGTGTTAACTGCTACCTATCTTATCAATCGTCTTCCCTCCAAACCTCTCCAATTTTTAACCCCTCTTAACTGTCTAAAAAGTTTTTTTCCTTTAGTCAGAATGTTGGAGTCTATTCAACCAAAAATATTCGGCTGTACAGTCTTTGTTCATAACTCAAGTCCTACAAGAGGAAAACTGGATCCAAAATCTCATAAATGTATATTCCTTGGCTATTCTCCCACACAAAAAGGGTACAAATGTTACTGCCCAAAATCCAAAAGGTTCTACATATCATGTGATATCACTTTTCTTGAAAATCAACCTTTCTTTCACAATGATTCGTTTCAGGGGGAGAATATGATTGAACCTCATCATTGGGATCCTTCCATCTCTCTTCCAATTTCTCTTCCTTTACCTGAACCTATACAAAAAGAATCTGAAACAGAATCTACACCAATAACCAGTCAAGGGGGAGAATTAGAAAAGAGGACTCAAAATGAGTTCAAATTTTTTCCAAAATTCTACACTAGGAGACATAATGTTCCTTTGCAAGGTCAATCTTCAGACTTGGAGCCAAATCATGTGGAAGCAATAGACTGTAACACTGAAGGTAATTGTGCAGTTGAAAATCTTAATGTTGAAAATGATACTATGGATGAATTTGACTTGCCTATTGCATTACGAAAAGGAGTTAGATCTTGTACAAAGCATTCTATATCAAATTTCCTCACATATTCTAACCTATCTCCGAGATATAGAGCTTTTGTTACAGAATTGGATAGAGTTCAGATCCCAAACACTGTCTTTGATGCTCTTAAAGACGAAAAATGGAGAGCTGCTGTCCTAGAGGAAATGGCTGCACTAGAAGAAAATAAGACCTGGGATATTGTCAAGCTGCCCAAGGAGAAGAAAGTTGTGGGCTGCAGATGGATATTTACCACAAAAATGGGTGCAGATGGGAAGATAGAAAGGTATAAGGCGAGGCTAGTGGCCCAAGGCTATACCCAAACCCATGGTATAGATTATGAAGAAACATTTGCACCAGTTGCAAAACTTAATTCTATTAGAATTCTCATTTCTCTCGCAGCAAATCTGGATTGGAAACTACACCAATTAGATGTGAAGAATGCTTTCTTGAATGGGAAGTTGGAGGAGGAAGTTTATATGAAATTGCCCCCTGGATTTGAAGGAGAAAATAATGATGTTGTGTGCAGGTTAAATAAGTCCCTGTATGGACTGAAACAGTCCCCAAGGGCCTGGTTCACAAGATTCAGCACTACTATGAAACAACTTGGCTATGTTCAAAGCCAAGCAGACCACACCCTTTTTGTAAAAAAATCCAAAGATGAAAGAAGGGCTATTCTTATTGTGTATGTAGATGACATGGTAATCACAGGTGATGACAATCAAGAAATTGACAATCTCAAAAGTTGTTTGCAAGCAGAATTCAAGGTTAAAGATCTTGGGCAGCTTCAATACTTTCTTGGGATGGAAATAGCTAGAAGCAAGAAAGGTATTTTCATCTCACAAAGGAAGTACACTCTTGATTTGCTTCGAGAAACAGGGAAATTGGGGTGTAGACCTGCAACAACTCCCCTAGATCGAAATTGGAAGCACAAGATTATTGAAGATGATCCTCTAGTTGAAAAGGAGAGATATCAACGCCTTGTAGGAAAACTAATCTACCTATCTCTCACTAGACCAGATATTGCCTACAGTGTTAGTGTGGTAAGTCAATTTATGCATTCTCCTAGGAAGAGGCATTTGGATGCTGTAAATCAGATTCTTCGTTATCTCAAAAGTACTCCTGGAAAGGGATTACTGTTCAGAAAAAATGAACACAGAAGTGTAGAGTGTTTTGCAGATGCTGATTGGGCAGGTTCAATTGAAGATTCAAAATCTACCACAGGATACTGTA
Organism: Cajanus cajan; assembly: GCF_000230855.2. Taxonomy (NCBI): domain Eukaryota; kingdom Viridiplantae; phylum Streptophyta; class Magnoliopsida; order Fabales; family Fabaceae; genus Cajanus; species Cajanus cajan. Next base: position 51,752,730 of record NC_138524.1, on the reverse strand, counting down.
CAAAAGTATGGGGAAACCTAGTGACATGGAGAAGTAAAAAACAATCGGTTGTTGCAAGAAGCAGTGCAGAGGCTGAATATAGAGCAATTGCTCAAGGAGTTTGTGAACTGATTTGGATAAAAAGATTATTACATGATTTATTTATTCCCCTTCAAGAGCCTGTGAAACTGTACAGTGATAGCAAGTCAGCCATAAACATAGTACATAACCCAGTGCAACATGACAGGATGAAACATGTAAGAATTGACAGAAACTTCATCAAGTCAGAAATGGAAAATGGTACATTTTCTCTACATTATGTTCCAACCAAATTACAAGAAGCAGACCTGCTGACAAAGGCTTTGTTGAAGTCAGATTTTGAGTCTAATATTAGCAAGCTAGGAATGACTAGCATCTATTCACCAGCTTGAGGGGGAGTGTTGGATAGAAATCCCAAAATTTATGGGATATTATTATGTTGCAGAATTTCAAGGATTAGGATCTATGATTTATTCTTTATTGTTGTTACTGATTTATAGGGATTACTATTTAATTATAGGAATTGCCTATTATTTGTTTCCTTTTTTATTTCCCTGTTTTACCTATTTATGTACTAGACCAATCATTTGAATAATAAGAAGAAGAATGATTTCTTCCACTTCTGATAATAGTATTGTTAGTCACATTTATTGTTTTCTATTATAGGCCAATAGCTGTTACAGCCCAACACCTTCTATTAGAAGCTGTTGTCTCTATAAACAACTTGTACTCTCTATTCAGTCATCGGAAAACATATTTTACATTTCAGAAATATTCTTTCTTTCTCTCTCTCTCAACTTCTCTCTCTATATTTCTATAAGACATGGCAGCAGGATGTGGTGACAATCACACTGGAAGAAGAGACAATGGAAAAGGTGACCAATTGGAGTTCTATATTTTTGCAAACCCGACAAAGAATTGTGGCGGAACATGTAATGGAAGATGGTACTGCTTTGATACCATGTTGCAAGAGAGAAAGCAGATGGAAGAGATGCTGAAACTGTGTCTTGACTACACGACAGAATATAGATTTAATGCAATAAATACAAATATTAGAAAATATTCCTATTTACATGAATATGATACAATAGACCTATAATAAAAAAAATCATAATTAAATAAGGAAAAAAATCATAAAACAAATAAAAATAAAATTCTCACAGATTATCTAGGATACTCTAAAATAGATATAAAAAATATATTATCAGATATTCCTCAGATATTTTAACACTACGCTAGTCATCTTCTTCGTTGGTTTGTTCCACCACAATGACTTCTCTAGCATGCCCTAACACAAAAGTCCCTCCATTCTATGATTCTACAGTCTCAAATTATATTATTAAGGGTTTATTTGTAAGTTAAACTTAGTAAATTTTAGCTTGAGGGAAAGCGTGAGAATGTGTTAAAATATATGAAAATTATATCTTTATCATATCCTTTAGGATTAATTTCCTTAATTTTACATCATTTCTTAGGATTACTTTTCATATTTCCTTATCTTATCATGATTTGTTTCCTTAAATAGTTAGATTACGATATGATTAGTATAAATAAGAGCTAATGCTCTAGTTTTATGAACTACTGAAAACACATCAAGACACTGTGATACATCTCAGTTAACATTTATTCCGTGTTTCATTCTCTTTCATCTAAGTTGTCCCCCTCTATATCTAAAAACACTATAATTTTAGTAGTAACCATACAAAATAAATACAGATATAACAGTTCAGCACATACTTATTAGTTTTTCCTGGGACCTTTTACTTGTCCATCGCTCCCAGACGTTATCTTCCAACTTATTCAAATGATTAATTGCATACTGTAAATGGCAGAAAAAACTTACATTAATGTCATAACATAATAAAAAAAGATTCAGCATATGCATCACAAATATAAAGAGAGATATTAAAACAGAAGATTATTTAGGAAGAGTTTTGGCATTCTCAACAAGGACTTTCCCAACAAAGTTGCTACTAAATTTGTTTTAAGGAGAGAATTTTCTCAGTCATCAAGACAAAATACATTTCAATTGATTCAGCGTTACTTTTAGACTCTGCAAATAGTCAAATTTATGTTTTATCTGTGTGTACATTGTAATTTCTATTTCTGCTACAGTCTGTTAGTTATTTAGTGTTGCTGACTCAGCAATGAGTCGTACAGTTCAGATATAAAAGGTTACCCTCTCTGTATGTTTCTTCTAACGAAAGATTTACAATTCAGTTTAGTTTTCTCTGTCTATTTCTCTGATTCTCTGAATTCTATTAGTAACTTTATATACCCAAATTCCTGCTCCTCAGTAAATCCACCAAAGTTTTCATTCCACCTCAATATCTAACTTAGCCAGTTATGCAATGGTCTAGACCACAAACTAATAATTTGACAACACACAAGAGAGGTGGGGGAAAAAACCCACCAACGCATTTTCCAATTATTGAGATTGTGCAAGAGAATATTGTTTAAAACAGTCCTCTAAAACCAGTACATCATTCACTTAACAAAACAAGTGAATGATTTGCTACATTCTTAAGATTTTGCCTGAGAAAGAAGATAAAAGGGCTTCAACTAGCTACATTTATTGTTTCTATATCTTCAAAGGGATTTATTTGTTCTTTCAATTTAAGGGCCCTGTGTTATGATTTAACTACTCTGACCAGAATTCTTTCAATTATCTTCAGATGATTTGTTAAACAAAAAAAGGATTTTATTTATTGAAAAAAAAATTATATTCTTTAAGTGTTTGGTTTCTTTTCGTTTTCTTCCCATTTCTTGTGTTAAAATTTCCCCCTTTTACTTTGGTCTTTAACAGAGTCAAATGGCATCATTTACTGTAATTCATACAGCTGACCTCAGCTAGTGGGCTAAGGGCTATGGCTTTTCTGTTGTATGCAATCCTTTATGATGCAGATATTAGTAATATCAAGAAGATATAAGCAAGAGAATCCTCAAAAAGTAAATAAAAGACCAAAAATAAAAGGATAGATAAAAATAACTAACAACAAACATATAACACAGCATGCCAATCTCTTTGTAGATACCCAAAAAAGGAAAGAAATAAAAAAAAATAAAACAAAAGAAATATACAACACAGAAGCCCAATCTCTATACATCTATAACAAAGACACCCCGCCCTAAAGAGATCATGAGCATAATACCAAAAGGAAGCAAAAAAAAAAATACTACTCAATCCGTTGTATTTTTATATTAGTTATTTTATATTTGGGATTTTAGTTGTGTCCATTTATAGCAATTTGTTTGTGAATGTTCTTATTCTTAATTGAGCTCCATTTATTTTATTAGTGGTTGGTTATCTAACTTCGACCTGAAGTTTTGACAATTCCTATACAAGCAATGTATCCAGCACTATTAGAAAACCCATAAATATTTATTTTGAAAGAAAAATAGCAGCCAAGAGATGTTAAGCTTTTATCAGGTGTGATATCTTTTTCTGATAGGTCTCCTTCAGAAGCAATCTTTTCAATGCATGGTGTGACACTAAATTTGGACACCTCAGAGATACAAACCTTTGTTCACCACATTGTAAGAGACTAACCCCTTCCACTAGACTCCATCCTCATTGGTCTCAGACGTGATACATAAGAACCCCATATTTAATGTATACATCTTCTATTCTGCTTTGGTTTATCCTAAATAAATCCCTGATACATGTACCAAAGTAGTATTGATTTGTTCAACTTCACAAGGTCTGAATACTTGCACTTGTTTCAAGTCATGCATCTCATTCTTTTCATTCACCCATACCCACCTTAAATTCATTATTTCTTGCACAGTTGTACCAGTTTCAAAGTTTTAATTATATTCATGCATAGTTCAAAATAAAAATTAAATAAAAACCTTCAGTTTGAACTACATGGATTATGGATTCAAATCTTGCTCCCACACCCAATTATCTAAACCATATAATATCGGTTAAGCTTATCACAAATAAAATAATTTAGACATTGACAGTATACCTTTCAAAATGTTAATGTCAAACTACTATCAAATTTATAATCCATGTTTTTGACAGATTTTAATGGTTTATGATACACAGTGAAGACAGTACCAAAACTACATGAACTTCTTAAACAACTGTTTTCTCATGATCAGATTTCTAACTATTTTAAAAGCTCCAAAATCAAATTCAGCATTATCTCCTTAAGACTTAACAAGTTGAATATGATATTTCAGAAGAATGGTACCATCTATGAATTACTATGAAAAAGGACAAGGAGGTTCCATCCAACCACATATTTTTCTGTTCGAAAAAGCATGCCATTCTTGATCCTTTATATGGATTTCAAATTTCAATAAATGTTGATAAAGGAAAATGTGCTAGAAAAAATTATGAGAAATAAATACAAAACCTTCAACCCCGATTGGAATATGAAAATTCCAAAAAATAATATGATAAGGAACAATAGCTTAATAAAAAAGGTAGCTTGAAATGAGAAAAGAAAAAGAGATATGGCGTGTTTCGAAAAGCTGTGAAAAGTAGATTATTTCAATAATCAATTATGTGTATAATCGATTATAATCCGAATGGATCTTTTTTTTGGATAAATTTTCTGAAAAGTGATTTTTAGATATTTAATTTCATTTGGATACAATAAAAAATAAAAATAAAAATCAGCTTTTATGCAGTAAATCAGTTGTAGGAGAAAAAAATCTGTTGAAAAACAATCATAAGCTTAAAATTTTCAGATCAAAGAAAACAATTTATTTTTCAGAAAAAGTTGTTAACAAATTTAAGCTGGTGTCCCATCTCCCAAACAACCAGCTTGTTTTTTTGAACAGCTTTTTTCATTGAAAACAGCTGAAATGATGGGAAAAAAATCTTTCCCAAACATGATAATACTCAACCACAGACACTAGAGTGAAAATAATTCAGGTACAATCAAGTTTATGCAAACTCACGTATAATGTATTTAATTGAACACAAAGTATTGGAGTTGCAAGGACACTAATTTGGATGGGCCTTGACTCATCAGGCTCGGGCACACGAGCATCAAATAGTTCCTTCTTTACAAAAGCCTTTATTCCAGCTTCCTTTTTGTACCGCGTGAGAATAGGCACAGGTGGTATTAAATCCTCCTTGCTGGCTGTGTAATTAAAGGGACACCTTCAGATTCATAAGAATTTAGTATCCATAGAATATGCATAATCTTAAAAAAAGGATGGAAAATTGATGTATACTTTTGAAAAAACATTAGAAACATATGCACTGAAAGAGATGTGAGGATTACATCATCTACTAAGAAGATATAGTTAAGAAATAGTTAACAGTAAGGATGTAAGAAATACAATAACCCAGATTATATTGTAACTTAACCACCATGTTTTAAGATACATCAAACAAACTTCAATACATCAATCTCGTATAGTTATCACGCTAGTAAGACACTACGTCATCAGGTGAACATGATCAGAACTTTGAAATTTTGATAAGACAGCATAATATTTAAAAGGTAGTTAAATTTATTTCTAATTAAAATGAGAATGCTTGAAATTGCTATTCAGGGATTTTGGATGCCCTTATGTCAGATAATCGATTTTAGAGATAAGGACGCAGAAAATTCTTTAAGATGTCATTATATAACATGAGTTGATCCAGATCCCTATGATGGAAATAATTTTCAGAATTTCATGGAGAACAGATCCCCAATCCATCATTAAATTAAGTCCTATGAAAACTGTCAGCAAACCAAAAATATGAAGTATATACTCACCCAAGTCATTAACAGCATTATTTGCATACACTTGAAGAGCATTGTCAATGCCACGAAACAAGCTATTCAATTCTGTAAACCTCATTGGAACTTTAAGACCAAAAAATTGATCAACCGTCTGCACCAAATAGGATATCAAATTATTAATAATATTGTTACAATTATATTTATAATAACAATAAAGCTCATTAGTAAGTGGCTTTGCTGCAAAATCTGTAACCAAAAGAAAACACTATTTTATATGATACATTTTCTGGTCAGCATATTGTATAGCTAACCACTTCTCACTACACTGAAGTGACAATTAACCTCAAATCCTAGTTGGGTAAAATTCCACTTTCACACAATCATTAAAGAACAGAAAAAGGATCTAATAAACTTGATCTCTTGTACTTTTACAGGAGGAAGCAATACAAGTGAAAAACTGAAAATACGTAGCATATTTCTATAATTTTAAATGTCATTTAAGAAGGAAGCATCTATTCAATAATGAACTTAACTATGTTTCCTGTTGCAGAATCAAGGCTCGAAATGATGTAAAAGATACTAAAAAACAATATTCCTTTGCCCTTGAACCTTTTCAATTTTTAACTTGGCTACATTTTCTACCTTTCTTTTCTTTTCTTTCCTTTTTTTTTTTCAGGTGTAGGAAATTATATTTTTTTTTCTTATTACATATAATACAAAAAGGATAAGTGATGCCGAAATGGCAAAAACACTTGATCCACATACAGACCAGTGGTAGTGACTGTTCATGATCCTGCCATCCAAATTGTAATATATTTAAATTGGTAGATCATGAAAAACTATTTTGTCGCACAACCTAATAGTAAATCCCAGAAAGACTACCTCATTCTTACCTCCTCTACAATCCTGTATACTTCCACAATAGAACCAGCATGTCGTTGTTGAGGAGATATCGGGTCCCAATGCTGTGAAAGAATAATAACAAATTACTTAAACATTTGTTCAGAGAAGAAGCTTAGTAGAACTGTAGAAGCAGCATAGAAAATAGAAAATTAAGAGAATTGATGGTTAAACTATAGCAGGACTGCAGGAGAAAAATATTATTTTAAAAGCATATTCATATCTCGATTTTATCTTTCAAACTTTGTTAACAAGTAAAAAAGATGTAAAATTGTTTTTAGTAATATATCAGTATATACATAGAGAGAGCATAAGATTAAAGAGTAAATAGTCATTTTGATCCTTGAAAGTTGTGAGCATTGTTGCATTAGTTCCTAAAACTAAAAAATGTCAAATACATCCATAGAATGTCAAATTAGTCCCTAAACTCAATAATTATTGTCACTTTGATCTTTGAATATATGTCAATATTATCACTTGAAAGTTGTGAGCATTGTTGCATTAGTTCCTAAAACTAAAAAATGTCAAATTAGTCCCTAAACTCAATAATTATTGTCACTTTGATCTTTGAATATATGTCAATATTATCACTATTGTTTAATTTTAGACTAATGTGATTATTAATTTGTACTTTCAGAGATTTATTTGACATTTTTTTAATTTAAGAAGCTAATATTTATATGATGGCATCTCCCAAATTATGAGATCAAAATGACTGTTAACTTAATCCTACACAAATGATTTTTTCATGGTGTGTGAATACTGTATTGAGATCAGTTAAAATAACTGATCTCTTGGGTTAGTTCTCTGTTTCTTAATCAGGTGGGTTAGATTTCTGTTATGTTGTAATCAATTAAGTTAACATTCAATTAGGTTAGTTTGTTGTTGTAATAACATCCCTATATATACATAGGATGTAACAGAAATATAGTATGAACAACAGAATATCCTTTCTCAAATCTGTTGGCAATTCTTTCTCTCTCTCTACTCTAACACATGGTGATTCCTAATCCTTTTTAGCATCAGAAGGGTTTAGGATTTAAAACCCATCTCACTCAACTAATTTCACTCAATAAACCCACCTGTTTTGAGCTTCACAGAACCCATTTCACTCCCCCTCATCTGTGAGAATTCTGCAGACTGCAGGTCTGTGCTCAGTACTCGTGCCCTGTTCTTTTTTACTTCCACTATAACTTCTTTCCTTAGTTCTCACTTCATTCCTCTGTGTTGCGCTGCCTCTACATCCTGTTTATGCTCCTTGACTTTTGTTATTATTTTGTTTATCAGGCTATAATAATGATTGCATGTATAGACTACAAGTTTTCATAATTAATTATGAATATATTTCTAAATTTTAATAATTCTTTTTTACTTTCTTTTTATAACTTATCTGTGCAACGTTAATTATTTGCAGGGAATCCATTATGGTAAGTATATTGGCCATCCTCATTGTCTGCTACCACACTATACCAGTTTTCGGGTCAGCCACTCTACACCACTATCCAAGATTTGACTACCATGATGCTAAGTTAGCCAAAAATATTGTTGAAAGTCTAAATATACAGCAGATATTACCAAAAAAAATGAACAATGAAAGAAAGTTCTATGTTCCATCTTTTCACAAATAGATATATATTCAAAATGCCTGCCATTTGACAGTATAACACTTTTGATAAAGGTTTACCTCCTGTTGAATAACCCGCTCTACCCAACCTAAAATTCTTCCAAGCTGTGAATTGACCCAACGTAACACCAAAGTTCCAGATTTTGTCTCAATCTATAACAAGAAAAAGGGGCAAGGACAAAAGTTTAGAATAAATAAAGATAGGAGGATAGATGACAAGATTATATGCTAAATTTGCCAAGAAGTGGACAAATGTAATACTATTTGAAACATAAATGTGGAAACACTTGGTCACTACTAGATAATCCAACTTATGCCAACTAACTGTCATATACCTAACATGGCTTTGACCAATAAATCATGATTGATCTAAACATCCTTTTATTTATGTTGACATCTTCAAATAAGTATAAGAATCAAGTATATGTAGGGTCGGCCCAAGTATGAGGTCAATAAGGCCCTTGGTTTAGGCCCCCTTCAAAAAAAATTATTTTGCATTATTTATATAATTTCTTCAATATCCAAAACTCAAAACTCACTTTTTGTATTCTTAAAACGTCGCTCTAAAAGGCCCATCTCTAAAAGAGGTACAAATATAATTATTTTTTTCAAGGTCCATCTCTAAAACATTTTTATTTTTTTTTATTAAAAGATATTATTATTAATTTTAAAGTCTCACTTTAAGATTTGTTTTAGGCCTAACAATGTGTTGGGCTGGCCTAGAGGATATGACACATGTGAACAGATTCTTATGTAAAACTGATAACAAGATAATTGAAGTTGATCAAGTATGTCTGATCAAATATACAACTTTGTATACCATAAAAGCAATTTATTCACCTAACCTGGTATAGATTTAATTTCTTCAACAAGATCTCAGCATTTTCTTCATGGCATGCAGATGTAATAAGTGCCATTATGAACTGTTCTAGACTTTCAGCTGCAGGGAATACAGAAATGACATCCTCACTTAAATGTTCAGCACCATCCAGAAAGGGTTTCTGAAAATACAAAAATAAAATAAAAAATTCAGTCATTCTGAGGATATATTACATAATGTGATCATAGGAAATATAAACAAGCCATATATACACTCACCAGTCTGTGGCCATAAAGTTTGTGAACTAATGATGCAGATACAACAGCTGCTTGAGGATGCCTCTGAGATAAAACAGGCAAGAAAGTTACTGAATCCTTTTTTAGGAGCTTCTTGAGTTCTTCTGCAAGCAATGCCAAGGGATGTTCATTTGACATGTCTACTCTTTCAACAACTTGCACTGTCTGCAGAAAGTAAAGAGATTCCTTACAGCTAGGAATAAAAATGGAATACAAAAACAACAAAATCTTCTAGCCTGTAGTTTGTAATTAAAAAGATATAAGTAAAAGCAAATGTTCCCATGCACATTCAAAGCATGTGGCAAAATCAAGAAAAACGCATTTAAAACAATTTAGGCACACATTAGCATCCAATTTCTATGATATATATTTAAAGCTAAAGACATTCTATCAAAATGTGAATATATAATTAAGTCGTGCTTAAAAAAAGTTCACTTAAACATGTAAATAATCAATAAAATTGGAAAATAATACTGACTACCATTACCAAAATAGGATTTCAATGAAGATAGAACTCAAAAAAGAATTATAGACATTCAAACATCTTTGCAACCCAATACTTACCCTTGAAAATACATTCTTAATTGATGATGATATATATATCTCTATCTGATCACGATCACTAATTGGCAAAGAATGTGTGGTCTGCGGGAAAAATGGTAAAAGAAACTTCTGATAAACAAAATTTACTGCCCGACCATAATATTTTTAACAAAATGATCTATCCAAATGGGAAAGATGTCATCAAACTGAATTACACACAGTTTCTGGTTCTTCCAGTAGAAGCCTCCTCGTAATCATTGCAACTGCTACAATCTTTTCCATCGTTGCTGAACCCTAAAACATATTTGAGAAGTTTTGCAACACAAGATATCAGAATTAATTGGTAAAAACTCAAAACAAAGCTTTGAAGAGAAAAGAAGAGGGGAAAGGACTTCAAGAATATTTTTATAAAAAAGAAAAGAAAAACAAGGAATAGAATGCAATCACGGGTTACAACAGTTAGTAATCAGTTAGAAAATCCAAATACATGATGAAATGATATATGTTGGAAACAGATGCGACACAATAAATTTCTCTTCCGTATATTAAATTCAATGTCCTTGATGGTTTAAACTGACCAGAATCCTCCAAGTGTTATTACAGAAACAACCAACAAATTCTGGTGGTTTAGTACTTCCACGAATACAGGCATGGATTTGAATTTTAAAAATAATATTGGCTCTGATTTGTGCACTTATTTCATTGCAATCAAGATCATAATACTCAAACACTTACTAAAAGGAGGATGAGGAATGCCACTAGAACAGAAAATTTCAGAAAAGAACGATAATACAAAATATTACTTCACAAAAGCTCTGTGGCAGTCAGACAAATGCTATAGAGAAACATCCAAGTATCTGATCCAGTAATACCTAACAACCTAACAGTTGAACAAACCTCATTGAAGTGCATATGGTAATCTCCAAGCTGCTTGTCAGTCCATCTCTGAATTGGTATTAAGAAAGACTGTAAGAAAGACATATCTCGTTCACTTTCAAACTTGGAACGCAAGCTTTTCAAGTGCAACCTCTCTTGTTGACCCCGTTGCTCCATCAGTGGTATTTTATTTAATTGCTCAAGTGCATGCAGCAAAACCCCGTGCTCCCTTGTGATAACATACTGTATCCCCATAATAAAGTAAAGTAATTTAACATTAAATTAGGATGATAGAAAGAGTCATGTCACATTATTCAACAAATATAAGCTAAGCAAATAGTACAGGAATCACAAAAGAAATAAAAACAAAAAATAAAACAGCCAAGGAACAACAAAAATTAAGCTAAATGGCATGTAGTCCACATATCCCAATGGGTGGGACTTTTACCAAGCAAGCTTAATCTTGATTACCAGCAAATTAAAGACTGCTTGTCTTGATGTAATGAAAGAGCCACAGGCGTATTAAAAATTAAAGAGGCAAACAACCAAGGCAAATAAATTAATAGCTTTTTCTAAATTTAAATGTTTAATAGAAATATAAAACAGCTAGTAAACATTCTGAAGTTAGATATTTTTCATATTTCTTTTTAAAGCTGTTGGAAAGAATGTATATACAGTAATCATTTTTATAGTTGTACAGGGACGTGTGTTGTAACAATAAGACCACTATCTAACTTCTCTTTGATAAAGTGTCTATCTATGTCTATGTTTGGTCTTGTCATGTTGAACTAGATTGTGAGCAATGTTGATGACTGAATTGTCACAAAAACAACTTCATAGGTAGCTCCATTTTAATTCTGAGGTCATCAAAATAATCTTCATCCATAGCCCTTCACATATGCCCTATGCCAAGCCTCTAAATTTAGCTTTTGCACTAGACCGAGCAACTACATTCTATTTCTTACTCTTCCAAGTCACCAAATTCCCCCCTAAGAACATGCAATATCCAAAAGTAGATCTTTTATCTGTGGCCCTACATAATTTGCATCAGTATAAATCACCATAAACATGGTGTCTCATCTTCTGAATAGCAATCCCTTCCTAGAATTGATTTCAAATACTAAGGGATTTTGTCAACTGCCCGCATATGCCTTACCTGGAGGTCATGCATGTACTGACTAACTACACTCACAGCATTAGCAATGTCTAGTCCAGTGTGTGATAGGTAAATTAGGTTTCCTTCCAATTTCTAATACTGAGACTTTTCCAATAGAGGACTTTCTTCCCTTCCAATTTTTTGATTTTGTTCAATTAGAACTCCTAAGGTCCTACATCCCAACTTTCTTGTTTCATTAAGAAGATCAAGGACATATTTTCTTTGAGAGATGAATATGCTCTTCTTGGAATAAGCAACTTCAATTCCCAATAAATACTTCAACTTCCTCAAGTCTTTCATCTCAAATTGTGTTGCTAGCTTCTTTTTCAGGGTCAATTTTTCTTCCCAACATTGCCTACAAAAATCATGTCGGCTAGATATACTAAAAGTATTGTGAGATTTCCATTTGGGAAGTGTTTTATGAATATTGGGAAAAAACCCAAGTCCCACATCGATTAGAGATTAGGCAATTGAATAGTATATAAGTGGAAAGCAACCCTCACCTTACAAGCCGGTTTTGTAGGGTTGAGTTAGGCTTAACCCACTATTCTAACATGGTATCAGAGCCATTTAGATCCACTTTAAAAATGGGCCACCCACCAGTGATGCATGTCTCATAGGCATGAGGGGGTGTATTGGGAAAAACCCAAGTCCCGCCAATCCTAGATCATTAAAAAAGGGCCACCCACCATTTATCCACGTACCAAGCCCAATAGTGCTGGACGTGAGAGGGTGTATTGGGAAAAAACCCAAGTCCCACATCGATTAGAGATTAGGCAATTGAATAGTATATAAGTGGAAAGCAACCCTCACCTTACAAGCCGGTTTTGTAGGGTTGAGTTAGGCTTAATCCACTATTCTAACAATGAACAAAGTATGATCACCTTGGTTCTATTTGTATCCCAAGGAAGTCTTTGTCTAGGTAAATCCCCCAAACCATACTCGAGGTGACTATTTGAGTCCATACAAGGCCTTTCATAATCTACATACTTTGTTTTCTCCATCTTAAACTCCAAGTCCTGGGAGAATTTCCATGTAAACTTCTTCTAAATCTCCATACAAGAAGGCATTTTTTACATCAAATTGTTGTAAGTCCCAACCAAACTGAGTTGCCAGAGAAAGTATAACCTACACTGTATTTATCTTTGCCACTGATGCAAACATCTCCTCATAATCTATCCCTTAAGTTTGGGTATACCCCTTTGCTACCAATCTTGCTTTGTATCTATCTACTGTCCCATCAACTTTGTGCTTCATTTTGAATATCTATTTGCACCCTACAACTTTCTTGTCTTTAGGTCCATCTACAATCTCTCACATTGAGTTTTTGTCCAATGCCTTCATTTCTTCTTTCACAGCTAGAATCCAGTGCTCTTCTCTTATAACCTCCTTGATTGAAGTTGGGATATCTATTGAATCAATTGCAGGAATGAAACTTTGATGTTAGGCAAACAAATGGTCAATACAGACATATTATAAAATAGGACATTTAACACAAGTTTTTTTTTTTCCTTTTCCTCAAAGAAATAGGAATATCATCAACACTTACATCCTCCAAATTACAAGGACCACTCACCTTTAGGTCAAACGATTCCTCTTGTTGTGGAACCAACATGAGTTTTCTCTTCCTTTGATATTTTATGCTAAAGAATTTATCTTCATTTTGGACATCCAATAGAGACAAAAATGGTAATAACTCTAAGCAAGACTTGTCTTTGGGTTCTAAAATTCTCTCCCCCTAAAGCCGAGGAGACAAAGAAGGACTCAATTTCATGGAAAGTGACATCCATGGAAACAAATTATTAACGAATCTGGGGATGATAACATTTGTACCCCTTTTTATTTTACGAGTAACCAACAAAGACACATTTAATTGCCCTTGGATCTAATTTACCTCAATCTGGACAATGCAAATGAACAAAAGCAACACAGTCAAAAATATGATAGGATAAACTTGACATTAAAGGTGAAGAAGGAACCAATGACTGTAATGATTCAATAGGGCTTACACCATAAGGACTCAAGTGGGTAACTTGTTTATAATATAGGTGGTAGTTACGACAACTTCTCACCAGAAAGTGTTGGGAACAAAAATTTGGAAGAGTAAAGCTCTAGCAACTTCTAAGAGATGACGATTTTCCCTTTCTATAACCCCATTTTATTCGGGTGTATTAACACAGGTAAGTAAATGACAATACAATTATTAATGATAAATTTGGACAAATAATGATTCACATGAGGAGGCTTCCAACTACATGACTCAGGTCGTTATGATTGTCGACAATGGATGCTCCTTTCTGGCTAACAACTAACTCCAACAGCGGCAACAACTGTAATTTTGTGATTTTAGGGCAGCAGAAACAAAGCTCTCAAGATCGGGAGCTCTGATACCAAGTTGAAAGAGAAGATTCTATAACTTGTGTTACACTCATTACTTCTTATCTTACCCTATTATAAAGATACATTTGTCCCTAAATCAGGTAACTGTGAAATAAACAAAAATAAAGAAAACAAGGAAATATTACAAAATAATATCAAATCTCCTAAGATACTCCTATTTACAACAAAAAGAGTAGGGATTTTTAGTAAAATTTGCCCCTAATAAATACTATTATCTTGGAGAAAATGTTTTTCTTAATCTATAAGTGAAAACCTTAAACAAGTAATGAATGACACAAATTAATAGTATAAGAATACTAGTAGGGTTTGGTCGAAAGATAGACCAAAGACTCCTCGAATCCCTACCAAAGACTTTAAACAAGTACTTCAAGAACATAGTAGAAGATTATAGGCAGGGTTTGGTCGAGGGGTAAACCAAAGACTCCTCGGATCCCCACCGAGGACTATCCGCATAGGTACTTCAAGGATACAGTGAAAGTAGGAGTCAAAGGTAATCAAATGGTTATTCGGCTTGCCATGAGGGCCTGGGCCCAATCAAAATTAGTATAAATAATGACGTGTTGAGGTACTTTTAGATTGCATTTATTACAGCGTTAATTGTGTCATCCTAACTGATACCAAGTACTTACTTGAGCATTGGAGTGGCTTTTGCAAGTACACTCCCTTTCCCTCTTAGACAGGTAGAGCCAAAGACATTTACCCAAATTGAATAGGTAAGGTTGAAAATATTTACCCCATTCGGATAAGGCAGACTGAGGATGTCCACCTCTTCAGATAGGTAAAACCGAAGACAACAAGATAGGCATTAAGGAATGAAGACTTGAAGGACAAAGGATAGGAGCTTTAGGAATAAGGATAAAATTACCCTTGTACCCCTATGCAAGTACACTATTATCTTGGAGAAAATGTTTTCTTACTCTATAAGCAAAAACCTTAAACATCAATGAATATGCAATTGAGGGAGTAATAGGCAATTATCCTACAAGGTTAGATTAGGATCTAAAGCAATACACATTAAAGTGCTTATTTCAGTAGAGAAGCCCGAGAAAGAAAAATTAGGTGAAATGAAGCATTCTGTAATCTGTATATATGGAGAATCAAACATAAAAGAGAAACACAAAAAAAAGGCCACAAAGTGGTAATAGGCAATTAGTCCTACATGAGACAGACATACAATATCTTTCAGGGGTTTTACTTTTTTGTTTATTGTAATTACAAATAAGTTGAGGAAATTAACAATAGTACAGTATAGCACTCCAACTTTAAAATTGACAGTGATTCTTAAAAATAACACTAAAAGAAAATGTGATGACTATACCTGACGAAATAAAACCCATGCATAGCAAGTGTAATGGATTGTCTCCGTGACTCCCAAAACTCTCCAAGTCGACTTCAAAAGTTCAAGAATTT
Source organism: Cajanus cajan (assembly GCF_000230855.2). Lineage (NCBI taxonomy): Eukaryota > Viridiplantae > Streptophyta > Magnoliopsida > Fabales > Fabaceae > Cajanus > Cajanus cajan. The sequence goes on along the minus strand of NC_138524.1, from coordinate 51,736,994 downwards.
CCTCCACTTCCTAGAAATTAGGAGAGCCACAGATGACAAATCAGAATCCACAAAAGTGATATAATCTATTTGACTTAGTAGCTTCTCCAATAAAAGTTTCATTATAATCATTTCTTGATAAAATAGAATTTATTGTTAGCTGCAGATTGCAACTAAATACATGTTCCACAATTACCCCCTCTATTTCCTTTCCTTTCACATTAACAAAAATTATACACATCAATTGCACATCCCAGGTACTCAGGAGTCAGGAACCACAGACCACATCACAATTCACAAGTTAAAAACATAATATTCAGAAAATAAAATAACCAGAAAAATAGCTTAGCAATAATAACAATTTAAGGATGTAATTGTAATGGCTCAACTCGTGCTATAATGGTCTTGGAAAGTAAAAGACACCAACCTCTGTCAGCCTTCCTTCATCTAGCATGTCAAATACACTTAAAAGTAATTTCTCATAGAGTCTGACATTTAAGTGGTAACCATCTGCCCAGTGGCATATTTCACCAGTTAAGTCACCCCGAGCTGGCCTCTCAGCAAGTGGAATGGCAATCTCCCTTAGGGATCTCAAGCATTCTGTTCTTTGAAGTTCACCAGTTGAAGATTGGAGAAACTTAAAAAAAAAAAAACATAAAATAAGAAGAGTAAAATGAAACAAGATTATTAAAATCAAGTTAGCCACAGCCAATCAGGCATGATACAAAGGTAAGCTGCTTCTTATGACCTAATACTAGCGCTAACATAGTGTAAAATATGAACATCCAAAGGGAGAATCATCCACCTCAGCTTCTTCAATCTTGGCCAACAGAATTCTCAACTCATTTGTCTTGCGACCAGATTCACCAAATCCAACGGCAGGGTGATTAACAAGCCCTTCCTCTAAAACTTTTAACTGCACTGACACAAATATGGAAATGTTCAACAACAATAAAAGAAATTATTAGATACCAACATCCTCATCTTTCCATCAACAAATTTACAAGTAATAAAGTATATGTAGGAGAGCAGATAATATTCTATAAGGGATTTTACTACCTGCCTCTTTTGCCAACGTATAAAAGCCTTCTTATCAGAAAATTCTGATCGTGAAATACAGCAAAGCAACTCCAAAGGAACCAATAGAGTATCCATCCTTTTCCCCGCCTTTCCCACAAGAGCATTTAGCAACCCTTGTCTTGTTCTAATATCCATTGCCTCGGATATCTGCATCAAAAATGTACCAATAAATATGCAGAAAACATAAGCAAACACAAATTTAAGATTTTGTAGGTTTTCATGGTTTGCAAACATTAGCTGTCTCATTCCAGCTAAATAATAATAAGATTGCTAAAATATGTCATGTGTAGGGAATAAGTATTAACATAGTTTTCAGCGAAAAACAGTAGAAGTCCAAATAAAAAGAGTAGATCAGAAGGAGCGAGACATAGCAGTAACACTAGAGGTAGAGGGAGACCAAGAAAAGCTATATGCAAAACTATTAATAAGGATTTAGAGGTCAATGGTTCGTCCAAAGACATGATTCACAATTAGAGTATAGAATTTTACTCTGTATTTTCTCTAGTTTGTATTTTCTGTTTGTGTTAGTGACAGGTGTCACTGATATATGCTTTCTGTCAGTTAACTGTACTCTAATGTAGCTTCCTCTGTACACTTTAGCAACTATATAAATAGTTGCATCTCCTCTTGTACATTTCAGGAAAAGATTATCAATAATACATCATTCAAAATATTCATAATACAACATTAGGCGACATTTGGTCTATGTAGCCAACCCCACCCAGTTGAAAAAGGATTTGTCACTATATAGTTTTGGAGATCAATTTGTAGGCAAAGAGCTCACATTTAAGAGTACAAGTCCAGAATAAGGAAACTAAACAGAAAATATATTGAACTGATCACAGATTCAAAACCTATCAAATTCCAAAGAGCCTTAGCTAAAGCAACACAGTCCCTCAAGGGACTGAATCCCAATTAGTTCACTTCACCTCCACTTTAGCTACTAAAACTTAGACCTTCTTTAACCAACAACAAAACACAGGAAAAAAAAAAAAAAAAAAAAAAAAAAAGGAACAAAAAATAAATTGAGCTCTTATCGCCCTATTATAATTAATTTTCTGTATATACAATTGACAAGCCTCCAAAGTCCATCTCAACGGCAGCAATAACAACAACAAAGCCTTATCCCATTAGGTGAGGTCAGCTACATGAACCACACATCATTCAGCACAATTAAAAACCAAAGGTTTAGAAATGTTATTTTCCATGAGATCTCCCTTGATTACTCCCTCCAAATTCCTATTTAGTCTCCCTCTTCTCCTTTTCACAAGACTAAAACCATGCAATTTGTTCTTCTCATTGGTGCCTCTGGTGGCTTTCTTTGTATGTATCCAAACCACCTTAATTAGCTTTTATCATCTTTTCCTCAATCAGTGCCACACCAGTCTTCTATTACTCCCACCTTTCTCTCATGTTGTTCTTTTACATACCAACATTCATTACCATATAATATAGCCAAACATATAGCAATTAGATAAACTTGCCTGAGTTTGGTAGGGATTTTCAATCACAAATAAACCCCAACATCTTTTCCATTTTAGCCTTCCAGCTTGTATCCTGTGTGTGACATCCTCATTAATTTCTCCAGCATTTTGTATTATTGATCCCAAATATTTCAACTTAGAAATATCTGGCACGATTCTTCTCCCATTTTTACTTCCAAGTTATATACTTATATTCCTCTTGTCTCTTGCTAAAACTACAATGCATATACTTTGTCTTACTCCTACTTAAGCACTTAAGCAGAAAACCTTTGCTTCTAAAGTCTATCTCCAAAGTCCATCTCAATAAATGCAAAATTCAGCCTCTAAACCGCCAAAGCAAAAAGAGGAAGCCACAGTATCATAAAGGTTTTACTAAAATATGATATTCACTAGAGAAATCAGAGGCTGTCAAACATTATAAGAGTACACTACACTATGTTGCCAAAAAAAAAAAAAAAAAAAAACAATGGTACAAAAAATCAGTGGAAGGACCAATGGATTAAAGTAAGTAAATGGAATCTGAATCCCTATATAACCTCCATTTGAACACGCATAGTTTCCAACAAGCCAACTAATCCAGGAGCATTTTGAGACTGGGATACAACACTTCCACTTTTACTGCGCCCAAGCTTCCTAATCAAGCTGGATTTTTTTTCTTTCTTTTTTTCTTTTGATGGGACAATCAGACCCCTGATAAACAAGAAACAGATCAAAGTTTTCACATAAAGAACAGAATACACATAAACAAGGAAAAGACATCCCCTCGGAGCAAACATATATTGACAGCATACCCTGTGGCTCCGGCACAAGCCAAGAGGATCTCATATGCAGTTTCACGAAGATCATCATCTGAGATGCCTGGAATCAATAAAATCAAAAATTAGGAAAATTCATGATCCCTTCATTTTAAACCTTTCAATTCAAATTTGAGGCATAAATCATCCAAAAGTTATATTTTAGTATTTTTCTATAAAATAAGAAATCATTACAAGATATTGTGAAGGATGAGAAGTACAACAATGGAGGATAAGTAATCCTGCAAGAGCTACAAAACAAAACATACAGAACCATCATCTGAAAAGAGACCTCCAATCTCTATGGATATCTATAATAGAAACACCCCCCTAAAACAACCATGGGCTGACACCATATAGAAGCCAAGAAAACTACTTTGTGCCAAAAACTTATGAGAAAGAAGAATTTCCTGGTTAAGATGTGCTCTAGAGTGGTGAGCCATACAAAGGCAATCATAGAAATTTTGGACACCTTCGTTATACAGTGAAGAAATCAAAGATTTGGAGAGTTTGAGAGAAAGGATTGATAAACTATGATTTTACTATAAATTTCTGATTCTCTAAACTCAGAGATCAGTATTTAGATGATACAGCGAATTACAACAGAAACTACGAAAACTTGTAACAGAAGCTACAGCTAGCAATAAGAAACTAACACTGCCAAGCTGGCAACATCTAATACAATTACAATGTATTGTACAGAACAGAAAAGAAATAAGCCACAAAACTATATGTAATTTATATATTCCATCATACAGGTTTCCACCATAGCAATGGCTTCCATGACCCAGCAATCATCAAATGGTGACTTCATCACAAGATTCACCTAACAAGAATTGCTAAAACTGCTAGTTCATTCAATTTTCTTAATCATATACCTCCCTGTTTCCATGATATTCCACATATTTCAAATCAAATTACTATTCATCTGATAATATCAAGGCAGCTTTGGTGTTTTGAGGATTAAAGAACTTATCTAACAGATAAGTTTTCTAGAACAATCACCTGTGGAGAAAGAAGGCAATTTCACTGCAAGATCAGAAGCATCATTAAGAGTCCTTTTAGCCCTGAAGCCTTCAACCACCGCAACATCATCATCATCCTCAAAGTCATCAATGTCATCCACAGTTAGCTCCCTTTCTTGAGTAGAGTCAAAAGACTCCGATCTTGAGACATTAGAAACAATTGGGGATTGTGGAAAAACAGGAGGAGGGGTGGAAACAGAGACGGGAGGCACCACAGAAATAGGAACAGTCGGTGGTGGCCTCCGTGGAGGTGAACCAGAAGACTCGGGATCCGTGACCAAAAAAAATTCACCGACTGAACCTGTATCACTCTGTCAAAGCCCGGAGCATTTCAAATTCAAATATGATCCTCAGAAACAATTAAACAAAAGCTTTGAAAGAAATGTGGGAAAATCAAAACTTAGAAAGCATGTCATGTCAGTAAATAAATTAGCTCAAGAGTTTTAAAGATGCACCATATTCATTAGCAAGCATTATAAAAGGGCAGGGAAGGGTTAGCAGACCAGTCATAACATGTTTAAAAAGACCAAATGAAGCAATGACATCTAAATATAGTAAGAAACTAAGAATTATTTTAGAATAAAATTGTCATCTGAAGTGCAAATCCAAATCAGTAGTTCATTTATAATATTAATACTTAAATGGACATGCTTACACAAATATACAATTGAAAAAAATAAATCATGACATCAAAAAGAACATATCTTAACATACCATTTGGGGCAACCCAGTATGATCATGATAATCTCTAATTGCTTCTGAAAGTTCAAGCATTGTACCTGCATTGAAGGAATTTTCAATTCAGACAAGGAAAACAAAACCAAAAAGAGAAGGAACTCAACTCACTCTTGATAAGCAAGACAAAGGACCGAATTCAACTCACTCTTTTTCGCACAGTTGAGGACATAATCAACACTGACTTGATCTAGATCCACATCATCTAGTGTAACTGCACCAGGTGGCATTACAACTTTCTTGATTAAGCTCCCTGAAAGTATAAAATCAAGAAGCACTCTTCTGTCCCTCCTGTATCTCTGGAGAAGCTCTATGGCATTCTCTCTGAAATTCATCAAAACACCACAAGGGTCACGTGAGAACTCCACTTAGCACATGCTGGGTACTAGAAATCTAACAAGTAATGAGGGAACAAAAAGACACTTACTCTTCCATTGGTAATATATTAAACTTCAACCAACTTCAGATTGCGCTATTTCTGCAACACAAAGTGCTGAAAACAACTATAACACTGAAAGCTAAAAGATATTATGAAGAATACAAAACCAAAAGGTCAAAAATTATTGGTAAACTAAAATCATGCATTTACAGTGTAAATCAAGGTCATTCCAAAAACAAACAAAAAAACAAATGCAGAAAAAAAAATCCATATTAAACAAAGTATGAGATCAGATTCAACCCAGTTCAGATTGTCCAAGCATTTCACTAAAAAGCAAGTGAAAAACTATAAGTTTCAACTGAAAAACAAGGACCCAAGTTTAATTTTTCTGTGGGGTGGTAAAACACGTCACAAGAACCCATTTTGATATTGAAGCAGTAGTTACCCTTTCTTTTCACTCGAACCAAAGAGAGGGTTACCTGAATGGATCTTGAAAATGCGAAGAATGGAGAAGAGAGAATGAAGAAAAGTCAAAAGGGTATGAGAATTGGATGCGAAGATTGAAGCTTTTTGGTCGCTTGAGTTGAGCTGTGGTGACTCTTGTGACTGAAAGCAGAGCTATCTAAGCTGAACTGTAGTGCGAGAAGAAATCAGAAAAATTGAGTTTCAATTCTCAAATTTGGGAACGGATCCGGTCAAATAAAATTATAATTATTATAATTTTATTATATAATATAATATAATTATAGTTATTATATTAGTATATATCTTAATATTATGTTCTATTATTATATATTATTTTTTAGTTAGATTTAGAATAGAAGTTGAGCGGTGATATTTAACCATCTCTCTAAAGTGACCCAAGTAGTTTGAGTTGCTTTTTCAACATTTGAACTCTTTTTTTAACAAACCCATGAGTTAGGTTGGAGACTTCGGGAACGAGTATTTTCAAATTGCTAAACATGAAAATCACAAAACTTAAGTACAGGTTTTTATATATAATTGGTGTTATTTTTAATTAGAGATAAAACTTTATTTTTAATAATATATATGCATAAATATATTTTAATAAGATATCAAACACATCTAAAAAATTATACCTAAATTTTCTCAATATGATAACAGTAAAGTTGATGGTCTAAAATTTTACTTTTTTCTTTTCTTTATTTTTTCACAATTTCTCATTTGTCCTTCTATAGTTTCTTTTCCACCACCTCAACCACCTAACTACAAGCAACCACATATATGACACCACTTTGAAGAAATCTCCATAATTTTCATTATTCGCACCATTGTACTTTTTCATTGCCCACGCACTCCCAACATAACAATCTCTAGATCTATGATAATGATGTTGTGGTGAACGTTATGTCTAAGTTTACTTCTTTATTCTAGATCTGAAAATGATGCATGGTCACTATGATTTGCAGTAAGTCGCGAAGGGTTTTACAATGAGTTATTGTGAATTTTAAGAAGAGAGCTATGGTTGTCAATGGAGATTTTTGTATTAGGTTGTAGTGGTTAATGACATCATTAATGTTGTGAAGACATTGTGATTATTGTGTTTAGGGGGAGGAAGAGAGGCAGAATGAGAAGAGAGAGAAAGCATGGACAAAACAAAGAAGAGAAGAAAAAAATAAAATAAATCATAATCATTTAATTTTATATTATTTTATCTAACGAACCACATTTGTTTCCCACTGTGGGGGACATTTCCAACTCCCCCATACTAGCCTCAACCCTATTGTTTTGAGTCTTATAACAAAAAAAAAAAAAAAAAAAAAAAAAAAAAAAAAAAAGTCACGTACTTGTTTTGAAACATAGGTGAAGGCAAGCATGGGAAAAAGGTGGAAAGTCTCCCACCATGAAAGGTTTTTAATATCATTTGATATCCCTATTTTTGAATCTATAGTTTAGATCTTTTTTTTTTATTCTTTTCTCTTTTTCCCAATTTGTCACTATATAGTGTCCGTTTTCAACTTACCCAAAACAATGCCCTCTTCCTCTCTCTGCTGCCATCACTACCCCTCCCTCTCACCCAGTGTTCTAAATTATGGACCGTATCACGTATTGCGGCTGTAATTAGGGATGGTAAATAAATCCGTACCCGTGGGTAATACTCGAACCCGTCCCGACTTTGACAGGGAATACTCGCTTTGACCGGGTACGGGTACGGGTACGGGTAAAATCCGATAAAAAAAACCAGGTACGGGTACGGGGTCGGGTATATACTTACCCGCCCCGTCCTCGTCCCCGTCCTCGTCCCCATCCCCGTCCCCGGTTAAATACCCGTCCCGATTTTATTTTTTTAAAAAAATTAACATTTTAAATAGTTGTAAAATGTAAAGGCCACGAGGCTGCAAACACTTAGGTTAGGGTTTCAATTTTCTGATTCACAATCCAGTGTCCAACAAGCAGTTTTGACAGCGGAGACGCTGTCGCCGTTGCCGCCACAAGCGAGGTACTCTTCCTCAACCACGCCAAACGCTAGTCCACGGTAAATCCCCAACCCTCTCTCGTTCATGGTAAATCTCCAACCTATGATTCTCCGAGCGCGTTTTGGGATAATATGGTTTCTTCGCTGCAGGGTGGAAGTACGGTGGAGTGGTTTGGGTTCGTTGCAGCTTGCAGGGTGGATCGACGGTTTCTTCGCGACTGGTTTCACAAAGAATAAGCCAGGTTGGATGTTGTTCCTTGATTTTTTACAATTTAGGTAGTTTTCCTGTGTTTGAAGAGCCAAATGGGCAAATCGGGAATCAGGGGATTCATATTGTTGTTCTTTCTGTGGTTACTATTCACAGTTCCTGTTTTGATAGTGTTATAGTTGCAGCACCAAGCGTCGTTTTAAGGTATTTTTGTGTAATATTGTTTAATTTCATGTTTTTTGACAGAGCTTTTTTGGGATATAATAGCTTAGGTGTCATATGTTTTCCGATTTGTGTTTGTAATGTATGAAGTGATTGCTATGGTGTTTTCTTTTAGGATGAAACTTAGATGCAGTTATATAGGTACTGTCGGTGCTGGTGTTGATCTCTGATCAGAATTAATTTTTTTTTATCTAGGTAATATAATTAAATATTTAATGCAGACCATGGTAATATACATTTACGCAAAGTTTGTATAATCAAGGGTGGAACGACAATGCCATAATGGTATGGTCTTCCATGCAAAAGAAGTCATCTATGATAAACTCTCAAATTGAGACAAAGTAAAGTATTTTTAGTAGGGCCACTAACAAAAATCAAATTGATGATATAAAGATAAGTTAAAAAAAATTTAATTTTTTTTTTAAAAAAAAATATTTTTTTACGGGTACGGGTACGTGTATACCCGATACCCGACGGGGACGGGGATGGGACAAAATTTACATACCTGACGGGTATGGGGACGGGGACGGGTATGGGTTTCAGTCGCGGGGATGGGGACGGGTATCATGAAACCCGTACCCACCCCGCCCCGTTGCCATCCCTAGCTGTAATATTGTGGTTGCAGCCTTATCTGCAACGGCATCGTACCACAATTGCAGTGAGACCGAAAATCACACATTTTTTTGCAATGTAACGGTGTTGCATTCGCAACACAGTCGCAACACACCGCAATATATCTATAATACGATAAATTGATACTATAATTTTAAAATAAATTAAATTATTCATTAAAATAATAGAATATTTTTTAAAAAAAGAATTAAAATGTATAAATCCTTAAAAATAAAATATATATAGATAATTATAAATTTTTTATATTTAGTGAAAATAATTAATAATTTCACACCGCAACGATCGCAATCCGTATCGCAATACTTGCAATACCGCAATCGCAATAATCGCAACCGCAATAATCGCAACTGCGGCCGCAACCGCAATTTAAAACCATGCTCTCACCTTAACCTCCCTTTGTTATCATTGCTACCAAAGCATGTGGAGATGATAAGCTTCGTGGAGTGGCAAATATAAAGGGACACCTAGCAGCTTTATGCGGCAAAGCAGGATTTGACATTAGTTAAAATGGATATTATACATGAGTTGTAGGACTAATGTAGATGCAACAATGTAAAATATAAGTAAATTCTACATTGGTTATAATTTCTATATTGGTTAAATTTTAACCGATGTAGAAATATAAAAATTCAAATTCAAAGCCTCATATGAGAACCACTACCATGAATAACAAATCTCAGTAAACAACTTCTCCACTATGATGAGAAGGTTTTTTCTTCACGTCCTTATAGCAAACTCGATGTACAACTTCCATATCATGATAAGTAGTTTTTTCTTCACACCTTGAGAACAACAAAATACCCCACTTCCTTGTCGCTTCAATAGCACCAAAGCACTTCCCTCATTTTATTTTCAAAAAAACCCCATTCTGTTTTTTTTCCTTAATGCTCCAAAAGCCCCTCCCCCCTCCCCCTCCTTTCTTTATGTTTCCAAAGCCATCAACCCCCATTTTGGAAGCAAAACTGACAAAAGTAAACAGATCCATAGAAGAAGAAGAAAAGTATGAATAGCAAATGACCAATTAACAGCATACTTTATTAATGGATGGGTACCAATTTATATACAGCAAAAAGAATACCAGAATGCAGTAGTTATAACAAAATAAGAAAAATATCGGAATGCAGTAATTGAAACAGAATATTATCTAATCATAACAGAATACAAGATAATTAATTTGTTACTGTTGAGAGCCCCCCTCAAGCTGGGAATGTATATTCATCATTCCTAGCTTGGAACAAAAGCCTTGAAAGATGGATGGAGATAAAGCTTTAGTAAAAATATCTACGAGCTGCATGGAAGAGGAAATAGGCAGGATCTTTAGGAGGCCATTGTTAACTTTCTCACGGACAATATGACAATCTATTTCAATATAAAGAATAGCCGGCTGGACAAAAGGCACATGAATGTCTTGAAGAAGATAAGTGAGCCACTGGAGTTCACACGTTGTTGAAGCTAGAGCTCGATACTCAGCTTCAGAGGAGCTGTGAGAGACGGTAGATTGTTTCTTCGAGCGCCAAGAAATAAAAGAGTCGCCAAGGTAGATGGAAAAACCCGTGATTGAGCATCAAGAATCACTACATCTGGCCCAGTCAGAATCGCTGAATGCTTTGAGTTGAAGATTGCCAGTGGCAGAAAGAAAAACACCAGAACCTGGGGTGCCCTTGAGGTAACGGAGAACGCGAAATGTAGCTTGAGAGTGAGCAGTAGTAGGATTGGCCATGTATTGGCTTAATTGTTGAACAACATGGGATATATCTGGTCGCGTATTTGTTAGGTAGATAAGACGTCCAACTAAGCATCAATAGGAAGATGAAGATGAAGCAGATAAGGGGGTACCCGAGGTGGCATGTAGACGAGTAGAATAATCCATAGGAGTTGAAGTGGGACGAGAACCAAGCATACTGGAGTTAGAGAGCATATCTAATGTGTATTTTCGTTGATAGAGGTCAATGCCGCTACGGGACCGAGCAACTTCAATGCCAAGAAAGAACTTCAAATTGCCAAGGTCTTTTATTTTGAAAGTTTGATCAAGGAGATTTGTGATATGGCATATCTCATCAAGATTGTTCCCTGTTAAAACAATATCATCAACATAGACAAGAAAAGTTGTAGTTGTGTTACCACTGAAACGTAGGAAGAGAGAATGATCAGCGAAAGACTGTTTGTAGTCATGAGAAAGAAGAAAAGAGGACAGGTGAGTGAACCATTGTCTGCTGGCTTGTTTGAGCCCATACAAAGATCGTTGAAGACGACAAACTTGATTAGGATTCTCAGTGGAAAGACCCAGAGGAAGCTTCATATACACCTCCTCATGAAGCTCACTGTGAAGAAAAACATTGTTTACGTCTAGTTGTTTTTGATAGAAAAGAATGGCACAATCCAAGAGGGGGGGTGAATTGGATTCTATGACCCTTTAAAAATTTCAGAGTATTTAGGATCTTTATTTCACTTAAACTTTTCTAAGACTGAATTTTCAATGAAGTTTCTTTAAAGACTTGTTAAAGAAGAATGAATTCTATATGCCTTCTTGATTACAAAATAATGAGGTTCAAATGTAATGCTTTAATTCAGTTTAAACCACCAATATTCACACACACATGCTAATCAAGAATCATCTTCTTTAATGTACAATCAAGATATTACTCAAAGTAAAAGATAAAGGTAGAAGAAGATTGCACAAGTCTTTTATCCTGGTTCAGCCACTCCACATGTGACCTACATCCAGTCCTCAATCAGAACCTGATCAAGATTTGTTCCACTATCTTAATGAAAAAGGTTTACAAGCATACCACACATGCATATACTTCAAAACTCAAGATAACCACTTTCTTGACCCCAAGAAAGCACCCCTTGTAGAAACCCACTACAAGAATCCTGACCACTTGAGAAACCCTTCTCAAGATTTTACAAGTATTCACAAAGAATTAAGGAACGAATTCACCTGGAATTCAGAAGCAAATCTTAATCTTCCCCTTTCAAGAATGTGATGATGATGATGATCCTTTCTCAAAATTTTTCACAAACATTTTTCTTCTTGGATTCACAAAGAAAACTCTCCAAGATGGTCACAAAGACTCCACAAAAACGCTTTTCTAAATTTGATTCTCAATTCTAACTTTGTTCTAAAGTTTCAAAAAGTTCAAACTATTTATAAAAGTTTCAGAACCAGATAATCAATTATTTTAAAGAATAATCGATTATTTTGTTCTTCAGGTTTTCTGGAAACCAACCAAGAACAATATAATCGATTATTTTGCTGGATAATCGATTATTCCAGAGAGTTATTTCTGGGATAATCGATTATATTTAATGATAATCGATTATTTTGAGTTAGTTTTCAAAACTTCGTTTTAAGTCTCAAAATAACTTTTTAGTCCCTTTAACTCATCATCATACACTCTCTAATCAGTTTAGATATAGATTTAGCTTATGCACACAGCACACACAACAAATAAACTCATTCAAAACAATTTATATACTAATCCCTATTACATAGCACTTTCTTTGACTTTGTTTTTGTCTTCTAAGTTGTTGTTGTTTGTTGTTGTCCTTGACACACATTTTGTGATCATCAAAACTCTCTTAAGCTTCAGAGATAATCTTGATCTCATCAAGTTCAGGCTCCCCTAAGCTCAACAGTTTTAGATGCCAATTATTGAGAGTTGCTAGAGCTAGCAATAATCGAACAGTGGTGAGTTTGGCCACAGGTGAAAATGTATCGAGAAAGTCCAATCTCTCCATTTGTGTATAACCTTTCGCGACTAGACGCGCTTTATGCCACTCAACGGAACCATCAGCATTGTATTTGATTTTATACACCTAGCGACACCCGATTGCAGTTTTATGAGGTGGTAAGGTAGTGAGAGTCCAAGTATGATTCATTTGAAGTGCATGTAATTCGGCTTGCATTGCTTTAATCCAACAATCATGACGTGAAGCCTCAGTATAGGAAGTGGGTTCAGTAGTGGCAGAGATAGACATGATGAAATGGTGATAAGGTGAAGAGAGACGAGAATAAGACAAGACAGAGTTGAGAGGATACCGAACGCTTGGCGAGGTGGCAACATTGGTTGAAGTGAGAGCACTATGGTAGTCTTGGAGGTAGGTAGGGGATGTTTGACTCTTGTTGAACGGCGTAAGGTAGGGGGAGAACTAGTAGTAGTGGTAGTAGAGGGTGATACTGGTAAGGAGCTATGTGAAACTGGAGAGGGGAGGTCAAGGTATGTGTTATCATATGTGAATGGTATAGGAGAGGGAGAAATATTATTTGTGTTTTGTGTTTCAGTGAATGGGTATGGGAAATGGTCTTCGTAAAAGATGGTATTTCGTGATACAGTGATATTATGGGAATGAAGATCATAAACAAGGTAACCTTTGGTGTGTGGTTTGAGGCCGAGGAAAATGCATGGATGAGCTCTTGGGTCAAGTTTCTGTCTATGAGTTTTGAGGGTGCTAATGTAACATAAACATCCAAAAATAAGAAGATTGGAGATGTCACATGGGCTGCCATAGAGTTTTTCATAAGGTGATATGTTTTTGTAAAAAAGGAGTTGGGATGCAATTAATTAAGTATGCAGGGTGAAGTAAAGAAAAACACCAAAAACTTTGTGGAAGATTAACGTGAAATAAAAGAGCTCGTGTGACATTTAAAAGGTGTTGATGTTTACATTCAACAATCCCATTTTGTTCGGGAGTTTCAACACAAGTTGTTTGATGAATTATTCCCTTTAAGGCAAAGAAATCATGCATGGCAAATTCAGACCCATTATCAGTTCGTATGATTTTAATCTTGCTGTTAAATTGTGTTTCAATGTATGCAATGAAATCTGTAATGTTTTTACGAGTTTCAGTTTTTGTATGCATGAGATACACCCACGTAAAACGGGAATGATCATCCACGATGGTGAGGAAATAACGATGGCCATGCATGGAAAGTTTCGAGCACGGGCCCCATATATCCATATGCAAAAGATCAAAGCAATTAGATGCATGTGACTTGCTAGCAGGAAAAGACAACTTCTTATGTTTTGCATAATGACATGTATTGCATGTAAAATTTTTGTTACTTTGTAAAAAAGGATAACAAGATTGCATGAGTTGTAATCGTTCAGTAGATAGGTGACCCATGCGAAAATGCCAAAGATCTATAGGAATTATGTTACATTTTGGGTGAACAATAGTAGAGTGTATGGCATGTGTTGTGATGTGGTTGGGTGTAAGAAGATAAAGCCCGTCTCTCACTTCAACTGTACCAATCCTCGCTTGAGAGTTCGTATCCTACAAAATACATGAAGTGGAAGAGAAAATGAGTTTACAGTTAGTGGTGGAAGCAAGCTTAGATATAGAAATGAGGTTGAAAGTGAATGAAGGTATATAAAGAACATTAGACAAAATTATGGAAGCTGATAGATATATGATGCCTGAATGAGTGGCATGAACATGATGACTGTTTGGTAGTTTGATCGAAATAGGATCGATTTGATTGTAAGAATGAAAATGAGTTAGTGAGGAGGAGACGTGATCAGTCGCTCCAGAATCCAATATCCAAGAAGTGGGTGTGGGTGTGCAGTTGATAGAGGACAAAGATATACCTGAGGGTGGTGTATGATGAGTGGAACATGAAGAAACAGAGGCAATTTGGTTGACATGAGATGGGATAGATGCTGAATTTCCAGGAGATGATTGTTGGATTAAAGCGAGCAATGCTTTATACTGCTGGGGTGTCAAATGAACCTCTTGAGACTCATGGTGCTGCGTTTGGTCATCAATGACTTTGCTATCAACTGTCACTATGCTGTTCGTGGTGTTCTTTGTATTAAAGAATTTGTGTCCAGGGGGAAATCCATGTTTCTTATAACACATATGAATAGTGTGGCCATTTCTTCCGCAATGAGTACATGTTTTTCCATTTTTGGTATTGTTTCCTTTGTTCTTCCCATCATAATTGGGAGGAACCCCGTGTTTTCTATAGCAACACTCTCCGTGTGTCCAGATCGTCCACAAAAGTTACAAATTGAGGAGGTGGAATTTATAGCATTAATCGAACTTTCTTTAGATTCAACATTAATATTTGTCATGAAACTGTTACCTAATAGTTGTCGTTCTTGTTGTGCAACATAAGAAAATATTTTCGAGATTGCAGGCATGGGGTCCATAAGCAAGACGTGTGATCGAACATTGCTATATTGCTCGTTTAAGCCACGTAGGAACTGCATGGCTCGATCTTCGAGTTTGTGTTGTGCAATGGTGACGAAAACAGAACAAGAACACTTCACAGTGCAGGAACAGACAGGGTCGGGCCTAAAATTTTCTATTTCATCCCATATAATGCGTAATTTTGTAAAGAATTCAGTGACAGAGAGATCACCTTGCTTCATTGATGATGGTTCTTACTAAAGATCTGAGATCCGAAGGAGATCTCCTTGCGAATATCGGGATTTCAAATCACGCCAAATTTCTTCTGCATTATCCATCCATAAGACACTTTGCCAAATTGAAATGGACACTGAATGAACAATCCAAGAAACGACCATATTATTGCAGCGACGCCATGCACCATACATTTGATCTGTCTTGGGTGGTTCAGGGGAACTTCCATCCACAAATTCTACCTTATTCTTAGCACTCAAGGCAGTTATCATGGATCTGCTCCATGAATGATAGTTATTGGAATCTAAAACTGGGGAGACAAGAGCAATTGTTGGATTCTCGCTCGGATGGAGGTATAAGAAACTGTCTATGCTAGGTGTTTGTTCACTCACCCCACTCATTGTTGATAAGAAAGAATGAAAGTAATAATTGAAAGATGGAGAAGGAAGATTGAGTGCGCAGCAGAACTCTTCATACAAAGAGCTTTGATACCATGACAAAAGTAGACAGATCCATAGAAGGAGAAGAAAAATATGAATAGAAAATGACCAATTAACAGCATACTTTATTAATGGATGGGTACCAATTTATATACAGCAAAGGGAATACTAGAATGCAGTAGTTATAAAAGAATAAGAAAATATCGGAATGCAGTAATTGAAACAGAATATTATCTAATCATAACAGAATACAAGATAATTAATTTGTTACTGTTGAGAAAAATACTTTTTTTCTTCAACACCTTAGACACTTTATTCTTTGTTCTTCACACACCAAAGCAAAAAACCTACCACTTCCACACCTCTAAAGACACTTACTCTACTGCCACAAACACACGTCAAAGAGAAAAAAGTTGGCTCATAGTGAACTATAGAGAAGAGAAAGTCTTGTAAGAAGCTTTAGTGAAGGAGTCGATGAGGTTCGTTGTTTTATTATTAAGATAATTGTTATTATTTATGGAAAAAAGATAAACACTAAAAAAGGGTTGAATAATGTGTATATAAAGCTCGCACGTTTTTCAGAATGAATTAGTAACACTAGTCAAATGACAAACAAAGAGTAGTCAAATGGAATACTAGTATTTTTATACTAGTTTGTCTCAACCATTAAGACTACGTCCAATTCTGAATTTAACCATATTAAGTTCTATTATCTTTAAATAAAATACAAGTATTCTTTCAACAAGTCATTTCTAACTCAACCCTAGATATTCTTTGACTTGCCTCTTCAAGCAACTATCCAAGTATTCTTTTAACAACACGCCTCTCCAAGCTTAACAACCAAGTATTCTTTTATAATCAAGGCTCTCTAGGCTCAAAACAAGTATTTTTTTCCAAACAAGTCGTTCAACCTTATAACAATGTTTATGAAGGTTACACAAATATTATGTTCATTTCACTTAGACATTATACAACCAATATAAAGTAGTAAAATTTTTACAAGAAAGAATGAATTTGTAGAATGTTTCTTTCTATACAACTCTTTTTTGTGTGTTATGCGTCTCTTATATATGTTTATATATCTCTCTTCTTTCTTAAGCTTTGAGTTTTCTTATATAGTAACCTGGAGAAGATGATTGTTGTAATATTTTAAGTCCAACTCACAGTTTTGTTTTGTCTGTCTTCATCGTCATTCCTTGTGATGACAAGTAACAGTTTGACTCATTTAATGTGAACATTAAATGTATTTCACAAAATGGTACCCCTTATTTTATTAAGAAAGTTACTTATCAACTTTTCATATCAAACGGAACTTGCAAAGGTAATGTCAATGCAATGCAATAGTAGTAGGGACTTCATCTTCTTTTCTCTGTGGTTTTAGGGATCTTTATCCTTGGTCTTAACGAAAAGTATGATTTTATTCTCTTTAACAGATTTATGAGCTTTGAGATATTCTTCTAATTCGATTTGTTAATGAATGAAGCATTCAATAAACTTTTTACGTTAGTCTCAATAAATGATAAGCATTTAATGTATATGAAATAGATTGTTAGCTTTGTTTGATTTACATTATCTTATAGACGATTTATGTCTTACACTTCATCTTATAAGTATTTTCAATGATATTTTCATAGACACTTTTGAAAACATTTTCTCTTATAAAAATATTTTGTTTATTAGCATTAAAAACTCTAAACTCAAAGGATTCAAGATCATTTTTTGACTTAATATTATTTCGAAAAGTGATCAAATTAAAAAATTATATTGCATGAGTTATTATTGGAACCGAAGTAAAAAAACAACCTATTTTCATTATCAATTATAATTTCAATTAATGTAAAAGGAGTTTTGTCACATCAACTATTTTTAAATCAATATAAAAACTTACTTTTATTTATAAAAATGTCATTGTATCATTTTTTATATCACTAATACAAAAGGGGTCTTTAACGTCGGATATTTTAAGGATTTTACGTTAGAAACGGCTTCGACGTTAATGTGGGAGACGTAAATTTACGTCGACTGTGACAGACGACGTAAATTTACGTCGAACATGCCCTATGACCGACGTAAAATAGGGCTTCAAATGTTAAAAAATAGACGCAAGAATTTATGTCGGACACACCATGTTTGACGTAAATTTACGTCAGCCAGTGCTATGTCCGACATAAATTTACGTCGGCTATGGTGTAGTCCGACGTAAATTCTGGGATTTTTTTTTAAAATTTTTTTTGTTGTTTTTTGATATACCCAAAACCTGCATATAGTCCAAAATACAAAACCTAAACCAGGCAGTCCAGAATACAAATTCAAATTATATTTCAAAATTGAATGACAAAAAGAAAATAATATATAAATCTTAAAAAGCATAAATTATGACAATGTAAATCCTATTATCCTAAAAAAGCTATAAAACATATGTTTGTCAATGCTATCAAACTAGAAACATAATATCTAACTAACTAAACTTAGAAATCTAACTATTATATACTTTGAAGAAAAAAAGTTGCCCATTGTTATCTTATCTTGATGATCTCATCTTCGGGCAATGGAGATGGATCTTGACAGACCTGAAACATTAATTTAAGTGTCATTAATATGCAATGTTAATTATCGTAAAGGTAAATATACTTAAATAAATTTTGATATGAATTACATGCGCCCAAGAATCAGTAATACCCGTAGAAACTATGGCTCTCATCCAATACATGATGTAATAGCCACATTCAAACGAGTCTTGTTGCTTATTACACTAAAATGAGAAACAAATAACTATTATTTCCAAAGTCAATAAATTTAAATATTATTGCCTCTATTAATTAATTTGATAACATTAGGGTATATGAAGTGCAATGTCTTTGATCTGCCTCTTCCACTTAAAATATTAGCTCCAGACACGATTCTAATTAATTAAAATAAAAACAGATGTTAGCCAATATATATAATTACAGTTTTAAAACATAATTAAAAATTTTAGTTACCCTTGTAATTGGCATTTAATTTCGTGGCTTGGTTTTCGATGTAGTGAACAAAACCACACCACGGTGTATTCCTTAGAAATGATTACCATTAACTGCCAATGGGACTTACATTGTATGACACACAAATTAGTTATAAAATTACCATGATTAAAAACCAATTAAAAAACTAACCCGTCAATGTATGGAGCCATGTATATATCTCTTCCTGATTCACTCATCCATGTTTGCATATATTGCTGGATCTGGACCTGAGTGTTTCCTGATTTTTGGATGGATTGAGGCTCAATAAATCTATATACTTGTGCTTGTGCTTGCTCCACACTCAATTTGTCTATGTACCTAACACAATTAATTATTATAAGTTAAATGTAATTATTGTAAATTTAGACTCATAAAAGAAAATATCACTTACATGGCCCATAGTTGTATGATAGATATATTTAACATGGAGTTTCCCCCAACAATCTCTAATTCGTCGGGCAGGGATATGTATAGTGGAACATCAGAGCTATCAACTCCAAAAACTATAATGTCCCACTGCAATTGAATTGGTTTCTTCTTTAATCATGGTAATATGGTTATGGTTAGAAGCCTAGATATGGGATCATCTTCAGCTTCTGCGATATTAGCATGATCAACATGAGGTTCTCTCATGACCTTCTTACCACGATTGATAAAATCCTAAAGAAATAATCAAAATTAGTTAAACAATAATAGAATTATAAGAATATAAAAGAGCAATAATAGAATTACCTTTGTCCGTCTTGAAAGCAGCATCACCAAACGTTTTGGCCAAGCTAAGAATGTGTCAGTTGCCTGCCCCACTAGTTGAACCTCTGTATTTGGCAAAGGCACTGGAGCAGCAACATCTTGAACTTGGTCAACCACAACCCGTGTCCAGTCTGGCTGTATAGGGACACCATGAATGGTTGAGCCATCCTCAAATACTCGGCCAATAGCCACTAACCGTGGGGGGTCATCCTCAACATATAACTCACACTGGTTTGGTACATCAGTGTGAGTCTGTTCCCCTAAGGGATCTGGAGCAGCACAACTCCCTTTAGTGCTTACTCGAACACCATCATGAGCAACTGCAGTCTGTTGCTGAGAACGAGCCAAAAGTTTAAACTTCTGTTCAAACTCTTCTCGAATGTTCTTCAATCTCTCTTCAAAATGCATCTCCATTCTTTGCATAGCCTCCTGACTGCAAGAGTCAACAGTACTGCTCCTCGATGGTGGTGCACCAAAGTAATCTCGGTGACTCCAAGAACCATCAACACCACGCACACACCTTGCGTGCTCTGGCCTTCCTATGGCCGTTGTGAGGATGTCATCCCGACCATGGGGAACAAATGAGCCCTGGGTGGTCTGTCACAGCCCAATTTTCACTGGGCCAAGGGCCCAATTAGGGTGGATCAGTAGCCCGGGCCGTTCCAAAATTGGAACGGGCCGTTCCAAAATTGGAATGGGCCGTTCCAAATGACTAAATATACCTATGTTTGATTGCCCAGAATGGGCCGTTCCAAAAGTGGAACGGGCCGTTCCAAAAGTGGAACGGGCCGTTCCAAATGATGAAAATGAACCCATTTTTTAATAGCAGAACGGGCCGTTCCAAAGTAGAAAATTTTGCCTATTTGGGTTGTTCCAGAACGGGTCGTTCCCAAAGTGAAACGGGCCGTTCCAGAATAAGAAAAATGCTTAAAATATTTTAGTTGGAACGGGCCGTTCTAGTGGAAAATTTTGTGTATACTTGAAGGTTCCAGAACGGGCCGTTCCGCTTTCAGTACAGGCCATTCCGGTAGGTGAGCCAGAATTCCTATAAATAGACCCTCATTTCTCTCATTTTCACACACCTTCTCTTCCTTCTCTCTTATGCTCTTCTTTCCTCTTCTTCTCTCTGAAAACCAAGAGGAACTCAGAGGATGAGGTTCTGCCCCAGTTTTAGTCCCGGTCCTTGTTTAAGGAAAGAAAGGAGGAGGTTATGCCCTAGTTCCTATTTATCCAGGTACGGGGGAAAAGGGAATTATTTATATGTAGAGTTACATGAGGAAATTGGGTAGAGGAAGAACCCTAATTTTATAATTATTTCTGTTTGAAGAATTATTGGTCTTATTTGATTATGTATGTATTTAGGAACATGGATATATGATTAATTGGTAAAAATGATGCTCTGGAAGGGAAAACGAAATTATAGAAAAGTGTCTGTAAGTTAAGTTATGAAAAGTTAGAATATTTCTGTTTGAGAAATTAATGATTCCATTAGATTCTGTATATGTTGAGGATTAGAAATATATATTTAATTTGTAAGAATGATGACCTGAGAGGAAGAACGAAACTGTAGAAAAGTGCCTGTGAGTTAGGTTTTGGAATAATTGGGAATTTTATCGTTTATGTTAAGATTGTATTAAAATTGATTATTATATTAATTTATGAATATTATTGCTATATTACTTGATAAAAATTGATGACTTAGATGTGAATTGCTTGAGATGTGCGTATGGAATTGAATTATGAGATGTTGTGTGGAATGTGAATGAGATGTGATTGTGGTTCTTCACACCTATGACTAGGGGTGAGCACGGCCCGAGATTGTTACGTGAGTATCGTGACCTTGGTTAACATGTCAGGGGTGAGCACGGCCCTAGGTTAGGGGTAACGTGACCTTGGCACAGTGTTATATCAAGGGTGAGCACGGCTCTGGATTGTTACTTGGGTATCG
Source organism: Cajanus cajan (assembly GCF_000230855.2). Taxonomy (NCBI): domain Eukaryota; kingdom Viridiplantae; phylum Streptophyta; class Magnoliopsida; order Fabales; family Fabaceae; genus Cajanus; species Cajanus cajan. The sequence continues at coordinate 51,715,509 of NC_138524.1, read as the reverse complement.
TGAACTTGGTTAACATGTCAGGGGTGAGCACGACCCTGGGATAGGGATAACGTGACCTTAGCACAGTGTTATATCATGGGTGAGCACGGCCTGAGATTGTTAAATGGGTATCGTGACCTTAGTTAACATGTCAGGGGTGAGCATGGCCCTGGGATAGGGATAACGTGACCTTGGCACAGTGTTATATCAGGGGTGAGCACGGCCTGAGATTGTTAAATGGGTAGCGTGACCTTGGCATAGTGTGAAGTGCAAGATTTGTGATGATTTGGGTGATTGAGAATTATGACGTGATGACGATGCATGATTGATTGAAATACGATATGTTGAAATATTTATGAATATTAAGTTATAATGAGATAATATATTGTGTTTTCTTATGTGCTATATATATAGATGTTTTCTTTTCTCACCGTGCGATTTGTGGATATTTTAGGTGAGGAAGATCTGGCTACGAGTGGTATCTAGAATGCCAACGGTTGAATTGTCGGGATGCTCTGATATTGTGACATCTGGGCAAAGGATTTTTTAGAACATAAGTTTTTATTGTAAATGTTATTTTTGAAAATAATTTGAAAACTCTTGCGTTTCATTTTTGTTATTGTAGTTAATGAAGGATAATTTTTAAGATTCTCATGTGAACCCTTTTACCGAAATTGAAAAATTTATTTATAAGTTTTATTATTACAATATATATGTTGGGGTAGTAAGGGTGTCACATGGTCTGCTCAACTAAACCCTCCTGCAACATATTAACAATAAGTATACCCTAAACTACACTTATGAATTAAATGAGTTGAAATGAAGAGTCTTAGTATGTATATTTTTACTTACTATTTTATCAGCAACAACCCTTGCAGACTCAGAAGTCATTTGCCTATCTGATTTTGTTCGGGCTGTTATCCACATCTCATAGCGGGGAGGTGACTCCTCACGGTCAGCAAACTCAACCCCTGATGCCTCTGCCCTAGCCTTCATCATTTTCTTTTTTTTTTAATTCATATCCCCCTCTTGACAATAGATGGGGTGCATCATTCTTGCTCTGTCGTTCTTGGAAAGCTACTCTTTTGGCCTGCAATAATACAAATAAGAAAATGAGATTAATTAAAATATACCTTAAGTATTTGTGTCAATGTAAGAGTTATCAATAACTAACCTGCCAAGAAGGGTCCAATCGAGTGGCACGAAATTGCATTCACTCCTCATCAGTGATCTGGTACTTTAGACAGGGAGTCTCATTTTGTCTCTCTCCAAATACATACTCCCATGTCAAGAAAGTCTTGAAGTCTCTCCACCTGGTGGCAAGGGCAGATAACATCTTCCTCCTCATGACCTCAATGTTGGGAATGTCAAAATTTTGCTATCAAAATAACAACAAATAATAAATAATGTATTTAAGTTATATAATATTGAAAGGATGTGAAAGTATATACCTGAATATCCTGCCACATGAGGTTCTTGTCAGCCTCCTCAACGTCATCCCATGATGGAATGATAATAGAAACATGATGTCGAGCTAGGACTCCCAAATAGCTCCTAAACTTGGCAGCATTTGGGCCTGACGCCTTGCCAGAACGAGGATCCACCTCAACCGGTGTCCTCTCCTTGGTAATGAGTCCAATTATCAACCCAGACAATCGGGTGACAGATCTACCTTCCCTCCTTCCACTGCCAGACCCCGAATCTTCCATAATCCTTAAAAAATTAAACTTTCATTATTAAAACAACGAATTAACTGAATAGACAAATAAAGTAAAAAAGATAATAACAATATAGCAACAAAAAAGCTAATAAAAAAACAAATAATACACAAATAGAAACATATTAGGTTGGTATGTTTTCCCATATTCCTTCATCATGATCACTTCGAATAGCATGTATTTCGTCCACTTCATTGTCCGCAATAGGACCAAATGATCTGCTTGAGAAAGACGGTGTCTCATGCATATCTAGATACTCATCTTTGTGAGTTCCATGCATGATTCTTCTTTCGAGGACCACTGACCATTTCTCATTACATGGAACCCTGACATAAAAAAATTTTCTTGCTTGATATGCCATAATAAAAGGTTCATCCTTATAACCAACCTTGTTTAAATCAACCAAAGTAAATCCTAAATCATCTGTCCGCACACCCGTATTGCCATCAACCCATTTACACTTGAACACAGGCACTCTAAACGTAACATAATCAATTCCCATATGTCTTGTATGACTCCGAAATAACTCATGAATGCTGTAATGAGATTTCTATCTTTAGAACTAGCAAAGTGTACAGCCCCAGCCTGAATTGTAACCCCACTATTTTGTACTCTACTTTTGTCATCTTCTATCTTTGTATAGAAATAATATTTTTTAATGTCATACCCACCAAATGTAATGACATCGTTGTTAGGCCCACAAGCGAGTCTCAAAAGTGTATCAGAAGCATTAACCTCACCATAAACCTTTTTCTTAAACCAAGCTAAGAAACTCTTGTTATATTCATTCAAAACCCATTTCTCATTCATTCAGGGGTGTGCTATCTTGATTTCATCTATGTGTTGCGATATGTAAGGAATTACTTCATTAGTGTTGTTCAATATGTACAAATGTGCTTGGTCAACTTCTGTTCGACTCACAGTTCTAATCTTTAAACTTCGAGTACCCTTACCAAAATGTTTCCCATCATGTCGAGTCTTAGGAATTCCTATTAGTTCTGATTTTGACATGTACCCTGAACAAAACTCAATGGCTTCTTCTGCAATGTCCCTCTCCACAATAGAGGTTTCTGGGCAGTATTGATTCTTGACATATCCTTTTAAGATCTTCATGTATCTCTCAACAGGGTACATCCATCTAAGATAAATCGGGCCACACAATCGAATCTCCCTAACCAAATGAACTATCAAATGCACCATGATATCAAAAAATGAAGGTGGAAAATACATTTCCAATTGACACAAGATTTTGATTGCTTCATTTTCTAACTCATCTAACTTTACAGGGTCAATTACTTTGTTGCAAATGGCATTGAAGAATAAACACAATCGAGTAATAGCAACTCTAACAGAAGATGGTAAAATGTTACGAATAGCCACAGGCAAAAGTTGTTGCATTAAGACATGACAATCGTGAGACTTTAAACCAATTAACTTTAAATCTTGCATAGACACCAGACTCTTAACATTTGAGGAGTACCCTTGTGGAACTTTCACACTGCGTAAGCACTCACAAAAGATTTTTTTTCTTTTTTTGATAAAGTATGACAAGCTGGAGGCAAGTAAGTGCGTCTTCCAATAGACTGAGGATGTAACTCAGAATGTATACCCATGTCTACCAAATCTTGTCGTGCTTTCACTCCATCTTTTAGTCTTTCCTTTGATGTTTAGCAATGTCCCAATTACACTATCACAAACATTTTTCTCCACATGCATCACATCTATGCAGTGTCTAACATCTAACTTGCACCAATAAGGAAGATTAAACAATATTGATCGTTTCTTCCAGATATTTCTCTCAGTTGACTTCTTTTGCGTCTTTCCGAACACAATGTTAATGTTCTTCACCCGCTGATATACTTTTTCACCATTGCACGGTGTTGAGGCAATTTCATCCTCCTGACATCCATTGAATGCTTTCTTCAATCTACGGTATGGATGACTACGACAAGAAACTTACGATGCCTAGTGTACGCAGTCTTTTGCCCATGTTTCAATTGGGTATAACTTGTGTTTTCTTCACATATAGGACATGCATAATGACCCTTCACACTATACCCACTTAAGTTACCATATGCTGGAAAATCATTTATTGTGCAAAATAACATTGCACGCAAAGTAAATTTTTCTTCACGATATGCATCAAAGACCTCCACTCGTGTCTCCCACAACATTTTCAAGTCATCAATCAATGGACTAAGATACACATCTATGTCATTTCCTGGTTGTCGGGGTCCTGATATCATCATAGACAACATAATATATTTTCTCTTCATGCATAGCCAAGGAGGAAAATTGTAAATGACTAACAAAACTGGCCATGAACTGTGTTTACTACTTAATTTACCATAAGGATTCATGCCATCTGTAGCTAGACCAATTCTCAAGTTTCTTGACTCTACATCAAATTCTGGAAATGTTTCATCAATCCTCTTCCATTGCAGAGAATCAGCTGGATGTCGAAGAAAATTGTCACATTTTCTACCATTTTCATGCCATGTGAGGTTTTTTGCATCCTCTTTAATGGCAAACAATCTTTTAAACCTAGGTATTATTGGAAAATACCATAAGACCTTAGCAGGGGGACCCTCTATTTCTTCCTCACCACTATGTCCATCAGTTTTCTTTTAGAACCGCGACAATTCACATGTCGGACACACTTTTAGTGTAGCAAAATCATTTGTATACAATACACAATCATTAGGGCACGCGTGTATCTTCTTATACTCCAAACCCATTGGACATAATATCTTTTTTGCCTCATAGTTGCGATTAGGTAACATGTTATCTTCTGGAAGCATCTCCTTCAACAACTCCAACAATTTTGTGAAACTTTTATCATTCTAGCCATTTCTTGCTTTTAAACTAAACAATCTTAAAGTTGCTAATAATCTTGTAAACATACTGCATCCTAGGTACAATGGTTGCTCAAAATTAGACTAAGGTATCATACACATGTGCTCTTTCAAAATTTTCTTCATCAACCTCACGTATCATCTCTTCTAAATTATCGTCCATCCCTTCAAAATTTTCAGTTGTTGACACTGTTGGAATGTCTAAGATTTCTCCATGCCATGCCCATATTGTATAAATCTTCACAATACTAAATATAAATAGGAGATCACGTATTTCCCCAACTTTCTAACGTATCTGATTCAAACAACAAACACATGGACAATAATATGCCCCTTTGATGGGTTTCCCATTTTCTCTTGCAAATTGCAAGAACTCTTCAACTCCATTTCTGTACTCTTGACTAATGCAACTTGCATTCATCCAACTTCGATTCATTATCTATATATTAACACAAATTAACTATTGACTCAGTTATTCATAATTTTTCTAACCTAAACTACAACCCTAAAAAATCGATAGTAATTTTGGATAAAATCGATAAATATTTCTACTAATACGATGGTAAACTAAAGGTCAATGCCTAAAAAGCCCTTCTTTAATGCATCTGGAACGGCCCGTTCTGAAACCAGAATGGGCCGTTCCAAATACACAATTAACACAAATTTAATGCGTCTGGAACAGCCCGTTCTGAAATCAAAATAGCCTGTTCCAGCTGCAATACTTTTGTGTTAATTGTTTATCTAGAACGGCCTGTTCTGGTTTCAGAACGGCCCGTTCCAGATCAACAATTAACAAACAACAAATTCAAGAAGAATGGCCCATTCTGGTTGCAAAACGGGCCGTTCTAGATGAACATCTAACAGAAAATAAAGAAAATAATGCGTAGAAGAAACTAACCTCAAACGTGAAATGTGCAGACTTAGAGACTTAGAGAAACAACTTTGTGCAAACAAACGAACGAGAAGAACTTAGAGAGCTTTTGTAAACAAGGTGCGCGCGGGAAGAGAATGAAACGTTGAGGGCATATATTCACTAATTTACGTCGGACAGGGGGGGTCCGACGTAAATTATACAATCTACATCGGCCACAATCACCCTCCGACGTAGATTGTATAGTTTACGTCGGACCCCCCTTGTCTGACGTAAATTAGTCACCTTTTATTTACGAAAATGCCAACGTCGTATTTTTGTTTTTCTAACATAAATTAGGTGACGTAGTAACCTATTTTTGCACTAGTGTATCAATTGTTATACAATTGATGCGAGAGACAATGTAAAATAGCATTTGTTCACTAGTGTTAGTCCTTGGCCACAAGTTGAGTTGGAGTTGTTGAGGTTGTCTAACTTAACTTAGAAGACAAAATTGGGACATTTGACTTGATGGTGAACAGATGTGTGGACTTAAAGAGCAAGTTCAGGGGTAACAAAGATATTGTCTGGAGGACTCGGTGTTGAGAGGTTGGTTGCCCATGCGAAGGATGATTTCTAAATGGATACAACATAATTAGAGAAGCCATTATTAAGACTAGAGGTAAGGAAAAAGTCAGGTAACACATGAAAGGGGTGGCTTTGAGTGAAGAACAAAGGGCACAATGGAAAAAATAGAAATAAAAGGATAAATGAAAAAGTGTGAACCATTGATATAAAAATATACATATCTAATGGTCATTTCCAACTTTCCTAGGATAAGGGATATGTGCAATTAGTTGATATTGAAAAAAAAAATTACACTGATAATATAGTTGATATTATACTAAAAATTACACTCATCATTTAACTAAAATGTAGGAAATGAGTTTCTCTTGAAGGTACAAAGTGTTTTATTTTCATACTAGTTACTAATAAATTAAGGTGATATCACTTTTTGATAATTATCTTCTATGTTTCCTTTTAAATGAAAATATTTGTTTTTATGTAATTAAATTGAAGTTATTAGACTCATATGTAATAATTCAACTAAACTTCAATTTTATAACTCTTTTGTCACTTTTACGAAAAAGTTATGATATAATATTTTTATTTTTTATTTTAAATAAAATATATAAGAAGACAAGAAATGTCTCTTTTACACTATTATGTGAGAACAATAAAGACTCAAATAATAATTTTCACTAAGCCAATGTTTTAAATAAAATCCTTTAGCTGAAGGGGGTTTATGTCTTCCTTTTAAGCATGTTTGGAACACGATTTTTTTCATTTGACTTCAACAATATCAACCATTAGGACTTCTATAATCTACAACCTATACAATGAAATCAGGATATGATTGGTTCCTCAAAGTCAAAAAACAAAATCCATTGCTTAATATTGCAATCTTAAATGGAATGAGAAACTTATCTTGGAATATTTTATATAACTATATACTTAAATGGAATGAAATTTGTTCAATATGATTGTATCCATATTTGCACAATGAGATATTTTTGTTTTCATATAGACTACATTGCAATTATAAACATATATCTATTGTTTCCCCCACTATTCCTCATTGTTTAATGGTGATGGTAAATTTATAACCAATGTTATTCACCAAAATAAATTGCCATCTAGCTAGGAAGTGAACGAAAGATGAATTCAAAGAGATACATTCTTTTATAACTTTTAAACATATTGAAAGAAAATTTTGAAACATTTTATTCAACTCCACTATTATATGGTGAATTTAAATACCACAGGCCCTTTAGTTTTCATGTAGTACTACAATACATGAAATTAAAAATATATTCATCATAATTAATATATTGTAATTTCATTTATGGAAATTATATGCAAGAGACTCGTAAGAAAGATACTTTCTAATGTAAGTTAAGAGTTTGATTGATATCATTGACAATAACTTCAGCATCCATTTTAACTCCAAATAAGCCTCTTTTTGACAATCCTGTACAATACAATCCATAGTCACCTTTCCAGTGATTTGGAAATTCATTTTTTGGCATCCCCTCATCGTTTAGAACATATTTGTAATCCTGCAATATAAATTAACAACAATCAATTAAAATCATGCTTAATTACTATATATTATCTTTTTACTTGACGAAATGGGTACATATATTCTTTATTTTGGCAACATAGATAAGGAGTAGAATATTAGAGTTCGTTTGAGAGATTTGAAAAAAAATAAAACTTTTGCTCAAAAATTACACATTAATAACTACAAGTTATATATCTCATACCTTAAGCCACGTATTAACTATGCTTCTATAGCCAGTAGCAAACACGATCGCATCAAACTCTTTTACTTTATTGTTTCCAAAGATGACTTTCTTGTTCTCAATTCCCGTTATATGAGAAGGAATTACCTATTGAGAGTACAAATTAATAAGAAAATTTTCAAATTAAGCCATCTCAATACTAAAGTGAAATTTAGTAGTGTAAAGAAAAGATCCATTCTCAACTATTAATTGCAAATTTTGTTTTCTTAAGAATAATATATTTATATATCGTCAATTATTATGATAAAAAGTTGAAGAAATTTGTACTTAAATATGGTGAGTGAAAAAATGTTTTCGATTGTTGAGAAGGTATGACATTCTAAGAATCTTTTATTTTTAAAACTGCATAACAATTGCATGCATGGTTGTGACTTGTGAGTACCTTAATTGCCCCATCTTTAATCTTTGCAATGGTTCCGACATCGATAACCGGAGACCTTCCAATAACACCCTTAAGATAGAATGGTCCCTTTTTGGGGCGATAAATTCCATACTTAGAGAGATCACCATATTCTGTGTCTGCCAAAAAGGTAACCATAGTGTCCACAACATCAACCGATAAATGCTTCAGTGCAGACATACCTTGATGAACCAATTCTTTGGTGAGGACATGAACCTACAAATTAAATTAATCACAAACATTTTAATTTTATATAGAAGGAAATTAATCTATACTAAATACGGTAATAAAAAAATTACCGGGTTTCGGATAACAATAGAAGTTCTTGCACCAAAATCTTGGAGATCATAAGCAATCTCCATGCCAGAGTTACCACAACCAACTACTAAAACCTCTTTGGATTCATATTTTGAACCTGATTTGTAGTATTTGGAGTGCACTATCTCTCCTTCAAAACTTCCTAGTCCTGGCACATTAGGAATATAGCCTTCACTATTTTCACCTGTGGCAATCACAAGAAACTTAGCCACGTAAACTTCCACCTTGTCTTCTCGAGTGTTCTTTGCTTCTACCCTCCACTTGTTCCCAACTTGATCGTACTTGGCAGACTCAACAAAACGAGAGTAGAGAGGGTTTATGTTGAAACGTGCAATGTATGTGTCTATGTATTGAAGAAAATCTGCTTTGGATAGGAATGTTGGGGCTGAAGGTGGGTGAGGCATGAGAGGCAAAGAGCAAAACTCGCTAGCCAAATGAAGGTTTACTCTATCATATGCATTTTTTCTCCAAAGAGAGACACTGCAATCCTCTTGCTCAAGTATTATGTGAGAGATACACTTTTCTGATAGGCATGCTGAAACTGCAAGTCCACCTGGACCTCCACCCACAATTACCACTGTTGCTTCCTCCATTTTCTTAACTTTCTTGATCGGTATTACTCAATATTTCAAGCACTGTCTTACTTGTTCATGTTCAAAGGCTTCCAAAGTTTATATTATATACACATATGTGGCAATGCTCATTTGCATGCAACAGTTCATGAACCAAGGCAATTTTTTTGTTCCAGTAGGATTCATTATGTTAAATGAATTTCTATTTACGATTTATTAAAAAAAATAAAATAAAAATTACCATAAAGAGATACGTATAGTTAATGTTTGGGGTTGTAAAATTAATGAATAATATTAGCCTTTGGACTTTAGAGCTAAATGCATATAATTCAGTTAATCACATTTAATATATATTAAAAATATTAACACTATACATGACCCTTTTATATAATAATTAATTAAGTATCTTATATTGCATATATTTTCTTAAAAATAACTTATTTTTCTTGTGTTAGATATCTCGGTCAATGGAATGAATCTCATCATCATTAATCTTGACTACATACAGAACTAGCTGAATTCATATAATTGAATTAATTACATTTATATTTTGAAAAATATGATGTTTGATACAGAGACTGTTTTCTATACAATATACATGTTCTTCTCGTTTGTATAGAAATTAAATAAAACTTCTTTTATTCATCTATTATTAAAAAGACATTCTAGTAAACATTTAATAAGACTCCTTTTAAACATCTATATAATGTAGTATATTAAATTAGAATACTCTTCCTGTGACACCCTTCAACCCCATAATAAATAAGTAACAACAATAAGAATAATTCAATAAATATAACATCAAGAAGGGTCCACATATTTTAATAAAACCTCATAGGTTCACAAGTCTTGAAATAAATAGAAATAATAATAATAATAATAATAATAATAAAGTTTTACTCTTAAAAGAAAATTATCAAGGTCTCTAAAGAAAATGAAAGGAATCCAGAATTTACAAATATAAGGTGAATATAAAACTCTTAAAAATAAGTCTCCTCAAACGACAAATAACAATTCATAACTAAAGCATCCTAAATTCATGCCCCAATGTCACATCCTATCAGAGCAGAACCCTTTCCCTTTAGAACTCAACACTATGAGTGCCTTCATCTTCACCTAAAAGAAAACCACATAAAAACAGGACGGTGAGAGATAGATAACATCATATATGAACATAGAGCTATCCAATTCCCACCCCACACCGTGCACCAAAATATCATCATTAAATATAAACAACAAATACATCTCATATAATTACCAAACATCATTTTTTTTTTTCAATCATACAAGCTTTCATACACATGCTCACTATATGCTCATACACATCTCCTCTCCTAAGAGTCTCAACTTGGCACTCCGCACAATGGGCGTACCTCGTCAATTCCCTTAGTTGTTGCTAATGCGGGCATACCGTTCTCACACCCTCCCAGGGCCGGTATGTTGCACGGTTAAACACCCAGCGGCCCGTGCAAAGGCAATCCACCCACCGTTAAACCCTCTGTGGCCAGTGAGCTGCGCAGTTAAACACCCAACGGCCCACGCATGAAATGCCTCCCGTCATGGTCCCCCCTGTCTCAACCCCTCTCTGGGCCCAGGGTCCAATGCAATATAGCCACGTCTGGCTTCTCAAGCACCACATGCAACTCATAAGTCTCATGCAACTCATGCATCCCACGTAACTCATAATTAATGCATCTCCATTATATAACATCATCACATGTCAATAACAATTCATGCAATATCATCCTCACATGCTAGGTACCTATCATTAAGTTATCAACATCATAGATCACAAATTTCACCTAATTCTTCATACACATCACAATATCTATGACATTCAGTTAATAATTTAACCATAACTCGAGATATACATATCCTTTCTAAGTGATCCCAACTCCATTAGAATCCTAACATCAATATCTACAACTTTCATGAAGAACACAAATCCTAATAAAGTCGTTTAGGTTACCATTCAGGGCTCACAAAAATTGATGTTGTGGTTCGCACACAGATTGGAAGGCTCAAATTGCAACTCACATAACTTGATCAAATATTAATATTTTTACACGATTCTTGTGTCTAAATGGTAGCCCCAGATGTATAGTTTCTAACAAAACAAACGGCACTCGATTTGGATAACTACACAGAACGATATCGCAAAATTACAAACGTATGTCGGGGTCCCGACGCCCGACGCCCAAAACTGGCGCTGAGCGCCCAAATCTCTGCCTAGACTCCCCTCTGTGAAATTAAACCTGCGTTTTACGAGTTCCAACAAGGTTTTTACCAATTTTCACTACTTCTACACCCCGTTGGTTCAGTTTAACTCCATTTATATTCTTCATACGTTCCAAATCAATCCATACACATCTCAAGCCTCAAAAATTGGTTTCCATTGGTTTTACAAAAAAAAATCTAAACTCTTCTTAACACATAAAATTCAAGTCATCAAATTTAAGGATAAAGAATTAACAAGAAAGCCCCAATGGAATTCAAAGACAATTCAAGAAATAAGTTCTTCCAAATGAATTAAGAATTTAGAACATCGATTGCACAGATAATCGTTCAGAATTTTAAATAGAGTTCCTAGAGGGACTTAGGGATTGCCCTCACTACCCGAACACCCCTATATTCACATATGAAGAAACCCATCCCCCCCGTACCTTAAGGATGATGAACGAAGGCCAACAGAAGAACGACGGAGCAATCTGAACACTTTACGCCTTCCTTCAAGAATTTTCTCCTCTCCCCTCTTCCTTCAAGCGTCTGACGTTAAAATGAATATTAGGTAACTGACTACCCCCAAAACCCCTCTAATAATTCCGACTGGGCCAGGCCCATACTCACCCGCCCATCCCCCTCTATTTAATTAAAATGGTAAATAAATAATTAAAAAAAAATAAAACAGTTTCAACTTCTATAATTATTTAAAATACTAATTTATTTTCTGCTCTCTAGAATATAAATATAAATAACTACTAGACTCAAGTTTCTCTCGTAAATATAATTATTATTATTTAGAATCTACTGCAATTTTATAAAATTACTAAATAAAATGATATAAATTATTTTCATAAAAATAGTAATTAATTAAAAATTTAGGATGTTACAACTCTCCCCTCCTAAAAGAAAATTCGTCCTCGAATTTACCTGAAGCAAACAATTCCGGGTAAGAATCCTTCATCTTCTCCTCAAGTTCCCAAGTAGCATTTTCCGGCGTTGCTCCACCCCAGATCACCTTAACCAAAGGAATTTCCTTACCTCGAAGTTGTTTCACCATTCGATCCTCAACTCTCACCAGTATGGTTTCTACTGTCAAGTTTTCCTTAACTTCAAGATGATCCGACTCAATCACATGCGAAGGATCATGGATGTATTTTCGAAGTTGAGAAACATGGAATACATTATGAAGATTTGACAAATGTGGAGGTAAAGCGATTTGATAAGCCACTGTACCGACTCTCTTAAGAATTTGATACGGACCGATGAAACGAGGTGTAAGCATTTTAGACTTCAATGCTCTACCAACCCCAGTCCACGGAGTGACTTTCAGGAATACATGATCTCCTTCTTTGAATTCTAAGTCCTTCCTCCTCTTATCAGCATAACTCTTTTGTCTACCCTGGGCTGTTCTCATTCTATCTTGAATTAACTTAACCTTCTCTGTGGTTTGTTGTACTACCTCCGGTCCTAAAACAAGATTATCTCCCGGCTCACACCAACACAAAGGTGTTCTACACCTCCTACCATATAGTGCTTCATAAGGTGCCATGCCTATGCTAGAATGAAAACTATTATTATATGTAAACTCTATCAAAGGTAAGAAGCTATCCCAACTACCCCCTTGATCTAACAAGCAGGCTCTAAGTAAATCCTCTAATGACTGTATAGTTCTCTCAGTCTGACCGTCGGTTTGTGGGTGATAAGCTGAACTAAGTCTAAGCTGAGTCCCCAATGCTTTTTGCAAACTCTCCCAAAATCTAGAAGTAAACCTAGGGTCTCTATCTGAAACTATGCTAGATGGTACACCATGCAATCTCACAATTTCACTAATGTAAAGCTTAGCAAGTTTCTCTAGGGAATACTTAATATTAATAGGTAAGAAATGTGCACACTTGGTCAATCTATCTACAATCACCCAAATAGAATCGTGCCCTCCAATAGTCCTAGGCAAAGCAACTACAAAGTCCATGGAAATGCTATCCCACTTCCACTCTGGTATACTCAAGGGTTGAAGTAATCCTGAAGGTTTTTGGTGTTCTACCTTAGCCTTCTGGCATACTAGGCAAGCACTCGCAAACTCCTCTATGTCTCTCTTCATTCTAGGCCACCAAAACATCTTCTTCAAGTCTTGATACATTTTGGTTGAACCTGGATGGAAACTAAGTTTGCTTTTATGCCCCTCTTCAAGTATCAAACGCCTAAGGGTAGCCTCACTAGGTACACACACACGGTCACCAAATCTTACTACTCCATCGCTACCCAATACAAACTCTCCACCACTACCTCCTTCTATCACCTCTCGCCTAGCTACTAAGAATGAATCCTCTAACTGAGCATCTCTAATCTCCTTCAACATGTCATTACTTACCCGAATAATGCCTAATCTTATGCTACTAGAGGTAGTCTCACAAGCTAAATTTAGATCCCTAAACTGAGCTAGAAGGTCCATCTCTCTAATCATCAAGGAAGATATGTGAAGTGATTTTCTGCTTAAAGCGTCCGCTACGACATTTGCCTTACCTGGGTGATAACTCAACTCAAAATCATAGTCCTTCAAGAACTCAAGCCATCTCCTTTGTCTCATATTTAACTCTTTCTGATCGAACAGATACTTAAGGCTCTTATGGTCGCTAAAAACCTCGAATTTAGAACCATACAAATAGTGTCTCCAAATCTTTAAAACAAATACTACAGCTGCCAATTCAAGATCATGGGTAGGGTAATTTCTCTCATGGATTTTCAACTGCCTAGAAGCATAAGCTACTACCTTTCCCTCTTGCATCAACACTCCACCTAGCCCCATCATAGAAGCATCACAATATACTACAAAAGGTTTATTAAGGTCAGGCAAAACTAGAACTGGTGCACTAGTCAATTTTTCCTTAAGGGTTTGGAAACTAGTCTCACACCTACTATTCCATACAAAGGGAACTCCCTTTCTAGTCAATTCAGTCAAAGGCAATGCTATCTTAGAAAACCCCTCTATAAACCTCCTATAATACCCAGCTAGTCCAAGGAAACTTCTAATCTCGCTCACAGATTTAGGGGATTCCCACTTAAGCACAGCTTCTACCTTAGAAGGATCTACACCGATCCCCCCCTTTGAAATCACATGACCTAAGAAACTCACCTTTTCTAACCAGAAATCACACTTAGACAATTTAGCATACAACTGTTTCTCTCTTAAAATCTCAAGTACTACCTTTAAGTGCTCTTCATGCTCCTCTTTAGTTTTGGAATAAATGAGTATGTCATCTATAAAGACAACTACAAATTTATCCAAGTACGGATGAAAAATTCTGTTCATATAATCCATAAAAATTGCAGGAGCATTAGTCACACCAAAAGGCATTACAAGGTATTCATAATGTCCATATCTAGTCCTAAATGCAGTTTTGGGTATGTCCTCCTCTTTCACTCTAATCTGATGGTAACCTGACCTAAGATCAATCTTACTAAAAACACATGCCCCCACCAGTTGGTCCATAAGGTCATCAATCCTAGGCAATGGATATTTATTTTTAATCGTTACCTTATTGAGTTGGCGGTAATCTATACACAACCTCATGCTACCATCCTTCTTCTTCACTAATAGGACAGGTGCTCCCCAAGGTGATACACTAGGTCTCACAAACTTCTTCTCTAACAGCTCCTCTAGTTGTTTCTTAAGCTCGGCTAACTCCAAGGGCGACATCCTATAAGGTGCAGCTGAAATGGGTCCCGTCCCCGGTATTAAGTCTATGGAAAACTCTGTCTCCCTCTCGGGTGGTAGATTAGACATATCCTCATAGAACACATCAGGGTAATCGCATACTATAGGTAATCTATCCAAGACAGCGCTACTCTCAGAACTCAAAGAAGCTAGTAACATGTATACATGGGCATCTTCTCTCAGAGACACCTCAACCTGGTTGGCAGTCAAAAAGTCTTTGCTCTTTCTCTCAAGGGGTTGACCAAAAACAACAGTTTTATCAGCACAGTTCAAAAGAACATGGTTGGAAGATAACCAGTTCATACCAAGAATGATGTCTAGCTGACTCAGAGGCAAACAAATTAAGTCAACTAAGAAGTCTCTACCATTAATATGAACAGAACAATTCAAGCATACGCCGGACGTAGAAACTGACCCACTAGTTGGCGTCTCCACACTCAATACAAAAGGTAAGGAAGAAACAGGCAATCTCAATTTGGAAACACAAGCATGTGATATGAACGAATGAGTTGCACTCGAATCAAACAATAAAACTAAAGGAATTCCAGCAATGAAACCCATACCTTGGATCAAGTCGTCAGATTGAGCGGCTTCAGTACCACTCAAGGCAAATACTCTCCCTGTAGCTTTCAGCTTACTGGCACTGCCGCTAGCACTAGCACTCCTGCTGATACCGGTACCCCGACTAGCACTAGCACTCCCCCCAACCTCTCCACTAGCCGTCACTGGTCCTTGCTGTGCACGAGGACAATCTCGAGAAATGTGCCCCCGCTCATTACATCTGAAACAGGTGACCTCCCTATCCCCACATTGATTAGCTCGGTGCCCTGGCCTCCCACACTTGAAGCAAGTGAAGGAAGGAGTAGAACCAGTACTCCCAGCTCTAGATGTCTGGCTCGTGGATGGAGCTTGACTCCTCCTATGCACTGAACCCTCACTACCCCCGTTACTGTTTGAATTTCCAGCAGGACGAGAGTAAGGCTTACTCCTGCTAGAAGACCCATGCCTGCTCTGATTCCTTACAGGCCCTCCACTTTTGTAGTGAGCAACTCTAGCCCGATTATCTTCATCATAAACTCTGCACTTGTTCACCAGCTCGTGGAATCTAGCAATGCCCTGGTAGTTGAAAGCTTGCTTGATTTCCGGTCGAAGAACACTAATAAATTTCACACATTTCGCTTCCTCATTTGCAACACCCTCATAAGCGGGACAGAATCGTACTAGTGCCTCAAACTTGGCCACATAATCTGCCACAGTATCATCCCCTTGCTTCAGCTCAAGGAACTCCACCTGCTTTTTGTTGCGAATATCTTGTGGGAAATACTTCTCCAAAAACAACCTCTTAAAATTATCCCACGTCATCGGAGTACCCTCAGCAATCATCCTCTGGTAGGTACTCTGCCACCAGATTCCAGCATCTCCAGACAACATGAAGGCAGCCAAAGATACCCTCTGTACCTGTGGACATTCAATAGCTTGGAATATCTTCTCCACCTCAAACATCCAGTCAGCAGCACCATCCGGGTCATAGCAACCACGGAAGGTAGGTGGATGGTTCCTCTGGAACCGAGCAAGCCAGTCCACTTCTTGATGTTGGTTCAGGTTGCCTACAGCCTGAGCCATAGCCATCAAGGCCTCAGCGATAGCACGATCATTCCTACCTCTCCCAGACATCACTTTTCTGATTCTCAGAAAAGTAGAGAGTCAAAACAAAACAAACCAATTAAAACAATCATCTCAGTTAAACAACATCACAGCACAACCCACAGAAACATAGCAAGCTCATAACTCAAGGCCGAATGAATCGACCTGCTCTGATACCACTAAATGTGACACCCTTCTACCCCATAATAAATAAGTAACAACAATAAAAATAATTCAATAAATATAACATCAAGAAGGGTCCACATATTTTAATAAAAACTCATAGGTTCACAAGTCTTGAAATAAATAGAAATAATAATAATAATAATAATAAAGTTTTACTCTTAAAAGAAAATTATCAAGGTCTCTAAAGAAAATGAAAGGAATCCAGAATTTACAAATATAAGGTGAATATAAAACTCTTAAAAATAAGTCTCCTCAAACGACAAATAACAATTCATAACTAAAGCATCCTAAATTCATGCCCCAATGTCACATCCTATCAGAGCAGAACCCTTTCCCTTTAGAACTCAACACTATGAGTGCCTTCATCTTCACCTAAAAGAAAACCACATAAAAACAAGACGATGAGAGATAGATAACATCATATATGAACATAGAGCTATCCAATTCCCACCCCACACCGTGCACCAAAATATCATCATTAAATATAAACAACAAATACATCTCATATAATTACCAAACATCATTTTTTTTCAATCATACAAGCTTTCATACACATGCTCACTATATGCTCATACACATATCCTCTCCTAAGAGTCTCAACTTGGCACTCCGCACAATGGGCGTACCTCGTCAATTCCCTTAGTTGTTGCCAATGCGGGCATATCGTTCTCACACCCTCCCAGGGCCGGTATGTTGCACGGTTAAACACCCAACAGCCCGTGCAAAGGCAATCCACCCACCGTTAAACCCTCTGTGGCTAGTGAGCTGCGCAGTTAAACACCCAACGGCCCACGCATGGAATGCCTCCCGTCATGGTCCCCCTTTTCTCAACCCCTCTCTGGGCCCAGGGTCCAATGCAATATAGCCACGTCTGGCTTCTCAAGCACCACATGCAACTCATAAGTCTCATGGAACTCATGCATCCCACGTAACTCATAATTAATGCATCTCCATTATATAACATCATCACATGTCAATAACAATCCATGCAATATCATCCTCACATGCTAGGTACCTATCATTAAGTTATCAACATCATAGATCACAAATTTCACCTAATTCTTCACACACATCACAATATCTATGACATTCAGTTAATAATTTAACCATAACTCGAGATATACATATCCTTTCTAAGTGATCCCAACTCCATTAGAATCCTAACATCAATATCTACAACTTTCATGAAGAACAGAAATCCTAATAAAGTCTTTTAGGTTACCATTCAGGGCTCACAAAAATTGATGTTGTGGTTAGCACACAGATTGGAAGGCTCAAATTGCAACTCACATAACTTGATCAAATATTAATATTTTTACACGATTCCTGTGTCTAAATGGTAGCCCCAGATGTCTAGTTTCTAACAAAACAAACGGCACTCGATTTGGATAACTACACAGAAAGATATCGTAAAATTACAAACGTATGTCGGGGTCCCGACGCCCGACGCCCAAAACTGACGCTGAGCGCCCAAATGTCTGCCCAGACTCCCCTCTGTGAAATTAAACCTGCGTTTTACGAGTTCCAAAAAGGTTTTTACCAATTTTTACTACTTCTACACCCCGTTGGTTCAGTTTAACTCCATTTATATTCTTCATACGTTCCAAATCAATCCATACACATCTCAAGCCTCAAAAATTGGTTTCCATTGGTTTTACAAAAAAAAATCTAAACTCTTCTTAACACATAAAATTCAAGTCATCAAATTTAAGGATAAAGAATTAACAAGAAAGTCCCAATGGAATTCAAAGACAATTCAAGAAATAAGTTCTTCCAAATGAATTAAGAATTTAGAACATCGATTGCACAAATAATCGTTCAGAATTTTAAATAGAGTTCCTAGAGGGACTTAGGGATTGCCCTCACTACCCGAACACCCCTATATTCACATATGAAGAAACTCATCCCCCGTACCTTAAGGATGATGAACGAAGGCCAACAGAAGAACGACGGAGCAATCTGAACACTTTACGCCTTCCTTCAAGAATTTTCTCCTCTCCCCTCTTCCTTCAAGCGTCTGACGTTAAAATGAATATTAGGTGTATCCTAACACAGGAACAATTTATAATTTAATATTTGTCATTTTTACATTAATCGTTACATGTTATCAATTATATTCTTATGAATCATCTAAATTGTAATTAATTTATCTTGACAACTAATATGTATTTATGATGAAACAAAAATGAAAGAAACTATCATAGGAAACATAAAATCATTATGAAAAATAAGAAAATTTATTATATTTATTAATTTATGTAAAATAACTTTAAAGGATTATTATAAATTAAAAAAACAAATGTAGTATTTTCTTAGAAAGTAACTTATATTTGTTGGAAAATAAGAGAAAAATAAAATATTAGAGAAAAATTTACAATACATGCAAACTTAAATTTTAGGTACTACTTTTTCTCACTTATATATTTACTAAACTTGCATATTTTATGTAGGACTTCTTTCTTCTCACATGTCATTTTGGCATGCTTTGATGTTTTACTGTATTCTCTTTTAAAAAAATTACACACGTCTTTTTTTTTTTGTCAAAGTTTAGAATTGATTATATACATCCATGAATATATAAATTTTTCAATTTTAAATATTTTCTTTATATTTTAATTAATTAATTTATGTATTTTTGTATAATTTAGTTTTAACTTTCAAATATTTAGCTATTTTTTTATTTATATTTTAAAATAGTTTCTGCTTTCGTTTTAAATGTTTGATTATTTCGTTCCTGATTAGTTAAATTAATAATTTATGGGTTCATCTTTTTTATTTTGATTCAATATTTCATCTTTCCTTACCTTCACTACTATTTGAATTTCTTATAAATTTTAAGTCAACTAATCTTCCATTTTATAGATGCTTTCTTTGAACAAAAATTATTTAAATTTTATATATTATTTTAACTTTTACGACTTGAATTATGGTTCAACAATTTATTTACCCTTTCTTTTATATTTTAATTATGAACAGTGTTATGAAAAACTAGATTAATTAGTCGAATCAATCCAATCCAAAATCGAGATATAATCGATCTGAGGTTAATTTTGGATTGAAAAAAGGATTGAATCAATATAACCTTTTGTGACTCACTCAGTCGATTGTTTCTTTATCAAACTTGTGTCAAATAGTCAATATAGCATTGGTCCAAATGAACCGAGGATTCATGAGTGGATTTTTAGGTTAAGAAATGTATGTAATTTTTTTTTAAATTAAAAAACTATTTAAACCTTTTTAAATTTAAAATTTTCTTATTTTACATGACTAAAAAGTTATTGAAACTTTTAAAATTCAAAATTGATGTTTTGACAAACCGACAAAAAAGAACGATGAAACTAATTAATACCACATATATTGTTTATAAAAGCAGGAGATAAATAAGGAACTTAATTCCAAATTTATTAAATTAATGAAAAATAACCAAGGAACAATCTCGTGTCTATGTACCTTTTTTCTCAATTAATTTTCAATTTATTATTAGTTTATTTTTTTAATTTATTATTTTATAAATTATTTAACTACCACTTAAATATAATATATTTATTGATAGAGTACGATTATTATTTTAATAAAATTATATCAAAAAGTAATATATTTATTATATTTCTTCGATTCTCTATTATATATAAAAAATACATACTTTTTTTTCTTTTTAAATATAAAAATATTTCAATTACTTTTTCCTCGATATTTCTTTTGTTCTCTATTATAAATATAAAAAAATGATTCTACTCCTATTAGGAAAATTAGTTATCTATATTAAATTTTACTAATCTTACAATATTCTTATTAAATTTTCTTTGCTATAACAAAAGAATGTACAATTGAAAGGTCATACATTAAAAGAGAGATATTTTAGAGAGTGTCATTAAATGAGATAAAAAATAGTAAAAATTCTCTTTTATTTTAGAATAAAAATGTGTTTTTTTCTTCTTATGATGGAGAAAAGAGGAACTACTCTTTTATCCTTTAATATATGACTTTTTAATTACACTTTTTTTTTATATTTATAATAAGGAAAATTTCATAATAATATTAGCTTAATGTATATAACTAATTTCCTTAATATGTGTGAAAATCAAATATTTTTTTGTTGTTTATTGTAGAGAACAAAGGAAATAGTTTTCAGTTTATATGTAGAAACTTTAAACTGATCATTGTGGGATCGGATGAAAAAAATATATTATAAAGTTGTCTCTATGTATTTTTTTCATGTGTGTTAATCTTTTACGGGAAATGGTACCCAATGCCCTAATAGTATGTTTGAATGAGAGATTTAAATGGAATAATTCATTTGTTTAAAGAATTTCAAATATTTTGAGATGAAATACCTTGTTTAGATGAAGAATTTATAAAGAATTTTAGTATCCACCTAGGAGCCACTAAAATGTATCAAGACCTTAAGAAGATGTTTTGGTGGCCTAGGATGAAGAGAGAGATAGAAGAGTTTGTTTATGCTTGCTTAGTTTGTCAAAAGTCTAAGGTAGAACCCTAGACACCTAGGGAAAATTACAACCCTTAGACATATCTGTGTGGAAGTGGGATAGTATCTCCATGGACTTTGTGGTTGGATTACCTAGAATCGCAAGGAATCTAGACTCTATCTGGGTTATAGTGGATAGACTAACAAAGTCTGCCCATTTTATCCCTATCAACATTAGATACCCTTTGGAGAGGTTAGCCAAGTTGTACATAAGTGAGATTGTGAGGTTGCATGAAGTTCTTGCTAGTATAGTTTATGATAGAGACCTGAGGTTTACTTCTAGATTTTGGGAGAGCTTGCATAAGGCTTTAGGCACCAAGCTTAGGTTAAGTTTAGCATATCACCCTCAAACAAATGGTCAGACTAAGAGAACCATACAATCTTTAGAAGACTTGTTAAGGGCATGTGTCTTAAAACATGCAGGTAGTTGGGATAATTACCTACCTTTGATAGAATTTACCTACAATAATAGTCACCATTCCAGTATTGGGATGACACCCTATGTGGCACTCTACGGTAGAAGATGTAGAACAGCCTTATGTTGGGTAGAACCTAGGGAGAATTCCATGTTAGAACCTGAGGTAATTTAGCAAACAACTAAAAAGGTAAGACTAATCCAGGATAAAATGAGAGTATCCCAGAGAAGGCAAAAGAGTTACCATGATAAGAGAAGGAAAGACCTTGAGTTTAAAGAGGGAGACCATGTATTCTTTAAAGTAACTCCTTGGACTGGAGTCGGTAGAGCACTTAAATCTCGCAAGCTTACTCCACAATTCATTGGTCCCTACCAAATCCTTAAGAGGATTGGTGATGTAGCTTAACAAATTGTGTATATAACTAATTTCCTTAATATGTGTGAAAATCAAATATTTTTTGTTGTTTATAGTAGAGAACAAAGGAAATAGTTTTCAATTTATATGTAAAAACTTTAAACTGATCATTGTGGGATCGGATGGAAAAAAAATATTATAAAGTTGTCTCTATGTATTTTTTTCATGTGTGTTAATCTTTTACAGGAAATGGTACCCAATGCCCTAATAGTGTGTTTGTATCCATATTTGCACAATGAGATATTTTTGTTTTCATATAGACTACATGGCAATTATAAACATATATCTATTGTTTCCCCCACTATGCCTCATTGTTTAATGGTGATGGTAAATTTATAACCAATGTTATTCACCAAAATAAATTGTCATCTAGCTAGGAAGTGAACGAAAGATGAATTCAAAGAGATACATTCTTTTATAACTTTTAAACATATTGAAAGAAAATTTTGAAACATTTTATTCAACTCCACGATTATATGATGAATTTGAATACCATAGCCCTTTAGTTTTCATGTAGTAATATAATACATGAAATTAAAAATATATTCATCATAACTAATATATTATAATCCCATTTATGGAAATTATATGCAAGAGACTCGTAGGAAAGATACTTTCTAATGTAAGTTAAGAGTTTGATTGATATCATTGACAATAACTTCAGCATCCATTTTAACTCCAAATAAGCCTCTTTTTGACAATCCTGTACAATACAATCCATAGTCACCTTTCCAGTGATTTGGAAATTCATTTTTTGGCATCCCCTCATCGTTTAGAACATATATGTAATCCTGCACTATAAATTAACAAAAATCAATTAAAATCATGCTTAATTACTATATATTATCTTTTTACTTGACGAAATGGGTACATATATTCTTTATTTTGGCAACATAGATAAGGAGTAGAATATTAGAGTTCGTTTGAGAGATTTGAAAAAAAATAAAACTTTTGCTCAAAAATTACACATTAATAACTACAAGTTATATATCTCATACCTTAAGCCACGTATTAACTATGCTTCTATAGCCAGTAGCAAACACGATCGCATCAAACTCTTTTACTTTATTGTTTCCAAAGATGACTTTCTTGTTCTCAATTCCCGTTATATGAGAAGGAATTACCTATTGAGAGTACAAATTAATAAGAAAATTTTCAAATTAAGCCATCTCAATACTAAAGTGAAATTTAGTAGTGTAAAGAAAAGATCCATTCTCAACTATTAATTGCAAATTTTGTTTTCTTAAGAATAATATATTTATATATCGTCAATTATTATGATAAAAAGTTGAAGAAATTTGTACTTAAATATGGTGAGTGAAAAAATGTTTTCGATTGTTGAGAAGGTATGACATTCTAAGAATCTTTTATTTTTAAAACTGCATAACAATTGCATGCATGGTTGTGACTTGTGAGTACCTTAATTGCCCCATCTTTAATCTTTGCAATGGTTCCGACATCGATAACCAGAGACCTTCCAATAACACCCTTAAGATAGAATGGTCCCTTTTTGGGGCGATAAATTCCATACTTAGAGAGATCACCATATTCTGTGTCTGCCAAAAAGGTAACCATAGTGTCCACAACATCAACCGATAAATGCTTCAGTGCAGACATACCTTGATGAACCAATTCTTTGGTGAGGACATGAACCTACAAATTAAATTAATCACAAACATTTTAATTTTATATAGAAGGAAATTAATCTATACTAAATACGGTAATAAAAAAATTACCGGGTTTCGGATAACAATAGAAGTTCTTGCACCAAAATCTTGGAGATCATAAGCAATCTCCATGCCAGAGTTACCACAACCAACTACTAAAACCTCTTTGGATTCATATTTTGAACCTGATTTGTAGTATTTGGAGTGCACTATCTCTCCTTCAAAACTTCCTAGTCCTGGCACATTAGGAATATAGCCTTCACTATTTTCACCTGTGGCAATCACAAGAAACTTAGCCACGTAAACTTCCACCTTGTCTTCTCGAGTGTTCTTTGCTTCTACCCTCCACTTGTTCCCAACTTGATCGTACTTGGCAGACTCAACAAAACGAGAGTAGAGAGGGTTTATGTTGAAACGTGCAATGTATGTGTCTATGTATTGAAGAAAATCTGCTTTGGATAGGAATGTTGGGGCTGAAGGTGGGTGAGGCATGAGAGGCAAAGAGCAAAACTCGCTAGCCAAATGAAGGTTTACTCTATCATATGCATTTTTTCTCCAAAGAGAGACACTGCAATCCTCTTGCTCAAGTATTATGTGAGAGATACACTTTTCTGATAGGCATGCTGAAACTGCAAGTCCACCTGGACCTCCACCCACAATTACCACTGTTGCTTCCTCCATTTTCTTAACTTTCTTGATCGGTATTACTCAATATTTCAAGCACTGTCTTACTTGTTCATGTTCAAAGGCTTCCAAAGTTTATATTATATAAACATATGTGGCAATGCTCATTTGCATGCAACAGTTCATGAACCAAGGCAATTTTTTTGTTCCAGTAGGATTCATTATATTAAATGAATTTCTATTTGCGATTTACTAAAAAAAAAAAAAAAAAAAACTACCATAAGGAGATACGTATAGTTAATGTTTGGAGTTGTAAAATTAATGAATAATATTAGCCTTTGGACTTTAGAGCCAAATGCATATAATTCAGTTAATCACATTTAATATATATTAAAAATATTAACACTATACATGACCCTTTTATATAATAATTAATTAAGTATCTTGTATTGCATATATTTTCTTAAAAATAGCTTATTTTTCTTGTGTTAGATATCTCGGTCAATGGAATGAATCTAATCATCATTAATCTTGACTACATACAGAACTAGCTGAATTCATATAATTGAATTAATTACATTTATATTTTGAAAAATATGATGTTTGATATAGAGACTGTTTTCTATACAATATACATGTTCTTCTCGTTTGTATAGAAATTAAATAAAACTTCTTTTATTTATCTATTATTAAAAAGACATTCTAGTAAATATTTAATAAGACTCTTTTTAAACATCTATATAATGTAGTATATTAAATTAGAATACTCTTCCTTCGTTGTTTTTTATATGTGAGAGTTTTAGTAAAATTTTGTTTATATACCGTATGGGGGCTGACCTGGCTGAATACCCGACCCCTCGAATACTTGGGCCGAACACCCGACCCCTCGAACACTTGGGCCGAACACCCGACCCCTCAAACACTTGGTCGAATACCCTAACATACCGACCACCTGAGAATCGAACGGAGTACGTCGGTATGCTCGGCCAAAACCATGTGCCGGCTCCAAGATAATTTCAAAGAGCTTAATTAACGTAATGCATTGGATTAGCCCCCTAATTTCCCGGGGCCCATTCCCTAATCACGGCCCAATAAGAAGTCCTATAAATAGAGTCCCATTGAGGTACGTAACCAACTTTTCAACTACCGCATTTAATACGCCGAGCACTTACTTGAGCGTTGGAGTGTCTTTGCAGGCACCCCCCTCATTTCGGATTACTCGGAGAAGGACGAGAAGACCTAGACCTCGGACCCGACCCGCTACAAAAAGGATAATTGGAGTGTGTATCCTAACACAGGAACATTTGGCACCCACCGTGGGGCTGAAGAGACGTTTTCAGCCCCTTTTAACTCTACGACTGAGACCGAGATATGGTAACAACGTGCAAAGGACAATCGACAACGACTCACCCGATTCCTAACCCCGAAGGCAACCCCATCATGACCAACCAAGAGCGCTACCCGTACGGGATGCCTTAGACCCAACCGGAACCTGTGATACAGCAAGTCCAGCCGAACACCAGTCAAACTCAACCGAACTTTCAAGACGACTTGCGAGCACTTCGCGAGGAAATGGCGGCCATCCAAAGGCAAAGAGAAACCGACGCCCGAGAGCTGGCTGAGCTACGTCGGTAAAATGCCGAGCTCCGGCATCTGAACCAAACATACGTGCCGTCCACTCCTACACTCGTGGAAGAATCCGCCTATCACGCCCCAACAGACCAGGTCACCCGAACCCCGGTCACATCTTTGATAGCCAACAAGGCCGACACCACCGTTCACTCCCTAAGGCATCCTTTTTCCAGAAGAATAATGGAGGCAACACTGCTGGACCATTGGAAGAGCATGCCGATCGAGAAGTACGACGGATCATCCGACCCAGAAGAGCACTTGAATGTTTTCTTGACTCAAGCAACTCTCTCCACTCAAGACGACTCGGCTTTGTGCCGAATATTCCCCACGTCTCTGAAAGGAAGGGCCCTGGGTTGGTTCACGAGGCTACCGAGCTCTTCCATCGACTCATTCAACGAACTGTCGTCCCAATTCACTCTCCAGTTCACAACGAGCAAGCCGTACAGGACGACCTCACTAGCCTTAGCGGGGGTTCGTCAGGAGAAAAAAGAGAGTCTGAGGACTTTCATGGACCAGTTTAATAAAATCGCTATGGAAATCGGCGACCTCAATCCTGCCGTGGCAATGGACCGGCTGAGCACTGCACTCAGGCCCGGACCCTTCGTAAACAGTTTGTACAAAAAACTGCCGGTGGATATGAATGACCTCCGACGCCGAGCAGAAAAATACATGCAAATGGAGGAGTTGGTGGAGACCCGGAATCAGGCCAGAGCCGAGGAGGGTTATAGCCGAAAAGAGCCCGGACGAGAACCAGTGAGGAAGACCAACGCCGAGCCCCTAAATACCCTCCCCCCAAGAGGACCCCGCTATACAGCGTATACTCCCCTCAATGCAAGCAGGGCCAAAGTAATGGAGCAGGCTCTTGCGTCTGAAATCCTGGCGATGCTGAAAAGAGCGAACACGCCCCCTAGAGCCGACAAGGCAAAGAATTGCCGATTCCACCGAAACCGGGGGCACTCCACCGAAGAGTGCTCAGCATTGAAGGACAAGATTGAGGACCTCATCAAACAGGGTCACCTCAAAAGCTTTACCACCTCCCTAGACCACCAGTCAAGGGAAAGAGAGCATTTTCGTGAAACTCGTCCATCGAGGGACCGACGCCGCCGATCCCGTTCGGCTAAACGCCGAGACCGATCACAGCGTCCCAGGGATGACAATGACCGAACACGGAAGGTGATCAATACAATAGTCGGGGGCTTTGCTGGAGGCGGTTCCTCCTCTTCAGCACGAAAGCGACACCTCCGAGCTATCCGATCAGTGAATAATGTGAACCAGCCGAGAATGCCAAAGATGCCACCCATCATTTTTACTGACCGAGATTTCCGCGGCGCCGACCCTGTACAAGACGATCCCATGGTAATTTCGGTCGAAATGCATAACTGCATCGTGAAGAAAACGTTGGTCGATCAGGGGAGCTCGACCGACATCTTATACTGGAACACGTTCGTGCAACTAGGAATCCCAGAAGAAAGCCTAGAACCATATCACGAACCGTTAGTAGGGTTTTCTGGTGAAAGAGTAATGACGAGGGGGTGCATCGACTTATACACTCGCTTCGGTTTCGACCAAAAGTCTTCCCGAGAAATCAAAATTTGTTACATCGTTGTGCATGCGAACACATCCTACAATATCCTGCTCGGCCGACCCTCCATCAACGCACTCCGAGCCATCGTCTCGACCCCTCATCTGTGCATGAAGTTCCCGTCGAGAGATGGACAGGTAATAACCGTTCATGCCGACCAGAAGACAGCAAGAGAATGCTATCTCTCTAGCCTAAAGGTCCGTCCCGTATCCGACCCCCCGTCAACGTTGTCAGGCGTAAATGTAATAAGACAGATGACAGAGGGCTTAGATCTCGACCCACGCCTGGGTGAGGAGGATCGAATCGAGCCAGCCGAAGACCTCGTTCCTTTCTAACTCGGGCAAACACCCGAACAGGTCACACACATAGGATCTCAGCTGAACGAAAATGATTCGAACCAGGTGAAGCGAGCGGTTCAAGATAACAGAGACTTGTTTGCATGGAAAGCGTCGGATATGTCGGGGATAGACCCTAGATTCCTATGTCACCGACTAGCCGTATGTCGAGACGCTCGGCCAATCACACAGAAGAAAAGAAAAATGGGCGACGAGAAGAGAAAGGCAGCTGATGTCGAGGTGAAAAAATTGTTGCAAGCAAAGTTCATCAGAGAGGTCACTTACACGACTTGGCTAGCCAACGTAGTGTTAGTCAAAAAAGCCAATGGGAAATGGAGAATGTGCACCGACTATACCGACCTCAATAAGGCCTGCCCCAAGGATGTCTACCCACTCCCTTGTATCGACTGACTAGTCGACGGAGCGTCCGGGCATTCAATCTTCAGCTTCTTGGACGCTTATTCCGGTTACAACCAAATAAGGATGCACTCGGCCGACGAGGAGAAGACGGCGTTCATAACCGAGAGCGCCAACTATTGTTATAAAGTGATGCCGTTTGGGTTGAAGAACGCCGGAGCGCCAACTTTTGTTTCAGGGTCAAATTGGCCGAAACATCGAAATCTATGTGGATGATATGGTGGTCAAGTCTAACTCTCTGGCCGAACACTTAGCCGACTTAGCCGAAATCTTTGGTGAACTCCGCAAGCACAACATGAGACTCAACCCCGAAAAGTGCACCTTCGGGGTCAAAGGAGGCAAATTCCTAGGTTTCATGCTATCCGCGAGAGGCATAGAAGCGAACCGAGACAAATGCCAGGCCATGTTAGACATGCGAAGCCCGAGCAACCTCAAGGAACTGCAGCGCCTCTCGGGAAGATTGGTCGCCTTATCCCGGTTCCTCCCACGGCTAGGCGACAAGATTAGTCCGATGACAAAGCTCTTGCGAAAGGCTTCGGCCTTTTCATGGGATGAACAATGCGAAGCCACCTTCGCAACATTGAAGACAACCCTAGCGACCCCGCCGACCCTCACCAAGCCTGATCCTCTAAGCCCGCTACTTGTGTACTTGGCCATGTCCGAGGAGGCGATCAGCTCGGTTCTGGTGCAAGAAAAAGAAGGCACCCAAGCTCCTATATATTTTATCAGCTGACAACTGCAGGATTCTGAAACCCGATACCAGTTGATAGAAAAGGTGGCACTCAGTTTAGTACATGCCTCCCGCCTACGTCATTACTTCCAAAGCCACCGAGTTATCGTGCATACCGACTGCCCAATCGCTAAGGTACTAAGCAAACCCGAACTCGCCGGAAGGATGATGGCCTGGTCAATGGAACTCTCGCAATTTGACATTACCTTTAAGCCGAGGGGACCGATCAAGGCCCAATGCTTGGCCGACTTCATAAACGAACTTCACCCTCACGGCCAATTTGAACAACAGTGGTGGACCCTCCATGTAGACGGATCCTCAAACAACCAAGGGAGCGGGGCAGGGGTAATCTTAGAAGGACCGAGAGGGATAACCTTAGAGCAATCTTTGCGCTTCCGGTTCAAAGCTTCAAATAACCAAGCCGAGTACGAAGCTCTATTGGCCGGATTGAGGCTGGCCGAGGACATGGGTGCATCAAGAATCAAGTGCCGCACCAATTCCAAAGTAGTGGTCGAGCAGGTGGGCGGAAATTTCCAAGTAAAAGACCACAACATGATGAGATACTATCATGCCTATCAAAAATTGAAGGCAAATTTCCAGGAGGTGTTGGTCGAACACATCCCCCGCGAAGACAATACCCAGGCCGACCAGTTGGCTAGGTTGGCCGCAACCAAGAAGCCGGGCCACTTGAGAACGATCATTCAACAAGAGATCGACCACCCCAGCATTGAAGCCGAGATGGTAGCAAATGTGGACGCTGAGCTAGCCGATCGTGACAATCCCCCTGATTGGCGGGATGAACTGAAGGCATACCTCACCAGCGGAATCGCACCCACCGAACCGACCGAGGCCAAGCGATTAAGAACCCAAGCCAGTAGATACGTTGTCATCGCCGGCCAGCTGTACAAACGCGGTTTCTCTACCCCACTACTCAAGTGCCTAAATCTCGCCGAGGCTGACTATGTGACGAGAGAAGTACATGAGGGTATATGCGGACTGCATTCGGGGGCAAGGACGACCGTCTCTAAACTTCTACGAGCCGGGTACTATTGGCCGACCATGAACACCGACTGTGCAGCGTTCGTAAAGAGATGCCAGCCATGCCAGAGACATGGCAACTTGATTCGTCAACCGGCCGAGCAACTACATTGCATTCCCCCAGCCTGGCCGTTCGCCACGCGGGGGGCCGACATACTCGGACCATTCCCACTTGCCAAGGGACAATGCAAGTTCCTCATTGTCGCCGTCGACCTATTCACCAAATGGATCGAAGCCAAGCCCTTGGCATGCATTTCGGCTCACCAAGTCCATAAATTTCTATGGAGGAACATCATTACCCGATTCGGTGTCCCGCACACTCTGGTGACCGACAAAGGCCTTCAATTTACCGACCGAAAACTAAATGAATTCCTGAACGGCTTGGGCGTACAACATAAGGTCACGTCGGTCGAACACCCGCAGACGAATGGTCAGGCCGAGTCGGCCAATAAAGTCATCTTGGTAGAGTTGAAGAAACGCCTTGGAGAAGCAAAAAGGGCATGGGCCGAGCAGTTACCCGAAGTGCTATGGGCCTACCGATGCACCCCCCTAGTCGACTACGCAAGAAACTCTTTTTCGCCTAGTCTATGGATCCGATGCAATGATCCCAGTGGAAATCGGAGAACCTTCGTTCCGCCGAGCCCACTACGACGAGTCGAACAACGAAGCCAAGCTCCGGGCAAACCTGGATAGCGTGGAAGAAATTTGAGACCAAGCACAAGTGGTGGCCGAGGCCACCAAACAGCGTTACAAAAGAAGATTTGACAGCAGGGTAAAACCTAGAGAATTCCGCGAAGGCGATCTCATTTGGAGAGCCACAGGCGAGGCAAGGAAAGATCCGAGACATGGGAAACTCGCCCCAAACTAGGACGGTCCCTTCCGAATCCGACACAACCTGAACAACGGAGCGTACAAGCTGGAGCACCTATTGGGAGAACCAATTCTGAGAACTTGGAATTCTTCTCATTTGAAAATGTATTACAGCTGATGTAACAGTGCACTCTCTTCCTTAGCCGACTCTTTTTTCCCTAAGGAGGGTTTTGGGTCGGCAAGGTTTTTGACGAGGCACTTCATTAATAAAAGTTCCAAAATCTCATTATATCGTTTGCAATTTTATTGTATGCCCAGGTCGAGCACTACGCACGGAAGCAGTGACGCCGACCAACGCTCGGTCGACGATGAAAAAACACTCGTGCCCCGGGCCGAGCACTACGCACAACGCGTACTAAAACCCGAGCAATCCTCGGTCAAGTTTGAAACGTGCACTCGTACCCCAAGTTTCCCTCCCAAGTACCCTCCTCGGCTAAGGATGTGCCTGGGCCGAGCACGATGTCAACGGCGACGACACCGACCAACGCTCGGTCGACAACGAAAAAACACTCGTGCCCCGGGCTGAGCACTACGCACAACGCGTACTAAAACCCGAGAAATCCTCGGTCAAGTTTGAAACGTGCACTCGCACTCAAGGTTTCCCTCCCGAGTACCCTCCTCGGCTAAGGATGTGCCTGGGCCGAGCACCATGTTGACGGCGACGACACTAACCAACGTTCGGTCGACGAAGAAAAACACACTCGCGCCCCAGGCCGAGCACTACACACAACGCGTATTAAAACGCGAGTAATCCTCGTATAAACACAAGCCGAAGCTTCGATGACCTAACGTTCACGGAAACCGAACACACTCGTATAAACAAACACAACACGCATCGAACACCGTCATAAATCACAAAATCTGACCTCTCGGCCACACATACAACTCGGTTTATGTTAATATCATTGAACACTTGTAAACACGGAAAGTTGAAAAGCAAATTCAATTAAGAACAAGTATTGCCGACCACAGCGGCTACTTACAAAAAAATATCTACCGGGGCCGATGGCCAAGTTACAAAAGGCACTAACGGCCCGGTTACAAAAAGCAAGCAAACCTACTCTACCAGAATCGGTTCCTACACCGCGGCTGAGACGTCCGGATTACCGTCACCTACCACATCTATAATTGGGTCATCTTCCTCCATAGGCGGAGGTACCGGCGCCTGCGTGGAGATGCCTCGGCGGGGAGCCTCGTCATCAGGGCTGGCTCCCTTTGGGAACTCGGCATAACTGATGTACTTACCCCCGTAAAAATCTCGACTGACGTCAAAGTTAAAGTCAACCGGGATCTCGCAGAAGTACTAGGCTTGTCGGACTGGTTGTTGGAATCCCGCATCATGTTGTTCGAGGATCTTTTCGGTGGCCTCGGCCTTGAGTTTGGTATGCGCCTCGGTCAACCGAGCAATCTCAGCCGCCGCAGCCGCGACCTCAACTTTCATCCTCTGCACCGACAACTTCAAGTCATCGGCCTCCCTCCTATAGCCATCGGATGATCTCTTTAGTTCGTCGGCCGACTCTGTAACTTTAGCATTCGCAGCCAAGGCCTCCTTCACTGTTGTCTCGGCCTCCTTTAACCGGGTCTGAAGTCGCTCAGTCGAGACCGCCGACCTCATCATCACGTGCTTGGCCACCAGCGAAGTCCGCACGTCGAGCTCGCAGAAGAGCTTGTACTCGGCTTCCATAGACATACCCTCCAAATACTGGAGCCCCCCTCCGGTAGCGAGGTCAGGGCTAACCAAGTTCTCGGACTGGACGGCCAGGGCCAAAAAATTTGACCCTGCAACAACAGCCGAGATAGCAAACCCCCCACATCCGTACTGTTCCAGCGTTATTTGTTTTTGGCATTTGGAGGAGGTGCCCGGCTGCTCGGTTTCCACGTTCTGGTCGGTCTGACGTGGCCGAGAGGTCCCTGTCCTCTTTCTCTGGTCGGCCAAGGGAATTATTACAGGCGAAGGCTTATCCCTCGTAATCCTCAATGCCGACTTCGCCGGTGGCACCTTTCCACTGGCCTTTGCATCTTTGGCTCGCTTGGCGAGCATGGCGGTCACGTCGAGATCCCCTCCGGCCATCAATCCTGCAACGAAAGAAGTTTTAACATCAATTCAAAACACTGCTACACTACCGAAGCCTAAAACACATACCTAGCAAGGCCATCTCGAAGTGAGACGTTTCGAATACGTCCAAGAGGCCTCGGACAGGTAGGCCCTTTGGCAAATTATTAAGAAGCTCCACAATTTCTTTATCCTCGGCGGGGAGCTTGGAAAAAGGTATCGCCTCGAAGCGCGTCGGCCGCCTCGTCCAATAGAAGGGGAATAGCGGATTGTCCTCCCGGTCAAAGAAGAAGTGTCTCAGATCCGAACCCCAACGAACCTTAAAGAACCCACTCTTAAATCCCTTATAAGAGGAGGTGAATGCTCGGAGAAATCCACGCTTCGGCACTCGAGCTAACGACACCCATTTTACCGGCTTGCTCGGCCGGCAAATGTAATAATAGAGGAAGGCAAGGGGTCGAGGTGTTAGACCGAGGCATAAGCACAGATTACAGAACGCTTGCATAGCCTCCTAAGCATTAGGGTGTAGCTGGGTCGGCGCCACGTTCAAAGCACGGAGGACTCCCATCTGAAAATCATCGAAGGGCAATGTCACGCCGAGATCCTGAAACCAACACATATAGGCGTAGAAATAGTCGTCCTCATCGGACCCCCACTCCAAGAACACGAAATCGGTGTTCGGCCCATCGTCCTCGCACGCCTCGGCAAGAAACGAGAACTCGTCCTCCCCACTCCCGAAACATTTCTCTAAAGACACGAAAGTATCCAACAACTCTTGGTCAGATAACTTTGAAAAGTACACACCGACCTCTCCGTCTACCCATTCATACCCGGGCATCTCCACCGTGCCGTAATCAATCTTCACCTTTGGCTGAGTCCTCGGAGCGGCCACGGCTTTGCCCCAACCATCATCAACCACTACCAAAGCATCTTCAATCGCCTCGGCGTGAGTCACCCCCGCTGGAGCGCTTTGTTCGTTGACCTGTCCGAGACCCCTATCATCCACCTCGGTGGCTCGTGCTAAGGCCACAGCCAAAGTCAACGGGGGTGATACTTCTATCACTTCGTCCCCACTATCCTCCTGCTCGGCAAAATCGGAAGGAAAGACCACTTCACATTGTAAGGGAGGCAACCGTGATATTTCACTTGAACCCGATTCCTCTCGATCAGACGAACGGCCCGACGCCTCCGAAGATGTACAAGTCCTACCCGAGGAATAGTCCTTATCCATTTATTAAGCAGAATAAAGAATACAAAATTTACCTTTGATCGGTTTGCTCGATTACTTCTGAAGTCGAGAGCGCTCGGCAAATTTACAGCATGTAAGTTCACCAGCAGCCCCCCTCCTATTTATAGGCAAGGTAAATGGTGGAGGTGAAAAGACGTCCCGACACCCCAGCCGTTCGATCTAGGTCATCCAACGGTCCAAATTTAGTAATCGTTGGACCCGTAACCGCTAGGGCTAACCTGGCAGGCCACACCCGCCGAGGCCTCAGCGCAAACTCTAATAGCTTGGGACCTCGGCGTAGGCTTCGTTCATCGAAGTCCTCGACATGTCCCCATCCCTAAACCTCTGCCTACATCTCGCTCACGTGATGTCAGAGGTCTCGGCCTACATTTATCTCAGCAGGAGATCGCGATATTCACTCCACGCGTCAGAGGGCTCAACCTAAGATCTCTCTCACGTGATGTCAGAGGTCTCGGCCTACATTTATCTCAGCAGGAGATCGCGATATTCACTCCACGCGTCAGAGGGCTCGGCCTAAGATCTCTCTCACGTGATGTCAAAAGTCTCGGCCTACATTTATCTTACCATGAGGTCGCGATATTCGCTCCATGCGTCAGAGGGATCGGCCTAGATCCCTCTCACGTGGTCAGAGGTCTCGGCCTACATTTCAATCACGAGGCCCTGACCCAGGCTACGCCATGCCGAGACTTGTCAAAACTGCCCCTGCCTCTCCGCCGACAACCAGGATGTCACACAATTCTTACCGTCTTCGTCTTTCACATCCTCGACGCTGCGGGGGTTGTATACCGTATGGGGGCCGACCTGGCCGAATACCCGACCCCTCGAATACTTGGGCCGAACACCCGACCCCTCTAACACTTGGGCCGAACACCCGACCCCTCAAATACTTGGCCGAATACCCTAACATACCGACCACCTGAGAATCGAATGGAGTACGTCGGTATGCTCGACCAAAACTATGTGCCGGCTCCAAGATAATTTCAAAGAGCTTAATTAACGTAATGCATTGGATTAGCCCCCTAATTTCCCGGGGCCCAGTCCCTAATCACGGCCCAATAAGAAGTCCTATAAATAGAGTCCCAACGAGGTACGTAACCAACTTTTCAACTATCGCATTTAATACGCCGAGCACTTACTTGAGCTTTGGAGTGTCTTTGCAGGCACCCCCCCTCATTTCGGATTACTCGGAGAAGGACGAGAAGACCTAGACCTCGGACCCGACCCGCTACAACAAAGATAATTGGAGTGTGTATCCTAACACAGGAACAATTTATAATTTAATATTTGTCATTTTTACATTAATCGTTACATGTTATCAATTATATTCTTATGAATCATCTAAATTGTAATTAATTTATCTTGACAACTAATATGTATTTATGATGAAACAAAAATGAAAGAAACTATCATAGGAAACATAAAATCATTATGAAAAATAAGAAAATTTATTATATTTATTAATTTATGTAAAATAACTTTAAAGGATTATTATAAAAAAAAAAAAAAAACAAATGTAGTATTTTCTTAGAAAGTAACTTATATTTGTTGGAAAATAAGAGAAAAATAAAATATTAGAGAAAAATTTACAATACATGCAAACTTAAATTTTAGGTACTACTTTTTCTCACTTATATATTTACTAAACTTGCATATTTTATGTAGGACTTCTTTCTTCTCACATGTCATTTTGGCATGCTTTGATGTTTTACTGTATTCTCTTTTAAAAAAATTACACACGTCTTTTTTTTTTTGGTCAAAGTTTAGAATTGATTATATACATCCATGAATATATAAATTTTTCAATTTTAAATATTTTCTTTATATTTTAATTAATTAATTTATGTATTTTTGTATAATTTAGTTTTAACTTTCAAATATTTAGCTATTTTTTTATTTATATTTTAAAATAGTTTCTGCTTTCGTTTTAAATGTTTGATTATTTCGTTCCTGATTAGTTAAATTAATAATTTATGGGTTCATCTTTTTTATTTTGATT
Organism: Cajanus cajan; assembly: GCF_000230855.2. Classification (NCBI taxonomy): domain Eukaryota; kingdom Viridiplantae; phylum Streptophyta; class Magnoliopsida; order Fabales; family Fabaceae; genus Cajanus; species Cajanus cajan. The sequence goes on along the minus strand of NC_138524.1, from coordinate 51,679,177 downwards.
CAATATTTCATCTTTCCTTACCTTCACTACTATTTGAATTTCTTATAAATTTTAAGTCAACTAATCTTCCATTTTATAGATGCTTTCTTTGAACAAAAATTATTTAAATTTTATATATTATTTTAACTTTTACGACTTGAATTATGGTTCAACAATTTATTTACCCTTTCTTTTATATTTTAATTATGAACAGTGTTATGAAAAACTAGATTAATTAGTCGAATCAATCCAATCCAAAATCGAGATATAATCGATCTGAAGTTAATTTTGGATTGAAAAAAGGATTGAATCAATATAACCTTTTGTGACTCACTCAGTCGATTGTTTCTTTATCAAACTTGTGTCAAATAGTCAATATAGCATTGGTCCAAATGAACCGAGGATTCATGAGTGGATTTTTAGGTTAAGAAATGTATGTAATTTTTTTTTAAATTAAAAAACTATTTAAACCTTTTTAAATTTAAAATTTTCTTATTTTACATGACTAAAAAGTTATTGAAACTTTTAAAATTCAAAATTGATGTTTTGACAAACCGACAAAAAAGAACGATGAAACTAATTAATACCACATATATTGTTTATAAAAGCAGGAGATAAATAAGGAACTTAATTCCAAATTTATTAAATTAATGAAAAATAACCAAGGAACAATCTCGTGTCTATGTACCTTTTTTCTCAATTAATTTTCAATTTATTATTAGTTTATTTTTTTAATTTATTATTTTATAAATTATTTAACTACCACTTAAATATAATATATTTATTGATAGAGTACGATTATTATTTTAATAAAATTATATCAAAAAGTAATATATTTATTATATTTCTTCGATTCTCTATTATATATAAAAAATACATACTTTTTTTTCTTTTTAAATATAAAAATATTTCAATTACTTTTTCCTCGATATTTCTTTTGTTCTCTATTATAAGTAAAAAAAAAATGATTCTACTCCTATCAGGAAAATTAGTTATCTATATTAAATTTTACTAATCTTATAATATTCTTATTAAATTTTCTTTGTTATAACAAAAGAATGTATAATTAAAAGGTCATACATTAAAAGAGAGATATTTTAGAGTGTGTCATTAAATGAGATAAAAATAGTAAAAATTCTCTTTTATTTTAGAATAAAAAATTTGTTTTTTTCTTTTTATGATGGAGAAAAGAGGAACTACTCTTCTATCCTTTAATATATGACTTTTTAATTACACTTTCTTTTTACATTTATAATAAGGAAATTTTCATAATAATATTAGCTTAATGTATATAACTAATTTCTTTAATATGTGTGAAAATCAAATATTTTTTGTTGTTTATAGTAGAGAACAAAGGAAATAGTTTTCAATTTATATGTAAAAACTTTAAACTGATCATTGTGGGATCGGATGGAAAAAAAATATTATAAAGTTGTCTCTATGTATTTTTTTCATGTGTGTTAATCTTTTACAGGAAATGGTACCCAATGCCCTAATAGTGTGTTTGTATCCATATTTGCACAATGAGATATTTTTGTTTTCATATAGACTACATGGCAATTATAAACATATATCTATTGTTTCCCCCACTATGCCTCATTGTTTAATGGTGATGGTAAATTTATAACCAATGTTATTCACCAAAATAAATTGTCATCTAGCTAGGAAGTGAACGAAAGATGAATTCAAAGAGATACATTCTTTTATAACTTTTAAACATATTGAAAGAAAATTTTGAAACATTTTATTCAACTCCACGATTATATGATGAATTTGAATACCATAGCCCTTTAGTTTTCATGTAGTAATATAATACATGAAATTAAAAATATATTCATCATAACTAATATATTATAATCCCATTTATGGAAATTATATGCAAGAGACTCGTAGGAAAGATACTTTCTAATGTAAGTTAAGAGTTTGATTGATATCATTGACAATAACTTCAGCATCCATTTTAACTCCAAATAAGCCTCTTTTTGACAATCCTGTACAATACAATCCATAGTCACCTTTCCAGTGATTTGGAAATTCATTTTTTGGCATCCCCTCATCGTTTAGAACATATATGTAATCCTGCACTATAAATTAACAAAAATCAATTAAAATCATGCTTAATTACTATATATTATCTTTTTACTTGACGAAATGGGTACATATATTCTTTATTTTGGCAACATAGATAAGGAGTAGAATATTAGAGTTCGTTTGAGAGATTTGAAAAAAAATAAAACTTTTGCTCAAAAATTACACATTAATAACTACAAGTTATATATCTCATACCTTAAGCCACGTATTAACTATGCTTCTATAGCCAGTAGCAAACACGATCGCATCAAACTCTTTTACTTTATTGTTTCCAAAGATGACTTTCTTGTTCTCAATTCCCGTTATATGAGAAGGAATTACCTATTGAGAGTACAAATTAATAAGAAAATTTTCAAATTAAGCCATCTCAATACTAAAGTGAAATTTAGTAGTGTAAAGAAAAGATCCATTCTCAACTATTAATTGCAAATTTTGTTTTCTTAAGAATAATATATTTATATATCGTCAATTATTATGATAAAAAGTTGAAGAAATTTGTACTTAAATATGGTGAGTGAAAAAATGTTTTCGATTGTTGAGAAGGTATGACATTCTAAGAATCTTTTATTTTTAAAACTGCATAACAATTGCATGCATGGTTGTGACTTGTGAGTACCTTAATTGCCCCATCTTTAATCTTTGCAATGGTTCCGACATCGATAACCGGAGACCTTCCAATAACACCCTTAAGATAGAATGGTCCTTTTTTGGGGCGATAAATTCCATACTTAGAGAGATCACCATATTCTGTGTCTGCCAAAAAGGTAACCATAGTGTCCACAACATCAACCGATAAATGCTTCAGTGCAGACATACCTTGATGAACCAATTCTTTGGTGAGGACATGAACCTACAAATTAAATTAATCACAAACATTTTAATTTTATATAGAAGGAAATTAATCTATACTAAATACGGTAATAAAAAAATTACCGGGTTTCGGATAACAATAGAAGTTCTTGCACCAAAATCTTGGAGGTCATAAGCAATCTCCATGCCAGAGTTACCACAACCAACTACTAAAACCTCTTTGGATTCATATTTTGAACCTGATTTGTAGTATTTGGAGTGCACTATCTCTCCTTCAAAACTTCCTAGTCCTGGCACATTAGGAATATAGCCTTCACTATTTTCACCTGTGGCAATCACAAGAAACTTAGCCACGTAAACTTCCACCTTGTCTTCTCGAGTGTTCTTTGCTTCTACCCTCCACTTGTTCCCAACTTGATCGTACTTGGCAGACTCAACAAAACGAGAGTAGAGAGGGTTTATGTTGAAACGTGCAATGTATGTGTCTATGTATTGAAGAAAATCTGCTTTGGATAGGAATGTTGGGGCTGAAGGTGGGTGAGGCATGAGAGGCAAAGAGCAAAACTCGCTAGCCAAATGAAGGTTTACTCTATCATATGCATTTTTTCTCCAAAGAGAGACACTGCAATCCTCTTGCTCAAGTATTATGTGAGAGATACACTTTTCTGATAGGCATGCTGAAACTGCAAGTCCACCTAGACCTCCACCCACAATTACCACTGTTGCTTCCTCCATTTTCTTAACTTTCTTGATCGGTATTACTCAATATTTCAAGCACTGTCTTACTTGTTCATGTTCAAAGGCTTCCAAAGTTTATATTATATAAACATATGTGGCAATGCTCATTTGCATGCAACAGTTCATGAACCAAGGCAATTTTTTTGTTCCAGTAGGATTCATTATATTAAATGAATTTCTATTTGCGATTTACTAAAAAAAAAAAAAAAAAAACTACCATAAGGAGATACGTATAGTTAATGTTTGGAGTTGTAAAATTAATGAATAATATTAGCCTTTGGACTTTAGAGCCAAATGCATATAATTCAGTTAATCACATTTAATATATATTAAAAATATTAACACTATACATGACCCTTTTATATAATAATTAATTAAGTATCTTGTATTGCATATATTTTCTTAAAAATAGCTTATTTTTCTTGTGTTAGATATCTCGGTCAACGGAATGAATCTAATCATCATTAATCTTGACTACATATAGAACTAGCTGAATTCATATAATTGAATTAATTACATTTATATTTTGAAAAATATGATGTTTGATATAGAGACTGTTTTCTATACAATATACATGTTCTTCTCGTTTGTATAGAAATTAAATAAAACTTCTTTTATTTATCTATTATTAAAAAGACATTCTAGTAAATATTTAATAAGACTCTTTTTAAACATCTATATAATGTAGTATATTAAATTAGAATACTCTTCCTTCGTTGTTTTTTATATGTGAGAGTTTTAGTAAAATTTTGTTTATATACCGTATGGGGGCCGACCTGGCTGAATACCCGACCCCTCGAATACTTGGGCCGAACACCCGACCCCTCGAACACTTGGGCCGAACACCCGACCCCTCAAACACTTGGTCGAATACCCTAACATACCGACCACCTGAGAATCGAACGGAGTACGTCGGTATGCTCGGCCAAAACCATGTGCCGGCTCCAAGATAATTTCAAAGACCTTAATTAACGTAATGCATTGGATTAGCCCCCTAATTTCCCGGGGCCCATTCCCTAATCACGGCCCAATAAGAAGTCCTATAAATAGAGTCCCATTGAGGTACGTAACCAACTTTTCAACTACCGCATTTAATACGCCGAGCACTTACTTGAGCGTTGGAGTGTCTTTGCAGGCACCCCCCTCATTTCGGATTACTCGGAGAAGGACGAGAAGACCTAGACCTCGGACCCGACCCGCTACAAAAAGGATAATTGGAGTGTGTATCCTAACACAGGAACATTTGGCACCCACCGTGGGGCCGAAGAGACGTTTTCAGCCCCTTTTAACTCTACGACTGAGACCGAGATATGGTAACAACGTGCAAAGGACAATCGACAACGACTCACCCGATTCCTAACCCCGAAGGCAACCCCATCATGACCAACCAAGAGCGCTACCCGTACGGGATGCCTTAGACCCAACCGGAACCTGTGATACAGCAAGTCCAGCCGAACACCAGTCAAACTCAACCGAACTTTCAAGACGACTTGCGAGCACTTCGCGAGGAAATGGCGGCCATCCAAAGGCAAAGAGAAACCGACGCCCGAGAGCTGGCTGAGCTACGTCGGTAAAATGCCGAGCTCCGGCATCTGAACCAAACATACGTGCCGTCCACTCCTACACTCGTGGAAGAATCCGCCTATCACGCCCCAACAGACCAGGTCACCCGAACCCCGGTCACATCTTTGATAGCCAACAAGGCCGACACCACCGTTCATTCCCTAAGGCATCCTTTTTCCAGAAGAATAATGGAGGCAACACTGCTGGACCATTGGAAGAGCATGCCGATCGAGAAGTACGACGGATCATCCGACCCAGAAGAGCACTTGAATGTTTTCTTGACTCAAGCAACTCTCTCCACTCAAGACGACTCGGCTTTGTGCCGAATATTCCCCACGTCTCTGAAAGGAAGGGCCCTGGGTTGGTTCACGAGGCTACCGAGCTCTTCCATCGACTCATTCAACGAACTGTCGTCCCAATTCACTCTCCAGTTCACAACGAGCAAGCCGTACAGGACGACCTCACTAGCCTTAGCGGGGGTTCGTCAGGAGAAAAAAGAGAGTCTGAGGACTTTCATGGACCAGTTTAATAAAATCGCTATGGAAATCGGCGACCTCAATCCTGCCGTGGCAATGGACCGGCTGAGCACTGCACTCAGGCCCGGACCCTTCGTAAACAGTTTGTACAAAAAACTGCCGGTGGATATGAATGACCTCCGACGCCGAGCAGAAAAATACATGCAAATGGAGGAGTTGGTGGAGACCCGGAATCAGGCCAGAGCCGAGGAGGGTTATAGCCGAAAAGAGCCCGGACGAGAACCAGTGAGGAAGACCAACGCCGAGCCCCTAAATACCCTCCCCCCAAGAGGACCCCGCTATACAGCGTATACTCCCCTCAATGCAAGCAGGGCCAAAGTAATGGAGCAGGCTCTTGCGTCTGAAATCCTGGCGATGCTGAAAAGAGCGAACACGCCCCCTAGAGCCGACAAGGCAAAGAATTGCCGATTCCACCGAAACCGGGGGCACTCCACCGAAGAGTGCTCAGCATTGAAGGACAAGATTGAGGACCTCATCAAACAGGGTCACCTCAAAAGCTTTACCACCTCCCTAGACCACCAGTCAAGGGAAAGAGAGCATTTTCGTGAAACTCGTCCATCGAGGGACCGACGCCGCCGATCCCGTTCGGCTAAACGCCGAGACCGATCACAGCGTCCCAGGGATGACAATGACCGAACACGGAAGGTGATCAATACAATAGCCGGGGGCTTTGCTGGAGGCGGTTCCTCCTCTTCAGCACGAAAGCGACACCTCCGAGCTATCCGATCAGTGAATAATGTGAACCAGCCGAGAATGCCAAAGATGCCACCCATCATTTTTACTGACCGAGATTTCCGCGGCGCCGACCCTGTACAAGACGATCCCATGGTAATTTCGGTCGAAATGCATAACTGCATCGTGAAGAAAACGTTGGTCGATCAGGGGAGCTCGACCGACATCTTATACTGGAACACGTTCGTGCAACTAGGAATCCCAGAAGAAAGCCTAGAACCATATCACGAACCGTTAGTAGGGTTTTCTGGTGAAAGAGTAATGACGAGGGGGTGCATCGACTTATACACTCGCTTCGGTTTCGACCAAAAGTCTTCCCGAGAAATCAAAATTTGTTACATCGTTGTGCATGCGAACACATCCTACAATATCCTGCTCGGCCGACCCTCCATCAACGCACTCCGAGCCATCGTCTCGACCCCTCATCTGTGCATGAAGTTCCCGTCGAGAGATGGACAGGTAATAACCGTTCATGCCGACCAGAAGACAGCAAGAGAATGCTATCTCTCTAGCCTAAAGGTCCGTCCCGTATCCGACCCCCCGTCAACGTTGTCAGGCGTAAATGTAATAAGACAGATGACAGAGGGCTTAGATCTCGACCCACGCCTGGGTGAGGAGGATCGAATCGAGCCAGCCGAAGACCTCGTTCCTTTCTAACTCGGGCAAACACCCGAACAGGTCACACACATAGGATCTCAGCTGAACGAAAATGATTCGAACCAGGTGAAGCGAGCGGTTCAAGATAACAGAGACTTGTTTGCATGGAAAGCGTCGGATATGTCGGGGATAGACCCTAGATTCCTATGTCACCGACTAGCCGTATGTCGAGACGCTCGGCCAATCACACAGAAGAAAAGAAAAATGGGCGACGAGAAGAGAAAGGCAGCTGATGTCGAGGTGAAAAAATTGTTGCAAGCAAAGTTCATCAGAGAGGTCACTTACACGACTTGGCTAGCCAACGTAGTGTTAGTCAAAAAAGCCAATGGGAAATGGAGAATGTGCACCGACTATACCGACCTCAATAAGGCCTGCCCCAAGGATGTCTACCCACTCCCTTGTATCGACTGACTAGTCGACGGAGCGTCCGGGCATTCAATCTTCAGCTTCTTGGACGCTTATTCCGGTTACAACCAAATAAGGATGCACTCGGCCGACGAGGAGAAGACGGCGTTCATAACCGAGAGCGCCAACTATTGTTATAAAGTGATGCCGTTTGGGTTGAAGAACGCCGGAGCGCCAACTTTTGTTTCAGGGTCAAATTGGCCGAAACATCGAAATCTATGTGGATGATATGGTGGTCAAGTCTAACTCTCTGGCCGAACACTTAGCCGACTTAGCCGAAATCTTTGGTGAACTCCGCAAGCACAACATGAGACTCAACCCCGAAAAGTGCACCTTCGGGGTCAAAGGAGGCAAATTCCTAGGTTTCATGCTATCCGCGAGAGGCATAGAAGCGAACCGAGACAAATGCCAGGCCATGTTAGACATGCGAAGCCCGAGCAACCTCAAGGAACTGCAGCGCCTCTCGGGAAGATTGGTCGCCTTATCCCGGTTCCTCCCACGGCTAGGCGACAAGATTAGTCCGATGACAAAGCTCTTGCGAAAGGCTTCGGCCTTTTCATGGGATGAACAATGCGAAGCCACCTTCGCAACATTGAAGACAACCCTAGCGACCCCGCCGACCCTCACCAAGCCTGATCCTCTAAGCCCGCTACTTGTGTACTTGGCCATGTCCGAGGAGGCGATCAGCTCGGTTCTGGTGCAAGAAAAAGAAGGCACCCAAGCTCCTATATATTTTATCAGCTGACAACTGCAGGATTCTGAAACCCGATACCAGTTGATAGAAAAGGTGGCACTCAGTTTAGTACATGCCTCCCGCCTACGTCATTACTTCCAAAGCCACCGAGTTATCGTGCATACCGACTGCCCAATCGCTAAGGTACTAAGCAAACCCGAACTCGCCGGAAGGATGATGGCCTGGTCAATGGAACTCTCGCAATTTGACATTACCTTTAAGCCGAGGGGACCGATCAAGGCCCAATGCTTGGCCGACTTCATAAACGAACTTCACCCTCACGGCCAATTTGAACAACAGTGGTGGACCCTCCATGTAGACGGATCCTCAAACAACCAAGGGAGCGGGGCAGGGGTAATCTTAGAAGGACCGAGAGGGATAACCTTAGAGCAATCTTTGCGCTTCCGGTTCAAAGCTTCAAATAACCAAGCCGAGTACGAAGCTCTATTGGCCGGATTGAGGCTGGCCGAGGACATGGGTGCATCAAGAATCAAGTGCCGCACCGATTCCAAAGTAGTGGCCGAGCAGGTGGGCGGAAATTTCCAAGTAAAAGACCACAACATGATGAGATACTATCATGCCTATCAAAAATTGAAGGCAAATTTCCAGGAGGTGTTGGTCGAACACATCCCCCGCGAAGACAATACCCGGGCCGACCAGTTGGCTAGGTTGGCCGCAACCAAGAAGCCGGGCCACTTGAGAACGATCATTCAACAAGAGATCGACCACCCCAGCATTGAAGCCGAGATGGTAGCAAATGTGGACGCTGAGCTAGCCGATCGTGACAATCCCCCTGATTGGCGGGATGAACTGAAGGCATACCTCACCAGCGGAATCGCACCCACCGAACCGACCGAGGCCAAGCGATTAAGAACCCAAGCCAGTAGATACGTTGTCATCGCCGGCCAGCTGTACAAACGCGGTTTCTCTACCCCACTACTCAAGTGCCTAAATCTCGCCGAGGCTGACTATGTGACGAGAAAAGTACATGAGGGTATATGCGGACTGCATTCGGGGGCAAGGACGACCGTCTCTAAACTTCTACGAGCCGGGGTACTATTGGCCGACCATGAACACCGACTGTGCAGCGTTCGTAAAGAGATGCCAGCCATGCCAGAGACATGGCAACTTGATTCGTCAACCGGCCGAGCAACTACATTGCATTCCCCCAGCCTGGCCGTTCGCCACGCGGGGGGCCGACATACTCGGACCATTCCCACTTGCCAAGGGACAATGCAAGTTCCTCATTGTCGCCGTCGACCTATTCACCAAATGGATCGAAGCCAAGCCCTTGGCATGCATTTCGGCTCACCAAGTCCATAAATTTCTATGGAGGAACATCATTACCCGATTCGGTGTCCCGCACACTCTGGTGACCGACAAAGGCCTTCAATTTACCGACCGAAAACTAAATGAATTCCTGAACGGCTTGGGCGTACAACATAAGGTCACGTCGGTCGAACACCCGCAGACGAATGGTCAGGCCGAGTCGGCCAATAAAGTCATCTTGGTAGAGTTGAAGAAACGCCTTGGAGAAGCAAAAAGGGCATGGGCCGAGCAGTTACCCGAAGTGCTATGGGCCTACCGATGCACCCCCCTAGTCGACTACGCAAGAAACTCTTTTTCGCCTAGTCTATGGATCCGATGCAATGATCCCAGTGGAAATCGGAGAACCTTCGTTCCGCCGAGCCCACTACGACGAGTCGAACAACGAAGCCAAGCTCCGGGCAAACCTGGATAGCGTGGAAGAAATTCGAGACCAAGCACAAGTGGTGGCCGAGGCCACCAAACAGCGTTACAAAAGAAGATTTGACAGCAGGGTAAAACCTAGAGAATTCCGCGAAGGCGATCTCATTTGGAGAGCCACAGGCGAGGCAAGGAAAGATCCGAGACATGGGAAACTCGCCCCAAACTAGGACGGTCCCTTCCGAATCCGACACAACCTGAACAACGGAGCGTACAAGCTGGAGCACCTATTGGGAGAACCAATTCTGAGAACTTGGAATTCTTCTCATTTGAAAATGTATTACAGCTGATGTAACAGTGCACTCTCTTCCTTAGCCGACTCTTTTTTCCCTAAGGAGGGTTTTGGGTCGGCAAGGTTTTTGACGAGGCACTTCATTAATAAAAGTTCCAAAATCTCATTATATCGTTTGCAATTTTATTGTATGCCCAGGTCGAGCACTACGCACGGAAGCAGTGACGCCGACCAACGCTCGGTCGACGATGAAAAAACACTCGTGCCCCGGGCCGAGCACTACGCACAACGCGTACTAAAACCCGAGCAATCCTCGGTCAAGTTTGAAACGTGCACTCGTACCCCAAGTTTCCCTCCCAAGTACCCTCCTCGGCTAAGGATGTGCCTGGGCCGAGCACGATGTCAACGGCGACGACACCGACCAACGCTCGGTCGACAACGAAAAAACACTCGTGCCCCGGGCTGAGCACTACGCACAACGCGTACTAAAACCCGAGAAATCCTCGGTCAAGTTTGAAACGTGCACTCGCACTCAAGGTTTCCCTCCCGAGTACCCTCCTCGGCTAAGGATGTGCCTGGGCCGAGCACCATGTTGACGGCGACGACACTAACCAACGTTCGGTCGACGAAGAAAAACACACTCGCGCCCCAGGCCGAGCACTACACACAACGCGTATTAAAACGCGAGTAATCCTCGTATAAACACAAGCCGAAGCTTCGATGACCTAACGTTCACGGAAACCGAACACACTCGTATAAACAAACACAACACGCATCGAACACCGTCATAAATCACAAAATCTGACCTCTCGGCCACACATACAACTCGGTTTATGTTAATATCATTGAACACTTGTAAACACGGAAAGTTGAAAAGCAAATTCAATTAAGAACAAGTATTGCCGACCACAGCGGCTACTTACAAAAAAATATCTACCGGGGCCGATGGCCAAGTTACAAAAGGCACTAACGGCCCGGTTACAAAAAGCAAGCAAACCTACTCTACCAGAATCGGTTCCTACACCGCGGCTGAGACGTCCGGATTACCGTCACCTACCACATCTATAATTGGGTCATCTTCCTCCATAGGCGGAGGTACCGGCGCCTGCGTGGAGATGCCTCGGCGGGGAGCCTCGTCATCAGGGCTGGCTCCCTTTGGGAACTCGGCATAACTGATGTACTTACCCCCGTAAAAATCTCGACTGACGTCAAAGTTAAAGTCAACCGGGATCTCGCAGAAGTACTAGGCTTGTCGGACTGGTTGTTGGAATCCCGCATCATGTTGTTCGAGGATCTTTTCGGTGGCCTCGGCCTTGAGTTTGGTATGCGCCTCGGTCAACCGAGCAATCTCAGCCGCCGCAGCCGCGACCTCAACTTTCATCCTCTGCACCGACAACTTCAAGTCATCGGCCTCCCTCCTATAGCCATCGGATGATCTCTTTAGTTCGTCGGCCGACTCTGTAACTTTAGCATTCGCAGCCAAGGCCTCCTTCACTGTTGTCTCGGCCTCCTTTAACCGGGTCTGAAGTCGCTCAGTCGAGACCGCCGACCTCATCATCACGTGCTTGGCCACCAGCGAAGTCCGCACGTCGAGCTCGCAGAAGAGCTTGTACTCGGCCTCCATAGACATACCCTCCAAATACTGGAGCCCCCCTCCGGTAGCGAGGTCAGGGCTAACCAAGTTCTCGGACTGGACGGCCAGGGCCAAAAAATTTGACCCTGCAACAACAGCCGAGATAGCAAACCCCCCACATCCGGACTGTTCCAGCGTTATTTGTTTTTGGCATTTGGAGGAGGTGCCCGGCTGCTCGGTTTCCACGTTCTGGTCGGTCTGACGTGGCCGAGAGGTCCCTGTCCTCTTTCTCTGGTCGGCCAAGGGAATTATTACAGGCGAAGGCTTATCCCTCGTAATCCTCAATGCCGACTTCGCTGGTGGCACCTTTCCACTGGCCTTTGCATCTTTGGCTCGCTTGGCGAGCATGGCGGTCACGTCGAGATCCCCTCCGGCCATCAATCCTGCAACGAAAGAAGTTTTAACATCAATTCAAAACACTGCTACACTACCGAAGCCTAAAACACATACCTAGCAAGGCCATCTCGAAGTGAGACGTTTCGAATACGTCCAAGAGGCCTCGGACAGGTAGGCCCTTCGGCAAATTATTAAGAAGCTCCACAATTTCTTTATCCTCGGCGGGGAGCTTGGAAAAAGGTATCGCCTCGAAGCGCGTCGGCCGCCTCGTCCAATAGAAGGGGAATAGCGGATTGTCCTCCCGGTCAAAGAAGAAGTGTCTCAGATCCGAACCCCAACGAACCTTAAAGAACCCACTCTTAAATCCCTTATAAGAGGAGGTGAATGCTCGGAGAAATCCACGCTTCGGCACTCGAGCTAACGACACCCATTTTACCGGCTTGCTCGGCCGGCAAATGTAATAATAGAGGAAGGCAAGGGGTCGAGGTGTTAGACCGAGGCATAAGCACAGATTACAGAACGCTTGCATAGCCTCCTAAGCATTAGGGTGTAGCTGGGTCGGCGCCACGTTCAAAGCACGGAGGACTCCCATCTGAAAATCATCGAAGGGCAATGTCACGCCGAGATCCTGAAACCAACACATATAGGCGTAGAAATAGTCGTCCTCATCGGACCCCCACTCCAAGAACACGAAATCGGTGTTCGGCCCATCGTCCTCGCACGCCTCGGCAAGAAACGAGAACTCGTCCTCCCCACTCCCGAAACATTTCTCTAAAGACACGAAAGTATCCAACAACTCTTGGTCAGATAACTTTGAAAAGTACACCCCGACCTCTCCGTCTACCCATTCATACCCGGGCATCTCCACCGTGCCGTAATCAATCTTCACCTTTGGCTGAGTCCTCGGAGCGGCCACGGCTTTGCCCCAACCATCATCAACCACTACCAAAGCATCTTCAATCGCCTCGGCGTGAGTCACCCCCGCTGGAGCGCTTTGTTCGTTGACCTGTCCGAGACCCCTATCATCCACCTCGGTGGCTCGTGCTAAGGCCACAGCCAAAGTCAACGGGGGTGATACTTCTATCACTTCGTCCCCACTATCCTCCTGCTCGGCAAAATCGGAAGGAAAGACCACTTCACATTGTAAGGGAGGCAACCGTGATATTTCACTTGAACCCGATTCCTCTCGATCAGACGAACGGCCCGACGCCTCCGAAGATGTACAAGTCCTACCCGAGGAATAGTCCTTATCCATTTATTAAGCAGAATAAAGAATACAAAATTTACCTTTGATCAGTTTGCTCGATTACTTCTGAAGTCGAGAGCGCTCGGCAAATTTACAGCATGTAAGTTCACCAGCAGCCCCCCTCCTATTTATAGGCAAGGTAAATGGTGGAGGTGAAAAGACGTCCCGACACCCCAGCCGTTCGATCTAGGTCATCCAACGGTCCAAATTTAGTAACCGTTGGACCCGTAACCACTAGGGCTAACCTGGCAGGCCACACCCGCCGAGGCCTCAGCGCAAACTCTAATAGCTTGGGACCTCGGCGTAGGCTTCGTTCATCGAAGTCCTCGACATGTCCCCATCCCTAAACCTCCGCCTACATCTCGCTCACGTGATGTCAGAGGTCTCGGCCTACATTTATCTCAGCAGGAGATCGCGATATTCACTCCACGCGTCAGAGGGCTCAACCTAAGATCTCTCTCACGTGATGTCAGAGGTCTCGGCCTACATTTATCTCAGCAGGAGATCGCGATATTCACTCCACGCGTCAGAGGGCTCGGCCTAAGATCTCTCTCACGTGATGTCAAAAGTCTCGGCCTACATTTATCTTACCATGAGGTCGCGATATTCGCTCCATGCGTCAGAGGGATCGGCCTAGATCCCTCTCACGTGGTCAGAGGTCTCGGCCTACATTTCAATCACGAGGCCCTGTCCCAGGCTACGCCATGCCGAGACTTGTCAAAACTGCCCCTGCCTCTCTGCCGACAACCAGGATGTCACACAATTCTTACCGTCTTCGTCTTTCACATCCTCGACGCTGCGGGGGTTGTATACCGTATGGGGGCCGACCTGGCCGAATACCCGACCCCTCGAATACTTGGGCCGAACACCCGACCCCTCAAACACTTGGGCCGAACACCCAACCCCTCAAATACTTGGCCGAATACCCTAACATACCGACCACCTGAGAATCGAACGGAGTACGTCGGTATGCTCGACCAAAACTATGTGCCGGCTCCAAGATAATTTCAAAGAGCTTAATTAACGTAATGCATTGGATTAGCCCCCTAATTTCCCGGGGCCCAGTCCCTAATCACGGCCCAATAAGAAGTCCTATAAATAGAGTCCCAACGAGGTACGTAACCAACTTTTCAACTATCGCATTTAATACGCCGAGCACTTACTTGAGCGTTGGAGTGTCTTTGCAGGCACCCCCCCTCATTTCGGATTACTCGGAGAAGGACGAGAAGACCTAGACCTCGGACCCGACCCGCTACAACAAAGATAATTGGAGTGTGTATCCTAACACAGGAACAATTTATAATTTAATATTTGTCATTTTTACATTAATCGTTACATGTTATCAATTATATTCTTATGAATCATCTAAATTGTAATTAATTTATCTTGACAACTAATATGTATTTATGATGAAACAAAAATGAAAGAAACTATCATAGGAAACATAAAATCATTATGAAAAATAAGAAAATTTATTATATTTATTAATTTATGCAAAATAACTTTAAAGGATTATTATAAAAAAAAAAAACAAATGTAGTATTTTCTTAGAAAGTAACTTATATTTGTTGGAAAATAAGAGAAAAATAAAATATTAGAGAAAAATTTACAATACATGCAAACTTAAATTTTAGGTACTACTTTTTCTCACTTATATATTTACTAAACTTGCATATTTTATGTAGGACTTCTTTCTTCTCACATGTCATTTTGGCATGCTTTGATGTTTTACTGTATTCTCTTTTAAAAAAATTACACGTCTTTTTTTTTTTTGTCAAAGTTTAGAATTGATTATATACATCCATGAATATATAAATTTTTCAATTTTAAATATTTTCTTTATATTTTAATTAATTAATTTATGTATTTTTGTATAATTTAGTTTTAACTTTCAAATATTTAGCTATTTTTTTATTTATATTTTAAAATAGTTTCTGCTTTCGTTTTAAATGTTTGATTATTTCGTTCCTGATTAGTTAAATTAATAATTTATGGGTTCATCTTTTTTATTTTGATTCAATATTTCATCTTTCCTTACCTTCACTACTATTTGAATTTCTTATAAATTTTAAGTCAACTAATCTTCCATTTTATAGATGCTTTCTTTGAACAAAAATTATTTAAATTTTATATATTATTTTAACTTTTACGACTTGAATTATGGTTCAACAATTTATTTACCCTTTCTTTTATATTTTAATTATGAACAGTGTTATGAAAAACTAGATTAATTAGTCGAATCAATCCAATCCAAAATCGAGATATAATCGATCTGAGGTTAATTTTGGATTGAAAAAAGGATTGAATCAATATAACCTTTTGTGACTCACTCAGTCGATTGTTTCTTTATCAAACTTGTGTCAAATAGTCAATATAGCATTGGTCCAAATGAACCGAGGATTCATGAGTGGATTTTTAGGTTAAGAAATGTATGTAATTTTTTTTTAAATTAAAAAACTATTTAAACCTTTTTAAATTTAAAATTTTCTTATTTTACATGACTAAAAAGTTATTGAAACTTTTAAAATTCAAAATTGATGTTTTGACAAACCGACAAAAAAGAACGATGAAACTAATTAATACCACATATATTGTTTATAAAAGCAGGAGATAAATAAGGAACTTAATTCCAAATTTATTAAATTAATGAAAAATAACCAAGGAACAATCTCGTGTCTATGTACCTTTTTTCTCAATTAATTTTCAATTTATTATTAGTTTATTTTTTTAATTTATTATTTTATAAATTATTTAACTACCACTTAAATATAATATATTTATTGATAGAGTACGATTATTATTTTAATAAAATTATATCAAAAAGTAATATATTTATTATATTTCTTCGATTCTCTATTATATATAAAAAATACATACTTTTTTTTCTTTTTAAATATAAAAATATTTCAATTACTTTTTCCTCGATATTTCTTTTGTTCTCTATTATAAGTAAAAAAAAATGATTCTACTCCTATCAGGAAAATTAGTTATCTATATTAAATTTTACTAATCTTATAATATTCTTATTAAATTTTCTTTGTTATAACAAAAGAATGTATAATTAAAAGGTCATACATTAAAAGAGAGATATTTTAGAGTGTGTCATTAAATGAGATAAAAATAGTAAAAATTCTCTTTTATTTTAGAATAAAAAATTTGTTTTTTTCTTTTTATGATGGAGAAAAGAGGAACTACTCTTCTATCCTTTAATATATGACTTTTTAATTACACTTTCTTTTTACATTTATAATAAGGAAATTTTCATAATAATATTAGCTTAATGTATATAACTAATTTCTTTAATATGTGTGAAAATCAAATATTTTTTGTTGTTTATAGTAGAGAACAAAGGAAATAGTTTTCAATTTATATGTAAAAACTTTAAACTGATCATTGTGGGATCGGATGGAAAAAAAATATTATAAAGTTGTCTCTATGTATTTTTTTCATGTGTGTTAATCTTTTACAGGAAATGGTACCCAATGCCCTAATAGTGTGTTTGTATCCATATTTGCACAATGAGATATTTTTGTTTTCATATAGACTACATGGCAATTATAAACATATATCTATTGTTTCCCCCACTATGCCTCATTGTTTAATGGTGATGGTAAATTTATAACCAATGTTATTCACCAAAATAAATTGTCATCTAGCTAGGAAGTGAACGAAAGATGAATTCAAAGAGATACATTCTTTTATAACTTTTAAACATATTGAAAGAAAATTTTGAAACATTTTATTCAACTCCACGATTATATGATGAATTTGAATACCATAGCCCTTTAGTTTTCATGTAGTAATATAATACATGAAATTAAAAATATATTCATCATAACTAATATATTATAATCCCATTTATGGAAATTATATGCAAGAGACTCGTAGGAAAGATACTTTCTAATGTAAGTTAAGAGTTTGATTGATATCATTGACAATAACTTCAGCATCCATTTTAACTCCAAATAAGCCTCTTTTTGACAATCCTGTACAATACAATCCATAGTCACCTTTCCAGTGATTTGGAAATTCATTTTTTGGCATCCCCTCATCGTTTAGAACATATATGTAATCCTGCACTATAAATTAACAAAAATCAATTAAAATCATGCTTAATTACTATATATTATCTTTTTACTTGACGAAATGGGTACATATATTCTTTATTTTGGCAACATAGATAAGGAGTAGAATATTAGAGTTCGTTTGAGAGATTTGAAAAAAAATAAAACTTTTGCTCAAAAATTACACATTAATAACTACAAGTTATATATCTCATACCTTAAGCCACGTATTAACTATGCTTCTATAGCCAGTAGCAAACACGATCGCATCAAACTCTTTTACTTTATTGTTTCCAAAGATGACTTTCTTGTTCTCAATTCCCGTTATATGAGAAGGAATTACCTATTGAGAGTACAAATTAATAAGAAAATTTTCAAATTAAGCCATCTCAATACTAAAGTGAAATTTAGTAGTGTAAAGAAAAGATCCATTCTCAACTATTAATTGCAAATTTTGTTTTCTTAAGAATAATATATTTATATATCGTCAATTATTATGATAAAAAGTTGAAGAAATTTGTACTTAAATATGGTGAGTGAAAAAATGTTTTCGATTGTTGAGAAGGTATGACATTCTAAGAATCTTTTATTTTTAAAACTGCATAACAATTGCATGCATGGTTGTGACTTGTGAGTACCTTAATTGCCCCATCTTTAATCTTTGCAATGGTTCCGACATCGATAACCGGAGACCTTCCAATAACACCCTTAAGATAGAATGGTCCCTTTTTGGGGCGATAAATTCCATACTTAGAGAGATCACCATATTCTGTGTCTGCCAAAAAGGTAACCATAGTGTCCACAACATCAACCGATAAATGCTTCAGTGCAGACATACCTTGATGAACCAATTCTTTGGTGAGGACATGAACCTACAAATTAAATTAATCACAAACATTTTAATTTTATATAGAAGGAAATTAATCTATACTAAATACGGTAATAAAAAAATTACCGGGTTTCGGATAACAATAGAAGTTCTTGCACCAAAATCTTGGAGGTCATAAGCAATCTCCATGCCAGAGTTACCACAACCAACTACTAAAACCTCTTTGGATTCATATTTTGAACCTGATTTGTAGTATTTGGAGTGCACTATCTCTCCTTCAAAACTTCCTAGTCCTGGCACATTAGGAATATAGCCTTCACTATTTTCACCTGTGGCAATCACAAGAAACTTAGCCACGTAAACTTCCACCTTGTCTTCTCGAGTGTTCTTTGCTTCTACCCTCCACTTGTTCCCAACTTGATCGTACTTGGCAGACTCAACAAAACGAGAGTAGAGAGGGTTTATGTTGAAACGTGCAATGTATGTGTCTATGTATTGAAGAAAATCTGCTTTGGATAGGAATGTTGGGGCTGAAGGTGGGTGAGGCATGAGAGGCAAAGAGCAAAACTCGCTAGCCAAATGAAGGTTTACTCTATCATATGCATTTTTTCTCCAAAGAGAGACACTGCAATCCTCTTGCTCAAGTATTATGTGAGAGATACACTTTTCTGATAGGCATGCTGAAACTGCAAGTCCACCTAGACCTCCACCCACAATTACCACTGTTGCTTCCTCCATTTTCTTAACTTTCTTGATCGGTATTACTCAATATTTCAAGCACTGTCTTACTTGTTCATGTTCAAAGGCTTCCAAAGTTTATATTATATAAACATATGTGGCAATGCTCATTTGCATGCAACAGTTCATGAACCAAGGCAATTTTTTTGTTCCAGTAGGATTCATTATATTAAATGAATTTCTATTTGCGATTTACTAAAAAAAAAAAAAAAAAAAACTACCATAAGGAGATACGTATAGTTAATGTTTGGAGTTGTAAAATTAATGAATAATATTAGCCTTTGGACTTTAGAGCCAAATGCATATAATTCAGTTAATCACATTTAATATATATTAAAAATATTAACACTATACATGACCCTTTTATATAATAATTAATTAAGTATCTTGTATTGCATATATTTTCTTAAAAATAGCTTATTTTTCTTGTGTTAGATATCTCGGTCAACGGAATGAATCTAATCATCATTAATCTTGACTACATATAGAACTAGCTGAATTCATATAATTGAATTAATTACATTTATATTTTGAAAAATATGATGTTTGATATAGAGACTGTTTTCTATACAATATACATGTTCTTCTCGTTTGTATAGAAATTAAATAAAACTTCTTTTATTTATCTATTATTAAAAAGACATTCTAGTAAATATTTAATAAGACTCTTTTTAAACATCTATATAATGTAGTATATTAAATTAGAATACTCTTCCTTCGTTGTTTTTTATATGTGAGAGTTTTAGTAAAATTTTGTTTATATACCGTATGGGGGCCGACCTGGCTGAATACCCGACCCCTCGAATACTTGGGCCGAACACCCGACCCCTCGAACACTTGGGCCGAACACCCGACCCCTCAAACACTTGGTCGAATACCCTAACATACCGACCACCTGAGAATCGAACGGAGTACGTCGGTATGCTCGGCCAAAACCATGTGCCGGCTCCAAGATAATTTCAAAGACCTTAATTAACGTAATGCATTGGATTAGCCCCCTAATTTCCCGGGGCCCATTCCCTAATCACGGCCCAATAAGAAGTCCTATAAATAGAGTCCCATTGAGGTACGTAACCAACTTTTCAACTACCGCATTTAATACGCCGAGCACTTACTTGAGCGTTGGAGTGTCTTTGCAGGCACCCCCCTCATTTCGGATTACTCGGAGAAGGACGAGAAGACCTAGACCTCGGACCCGACCCGCTACAAAAAGGATAATTGGAGTGTGTATCCTAACACAGGAACATTTGGCACCCACCGTGGGGCCGAAGAGACGTTTTCAGCCCCTTTTAACTCTACGACTGAGACCGAGATATGGTAACTAGTTGCATACGGGTTTCAATGTTGATCATAGAACTGAGCTGAGTTTGATAATTTGTGGATGCATAGCCGGGTGAGGTTTGAGCCCAAACACCAATGAGTAAACTACACTTAAGTTGCATGATAGACTTTGCTTGAGTTTCCCTGGTGGTTTGCTTATGTTGTGCATTTATATGATCAAGGCATTTATATTTCCATATTTTGTTAACCTTCTAAGCCAAAAAGCCATCCCCACTTTTCACTTGACCCATACCTTCATAAGCCTAAACACCACACCTTCCACTTATCCCAAACCATATAAAATTTAACCATAACCTTTGCTTTGGTTAAGAGAGCAAATTGATGACATCAAACAAGTTTGGGGGAGTTGTTAGGTGAGGAATTTTGGGAAGAAGAAAATATGTGGTCAGCCATTCAAAATAAAAAAATAAAAAAAAAAAATAATAAATAAATAAATAAAAAAAAAAAAAAAGAGAGCAAAACAAAAGCAAAAATATTAAGGTGCAAAAGTGTAAATATGCATCACATAAAGGCTAATGGCTTGGATCCGGTAAAGGGCATGTGCCAAAAATGTGTAATGGGGTATGGAGAGGGATATCATTGTAGAAATCTCAATTGCTCTCTTAAGCTATAGCACCTTCAATTCTTGAAAAACCATAAGACTGCTATTGCTTGACCCTGCTTGACCCAGATTGCCCTAATAAAGACCTTGTGATAAGTGTCTGCATTTGTTTTACCACTGGTTTCATTTGGAAACGAAGAGCAAAGTTGAATTATGTGGCGTGAGTAGTAGACTAGAGAGAAACACTCACCCTGATACACTAGTGTGCATAAAGAGAAACATTTTCCTAGTGAGGATGCATACACAGATAGTCATTACTCCTCTCAGCTCTTTGATCTCTTTTGAAACCTTTGTTTGCACCTTGTCATGTTCTATTGCAATAATTGTGATTGAAAATTCATCTAAGGTTCATGCTTGCGAAAAGAAGATACAAGTAAACTAGGATGTAGAAATTGACTCACTTGCATTGCTTGTTATCTGCTAGATTAATTACCTTTTGCTTGAGGACAAGCAAGGTTCTAAGTTTGGGGAAGTTGTTAAGTCTCAATTTTACCTCTTTTTGGATGAGACTTATTAGACAAATTCCACTCATCCTTTGAACCATTGCAATATAATTGTTCTCTTTTTGGTTCATTTTGTGTGCAGATATAACTAACCCAAATTCACCTAACAATACCTTAATCCACCTCTTTTTTGTGCAGGTATTGAGTGAAGAGTGGAAAGTTGAAGATCTCTCAGGATTGGAAGTATAAGAAGCTGAGGAGCAGAACAGGGTAGCTGCGCCGGGCGCAAGATGATACGCGCCGGGCTTGAGCGAAACAGAGCAGCTCATCTCTGGAAGCCATCACGCCGGGCGCAATTTAGAATTACGCCGGGCGTGACGCTTGGCAGAGACTCAAGAAGAAGAATATGCGCCGGGCGCGGATACTTACGCGCCGGGCGCGAAACCCTAATCTGACCTCCCAGGCTCGCATTTAAGGAGAACTTCGAGGGTTTTTCCATTATCTACACATTGGGCGCGTTTTGGGAGCTGTGGAAGGGATTCCCGGAGCTTGGAGCCGTTCGTGTGTGGGTCTTTCCTTCGGTTCTTCACTTCCTCTTCCATCTCTATTTTATATTTACCCTCTTTGTTGAGTGGTTTCACCCATTTTTGTGGGGTTAGATGTAACCAACGAATTCTATTGTAATCCTTACGGTTTTTATGATATATATACATGTTGTTTCATTCATTGTTGTTTATGTTTCTATTCTTAATGCTTGCTTTGGATTTAATCTCATTGCATGATATAGGTTCCATTGGGTATTGGAAAATAACCCTTGAAACTAGCTCTGAAACAAATGCCTAGTGGGAAATGTATCTAGGAATGGAGCTTAGCCCATTAGTAGTCTTAAACCCTAGCCCGTAATGCGGGTGTAGATACTGGGTACTCAAGGGATTGATATTCAGTATCCACATCTAGGCTCTTGCTCTAAGGGATTAGGTTTGAGTAAACTATTGGGTTGACTAAGCAATGAATTTAACAAGAGATTAAGGATTCATTAGTTTGATGTTTGGTGAAATCTGACCCCACAATCTCACAAAACCATAAAATCATTTCTACCCTTTCCACTCACAAACCAATATTTATTTACAGCTTTCATTCCAATAGTCTTAACCTTGAATTCACATGACAAAATATTGAAATTGGAATTATTCTTTAGTCACGAATAGTCAATAAATGCTTATATTACCTTCTAATCCCTGTGGATACGATATTTTTACTACTTGAACGGCCGGTATACTTGCCGTGTTTGAGACCGTTGATAGAATTAAACGAATTTACAAATATTAACAAAAGCACTTCAACGGAAATCCTCAACAAGTTTTTGGCGCCGTTGCCGGGGATTAGAATGGCGATTTAGTATTTATAGCTATTTGTGATTTAATCCTTTTTCTTTGTTTTTGTTATTCTTTGTTAGCAATGAATTGTTGGAGCTAACCTGTGTACTCTAGTCTTCAGCTTTCTCTTGTATGCAAGGTACTGCTCAAATTGGATTCACCAATCCTTCTGAGTCATTGTTGACCAATCATGAGGTTGCACACGGGGCAAAAAGGAACAAGAGCAACAAGAGGAGAAGGAGAATCAGAGCATTTCAAGTTGGTCACTGTCAGGCTCGGGACAGTAAACAAGCGCTTCCTGGGAGGCAACCCAGAGATCTGAACTTTGTTTTTATGTGTTTTGCAGTTACTTGTTATTTTTAATTTTGATTGTTTATTGTTGCGTTATAATTGTATGTTATACTGGTTCTAGGACTTGTTGTGTGGATGTTTATGTTCTATGCTATGTATGTTGTATTATGTTGTTTGTGTTTGATATTATGTGTTAAGTGTGTGAATCATGCTTGAGTGGATAGATTTAAGTTGAATTTGTGAGGAGTGTGAGGAGTGAAAAATCTAGGTGAAAGCTTCAGAGTTAATCACGCCGGGCCTGTCTTATCCACGCCCAGCGCACCTACAGTAATGTGGTCTCTGTCAAGACACACGCCGGGCTCAATTTATTTTGCGCCCGGCCTAGACTTCATTGTAGCACTGGAACGACCACGCCCGGCGCATTTATTGGCGTGCCGGGCGCATTAATAGTTAGGTGCTCCAGGGGTTAGCCAAGCCCGGCGCGCGTAGCGCATTCACCACTGGAAGGTCTGAGCATTAATTGCGCCGGGCCTACCATCTGCCATGCCCGGCGCATTAAATTCTGGCACGTTGTAACCTTAATTGCGCCGGGCGCAGAACGGCACCGCCCGGCATCATACCAGAAAGGGCAAACTTTGGGTTTTTACTGATATGGAGCCCGGCGTGGGTAATTTCACGCCCGGCGCGACCGCGCAGATGCCACCCACGTTTCACTTCCGTTTCTCACAACAACTCCCTTCCTAACAAATCCTCTCAACTCCCTCAACTCATCTTCCCTCTCCAGCCTCCCTCTCTCAACCTCCCACTTCACATTCTCAACTCTCAAATCACATTTCCAGCTTCTTTTCTTCTCAAGTGCACGCGGCTTTCCTTCTTCCTCCACGCACTCCACCTCCAGTAGGTTCACACTCAACATTTTTTTGTCTGGTTTTGCAGTTTTCCTTCTTCTTTTTGGGATTTTGGGTGTTGTTATGGGTGCAATCACGCCAGGCGCGGTACCCTCGGCTGAAGCTGCGAAACGGCCCGTTCAAATTCCAGAACGGCCCGTTTTGGACTTTGGAACGCCCTGTTCCATGTCCAGAACGGCCCGTTTCGGTATTTGGAACCGACTGTTCCAATTCCAGAACGGCCCGTTTCGAATTTAAGAACGGCCGTTCTGATCTTGGAACAGCCCGTTCTGGCCATTTTTTTCTGAAAACGTGTACTCGCGCCCGGCTTAATTTAATTTTTGCGCCCAGCGCAGTTGGTTCCAGAGAGTCCTCCCAACTCTCTGCGCCCGGCGCAATTATGTTTTGCGCCCAGCGCACGCGCTTCCGGAGAGTTTTCTGCACTCTCTGCGCCAGGCGCATGAACTCCTAAGCCCGGCGCAATTCCCCTCTGAAACCCATATTTTGGTTGTTTTTAGTTCCGTTTTAAATTCCATTTCCAGTCTAGGGCTAGTTTCCTTTTCGGTAAATTGCACTGGTCATCCTTATATATTTTTATGCTCATGTCTGTCTGCCTGGGATTTCTATTGTTTATTTTCTGCAGATGGCCTCTTCTAGCAAACGCCCGCGCCAAAGCAAATCTGGGCAAACTCCGCGCAAACCGACTCGGCCTTATTCTGATCTCTTCCTCACCGAGCGCAACGAGAAGCACTTTGAGTCAGTTAGTGCGAAGAAGTTCATTCTTGAGAGGAGAGTCGAGTTAGAGCCAGGTGAGGCCCCTGAGTTTCAGGCCGAGCTACGCCGACGCCGATGGGGAACGCTCGGTTCTTACCCACTCCCGGCCAACATAGCAGTAGTCAAGGAGTTCTACGCCAATGCCCTGCGATTGGAGGAGGGCATTGCGCCATTTGTTAGCTATGTTAGGGGTGTGCGAGTCCCCTATGACGCCCAGACGATTAATCAATTTTTGGGGACTGCGCTGAGGGATGATGAGGGGTCAGAGTATAGCAACTACACCATGGAGACGATGGACCCCGCTCTGGTAGAGGCTGCTATCTGCGTACCTGGACGTGGGTTCCACAGGAACCGATCTCAGTTGCCTCTCCACGTGAAGCGCCGGGACCTTCTTCCAGTGGTCAGGATCTGGTCAGCCTTGGTGCATGCCAACATTCTCCCGTGCTCCCATGTATCTGACCTGCACTGGTCTCGGTCCATGCTCATGTATTGCATTATGACTCAGAGGACCGTGGACCTGGGCGGCATTATCTGTATGGAGATCGCTGGCTGCGCCAACTCCGCACCTGGCTCAGCACTAGGACACCCATCCCTCATCACCCAGTTATGCCAGTTGGCAGGGGTGGATGTCCACTCGCCACCATTTGAGGGTCCTGGCAGGGCCATTGACAGCAGATACATCTCTGCCTACTGCCAGGACCGCGCGCCACCAGCAGCCCCTGCCCCCGAGCCTATTCATATTGCTGGGCCCCAGGAGGACATACCCATGGATGATGCTGCTGCCTCAGACCCTCCACTCACTATCCATCAGCGTTTTGACGCCTTGGAGGGTCGCATGGCCACATTCATGCAGCGCCAGGAGGACCGCCTGGATACTTTCATGCAGAGGCACGAGGGCCAGATGGCATCACTCCACCGTGGACAGACTTTCATGTTTGATGCCTTCAGGAGATTCACACTCCACTCTGCCCCTGATTACCAGTTCCCCACCACCGCTGACTATCATGCTTACACGGGGTGGCCTGGGGACCAGGCTCCTTTCTTTGGGGGGGGTGGAGCTTCCGAGGATGCTGGAGGTGCTGCTGAGGAGGATGGAGCTGACCCCGGAGATGCGGATGATGACCAGGCCCATGATGATGCAGATGGAGCTGGCCTTGGACCATTTTAGTTTTATTATTTGTTGTCATTTAATTTTTCTGTTTTTCAGTTGTAGTTATTTAACTGTTTTAGTCCCAGAACCTTATTTTATATATCCATTTCTTTTTGGTGATTACACTGTTGGTTCTTTTTGTGAATATTCTGCTTTAGCACAGGTTTTAATCTTGTTGATACTTGCGTTGCTTGTGGTTAATTCTGGATTGTAGTTTGCTTGATGTTATGGTGCATGTACCCTAGACATTTTCAAGTCACATTAGATCTTTAGTTCATAACTAGTTGCATACGGGTTTCAATGTTGATCATAGAACTGAGCTGAGTTTGATAATTTGTGGATGCATAGCCGGGTGAGGTTTGAGCCCAAACACCAATGAGTAAACTACACTTAAGTTGCATGATAGACTTTGCTTGAGTTTCCCTGGTGGTTTGCTTATGTTGTGCATTTATATGATCAAGGCATTTATATTTCCATATTTTGTTAACCTTCTAAGCCAAAAAGCCATCCCCACTTTTCACTTGACCCATACCTTCATAAGCCTAAACACCACACCTTCCACTTATCCCAAACCATATAAAATTTAACCATAACCTTTGCTTTGGTTAAGAGAGCAAATTGATGACATCAAACAAGTTTGGGGGAGTTGTTAGGTGAGGAATTTTGGGAAGAAGAAAATATGTGGTCAGCCATTCAAAATAAAAAAATAAAAAAAAAAATAAATAAATAAATAAATAAAAAAAAAAAAAGAGAGCAAAACAAAAGCAAAAATATTAAGGTGCAAAAGTGTAAATATGCATCACATAAAGGCTAATGGCTTGGATCCGGTAAAGGGCATGTGCCAAAAATGTGTAATGGGGTATGGAGAGGGATATCATTGTAGAAATCTCAATTGCTCTCTTAAGCTATAGCACCTTCAATTCTTGAAAAACCATAAGACTGCTATTGCTTGACCCTGCTTGACCCAGATTGCCCTAATAAAGACCTTGTGATAAGTGTCTGCATTTGTTTTACCACTGGTTTCATTTGGAAACGAAGAGCAAAGTTGAATTATGTGGCGTGAGTAGTAGACTAGAGAGAAACACTCACCCTGATACACTAGTGTGCATAGAGAGAAACATTTTCCTAGTGAGGATGCATACACAGATAGTCATTACTCCTCTCAGCTCTTTGATCTCTTTTGAAACCTTTGTTTGCACCTTGTCATGTTCTATTGCAATAATTGTGATTGAAAATTCATCTAAGGTTCATGCTTGCGAAAAGAAGATACAAGTAAACTAGGATGTAGAAATTGACTCACTTGCATTGCTTGTTATCTGCTAGATTAATTACCTTTTGCTTGAGGACAAGCAAGGTTCTAAGTTTGGGGGAGTTGTTAAGTCTCAATTTTACCTCTTTTTGGATGAGACTTATTAGACAAATTCCACTCATCCTTTGAACCATTGCAATATAATTGTTCTCTTTTTGGTTCATTTTGTGTGCAGATATAACTAACCCAAATTCACCTAACAATACCTTAATCCACCTCTTTTTTGTGCAGGTATTGAGTGAAGAGTGGAAAGTTGAAGATCTCTCAGGATTGGAAGTATAAGAAGCTGAGGAGCAGAACAGGGTAGCTGCGCCGGGCGCAAGATGATACGCGCCGGGCTTGAGCGAAACAGAGCAGCTCATCTCTGGAAGCCATCACGCCGGGCGCAATTTAGAATTACGCCGGGCGTGACGCTTGGCAGAGACTCAAGAAGAAGAATATGCGCCGGGCGCGGATACTTACGCGCCGGGCGCGAAACCCTAATCTGACCTCCCAGGCTCGCATTTAAGGAGAACTTCGAGGGTTTTTCCATTATCTACACATTGGGCGCGTTTTGGGAGCTGTGGAAGGGATTCCCGGAGCTTGGAGCCGTTCGTGTGTGGGTCTTTCCTTCGGTTCTTCACTTCCTCTTCCATCTCTATTTTATATTTACCCTCTTTGTTGAGTGGTTTCACCCATTTTTGTGGGGTTAGATGTAACCAACGAATTCTATTGTAATCCTTACGGTTTTTATGATATATATACATGTTGTTTCATTCATTGTTGTTTATGTTTCTATTCTTAATGCTTGCTTTGGATTTAATCTCATTGCATGATATAGGTTCCATTGGGTATTGGAAAATAACCCTTGAAACTAGCTCTGAAACAAATGCCTAGTGGGAAATGTATCTAGGAATGGAGCTTAGCCCATTAGTAGTCTTAAACCCTAGCCCGTAATGCGGGTGTAGATACTGGGTACTCAAGGGATTGATATTCAGTATCCACATCTAGGCTCTTGCTCTAAGGGATTAGGTTTGAGTAAACTATTGGGTTGACTAAGCAATGAATTTAACAAGAGATTAAGGATTCATTAGTTTGATGTTTGGTGAAATCTGACCCCACAATCTCACAAAACCATAAAATCATTTCTACCCTTTCCACTCACAAACCAATATTTATTTACAGCTTTCATTCCAATAGTCTTAACCTTGAATTCACATGACAAAATATTGAAATTGGAATTATTCTTTAGTCACGAATAGTCAATAAATGCTTATATTACCTTCTAATCCCTGTGGATACGATATTTTTACTACTTGAACGGCCGGTATACTTGCCGTGTTTGAGACCGTTGATAGAATTAAACGAATTTACAAATATTAACAAAAGCACTTCAACGGAAATCCTCAACACAATCCTCTTGCTCAAGTATTATGTGAGAGATACACTTTTCTGATAGGCATGCTGAAACTGCAAGTCCACCTAGACCTCCACCCACAATTACCACTGTTGCTTCCTCCATTTTCTTAACTTTCTTGATCGGTATTACTCAATATTTCAAGCACTGTCTTACTTGTTCATGTTCAAAGGCTTCCAAAGTTTATATTATATAAACATATGTGGCAATGCTCATTTGCATGCAACAGTTCATGAACCAAGGCAATTTTTTTGTTCCAGTAGGATTCATTATATTAAATGAATTTCTATTTGCGATTTACTAAAAAAAAAAAAAAAAAAAACTACCATAAGGAGATACGTATAGTTAATGTTTGGAGTTGTAAAATTAATGAATAATATTAGCCTTTGGACTTTAGAGCCAAATGCATATAATTCAGTTAATCACATTTAATATATATTAAAAATATTAACACTATACATGACCCTTTTATATAATAATTAATTAAGTATCTTGTATTGCATATATTTTCTTAAAAATAGCTTATTTTTCTTGTGTTAGATATCTCGGTCAACGGAATGAATCTAATCATCATTAATCTTGACTACATACAGAACTAGCTGAATTCATATAATTGAATTAATTACATTTATATTTTGAAAAATATGATGTTTGATATAGAGACTGTTTTCTATACAATATACATGTTCTTCTCGTTTGTATAGAAATTAAATAAAACTTCTTTTATTTATCTATTATTAAAAAGACATTCTAGTAAATATTTAATAAGACTCTTTTTAAACATCTATATAATGTAGTATATTAAATTAGAATACTCTTCCTTCGTTGTTTTTTATATGTGAGAGTTTTAGTAAAATTTTGTTTATATACCGTATGGGGGCCGACCTGGCTGAATACCCGACCCCTCGAATACTTGGGCCGAACACCCGACCCCTCGAACACTTGGGCCGAACACCCGACCCCTCAAACACTTGGTCGAATACCCTAACATACCGACCACCTGAGAATCGAACGGAGTACGTCGGTATGCTCGGCCAAAACCATGTGCCGGCTCCAAGATAATTTCAAAGAGCTTAATTAACGTAATGCATTGGATTAGCCCCCTAATTTCCCGGGGCCCATTCCCTAATCACGGCCCAATAAGAAGTCCTATAAATAGAGTCCCATTGAGGTACGTAACCAACTTTTCAACTACCGCATTTAATACGCCGAGCACTTACTTGAGCGTTGGAGTGTCTTTGCAGGCACCCCCCTCATTTCGGATTACTCGGAGAAGGACGAGAAGACCTAGACCTCGGACCCGACCCGCTACAAAAAGGATAATTGGAGTGTGTATCCTAACACAGGAACATTTGGCACCCACCGTGGGGCCGAAGAGACGTTTTCAGCCCCTTTTAACTCTACGACTGAGACCGAGATATGGTAACAACGTGCAAAGGACAATCGACAACGACTCACCCGATTCCTAACCCCGAAGGCAACCCCATCATGACCAACCAAGAGCGCTACCCGTACGGGATGCCTTAGACCCAACCGGAACCTGTGATACAGCAAGTCCAGCCGAACACCAGTCAAACTCAACCGAACTTTCAAGACGACTTGCGAGCACTTCGCGAGGAAATGGCGGCCATCCAAAGGCAAAGAGAAACCGACGCCCGAGAGCTGGCTGAGCTACGTCGGTAAAATGCCGAGCTCCGGCATCTGAACCAAACATACGTGCCGTCCACTCCTACACTCGTGGAAGAATCCGCCTATCACGCCCCAACAGACCAGGTCACCCGAACCCCGGTCACATCTTTGATAGCCAACAAGGCCGACACCACCGTTCATTCCCTAAGGCATCCTTTTTCCAGAAGAATAATGGAGGCAACACTGCTGGACCATTGGAAGAGCATGCCGATCGAGAAGTACGACGGATCATCCGACCCAGAAGAGCACTTGAATGTTTTCTTGACTCAAGCAACTCTCTCCACTCAAGACGACTCGGCTTTGTGCCGAATATTCCCCACGTCTCTGAAAGGAAGGGCCCTGGGTTGGTTCACGAGGCTACCGAGCTCTTCCATCGACTCATTCAACGAACTGTCGTCCCAATTCACTCTCCAGTTCACAACGAGCAAGCCGTACAGGACGACCTCACTAGCCTTAGCGGGGGTTCGTCAGGAGAAAAAAGAGAGTCTGAGGACTTTCATGGACCAGTTTAATAAAATCGCTATGGAAATCGGCGACCTCAATCCTGCCGTGGCAATGGACCGGCTGAGCACTACACTCAGGCCCGGACCCTTCGTAAACAGTTTGTACAAAAAACTGCCGGTGGATATGAATGACCTCCGACGCCGAGCAGAAAAATACATGCAAATGGAGGAGTTGGTGGAGACCCGGAATCAGGCCAGAGCCGAGGAGGGTTATAGCCGAAAAGAGCCCGGACGAGAACCAGTGAGGAAGACCAACGCCGAGCCCCTAAATACCCTCCCCCCAAGAGGACCCCGCTATACAGCGTATACTCCCCTCAATGCAAGCAGGGCCAAAGTAATGGAGCAGGCTCTTGCGTCTGAAATCCTGGCGATGCTGAAAAGAGCGAACACGCCCCCTAGAGCCGACAAGGCAAAGAATTGCCGATTCCACCGAAACCGGGGGCACTCCACCGAAGAGTGCTCAGCATTGAAGGACAAGATTGAGGACCTCATCAAACAGGGTCACCTCAAAAGCTTTACCACCTCCCTAGACCACCAGTCAAGGGAAAGAGAGCATTTTCGTGAAACTCGTCCATCGAGGGACCGACGCCGCCGATCCCGTTCGGCTAAACGCCGAGACCGATCACAGCGTCCCAGGGATGACAATGACCGAACACGGAAGGTGATCAATACAATAGCCGGGGGCTTTGCTGGAGGCGGTTCCTCCTCTTCAGCACGAAAGCGACACCTCCGAGCTATCCGATCAGTGAATAATGTGAACCAGCCGAGAATGCCAAAGATGCCACCCATCATTTTTACTGACCGAGATTTCCGCGGCGCCGACCCTGTACAAGACGACCCCATGGTAATTTCGGTCGAAATGCATAACTGCATCGTGAAGAAAACGTTGGTCGATCAGGGGAGCTCGACCGACATCTTATACTGGAACACGTTCGTGCAACTAGGAATCCCAGAAGAAAGCCTAGAACCATATCACGAACCGTTAGTAGGGTTTTCTGGTGAAAGAGTAATGACGAGGGGGTGCATCGACTTATACACTCGCTTCGGTTTCGACCAAAAGTCTTCCCGAGAAATCAAAATTTGTTACATCGTTGTGCATGCGAACACATCCTACAATATCCTGCTCGGCCGACCCTCCATCAACGCACTCCGAGCCATCGTCTCGACCCCTCATCTGTGCATGAAGTTCCCGTCGAGAGATGGACAGGTAATAACCGTTCATGCCGACCAGAAGACAGCAAGAGAATGCTATCTCTCTAGCCTAAAGGTCTGTCCCGTATCCGACCCCCCGTCAACGTTGTCAGGC
Organism: Cajanus cajan; assembly: GCF_000230855.2. Lineage (NCBI taxonomy): Eukaryota > Viridiplantae > Streptophyta > Magnoliopsida > Fabales > Fabaceae > Cajanus > Cajanus cajan. The sequence continues at coordinate 51,647,043 of NC_138524.1, read as the reverse complement.
GTAAATGTAATAAGACATATGACAGAGGGCTTAGATCTCGACCCACGCCTGGGTGAGGAGGATCGAATCGAGCCAGCCGAAGACCTCGTTCCTTTCTAACTCGGGCAAACACCCGAACAGGTCACACACATAGGATCTCAGCTGAACGAAAATGATTCGAACCAGGTGAAGCGAGCGGTTCAAGATAACAGAGACTTGTTTGCATGGAAAGCGTCGGATATGCCGGGGATAGACCCTAGATTCCTATGTCACCGACTAGCCGTATGTCGAGACGCTCGGCCAATCACACAGAAGAAAAGAAAAATGGGCGACGAGAAGAGAAAGGCAGCTGATGTCGAGGTGAAAAAATTGTTGCAAGCAAAGTTCATCAGAGAGGTCACTTACACGACTTGGCTAGCCAACGTAGTGTTAGTCAAAAAAGCCAATGGGAAATGGAGAATGTGCACCGACTATACCGACCTCAATAAGGCCTGCCCCAAGGATGTCTACCCACTCCCTTGTATCGACTGACTAGTCGACGGAGCGTCCGGGCATTCAATCTTCAGCTTCTTGGACGCTTATTCCGGTTACAACCAAATAAGGATGCACTCGGCCGACGAGGAGAAGACGGCGTTCATAACCGAGAGCGCCAACTATTGTTATAAAGTGATGCCGTTTGGGTTGAAGAACGCTGGAGCGCCAACTTTTGTTTCAGGGTCAAATTGGCCGAAACATCGAAATCTATGTGGATGATATGGTGGTCAAGTCTAACTCTCTGGCCGAACACTTAGCCGACTTAGCCGAAATCTTTGGTGAACTCCGCAAGCACAACATGAGACTCAACCCCGAAAAGTGCACCTTCGGGGTCAAAGGAGGCAAATTCCTAGGTTTCATGCTATCCGCGAGAGGCATAGAAGCGAACCGAGACAAATGCCAGGCCATGTTAGACATGCGAAGCCCGAGCAACCTCAAGGAACTGCAGCGCCTCTCGGGAAGATTGGTCGCCTTATCCCGGTTCCTCCCACGGCTAGGCGACAAGATTAGTCCGATGACAAAGCTCTTGCGAAAGGCTTCGGCCTTTTCATGGGATGAACAATGCGAAGCCACCTTCGCAACATTGAAGACAACCCTAGCGACCCCGCCGACCCTCACCAAGCCTGATCCTCTAAGCCCGCTACTTGTGTACTTGGCCATGTCCGAGGAGGCGATCAGCTCGGTTCTGGTGCAAGAAAAAGAAGGCACCCAAGCTCCTATATATTTTATCAGCTGACAACTGCAGGATTCTGAAACCCGATACCAGTTGATAGAAAAGGTGGCACTCAGTTTAGTACATGCCTCCCGCCTACGTCATTACTTCCAAAGCCACCGAGTTATCGTGCATACCGACTGCCCAATCGCTAAGGTACTAAGCAAACCCGAACTCGCCGGAAGGATGATGGCCTGGTCAATGGAACTCTCGCAATTTGACATTACCTTTAAGCCGAGGGGACCGATCAAGGCCCAATGCTTGGCCGACTTCATAAACGAACTTCACCCTCACGGCCAATTTGAACAACAGTGGTGGACCCTCCATGTAGACGGATCCTCAAACAACCAAGGGAGCGGGGCAGGGGTAATCTTAGAAGGACCGAGAGGGATAACCTTAGAGCAATCTTTGCGCTTCCGGTTCAAAGCTTCAAATAACCAAGCCGAGTACGAAGCTCTATTGGCCGGATTGAGGCTGGCCGAGGACATGGGTGCATCAAGAATCAAGTGCCGCACCGATTCCAAAGTAGTGGCCGAGCAGGTGGGCGGAAATTTCCAAGTAAAAGACCACAACATGATGAGATACTATCATGCCTATCAAAAATTGAAGGCAAATTTCCAGGAGGTGTTGGTCGAACACATCCCCCGCGAAGACAATACCCGGGCCGACCAGTTGGCTAGGTTGGCCGCAACCAAGAAGCCGGGCCACTTGAGAACGATCATTCAACAAGAGATCGACCACCCCAGCATTGAAGCCGAGATGGTAGCAAATGTGGACGCTGAGCTAGCCGATCGTGACAATCCCCCTGATTGGCGGGATGAACTGAAGGCATACCTCACCAGCGGAATCGCACCCACCGAACCGACCGAGGCCAAGCGATTAAGAACCCAAGCCAGTAGATACGTTGTCATCGCCGGCCAGCTGTACAAACGCGGTTTCTCTACCCCACTACTCAAGTGCCTAAATCTCGCCGAGGCTGACTATGTGACGAGAGAAGTACATGAGGGTATATGCGGACTGCATTCGGGGGCAAGGACGACCGTCTCTAAACTTCTACGAGCCGGGTACTATTGGCCGACCATGAACACCGACTGTGCAGCGTTCGTAAAGAGATGCCAGCCATGCCAGAGACATGGCAACTTGATTCGTCAACCGGCCGAGCAACTACATTGCATTCCCCCAGCCTGGCCGTTCGCCACGCGGGGGGCCGACATACTCGGACCATTCCCACTTGCCAAGGGACAATGCAAGTTCCTCATTGTCGCCGTCGACCTATTCACCAAATGGATCGAAGCCAAGCCCTTGGCATGCATTTCGGCTCACCAAGTCCATAAATTTATATGGAGGAACATCATTACCCGATTCGGTGTCCCGCACACTCTGGTGACCGACAAAGGCCTTCAATTTACCGACCGAAAACTAAATGAATTCCTGAACGGCTTGGGCGTACAACATAAGGTCACGTCGGTCGAACACCCGCAGACGAATGGTCAGGCCGAGTCGGCCAATAAAGTCATCTTGGTAGAGTTGAAGAAACGCCTTGGAGAAGCAAAAAGGGCATGGGCCGAGCAGTTACCCGAAGTGCTATGGGCCTACCGATGCACCCCCCTAGTCGACTACGCAAGAAACTCTTTTTCGCCTAGTCTATGGATCCGATGCAATGATCCCAGTGGAAATCGGAGAACCTTCGTTCCGCCGAGCCCACTACGACGAGTCGAACAACGAAGCCAAGCTCCGGGCAAACCTGGATAGCGTGGAAGAAATTCGAGACCAAGCACAAGTGGTGGCCGAGGCCACCAAACAGCGTTACAAAAGAAGATTTGACAGCAGGGTAAAACCTAGAGAATTCCGCGAAGGCGATCTCATTTGGAGAGCCACAGGCGAGGCAAGGAAAGATCCGAGACATGGGAAACTCGCCCCAAACTAGGACGGTCCCTTCCGAATCCGACACAACCTGAACAACAGAGCGTACAAGCTGGAGCACCTATTGGGAGAACCAATTCTGAGAACTTGGAATTCTTCTCATTTGAAAATGTATTACAGCTGATGTAACAGTGCACTCTCTTCCTTAGCCGACTCTTTTTTCCCTAAGGAGGGTTTTGGGTCGGCAAGGTTTTTGACGAGGCACTTCATTAATAAAAGTTCCAAAATCTCATTATATCGTTTGCAATTTTATTGTATGCCCAGGTCGAGCACTACGCACGGAAGCAGTGACGCCGACCAACGCTCGGTCGACGATGAAAAAACACTCGTGCCCCGGGCCGAGCACTACGCACAACGCGTACTAAAACCCGAGCAATCCTCGGTCAAGTTTGAAACGTGCACTCGTACCCCAAGTTTCCCTCCCAAGTACCCTCCTCGGCTAAGGATGTGCCTGGGCCGAGCACGATGTCAACGGCGACGACACCGACCAATGCTCGGTCGACAACGAAAAAACACTCGTGCCCCGGGCTGAGCACTACGCACAACGCGTACTAAAACCCGAGAAATCCTCGGTCAAGTTTGAAACGTGCACTCGCACTCAAGGTTTCCCTCCCGAGTACCCTCCTCGGCTAAGGATGTGCCTAGGCCGAGCACCATGTTGACGGCGACGACACTAACCAACGTTCGGTCGACGAAGAAAAACACACTCGCGCCCCAGGCCGAGCACTACACACAACGCGTATTAAAACGCGAGTAATCCTCGTATAAACACAAGCCGAAGCTTCGATGACCTAACGTTCACGGAAACCGAACACACTCGTATAAACAAACACAACACGCATCAAACACCGTCATAAATCACAAAATCTGACCTCTCGGCCACACATACAACTCGGTTTATGTTAATATCATTGAACACTTGTAAACACGGAAAGTTGAAAAGCAAATTCAATTAAGAACAAGTATTGCCGACCACAGCGGCTACTTACAAAAAAATATCTACCGGGGCCGATGGCCAAGTTACAAAAGGCACTAACGGACCGGTTACAAAAAGCAAGCAAACCTACTCTACCAGAATCGGTTCGTACACCGCGGCCGAGACGTCCGGATTACCGTCACCTACCACATCTATAATTGGGTCATCTTCCTCCATAGGCGGAGGTACCGGCGCCTGCGTGGAGATGCCTCGGCGGGGAGCCTCGTCATCAGGGCTGGCTCCCTTTGGGAACTCGGCATAACTGATGTACTTACCCCCGTAAAAATCTCGACTGACGTCAAAGTTAAAGTCAACCGGGATCTCGCAGAAGTACTAGGCTTGTCGGACTGGTTGTTGGAATCCCGCATCATGTTGTTCGAGGATCTTTTCGGTGGCCTCGGCCTTGAGTTTGGTATGCGCCTCGGTCAACCGAGCAATCTTAGCCGCCGCAGCCGCGGCCTCAACTTTCATCCTCTGCACCGACAACTTCAAGTCATCGGCCTCCCTCCTATAGCCATCGGATGATCTCTTTAGTTCGTCGGCCGACTTTGTAACTTTAGCATTCGCAGCCAAGGCCTCCTTCACTGTTGTCTCGGCCTCCTTTAACCGGGTCTGAAGTCGCTCAGTCGAGACCGCCGACCTCATCATCACGTGCTTGGCCACCAGCGAAGTCCGCACGTCGAGCTCGCAGAAGAGCTTGTACTCGGCCTCCATAGACATACCCTCCAAATACTGGAGCCCCCCTCCGGTAGCGAGGTCAGGGCTAACCAAGTTCTCGGACTGGACGGCCAGGGCCAAAAAATTTGACCCTGCAACAACAGCCGAGATAGCAAACCCCCCACATCCGGACTGTTCCAGCGTTATTTGTTTTTGGCATTTGGAGGAGGTGCCCGGCTGCTCGGTTTCCACGTTCTGGTCGGTCTGACGTGGCCGAGAGGTCCCTGTCCTCTTTCTCTGGTCGGCCAAGGGAATTATTACAGGCGAAGGCTTATCCCTCGTAATCCTCAATGCCGACTTCGCCGGTGGCACCTTTCCACTGGCCTTTGCATCTTTGGCTCGCTTGGCGAGCATGGCGGTCACGTCGAGATCCCCTCCGGCCATCAATCCTGCAACGAAAGAAGTTTTAACATCAATTCAAAACACTGCTACACTACCGAAGCCTAAAACACATACCTAGCAAGGCCATCTCGAAGTGAGACGTTTCGAATACGTCCAAGAGGCCTCGGACAGGTAGGCCCTTCGGCAAATTATTAAGAAGCTCCACAATTTCTTTATCCTCGGCGGGGAGCTTGGAAAAAGGTATCGCCTCGAAGCGCGTCGGCCGCCTCGTCCAATAGAAGGGGAATAGCGGATTGTCCTCCCGGTCAAAGAAGAAGTGTCTCAGATCCGAACCCCAACGAACCTTAAAGAACCCACTCTTAAATCCCTTATAAGAGGAGGTGAATGCTCGGAGAAATCCACGCTTCGGCACTCCAGCTAATGACACCCATTTTACCGGCTTGCTCGGCCGGCAAATGTAATAATAGAGGAAGGCAAGGGGTCGAGGTGTTAGACCGAGGCATAAGCACAGATTACAGAACGCTTGCATAGCCTCCTAAGCATTAGGGTGTAGTTGGGTCGGCGCCACGTTCAAAGCACGGAGGACTCCCATCTGAAAATCATCGAAGGGCAATGTCACGCCGAGATCCTGAAACCAACACATATAGGCGTAGAAATAGTCGTCCTCATCGGACCCCCACTCCAAGAACACGAAATCGGTGTTCGGCCCATCGTCCTCGCACGCCTCGGCAAGCAACGAGAACTCGTCCTCCCCACTCCCGAAACATTTCTCTAAAGACACGAAAGTATCCAACAACTCTTGGTCAGATAACTTTGAAAAGTACACACCGACCTCTCCGTCTACCAATTCATACCCGGGCATCTCCACCGTGCCGTAATCAATCTTCACCTTTGGCTGAGTCCTCGGAGCGGCCACGGCTTTGCCCCAACCATCATCAACCACTACCAAAGCATCTTCAATCGCCTCGGCGTGAGTCACCCCCGCTGGAGCGCTTTGTTCGTTGACCTGTCCGAGACCCCTATCATCCACCTCGGTGGCTCGTGCTAAGGCCACAGCCAAAGTCAACGGGGGTGATACTTCTATCACTTCGTCCCCACTATCCTCCTGCTCGGCAAAATCGGAAGGAAAGACCACTTCACATTGTAAGGGAGGCAACCGTGATATTTCACTTGAACCCGATTCCTCTCGATCAGACGAACGGCCCGACGCCTCCGAAGATGTACAAGTCCTACCCGAGGAATAGTCCTTATCCATTTATTAAGCAGAATAAAGAATACAAAATTTACCTTTGATCGGTTTGCTCGATTACTTCTGAAGTCGAGAGCGCTCGGCAAATTTACAGCATGTAAGTTCACCAGCAGCCCCCCTCCTATTTATAGGCAAGGTAAATGGTGGAGGTGAAAAGACGTCCCGACACCCCAGCCGTTCGATCTAGGTCATCCAACGGTCCAAATTTAGTAACCGTTGGACCCGTAACCGCTAGGGCTAACCTGGAAGGCCACACCCGCCGAGGCCTCAGCGCAAACTCTAATAGCTTGGGACCTCGGCGTAGGCTTCGTTCATCGAAGTCCTCGACATGTCCCCATCCCTAAACCTCCGCCTACATCTCGCTCACGTGATGTCAGAGGTCTCGGCCTACATTTATCTCAGCAGGAGATCGCGATATTCACTCCACGCGTCAGAGGGCTCAACCTAAGATCTCTCTCACGTGATGTCAGAGGTCTCGGCCTACATTTATCTCAGCAGGAGATCGCGATATTCACTCCACGCGTCAGAGGGCTCGGCCTAAGATCTCTCTCACGTGATGTCAAAAGTCTCGGCCTACATTTATCTTACCATGAGGTCGCGATATTCGCTCCATGCGTCAGAGGGATCGGCCTAGATCCCTCTCACGTGGTCAGAGGTCTCGGCCTACATTTCAATCACGAGGCCCTGACCCAGGCTACGCCATGCCGAGACTTGTCAAAACTGCCCCTGCCTCTCCGCCGACAACCAGGATGTCACACAATTCTTACCGTCTTCGTCTTTCACATCCTCGACGCTGCGGGGGTTGTATACCGTATGGGGGCCGACCTGGCCGAATACCCGACCCCTCGAATACTTGGGCCGAACACCCGACCCCTCAAACACTTGGGCCGAACACCCGACCCCTCAAATACTTGGCCGAATACCCTAACATACCGACCACCTGAGAATCGAACGGAGTACGTCGGTATGCTCGGCCAAAACTATGTGCCGGCTCCAAGATAATTTCAAAGAGCTTAATTAACGTAATGCATTGGATTAGCCCCCTAATTTCCCGGGGCCCAGTCCCTAATCACGGCCCAATAAGAAGTCCTATAAATAGAGTCCCAACGAGGTACGTAACCAACTTTTCAACTATCGCATTTAATACGCCGAGCACTTACTTGAGCGTTGGAGTGTCTTTGCAGGCACCCCCCCTCATTTCGGATTACTCAGAGAAGGACGAGAAGACCTAGACCTCGGACCCGACCCGCTACAACAAAGATAATTGGAGTGTGTATCCTAACACAGGAACAATTTATAATTTAATATTTGTCATTTTTACATTAATCGTTACATGTTATCAATTATATTCTTATGAATCATCTAAATTGTAATTAATTTATCTTGACAACTAATATGTATTTATGATGAAACAAAAATGAAAGAAACTATCATAGGAAACATAAAATCATTATGAAAAATAAGAAAATTTATTATATTTATTAATTTATGTAAAATAACTTTAAAGGATTATTATAAAAAAAAAAAAAACAAATGTAGTATTTTCTTAGAAAGTAACTTATATTTGTTGGAAAATAAGAGAAAAATAAAATATTAGAGAAAAATTTACAATACATGCAAACTTAAATTTTAGGTACTACTTTTTCTCACTTATATATTTACTAAACTTGCATATTTTATGTAGGACTTCTTTCTTCTCACATGTCATTTTGGCATGCTTTGATGTTTTACTGTATTCTCTTTTAAAAAAATTACACACGTCTTTTTTTTTTTTGTCAAAGTTTAGAATTGATTATATACATCCATGAATATATAAATTTTTCAATTTTAAATATTTTCTTTATATTTTAATTAATTAATTTATGTATTTTTGTATAATTTAGTTTTAACTTTCAAATATTTAGCTATTTTTTTATTTATATTTTAAAATAGTTTCTGCTTTCGTTTTAAATGTTTGATTATTTCATTCCTGATTAGTTAAATTAATAATTTATGGGTTCATCTTTTTTATTTTGATTCAATATTTCATCTTTCCTTACCTTCACTACTATTTGAATTTCTTATAAATTTTAAGTCAACTAATCTTCCATTTTATAGATGCTTTCTTTGAACAAAAATTATTTAAATTTTATATATTATTTTAACTTTTACGACTTGAATTATGGTTCAACAATTTATTTACCCTTTCTTTTATATTTTAATTATGAACAGTGTTATGAAAAACTAGATTAATTAGTCGAATCAATCCAATCCAAAATCGAGATATAATCGATCTGAGGTTAATTTTGGATTGAAAAAAGGATTGAATCAATATAACCTTTTGTGACTCACTCAGTCGATTGTTTCTTTATCAAACTTGTGTCAAATAGTCAATATAGCATTGGTCCAAATGAACCGAGGATTCATGAGTGGATTTTTAGGTTAAGAAATGTATGTAATTTTTTTTAAAATTAAAAAACTATTTAAACCTTTTTAAATTTAAAATTTTCTTATTTTACATGACTAAAAAGTTATTGAAACTTTTAAAATTCAAAATTGATGTTTTGACAAACCGACAAAAAAGAACGATGAAACTAATTAATACCACATATATTGTTTATAAAAGCAGGAGATAAATAAGGAACTTAATTCCAAATTTATTAAATTAATGAAAAATAACCAAGGAACAATCTCGTGTCTATGTACCTTTTTTCTCAATTAATTTTCAATTTATTATTAGTTTATTTTTTTAATTTATTATTTTATAAATTATTTAACTACCACTTAAATATAATATATTTATTGATAGAGTACGATTATTATTTTAATAAAATTATATCAAAAAGTAATATATTTATTATATTTCTTCGATTCTCTATTATATATAAAAAATACATACTTTTTTTTCTTTTTAAATATAAAAATATTTCAATTACTTTTTCCTCGATATTTATTTTGTTCTCTATTATAAATATAAAAAAATGATTCTACTCCTATTAGGAAAATTAGTTATCTATATTAAATTTTACTAATCTTACAATATTCTTATTAAATTTTCTTTGCTATAACAAAAGAATGTACAATTGAAAGGTCATACATTAAAAGAGAGATATTTTAGAGAGTGTCATTAAATGAGATAAAAAATAGTAAAAATTCTCTTTTATTTTAGAATAAAAATGTGTTTTTTTCTTCTTATGATGGAGAAAAGAGGAACTACTCTTTTATCCTTTAATATATGACTTTTTAATTACACTTTTTTTTTATATTTATAATAAGGAAAATTTCATAATAATATTAGCTTAATGTATATAACTAATTTCCTTAATATGTGTGAAAATCAAATATTTTTTTGTTGTTTATTGTAGAGAACAAAGGAAATAGTTTTCAGTTTATATGTAGAAACTTTAAACTGATCATTGTGGGATCGGATGAAAAAAATATATTATAAAGTTGTCTCTATGTATTTTTTTCATGTGTGTTAATCTTTTACGGGAAATGGTACCCAATGCCCTAATAGTATGTTTGAATGAGAGATTTAAATGGAATAATTCATTTGTTTAAAGAATTTCAAATATTTTGAGATGAAATACCTTGTTTAGATGAAGAATTTATAAAGAATTTTAGTATCCACCTAGGAGCCACTAAAATGTATCAAGACCTTAAGAAGATGTTTTGGTGGCCTAGGATGAAGAGAGAGATAGAAGAGTTTGTTTATGCTTGCTTAGTTTGTCAAAAGTCTAAGGTAGAACCCTAGACACCTAGGGAAAATTACAACCCTTAGACATATCTGTGTGGAAGTGGGATAGTATCTCCATGGACTTTGTGGTTGGATTACCTAGAATCGCAAGGAATCTAGACTCTATCTGGGTTATAGTGGATAGACTAACAAAGTCTGCCCATTTTATCCCTATCAACATTAGATACCCTTTGGAGAGGTTAGCCAAGTTGTACATAAGTGAGATTGTGAGGTTGCATGAAGTTCTTGCTAGTATAGTTTATGATAGAGACCTGAGGTTTACTTCTAGATTTTGGGAGAGCTTGCATAAGGCTTTAGGCACCAAGCTTAGGTTAAGTTTAGCATATCACCCTCAAACAAATGGTCAGACTAAGAGAACCATACAATCTTTAGAAGACTTGTTAAGGGCATGTGTCTTAAAACATGCAGGTAGTTGGGATAATTACCTACCTTTGATAGAATTTACCTACAATAATAGTCACCATTCCAGTATTGGGATGACACCCTATGTGGCACTCTACGGTAGAAGATGTAGAACAGCCTTATGTTGGGTAGAACCTAGGGAGAATTCCATGTTAGAACCTGAGGTAATTTAGCAAACAACTAAAAAGGTAAGACTAATCCAGGATAAAATGAGAGTATCCCAGAGAAGGCAAAAGAGTTACCATGATAAGAGAAGGAAAGACCTTGAGTTTAAAGAGGGAGACCATGTATTCTTTAAAGTAACTCCTTGGACTGGAGTCGGTAGAGCACTTAAATCTCGCAAGCTTACTCCACAATTCATTGGTCCCTACCAAATCCTTAAGAGGATTGGTGATGTAGCTTAACAAATTGTGTTACCTCCATCTCTTTCAAATCTTCATAGTGTCTTTCATGTTTCCCAACTTAAAAAATACATTCATGACCCATCTCATATTGTTGAATTCGACAACATTTAGTTGAAGGGTAACCTCAATTATGAAATTATACCTTTGAGGATTGAGGATAAAAGGGTGAAGGAACTAAGAGGTAAGGAAATTCCTTTAGTCAAGGTTGTTTGGGGAGGAAATGTTGAAGAAAGTGTTACGTGGGAATTAAAAATTCAGATGTAGGAAGCGTATCCGTTTCTATTTGCTTTAGGTAATTTCGAAGATGAAATTTCTAAAAGAATGGCTGAATTGTAACACCATATTTTTATAAAACATAATATAGGTATTTTATTAATAATTTTGATATTTTATTTTTATTAATAAGAACTGATTAATGTTTATTTTATTATTATTTACTATATTTGTGATAATTAAATATTTTGAATTTAGTAATTATTTTACATGAATATATATATATATATATATATATATATATATATATATATATATATTGTGAGGTTTTATAATTAAAGGTTATATTATTTAATTGTTTATAATAAGGGAAGGGAACTTATTTTTGATAATCATGGTTCATATTTTTACTAAAGGGTTAGAGGGAGGTTAAGTTTTAAAAAGACAAAAAGATAGAAAACGGATCAATTTTACGTTTTACATTTTTTTTCACAAACGCATTTACGCTTTAGAGCTCGGAGAACCAGGAGGAGGAGGAAACCACCCTGGAGTTAATCATTCATCCTTTTCTACTCAACAAGGTAAGGGGAAGTGATAAATCTCGCTCTGGGTGTGATAATGTATATTGGGTAGTGGGATTGGCCCCCAATCCTATGTTTGTTATATGCTCATATATGAAGGGTTTTCCCCAATTGTGTCTATTTCACTTGTTGTTCTTCTTGTATAATTAATTGTATAAATTGTTTGAATGAATGTAATTTCAGTTTTAGAATTGTCATTGTATGATTTGAGATCTCTATGGGTTCCTATGAGAAACCCTAAGAGAATACATTGGGAGTTATATGAGAAGATCATTTGAAGATGTAATTGTTTGAGTAAATTGTACTATTTTAATGTTTATTGTATTATTTAGAACACTTTTACCGATTGTGTGAAGAGATTGATGATTTGGATACAAAATGCGAAAAATCGCAGATTTGTAGAGTTCTGATCGCACAAACCACACTGAGCGCCATTTTTGGCACTAAGCGTAAATGTGATAGAAAGTTGGTAATGCTATCTGTGATCCTCAAGCTAAGCATGAGATTGAGGCTTAGCATGGCCCACACTGAGTGTGAGATTCCACGCTTAGTGTGGCTCAACCAGAAAGTTAAAATTACTTTTTGGAAGCCTTGCGCAGCTTAGCAAACCAGATCCTAGTAGTATGTCCTTCTAGTGAGAGTGCACAGAAGGTGTGACCTGACATGTACTTCTAGACTACTCTACGTGTGTTGCTAGCAGCAATGCATCATGTGATGTTTTATTGGCACCACATGCATGATAATATGTAGTTTGTGTCCATTACATGTTCATTTTAATGTTATATGTTAAATTGATTTTTATGTCTTGGATGAGTGGAATGTGATATTATTGTTAATCTATTTATGCTATGTATATATACATGTCTTGTTTGTGTTTGACTATCCAATGTGTATTCCAACACCGTGAGCCAGAGTGAGATGTTTCTCACTCCCTTTTCTTTTGTGTTGTTTTCCTTTGGTTGTTATACAGGTGATCATCAGCATGAGGCTAAGGATGTTGGTGATGAAGCTTAAGCTTTAGTGTTAGGTTTTGCTCTAATAGGACATGTGAATCGGGACGCAGATAGGATTAGATTAGGATGTTATTTCTATTAAATTATTTTAAAAACCTTAGCTTTATCTCTTTTGTAATGTCTTTTGATTATGTTATTTGTTTAAGTTATGGATGTGGTGCTCTCTATCTGAACATGTTTGGTATTTTAATAATGAAAGATTAAGTTACTCAAATTTTATTAATTATGTTTTTATGGTATGCAGGGTAGAGAGTGTCACAAAGAATATGAATTCAAGTGTAGGAAGAGAGAAGAATGTACAACCAATTTTATACTAGTTCAGCCACATCAACTTGTAACCTACATCTAGTTCCCAATCAACCTGATTGATATTTTTCACTAATCTTTAAAGTCAAAAGTTTTACAATCACAATATCACATGCAATAGACTACTACATTATTAAAGAACCTACTTCTTGAACCCCAAGAAGTATCTACTTGTAACACCCCACTAAAAGATTCTCTCCTTTTAAGAAACCTACTTAAGATAACTACAAAAATAGAGAATTAATGGAACGAATCACTTGATTCATAGAATAGACTAGAGAAGGTGAATCAACCATGAAACTTAGCCTTTCATTCTATGAAGATGATGATCAAGACAATTCTTGAAAACTTTCTTAAGGTTACCACAAAAGTCAAAGAACCTCTTCTTGTAGAGAGAAATGTGTTACAAAGAGTGTTTTTTGTAAAATGATATCACAGAGATTCAAGTTCTAAGAGTTCTCTGTCCAAGGTGTGGAAAATGATATATATAAGTTTTCTGACTGAAATAATCGATTATTTTCATGGATAATCGATTATTTTGTTCTTAGTAATTTTGGAAATCAACCAAGAACATTTTAATCAATTATTTTGAGCAATAATTGATTATTCTAGAGACCTATTTTTGAAATAATCAATTATTTTGATGAATAATGATTATCACAACAATTGTTCTTCATGTAACTGAAAAACAGAGCAAATAATCGATTATTACTTGAAATAATCAATTATCTTAAGTGAAAACTTAATATTTCGATTTTTCATACCATTTTTTTTTACAAATCAATCTTAACATTAATCTAAGTCATCAATCATCAACAAGATAGTGATAAAATGCTAAGTTACTTACTAAGCACAAAGCACACAAGTAACATGTGACACCCTTACTACCCCAACACATATACTGTTATAATGTAAATAAACTAAGGAAATAAATTTTTTAACATCGGTAAAAGGGTTCACATAAAACCTTTAGAAACATTCTTCAATATCCAAAATATTTTGAAAATGAAACTTGCAAAATAAAACTTAAGAGGTTACAAAATGTTTTCAAAATAATAAGTACAACTCCATATACAAATAAAATTCATGTCCTAGAAATCTTCTGCCCCGATGTCACAATATCAGAGCATACCCATAATTCAACTGTTGGCATTCTAGATACCACTCATAGCCGGATCTTCCTCACCTAAAACATCCACAAATTGTACGGTGAGAAAAGAAAACATCTATATGTAAATAATACAAGGAAAAACACAACATAATCTTATCATAACTCATCAATTAATGAAGTCTTTACAAGCATATCCATACATTTTAATTCTATCAATCATGCATCATATTCACATCACAATTTCACAATCACACCAATCTATCACAAATCTTGCAATTAATACTATGTCAATGGTCACGCCACCTCAGGGTCATGCCACTCTAGACATAAGTGATACGTATTAATTGCCTCACTCATCCCACACTATGCCAGGGGCACGTCATCCCTGTAGCATCACTTACCTAGGGTCGTCTCATCCCTGGTCATATGTGTGAGGAACCGCAATCACATCACAATCATAATCATCACAAATCTTACAATTAACATTATGCCAGGGCCACGCCACAACTGACATAAGTGATACAGGTTAATTGCCTCACTCATCCCATACTATGTCAGGGGCACGCCGTCCTTATAGCATCACTTACCCAAGGGTCGTCTTATCCCTAGTCATATGTGTGAGGAACCACAATCACATTCACAATCCACACAAATCTTACAATCAACCCTATGCCAAGGCCACACCACATCTGATATAAGTGATACGTATTAATTATCTCACTCATCCCACACTTTTCCAGGGCACACTATTCCTGTAGCATCACTTACGCAAGGGTCGTCTCATCCCTGGTCATATGTGTGAGGAACCACAATCACATCACATTCACATTCAATACAACATCCCATCTCATAACTCAAATTCCATATCACATACAAATAAGTCTACACAATACAATGATTCACATACCCTTGAAGCAATTCACCATGAATACACATCTATAACAATAATATTTATAAATTAATATAAAACTCAATTAATTCACCAATTTAATACAATATTAAATCAAATAGTAAAACTCCCAATTTTTCCAAAACCTAACTCACAGGCACTTTTCTACAATTTCGTTCTCTCTCCCAAATCATCATTTTCACAAATTAAATATATATTTCTTATCCTCAATACATGTAAAATCTATGGGATCATCAATTTCTCAAACAGAAATAATTATATATAAAATTACCTTCAAAAACCTAAGTCACAGACACTTTTCTACAATTGCGTTCTCTCTCCTAGATCATCATTTTTGCAAATTAAATATATATTTGTAATCCTCAATACATACAGAATCTAATGGGATCATCAATTTCTGAAACAAAAACAATTATAAAATTATCCATAATTCTAAGGAACTCTTTCTCTACCCAATTCCCTCATGTAACTCTACATACAAATAATCCATTTTTCCCCTGTACCTCGATAAGTGGAAACTAGAGCAGGATCTGGTTGGTCTCCTCCTCTAGGTTCCTCTTAGTCTTCAGAGAATGTAGAAGAAAAAGAAGTCAGAATTGAAAGAAGTTAGAACTGAAAGGTGTGCTTTTTGAGAGTGTCAAAACGTTCTATTTATAGGCATCAAGAGTGACCGGAACGGTTCGTTTCAAATCCGGAATGGCCCATTCTGGACTCTTCGTCATGTGTAAAATTTCACATCCAGAACGGCCCGTTTTGGGGTTGCATTTAACACATAACGGCCCGTTCTCCCTTTCCTTATGTTGAGCTTCAAAAACTAACAAGGAGAAAAATCCTTTCTCCTTCACAGATCCAATGATCAATTTGGAATTACAAAATAACTCTCTTTTAAGAGTAAATATACACTTTGATGATCTTAATGAACTCTTTTAGAATAATGCAAATGAATTTGGCCAAGATGTTTTTGTATATGACTTTTTCATAATAGAGTTCGTAACCTTCTCTTGAAAAATTATAGGTATTTGTAGATAATTAATTCTTAAGTTGTGTCTTTCCATGAAGAGTTGTAACTCTTTATAATTTTTCTAAAAAGATACTCTGGTAATCGATTACAACGATTTTTAAGTTCAAAATGTTTGAAACATTGTATCTTTTAAATTGAAATTTTGAAGTTTTCCTCTTCTGGTAATCAATTACAAGGTCTGGTAATCGATTACCAGAACACATTTTGTATTCAAAATTTAAACTTTAGAGTTTGCTTGCTCTGGTAACCGATTACATAAGCTAGTAATCGATTACCAGACAAATATTCTTATATTTGTTACACAAACTTTTGATTATAGGAAACTTCTAATTTTCAGTCAAAAATATTTTTGTAAAATATTTTTGAACACTCTTTTTACCTTCTTTTTCAAAAACTTATTCTTATATTCAAAAGGATTAAGTTTAGGTTTTCTTGAAATCCTTATTTTAATGGCCAAGTGAAATTTGCAATTTCTAAAAGTTCATTCTACATATCAAGCTAAGTAGTCAAGACTTATGTACTTATTTCTTGAGATTTTGCTTCTTGATCAACTTGCTTTAACTTAACCTTTTATTTTCTTCAATACTTTGGCATCATAAAAAACTTATGCATATGTTCTTCCACATTCTTCCCCTTTTTGATGATGACAATTCACTGTAAAGGGAAAGAAAAGAAAATAATATATTTCGATCACTCCCCTTAGTATCCCCCTTAGTAAAAGGATCTGTATTTAAATATAATATATAAAAATGGTTGTTTCTTTTCCCTTGTTTCTTCTTTTCCCTTTTTCTCCCCTTTTGGCAACATCAAAAAGAATAATGCAATATAAATATCAAAAGAGAGAGAACTAACAAAAGTAGAAAATATAGAGTCAAGAGTTAATGTGAGAGGAGTCTAGAATTCCCAATTCTTGTCTAATTGAAAAGAAGTTTTATTTTGTTAAAGGATTTGTAAAGATGTCGGCTAATTGATTCTTTGATTCAACAAATTCTATAACACAATCCCTTTTTTTTAGCATGATCCCTAAGAAAATGATGTCTAATCTCAATATGTTTGGTTCTAGAATGTAGTACTGGATTCATAGAGAGATTGATAGCACTAGTATTATCACACTTATTTGGAATATGATCTAATGAAAGACCAAAATTAGATAGTTGTTGTTTCATCCAAAGAATTTGAGCACAACAGCTTCCAGCAGCAATATATTTTGCTTCAGTAGTAGATAGGGCAACACTATTTTGCTTTTTACTATGCCAAGATACTAAAATAGATCCAATAAAGTGACATGTTCCACTAGTACTTTTTCTATCAATTTTACACCAGCGAAATCAGAATCAGAGTACCCTACTAGATTGAAAGGATGTTTTTAGGATACCATAGTCCTAGATTTGTGGTTCCTAACAGATATCTCATAATTATTTTAACTGCACTTAAATGAGATTCATTTGGATTAGATTGATATCTTGCACATAGACATACACTGAACATAATATCAGGCCTACTTGTAGTTAAATATAAAAGAGATCCAATCATACCTCTATATTTCTTTATGTCTATGGATTTTCCATCTTCATCTTTGTCTAGGTAGCAAGCAGTGCTCATTGGTGTTGCCATTGGTTTGGCATTCTCCATTCCAAATCTTTTGAGCAAATCCTTACAATATTTGCGTTGATTTATAAAAATTCCAATTTTGGTTTGCCTTACTTGTAGTCCAAGGAAAAAATTTAATTCTCCCATCATGGACATTTCAAATTCACTTTGCATATCATTTGAAAATTCCTTACACAAGTAGTCATTAGTAGCTCCAAAATAATATTATCAACATAGATTTGTACTAAAAGAATGTCATTCATTTTTCTTTTGATAAATAGTGTTGTATCAACCTTTCCCCTTGTAAATTCTTTTTCCAAAAGAAATTTACTTAGTCTTTCATACCATGCCCTAGGAGCTTATTTTAATCCATATAGAGCCTTTTCAACTTAAAGACATGGTTTGGAAATTCTGAGTTTTCAAATCCTGGGGGTTGTTCAACATAAACTTCTTCTTGAATAAAACCATTTAGAAATGCACTTTTGACATCCATTTGGTATAGTTTGAATTCCATTATTGATGCATAGGCAAGTAACATTCTAATAGCTTCTAGTCTTGCTACAGGTGCATATGTTTCTTCATAATCTATGTCTTCTTCTTGATTATATCCTTTAGCAACTAGTCTAGCTTTATTTCTTATGACTATACCATGTTCATCAAGTTTGTTTCTATAAATCCATTTTGTTCCTATAATTGTATGATTAATAGGTCTATTAACCAATTCCCATACTTGATTTCTCTCAAATTGATTTAATTTTTCTTGTATAGCATTAATCCAATGTTCATCATTTAAAGCTTCATCAATGTTTTTAACTTCTATCTCAAAAATGAAAGACATATTATTGCATGCTTCTTTTAGAGAGTGTCTAGTAGTTACCCCTTTTGATATATCTCCAATGATATTTTCAAGAGGATGATTTCTTGAGATTTTTCACTCTCTTTGAGGATTCATGTTTGTTTGATCTTCTTGGATTATTGTATCCTCATTTTCTTCATCTTTCTTGTCCTTTTGAGTTTTCTCATTAATATGAGTATCTTCAAAGTTTTCTACAATTTCATCAATAATATCTTTTCTTGGACAAACAAGGTTAGTTTCATCAAATACAACATGTATTGATTCCTAAATAGTCATGGTTCTTTTGTTGTATATTCTATATGATTTGCTATTTAGAGAGTATCCAAGAAATATCCCCTCATCAAATTTAGCATCAAATTTTCCTAAGTTATCTTTTCCATTGTTAAGTACAAAGCATTTGCATTCAAAAATATGAAGATGTGAAATGTTAGGTTTTCTTCCATTGAATAACTCGTAAGAAGTTTTCTTAAGAATAGGTTTAATCAAAGCTCTTTTCATAGTATAGCATGCAGTGTTAACAGCTTCTGCCCAAAAGTATTTAGGGAGTTTTGAATCATTTAACATTGTTCTTGCTAATTCTTCTAATGATCTATTCTTTCTTTCTACTACTCCATTTTGTTGAGGAGTTATAGGAGTAGAAAAGTTATGTTCAATTCCATTTTCTTCACAAAATAAATCAAAATCTTTATTTTCAAACTTTTTTCCGTGATCACTTCTAATGTAGACAATCTTAAGATTTTTCTTGTTTTGAATTAGCTTAGCAAATTTTCTAAAGACACCAAATGTATCACTTTTATGAGCAAGAAATAAAGTCCAAGTATATCTAGAGAAATCATCCACTAAGACAATACCATAGTAACTTCCACCAAAGCTCATAGTTCTAGAATGTCCAAACAAGTCCATACGTAAAAGTTATAAGGGTCTAGAGGTTGTGACTATATTCTTTGGTTTAAAAGATACTTCTACTTGTTTTCCCTTTTGGCATGCATCACGTAGTTTATTTTTCTCAAATTTAATTTATGGTAATCCTATTACTAAATCTTTTGAGATTAATTTATTTAAGTGTTCCATGTTTATGTGAGCTATTCTTTTATGCCATAGCCATGATTCATCATCTTTACTCATGAGGCATTGAGAATGATTACAATTATTTTCTATTTTTATTTTATACACATTGTTAACTCTAAATCCAACTATCTTAACATTTTTATCATTTTTGTGTTCAATTAGACATTTTTGTGAGTCAAATGATACAGAAAAACCTTTATCACAAAGTTGGCTAACACTTAATAAACTATGTTTAAGACCTTCCACAAGTAAGACATTTTCTATGGAGGTTGAGAAATTTATACCAATTCTTCCAAAGCCAAGTATTTTTCCTCGGTTGTTGTCTCCATAGGTTACATGTCCACTTCTCTTAGGAGTGAGGTCAATGAATTTTGAAGCATCTCTTGTCATGTGCTTGGAACATCCACTATCAATGTACCAAGTTTGATTTTTGGAATCCTTCAAGACAAAGAAAGGGTTGATTTAGGTACCCAAGTTTTCTTTGGGTCCTTAATGTTATTATTAACAGAAGAACCTTTAGGAATCCAAACAATATTTTTGAGATTGCTAAAATTCTTTCTAATATAGCATGTTGATGAATTATGACCTTTCTTACCACAATAAAAACATGTTGTGAATGGAAAACTAGTAGCTTGTGTGGGAATAAAGAAATTTTTGTATTTCTTTTGTTGTTTTTGAGAATTATATCCTAATCCTTCCTTATCAAATATACATTTTCGTTTTCCTAATATTATATCTAAATTATTTCTTCCACTAGTAAATTTTGCAAGAGTGTTTCTTAGATTACTAATTTCCTCTTTAAATCTATTGCATGTTGAACATGGATGATTTATTTTATTTGTTTCTAACTTATTTTTAATTTCTTTATTTTCATCTTTAGAATTTATTATCTTAATTTCGGTTTTAAGATCATCTAATTCATTATTTAATTTTGAAATCTCTTTTTCCAAGTTTGAAATTGTTTTCTCATATGATGATACTAATTTTGCAAGTTGAAAGGATTCTTTATGTAAATCATTGAATGCATCTTGTAGTTCATCAAATGAAATTGAGATATCTTTGTTATAAGATGTTACCTCTTCTTCGCTTTCGTAATCTTTGGCCATGAGTCCCAAATTTACAACTTCATTTTCAGAGTCACTTATAGAATTCATGTCATTTTCTTCCCAAGTGATATAAGTTTTCTTCCCTTTCTTTTCTTTGAAGCTTTTCTTGTTGCATTTTTCCATTTTTCTTTTAAGGATCGGACATTCTAATCTCAAATGTCCCGGTTGATTACACTCATAGCATTTTGGGGTTGAAGAAGATTCTTCTCCTTTCTTCTTTATGTTGAAGTTAAATTTTCTTCTATTTCCTTTATTCCTTAGGAATTTGTTGAATCTTTTTACAAAGAGACTGAAATCTTCATCATCATCATCATCTTCCTCAATGTTGTCATCTTTTTCATTTTTTTCATAAGAGGATGAAAATGCTTTAAGTGCTATACTTTTCTTCTTTTTGTCACTATCTTTATTTTGACTTAGTCTCATCAATTTCAATTCATGCTCTTGAAGTTTTCCAAATAGAGAAGCAAGAGATATGGTTGTTAGATCTTTTGATTCAGCAATTGCAGTCACTTTCGGTTGCCATTCCCTACTAAAACATCTCAAAACGTTGTTAATAAGATCTTCGTTAGGAAACACTTTTCCTAGATATGCAAGATGATTAATTATATGTGTAAATCTCTTTTGCATGTCTTGTATGCTTTCATTTTGATTCATTCTAAATAATTCATATTCATGAGTGAGAGTGTTTATCCTAGATCTTTTAACATCATTAGTGCCTTCATGTGTTACTTCAAGTGTGTCCCACATTTCTTTAGCATTTTTACAATTTGAAATTCTAAAATATTCATCAATTCCTAAAGTAGAAATGATTATACTTTTGGCTTTAAAGTTGTATTGAACCTTTCTTCTATCACCTTCACTCCATTGATCTTTGGGTAAAATCCTAGTTTCTTCTCCTACCTTAGTTGAAGGGATATATGGACCATTTTCAACTGCATCCCATATATTTAAGTCAATTGATTCAATAAAAATTTTCAAACGGGATTTCCAATAGTGATATCCTTCACCATTAAATATAGGAGGTCTACTAATAGAATTTCCTTCAAGAAAGAAAGTTTGATGAGGCCATTGTAAATCTCGAAGCTTTTCAGCCTTATACAAGAAACCTGCTCTTGATACCACTTGTTAGTCAAGTAGCCTCATATAACTTAAGAGGGGGGTGAATTAAGTTTTCCAAATTTTCCTCTTATAAAACTTTTCCGAATTACTTTCATACAAATTCAATTCCTTAGATAAATTTATATGTAAAGAATGAATGATGCAAAACTACTCAAACACGTTAAATAACAAGTAATTAAAAGTGTAGGGAAAGAAGAATTGCAAACTCGTTTTATACTAGTTCGGCCAATCTTGCCTACATCCAGTCCTCAAGTCTCTAACTTGAGATTTCCACTATTCTTGTAACTCTTTACAAGACTTGAATCGTCCAACACCTCCGAACTCCCTTTCCTTGTGTTGAGATTCAAAATCCAACAAGGAGAAAATCCCTTTCTTCTTCACATATCCAATGATCAATTTGAAATTACAGAATAACTCTCTTTTAAGAGTAGATACACACTTTGATAATCTTAATGAACTCTTTTAGAATAATGCAAATGAATTTGGCCAAGATGTTTTTGCATCTGACTTTTTCATAATAGAGTTCGTAACCTTCTTTTGAAAAATTATAGGTATTTATAGACAATTAATTCTTAAGTTGTGTCTTTCCATGAAGAGTTGTAACTCTTTATAATTTTTCAGAAAAGATACTCTAGTAATCGATTACAAGACTTGGTAATCGATTACAACGATTTTTAAGTTCAAAATGTTTGAAACGTTGTATCTTTTAAATTGAAATTTTGAAGTTTTCCTCTTTTGGTAATCGATTACAAGGTCTGGTAATCGATTAACAGAACACATTTTGTATTCAAAATTTAAACTTTGGAGTTTCCTTGATCTGGTAATCGATTACATAAGCCGGTAAAATCTTTTTGAACACAAATTTTTGATTATAGGAAACTTCTAATTTTCAGTCAAAAATATTTTTGTAAAATCTTTTTGAACACTCTTTTTACCTTCTTTTTCAAAAACTTATTCTTATATTTAAAAAGATTAAGTTTAAGTTTTCTTGAAATCCTTATTTTAATGGCCAAGTGAAATTTGCAATTTCTAAAAGTTCATTTTACATATCAAGCTAAGTAGTCAAGACTTATCTAGTTATTTTTTGAGATTTTACTTGTTGATCAACTTGCTTTAACTTTACCTTTTATTTTCTTTAATATTTTGGCATCATCAAAACTTTATGCATATGTTCTTCCGCATATTTCTAATAATAAAAAAATTTATTTATGCAGAAAAAAGAAATCTTGTGTTACTGTAGGAAAAAGTAGAATAATTATTGTTTGAAGTTGGATATGTAATATTTAAAAAAAAATTAATTATGTTTTGTTTGTCTGATACATTTAAATATAATAATTATAAAAATCATTAATGAATTTTAAATGTTAATTTTGATTATAAAAACTATAAAGTTCTTATTGAATAACAAATTTATGTTATTTAGTATATTTGGTTTAAGTTGTAAAAAAAAAAAATATATATATATATATATATATGTGTGTATGTTTCGTTTAATTAATATATTTTATATAAATTGAAAACTTTAATTTTGCTTTTTTCCTACTTTTTTTTAAATAAAAAAATTATTAATATAATATACATCATGTTATAGAATAAAATAAAAAATAGTTTTATTTTTTCAATTTAATGATTATATTTTATAATAAATATTTTTCATTAAAATAAATCAAATCAACTTCAGAGAATTTGAAAATAAAATTGAAATATTTCATTAAAGTGTTTAATATATTTATTAAATAAAATAATTACAATAAAATATATTTTAAATTAATAAAAAAAATTATATATATTAAACATTATGATTATTGTACTACTTTTTTAGATTTGTACTTAACCCATATATGAAAATTCATTTATATTTATGATGTTAAATAATGTATATTATAAAAAAAATATAATAAAAATCATTTAGAGTTTTTTTTAACGTAAAACATTATTATCATAATTATTAAAGTCTATAAATGATTAGCGTTTAAAATATTTTATTTAATATACTTATTATGAATTTAAAAGTTATTTTTAGTTTAAAAAAGCTTAAAATATTAATTTAATAAATTAGGCGGTGTATTGGATTAAGATTTTAAGGGATTTTTTTAGTTGAAAAAAGTCTTGTGGATTTTAAAAGATTTTGCAGGATTTTCATGACATTTAGGATTCCACAAGACTTTCAATTAGGATTTTAATGGAGTCTACAAGACTTTTAAGTTAGGATTTAAATGGATTATGCGCGACTTTGTGAACTTTGCAAAATTTCGTGGGTTTTTTACATACGATAAGAGTTTAAGATTTTTTTTCATAGATTCAAATTTAAAAAGAGTCAAAGATAAAAATAATAATAAAAAAAAAAACAATGTCTGGATAAATAATTATAATAATTCTATGTAATATCATGACATTCTAAATAGCATTCACCTACATATTCATAATAATTGCTATTGAGTTTCAATAATAGGCTCAAAATTATTATTTTCATTAATCGATAACGTTGAAGATGAAAATTCATCCACCACTCCAATTAGAAATTCATCAAAATGACATTCTTTATAAAGAAAGTTATGTAGTACAGTACATGCTAAAAATTATTCTAAATAATATTTCTAATTTTTTATAATTTGTGATTTAAAATATTTTATTTATAAATAATTAAACAAATAGTGGGACAACTACCCTACTCTTTTATAACTAAATATGTCTCATCATTTTATACTGTGACACCCTTACTACTCCAACACATATATTGTAACTTTATAAATAAATGTTTTAAATTTCGGTAAAAGGGTTCACATGAGAAACTTCAAAAATCGTTCTTCAATAACCACAATAATAAAGATTTAGAAAATGAAACACAAGAGTTTACAAATTGTTTTCAAAATGATATTTACAATTCCAAATCCATATAAAAATTCTGTCCTAAAATTCCTCTGCCCCGATGTCACAATATCAGAGCATACCCCTAATTTAACTTTTTGCATTCTAGATGCCACTCGCAGCCGGATCTTCTTCACCTAAAACATCCACAAAATTGTACGGTGAGAAAAGAAAACATCTATATGTAAAGTACATACAAACACACAACATGTCATCTCATTATAACTCGATACTTAACAAAATATTCATAAACATTTCAATGTATCATAACTTTATCAATCGCGCATCATCATCACGTCACAATTCGCAATCACAACAATCATCACAAATCTTGCAATCAACCCTATGCCAAGGTCATGCCTATAGCATCTCTTGTCCAAGGTCGTGTCACCCCCGACATAAGTATTAATTGTCTCACACATCCCACCCTATGCTAAGGTCACGCCTGTAGCATCTCTTTGCCCAAGGCCGTGCCACCCCGACATAAGCATGAGAAATCACACATCTTACACTATGCCAAGATCACGCCTGTAGCATCTCTTTGCCCAAGGTCGTGCCACCCCTAGTCATAATGTGAGGAATCACAATCACATCACAATCATAATCACACCAATCCATCACAATCCACATAAATCTTACAATTAACACTATGTCAAGACCACGCCACAACTGACACAAGTGATACGGGTTAATTGCCTCACTCATCCCACACCATGCCAGGGGTACCCTCGTCCTTGTAGCATCACTTACCCAAGGTTCGTATCATCCCTGGTCATTAGTGCGAGGAACCACAATCACATTACAATCCACACAATCTCTTACAATTAAATCTATGCCAGGGCTGCCATATTTGACATAAGTGATGCGTGTTAATTGTCTCACTCATCTCACACCATGTCAGGGTTCGTCTCATCCCTGGTCATTAGTGTGAGGTACCATAGTCACAATCATAATCATATCCACACAACATCTCATCTCATATCACAATTCTAGACTACATACTGATAAGTTCACACAATGCAACGATTCACATACCCATCAAGCAATTCACCATGAATACTCATTATAACAATAATATAACAATAATATAAAACTCAATTAATTTCCCAGTTTAATAAAAAATTAAATCAATAGAATTACCAATTTAATAATAATCAATGAAATTATCAACATAAACAGTAAAACCCCTAATTATTCCAAAACCTAGCTCACCAGCACTTTTCTACAATTTCGTTCTCTCTCCTAGATCATTATTCTTACAAATTAGCATATTCATAAACCTCAATATATAATTCTTAATTGAACCAATAATTCTCCAAATAGAAATAATTATAAAATTACTCATAATCCTAAAGGATTCTTCCTCTACCCAATTCCCTCTTGTAACTCTACATATAAATAATCCTCTTTTCCCCCGTACCTGGATAAACAACAGTTGAACAAAAATAGGGATCTCTTGGTCTCCTCCTCTAAGTGTCCCTTGGTCTTCAGAGAGAAGAAGAAGGAAAGAAGAGAGAACAGAAGAGAATAGGAAGAGAGAATGAGAAATGTGAGAAAATGAGAGGTGATGTCTCCTATTTATAGGAATCTACCTCACCTAACCCGGAACGGCCCGTTCCAAAAGTGGAATGCCCGTTCTGGGCCTGAAAATTCTACGCATGTTTTTGCACTGGAACGGCCCGTTCCAAAACCAGAACGGCCCGTTCCGGGACTCATCCAGAATGACCCGTTCTCTTTCCAGAACGACCCGTTCTCCCTCCAGAATGGCCCGTTCTCAACTACGTTTTTTAGGCAATTTCTTTATTCCAGAACGGCCCGTTTCACTTTTGAAAGGCCCGTTCCGGGCAACGAATTGGGCCCACGGCCCAGTGAAAATTAGGCTGTTACATATACTGGTGTTTGAGTGAAAGTTTGTCTTTCATACACTTTTATTCATTTAAAATATCTTAGAAATTTACAAAGATCAACTAGGAGAAAAAAAAAATCTAAAATTTGTTACAAGTACAAAATAAGTTTTTTAATTTTTTAATTGCTTTCAATTATTCATTCGTAAAGAAATATTTTTATTATTGAATTCTAAGATACTGTAATATCTTATGTTAATTTTCTTTTTTAAAATATAAAAAATCTTAATTTCACGATATAAAAATTAAAAAAATAAAATTCATAGTAAAAAAAAAGAAATAAAATAATTATTGAGTTATAAAAGGGGAAGGATAACTCATAACAGTAACAAATTCAAGAGAGGGAGAGATTGTAGTTTTTGTGATAAGAGAATTCTTCCCCTAACTAAGATCCATTCTTATCTCATTCTATTCACAGAAACTTTAACTCAAATTCATCTTATATATATATATATATATATATATATATATATATATATATATATATTATAATAAATCTAAATTGATTACAAGGTCTTGAAGATTTATAGTTGATTATAGAGATCATGATATCAATTTTAGCTTTCACCTTTCCTTTTTCTTGATGCGTGCTATAAAATAATTACTACTTAAAAGTTAAAATTTTAAGTGTTTTCTGTATTATATAACTAAGGAAAAATCTCAACTAAATAGAGCAAAATAAAGCAAGTCAGTTAAAGAGAACGAAGAGAAAAATAAAGCAAGTCAATGAAACTATCATTTGAAGTTTCACCAAATAAGGGAATGGAATGGGAACAATATTACAGTATTATATATGATCAATAGTGCAATATTATTAGCAAGAGAAAAAAATGGAAAAGACATGAACAAAGAAAAAAAAATTGAAAAACTCATTCAAAAATTCGTAAAACACTTGAAAAGTCACTTCAAACAATCCTTCAAAATCTGATGGGTTTAGCTATCATTGTTTTATGAATTTAGTATTTACCGGTATCACTAAAAAGTCCTTCAAAATCTCTCTAAAACAACAATCCTTTAAAATCCTTATATTTTTTAATACTAATAGATTATTTTTAAGTTGTAAAAAGTCTCAAATGAATATCAATGAATTTTATTGGACTTTTTAAAAAATCTTGAAAATCCATATTGAATACCAATGGATTATTTTTAACTGACATAAAATCCTGATCGAATACCAATGAACTTTTTTACTCAAAAAAAGTCTTTTAAAATCCTATGAAATCCTAAACCAATACACCCCCATAAATGCATTAAATTGGTCTCATTATCACTCATTTCAAATAATATATAATTTATTAAATTTTAAAAAATATATTTTTTGACATTTAAATGAGTTTTATATATACATCAATGAATATAATTATTAAATTATATAATTTGGTAAATCAAATAAAATTATTTTAAAATTACAATTTGCTAATAATTATTAGATTAGTCTTATTCTCAGTCATTTCAAATAATATATAATTTATGAAATTTATAAATATTTTTTAAGATTTAAATGAATTTTGATATATACATCATATATTATGTAATATTTTTTAGTTTTAATGAATATATATTGTAATTTATAATAATAAATTATTATTATGATATAATAACACATTAATATTATTTTTTATTTATTGTGATATATTATTTTTATGTTATCAAAATAAATTTAAAATTCATACTAAATATATTGATTAAAAGAAATATATTAATTTGTTAAGAAAAATAAAAATGAACTTCAATTTTTGTTTGTTTCATGATAAAATAAGAAAATGATAAATCAATTTTATGTAGCAAATTCAAGAGTAGATTAAAAATTTAATTACTAATAAAGAAAATGAAGATTCAAATGTGCTTTAATATTATTTACAAAAAAATTCAATAATTTGTAATAACAAATTAGTATATATTTATTTTTTAATATTATTCTTGAATTATTTTTAATATTATTATATTTTATACCAATTATTATTGATTTTTATTTATATAATCAATTAAATATCATTTCACCAAATTTACTAAAATAAGCTGTAAATTGCACAAATATCGTTATAGTATATCAAAGGAGATTTGTTTGTCTCTCCAAATTCATTGAGACCTGACAAAAAGGGGTATGGGTAGGTATAATATTTTACATTCAAGTATACTTGGTATTTGTTGCATGGAATATATATATATATATATATATATATATATATATATATATATATATATATATATATATATATATATATGAAGGATTCGTTTACTTCAAGAGTAAATCTATTTAAACTTATTACGTTTAATAATTTATGTTTTACATCAAATGTTGAATTTAACGTTCTTAATGCATAAATCAAGTATGCAAATTTGAAAATCATTTCACTAATTCAAACTGATAGATAATCATAAAATCATTTTATATATTGATTTGAATTAATGTAATAAAGTATCAAATGGTTTTTAAATTTTTTGAATCATTAAAATTCAATATAAAACATGAGTTGTTGAACATAATATGTTGGATCGAGCGCTTACCACTAGGCCAAAAGCTATAGCTTATAGTCAGGGCGCAACTCTTTTTACTTAAGAGCACAGCAGCCCAAGCGCCATGATTCGACAGTGACTTGGCCCACCTAGCCTCCGCCACGAAACAATTGATGCAACCCGCAACAATCTCCCCCTCAGCAATTGCCCCGCTGGGTATCGAACTCATGACCTTGGCTCTGATATCAATTGTTAGTCCCTTAGCCTCAATTAACTTAAGAGGGGGGGTGAATTAAGTTTACTAAATTTCCTCTTA
Source organism: Cajanus cajan (assembly GCF_000230855.2). Classification (NCBI taxonomy): domain Eukaryota; kingdom Viridiplantae; phylum Streptophyta; class Magnoliopsida; order Fabales; family Fabaceae; genus Cajanus; species Cajanus cajan. The sequence goes on along the minus strand of NC_138524.1, from coordinate 51,617,630 downwards.
TAAAAACTTTTCCAATTACTTCTTAATCAATTTATTTCCTTAGACAAATTTGTATGTAAAGAATGAATGATGATGCAAACAACACAATTATAATTAATAACAAGAAATTAAAAGTGTAGGGAAAGAAGAATTGCAAACTTGATTTTATACTGGTTCGGCCAATCCTACCTACATCCAGTCTTCAAGTCTCCCACTTGAGATTTCCACTACTCTTGTAAACCTTACAAGAAAATGAATCCTCCAACACCTCGGAACTCCCTTTCCTTGTGTTGAGATTCAAACACCAACAAGGAGAAAAAAACCCTTTCTCCTTTACAAATCCAATGATCTATTAAGTATTACAGAATGACTCTCTTGAAGAGTGGATATTACACTTTCATGATCTTTGATGAACTCTTTAGAGATTTTGCAAATGATTTTGGCCAAGTGATTTGTAAAGATTATTTTCACAATAGAGTTCATCCCTTTTCTCTGAAAAATTATAGGTATTTATAGACAACTATTTCTTGAGTTATGTCTTTTCATGAAGAGTTGTAACTCTCTATAATATTTCAGAAAATAGGCTCTGGTAATCGATTACAAGACGTGGTAATCGATTACAACGGTTTAAGTTCAAAATGTTTGAAACGTTGTATAATTCAAATTCGAATTTTGAAAATTTCTCTTCTGGTAATCGATTACAGTCCGTGGTAATCGATTACCAGAGAGCATTTTAACATTTTGAAAGGTTTTCTTTCTCTGGTAATCAGAAACATGTCACTTGTTTTGGCTTATGAAAACTTAAGATATAAAGAGCTTCTATTTTCCAGTTAAAAATATTTTTGTTTAATCTTTTGAATACTCTTTTTGCTTTCTTTTCAAACAACTTATTCTTATATTCAAAAGTATTAAGTTTAAGTTTTCTTGAAATTCTTATTTTAATGGCCAAGTCAAATTTGCAAATTCTAAAATTTCATTTTACATACTAAGCTAAGCAGTCAAGACTTATTTAGTTATTACTTGAGATCTTGCTTCTTGATTAACTTGCTTTAACTTGACCTTTATTTTCTTCAATGTTTTGGCATCATCAAAACTTTGAGCATATTTTCTTCCACATTCTCCCCCTTTTTGATGATGACAATTCACTGTAAAGGGAAAGAAAATAAAACAACATATTTCGATCACTCCCCCTTAGTAAAGCATTGATTGAAGTTCCTTTTATTTTATAAAAGAAGTTGTACTTATGTTTTGAAAAAGATTGTAGAGATCAATGTTTATATTTTTAAAACATAAGTGTCAAATTGGGCATCAAGAATATTTTTGTCAAAATATTTTAGACAAACTTAGCCCACAGTAATGTTAGAAAGAAAATAAACATTTTCTTTTCCTTTGCAGTCTTATCTCTCCCCCTTTGGCAACATCAAAAAGTCAAGTAGAGTGTGACACCCTCTACCCCAACATTAATACACAATAAATGTAAACAATAATTTATTTTTCTTTTTGAGTAAATAAAATCTTTCATAGTTTAATAACATCTTTCATGTATAAAACAATTGTTTCAATATCATAAGGTAGAAGATTCACATTCGTAACTCATAAATCATAGAAAATCATCTTGTAAGTATCAAAATTCAAGAGATCATATAAAAGGAAAATATAGATTAATTCCAGCAAAGGTGGCAGTGCCTCCTAGTTAGGAATTAATTTATAACTTTAAAATCATATAATAGTATAACAAAGATGTACATTTTGGTCTTTTCTCAAGAACGTTCAAAATTACATAAGAAGAGAAAATTAAAGCTTTAAAAACAATAACATCCCAAAAAAAACAAGCCTAGCTATGCCCGATGTCACATCCTATCAGAGCATGCCCCACTGAAGCCTTAAGCCTCATCACCAACATCCCTATGATGCTGATCATCTGCAACACAATTTAAAACATATACAAAAACAACAAGGGAGTGAGAAACAACTCACTCAGTTTCAGGTGCAGAAATAAAAGTTAGATAGCACACACACACACAACAAATATAAGTCACATGTAAAACATACACATACATCATCAATATCACATATATACTCATTTATCATGCTATAATGTCATGGACTCGACTCATAAATGCATGCATGTGGCGCCATACGGAAGATTCACAATTCATCATTGGTGACCCTAAGGTACACCTGGTTACATCATTGGTGACCCTAAGGTACACCTGGTTACATCACTGTGACCCTAAGATACACCTTGTTAGCATGTTACATCGTGGGTGACCATAAGGTACACCTTATTAGCATATTACATCGTGGGTGACCATACGGTACACCTCATTAGCATATTACATCGTGGGTGACCATAAGGTACACCTTATTACATCGTGGGTGACCATACGGTACACCTTATTAGCATATTACATCGTGGGTGACCATACGGTACACCTTATTAGCATGTTACATCGTGGGTATGCGGCCTCAGCGGCACACCTGGAGTAATATATGCATATGATGCATGTCATACATTCATAATCTCATGGACTCAACATTTAACTTATTACAGAATTTCATTTAATACATCATGTCATTATTCTTCATATTCTCATAATCATAACTTGTCTCAATAGTCCATTCTTAGGTCTCATGTCTTTTGTCCATATTTCACAAGGTCATGTCATCAATACTCCTCATAAGGTCCGCACAAGTATTCACAGAGAGCATTCTTGTTAATATTAAAACTTATTTATTTATATCATTAACTTCATATTCATTTATTACTTTCCACAAAGAACAAAGTAGAATAAATAGAAAATCGGACAGAACAACGGCACCTTCAACAAAAACAAAGTAGAGTAAATAGAAAATCAAACATAACAACGGCACCTTCAACAAAGAACAAAATAGAATAAATAGAAAATCAAACAGAACAACGACACCTTCAACAAAGAACAAAGTAGAGTAAATAGAAAATCAAACAGAACAACGGCAAGGGATTGGGGGCCAATCCGACAAACAACTATCCAACAATTATCCCCACACCCCTGAGCGAGGTTCTCACTCCCCCCTTACCTGGATAAGGGGAGTTGAAACTTGGGCAGGGCTTCCTCCTCTAGATTCCCTCTTTTTCTTTCCCTCTCTCTCTCTTTCTTTCTTTCTTTCTTTCTCTCTCTCTCTCTCTCTCTCTCTCTCACTTCTCTTTCTCTCTCTAGGATTTCACTTTCTTACTCTATATAAAATTTTCAGCCCCCCTCCCCTATTTATAGGCAATCTGACGCACCCGGAACGGCCCGTACTGATTTCGGAACGGCCCGTTCCGGATCCTTCAAACATGGGCAAATTTTTCAACTGGAACGGCCCGTTCCAAAATCGGAACGGCCCGTTCCCAAAAAGCAGAACGGCTCGTTCTGAAACCAGAACGGCCCGTTCTCAGTCTCAGCAGAACGGCCTGTTCTCCCTCCGGAACGGCCCGTTCTCCATACCAGAACGGCCCGTTCCAAGGCCGTTCTGCAACAACAAAACAACACATTTTTAATGCTTGGAACGGCCCGTTCCATTTTTGGAACAGCCCATTCCAAGTTACCAAATTACCCCTATTACTTTAATAAATTTACGAAAATACCTTTAATAATATAATAATAATAATAAAATAATAAAATAAAAGTTGGGTGTTACATAGAGGATTAAGATAAGTGTTGTATTTTTCCTTTTGTGATCCTTATCCTTACTCTCCCCCTTTGGCAACATCAAAAAGAATATAATAACAAAATAATCCAAAGGTAAAGAGCAAGCCAAAAAATTTTCCATTCCAAATTTTGTGTAAATTCATACTATTTTTGCTTTGATAAATTCATGTTGTATCAACCTTTCCTCTTGTAAATTATTTTTCCAAAAGAAATTTACTAAGTCTTTCATACCATGCCCTAGGAGCTTGTTTTAATCCATATACAACCTTTTTCAACTTAATGACATGGTTTGGAAATTATGAGTTTTCAAATTTAGATGGTTTTTCAACATATACTTCTTCTTGAATAAAATCATTTAGAAATGTAATTTTGACATCCATTTAATATAGTTTGAAATTCATTATAGATGCAAAGGCTATTAACATTTTAATGGTTTCTAGTCTTGCTATAAGTGCATATGTTTCTTCATAATCTATGTCTTCTTCTTGATTATATCCTTTAGCAACTAGTCTAGCTTTGTTTCTTATAATTATACCATGTTCATTTAATTTATTTCTAAATACCCATTTGGTTCCAATAATTGGATGATTATATGGTCTAGGGACTAGTTTCCATACTAGATTTTTCTCAAATTGATTTAACTCTTCTTGCATAGCATTTATCCAATGTTCATCATTTAAGGCTTCATCAATGATTTTTAACTTCTATTTTAGAAACAAAAACCAAGTTATTGCATGCTTCTTTGAGAGAGTATCTAGTAGTTACCTCTTTTGATATGTCTCCAATGATATTTTCAAGAGGATGATTTCTTGAGATTCTCAACTCTCTTTGAGGAATCATGTTTGTTTGATTCTCTTGAATTATAGAATCCTCCATTCCTTAATCTTCTTTGTCCTTTTGAGTTTGCTCATGAATATGAGTGTCTTCAAAACTTTCTACAATATCATCAATAATATCTTTTCTTGGACAAACAAGGTTAGTTTCATCAAATATAACATGAATTGATTCCTCTATTGTCATGCATCACAAAGTTTATTTTTCTCAAATTTAATTTTTGGTAATCCTATTTCTAAATCTTTTGAGATTAATTTATTTAAGTTTTCCATTTTTATGTGAGCAATTCTTTTATGTCATAACCATGATTCATCATCTTCACTCAAGTCATTGAGAATAACTCATATTTTTCTCTAATTTTATCTTGTATACATTTTTTACTCTAAATCCTATTATTTTAACATGTTCATAATTTTTTTTCAATAAGACATTTTTGTGAATCAAAAGATACAGAGAAACTTTTATCACATAATTGACTCACTTGATAAACTATGTTTAATAACATCCACAAGACATTTTCTATGGAGGTTGAGAAATTTGTACCTATTTTTCAATGTCAAGTATTTTTCTTTATTGTTGTCTCCGTAGGTTACATGTCCACTTTTCTTAGGAGTAATGTCAATGATTTTTGAAGTATCTCCTATCATGTGCTTGGAACATCCACTATCAATGTACCAAGTTTGGTCTTTGGAATCCTTCAAGACAAAGAATGGATTGATTTTGGTACCCAAGTTTTCTTTGGGTCCTTAATGTTAGTTTTAACTAAAGAATCTTTTGGAATCCAAATCATATTCTTAAGATTGCTAATGTTCTTTCTGACATAGCATGTTGATATACTATGGCCTTTCTTATCACAATAAAAACATGTTATAAAAGGAGAGGTAGAAACTTGAGAACTTGTAAAGAAATTCTTGTAATTATTTTGTTGTTTTTGTGGGTTGTATCCTAATCCTACTTTGTCAAAACCACATCTTTGTTTTCCTAACAGTATATCTAAATTATTTCTACTAATGGTAAATTTTGAAAGAGTACTCTTTAAGTTGTTAATTTCTTCTTTAAATTCATGACATGATGTACATAGATGTGTAATGTTTGTAATTTCCAAGTTACTTGTAGAGCAATGATTTTCATTCTTGGAATTTAGCATTTTAACCTCTAATTTAAGACTATCTAATTCTTCATTTAATTTAGTAATTTCTTTTTCCATATTTGAAATTGTTTTCTTATAGGATGATACTAATTTTGCAAGTTTTAAAGATTCCTTATGTAGATCATTGAATGCATCTTGTAGTTCATCAAATGAAATTGAGATATCAATGTTAGAAGATGTTACCTTTTCTTCGCTTTCATAATCTTTGGCCATAAGTCCCAAATTCACAACTTCATTTTCAGAGTCACTTGTAGAATCCATGTCATTTTCTTCCCAAGTGATATAAGCTTTCTTCCCTTTCATTTCTTTGAAGCTTTTCTTGTTGGATTTTTCCATTTTTCTTTTAAGGATCGGACATTCTAATCTCAAATGTCTCGGTTGATTGCATTCATAGCATCTCGGGGTTGAAGAAGATTCTTCTCCTTTCTTCTTTATGTTGAAATTGAACTTTCTTCTATTTCCTCTATTCTTTAGGAATTTGTGGAATCTTTTTACAAAGAGATTGAAATCTTCATCGTCATCATCATCATCTTCCTCAATGTTGTCATCTTTTTCATTTTCTTCATGAGAGGATGAAGATGCTTTAAGTGCTATACTTTTCTTCTTTTTGTCACTATTTTCATTTTGACTTAGTCTCATCAATTCCATTTCATGCTCTTGAAGTTTTCCAAATAGAGATGCAAGAGACATGGTTGTTAGATCTTTTGATTCAGCAATTGCAGTCACTTTCGGTTGTCATTCCCTACTCAAACATCTCAAAACTTTGTTAATAAGATCTTCGTTAGGAAACACTTTTCCTAGAGATGCAAGATGATTAATTATATGTGTAAATCTCTTTTGCATGTCTTGTATGCTTTCATTTTGATTCATTCTAAATAATTCATATTCATGAGTGAGAGTGTTTATCCTAGATCTTTTCACATCATTAGTGCCTTCATGTGTTACTTCAAGTGTATCCCACATTTCTTTAGCATTTTTACAATTTGAAATTCTAAAATATTCATCAATTCCTAAAGCAGAAGTGATTATATTTTTGGCTTTTAAATTGTATTGAACTTTTCTTCTATCATCATCACTCCATTGATCTTTGGGCAAATTTTTAATTTCATTGCCTACTACAATAGAGGGAATGAAAAGACCATTTTCAATAGCATCCCATATGTTTAAATCTATGGCTTCTATAAAAATTTGCATCCTAGATTTCCAATAATGATAACCTTCACCATTGAATATAGGGGGTCTATAAATAGAGTTTCCCTCGGGAAATAAAAAATTTGATGAGGCCATTTCAATTCTTGAAGCTTTTGAGCCTTATACAAGAACTCTGCTCTTGATACCACTTGTTGGATCGAGCGCTTACCACTAGGCCAAAAGCTATAGCTTATAGTAAGGGCGCAACTCTTTTTACTTAAGAGCGCAGCAGCCCAAGCGCCATGATTCGACAGTGACTTGGCCCACCTAGCCTCCGCCACGGGACAATTGATGCAACCCGCAACAGAATAAGTCTACGTAAACTTACTCCTAAAATAAACGGATCCCTCCTTATATATATATAATTATTCTTTTAATTGATTGATCTTCATATATCTCAAATTTGATGAACTCACATGGTTCTCATTCTCTTGCAAAGTGGATTATAAATCCTAAATTATGTGTGAGGATAAAAAGTTTAAGAGTGGAAACAGAAGTAGATTGAAAACTACTTTTAATTTCCTACGATGATTACATTGTAAAATGAGATTTAGATAACAAAAATAAATGATAGAATATATTAATTTAAGTTAAAATTGGCAACGAAGGATGGAGTAAAACAACTTATTGAGAAATGTGATAGATTTTGACAAACAACTTTGACGATAATATAGCGTGTTACGGTATATGATTTCACAACTCAGAATCTATACATTATAAACAGATAGATATACTCTTCTAACTAAAATTTTAAATTTCTTTTTTTATATTCGAACATAATCACATTAAGACTTGAGTCACTTATTTAATATAATTTTTAAACAAAAAGTAAAAGATAGAAACCGAACAAAATACATAAGCTTTCGCCCAATGATGATTGTCATTTAATTAAAAATTGGCTTTTTATAGTAATTACTTTAATAATTTTTAATCTGATGAAGATATAAAAATTTTGCTACCAAGAATAAGAGCATACCAAAACTAAACTGAATATCGTATGAATTTACTTTTACTATAGGAGGACACAACATAATTTAGTATGCAAAGTAACAGACAAATTGTATTTGTGACAAACAATAATTACGGGTTCTTTCGCCAGAACTCAAGGTTATGATACAATTTATAATGTTATAAAAACTACCTATCTCCTCCCCACATCTGAATGCATTAAACAATTGGGTAACATGGACGAACTCCAATCCGAGCTCAACTATCCGAATCTGTTGAAAGCAGCCAGCAATTAACATACGTGCAAGGCCTGGAAAAACTTCAACCCCCCATGATGTGAGCAAGCATCTGAGCTCCATTAAACATTTCATGTTGTGATGCAAATCCCAAACTTAACACATCCAATGAATTTAAGCATGTGTCATCACAGCAACTGAGACAATACTCAAGAACATCAGGCTCCAGCACCAGCAACAGCACCAGAACCATCACTGAGCTTGAGAGTCATTTTTATGTTCATTGCTGCCAACTCTGCAGCCAAATATCTAAACACATAGGGCATGGCAACTGTCTCCATGCCTTTACTTGTTTGGCAAGCATGACAGGTGACCTTTTTTGGAGCTCTTCCAGGGGGTAGCCCTCCAATCTCCCGCACTGGCCGCTTTTGATGTTGGATGAATGTTGTTGTAAGCATGCTTCCACAAAGAGAACATACATCAGCAATGTGATAATCAGAACAGGTGTGCAACCTATCATGCAGAAGATATGCAGCTCCATGTGCAAGAAGAGAATCTCGTTCCATTTCTCCAAATCGAATTCCCCCACCGCGCTTCCGTCCTTTTATCGGCTGCCGGGTCACCTGGTCAATTGTGCCAGTAGATCGAACCTGTAATGTACAAAAAGAACTTGGTTTTAAACAACACTTGTTAATATTGTTTAGTAAGGCATTAGGAACTATACACTATCATTTTCATTTGTGTGAGACACAGAAAATATGAGTAAGTATCGTTTTGCTGATGGTGTTATAGGTGTTAACCTGAAATTTGTCTGAAACCATGTGACGCAGCCGCTGATAATAAACAGGCCCAATAAATATCTCGCATGTTAATTCTGTTCCATAAACACCACTGTACAGAACTTCCAAACCATGATAATTAAATCCCTTTTCTCTTAGCAGAAGACCAAGATCATCAACAAGTGAACCTGAATTTGAATCAGACTTGCCACTGTCTTTCTTCACTGAACTTCGAAATGGAGTTGCATCAACAAATTCTCCACGTAAGCTACCTCCCTGCAAGAAGAAATTATTATCAATCATCCATGCCTTCTGATGTCTGACACCGATACGGCACAGCTAAGATACAACTTAAGCAATTGATATAATATTACCATAAAAACACATTAATTAGAATAAAGATATCAAAGTTACCCAAGTCAGCATTAGCACTGTAGACACAATAAAATGTACTACAATTTATGTAATTATAGTGCAATCCCACTTGTATTGGTTCAAAATTTTAATAAATAATTGATAAACATAGGCTAGAAGTAATTGACATGATTAGTGTTGAACCGTATTACATCAACCATTTTGTATGTACAAGTATGGTACTTCATAGGTCCTAACATAATCAGTAAAAATTGAAGACAAGTCTGAACATAAAAATGATAATCACAGAAATAATTAAAGGAACATCCTAGTAATGAGATTATTATTACTTCACAATCATATATTTTCATCTTCCATCAACCATAATGATCAATTTCAAATAGTGGCAGGTAGCAGTCAACTCTGAAAATACTAAAGCTGGATAGCGGGATGACCACTATTTTAAATATTATAATACAAACTATTTAGTATATAAATAAAAACTTGAAAATAAAAATTACAGACATGTATGATAAATAATGTCAAATTACACACAATCACCATTCATCTAGGAGCAGTAAGAATACAGAAAATTAGATAAGAATTAGCAGAGTGTGAATTGGGAAATCTAAAGAAAGAACAGAACAGAACACATAAAAAAGCCTTATAATATGTGAAGGAACAGAGGTCAAAACAGAGGAAACTTTTTGTTAATTATTTTACCCAAAAAAAAAAACCCAAACAACGGTTTTTGAAGGCTATATTTTGGCAGCTCCACTATAGCGTGCAAAAACCCACTATTATGTCTGTATCAAAGGTCACCATTAAAAACTGCTCTGCTATGGCACGCAAAAAGCCACAATTTTGTCTCTATCAATGGCCACTATTGAAAACTACTCTGCTATTACAATCCCATAGTGGTCCAGGGCAGCTCCACTCAACTATAGCTCGTTATTGACTACTATGCCATCAACTACTTTAAAATTATATTTGGATGGGAAATTTAAATGAAGTAATTCATTTTTTTTTTTTGAAGAATTTCAAATGCCTTAGGATGAAATGTTTTGTTTAGATGTAAAGAAATTACAAAAAAATTTGAAATTCAAACATTTTTTAAATTCTTTCAAATAATAGAATATCAAATTCTCCCAAAAAATTAAGAATTTGAAATTCTTCATATTTTTTCTCTTATCTCACCTATATTTTTTTTTCTCTCTCTCATATCTCTTAATTATTGAATATTCAAAAATATATTTTTAAATTATTAAATATTATTTGATATTAATTTTTAATATATTAAATATTTAAAAATTGGCTAATATTTACTTTTATAAAATTAAATCTTAAAATCTATATATATATATATATAATCAATTTTTCCTATGATGTAAATCAAATTACCATATCTAAACTAAGAATTTAAAATTTAAGAAATTTGAATTGAATTATCTAAACAAAACATTTAAAGAACGATGAAAATTAGAATCGTAATTCAAATTCGAAGAATTTCTAAAATTCATCATCCAAACACACCATAAAAGAAAAAATTGATAACTAATATGGTAAAATTCAGACATAAGGCTTTTGTTGTTGTATATGATAGATAATCTTCACTTAGATTTTTAGTTGTAGTACCTTTGCAGCAACAGATTCCAAAAGCATAGCAATTGTCATCCTGGATGGAAATGCATGAGGGTTGATAATGAGATCTGGGCGCATCCCAGTATTTCCAGAAAATGGCATATCAATATCTGGCCACAACTGAGAGCAAACACCTTTCTGGCCGTGTCTGCTGCTAAATTTATCACCAATAACAGGGTTCCGGGGATGTCGAAAGCGTATGTTAACCTACTCCAATGATTAAAAGCTTAAGCTAAAAATTAGCAGATCAAAGTGAATAATCAAATAAAGAATTACAAGCCCAGTAAAAACTAGATCATTCGTTTATGTTTCCATTTCTAATACCATATCACTGGTAACAACAATCAGATTACAAATACAGGTTTATGCAGTATAGCAGTCGATATAAAAATTTATCAGGAATGAGTTAAATAGTAACTTAAATTGAAAATCAAATACTATGGTAATAAATAATAAAATCAAATTAAGGAATACAATTTCATCCTTAAGTATACAAAAGGTTTTGATATTTCGCTATTTTGTATAAATCGAAATATAAATACTCTAATAATATTATTTGTATACCTTAATTTGATTTTATTATAAATAATAAGATGAACAGTGTATACAACAAAATTGAAGTTATTTAGGACAGCTGTCTCAGTAATTAAGGTGTACAATGTCCATAATAAATAGAGATTTCTAGCTAAAATATTATGGCTTTAACAGACAACAGGATAGCTAAAATATCATCCTTCGAGTATACAAAAGGAGAACAGCAAGTAAATAAAGGTAATCAGCATATTACAGCTGAGTTCCTTGCATATCAAAATGAAAAAAAAAATCTCAAAGAAAACATGAAGCAACAAAGATTAAAGAAAGTAAATAACATGGTTCAATCATTGATATGATCAATCTGTGCAAACACGTACAAGCAACCTATACTATTCTTTCTTTTATACAAAACAAAAGTTCACTAAATAAATAATAGTAAATCATAATGAACTTTCTTGATTCACCTTCTGAAGATGCTTCTTGCTTTTGACATCAACAGCAACATAGTCAACATAAACAGCTTCAGAACCCTTTCTTTTGAAGGTGTGTACGGAACTTGTTACCTCATTATAAATGCTACAATAGGGTTCATCTGGTCGTATCATCTGAAAATCATTCATTAAGTTTTTTTTTTTTTCTGGCAAAATTGAAAACAAGAGAGAGAGGGGAACGAAGACATAATACCTGACCAACATGTGGAAGTCCATCTGAATCAATTGAGGGACAAGCTGATTTATCTATATTACTTTTCCTAAATATTCTTGAAGATCGGTCTGACCTTGCACCTTGTTCAGACAAGTCAATAGTTTCTGTCTGCCAAAACAGTCATAAAGAAAATTCGCCATCAGAATTTGTAGAGAAACATTATCCCTATATCCAACACAAACAACAGAAGCCAATATAACCAGACCACGACACCATCAAAAAAGGGGAAAAAAAAAAGAAATCATAGATAAATACATTGTTTGCCATGTAAATAATCTATTTTAGCTTCATTTTCAGGTTCATTGTACATAAGATTAGCTAGGTTAAGGTTCATTGTATATCTATATCATAGTTCTTAATCCTGGATAGTGGCACAGTGCGGTCGACTCTAAAAGTGGGATAGCTGGATAACCGATTGTGGGATACCGCTATTCAAATTTATTCATATATATATATAATAATTTATAATACATATAATTAATAATATACATATAAAATAGAAACATAACCAAGGTTGTCAATCTCAAGAGTTTACATAATCTTGTAGAAGCTTCGTAAACTCAAATAGTAAACTCGTAAGAGTTTACTTAATATAAAAAATATGTCAAAATACTTATAAATAGCATAATAACTAGCATTTTAACTTCATATTAAAGTAAAATAGTATACAATAATAAAGTAACAAATTTTAGTGGCAAATACATAATTTTGCACAAGACACAACTCACAAGTTCTTAAAAATAAAATGACAACAAATAAAAAACTAAAAAAAAGACTAATATCTTCAAATCAAGTCTAAAAAATATTAACTACTACATGTATAGTATATTTCATAACTGGATAAAAACAATGGGACATGAGACAAAAATAAACGGAACAAGGAAGGGAAAGGGGAAAGAAAGAACCTTCACTACAAAGAATGAACAACCCTACTGCAAAGAGAACACGGAGGAGAGAACCTGAACGCACGACTTGGAGGAGAAAACCAGAACACATAGTGCGAAGGAGAAAATGAGCATGCATGGCGAACAGGAGAGAACTAGAATGCACAGTGATGCGGAGGAGAAAACCAAAACGCATGATGCAAAATATTTAAGGTCTTATATTAAATTTTTTATTAAAATATTATCTGAATTATAATAATACTTAAAAATAAAGAGAAATTACTCCCTAAAAAATTAGAGAAGTAAAAGGCCCATTAACCAACTCAATAGAGAAAATAAAACTTGGGCCCCAACTTTTCCAACCCTAATTTTATTTTTACTACAACCCTATTAATCCTAAGACTCATAAGCTGTCACCGCCTACCTTCCCTCTTAGAAGAAGACAGGTCTGCAGATGCCGGAGAAGACAGAGCCACTATCGAAAAAGACAGTGCCACTATCAGAGAAGACAGATTTGAAGAGATCTGCTGGATATGAAGACAGATCAGCAGAAATCAGCTGGAGAAGAAGATAGATCTATAGGAGATCTGCCAGAAGAAGTGAGAAAATCCGCCTCCTACCCACGGTCACACCACCACGCTCCGCCGCTTTCGCGGCCACACCGACCACTCCTTTAAAGCGTACCACAACAAGCTTTTTGTAGCAGCATAGTGCTGCTCCACTCTGACATGCCGCGATAGCAGCCACTACAACCACTATTGACTACTATGATCAATATATGAATTAGATAAATTATGACCTGTATATTCATCATTATTCATTAGGTTAATATATGTATTGTTCTCCATAGAATGCATTGTGTTCCTTTTTGAGTTTTTCTCCCTCTCATCACCTTAAATTCCTTGTGCTAACAATGTCGTATAGTAAGAGACTAAGAGTCATGCCAACAAAATAGTGGAGAATAGAAAATCCTGACTTGCAAGAGTACGAAGTCAAGAATCCATTACATTGCTGCATTGAGCGTGAAAGAAACATGTCAGGGGGATAATCCTTTCCAGATAGAAAACTTGGAGCAACAATGAAGCTCCAATCTATTTTTTTCCATATAAGAAAATTTGAGTGATATATTTTTAGTTTCATGGATATAGTTCACAGTGCTTTAAAACTGACAATCAAAGACTAATTTAAGTGATATATTGTAATTTGGGTGGGTAGTTATTCTGTAAAGAGAACTAATTACAGCGTCGCTAGATGTTAGTTAGGACAGCTGTCTCAGTAGCTTGCTTGGCACCCTAAATGTAAATGTAAATATAAATAAATACTGATGTAGCAGATTTTCATATACAGAATAAAAAAATCCCTTTTAACTCAAACTCTTTTCTCTGCTTTTCACTTGAACTTTAACGGCAGAGTATTTATTGTGAAAGAAGAAATACAAATATAAGAGAATAAGAAATCCTCGAGAATAAAAAGACAACAACAATGAGGTTCCAATAGAAAAAGAACAGAATTCAGAGCAAGCTGCTAAAATTTCAAGATGAAACAAAGTCACGGCATCCTAAAATAAAGTGTCATGAGAAATCAACTATGATGGATTCAAATCAAGAAAGCTTAATTATTTGTGTCAGGTATCTAACCTGATATATTTGTCCATGAAACATTCCACGTTCAACTGATGACTTATTCAGAATCATGGCATCCTCCATATCATATCTGTAATTAGTAAACAAGATATTAGTAAATAGCATAGGAAGGTTAAAACTACAGTTGCTTTGCATTAAAGCAGAGTTACCCTGTATATGCCAGAACTGCAACTATAGCATTTGTGCCTGTTGGAAACTCATCAATGTTGTATTTAGTATATGTACTTGTGCGTACAATGGGAGTCTGAGGAGTCTGAAAATGCCCCCAAAATGTTCAAATTATAACAGCATAACAAGGATAAAATTTAAATAATATATCATATGCAACAGAAACTGCATATGTTATCAAATGATTGAGCGTATGGTCTATGATGAGACGCAACGGAAAAAGCCCCAAAATATTTAAGTTAAAAAAGTCTAAATGGAGGAAAAAATATAAATAATTATATATCCAATGCAATAGATTAAATTTACTACAAGACCAAGTATTTTGGTTCCCATATTTGATTTCCAACATAAAAAGACTAATCTGTTTTTATTTGGAACAGAAGGTATCAACAATTTTAATCATGCTGATTTGAACAAACCTGAAGATGATATAACTTTTGATCTGCACGATGTTGAATAGTTTGTGAAGAGAATGCCATTGTTTGCTTTGCCATCTACATCATAAACACCCAAAGAGTGAAAAACTTGCAGCTAAAGTAGTTTTGGATACCAAGATCAGTACAAAAGATTATAGAACCTGACACTGGTACATATTCCGTGGACTCTGATTATGATCTGACCATGGGGTAAGATTAGCAACTACACTAAGCATTCCTGTTGGATGAATTTCTTCATGAGTTGCAGGAAATGAACTTTTTCTTCCACCATCTCCACCATCAGGACATCTAATTTCCATAAAAACCTAATAAGAAACATACAGAACATTAAAAATTTGTCAAATCCTCAGTTGAAAGCACCCATCTCTATAAAGATATCTTCATCAGAATAATTCCAAACAAGTATACCACATACAAGAATAAAAATCTATAATGACCTGCTCAAATGGCCCAATGAGTTCAATGTTTTCACTTCCATTAGAAGGAATTGATATATTTCTTACTGGCCGAATGAATCTTGAAGGGGATGTGGACAGGTAGAGACCAGGATAGGCTCCACCCATGCTCAAAGGAACATATCCTACTTCCATATCATCAGGAATCTGTTTCACATAATTTTTAAGTCAATATAAGTTATATATTATCAGGGAAGCAAGGAAAATTCGACAAAAACGAACCACTGCAGCAGATGACACTTTCAATTGTCGTATGTGAGCCACAACTTTCTCCACTTCACTGGATGCTATACAACCAACAACACAACCATCTAAGAGAACAACAAGAGCTTCAGGTGGACCAGGAAGAAATATCTTTGGCAATGATGGTGTCATCCCAACCTCCAATAAAATATTTAGGATGGACATTTTTATTTTAAAATAATCTTTAATATTTCCTCGAGAATCAAAGAATGACGTTATCCCTGAAATAGAGAAGAGCAGAAAAAAAGAAAAAAAAAAGTTAACTACAATAGTTGGATTTGATTTACTATAATGAACAATGAATCTTCAAGCAAATAAACAAAGATTACCTCAAAAGTAGGTTAATAACATTGCAAATATTTTATCACACAAACAAAATAATTAAGTGTTAAGGATAGTATATGCAACAGTGTTTTAGTTAAAGAGTTAGATTGTAAATATTTAGGTCACCCTATTTTAGATGCAGCACATGCCAAGATTAATTGCAAGAGTTTTCTGGCCCACTTAAAGTGTGATAGAACTGGTATCCTAATATTGATAGAGAATTTGTCATTATGCTTGATCATAATTTGTCATTGTTGGAAACTACCAATGTCCTTCACAACAAATTCATAAATCTTCATACTAACTGTGTTGGAAATGCATTTGTAGAATTGATTTTGAATTGACATAATTTTATAGAATTGATTCTAAGTGAATGTCAGTTTGAAATAACACAAATTTTGTTTGGATCACGAATAATAGAAAATTGAACATGGGTTTTGTTTGGATCACAATTATTAGAAAATTGATTTTGACTCGGGATGTCCATTGGAAAATTGCAATCAAAATTGATTTTTGGTGTGTAATTACCAAAATGGATTATAGTGTACATATATATTTCCTATGAGACTTCTTGTGTACTGTAATTCATTATATCAATATCAATATTAATATAAATTAATTAATCAAAATTAAATATCTTGGTTTGCAATATTATTTTACATAAAATTAAATAGCTAGGTTTATAAAAAAAATATATATAATATATATATATATATACACAATATATAGCTGTTGATGTTAACATTATTCTAGCAGCATTAAAGATGATAATTGACAAAACACTCATGGATGGGAACAGCGAAAACCCTGTGATTGAAATCATGCAGCTATGATTCACATTACTGTTGTGATCGAAATGCAGCTGAGTGAAATCAAATGAAAAAAGAAGGGCATACATGAGATTGGAATAAAAAGAAATCATGCAGCTCAGCTTGTTAGAATACTTAGTCTTGATGTATATAGCTCTTTTTCTGTTGTAAGTAGCATAGTTATCTGAGCTATGTAATCTTCTCTATAAATACTTGTTATCAAATATTGTAAATTCAGATGTGAAATATATCAGCATCTTTTACAAGCTTTCTCTTTCTTTCTCTTTGTTCTCTGATACAGCTTGAAATCAAGCCCTGTGAAAGCACAGTATACATGAAACAAACATCATGACTAAATGGGAAAAGCTACTTGGAATGTTTAAAACACAAGGCCAAACATCTTGGTCAATGGGAAAATAATATTTGACCAATCCTATACTCAAGTTGAGGGCACCCAAATGTGAATCCAAACATATCCTAAATATATTCTTGCATCCATAAGGAATGTGATGCAACGGACATAATTGTTTTTCCCTGAGACTTAGAAAGTGGATTGTGGGTTTAATCCAACCCTACAAAACCGACTTATAAGATGAGGGTTGTCCCTTACTTATATACTCTTTAATTATCTTATCTCTAGTAGATGTGAGACTTAGGTTTTTTTCAATATTGAGCAATTCATTTGTATGGGTCTAGTTACCACAAACCCAATATTTCATTTGTATGGATCTAGTTCCCATTTTAAAGCGGCATATCTAGTCAATGAAAAATTATCTTGACAAACTAACCCAAACAAAATTTTGAATCAAATAAATGCGATGGCACATGGAATATGTGAGAAAATGGTAAAGGAAAAGGAGAGCTCTCATACCATATTAGAATTTGGGCTTAGAGCCAAACTAAACCTCTCAAATCTGACTTCTAAGGTGAGGATGTCCAAACTCTATAGTGATTACATTGACAATATCTTTGATCAATGTGTAACTAAACAGGTAGTAAAAAATTATATATACTCACTTTTCAAAGAAAGACAAATGGTTTCATCTAGATGGTTTCTATCATCATTGAGTGTATACTCACTTTTCTTATATTTTCTTTAAACAGGTAGGAAAAAATTATATATAATCTTAATTTCACTGAATAGAAACTTCTAATCCAGTTCAAGTTGCAGCTTCTTGTCATCAAATGTAACAAAAAGACCACAATCTGTAAGTAATGTATGAACTGATGCTCATGATCCGAAAAATGTTATAATTTGTACATAAACTAGTCAAAACTGATAGCATTAAGTTGTACTGGAGGCAGAAAATCAATAGTCGGCCTCAGACCCTACAGGGAGGATTTCAGTCGAGTTAAACGTATGCCATAACCAAGGTCCAAGTACAGTTCTACAATTTTCCCTAAAATAAATTGAAAGCTAAGGTGCTACTCTCTGAAAATCTATTTTAGGGAGCAGTTTTCACAATGTTTCAAGAGGCAATTACAGATTGACAAAATTCAATGTACAATCTCTTTTAATTACTAATAAATAATAATATTCCCATGTAAGGTGGATTAAGGCACATCCAAAAGCGTTGGTAAGTCATTAACAAGTACATTTCACAATTAGGTGCAAATATCCTGCATTTAAAAAGAAGATAAAATAGAGTCAAAGATAAATGTATCACAAAAAAGTGGAAAATGAGAGAAGTAACATACTACTAGTGCAAGTCATATGATTCAACAATCCACAGGGCTCTCCATCAGGTGTGTGCACAGGGCAAAGAAAACCCCAAGATCTATTAATATGTTAAAAAAAAAAAATCTAAATAAGAAACACTTATATACATATGCAAGTATATTATAACAAAATCACAGTATGCCGATTATGTAAAACAGTACTTACTCAGGTAACAGCTTCCGCACAGTTGTGGTACGAAGTCCAGCAAATGAGGCCCCTCGATGAACAGCACGAAAATGTGATAGAAAACGCAAAAAATTTAGCCTTTCAGCCTGAACTGTATAACCTGCTCTCTGATTAAGCAAAAATAGTCCATGAATAACTCGGAGGGAAACAAGCAAACAAAAACAAGAGATTTAAAGCAATTAAGAAACTAGTCTTGCTATGAATAACTTTAAATTCAATGATATAGTTTACTCAATATTTATTTTGGCTGAAATGAAGGAAACACCTATTAGGTAGAGATTTTCAGAAAGCTTTCAGGTTCAAAACTCAATAACACAACTCCTTTAATTGGTCAAACAGTGTTGTCGACACCCAAATGGGGGTTTCTGTGCAGCCCTAATAGAGGGGGTTAATTTTGCGCTACATTGCATGATTTGGTAAGGGAATCAAATAGTTAACCTTTGAACCATAGGATTTTCATTTTTACAAATGACCATTAGTCAAAGGCAGTTACTTGAACTTTAACCTTTTTATAATGTACCACTGATTCCCTTACCCCCTGCTTGCTAGGAGGATTTAGGAGTGATTATCACGGAAGGGGAAGGAATAGGGGATATATTCAACAGTACCTGTGCTTGGTAAAGGGGATTAGTGGTTAATTGAGTGGAGAAGATGGTGGGTCCCATGGTTTAAAATTTACTCTCTAAGATGAGGGGATTGTCGCAGAATTGAGCAAGAATAACAAAATTATCCTTTCTTTCTTTTGTATTATATGCATTCATGATTGAAGGAACAAAGCTCCATCTCGTGTGTAATGCATTATGATAAAGGGTAATGCATTATCACAATCCAAGTTCTTTCCCGTAGGTGATGCATTATGCAAATGGGTAATGCATTATACGTAAAAATCATCATATTCAAATATGGTAGAATCGGTAATACATTATGACAATAAACATAGAAACAGCCATGAATAAAGAGAGAAGGGTAAAATACTAACTCCCTTTAATTTCTCATCTAATTCCACTCTACCAATCAACTACAAATTCCACTGTATTTCCTATCAAATTAATTCTCACCTATTCCCTCACTTTCCTTTCAATTCCTGCCCCACTCCCAAGCAGAGGGTTATAAAATGTTACAAGAAGAGAATCACACAGCACTACATCAAAGTTTGAAGTAACCAAGTAGAACTTGAGCCTTGACGTGTTAATACATGGACAAAACTCCTTTTTAAATTTTCCCATGCTTAATAGGTCACTCTGAATAACTTTTATATGAACAATAAAATTAGAAAAGGCCTTCGGGGATTAGCACAGGTGTCACACAGAAGGTTACTGGGAAGAACATCAAAAGAGGAAAGAAAAAGGCTTCCAAAATGAAGGCACAAAGAATATGATATCAGCAGCAGTCAAGATTGGTCTATCCTTTCAAGAACCAGATCACAATAAACATACCAAAAAATACAAAAGATAAATGTAATTGTTTTTTTCTTGACAAGTTAATAAAGAATATCTAATGATATGCATTTCTTTATGAGTAAGCCTATTAATACTATATCTTTTTATAACAAAAAAGACAATTGGCAGCTGGCAAATACAAAATTACAGAAGTATTATTTAACTTGACACTGGCAAGTCAATACCTGCTGCAGATCCAGACCCGTTTGTGTAACCAATCTTCCAGTTTTCAACATATTTTCAACTGCTGTACTGACTTGCTTTGGTGTGTTTCTATCCATGACTTTCTTAACTTGACTAACTGCAATACCAGAGAGGCAGACAATAAATTGACAAAAATTATATATGGTAAATATCACCAACTTCATACTGCTATACAGACTGCAATAAAATGCAAAAGGAAGAATCTCTAAATCATTAATAGTCTCAAGATCATTCTGGGAAAAACAAACTACTATAGCAGTTAAACACTGACAAAAATTAAGTAGATAGAACAAAAAAAGAATCCAGGAAATAACATGTTGAAAGAGCTAACAAATATCTACGTACTGTCACTGAAATCAAATTTCTTGCTTTTCTTTTTGATCTCGTCCAGAAGAAGCCTTCTTCCCTTTTCCAGCCAATCTTCAAGTTTTTCCTAGGATCAACAGTATGAAAATGTAAGAAATCATTTAACATTAAGTGATGGAAAGAATACTAGAAGACAGCATGATCCAGATCATAAAGTAATAACTAAAAGCTGAAATGAATATGAACTTTCAAGATTTATAGAAACAACACTATCAACTGTCATGTTGAGAGAAAGAAAGACACAAATAACTTTAGTGTAGGACTTGTAGACCAAGTTATGCTGTAATGAAACTCATGTAGTCTTTTTTAAAATCAAAGCCAGATTGAGGTAAATACACACCACAAATCCATTACCGGTTCAACAGAATTGATAAACTACAGCATCAATTTGGAATTGGATTCAAAATCTTAAAATTCTTGTCTGGGTTACTCAGAATCAGGAAATAAAATTGCAACCTCAATTCTATTATTATTGTGTGGGTATGTATGGTCTAGATTTGCTTTTAAAAATCTTAAGCCAAAATATTTAAATGTATATAAATATACATAATTAAATATCCCCAGATCAATTTTGAGTTCAAATTGTGCCTTAGGTTATTACTTCAAACGTAGGAAACAATTATAAAGTGTGGAGATCAAACTACAAACTTTGTAGTGCAGAGTACTCCCCACTGCCTTCATTCTTGCTTCTTGCAATTAATTGAATGCTGTAGGGTCAGGATTAAGAATTAATAAAGGTTTCAGTTAATTGGCTTTTTTATAAGGAATTTGACCAAATCAAAAAGGCACAACCAAACAGGAATTTTAAACTTTGATTGCCCAATTCCATTCAAAGCTTGAATTTAGAGTGAATTTTCAAAATGTCAAATTGAAATAAATAGTGTAAGTGTATGCCATAAACAGCTTGAGATTCATTGAACTAAAATTGAAGTGTTATCAGATCCATAATGTGTATGACATGTCCTCAATACTACCGATAACTATATAATGAAAATCAGTGAAAAGCTTTCTACCTTGAGATAAAGTGTAATCAGATGGCCGGGGAGTAAAACCTCTTGATTTTGCAAGGAATCTGGGTTGTCTGGCACTGATGTCTGAT
The DNA here is from genome assembly GCF_000230855.2 of Cajanus cajan. Lineage (NCBI taxonomy): Eukaryota > Viridiplantae > Streptophyta > Magnoliopsida > Fabales > Fabaceae > Cajanus > Cajanus cajan. The sequence continues at coordinate 51,595,628 of NC_138524.1, read as the reverse complement.
CTATAAGCGAGAAAAGCTTCTGCAACATGAAACTGAATCATGGAAGAAAGGGGGGGCCAACCAAAACCAAAAATGTGAGAAAACAATTCATAAATCCTCTACCAAAAGTATTTCTTGTCCATAAGAAACAAATGAATCTGACTAATTATTCAAAATCATCACATAAAGAATAGTAAGTGGCTTACATGAGAAGATTGAATTTGTCAAAATTGTTATCCAAATGAACTAATATGCAGTCCTTCAAAACAGCATCAGCCACCTAGAAAACAAAGAAATTCATATAATCGCAGGAAAAACATAGGAACAAAGAAACCTTTCCTCCAATTAAATTAATACAAAGGGTAAACTATACCCCCCCTCACTCTAATGCTTTTTTTGGATATAAGTGAAAAAGAGAGAAAGAAGGGGAAAAAATAGGAAATATAGAAGTAAAAGGGAAATAGAGTAGAAACTAGAAAAGGTGTAATGCTTAAAAAGATAGTAATAATTAGGACAGTTAAAAAATATCTCTCAGCTTATTTAGATAAGTAGAAGAGAGATTGAAAAGAAATAAATTATACAAAAAAATATTTTTATTTATTTTACTCCATTATTATTTTCTTTAAATAAAACTATTTTCAATATTTTGTTAAAAAATATATTTAAATTTATAAGAAACTAAAACAAAAAAAAAATGAAAAGAGAGATCTTCCCTATTCGTGCCAAAAAAAAAATTTGGATAGGGGGGAGGGTGTTTTTATTGTGGGTCCCAAACAAAAACTTCTCTCATTCCTGTTTCTACTCTCTAACAAAAAGTGAAAAATTGGTATTCCTGTCCTACCCACCCCTTTCCCATTTTCTTCCTCCCCATTTACCTTCAAACAGTGTATTAAAATCCTCAAGTCTCTATGTCTTAGTGTCCCCTACCGCTAATTTTGAACACCTACATATAGACTAAGAAAACTTTAGAAGATGAAATGATGTTTTGACTAACCCCCTACTGTTAACTTAGGACATCAAACAAAATTTATTTCAAAATCCAAAAACCTCAAAGAAAAAGTCAGTGGTAGGACTTCAATAGTAACCACCACTAAGGCTCTGAATATCTGATAGATACATATTAGGTTAGTTAGTTACACTAGTAATTAGGTTTGTGGAAGAAATAGAGCATGTTGTAATGAGTGGGGAGATCAAGATGCAGTCCATTGAAGTTCTGCAAGTTAGGCACTGTATTCAAGGGGAAAAATCCCTATTTCTTTTTAATAAGATACAAGGTTTCTATCAATCTTGTTCATGTCATATTTGACTAGTGTAGCATACATTAATTTCTCCAAGGAGGGGAGTGTAATATTTCAAAATAGAGGGCAGTAAAATTTTTGCATTTTTCAAGTGAGGAGGGTATAATTTACCATTAGTATATGATGATAACATACAGACTTACAATAGAATAACTGTCATTCTTAAGATTAGTCAGAATAGGTTGGAAGTGCTCTCCTGAATTTAAAATAAAGAATTAGTACAAAATATACAAATTGTTCAACAAAGAAACCTTGAAGGATGCCATGTTAAGTACCAATATATTCTAGACATTGGAGTCGAGTGAAAAGAGACAAATCCCGAAGTTCATCTAAGATTATTTTTGCCCTTTCACCAACAAGCTGGGTCCCAACAACACCCTTTCCCTTTTCATACTTCTCATTATAGCAGCTTGTCAAATTTACATAAATTTCACGATCAGTTGTGTCAATGAGGGCCTGTTACAAATGACCATTAGCACCATTAAAAAATCTTCAAACAACTGGGACATAGGATAAATAAAGGAATATTTAGCAAGCCAGTTCTAAGAAAAAAATTAGAACAGAATTTTATTGTAAATTAATAGTCAGTAGTCAGTACCTTCAAAACAATGCCCACAGGAAGCAAGTACTCCCGTCCCCTTAACCTGAAAAATGATATCATGATGAAATATATCTACTTACATCTGAAATCATGGGAACTATTTTAGCTGTGTAAAACAGGATTATGAAATATAGTTTGGAGTAGGTCTTTTAAATCAACATTAGGCTTCTTACCAGAAACCAAGTCTAGCACTCCCATTACGAAGGTAATACAACTTTATTGATAATGAGGACTGATCAGCTCTTACACACCTAGCAAATAAAATGTAAAACTTTAAAATAAATCATACTGAAGTATTAAAGAAATCATGATATATCACTTTTGTGTAAAAATAAAATAGACAAATTTCTGAAAAACATGATAAACAAACAATTTGATATTCCATGCATGGAGAAAATTAAAATAGGAAGGCAATTGTCGGTTTGGCACACCACTCGACAACATCAATTTCAATAATTTATTTATGTTTTCATTTAATCAGGCAAATGCAGAATAGCATGCATTGGGCATCTAACTCTGTGAATACCAAATAACATGCATCAGATATTAATATTAATTATAAAAGGTTTTTTTTCTGAGGCAATCACAAACCAAAAAGAATGGTATTGGTTAAATAGTAAGAATTACTATCTTTAAAAGATGCTAACCACTCGTTGATCAATCATACTAAATTAGAAATATGTAAACTAGCACATCCTATTGCAATTTGCCCATTTTCCATAAAAAGAAAGGAACCCATTGGAAGATCCAATTACACAAATGAGAAAATCAGGGGAAAAAAGGAAAGATTCCAAAAAGTCCCAATGTCCAACCATTTTAGTTCATGGAATCTTATTAAGCCTTACAGATACAAACATCCAAAAGACTACCATTCATGATAATTTAATCATTTAAAATAGCACTAAGAGTATATTGAACAAACCTTATTACCACTGCTTTATCAGTATATCCTTCCCGCCGGTCACTAAATGAATTTCGCACCACACTCATTGGCTACAACATTTAAAGAACCAGAAAAGGAATTAATAAGCCATGACAAGGGCTTGAGAAATCCATGATTAGCCTTTTGCAGAAACAAGGTATATAACTTCTCTAGTTTACTTGCTGTAATGCAAGCATAGAACACAAGGAATAAGATTGCTTACATAATTTCGTTTTGGCATAATTAACAGTCGGATAACTCTCTCAAGGCCATTCAAGATGAAGTAACTGAAAAAGATAAGGTGTTTGATGAACAAATTATCAGCAAACAATCTTGAAACAATTTAAGGAAAGTAATGGTACTAGAATGTGAAATATATTGATATTTTCCTAAATGTACAAAGGAGATGCAACTATTTTTGTAGTTGCTAAAAAGTACAAGGAAGCTACTCTAGAGTACAGCAGAAGGAAAAGAAGACACCTATCAGCAAAATAACAAACTAACTAACAGACAGCTAACCACTATCAGTGACATTAGTCACTTAAACAAGAGAAAATACAGAGTAAAATTCTATACTCTAATAAATGGAACAAGGGAATTGAATAATACTTATAATAAACAAAATACAATTTCTTAAATCAAGCTTCCCAACAGAAGTTCTGTGATGATTTTGCATTGATTCACTCACTGTAGTCCATAGTAATATCTAAGCTGCTGCTACTTATTAACAGCATTTTGGAGTTAAGGTTTATTTTGTGAAGGATAAAGATGTGCTTGCATAATTATTCAATTTTTAATTAGCTTGTACTCTCATAATTAAGAAGCTTAGGAAAGCCGGGGTAAAAAAGAAGAAGCAAACCAGACCATCAAAATAATATTATAATAAAATGAACTCTCTGTCTTAGAAGCTCTTTCTAATACAACGAGGAGGACCAACACTCCTAAATACAGGTACATATGTAATTTTAATATTTGAATGGAAGAATTCTATACTCTATGTGTGTGTATATATATATATAAGTAGGGTTTAACAACCTACCCGCCCATTTCAGATGCTTCTTCCTTGTAGGACACAAGTTTCTGGGGATTAGCACCTCTTAAGTTGCATAACTTTGACTGCATCAGTAAAGGTTAAAGATAAAACATTTAACACAACTATGTAGAAGTTAGATAATTAAAAACTAATTTTCTGACACCACCAGTACAGTTCAGAGCATGGTAGTACTCAAAACAACAAACTAACACATGCATAACAGCACAAGTCGTATGTGTTTGTCAAGCTAACAAGAAAATAGGCAAGTCAAAATTTACAGATTGTTATGCTTATAAAAACATATGAAATAAATAATGTAAATTTCAATTCAAACACATTAGTTTATTAAAGGGAAAACATGCTAATATTACAAAGAATTTTAGACTCGGGTCTAGAAAAAGCATGGAATGCTTGAGAATAAAAATGTGAAACAAATAGTAAGTTCAAAGGTTTGGGGAAGTGGATCTTTCATCTTTGCGAACAAGCACCAATGTTTCGAAGGGAATAGTACTTCTGTAACTATATTTGGCAAAAAGCACATGACTTCTATCATGGAATTTCCATGGTAGATATGTAGAGGAACAAAGTGCTCTGTAGTCTACAGTATCATCATTGCTAATGTATTTTTCATTTTGCTGTGTTTAAAAGAGGATAACCTGTGATAGATAATCATTTTTTTTATTACTGGGATTTAATTTCTTTGAATCATTGAAATAAATGTAGCTAAGAAATTAATACAAAAGCTAACCTTTAAGAAAATAGTGAAGTATTGAAAATTAAAATGTGCACAGCCAAAAATATTAGTTTGACCTCTGTTTTGTATTGTGAATGCATGGAAATTAATAAGCTTTCACTAAACTAAACATTAAGCCGAACACTTACATACACAAACAAACAACCTAACACAGAATAAAATTTTATACTTAAAATTTCTTTAAGTTTTGTAACAATAAATTCATGAAAATTTCACAGGGAAATTAATAATCTTTCACTAAAACTATAAATTAAGCTATACGCATACCCATGGTTGTCAAACTCGCGAGTCAACTCGTAGACTCGGACGAGTTTACGATTCTAGAGGAGCAAAACTGGTTAACTCGCTTATAGAATCGTTTTTGGGTAGACTCGGGTAGACTCGGTCAGAATCGCGAGTCTGAGCCCGAGTCCACGAGTCTGGTTACATTTTTTTTTTGACCCCTAAATGGCCCAAAACGACGTCGTTTTTGCCTAGGGTTAGTTAGTAAGAACACCAGTTTCCCTGCGCGCGAGCTTCCTCCACCATTCTCACGTTTTTGAGTCTCCCTCCGCACCATTGGAACACCCATCTCCGCCTCAACGAACGCGCAGCTCCGCCTCAACGAACGCGCATCTCCGCCTCAACGAGCGCACAGCTCCGCCTCAACGAACGTGCATCTCCGCCGCTGGAACGCACGTCTCCGCCGCTGCGAACGCACGTCTCTGCCGCTGCGAACGCACGTCTCCGCCGCTGCGAGCGCACGTCTACGCCGCTGCGAGCGCACGTCTACGCCGCTGCGAACGGTGCCGCAATCGAACACCGCCGTATACGAACGCCTCATTGCAGCTTCTGCCGCATACGAACGCCTCATTGCAGCTTCCAGCGTCATCGTGAATTCGTGAGTGTTACTTCTCAGTTCTCACTCCTATAATTGCAAGATGTCTGAAACCGGTGGTGGCTCAAAGTCTTCAAGCAATGCAGTTTCTTCTTCCAGAGCAAGGAAAAATGCCCCTGGAAATAGGACTGACATGGGTTGGAAGCATGGGACAGATGTTCTAGGCAATGGCAAAAAGGTGAAGTGCAACTATTGCACAAAAACTATCAGTGGGGGGATTTTCAGATTTAAGCGTCACCTTGCTGGTACTAGAGAAGATTCTGAACCATGTGCAATGGTACCGGAAGAAGTTAAAATTCTAATGATGAAAATTGTTGCGGAGGCTAAAGAGACATCAATGAGGAAAAAGAGATTGGTTGATATTGATGAGGAAGATGACATACAAAAAGAGATGGACATGAGGGCTTTGACAAAAGGAAAAGGAGTTGGTGGTGCTGGAGTTCAAATAACATTAAACCAAATGATGAAAAAAGACTACAAGGACCAAGTTGATCAACAAGTTGCAAGGTATTTTTACACAAGTGCCATTCCCTTCAATTCCATTAAAAATGTAGAGTTTATAAAGATGTGTGAGATGATAGGGAGATATGGAATTGGTTATAAACCCCCTTCTTATCATGATGTGAGGGAGAAGCTTTTGAAACAAGCTGTGATTGAAATTGATTCAATGCTTGAAGAGTTTAAGAAGGAATGGAAGAGGACTGGTTGTTCAATCATGTCTGATGGATGGACAGATAAGAAGAGGCGATCAATTTGTAACTTTTTGATCAATAGTCCTAAGGGGACAGTCTTCCTATATTCATTAGACACATCTGACATCTCTAAAACAGCTGATAAAGTTTTTAAAATGTTGGATGATGTTGTCAATTATGTAGGAGAAGAGAATGTGGTCCAAGTTGTCACAGACAATGCTGCAAATTACAAGGCAGCAGGTGAAATGTTAATGCAGACACGGAAGAATTTGTATTGGACTCCATGTGCTGCTCACTGTATTGATTTGATTTTTGAGGATTTTGAGAAGAAGCTAAAGGTTCATGAAGTGACTATCAAGAAAGGAAGAAAGATTACCACCTACATATACTCTAGAACAATGCTCATTAGCATGTTGAAGAAGTTCACTAAGGGGAGGGACTTGGTTAGGCCCGGTATAACTAGATTTGCTACTGCTTATTTAACTCTATCTTGTCTCAATGATAATAAAGCATCATTGATGTGTATGTTTAGTTCAAATGAGTGGAAATCAAGTAAGTTTTCCTCTACACCGGAGGGAAGAAAGGTGGAAGGCATGGCTTTAGATAGTCGTCTATGGAAGAACATAATCATATGTCTCAAAGCCGTTGTTCCTCTTATGACTGTCCTTCGCTTGGTGGATTCTGATGAAAAACCTGCCATGGGTTTTATATATGATGGGATGGATTGTGCCAAGGAAAAGATAAAAATCAACTTCGGCAATGTTAAGAAAAGGTAAACTTTTCTTAGTTCTAAACTATATTTCTATTGAAATTTAATGATCTTATTTAGTAAATTAGTATAGTTATGTACTCATGTTTCTAGTATATGATAATGGCAATATTCCTAACTTGCATTTATTTCATATTTATAGTTATGAACCTGTATGGAATATTATTGATGAAAGGTGGGATAAACAACTCCATAGACCCTTACATGCAGCTGCATATTACCTCAATCCCCATTTCCATTATGACCCTAATTTTAGAGATGATGATGTTGAGGTTAAACAAGGGTTATACAATTGTATGACAAGGTTGGTGAGTGACTTGAATGAGAGGAGCAAGATTGGTACGCAACTTGCTGAATTTCATTATGCTAGAGGGTTGTTTGGTCTTGATACTGCAGTGGCTAGTAGGAAGATTATGCTTCCTGCAGAATGGTGGGACTTCTATGGGGATGGATGTCCAGAGTTAAAGAAGTTTGCAATCCGTGTACTAAGCTTAACTTGTAGCTCTTCTGGATGTGAGCGTAACTGGAGTTCATTTGAAATGGTAATTGAATTAATGTCTTTGTTTTTAGTTGTTAATTTTTAATGTTTAGAAATTAGAGTTTTAGCCTTATAGGTAATCTTGAAATTTTGGTTTTTGTGTTCTATTTTCTAGGTTCATACAAAGAGAAGAAATCGCTTGCATCAAAGGAAGATGAATGATTTGGTTTATGTGATGTATAACTTGAAGCTAAAGAGTAAACAAGTGAAAAGAAATCTTGTTATTCCTTTTGATGAACTTCATTCTGATGATGAGTGGATAACTGAGGAAGGAGATGCTATTTTTAATGGAGAGAATGTCCAACCACCACTTAGGGATGAAAATGAAAATGTGGATGATGGTGGAAATGTTGAACTAGTTGGAGATTCAACCAATCCAACTTTAAATGACCTTGAGGATTTGGTCTTTGATGATGTGAATATTGAAGAACCCTTATCATCAAATGAAGAGGATGAGCTTGAAGAAAATGAAGATGATGATGATGCACATGCATTTGTTGGAGGATTGGACTTTGATTGATTAATTTAGATCTTGTTTTATGTTTTTGATTTGTGGACTTATGTGTTTTCGACTTTTGGTTGTTTATGTATGGTTAAGATTTGTATTATGACATTTTATTGTTGTTATTTGACTTATTTCAGACTTAGAATGTTGAAATAGTGATATCATATTGTGTGTGTTCATATTTTTTAATATATTTTAATATTAGGTAGACTCTTACGAGTCTACAAGTCGAGTCTACCAGAGCTCCACGAGTTTGTGTAGACTCTCGAGTTTGACAACCTTGCGCATACCTACATGGAATAAAAATTCAGTACTAAAAATTCTTCTAAGTTTTGTAACAATTAAGTCAAGAAAAACTAACTGGTGAAAAGTCCTTAATGCTCTTTATTCTTACAACAAAATAATAAATGTTTACACAGTAAACAGCCTCAGAAATTAAAACTTATACAGTACACTTGAAAAAAAATTGGGAGGAAAAAATGTATACAGTACACTTCCATCCATAATTGCATCCACCCACAACTATTTCCACAACCCAAATCCAACCAACAAAAATGTAGCAGGAAAATCTATCACGTTTCACACTAACATCCTCCTTTTGTACAGAAAAACCATAAAACCTTGGGAATCAGGATACTTCCACTTATCTTTATTTATTTATAAAAGCCCTAAAAAATCATTACCTTAAAGCAGAAACAATAAAAAGACAAATCTATCATGCACTTAGTGGATTTCCACAACTAGCTCAACCGGAACTATGTAAAATCCTATCAGGTCATAAGTCATAGAAAGCTAACAAACATAAAAATTCATTTAATGGGAAAGCTGAAATTTAAATACAAAGCAACAAAGTGAACAAACCTGCAACATTATGGGAAACTGCCCAAAATTCACATTTTCCCTAATAATAGGCCCGTCATTATATTGAAAGCAAACATCTATAGTAATCTTCCCTCCATAAGAAGTCTTTGCCTGTCTACACTGCTCACAAAAAAAAAAAAAACAACTGAATCAATCACTAAATAAAAAACCAAAAATAAAAAACTGCACACTATAAAAGCATGAAATGTTAAAACTGAAACTTGCTTCAAACGGAAGTAAAGCCTCCCGCATTGTCCTTGAAATCCGCTCCTTCTGCGGTGGATACAGCACCGGATTATCCAACCAAAGTAAGAATCAAATTAAGGGAATAAACACCAATTCCATCAACAACTATGTGACTCCAATTAAACTAAAATTCTCAAACCCACTAAGGCTCTACATAGTAAACTTCTCCATAAGGACTTCAGAAAAGGCAAATAAGAAGATAAAATAAATTGAACTTCTCCCATAAAATAAAATAACTTTTGTACTAAACTGTTATATAGAATCTCTCTCATCTAACTTCTCCAGAAACTAAAGCGCATAACTTGGTTTTACCCTATATAAAAAGTTAAATTCATTTTACCTTCTTTCTTTATCTTTTTCTCCAATAGGTGCTTAATTCTTAAAGAGAAATTTATCCATACAATGCCTTACAAAACTGCAACTTTACAACAATCACCAATTTAACAATAGCAAACCCAAATTGCAAAGAAAAAAAAAACTGAAACCAAACACTAAAAACACGCATCCCATGAAGCTAATTCCAAACTAAAGAAAATTATAAAGCCAAAAGATAAAAATTTGCTTGCTGTGAAGCTTAATTAATTGAGTCTTAAACTTGTAAAATAAAAAAAAATAAAATAAAAAAAAGGATATTTCTAAGCTTTGTGGAAGTGAAATCGTCGAAGACTTCCATGGGCTTGATGTGGCTGAGCATGGTTTCCAATCCAGCGTCGACCATGTAATCAAAGGACTCTATGTGATGCCTGAACAGCTCTCGCAACGCGTCGAACTTAGGAATCACCATCTTCGCCACTCTCGGAGAAGAAGGAACTAGGGTTAGAAGGGGGAGGAAGGAGGGTACGGCGTCGTTTCGATGGCGTTTTGATTCTGAGAAGCGAAGAAGGCGACGCCGAAGTAGAAGAGAATGAAGTAGGGGACAAGAGGGGTTTATGGCGAGGGTTTTCAGTGTTTTTTAATTATTGTTATTATTACTTTTTAGCAATTATCATCTCTGGGCTTTTGGGGCCGAACGCATGGCCCACTAACTTTGAGGCCCGGTTGAGGTCCATACCGTCCAGCGAGAGAAGAGGGGTTTCACTTTGTGGGGAGGTCCATTCTGTCTGGTTTTTTTAATTATAAATTTTCTAATATTTTAATTTAAATGTACATGTTAAATATTTATTATATATAATTTAAACTTGTAATAAATTATATATAAATAAATATTATGTTTTAATGTATAAATTATATTAAAAATTTGTATAAATAAATATTTTTAAATACATAAATTATATTTTTTATTTATGATAAATAATTTATAAAATATCATTTTTATTTAATGATAATTTGTTTTAAAAATTAAAACTTAATTCATAAATAATCATGATAAAAAAAATAAATTAGATAAAAAATTAAAAAAAAATTAAGAACTCACTTATCAAATAAAAGTTTCTAAAAATACTATTGCACAAAATAAAAATTTGTGTTTAATATATAGGAGTTGATTATTGTAGTTGGTTGTAAGAGGTGTGTCAACAATCCACTATTCTTAACACACTCACTTTCATTAATTGAGAATTATTGAAAAATATAAAATTATGACAGATTCATTAAATAAGAGTGTAGGACCCACCAAATATTATATTTTTCAAAAAAAATTCAACCAATTAAAATAAGTGTGTTAAAGAATGTGTTGCTAATAGGGATGGAAATAGATCAAACTAAACTTGAAAAAATAGTTTTACAGTTTGTGCACATCCTTCAAGTTCCTTCCTTCTTTTGAACTAGTAGAATAGGCACAACACAAGAGTTTAGCCTCTTTTGAACCCAACCCTTATTCATCAAGCTTTCAACTTGAATCTCTATTTCTTTTGTTTCTTGAGGGTTGGTTCCATAGGCAAGCCTATAGGGAAGGTTAACCCCCAAGTACCAAATCAATTTAATGTTTTATCCCCCTTAAAGGTGGAAGTCCACTTGGAACTTCTTGGAGAAATAGATCATCAAAATCATTTAAAAGTTCTTAAAACCCCTCAGGTAGATACTTGAGTCAAAGCTTGTGGCAGCAAGTGTCTCTTTAGCATGGAGAAGGTAGAGAGGTTGTTCTACTAGAAGACATTGTTTAATAGAGTGTTTTATGAAAAATTAACTTCTAGGAACAACTTCCTTAGAGGAGACACTACCCTCCAATTGTATAACCTTTTCTTCCTCCTCTTTAAGACTTTGGAGGTTGTTTTTATTTTTTATTTCTTTTCTACTTTTCTTTCTTCATCTAATTTGTTTTTCATTAATATTTTATCTTCTAACACTTGGGATGATGAAAGATGAGTTAAGGCGTGTTTCTTGACTAAGTGGGCTAGGCGAATTTTGTTCTTATCAAATTGTCAAGGTCTACCAAGTAAGATGTGACTTGCATCCATTGGAATTACATCACATAAAACTTCATCTTTGTATTTTTCAATGGAGAAAGGAACATTTACTTGGTCCTTAACTTCTATTGGTTCATCCTCATTAAGCCGTTGAAGTTTATAAAATTTAGGATAGGCTATAGTAATTATATTAAGCTTATCAACCAACCTTTAACTTATAAAGTTGTTGTAAGATCCATTATCAGCAATGAGAGAACATGTTTTCTTGAAAATTTTACATCTAGAATGGAAAAAGGTCCTCCCTTTGTGGTTGATCTTGTTAACGTGATTGGTTGGTAAGTAACCTTTGTGCAATTAGAAGGTCACCACCACATGGTGCTTCCTCACTATAACTAAGGCTTGCATCTTCTTCACTTGAGGATGATGGTGAAGATGAAGTGCTCTCCTCACTTAAAATCTCATTACTCCTAATGATCATTGTTTTCTTTGTGGGGGCATTAGGAAGCTATGTGTTCCCTTCCTAAGCATTTAAAAGAACTAGTTCTAGTATCATTGGAAGATTTTTGTTTTTGTTTTTATTTTTGTTTTTCTAGAGGTCTTTTTACCTTAGAATGGGAGGAGTGACCCTTCTTCTTGAAGTCTTTCTTAGGGTAGGAGGTAGATTCCTTCTTAATACTAAGCTTTCTCTTAAGTTGTTCTACCCTCACACAAAGTTGAACTAGTTTATTAAGGTCTCTATAAGGCAATAGTTCAACCTTGTCCCTAATCTCTAGGTTAAGATCACTTTGGAACCTTGCTATGGTGGTCTTTTCTTATTCTCTTATGCCACCTTTCATCATGAGCAACTCCATTTGTTGCCTATACTCTTCCACACTTAAGCTTCTTTGTTGAAGTCTTTGGAGCTTGTCCATCAACTCCTTTTCATAATAGGAGGGTATATGCCTTCTTCTTAAGGCACTTCTTAGCTCATTCCAATATTGGATTAGAGGTTCATGATGCATTCTTCTTTCCCTTTCAAGTAAAGTCCACCAATACATGGCAAACCCTTGAAAGCTAAGGATAGCCATTGGAACTCTTCTCTCTTCACTCACATTATGGCAAGTGAAGAGTTATTCCACCTTCATCTCCTAATCTAAGTACTCTTCAACATATCCTTTCCATCAATGGGAGGAAGGTCAACTCTAGGTCCCTTATGAGAGTCATGCCTAAGCCTATGTTGCCTAGGGGGTCTTTGATAGTAGCCATCATAATGGTGACTACTATAGAACCCTTCACTTGAAGTAGTGTGGGTGTGTGAATGATGGCTCTTGAGCTGTGAACCTCCTTCCATATGTTTGCCTCTAAAAGACTTGGAAGACCCCTTACCATCTTGCTTTTTAGGCCTAGAAGACCCATTGTCTTCATAGACACTGGGTCTACTAGATTCACCCCCACCACTAACTTGCTTAGCAACTCTCTTATTGTTTCAATGTGTTTTTCATTTTCTACTTATTTTCCTAATATATTCCCTAAATTCACGAAGTTCCTCTTTATTGCTCATTCTACTTCTAGGAGAATCATGACCATGCACACTATTTTTATGAGAATGGTCACTCATTTTTGTGGAAAAATATTTTCACAAAATTTCTAATAAAAGGCAAAAATGGAGTGATAAAGATTTTCACAAGTGGTTTTTATCCTTCAGTACATTTGGGTGATATTGATGAAGAATAAATTTTAGATATTAAATTATTTGAGGTACATGTTAAACCTAGACATAATTCTTCAGTTGATAGGTTTGAAGGACCTTTGGAAGTAAGACAGGTTAGTAATAGTGGTGAGTTAGATATATTGAATCATTTTGAAATACCTGTCCCTGAACCAGTACCTGAATAACAACCTAGTTGTAGTAGTAAGAAGAGAGGTAGGCCTAAGAAGACTATTGAGCCTACTATAGACCCTATAGATGACGATACTGATGCGTTTGGTAATGATGATTCAAATAACAATTTAGATGATGATTCAGATGATGACTTGCTCCAAGGTGACAACTGTGGAGTAGATAAAAAAAAACCTTTCCATGGGTAGGGGTATTTCAGATGAAGAATATGAATTGGAAGAATTACTAAGTGGCCCGGATGACACTAGTGATGAAGAATATACTGTTGGTTCAAGTAAGTATCCATGTTTTAATATGCCTAGCAATATGGAAGATTATAAGTGGGAACTGGGCTTGTATTTTCTGAGTAGAATACAGTTTAAAGGGGCAGTTACATCATATGTTGTTAATTCAGGGAGAAATTTAAAATTTACAAAAAATGATAAAAAAAGGATAAGAAGGATAAGGGTGATATGCAAACAAGGATGTCCATGGGTAGCATATTGTGCCAAAGTACCTTATGAAGAAAGTTGGCAACTAAGAAAGATTTTTGATAGACATACATGTAGTAGGGACCACAAGGTGACTTTGTTGAGTTCTAAGTGGCTAAGTGAGAAACTTAAAACTTCTATGAAGGAGAATCCAAAACTAAAATTGAATGATATTAGAGAAAGAGTGCAGAGAAAATGGAACGCTACCATCTCTAAGGCCATGACATGTAGGGCTAGGAAATTTGCAAAGAGTTATGTTGAAGGGTCTTTTAAAGAACAATTCAAGAGGATCTATGACTACAGTCATGAGCTAATCAGATCTAATCCAGGTTCAACAGTGAAGGTGAAGGTTGATGACAATGAAGATTGTGAGAATAATGTTGGGAATAATGTTGAAGGGCCTAGTAGAGTACTTCCAACCTTTCAAAGAATGTATATCTGTTTTCAAGGTTTCAAAGAAAGTTTCTTAAAGTGTAGACCCATAATAGGGTTAGATGGATGTTTTCTAAAGGGTTATTATGGTGGTCAAATATTGGCAGCAATTGGAAGAGATCCAAATGACCAAATGCTGCCAATATGTTTTGCAGTTGTTGAAGCCGAGACTAGAGACTCATGGGAGTGGTTTTTACACCTCCTAATTTCTGATCTTGGAGGATTTTCAATTTGAGTTAATTACACATTCATTTCTGATCAACAAAAGGTAAAATTTTAATTTTTTTAATTTTATAGTTGAGAATAAGTATATTGATTGATTCTGTGTGTAATATTTATTTTGTAGGGGTTGCTGCCAGCAATCAATCAATTGTTGCCCGGTGTAGATCAAAGGTTTTGTGTTAGACACCTTTAAAATAATTTTAGGAAGAAGTTTCCTTGGAAAAAATTAAAGGATTTGATGTGGAAGGTAGCTACAGCCACATATCCTCAAGCATGGGAAAGAGAAATGCATGAGATTAAAAAGTGGATGTTGAAGCATTCAAACATGTAATTCAAATTCCCCCTAGGTATGCTTTGTTTCATAACTTGTAGTTTATGCCTTAATTCAAATAATTGTTTATATTTTATTGTTTTCTGGTATTGGAGCAAGTCAAGGTTCAAGCCAAATCCTAAATGTGATATTTTGATTAACAACATGAGTGAGGCTTTTAACTCGGTCATTGTTGAGGCTAGAGGAAAACCTATTGTTAAATCAAGGAGATATTCTTCCTAAAATACTTAAAAAGATTGAAAAGGAAGTAATTTCAACAAATGGTGGATACCAAGGTATATTTCACCGGGTTTGAATTGTTTAAATTAACTCATTATTAGTTTATAATGAGTTAACATATTATTTTCAGTTGGGCTGAAGAGCAAGTTTTTGAGGTCAAAAATGTCAACTTGATAGGAGATAAATATACTATCAACTTGCAACTTACGATGCTTCAATACTATCATTACTAATTCTTGATAATTCCATTGCAATTAAACCAACATTACAAAAATATCCAACAACAACATCCCAAAAGTTGTCTTTAAATAAAAAACACCATATTTCACTACTTCAAATAAAACACCCTTCCAAATTGAACCAAGTTGTTACAAATTACATACATTAAGACCAAATTCAACAACAAAAAAATAACAACAATTATCAACAACTTCATCCAGCATCTTATTGACTTCAGAGAACTTTGGAGATTGTTCATCTTTCTCCTCTGCCTAACTATCAACAAATCCCTTTCATCCACATATTCCTTTAAAGACCACTTGAAAAAAATGCATCCTTATTGTTCAGCATCACCAAACTACAAATTTTTTAAACCAAAGTAACAAAACCCCAAAATCAGCAATTAGGGCAAAATTAATTTAAATAATTTACATAACATACCTTGTAATTTGGACAACCCCGGAATCTTTTACCAGCATTTGCAAATGTCATTGTTGTTTCGCAACACAGTAACCTCCCCGCAATAGCAACAGGGAACAAAATACCTAGTACCATGACTTTCAGACCCACTTGAATTCGTGGAGTTCATTGAGCATGAGTTCGAAGACATCCGGAACATTTGCGTTGTTGAACAATAAACCCTAACTTCAAATCCTGCAAATGACAAGATGGGGAAAAGAAAAATTAATTTGTCAAGAAGAAGAAGAAGAAGAAGAAGAATAAGAAGAGGAAGTGGGGGCGGATAATAAGAACCTTCAGATGAGAATAATGAAAACATACTCATCCACAAAAACATAAAGAAGAAGAAAAGAAGAAGGCTTCCACGTGGCCATGGTCAATCCACGTAGGCATCCACGTGCCCATGGTTAATCCATCCAAGTGGCGTCCACGTCGAGAGGAGTTAACCCCGTTTTAATAATTTGGACGGAAGTCTAACATTGCACTAATTTAAATTATTAGGGACCAAATTGAAACAAAAAATTAAAGTGGGACTAAATTGAAACAAAAAAAAATATTATAAGGCACTAAATTATGTTTTTAACCAAAATAATTCTATAAAGTAGTTTAATGGTAATAAAAATCTTGACAGTCCGTAATGGATCATGGATGAGCCAAAGCTATAAGCACATTCAACTTTAAAGTTCATCAAATTGCTAAGCATTTAATTTTTAATACTTCAGACTACTTCCAAAGATGATAAGTTCCTGATCCGTGAACATCAGAACAAAAATCATTGCTCTACAAACAACTACAAACTGATATTCAAACAAAAGACCATTTCATTCGATTATATAAATTGTGCACCATTTTGACTAGTTGCTAAGTTGATATGCTCATGAATGCCAACATCTAATCATTGTTTTATAAGAAATATACAAGCTCACATTAGTTCAAATAAAAGCTTACTTTCAATTTTTATTCAACAAAAAAATAGATTTTCTTACTTCCTAATCTTCCTTGCTAGAATTAAAGTTTGTGACAAATTTTCTATCTAGTGAGTTTTATGTCATATCTAAATATAACTAAATATGGAACAAGATTATAAATAATCAACATCAAATAAACTTTAAAATATAAATCAGTTAAAAATATAAACATTATTAAATTATATATAAATAGACAATTCAATTTGTACATCTAAATCTTAATAATATGGAGTACTAATGTTAATGTTATGTTAATTAAAGACAATATCATTCATTAATTACATGGTTAGATGATAATAGTATTTTAAGTTTTTAATATATGCATCCAATTTATAGTCATATCAGTATAAAATGGATGTTTGTTTAATAATAATAACAATAATAATAATAATAATAATAATTTATATATATAGTTTATTAAAAATAGATTCTCAATAATGTTATAATTAAAGAATTTTACAAAGTGTATTAATATGTGTAGAAGAAATCATAATACGTGAAATATAATTAATATACAAAAATGCATCTAAAAATAGATTTTTATTTTAAAAACATGTTAATCATGATAGATTAACCTGATCCCATTCACTTGCAAATATTTTAAGATTTTAATACTCGAGTTAAAAAATTAATAAAAGACAAAAGTAATTAAAAAGCCAATAGATCAAAGATAATAATAATAATACTAACAACAACAACAATAACAATAATAATAAATTTCTATAAAAAAATTATTTAAAATAACATTGACCGATAATAAATGAAAAACCAAATTCTTCCCTTTTACTTAAGTATTTTAATGGTAGGTTGTAGATGTAATAATTTAAATTTTAATAATATTAATTTGTTTGTTGATGTAAATTTATTTATACTTAATGTGTTTGACATAGTCATCATTTTTTTTAATTATGACGTGTATGTGCTAATTATAGTCGATCAATGTTTTTAAGATTCATCAATGTCATTTTTTAATAATCTCATGTATTAGAAGTGTATTAGTATGATGTTTCGGTTCCAAGTGTACTAGTTTTTGAAAGTTCAAAATAGGAACACAATTTCATGTATTTTTTGTTGCTTTTTTGTTTTCCTTGTTGCTTCCATTGTGCATGTACCTTCATTTATTTTTGTTGTTATAAATTCAATTTAATCAACAATGCATCCTATAGTTTTGTGGTTCCAACTTGTTTGAACCTTTTCTTATATTCTCACTTCTCGTTCTTCTTTGACCATTATCATACATTGTGCTCAATAATTGACATTCACTTAAGGTGCATTTTTTTTATTTCCATCATAACCTCATGAAGTTATCATTGTACAAGGTAGTTGATGGATTTGTTGTAATTTGTTTTTTCATTGTGTAGATGAATGCTCGTTATGCTAATGCAAATTTTGAAGTTCTTCTCTAAAAATGAGAGGTAAATATATTGTTGTTAATGTTTGACCATTTATAAATTAACTCAAAATTAAGGATCATAGTTTTCAATTTAGTTGTTTATTTTTTTTGATCGATTTGTAGCTACACTTGTGCATGACTCAACTATGTTGTAGTAAAAAATTGTCATTAGTCATAATTTGTTATATTAACGATATTCCTTGGTTAGAACAATATATATCGTCAAAATAATTATATAAATTTTCTATAACCAAATTTATCATATTAATTTTATGTTAAATTTTAATTTATTTGGTGTGTAGGCTATTTTTGGTTGTAATAAAAAAAATGAATTTCGTAGACAAACTCATAGGATTAACATTTATTTATCTGATAATAAATAAAATGTGGTACATCCTTTGGTATCAATACCAAGAAGTTTTTTGTAGGGGATGATATAACTTTTGTAAGGGAGATAACTTTTGTGTTGGTGATATTGTAAACTTTGAGAATATTCATGGATGTGACAATAAGAAAGAACTAGGTAGTATTGATAATTTTTTAATGTGTAAAATATTAAATTTTATTTCATATTAATTTTGTACATCATAAATTGATTTGAACCCTTTTAATTTTTTTAATGTGTAATTTTATGTGCATGATGGAAAATAGAATTGTTGTCAATATCTCATTAAAATGAGCAATCTTGTTGTGAACCCGTAGTGACAATTTTTTTTTTATTTTTGTTTTAATATGATTGTGTCAGAAATATTTAGAGAAACCAATCTTGGGACAAATGTTTATTTTGGTGATTTATGTGATTAATATAATAAATATTGAACAATTATGCAATGTTATTGAATTTAAAATATGAAGAAGACATATAAGGAAAAAAAATATGACTTTTATGAATAATATATTATTGTTAAATATGCAACACACCTAATAATACAACTAAATATGCGCTGCTATTGTATTATGAAAACCCTAATAACATTATGTAAGGTTACTACATACAACATTGTCCATAGTAGATTTTAGCTTATAATATAACAACTAAATATGTACTATGAAAAAGGCACTTAATAATTTAACATGTATGTCAATTATCTGCCTCTCTCTCACCTGTCGCTGCTATCAAACTAAAAAAGCAATCACTACAAGCCCTAATCTTGTTCAATCCTAATCTCAAACGATTGCTCAACCTTGACTTCATCGCCTAACCTTCGCCATTGGTCGTTGTCAACCTCACAAAGTTGTCCTACCCCAACCTCGACCCTAGTAGATGTCTATTTGAATCAACTACGCTTAATGCAAGTTCTAGTCAACTCTTAGTGGATGATTGATTTATTTATTTTTAATTTTTTCCCTAATTTGTTTGTCTTTTTAAATTCTTTTAGTTGATTTATAGTCTATTCTAATTGTTGTTGTTCATCTCTTTGGTAATTTCCCTCTTCTAATATTTATAGTTTTTTTCTCATCTTGATTGATGATGGTTCATGTTGAAAGAGATTTTTTATTCATAAGCTACATATCTTATATGAGAAAAGATGCATAAATTTTAAGCAACCCAAAATCTCAAACAAAAGCAACTTTGAGGATTCTAGCGTTAAAGATACTTTAATATTCTTGAGAAAAATTAACCAAGTAATTTTTTAATGAAAAGGATATACCACATATTTTTTGTTTGTATTTAATTATCATAATAGATTATTTTGTTTTCTTCTAACGATATTGCAAAACAAATCATTTCAACCATATTATTATTTAGATATTTTATTATGTCACTATGTGAATGCAAGACTAATTAGCTACCGGTATAAAGCCTAGCGATTGTGTCAACGTGACATGTGTCAAACATAGAGAGGCTACTACAATACAAGAAAAGAAAATTAGGATTACGAGAGTTTTTGGAAAGCAAAAAGATGAAATGAAGCATGAACCGTGGTCCGAAGTGCTACAATGAAGAAAAGAAACATGTGGTTGAACTTCTTCTTGAGTTTCATGAATCAAAACCTAACTCATTCATATGGGGTAGCATCTTTGGAACAAATTGCATAAAAAGAGAACCTACATTTATAAATTTTCCTCTGTCATCTGTTATGCCAACACTGCTATAACACGACAATGTTGCCCTTTAGCATGATGCTAAAAGAGTGCTCAAAGGTAAGGTTTCAAGTCATGTAATGCCTCTCTTCCTTTTGCCCACTGAATCCAACCAAATGCCTTGTGCTTTCCATAAAAAACTTTCTCTAAAGAGGAAAACATTCTATCCTAAAAATATATAAGATTTGACAACGACAAATGTTGTTCATGAAAATATAGAAGAATCGAGAAAAATGAAAGTTTTAGTTTGTGGCGTAAGTTATTATTATTATTTTCTCTCTCTTTTTGTTGCCATATTTATATTTATTGGGTTTTTTGTGTTGTCCTAAGTAGTCAACCTCAGATATCGGCACACCCTAAAGTTGATATAATATACAATTATGTATTAAAATTTTTAAAATTTTATATAATACTTTATAGATGTTTGTGCCATTAATAATATAAATGTTTATCTCATTAATAATGTATATTTAGAAAAATAATTGTAACAAAGTAGACTTACTTTACGCTTTTTCAAAGACTTTTGAAGCTTAGATATTATTACTACTATAATTGGCAGTTAGTTGTTGAGTGACTAAAGTCACCGGTATATCAACCAGTAATGCTACTAGACTAGTAGTCATCATGGTAGAAATTTTAATATAAAAAATAATATTTATAATATACAACTTTGTAATATAAAAAAAACAAAAAACATAACAATAACTCCTACCTGTTCTACATATTGAAGACAAACACATTTGTTTTTAAATTCCAACTTAATGACTTTCCTAGTCTGTAATTCTCCACAACCACTTGGTATTCCAATGGTAGGGCCATCCATGAATGAAACTCTAAATCTTGCCACATCACCTTTTGTTGAATGCTTTGAAACCAATTTTGCTTCATTTAGGATAGTTTAATAATGCATTTGTTGTAAATTAGCTAATTGGTTCATGCATATTCGATGGTTAGTAAAGAATCATTAGTTTGTATACAAGACGACAAAAGTAAATGTTTTAACCATTAATGTTGACACAAACAACAAAATGAAAATGATTCTAAGATAATACTTTTTTATAGTAGGTGTTAGAAACGATTCTCATTATGTAGATACATATTCAATTGTTTTAATGCTTCAGTTGCTAGAATGCAAATCAACTATCAAGGCTTCAAACAATTATAAAGGCTACATACTCTACAACATAGGTCATTCATAACATGACTCAAGTTTGCTATTAAATATTTTACAATTTATATTTTTTGAACAACCTAAATTGTACATACTTTGATTTTTTTTCTTATCTTCATTAGTTATTAGGTGTTTATGATCGTTTGGATGAAATGGAAAGAAAAAAAAAACAAAATCACATGGATAAGAAGCTTGCAAAGATTAAGTCTCAAAGTGATATTACAAGGGGCCTAACTACGAGTGCAATTCCTCACTCAATAAATGTCCAAGCAAACTATCCAACACTATTAAGTACAAATCTAGAGTGGACTAAACACAACACCTAAGTGAGTATATTGCTGGAGATCATCTATAATGACAAATCAATCCTAATGAAAGTTCGTGAATACCTCCCATATTCTCAATCATGTTGATACAAAATTGAGTAGATGCAAGATTATTAGTAAAATCATTCTCAGCAATAATACTATAGGTGAATATTCACCTTCAAACAAAATGCATTTCAAGACAGAGTTGATTATCGTTAGTTAAACAACTAACGAAGTACAACATAATTCGTAGTAGTTTTGGCATTTGATTGCAACAAATGGTCATATTTACTTTACTTTAATTAAATTTATATTACATTAAATTATTTGTATCATCATGCGACATAAATAATGAGATTAGTCAATAACTATTTTTTATTTATATTTTAGCCAACAATTAGTGAACGATCAACTAAGTCATCGTTACCATAAAATATGTGCAGAATCTTAACTTTAGTAAGTTTGCTACACCATGAAATGTAAAAAAATAAAAATAAAAATAAAGATACATATTAATCTAGGGCAAAGTGCAAAAAAGGGAGTTCAACCACTAAATAACACAACTATGCAAAGATAATTCATCAAACAACACAACATTTTGCCACAAGCATCCATTCATATACATCATCAACATGTAAAATTGCATTACAAATGAAAACACATACATTATATGCATAATATGCCAAATTTAACTAACAACAAAAAATAGTAGTCCTACAAAAATAATAACAAAAGTTTGATTCATCTCCACCTTGCCATCCAAATTATCTAAATTTGATACATCTTGATTTTTCCTAATTTTTTCTCATTCTAGTGCATCCGTCATCAATTGCTTAAAAATATGAATAAAAAAATATAATAAAAATTATCGGCACCCAATCACTTATAACATCACTCCCACGTAAGTCAAACAATATCAAAACATGAAGTAATTCCCTTTATCCACACACAAAATTCATAAACATTACCTTCATCACTTAATTCTTAAGATAATTGGACTTTATAATTGTAAATTGATTTTGACTATACTCACACATGCCGTCAACATCAAATTCATCGCATTTATTAAAGAAATCTTCATTATATTCATCCTCTTACAATGATATCATTACACACATCACATATAATTCTCTTACAGTAAGAATTATATAATTTTAATAATAAGAATATTGATTACCTATTCATTTTAGTAAGGTATATATTTTTCTTCACATTTAAAAACTTATTCTAGACGTGCTTTGTTTCATATCATCAAATTTCGATTGTGTTGGACAGATTTTCATGTTATGACTTGTATGTTTATGCGAACAACACTTAGTAGTCATTTTTGATTTCCTATCCTTACTCTACAATCCTTGTTCACCAAACCTTCTTTTACTTCTAATAGTGACAATATTTTTTTATAACTTCACTTAATTCATATTTCAATGTATTGTCTTCTTCAAATTGACGAGTTTTTTTAACTTTTATTTGAAGTAGTTCATTTACAACTTTATCCCTTTTATCAACATAATCATTATATGTTTCACATGTCCAAACACTAAGGTCTTTACAATACTCCATTAACGACAAGTATCTAGCATCTTTATGTGTGTCCCAAAATTGGTTACTAGCTTTGCCCTTAATTTCATCCTTGGTAGCCTTAGTTCACCTATTTAATAGTAAACATTTTGGTAACTCATTAAAACGAAGATGCACTAACACTACAAGTATATGATCATAAGGAATGCTAAATGATTCCATTCTTAAGCACGAACACTTCAAATATTTGGTTCTAATTGATATGACACCTACCATTGTTTATGCTTCATTTCATAATTTGTCACTAAGTATATACAACAACTAAATGTCTATTTGCAACCAATCACCCTTATCACAAATAAACTATCAAGTTGAACACAAAATAATTTGAAATTTTATTTAATATAAAACTTTGCACCTAACAATTCTAGATTATGAAAAATTGTTTGTGGCATAAGGTCACCATGAATTGATGCAAAGCCCGCCTCAACTCTCTATAATACATATAACTCAGAAGATGATTAAAGTGTTGAACAAATTCTACCAAACTAATCCTCAAATGAATAAATTTTTTCAACTCAAAATGCAATCCTTCACATCGAGAAGTTGCCCTAAAATTGGTAAAGAAAACCCCTTAAGTTATACACCACATTTTCCTCTTTTCAAATAACTAAAATCCAATAATGATTATGCAAGTCAAACTCATAGTCACCCAACATGTACTTTCTTAAATCCTCTATAAATATAAGCTTCTCCATGTTAGTTTTTGCATTCCTCAACAAACTCCATGCACACAATTTATGGTATGAATTTGGGAAAACCTTTCTTATAGTATTGTTCATTACAATATCACCATTAGTGATAATATACATTGATGACTTTTCTTTCATGACTTTTATAAATTTTTCAAGTACCCAAATATATTCTTCTTCAGTCTCATTTGAAACAACAACACTCCCAAATACTGTGGTATGATTGTGATGATTAACCTTAGAAAATGCAATTATAGGGCATAAATACTTAATTTTCCCACACTTTGCATCAAACGCTAACACATCACTGAATATTTCTTAGTCCATTTACATCATGCCATCACACCAAAACAAATATTGCAATTTTTTTTCTCATTAACAATGTGACAAAAAACATTAAAGGATCATTGAACCTTAAACCATTTAAATATTCTAAGGCAAATCTAGCATCCAAACCTTGCAACCTTCTTTATCTTCCAACTTACTTGTACATGTCCTTTGTAAAAACAGAAAGTCTCTCATAACCTCCTGGGTGATTTGCAAATGACCCATAAATTTGAGGAGTATTTATGCTATTTTTTTTTTATTTTATTCAACTACTTTACATCTAACTTGCTCAAGTTTCTATTAGAAGCTAGCATTCTAAAATACTCATTGTCTATGGTTGTGGTCATCTAGAAAATATGTAATGTACCATAGTTTACAATTAATATCAATATGCACTCTTAGTTTTACTTCACATCCACACCTTGTCTTGCGTTTTTTCTCACACTTTCGATTCTCTATGTCTAATCGACGATTATTTCTAAATGTTTACTTGAAGCAAACAAATGTTTGTTGTAATATTTCTCTTTTACTATTTCTCAAAAATTTATTTTTTCTTGAAACAAATTCATTCACCTTACAAGCCATCTCAAGACTTACAAATTAAACATTCTTAAGTTCATGTGGACTTAAATGCAAATACAAATTAAAAAATGTCATCCAAAATAGAAACTATGACCCTCTTTTTCACTGTAAAAAAAAATCTCAACTTCTCCTTCGTTAACACACTTTCTAATTCTTGTTCAAACATTTGCTCCAAAATAATACTCGAATCATTATTTTTTCCATTTTCATATGCATTATCTTCTCTAATTATGTCTTCAAAAATATCTATCAACCCTAAAAATATCATCTTCTATTAAACCTTTAGGAGCATGACAAACTTAACAAAACTATCAACCTTCACAGTAACAGTTATGGCACATACCACAATATTAATTTTTATATTGTAAGAAAAATCTCACTTACCTTTATAGTTGCATGCTTAGCGTCCATTTTATTTCCTCTTCACTAACAATATAGTCAATCATCCAACCAAAAACGTGCAAAACACTAAAATTAAAAAAAATAAACTTTAGATATAGATCCTTACGTTACTTTTCTGACAATGTAATAAGAAAACCCTAAAAAAACCTCGTACAAATATTGATCCTCACATTAGTTTCAACAAATAGCTACAAATCACTAATAACCACAAACTACTAGCATATGAAACAAAGAGTTTTTGTTTTGGCCAACTATTGTCTCTTAAACACGAAAAAGTTTAGGTTTTTAGATTAAGGGAACTTCCAAAATTGGATTTAGTTTGGGATTACCAAGCTAGGTAGTTGAACCTTGAAAAGAGATCAGGCATCCAATTTTGTAATTGTGGGAAGGGAATTTTGAGATCCAAAAGGTAATATTGATGAAAATTAAGAAAAAAGAAGAGGATGTTTGTGAATGACAGAATGAAAAATTGTTATAATGAGTTAACGAAGAAGCAACTCCTATAGTAGTTATTAGAAAACCAAAATGCAATTTTTATAAAATTTTCAAATGAGTTAAGTATATTGGATAGATCCGCCTATACTTACTACAACCAATAATTTCCTTAATGCACCTATGGACCATTTGTTTTACCAATTCACGATAGAATGTACCAACAATTAAGGCATATAATAGTTAAATGGTGATTTCCTTTTCTATGTTGGTATTATAATATCACAAGATGGGCCATAAAATTGTTCTTATATGCATATTTGTATTTTGTAAAAAATTTCTTTAATACATTAATTGTTTTGTTATAATATTAAACATTTGTTATCTACTTGGTGTAAACCATATGTAGCCTCGTCAATGGAGTATTGCCATATATGTTGGAGAATTTAAAAAGCTTACATTGATTTTCTTTTATTTGTTTTCTCTTCTCTTATTTGTGATGATTCTGATGGAGGACCATCCAAGGAGGATGTATACATGAAGGCCATTGGACCTTTGACTAGATCCATGGTTAGGAAACTAGAGGAGGCTTCTACAGAGGAGGTGCTTCTTAGACCTTTGCTCCTCATGAGCATTAATTGTAATTCCTATTATTAGTCTCTTGAGTTTCCATTGTACATACTTGTATAGTTGATTTCTTGTACCTTGTATATAGTAGATACTTGTTTAGGTATATTTTTGCCTTTGTATTTGTGAGGCACTTTATTTCCTTTTAGTAGCTATTGTATATTGTTTCTAGGGTAGGTTACTTTAGCACTATGACTCCATTTAACCTAACCTAGAAATACATTATTTTCTTAGTTTTCTAGTAGTAGGATTGGGAGTGGCATTAGCAAGCTAGAGAGTGCCATTAGCAAGCTAGAGAGTGTTACTAGCAATTTAGCCAAAAGGTGGTCTTAGGCTAAAATTTACATATTGGACTCATTTTACTCCTAATTTTTCATAGATTTGATTTAGCTAGGTTCCATTCACATTGAATGAACCTAACTAAATCAAATTAACCATTTCAAAACTGGTTGGAGTAAAATAAGTCCAAAGAGTCGCTCACCTAGATGTGTTCACACTTGTGTTCACACTTGGCCGAATAGCTTGCTGCTTCTCAAGCTTGGAAGCTTGAAGCACAAGCTTCTCCTTAGCTAGCTTACCAAGCAAGCTAAGTGAGAAGCTTGCACTTCAAGCCTCTTGACCTTGGACGGATTAGCTAGACCTTACCATGGTTCCTAGTGAACCATTGTTAAGGCTAGCTTGCTCTCTAAGCTTCCTACTCCTATATTTTCGTTTTTCCTTCATTGTAAAACACTTTTGGATGTATTGAGATTTCATTTCTGAAATATTGTTCAGATTTCTCTCTTCTAAAAGTTCCTAAACCTCTTTGATATTCATCCAATTCTCTTATCCCTTCACTAGAAGAGTGTGGTGAGAATTGAAGAGGCTTATCTCTTCATCAAGGAGTGGCGCCTCTTGGGAGAGTTCTCCACCAAACCTTGGTGGTTCTAAGGTCTCCTCCTCCATTGGAGACCTTATCAAAGCTTAGGAAGAATCAAGGAGCCGAAGATCTAGGGAGGAACTTGAAGAGGATTCACATCAATCCGGATTCTCCAAACAAGTTTCCATCAGATTCTTTACCCATTCTTCCTTTAATAAAGCTTTGTCTAAACTAAATTTAAGAGTTCTTGTAATACTTATACTAATTGTTTGATTGTAGAAGTAATGTTCAAAGTACAAATTACAAAATGAATATTGGTGCCATACTTATCTATTTAACATATATGATTTCATAAACTTGCAAGTACTTGCATGAAGAAAAGAATAAGCATTACAATAGTATGGTCCAAAATTTGGCAAATTTGAGATATTTTTTAGTCATTATTGATGAGTAGGTTCAAGTCATTTAAAACTTTATATGAAGGTTATTATGTTGGCCCTCAATCTTTATAGTGTTGTAACCAAATTTATGTTTTCTTTCATCCATAAGGTATGATGATTAGTATTAATCTTGTATTATCATATGGTTATTGTTAGGTTTTTATAGGTTATAATTTTCAAAATCGTTTTTCAAAATGAACTTGAGTAAAAAAAACCATTCCTACAAATTACACATTACACAAGAACCACACTACCTTTAGAATGTGCATAAAAAACTTTCATTAAATAACCTTTGTTAGCATGAAGAATCTGTAAGTCAGACGAAGACATTCCCAAAAAGTTTTGAGTGAGACAAATATAATATATGTTGTTATCTCTAACAAGTGCGTTAGTGTCTCAGAAAGATATAAGAATAGGTAAAATGACAAAGAAGCATAAGCATTAGACGACACAAGACACAAGGTCAACATAAACACTCAACAAGACCATACAAAATACAATCTAAGGTAGCACACAAAGACTCAGACGAAAGATGATCAACGATCAAGAAGAAATGGAAAGCTTGACCATATACAAGGTTGACCAAGACAAAAGAAAAGTCAAAATGCTTATTAGACAAAGGTCAAAGTATTGAACTAAATGTTGACTACCAGACACAGACGATGAATGACACACAAACACCTGAGAAATTATGGTTCAAAAGCAAATTTGAACATCGTCTACACTCACAAAAGAACACACGAAGCTATCTGAATTATTAGAAGAAAAGAAGAAAGAAGAACATGCTCAAATGTTAAATCATGCATATGTCAGAAAAAGTACATTCCCTTTTCAAGCAAGGACAAAAGCTCCACAGCTATAGGGTCAAAAAAAGACAGAAGTTTCCTAGGACTCTACTACATTCAGATACAGCTACCAACTGAGCAAGAAAACTTCACGCACTATCTATAAATAGGAAGTCACATTTAATGCAAGAATCAGAGCATTAAATACGAAGATCAAACTAGTCGTGAACGACTATATTTGCTTGAACGGAAAGTTACAATGGGCAGAAATCACAAGACTATATAAACCTCAACTTCAAAACTTAGTGGTTGGCTATTTTGGTCCAAAAAATGGAGTAAGCATGAAGAAGAGCTATATTCAGCCCATATAGTATCAAAATCAGAGACAGAGCAAATAGGGTCAAATGTACCTTAGTGTAATTCTCTCTGTAAACTAAGGAAATCTAAATGTGTACATCTTAGAGAGCAAAACCTTAGTGAGTGTAGATCATAGATGTATCCTCTTAGTGAGAGTAACCCAAAACACTCAAACCCGACTACATATTTATTAGTTGTAAAGCCTGAAGAGGCTAGGAAAAGAATACTTGTAAAGCCCGGAGGGGCTTGTCAAAGAATATTCACTGCTATCCAGAAGTGGCTGAGAAGAATATCCTAGCGTTGGTGAGTGAAGTTGACAGGTTAAAAGTGGTTGAGAATACTTGGAGAACCAGAAGTGGTTTAAGAATACTAGCACTGGTGAGTGAAGCTGGCAGGCCAGAAGTGGTCGAGAATACTTGAACCAGAAGTGGTGTTAGAATATTAGCGCTGGTGAGTGAAGCTGACGGCCCAGGAGTGGTCAAGAATACTTGGGTCAGGAGTGATCGAGAATACTTGGACCAGGAGTGGTTCTAACCTGGGTGTTCATAATATTCATTGTTAGCTTGAAGAGGCTGAGAAGAATATACTAGCGCTAATGAGTGAAGTCAACGGGCTAGAAGTGGTCAACAATACTTATGTACTTCATTTCTTATCTAGTGGAACCCTTCAAGTTGAAGGAGACTGGAAGTAGCTCTGTTGAGTGAACCAGTATAAAATGATTACATTCTTTTATTTACTTAGACGCAAATCTTCATTATTGATTAAATCCTTGCGAAAGACTTCGTTCAATGTTCATATATATTTAAAACAACTTTTAGACGAAGACGCTAACTTTGCTTGAAAAACTTATTACTCTGAAAGTTCATCTACTACTTATTCTTAAACGAAACCATCTTGAAAAGGAAAATGTAAGACCTTCAATTAATACTTTTACAAGAAATTTTCCCTAATGGACGATAAACCTTTCAGACGCATTGATCGTTCGTTAAGCAAGCTCTGCACAATCGTCTGATATTCAAAAGTGCAGTGGACGAAGAGTACTACTCTTGCAAAAAAGTTTTAAAATACCTTTGTTCACACACACACATATTTAACCCCCTCTTCTATGTGTTTTTCCGCTAACCTCAGAATCAACGATCCTTAATTAGCAAGTACCAAAAACATGGTGTTTCTACTTAGTTTATGCAAGTAACACCAAAATGTGATTTTTCCATTACAATAGAACCATGACCATTAGAACATCTACTCCTATAGTTCGACCATCTGATCATTGCAAGTAGTATTTCTTAAGTATAGAAAGAGATACTAATTAAAGCTTCAAGAAAGAATCAAAAGTAGAAGTTGTTATAGAAATATTTGCATTAAAGCTAAAGTAAAACCTATATAAAAGTTGTCAAAATCCAATGTTCCTCTTGTTGAATATTTTAGCCACAAAATATACATGAGCTTGAATCAATCCAAAGTTTAACGTAGAAAAAGTTTAACAAATTAGCCTATAATGGTAAAATATTTCATGTTTGAAATTTACATGGAAAGGAAAGAAAATTCATAAATATATTATTAAATAAATAGTAAAATGTTTGTCAGTGTTTTCTAAAATGAAAAGTTATAGATTATTATTTTTTTCTTATAAAAAAACCAATAATATGTTATCCTAACTAAACTTTGATGTCACATCCTATCAAAGTACAACACCTAGCATAAGGCATAAGTCTCGCCTTTAGCCTCATCATCCACATGATGATCCTCACTCGCAACACATACATAAGAGCACCAACAAAAGAAAAAGAAAAGGGGAGTGAGAAACATTTATCCTAACTCATGGTGTAGAATATAGCTAGATAGTCATACACATAAAAAAAATATGAAATCATCATTTATACATTTATATAACCCAAGATAGCATAATAAGGTCAGTCAAGGTCCACAACAACTTTCATCACAAATACACATCACATAATGTAATGGACATGAGCTTCAATGTGAATATGGATGTGGTACTAGTAAAACACTTAGACATTGCTTGAAGGCTCAATGCCTAAAGGGCACTATTTGAGGGCAAAATCTCAATTATGCATATGATGCATGCTTCACATACAAGACTCAATGTAGTATCATGTTATCACATTATCACAAGCACATAACGTACATGCATTACTCATATCACTGCTAAGCCAACATGCCCAAATTTTATCCCTACTAAGCCTCAACTTAGACTTCACATCACATGACCATCACATGGCCAACACACAAGCACAACACATTGTATTCCACAAGAGTCAAATGTTTAGAACTCAAATACATCGTTTACCATATCGCTTGATATAACACCTCAAGTCATTCACCATTAGCTTACATCATAAATTACTCACAATTAATTTCTCTCATGATTTATCTTTCCTAAATATTGATATAAGTACCTAAAATTTATAAGATCAAATACTGGAAGGGTAAAATTATTCATTATCACCATTCAAAAACTACATTTTCATAACTCAATCTTCTAATACATTGTGTAGTCCAAACACCTTATCTAAAGTTATATGTATGCTATCAAGTTCATCTTAATCTTATTAAAAGTCTAAAATAATTATTTCCGACTTCTATGCTAACCTCAAGAGACAATTATGTCAACTACTATTTTTAAAAAATACAAAACCATAATGTTTTAGCCTAAATCTAACAACCTAACCTTTACTTACCAATTTAATCATAACTTGAGTTCTAGATCTCCTTTTTAGGTGATTCCAATAAAAATTGATAGCTAACATCCAAGTATACAATTCATATTAAGATCACAAAACCTGATTCTCATAGTATCACACCTAGAGATGGGTTTATTACATCCAATGTAGAGAGGACAACACCCTCTCAAGAGTACATGCACCTGATGTGATTGAGGCCACGCCCAGTGCAAAAACTTGCAGGAACAACATCAAATGATGCCCAAGGTGGCCCATTTGATGTCTAATGTGATATAAGTTCATGAAAGACTTGGAGGATGTGTGAAAATCATGCATTACAAGCCCCAAACTCCAATCCAATTGGTAAAAATCATTATTAAAGCCTAATATTACTTTATTAATTCATCAATTACTCAAATCTAACATTAATTTCACATTTTAATTACATATTGCCATTAATTACACATGCAATAACCATTTAGGGTTCCCACGAGAATCCACAAGCAATCCAAACTTCACGATTACAGGTTCAATCATAAAATTTAGACATATACAATTAAAGAACATCAAATAAAACAACAAGGAATCATACAGAAGACCAAAAACACATAATGCAATCAATTGGAAAAACCCCTTTCATACAATATAAGCAATAAGGAAAGGATTGCGGATCAATCCCACTACCCAATATACATCCTACGCTTAGAGCATAACTACTCATTCCCCCTTACCTTGATGAGCATTGGAAGATGAATGTGGATTTCCAATGTGATTTCTCTTAAAGTCTAGTTCTCCGAGGTCTGAAGTGTGCAAATGTACATGAAAGAGTAAAAGAGCGTAAAATATCAAAATTGATCAGATAACTCCCTTTTTAAAAAAACTTAATTCCACCTTAACTCAATAGTTAAAACAATTAACCTAAGTTACAAAAAACCCTTCTATTATATAATAAAATAAATAAGTCATTTAATAACATTATAATATATCCATATACATATAAAATAATTATTAAAACCAACCCAAATAATTATAACAACATACAATAATTAATACTTAACAAGTTATAATATATGAAGCAAATATATTTCTCCCAACACAATTATATTAATATAAAATATATAAATAATTATAATAAAAACACATATTTTTAGTAAATACTTATTATAACAAAATAAGATAAAAATACATATTTCTCTAACAAATATTATACAAAAAAAAATTATGCAAACATTTATTAAAAACACTTGAAGCCTCTAAAATATTTTATAAAACCCCCTTTAATTAATCAAAATATCCTTTTTAATAATTTTAGAAAATTTGGGATGTTACACAACCCACTAAGCTTGAAGTACAAAAAGATAAAACTACACACATCCACATGTTTTTCAACAAAATTACACAAGCTTCCAACCCCAAAACACCAAAATCTAGTATGTAATTTAAAGCCCACCATGACCACTTCCTCTAGCCCTTAAACACCAAAGTCTAGTTTGTAAATTAGCTTCCATGCAAGGTAATCCACCAACAACTCATCATTATGATATTCACATCTTAGTTAGTAACAATAGCTACATATTCACTTGTTTTGTCCATACGCATCATAGCCATATCCACATCTTTAAGACCATTAGCCTACATGTTTATTCTTTGATATGTAACATTGCAAGTCCTCACACATTTATCGATTCACATGTATATACACACCCCTTGTAACATTCCTCAACAAGTGGGAATCATCAAATAACTTCTAGGCATTTTCCCAAATTTAGTGAACACATCAATTGATGGTACTAGTTGATAAATGGAACTAGTTTCCTATCAACAAGCTCAATTGATGTTTCAATCTTCATCCATGGATCTCTGAGCATCAAATAGAAATAAAAAATGGTGGAAAAAATTAAAGGAGAAGGGTGTGCCACTTCCTAGGAAAATAAGCAAGAGATGAAAAACTTGTCACAAGGAGGAATTTCATGATAAAAGTTCATAAAGAGAAAAGTTTTCCCAAGAAAGAGCTTATTTTTTTAAGAGAGAATTTTGAACAATTCAATACTCATATAACTCAAAAGTGACGAAATTACATAGGGAGGGATGTATATATAGAGTTTGGTAGCTTGTAGTGCAAGTTAAGTTAACCATGCTTTAAGGTTACCAATGTTAGGTTAATTTGTACTAAAGACTACTAACTCTAGTTACATTTTCAAATATGAATTTCTCTCCTAAAAATGTCATTATCCTAGATATGAAAGAGCCAATGATAGCATGCCATATGACAAGGTGAAAAAGGTTTGACTAGATGTCAACATTCTTAGATTTAGAAGAGCCAATGAGAGCATGCCACAAGGTAAGGTGATAAAAGTGTGACTAGGTGTGACACATGTGACTTGTTAGAGTTTGAATAATCATGAGAAGTAGTAGTCTACAAAATGGACATCCAACCTTGGGGTTTCCCACCTCTTACTCTCTCATGGGCAATTCAAGCCTAATAAGAACATATATCATTGACTAGTTAAACCCCCTTAAATACTATTAAGCCAAAAGATGATATTGAATCCATTGAGTTTACAGTTTTAATGCTAACAAACAAAACACTTTTATAAGAGAAAATATTTTCAAAATTGTCTGAGTACTATAGCACTTTTTTCCCCTATTCATGCATGAACCCACAAGGAACTACCTCGTAGCATTCGCCTAAATTTTGAAAACATTGTAATGAATGTAATTCAGCCAAAAACTGGACACGCACACATTTTTAAAAAGTAAAAATATCTAATGTTCCATCTTATTGCTTTTTACGCTTTATTTGACTAACATTACTATTTCACTATGAAAAACATGCAAATTTTTTAACCACACTACCCAACATCCCCCATTTCGTCATCTAGTATTTATCTTTTCTCCACAAATACTAATTACACCCTTAAAAATGAAATTACTAGGAAATAAATTTATAAACTATTTGACCCAAAAATACAAATTCAAAATTAATAAAATATTTACAAGAAAAATCATTTATAAAGAAGAGAAATTAGACTACTAAAAATGATCCAAAACTCACCAAGATTTTGGGCTTTCTTTCCAAGCCTAACCCATTTCTCTTGACTCCATTTGGATTGATCTCTTAGGCATGATTTCATGATCAACAAAAAAATATTGAAACCTAGTTTTTCTTTTCAATCAAGACCACACCATGAACAACACATCTTGTAATAAGATGATTTTGTCAGAAGTACCATTCTTGAATGCACATAAATTTCCTTGGCACTATGTACACCAAACCACCGAACACCACAAAACACTCTACTCCTCACACTTAACTTTGATTCATGTTGCCTATGTGTATTGCCAAAGGTGTCTATTGGAGATTGGGGTAGCATTGTGGTGATAACTAACCATGAATAAAACTCTTTACAAAATGAATCCACCTACACAAGATAAAAATAAATGCTTTATTGTTTCATCTACTACTTGGCAAAAAAAGACTGGACAATCATTAGAGGACACATTCACATTCCTCATTTAG
Organism: Cajanus cajan; assembly: GCF_000230855.2. NCBI lineage: Eukaryota > Viridiplantae > Streptophyta > Magnoliopsida > Fabales > Fabaceae > Cajanus > Cajanus cajan. The sequence continues at coordinate 51,560,764 of NC_138524.1, read as the reverse complement.
AGTTTTGTTAGCAACATATTAGTTAAGAGTTTCCATATCATAAATGCAACTTTTGGGGGAATGTTCAACTTCCATACTTCATTCAATGTTACTTCATATTGCCTTCTCATTCATTCTCTATGTAATGCCTTGTAAGTTGATTTCATTGTATACTTTCTTGAATCATCTTCTAGCCAATGCCATGAATCTTCTACCTCTTTTTGTAGTAACATTTGTCAATTGTTGCTCCAAATTTGTAACAAAATTACTTTCCCATTGGAACCACTTTCTATGCCACTTTAACTCCCAAACCTAACTTTCATCCACCAAACTTCCCATGTTTCCAATTGTTTCTAATTTTTGTTCAGAGCTTATGAAGATTCTTGGGAATTTATTCACCGAACTTTCCTCTCCTAACCAATTATCTAACCAAAACCACATATTATCTACCTTACCAATTTTCCACTTCATCATCATGTCTAACCAATTTGATTGATTGGATCCTCCTCAAACCTCTATACCATATAAACGTCATTTTATTTACATGTTCCCCTAAAAGTCATTTACATCCTCCATACTTAGACTCCAAAACTTCTCCCCATAAAGCTCCTGTATGGTGAAACACCTGTCATCTCTACTTTACAAGGAAAACTTCATTAAACAAACTAATGTTTTTAATGCTCACTTTAAAGTTTGATGGGATATGATTCATAGGTGAATCATTAATCTAACACCATTAGATATTTTCTACCAGACTTGCTGGCTTAAAGGTTCGACACCAGATATTAGCTACAACTATTCCGATTCTTCTTCTGTTGCGAGCTATGAGTGGCTTAGACACTTGGATCTCAATCTTAGTAGCATCTCAATTTTTTTTTTGTTTGTAATATTTTCCATCTTTTAAAATATATACGAAAGCTATCCATGTAGGATAAATAAAAATGAAGTCTCCCTAGAGAAACATAAGTTTACAGAATCATATTCAGAAAATAGAAGCTCTTACACTTATTCAGTATTTTGAAATGAGAACTTACTAAGGGTATATCCTGTAATTTGCACAATTTTTGAAAACTAAATACTCACATTTTTACCATACTAGAGGGTTCTGATTTATCTTTAGGTGAGGGATTTCTATGCATAATCCTTATAATAAGTCATTTGAGGTTAGTGGTAATTTTATAATAATTTAAATAAATAATTAAAATTATTTGAGTACTGTAGCACTTTTTCCCCCTATTCATGCATGAACCCACAAGGAACTACCTCGTAGCATTCGCTTAGATTTTGAAAACATTGTAATGAATGTAACTCGGTCAAAAATTGGACAGGCACACGTTTTAAAAAGTAAAATACACTTGTATATGAAATTAACACTCGATTAAAATGGTTTAAACTGAAAATCCACATATGTAAACTTGTTCTTTTAATATATAACGCACGATTTAATCATTTATATACCCACACAGATAAGGCCAACAAAATCAGGTTATAAAGACAACCACGATTTAGGATGACACTAACAAAGGTTGATTTTATGGTAACGAACGTATATTGTAAACCATGAAAATAAGGTATAACACATCAATCCAGGCTAAAAACGAAATTGAGAAAATTATAGCTAACTCAACTCCAAAAGTATCCAAAATTGGTGATCTTTGAAAATAAAGAGTACAAGAAAAAATATTCTCAATGATTTCTTTAAATGCATGTTAAGACAGATCCTATTAATGGAGGAATGTTACTGCATCCATGATGAACTTTTAGTCATCATCTTCGTCATCATCATGACCATCAACAGCAAAGTTGAGAGCCTGCAAGCGAGCAACCAACTAGGCCTTTCTCTCCTCATAAGTAAGTTTCTTGAGGTTGTACCTGCACAAAGACGCAAAAACATCCTCCAATCACTAAATACTAAAAAGCCTAAATTAGCATACGTGAGAATCAAATGTTCCAAATGTCAAACCAAACTAATATGAGCACAAACTAGATAAACAGAACATGTGTTAGCTAAATATACGGTCAATCCAACAACAGGTCCAAATCAAATGACAAAATAGAAATAGGGCCTCTTTGGATAAAATTCTCCAGAAACACTTGCAGGAAAAAAATCAAAATAAATTTTTCCATAAACTAAAATTAGCTTATACATAAATTCATAATTAAATTTTGGATAAACTAACAGGAGAAAACTTCTACAAATTAACTTGTACATAGTTAATTTTAAGTTATTGAGAAACTTATTTAATTTTTCCTTCTAATTTTTATCTCCTAGAAGTACTATTAGAGGAATTTACCCTACCAAATCCATATGCATTTCATAATTCATAGAATCTATAAGCATTCACATAAACATCAGTGATTTACCTCTTGTGCTCTTTAGGTGGCTGTTTCTCAGATTTCTTAATCGAAGGATCAGCTCGGATGGCAGCATGAACCTTCTTGTACAGCTCCTCCAAACCATCAGGCTCTAGTCCCCGCTTGATATAGTCACTGAAATGTGATTGGTGCTTCTCCAGTTCATCTTCCATCAATGTCTGCAGAAAATACAAAATAGGTTATCTAACATTTATTTGAAGACTAATATTGGACTAAAACATTCCAACAAGATGATACTAATTAAAAATCTTTGCCCGTGCCTTCATATAGGAAGCAACATGTCCATCAAAGATATATTTGCGATGAACCTCAGGATCAAGCTCCTTCTTATCCTTATCAAAGCCAGCAAACCTTTTGTCATTGTGAGGGATATCAAAACCCCCATCTAGAGCTCCCTGTAAACCACTACAATTATTCATTTTAACTAGTATCAAAACAAAATCACACCAATTACCAACACAGTATAATAGGTTACCTTAAGGGAACCAAAGACACGGTTGCCATTTGTAGTCTTGATAAGACCTAAATCAAGGAGAGCATGGAATGGCCTTCTGCTCTCAGCAGGTTCAACTGAAAAATCCTCTCCAGTAGCCTAAAATAGAAACAACCAATTAACTCAAAACGATGTCAAACACACGCACACAGCATAGCAAATAACAAATCCATACATACCTCAACATTTCCCTCATACTCCTCATCCAATTCAAGTGTTTTAAGCACTCAACGAGCCAACAAGAGACCGATGCAATAAGTTGGTCACATAGAGAAAGAATGAAAAGATAAGACAAAAACCTTGAGTGAGAAAAGGGTTGGGGAGTTGAGACTTTCTCACAAAGTACCTGCAGCATAGTTTGTAAGACCTACTTCGAGACGATAGCGAGGAAGCTCATGTGCATATGCAGCAGCAAGAACAATATCACCAGCAATGCTAGCAGATACTATTTGGGCAATGATGTCCTTATTGGTCTAAATAACATGGTTAAGGTTTACCCTCACATTAAAACATCAACTAATGAAATAATTTTAGTTATTCATATCATAATATCATATGCTAAAGTATATTTTACTATTAATAAATAAAAAATGACAATACTTTTTAACTTTTAGCATTATAACCATCTCTTCAAGTAAAGAAACACATAAATGATAAACCTACAGATTATCATGACAGTAGGATACAAATCGAACCACAAAGCGGTACTTTGGTATGTTGTACTTATTCTTATCTTGATTAATCAACTGAATCCTAGCACGTTATTCAGTTTTCCCCTCTGCGGTAAATAAACAAAACCACAATCATAAACAACATTTGCAAGAAACAATATAGACAAAAAAACACCACGAAACAAAATAAACAGATAACATACCCCTTCTTCTCTTGAACTTGACTTTATATCTCTTGAAGTACGCCTTTGATTTCTGGGCCTTGACATAGGCCTTCAATATGCACTCGAAACAATGTCCACACAGATTATGTCAGAAACAAAACATGGGAACAAAAAATAAAATGCAGAGCTTTTTCAAAACTGATCCATTACAAGCTAACAAACACAAAACATGAAATGGGTAACAAAATGGGGCAATCAAGGAAGTAACAACATTGAAACCAAACCCCACCATAACTCAAAACCCTGCCTTCAGCTCAAAAACCTTAATGCTAGCAAAACATGGGAACATTGATGAAACGAAGAAACACGTATGAAAGAGATTAAGATTCTGCGAAATAGTGAAACTTGCTACGGATTAGATAGAAGAGGGATTGGGTACTCACCATCAGTGTGAAGCTGGATCTCTTCCTCTGAAAAGAGTGAGAGCGAATTAGGGTTGAACAGTATTTTGCTTATAAGATATTGCTTTGGGTCGTCATGGGTTTAGGGTTTTTCTCTCCCCAATGGATTTAGGGCTTTGGGCTTGCCTTGGACTTAACACCTTGATTTTACTATTAAACCTCCACATATTTTTTATGCTGAAAATTTCGACATTTTTTTTAATGATATCTATACTTTCTTATATTAATAATAATTTTTATTATAATTTTTAAATATTTTTTAATTTATCAATTTTATGAAATCTTTGTCTTTTTTGACAAGCACTCCTTTCTCTTGTTTTTCAAGATTTCAAGTGGTTCAAATTTAAAAATTAATTTCTAAAATATCATTCTATTAATAATTTTAGATAAAAAAAGTTAGACAATTTTAAATAAGGATACGAATAGGACACACTTTAAATACGAACCTATAGTTTGACCTATTTAATAAAAAGAACATATTTAAATCTTTAAAAGAAAACCTATTTATTTGAAAAGACTATGTTTATATTTATAAAAAAAAGTTTATAAATAAGTCAGTATATTTACCTATATGATATAATAAAAAAAATAATATGCATATTATAGTATTAACAATATAATTAAATAAATAAATTTGTAATACAATTAATATTTTTTACATTTTTGTTACATTTAAATGTTTTACATTTCTTATTTCAAATCAAGAAATAGAAAATAGAAAATTAAGCATATGTCTTTTCCTTCATCTTTGTGGTTAGTTGTTTCTGAAGCTTTTTTTAGAATTACCTTTTTTCATCACATTACGCTCGAGTGTATGCTAATGTACATAAGTGCGTATGTGTTGTTCATCTTACGTTGTATATCGAATAGGTCATTCGGCCACCAGAAATCGACTAGACTAAGATCCTTTGGCACCTTGGTAACCAGATGTTCATGGCCACTATCACATAGCTCACAAATGCTTAAAATATAATGTTTTAACAATAATATACATTAACTATTTGGGAAAATTTCATGTTACCTATTTTTTAAATGCCTTTTATTATTTCTTTTCTATTATCTCCAAATGTGACACGTCCTTCATCTGCCTTCTTTTCAAGGGTCAAGAATTTACTTTTATCTCTTGTCATATGCCTTGAACATCCATTATCCAAGTACCATTGCCCTTTGTTGATTTTGTGTAAAAGACATTCTTGCATAAAAAATTAAAAGGGATTTAGGTACCCATACTTGGTTGGGTCCTTTCATGTTAGTAATCTTCTTTCTGACCATGTCTTTTTCCAATAACATTTTGAAGTATCATGACCCCATCTATTTATAGTTGAAACACCTTTTTGTTTGGTTTTTCTGAATTTGGGCTAATTGTATATAACCTTCTTATGATTTTCTTCTTTAAAGCATTGACCCACTCTATCTTGGAAATGTCTTTGATCACCAATCAATCTATCAAAATTTCTTTTTCCATTTACATAGTTTGATAGATCTTTAGTTAAAATTTCAACTATGTTTTTGAGAAATCTTTTTTCATTTTCTAAAACTTTCATTTCCTTGGTGAGTTTCTTTAATTATCCAGACATGCTAAAATGAGTATCTCTTAGACATATGTTCCTTTTGTTCAATATTTCATTGTCTAAGTAGATCTTCTCATTTTCCTTCTAAGTAATTAAGAGTTTCCTTTTCAAAGAGACACATGTCTAAGCTAACAGATTTGAATCTTTTAGAATATTATCAAAAGAAAATAACAATTCTTTAACATTTTTCAATTGTTTAGGTTCAAACTCATATACTTGTTCTTTGTTTCAATATACCATCAAACATAGATTTGATTTTGTTCTTTTCCTCCATCAGAAAATGATTCTTCTGAGTCATCACAGTGGCCATCATCATGGCTTTCTTCTTTCATTTTTTCTCATCTTTTTTGAGTTATGGGCATTCTGATTTATAATGTCCTAACTTGTTGCACTCATTGTTTGTTACTTGGCTCTTGAAGGTTTTTCTAGCTAGATAGTCATTTCTAAATGAGATCCTTCTCATTCCATTTCTTTTCTTGAGTAGTCTCTAAACCTTTCTAGTTATAAGACCTAACTCATAATCTTTTGAGTTCTCTTCAACATCTTATGATTGTAAGTCTTCCTAAATTTTTAATGCTTTGGATTTCTCACTAGTCTTAAGAGTTATAGATTTTCCCTTAGGTTGGAGTTCTTCTTGTAGCTCCTATTCATGATGTACTTTAAGGGATCCAATCAACTCATCCATATGAAGCATCTTCAAGTTTTTTGCTTCTTGGATGGCTAAAATATTTGGTCTCTAGATTTTTGGTAGACTCCTCAAGATCTTATTTATCTTACGATGTGTGGTTACTTTTCTCCTAAGTCATTCCACTCATTCATGTCGCCACCCGCCGAAACGGACCTTGGCATTCGCGACGATGGTTGGACTCTTTTTAAGTTTTGAAAAATGATGGATTGTTAGAACGACTTATTCTCAAACTGAGACCTCATCGAACTAACAATTTTATTAAATAATTCACCAATCCATGTTAATCCCAAGCGGGACCCTCCATGGATTAGTGGTTTTCGCAAAAAGAAGGGTTCTTGGAGTCGCCACCAATGTTTTACTCAAAACATTGGAAAAAGGGATAAGGTAATTGATTTTCGCAAATCAACCTTGGCCATTACAACCAGAGTTGGGTAAGGGAGTCGGTTACGTGCGGGGAAGGTGTTAGCACCCCACAACGCCCCTTTCGGGTTCCCTATGACGGATTATTTCATAAATAATAGTGTAAAATTACTAAATTACCCCTATTTATTAGAAACGATTATAAGCGGAATATTTACATGATGAAAATTCTAAATATGCAATGCAACAATCAGAAAGCGGTAAAAGAAGGGATTTGGAAAAGAAACCTTTGAAGCGTGCTTTTATATATTTAAACAGACGCTAGGAGGCTTTTTGGCGCTCCTTCCCACTACACGCTCGCTCGTTCCTTCCCTAAAAATAATTTTTACTCCGGAAATCAAAGAGATTTCCCTTCGACTAGTTCGAATCCTCAAGCTAAATGCTCAGAACTCAAGAACTTCGTCGGATCGGCTCTCGGAGAGATTTCTAGGGCAGAACACTGCTCAAAAATCCCAGAATACTCAGCCAGAGGGTCCAGAAGTCTGGAAAAAGTGTCCAAATGTGTGGAATGACGTCCAAATGACGTCCTATATATAGGAGTGAGGCGCAGTACGGCCTCTGACATCAATACGGCCCGTACTGAAGTTTTGAACTACAGTACGGCCGTATTGAATTCAGTATGGCCGTACTGAAGTTCAAAAACTTCAGTACGGCCGTATTGGTTTCAGTACGGCCGTATTGTAGTTCAAATTGTTCAGTACGGCCGTACTGAACTTCTAGGAGGCCGTATTGAGCTCCAATCCTCCCACATCCTTATTTTAAGCTACTCTAAGACTTCTAAACCTATGAAGAATCATCCTAGGGTCTTCCAGGAGTCCTTTCGGCTGACTTTCCTTCGGTCTTCGAGAGTCTTCGAGTCTTATTTCCGACCCGGACAATTTTAGGGGTCTACAGCTGCCCCCCCTTTACTTAGTCAAACAGCTTTTTGGTGTACCGGTTGACAAGTAAAGGAGTTGACCCAATTGTCCGGGGAATAAGCCATCCTTCCGACTTTTAGTGTCTTCCGGTGGAAAATTGTTGAGTAGCCTCTCCAGGTTGAGTATTAGTCGTCGCCTCTCCAGGCTCGTGCATACCTCGGTGTTTCTGACAACCTCGGTAGCTGAGTACCGCCTCTCCAGGCTCTGCCTCCGTGTTTCTGACGACGTTAGCAGTTGCACACCTCCGTGTTTCTAACGACGTTGGTGGCTGAGTACCGCCTCTCCAGGCTCTGCCTCTGTGTTTCTGACGACATTGGCAGTTGCATACCTCCGTTGTTTCTGACGACGGGGTAGCTGAGTACCGCCTCTCCAGGCTCTGCCTCGGTGTTTCTGACAACCTTGGCAGCTGAGTTTGCCCTCTCCAGGGTCTGCGGTTTGCCCTCCCCAGGGTTGTATACCTCCGTGTTTCTGACGACGGGGTAGCTGAGTACCGCCTCTCCAGGCTCTGTCTCGGTGTTTCTGACAACCTTGACAGCTGAGTTTGCCCTCTCCAGGGTCTGCGTTTGCCCTCCCCAGGGTTGCGTACCTCCGTGCTTCTAGTCACTTTAGTAGCGTGAGTTTGCCCTCTCCAGGGTCTGCGGTTTGCCCTCCCCAGGGTCTGCCTCCGTGTTTCTGACGACGTTGGCAGTGTGAGTTTGCCCTCTCCAGGGATTTGTGATGATTTTGTCTCCACAGTCCACGATGCTGCTTCGACGATTGTTTTTTATTTTTGTGCCACTGAGGGCTGGATAACGCAGGGATCCGTCTAGGGGATGTGCAGTTACTCATAGGTTCTTGTGTCCCAACTTTCCATTGCGTAGTTGGTGCCCACTGGGGAATTTCTGATTCCTTGGGGGTGCAGACACAAAGATGCTCCTTTTGAGGTGAGCGATGCCTTATGATTGGCTGACGTCCTTTCGACGTTGGTGGAGTATCCCGGTTATCCTTATTCGGGTGACTCTTTTTGATTTTCTTGGTTTTGTTGCCTCTGCGTAGGCTGTTATCCGCTGGGGGATTCTGTCGTTAATTTTGATTAGCCTCTTCTGTTAGGCGGATCATCTTGACGTTCAATGATTGGCTGAATGCCGAATTCCGCTTGGGGAATGATTATTGATCTTTTTTGGATTTTCTCTTTTTGAAGGAGTGCCTCTGAGTAGGCGAATTATCTTGATGTTTGGTGTTCGGCTGAGTGCCGGATTCCGCTTGGGGAATGGTTATTGATCTTTTCGGATTTTTCTCTTTTTGAAGGGGTGCCTCTGAGTAGGCGAATGGGGATTGAGGATCTTATGTATCCCAGAGTATTATTTAGAAAGCCTCTTCATGCTTAGCTTCACTCGTCGCTCGAGTTGGAAGGCTATCTTCCACTGAGGAAGTCTGAGTCCTTTGACTCGGATATTTCGTTTGGATGATCATTGCTTCCATTGGGGGATCTTACTGATCTTGCTTTGATAGCTCTTACTAGGGATTTGGTCCAAGAGTGTGAGTTGAGAAGTCTCTGGGGAGTATTATTTCAGCAAGCCTCTCCAGGCTCAGTTATTCTGTACAATTTATTGATTTTCTGTTCAGCCCAAGAGTGCAAGCTGAGATGTCTCTTGGGGAGTATTATTTCGGCAAGCCTCTCCAGGCTCAGTTATTCTGTACGATGCGGTTGATTTTCTGATTTTTGCCTTTTTTCGTTGATTTCGGCTTTTTCTGTTGGCTGCTGTCATACACAACAAATTTTTCCTATTTTTCTATTTTTATGCGACTGCCTCATGATAAGGTCTTTGAATGTGCAACTAATGTGTGTGTGATGCACAAAATGCAAGTTTAATTATTTTGTTAATGTTTTTAGAAAAATGAATGGCTCTCCCTATCCTCCTCTTCTTGGAGGAATTTCTGTCATCGATGTGAGGGAATATTTTTGTGAGCCTTTTACGCAGGAGATTACGGATTTTATAAGAACCCCTCCAACTTTCTTTATTGACCGATTATTAAAAGAATTTCGTACAATTTTTTTAGAAACACCAATTTAGAGGCATAATCACATGGTCAAGAGAGAAGAGAAATGAATAGATATTTTATTGATATTCACAAATGGTTTTACAGAAAGATATACAAAAGGAATTTCTGAAGAATGGCTGGCCAGGGTAGGCTATATACATCAGGCTTAACAATTATATCTGTAATCGTTGCTCTTACGTTCCCCTAATTGCTTCGGGTGAGATGCCTGAGCCAGGAGTGTAGATACTGCAAGACGCTTGCTTCTAGAAGATAATCACCTGAACCGCCTTTCGGTTTTCGATTCAAGTGATCGTTGCTTGCTTTGTTTTTGTATCTTATTCTTTTGCCCCTAATTTTTGCCTAGGACGTATCCTAGCGGGGATAAATTCGCCTTTGTTTTGCCTAGTACCCTTGTACTGGCGGGCTTTTTATTTTGCCCTAACTTTTGCCTAGGACGCCCTTTTCGGGTTTTCATCCTAGCGGGCCTATGCAAGCAACGTCTTCAAGCATAGTACTTTTTTACCACGTCAGCGTTGACTGGGTATCGAAGTTCTTCTCCATCCATGTCCGTGAGAATCAATGCTCCTCCTGAGAAGGCTCGCTTTACCACGTATGGTCCTTCGTAATTCGGGGCCCACTTTCCGATTTTGTCCTTTTGAGCTGGTAGCAATTTCTTCATTACCAGCTCTCCCTCATGGTAGACTCGAGGGTGGACTTTCTTGTCAAAAGCCTTTTTGATCTTCCTCTGATAGGCTTGACCATGGCATATGGCGTTCAGCCGTTTCTCTTCGATAAGATTCAATTGGTCGTATCGGCTTTGAACCCATTCTGCCTCGGAAAGTTTTGCTTCCATGATTACCCTTAGCGAAGGTATCTCGACTTCAACAGGTAGAACTGCCTCCATCCCATAGACGAGGGAGAATGGAGTAGCTCCTGTAGATGTGCGTACTGAAGTCCTATAACCATGAAGAGCGAAGGGTAACATCTCATGCCAGTCTTTAAATGAGACAACTATCTTTTGTACTATTTTCTTGATGTTTTTATTGGCTGCCTCGACTGCCCCATTCATCTTTGGCCGATATGGGGAAGAGTTGTGGTGTTGGATCTTGAATTCTTGGCACAGTTCTTCCACCATTTTGTTGTTCAAATTAGATCCATTATCAGTGATGATTTTATCGGGAATACCGTATCTGCATATAATGTTCTTCCTGATGAAGGATGTTACCACCTTTCGGGTCACATGAGCATACGATGCCGTTTCTACCCATTTGGTGAAATAGTCAATGGCCACAAGGATGAATCTATGTCCATTGGAAGCTTTTGGCTCGATGGGTCCAATAACATCCATGCCTCACATTGCGAATGGCCAAGGTGAAGCCAATACATTTAGTGGAGTCGGTGGGACATGAATGTTGTCGGCGTATGCTTGACACTTATGGCATTTTCGCACGTATTGGTAACAATCCCTTTCCATGGTCGACCAATAGTATCCCGCCTTGAGGATCTTTTTAGCCATTGCAGGCCCGGGGATATGGGTACCGAAAACCCCCTCATGTACTTCTTTGATCATATTTTGAGCTTCGACTTGGTCTATACATCTCAACAAGACCGAGTCATAATTTTTTTTTGTAGAGGGTTTCACCAACTAGCAGAAATCCCATGGCCCTTCTTCGGATATGCTTCTTGTCATTATCGCTGGCCGCATCAGGATATTCCCCTTTTGTTAAATATTGCTTGATGTCATGGAACCATGGACGATCATCGACAGCTTCATCTATCAGAAGGCAGAACGCTTGCTTATCGTGCCGCCGGATATTGATGATGGGCATTTCATGCTCACTACCCAAGGCGAACATCGACGAGAGCGTAGCAAGAGCGTCGGCAAACTGATTCTCCTCCCTTAGAATGTATTCAAAGATGACACTTTGGAAGAGATGTGTCAAATCTTTGATGTGCTCAACATATGGTATCAGTTTAGGATTTCGGACTTCCCAATCACCTCGTAGTTGGTAGATGACTAGGGCCGAATCACCAAACACTTTGAGCTTTAGGATACCATTGTTGATGGCTGCTTGGATTCCCAACGCGCAAGCCTCGTATTCAGCCATGTTGTTTGTACAATCGAAGTTGAGTCTTGCCGTTATGGGAATGTATTTTCCTTGTGGAGAGATTAGCACTGTGCCAATCCCTCGTCCAAGCATGTTGGAGGCTCCATCAAAATACATGGTCCACGCATCATCTTTAGGCTCCTCATGTTGTAGATTCATTATATCCTCATCGGGGAAATCATCCTGAAGGGATTGGTAGTCGTTGGTCGGCCCGTGTGCTAGGTAATCAGCTAGGGTACTACCCTTGATGGCCTTTTGTGTGACATGTATGATGTCGAATTCTGATAACTGTACTTGCCATCGGGCAATCTTCCCAGTGATTATTGGTTTGTCGAACACGTACTTAATTGGATCCATTTTGGAAACCAACCAAGTAGTATGCCTAATCATATACTGCCTGAGCCGTTGTGTTGCCCATGCTAACGCACAACATATCTTTTCTAACGGCGTGTAGCGGGTTTCATAGTCAAGAAATTTCTTGCTCAGGTAGTAGATGGCTCGTTCTTTCTTTCCCATTTCATCTTGTTGTCCTAGCACACATCCCATGGACTCATCAAGCACGGTTAAATAGAGGATTAATGGTCTTCCCTCGACAGGTGGCACCAATACTGGTGGATTGGCCAAGCACTGTTTGATCTTGTCGAAAGCTTGTTGACAATCCTCATTCCAAGATTCGGAATGATTCTTGCGCAACAGCCTGAATATTGGTCTACACGTGTCGGTCAACTGTGCGATGAACCTTGCAACATAGTTCACCCTGCCGAGGAATCCTCTTATCTCTTTCTCGGTCTTAGGAGGAGGCATTTCCATTATTGCCTTCACTTTATCGGGGTCCACCTCTATGCCTTTTTCACTGACGATGAACCCGAGAAGCTTACCCGACCGAACTCCGAAAGTACACTTAGCCGGATTTAGCTTAAGCTGATACTTGCGAAGTCGGTTGAATAATTTTCTCAAATATTGGATATGGTCCATTTCGTTTTTTGACTTCGCGATCATGTCGTCCACGTATACCTCGATTTCTTTGTGGATCATGTCGTGGAATAACGTCACCATCGCTCGTTGGTAGGTGGCACCCGCATTTTTGAGTCCAAAAGGCATCACCCTGTAGCAGAAAGTGCCCCAGGGTGTAATGAAGGAAGTTTTCTCGCGGTCTTCCACATTCATCTTGATTTGGTTGTACCCAGAGTACCCATCCATAAAGGAATAGAGTGTGTTCGTGGCTGTATGATCCACTAGTGTATCGATGTGTGGTAAGGGAAAATCGTCCTTTGGACTAGCACGATTCAGATCCCTGTAGTCAACACAAACTCTAACCTTTCCATTCTTTTTAATGACTGGCACGATGTTAGCCAGCCATTCGGGATACTGAGATACAACCAAGAATCCCACGTCTAATTGCTTTTCGACCTCCTCCTTGATCTTTAAAGACCACTCGGGCTTGATTCGTCGGAGCTTTTGTTTGACGGGACGAAACCCTTCTTTCAATGGTAACTTGTGCTCGACGATGTTAGTGTCCAAACCGGGCATATCACGGTACGACCATGCAAATGCGTCCTTATATTCCCTTAACAATTGGATCAATTGTGCCCTTATTTCATCACTGATATGGGTCCCAATGTTGACCTCTTTTATCTCTTGGCCCTGCCCCAAATTCATGGCCTCCAATTTCTCTTGATACGGTTGGAGTAGACGAGCTTCTTGATTTAGCAGTCTTTGCAGATCCGGAGAGATGGTCTCCTCATCACTGTCCAACTCAACCCATTCACCCTCAACTTTCGGATCCCGGTCGGAGCGAACAATCACAGACATAATTGTTTTATTGGTTCTGTTTTTGGTTTAGAATTATTAATGTTAATGAGAGAAAGGGAGAAAAGAACAAATGAGAGAATGATGTGTGAAAAATGCCTCTTTATTGATATGTATAAAAAACTGTACAAAAACCCTTATTTACATGAAAAGGATCTCATGATCTCGGGTACTGATCATGAGTCCCAAAAAGAAAAATGTGGAGGGGCCCTATCGTGGCTTGCTCTTCTCTCTACTCCTGCTTCGGCAGAGGATTCTTGCTCACATCGGGCGCTGTCGAATCAAAAGTGACCCACCCAGCATCGATAAGGTCTTGGACCTTATATTTGGGAGTTCTACAGTTCTCCGTTGAATGCCCCGGTGCCCCCGAATGGTATAGACATTTGTCTTGCGGATTGTACCAATCGGGGTAAGGTGGATCAATTTTCCTTGGTGGAATGTAAGCTAGAAGATGAGCTTGTACTAGCTTCGGCAGGAGGTCGCTATACGTGGTCGGAAGTTTATCAAACTTCTTCACAGGGTTGTATTGCGACTTTCCCGACTTCGAAGTGGAAGAAGATGAAGAAATAGTTACGACATTGACTCCTCCCTCCTTCTTCTTCCCATAGGTCTTCTTAGCTTCAAATGATTGGGAAGGCTTAGCTAGCTTCCCGCTTTTCAACCCTTGTTCCACTCTTTCTCCAATGGTGATGATGTCCGAGAAGAGCATTGTCGTGTTCCCTATCATCTTGTCATAATAGGGACTGGTCAACGAGTTTATAAACAGGGACACCGTCTCCTTATCCGACAGCGGGGGCTCTATTTGTGCCGCCAACTCCCTCCATCGTTGGGCGTACGCCTTAAAGGATTCATCACTTTTCTTACTCAAGGCTTGAAGATCGGACCTATCGGGTGTTAGGTCGATGTTATACTTGTAGCGCTTGAGAAATGCGTCGGCCAACTGCCTCCATGTACGCACCTGATTCCCATCCAGCTGCATATACCAGTTGAGTGCGGTGTCAGCCAAGCTCTCTTGGAAGCAATGGATTAAGAGCTTTTCATTAGTGGCATATGCAGCCATTTTTCGGCAATACATAGTGAGATGACTTTTGGGGCAAGTCGATCCCACATACTTTGGGAAATCGGGCACTTTAAATTTGGGAGGGAATTGGATGTCCCTCACTAAGCACATGTCGGCGGCATCTTTGATGTCAAAATCATGCCCCTCCATAGCCCTCAGCCGGTCCTCGAGAGCGTGGAATTGCTCCTTTGAAATCTCGGGCTCTCTAATTGTAATCCCCGCCCCAAGGGGTACAGCTCGCGGAGGGTCTTGCTCTTCCTCATGATCCTCCTCATGATGGGACTCATGGTCACTGTGGTGAGCCCCGTGCATGTTTTGGTGACGCATGAGTTCCATCATTTGCGCCATTTGCTCCTTGAGCTGTGAGAGCTCGGCTGTAAGCTTCTTGTTTTGTTCCTCCAACGCGTCCATTTTCTTGAGTTTCTGCGCGCGCGTGAGGACAGAGAGATGACCAGCCACTTTCTAAAATGAATGCTTAATCTAATTAGTTTATTTATGGAATGAATACACTCTTGACATGAGCTTGGTAACCTTCCATCTTTAAGGCGCTGCCTTTTTAAGACGGAGGTTTACCACCCTCCTTGACTTATGATCTCTCCCCAACGGAGAATCTCAATAGTCATGGGTCTCTTTCACTCATGTCAAGGGGTATTGGTGAGCCTAAAATGAATGGTTATGAGGATGCATGATGTCTTATTGGTAATGATGCACATGCTCCTCACTTTTATTATATTTTCACACATGGTTTTTCCTCTCATGTCATGACATTTTTCATGCATGGGGGTTATTCTTAGACCTTATCACGAGGTTTATTATTAATGTACAAACAATGTCACATAGACCTATACACAAACAATTCACTCATCCACGAACAGTCACGAGCGAATCACGAGGTAGGGGTATCCTGCAGAAAAGTGCATATTCAAGGAGGTTCTAACTGTTCTCACTGGTCTGAGGCCCCCAAGGTGCCCCCATTATAGGGACCCAATTCCTCTCGTCGTAAGTCGATGGAAAGTTCCAACGCACTGTCGGACTTGAGTTCATGGTTTTCACCTTGAGTGATGCTTTCCGACAACGGTCTACGGGCACCTATAGACCCATTCGACAACCGGCCGTACTAACATCCACTCCCTATGGCTTTCCACTCATGCCCCCGGGTATAGAGGGAACTGTTGTGTGCAAAGGTTTGTGTGCAGTTTTTATTTCAAACAATTGCGAAAATTTAAACATACAATAGTTATTAAAAACCACATAGATAAAACATATTATCATACAAGCTAGGGGTAATGAAGTAATTTTAGACTATCATTTTAGAAATAATCCATCACTAAATGGGACTGACTCTTGAGGCTTCCCCAGTGGAGTCGCCATCTGTCGCCACCCGCCGAAACGGACCTTGGCATTCGCGACGATGGTTGGACTCTTTTTAAGTTTTGAAAAATGATGGATTGTTAGAACGACTTATTCTCAAACTGAGACCTCATCGAACTAACAATTTTATTAAATGATTCACCAATCCATGTTAATCCCAAGCGGGACCCTCCATGGATTAGTGGTTTTCGCAAAAAGAAGGGTTCTTGGAGTCGCCACCAATGTTTTACTCAAAACATTGGAAAAAGGGATAAGGTAATTGATTTTCGCAAATCAACCTTGGCCATTACAACCAGAGTTGGGTAAGGGAGTCGGTTACGTGCGGGGAAGGTGTTAGCACCCCACAACGCCCCTTTCGGGTTCCCTATGACGGATTATTTCATAAATAACAGTGTAAAATTACTAAATTACCCCTATTTATTAGAAACGATTATAAGCGGAATATTTACATGATGAAAATTCTAAATATGCAATGCAACAATCAGAAAGCGGTAAAAGAAGGGATTTGGAAAAGAAACCTTTGAAGCGTGCTTTTATATATTTAAACATGCGCTAGGAGGCTTTTTGACGCTCCTTCCCACTACACGCTCGCTCGTTCCTTCCCTAAAAATATTTTTTACTCTGGAAATCAAAGAGATTTCCCTTCGACTAGTTCGAATCCTCAAGCTAAATGCTCAGAACTCAAGAACTTCGTCGGATCGGCTCTCGGAGAGATTTCTAGGGCAGAACACTGCTCAAAAACCCCAGAATACTCAGCCAGAGGGTCCAGAAGTCTGGAAAAAGTGTCCAAATGTGTGGAATGACGTCCAAATGACGTCCTATATATAGGAATGAGGCGCAGTACGGCCTCTGACATCAATACGGCCCGTACTGAAGTTTTGAACTACAGTACGGCCGTATTGAATTCAGTACGGCCGTATTGGTTTCAGTACGGCCGTATTGTAGTTCAAATTGTTCAGTACGGCCGTACTGAACTTCTAGGAGGCCGTATTGAGCTCCAATCCTCCCACATCCTTATTTTAAGCTACTCTAAGACTTCTAAACCTATGAAGAATCATCCTAGGGTCTTCCAGGGTCTTCCAGGAGTCCTTTCGGCTGACTTTCCTTCGGTCTTCGAGAGTCTTCGAGTCTTATTTCTGACCCGGACAATTTTAGGGGTCTACAATTCATTATAATAATGAACTTGTTATACATGTTGTCTATAGATTCTTGTTGCTACATTTTAAACATTTCAAACTAAAGGGTAAAAATATTTACTATTGAATCTTTTACCTGATTTGTTCCTTCATATGCTACTTTAAGTTTCTCCCAAATTTCCTTTGTTATAGTACATTTTTTCACTTTGTCATACTCAAATCTGTTGAGAGCACAAGTAAGATAAGACTTGGCCTTTGCATTAAGCAAGCATCTGGATTTTTCATCAAGACTTTATTCTTGTTTTGGCTTTGCTACAATAACCCCTATATCCAAAGTTTTCTTTGGTATATATGGCCATTTTTGTAAGATCAAAAATAAGCTTAGGATATCAAGAGAACAATCTGGAATCCGTTGAGACGATTTGAGTTTTGATGATCACAAACATATCATTAAAAAGCTTAGAGTGTGTCTAAAATTCCTCATATAAACAACAAGAACATCGCTTTAAGTTTTTCAAAAGAAAAGCATTATAGATGAAGCAGTAACACATTTCGTCTATAAGACAAAGAACATCAGACAAAGCATATGATCTGGTGTTAATGTTATATTTATTTTTTGTTATATTGTCAATTTATCCTTAAGAAAACATTAATGTTTTATTCCTTAACAGGTCTAATAAGGAAGGATCCTCAAATAGAACAAAAGCTTTAAAAAAGGAGACATCAAATCATTGTGTCAGGATATAAAGAGAAAATTCTAAATATCTCGAACAAGACACTGAAAAAGATTGCTTTGCACTAATTGCTCTCTATTAATGCTGCCACACTCAAGATAGCTACCTAAGATCAAACAAGGGACACACGCATCTCTAATCAACATTTAATGCTTGCATTAAATGCATCTACAATACTCTCTGAAGAATAGACACACGAAGCAACTTAAGGAAATTTGAACGTTGCTATAATGGTCATCTTTCAAAAGCAACTATATAATGGCAAAATCGTTAAGCAAATATGATTGACCTTGATAGAAAAAGAGAGTGGCATGAACAAGAAAGATGAGCAGGATGTAAACTATGAAGTAAGAGGAAGTGTGATGAAAAAGGAAAAAAGTGCTTAAAATAAAGAGAAACTCACACAAAGCAAACTCATGCAGTGAGAAATACAAAGCTGATATTCTACAAAGAAGATCTTCATAGCAAATCTTGTATAGAATTATTTGTAGACTACTTGTGCCAAAATTGTATAGCATCACGTCTAGAAGAGACAAAGCTATTTTATAACTATTATCAATTGTATTTGTAAGGGTTAAGCCTGGAGAGACATGTTTAAAAGAATACCTAGTGGTTAAGCTTGAAGAGACTTGTTTAAAAGAATACTTAGGTTTAAGCTTAGAGAGGCTTGTAAAGAATGCTTGTCATTTAGCCAGAAGTGGCTTGTAAAGAATATTTGTATCCTGGTTAAGATAGTGGAACTCAATCTGGTTGGATTAAGAACTAGGCGTAGTCTCTAGGTTGGAGATGAACCAATATAAAAATACTTATTCCATTTTGTCTGCTTCATTACTTCGTCTGATTACTCTCTAGTACTTTGTTTGTTTGTACTCTTAATTCCCTCACTACAAAAAGAGCGAGTTTTTGATATACACTATTTAACCCCACTTTTAGTGTGTATCTTTCTGTGCAACAATTTTTCTATTATTTCTAGTAGGTCAACATCTTGTGAATCTAGGAACAACTTCATCCTATCACTCCAATAGTAGTAATCCTTTCCATCAAAACCTACAGGTTTATTTGTTGAAGCACCTTCTAGAATAAACATTACTAGATGTTGAATAACCATCATTTCTTCAGGATCTTTTCTCATACATTGTTAAGTGAGCTCAACTCTAAGAGCCAAGCTTTAATACCAATTGAAGTGAATGTTAGGTAACAATAAGAGGGGTTAAATTGTTGTCTTTCTTAAAAATCAATTTTAAATGAAATTTTGTTACTTAGAAGATGGTGTTTTTAAGTGTTTCAAAAACTTAGTTACTTCAATTTGCTTCTGAGAAGTTTAAATAAAATTGTTCTTCAGAAACTGGCGCTTTTATGATGGAGGACCATCCTTGGAGCTTCATGTGGGACCCATCACTAGGTTCATGGCTAGGAGATTGGAAGAGGATAGGGAGCTAACACCCTAGAGACATGCTTCTCATGGCTAAAGGATATTAATCATTCTCCTAAACCTTGTTAGCATATAATTTATTTTTATTCCTATTTTAACCTTGTCTTTAATTTTCCATTTTTAGCCTTGTATTGTTAGGTATCTAAGACATAGGATTTATTTTCCTTGTATTTCCCATTTTACCCTTGTATTGTAAAGTATCTTAGTCATAGGATTTATTTTTGTAACACCCCAGTTTTCATACTTTTTATGGAGGGTAATTTAGTAATTTTCATAAGATTTATTGAGGGTCATTTAGTAGCCCAGAACGGGTCGTTCCAAACTACTAAAACGACATATTTTTGGTAGCCTAGAACGAGCCGTTTCCAAACTGGAATGGGTCGTTCCAAACCACCAAAATGGCCTATATAACCCTAGTTGGGAACAGGTCGTTCCAAAGTTGGGAATGAGTCGTTCCAAATATGGTCGTTGTGTGTTAAAATGCAAACTCAGAATGGGTTATTCTGGTTTTAGAACGGACCGTTCCAAATGCCAAGTTTACACATGCTGAAAGGATCCAAAATAGCCTGTTCTGGATTCAAAATAGGTCGTTCTGGCCACTCTTGAAATTTATAAATAGAGCACTCTGACACTATTTCTGGACACACTCTCTGGAGACCAAGGAGAACCAAGAGAAGGAGATCAACCAGATTCTGCTCTAGCTTCATCTTCTGCTTATCCAGGTAAGGGGGAGTGAGAAACCTCGCTCGGGGGTGTGAGAATAATTGTTGGGTAGTAGGATTGTCTCCAATCCCTTGCCTGATGCATGCTTCTAGGAACAGTCAAAATATGAACGTTTTTTGTTTTGCCATCTAATTGTTCTGTTGGGTTTCTTGTTGGATGTGGTGTGTAGATATGTGATTGATTTTGAGAATGAATATGTTTTTATATGAACTAAAGTGCTCTATGGGTTCCTACGGGAAACCCTATGGGAAACAGGAAAAATATGAATGTTTTCTGTTTTGCTTTCTGATTGCTTTATTGTACTCTTTGTTGAATGAGATGTATGAATATGTGATTAATTTTGAAAACAGATAAGTTTTAATATGAATTAGAGTGCTCTGTGGATTCTTTTGGGAAACCCTATGACGTAAAATAAGGAATATGATCTATGGATGATTTGAGGCATTATATGTAAAGTTGATGATGGCTTCATGTTTTGGATAAGTTCTTGGTATGATTTATGTACTATTTGGATGTATATGATTACGAGAAGTTTCTTGTATGAGACTATATGAATATGATGTGAGAATGTGAAAGGTGAACATATGATCTGTGATATGACATTGTGAAATAATGTGACATGAGATATGATGAGATGTGAAATGAGAAATGTTGAGTCAATGAAATTGTGAATGTGTGACATGCATCATTTGCATTTATGAGCTAACCAGGTGTACCTTTTGGTCACCAAGTGATGTAACCAGCTAATCAGGTGTACCTTTGGTCACCAAGTGATGTAACCAGCTAATCAGGTGTACCTTTTGGTCACCAAGTGATGTAACAAGCTAATCAGGTGTACCTTGTGTCACCAAGTGATGTAACAGGTGTATTTTGTGTCACCAAGTGATGTAACAAGCTAACAAGGTGTACCTTGGGTCACCAGTGATGAAATGATGAGAAATGTGATTATGAGACACGTGACTAGCGCCACATGCATTTATGAGTCGAGTCCATGAGATCATTGCATGATGAATGACTGTGCATGTGTTACTATTGTATGTATAATTTAAATTTGTACCTAAATAATGTGTGGCTATGACTGTGCTTGTATGATTTGTGTGTGTGTTGCCTAACTGTTATTTCTACACTTAGAACCGAGTGAGATGTTTCTCACTCCCTTGCTTTGTATGTGTTTAAAATTGTGTTGCAGGTGATCATCAGCATGAGGATGTTGGTGATAAGGCTTAGGCTTCAGTTGGGCATGCTCTGATAGGATATGTGACATCGGGGCATAACTAGGCGTAATTAGGACTTCATTATTGTATTTTGTTTTGGAAGAACTCATGTTTCATTTTTTCCGCATTTGATCATGTTTTAAGTTGATGAATGTGAATTCTCTACTCTCATGTTATTGGAATTGTTGTTTTAATTCTAAAGAGCTTTTTTAACCCAATAAGATTTTTTTTAATTATTATATATTCATGTTTGGGTAGAGGGTGTCACATTTAGTGGTATCAGAGCAGGTCGATCCAATCGGCCGTGAGTTATGTACTTATCATGATTATGTTGTGTACTTTGACAGTGTTTTGTTTGTGCGGTACTTTGATGATGTTTTGCTTTGATAATGATGAGGACGATGTTCTCCTTATGTTGATATTGTTAAGTTTTATACTGTTAGATTATATTGTAATTAGAGGAATGATAGACAGTGTTAGCTAATATCATTATGACTGCTCTTCTTCATTCTTATGAGTGCTTAATTGTTTAATACTTCTTGCTTACGTAAGAAGTAGTGAATGAGTGATATTGCTTGTGTTGCAAGCATATGTGCAAGTAGTAGTAGACGAGATATTGTGCTAATCAACTAGAAACTATTAAAACCTTAGATTTGGGTGAGACATTGATTTGTCGAGTGTATTAAGAGTTTATGGTTGATGGAGTTTCTAGAATCTATAGCTGTAGCGATTGAATCCAAGGAGGTTGTTTTTTGAGAATTGGAGTTTTAGTATTCTTGATGAGAGATTGAAATGATTGGTGATTTCCTTGAGTGTTGGTGCTTGCATGTTAACCTTTTATAGTTTAGGTAGCATGTGAGTTTTATTTTCTAAGTATTTTGTGTTGAATATGTGAGTTGTTTTGGTTTAGGATTGTAGTAGGAAGCTTGGATATGAATTTGAGATGAAAAGGAGTGGGTTTGGAAGGGTTGAGCTATTTTTGTGGCCTTAGATGTTGATACACTATTGCTATCTGGTGTAGGGGATATTTGCACTACAATTTTGTTGTGCTAGTACAAGTGCTATATTGACAGAATTAGATTTTATGGTCTTTAGAAAAGTTGTAGCCTTAGATGTTACCTTTACAATGAATCAAGTAAAACGGAGGTCTAGAACTCCAGTTATAGCTACTTTGGTGATCAAAGGTCTAGCTGTAAGCTTTGAATATATCTGTGGTGGTTTTTGAATTTTTAGTTAAGAAGATAATCCTTCCTTAGTCACCTTGGTCAATTCGGCCACCTCTCTTCCTCATCTTCACCGTGAGTATTCTCTCCTTTAGGAGTGTCCTTCATCCATCAATGAAGTGAGCCAAAAACCCTAAAGTACCATTCTATCATTTCATCAAACACCTAGCCTCCATAAACACCATTCAATCATCTCCATCACCAAGGCTAGAAACCTTGAGTTCGATGATCCAAGGAGTCTGGTTTTCCCTCTTTAATGCTCCTAACTCAATCCATGCAAGGAGGGTTTCATCATTTTGAGTGAGTAAAACTTAGACTTACCTTCAGAAACTTCTTTAATCAAGAGTTTAGACAACTATAAGGCATGTGGTTCAGATGTATATTGTAGTAAAAAAAAAATGCAGCAAATAAAGGAGATAGAGTAAGAGAGATTGTAGACAGAGGTTTATATTAGTTCACTAAAACTTTGGATACATCTAGTCCTCACACTTTATGAGATTTTTCAACTATATTAGCAACAAATGTTTTAATTACACCATTAGCCATGTGTTGGGTTTAGTTCCACTCAATATAACCACCTACTATTTGTGCTTCAAACTTAGCAATTTACTAAGACTTCTTCCTTAATAACCTGTTAGGCTACCCACATTGAAAGCCACCTACCATGAGTCCACTCAACCAACTGGTTGAATCTCTTTACTCCTTCCTATACCCGTAAACACTAGATCACAAAATTAGGTTTTTGTGTATCCTAAAAATTATTATGGTTACAACAATCTCTCCTTAAGTAGGAGATTCCACTAAGGAAGTTTCTCATTTTTTTCTATTACAAAAGTGTTTACAAAATGAAGAAGTGTAGATCTCTGAACACAAAGTATGAAACAAGGATTACAACTATGGAAGCTTGTATTTTATGGCTCTTTTTTATCTTGCTTCAAAACTGTAGCCTTGGTCTTCCTTTTATAACCTCTGAAATATGGTTGTTGTGGTAGCTTAGTTTTAAGTAATGTTGATGTCACCTTGTACTTTCATCATTGTTGTCAACAAATCTTTCATAAGCATTTTGCTTTTGAAGCTTCCTTCTGATTATGCTTTTGAACAACCTTCTAAGTAGGGTCTTTAGTACTAGTCTTTTGAGAAACTAAGTTTGAAATGAGACCTCTTGAAGCAAAAGTTTCCATTAGAGAGACTTTTATACAAGTATTCAATGCATCTTCCCTAAGAAAAAATGTTCATCAACTTACTTGAATCAACAAACTTGTATAGTTAAAAATCAACTCTGAACAAGATGCTTCATATCAACTTAGATTGTTTGGCTATATTCTGAAAGTGCCTCTAAGCTGACACTCTTGTAGAATTCCTAAGTATTAAATACATCTAAAACACTTAAATAATTATGTTAGTACTTTTTATGAGAACTCTACATGATTACTTAGAACTAAGGGTTTGTCATTATTAAAACCTATATTAAGGTAGGATTCAACAAAGAAAATATAATAGAAGATTATCCTGGATTTAATATTATTAAGATTATGATTAGTATGAAAAATCAATATGTCTTGATATTTTTTTTTGTTTGAAAAAATGTGCCTCAGATTGAAAAAAAAAGAGGATATTAGACTATCATGGATTTAATATAAAGATTAAGATATAATATTTTTTATATCATATTAATATTATTATATATATATAAGTAATTTGGTATAATATGATTATAATATATGTTATTAAATTAATTAGGATCAAACTATTCGTAAAATTATAAAACTTTTAGTTTAAATAAATACATTTAAATCAAAAAGCCAATTAATAATACAACCAATTTTTTTATAATTAGTTACTTTTGTGTGTGTTTATTTAAATTTATATTTGATTGTGATTACTTAACATATGAATTAAATTTTGTTAATGATTTTAATATATCAATTATTTGGGAAGGATTTTAGAATGAATACAACAATTATTATGGAAAAATCAACTAATGTGTCCTAATATATTTTTGTTTGAAAAATGTGTTTGATATTGGGTGAGAATATAGGATAGGAGACTATCATGGATTTAATAATATTTTTGGTTCATGAACATTGTGTCCCAAAGTTAACAACCAAAGATTAATCTGCACTTTCAGGTTATGACTTATGTTGCCCAATTATTATTTTAACATAGATGAGAATTGAACATAGGAGCATCAGGTCAACCCCCTGTGATGGACATGTGATGAATGTTTTCAAGTTGAATGTTCGTAAAAACTTAAATTTCATTGTATGGTGGATATTAGTTATGGTGTTCAAAGAGTCCAAAAGTTGAAAACCCTTTAGGAAGTTAGTTGTCTTTTGATAGAGAGGTTGTTTTAAGTTGTCTTTTATAGATTTTTCAATCGAAATAGTATGGTGAAAGCTAAACCATACTTATCACAAACGACCAACGAGTAAGGTACAAGGTCGGGTGTCAAAATCCTTAACTAAGTATTAGAAAGGTGTGCAATATTTGAAAGATAATCGACAAACTAATTCCATATAAGCTTAGTTATGTATGTTAAGGTCATGGTATACTTATCCCTAATCTATTTTATTCTTGACAATAGTACTGGACTTTTCTAGTGTAAGTGACGAAACTCAAGAAACCAATTCTAGTCCTCATTCCAACAATTATTTTTTAGTCACCATGTCAATTATTGATTATGGTTCTCATACCAACTGTTGCTTTTGGTTTTTGTACCAATTGTTGTGATTCAATAGGGTCACACCATTTAGACTACTCACCTAGTAAAAAATCTCCATAAGTTGTTATTCGTTATTTTGGCATTCACCATCTAGATCATCTATTAAATTAGTTATTATGTTTTGCCTTTGATTTTAGGTATTTCATTGAATATGTTAATTGAATGTAAATTTAATATTAACACTAGATATATTTTTGAGTTGTTATCAATTATATTGATTCAGATTATTTTAGGTGATGAAAAGAAATGTCTAAGTTCATAGTCAATTAACAAGTCAAAAACATAGAAAGTCATATATTTAAAGTCTTTCTAAGTGAATTCTCAACATTTTGAGAATATATTGTCTTTTTAATCCTAAAATAAAGCTAAAAGTGTGTCCCAATAATATTTTTAAGAAATTTAAATCAATCTAAAGGTTTATGAGAATAAAACAAGATTTGTAGTGACAATACTATGAGATAATGTTTAATGGGTGTGCCGGAAGGGTCCTATCGATCACGTGGACCGAAACGTGCTGTCCCATCAGACACCCACGCGGACCTCGAACATGACTATGGATGCACTAACAAGCACATGAGATCATTAATGGCGAAACCATCGGCTCGGCAAATAGCCGAATCGATAAAAGACTAGTAACCTCGGCTCGACTAGAGACCGGTAAGATAAACCAAGAGCACGATAAGACTCCATATGACCTACGTATTGGCTCGGCCAAAGGCCGGGGATTAAGTGTGCCCTAGCACACACCCATCGGCCCGATTAAAGGTCGAAGACCAAAGGGCACCCCAACACCCTATCTGTTAAGAGCTAGTTATCAGGACTAATATCCTACCAATTATTCTCTCATTATTATGATGTAATTTCCTGTTTTACATTGTAATATTTTTCCCTTAAATCATATTGGTTGCCTCACACAAATTGTGGTGAGATTTATCACATCTTACATGGTATCAGAACCTGGTTCCAAACCTAGCCTCCAAACCCTTGTGCCGTCATCTGCCACCACGGTCGTGCATTCTCCCCCAACCGTGCGATCGTCCAATTCTGTTTGCGGTCCTCTCTCATGGTTAACGATACCACTCCTCCGTCTATGTCGTTTGCTACCTTGGTTCACATGATCACCATTCGACTTAACTCTGAGAATTTTCTTCTCTGGCGTAAACAGGTTACTTCTCTTCTTCAAAATCAGAATTTGTTTCACATTGTTGATGGTTCTGTTGAACCACCGTCGCAGATCCTTGATTCTGTTCCAAATCCTCGATTCGCTCAATGGCAAGCTCAAGAACGAAATGTCACCAGTCTCCTACTTTCTTCCTTGACTGAGGAGGCCCTCTTTGAGACACTCAGTGCTGACACTGCTCAGGATATTTGGAATGCTCTGCATACTGCCTATGCTTCACGCAGCAAGGCTCGTGAACTGTGCCTCCGTGACGAGCTTCAACTCATGCGTCGTGGTTCCATCTCTGTGACAGAATATGGAAAGAAATTTTGCACTATTTGTGATCAGTTAGCTGTTATTGGTGCTCCTATTGCTAATGATGACAAAGTACACTAGTTCCTTCGTGGTCTTGGTCCCTCCTATGCAAATTTTTCCACGGGTCAGCTTGATCAGGTACCTTTGCCTCGATTTACTGATATTCTTTGTAATGTCGAAAGCCATGTTATTTTTCAGGCATCTCTTGAGGAACCAACGCCCTCTCAGCCAGCTGCCTTCTATGCGAACAATCAACCTCGCTCATCTGGCAATAAGTCATCTCGCAGTGGTAACCGTGGACATTCCAATGATGGTTCTAATGGTGGTAACCGTGGCAATTCTAATGGTGGTTCTCGTCAATGTAGACACCCAATTTCGTCCGGGAGGTACAAAACAACAATATAGGACGTCAGAGACCCAAAAGACAAATTAGGGATTTTTTTAGGGGCCCGGAACGGGCCGTTCCGAATTCAGAACGGGCTGTTCTGGTTCCCCCGAAACGGGCCGTTCCGATTTCAGAACGGGCCGTTCTGGATTACCCCGGAACGGGCCGTTCCGATTTTTGGAACGGGCCGTTTTGGCCCCGGAACGGGCCGTTCTGAATCCAGAACGAGCCGTTCTGGTCCCCCCGAAACAGGTCGTTCCGATTTCAGAACGGGCCGTTCTGGGTACAAAATTTAGGCACAACGGCCATATCCAGAACGACCGTTCCGATTTTGGAACGGGCCGTTCTGGACCCCCTTCCTGAAGTCTATAAATAGACAGCTGGGGCTCATTTCTCCGGACTCCAAAATTTCGTCCAGAGCTCGAAATTTCTCTCTTTTTCTCTCTTTTTCTCTCTTTTTCTCTCTCTTGTATTTCTTGAGAGTTTGTGAGGTATTGTAGTGTGAAAAGGTCGCCACAAAGCACCTAGAATCACCATTAACAAAGCTTGATACGAGGTATTTCAGTCAATCTTCTTCTCTCTCCTTTATTTTTATCTTTGTTTCTTATTTCTGATAAACATCATTATAATAAAAATAATCATGTAGATATTTTAGAGTCAATTGTTTAATTTAAATATCAAGCATGTAAATAGTCATCAATAAAAGGGGATTTAATATCTATATTATTATTATTTATAATGTTAACTTCGTCATAGGGTACCAATTAAGGGCGTTGTAGGGGTGCTTAATACCTTCCCTACACGTAACCGACCCCCGAACCCAATTCTGGTTATCAAGGCCATTATTGGACTTTTAAAAACCTTTTCTTTTTCCAATGTTTTGAGTAAAATATTGGTGGCGACTCCATGAACCTATTTTCAAAACCATTAATTAAGGATTAGTCTGGTGTCCGGGCATTCCTTAATTGATGAGATCTTTAAAAGGATGTCTAAACCATAGGTCGCAAGATCGGAAATTTTCGGGTTGCGACAGATGGCGACTCCACTGGGGATGTTTAAAGAGGGTCAGGCCCATTTAATTGATGAAGTTAATAAAATAAAAATAATAATTTAAATATTTTTTCCCCTTTACCTTGTTTATTTTCTTTGTTTGACTTTAATATTTGTTTGCCTGTTTAAATTCAGCATTTGTTTGAAATAAAAATTGTACACAAACCTTTGCACACAACAGTTCCCCCTACACCCGGGGGCATGAGGGTAATAAACATAGGGAGTGGTTGACGTACGACCGGCCCAAGTTTGGCCTTGGAGCCTGCGAGCCTTGTCGGAAATCACACTCAAGGTGATAACCGGTTACTCTAGCCCGAAATACTGCGACAAACCTTAGAGTTTGCCAGGTGACGGCGACAGAGATACTGGGTCCTTATAATGGGGGCACCTTGGGGGCCTTAAGACCAGTGAGATTAGAACCGTTCTATACAATGCACTTTTCTTGCAGGGACCACAGACCAAGGATTTAAACGTGACTGTTCGCAGGTGTACATTTGTTTGAGCATATGCGTGTTGCATTTGTTTGTGTTTATTTATTTCAAATAGATAAAAATTACAAACAAACAGATATCAATAAAAAAAAACTAAAACTAACGCTCTTCTGTATACCCTAACTCTAAAGCATCATATAGGGTAGTTTATTTTAAAAAATATATATAGCAAAAATCATGCATCATTCCCCTTTAGTAACAAAAAAAAATGATAAAATTTAGGCAAAAACAAATATCATGCATTTTTTAGTTTAGCATATGCATTCATTAGAAATGGAAGGCACATATAATAGTATGCAAAGATGTTCTCTAAACAAAAATCGATGAGAATGATATTCATTGAATCTCTCAAGTGACCTTGTATCCTATTCTAGGTTTCATATAGATAACACGCCTTCTTTGTAAATAATAAATAAGAATAAAAAGGGAAATCTAATTTGTGCGTGTTAGTTGGATATTGGAAATTACTGTAATCAAATGTGAGCCTGACACATCAAATCGGGGAACACTTATCAGTAATTGGGGGCATCACACGCCCAAATTGACGATTCAAACATCGAGACTTTCTCATACAGAAACAACAATTGTCGGGATAAGAGGAATGGTCAAGAATGGACGAATCCTTGCTTTTTAGGGAATTACATGACAAAACCCAATTGAAGAATAAAGACATTGCATACAAAAAACCCGTTAGGATGAAAACCCGTAAAGGGCGTCCTAGGCAAAAATTAGGGTGAAAAAAAAAAAAATCAAAATCCCGATAGGATACGTCCTATGCAAAAGTAGGGATATATAAAAATAAGAAATGTCTATTTGAGTTGGAATTGAAAGGTGGCTCGAGTATTCCCTTCGAAAGCAAGAATTCACAAAGGTTTCACTCCAAATGCAAAACACCGACGTTCAAACAAGTGGAAAGGTTTTCTTTTGAAAATTATCAAATCATTCATGACTCTCTAGGGGGCAACTTCTGTCTATCTCTCTGTGTATGAATCACGAACTTGGGGCATGCCCGGGCCTTCGAGCTTTGCTAAAGGGGCACTGTAAATTGGAAGTACTATTTTAAATGCCATAACATTCTTTCATTTCTCTTCTCCCTACAAATATTCACTCTAGACCTCATCCATCAACCCTTAATAAACAAGTTGTATTTGCGACAAAGATGTTACTCGATAATAGCATGGAAAGGATAACAAAGTAATCACATGAATCCAGACATGACTAGGGTTTGATAAAATAAAGACATCCCATACCTCACAAACGCTGCAAAAATGAAAGCCTGGCAGGAAACCCACCAAGGGGGCTGCGCAAAAGTTAGGGCAAGATCTGCTAGGCAACCCACAATCAAAAAAGGGTAACCTAGGCAAAAGTAATGATAAAAAAATGTCCGCTAGGGAACGCATCTCAAGTAACCTAGGCAAAAGTTAGGACGTCAAAGCAGTGACCTGAGTTTGAAAACTGAAAGGCAGCTCAAGGGATCATCTAAACAAAGCACAAACCCAAGTCATCACTCCACTTTCCAAAAAGGCTAAAACACAATAATAGCTTCCTTGCAGCAAATACGTTTGTTTAATAACCCTAAACACCAAAGCCTACCTTGGCCAACCCTTCTTCTAAAAACCTCTTTTTTTGAAAAATCCTTTCTAACAACCCTTTTGAAAAAAGATAAATAAATACAAACATCCCTTCTTTTTCTCTTAACCCTTATGGCATTAAAATGGTACCGAAAAGATACACGGAAAATGCACAGTGAATACTCACGGAGGGAAGGCCGAGATGTCCTCAAATAGAGGTTAGAGACGCTTGACCACACATCGACTGGATAGTCAAGGAGCCATTGAAGCTTGGGCTCAAAAGAACATATCCCAACGATAATCACAAACGACATGGATAAAAAGGAATCGTCACCATTAACCTTAACACGTACAGGTTAATTTCCCAACAAAAATAAATTGCATCTTTAGGAACAAACACATGAGCATAAACTGCATCGCATGCATATGAGTTAGGGGCATATGGAAGGGCGTTACACAAAAAATAAAAGAATCATTCCTGTCTTGCATTTTCATTGCATCCATGCATCCATGCATTCTACTTGTTATGGGTCAGAAGGAGCCATCAGGACAAAACACTCGTCAAAGTAAAATAGCCGAGCATGAGCCAAGCAGTGGCAAACGACAACATGAAGTGATTCTATGTGCCCACTAAGCAAAGACATATCAATAGTGGAATAGAATCAACCAAATAAGCAGACTCATAAGCATGAAGAGGCCATCGCGCCCTACTCCTCAACCGAATAATGGAAGATTCATGAAAGTGCCAAGACCAGGAATGTTTTCCTACCAAAGCCAGGAGTGGCTTCCAAAATAATACTCATCAATAAAGATTCAGCAGATAACAACATCATAGGAATAGATTCCTCCATCAATGATGACAATAATAAAAAAAAAAAAAGCAACATGAGAAAAAGACAAGCTTCGAAAATGTCAAAAAAGCCGAAGCATTCAAAAAATGATAGCAAAAAAGGCAAGCTTCAAACACGAAAGAGCCGAAGCTAAATAAAAATGAAATTCAGAAAAAACCCTACCACAAGCAGACGCCTGGAGAGGCATCACAATACTCACCTTGACAAGAACAACACCAAAAACTTACCAGCCATCCCACAATAAAGGCGCCTGGAGAGGCATAACAATACTCAAGTGGCAGGGGCAACATTGGAATCCCTACCAATCATCCACTTCTCTGCCCACCAACACAGGGGCACATTAAACATCTCCTGCCCATCCACCTAGAGGCAGTCTTTCATCCTACAACACCAACAAGAAGACATCAAGTACAACAACAAAATGGGTTACCTGACCTTAGCGAAAGGGTTGCTAGATCCCCAAAACTAGTACAAATTGGGTTACCTGACCTTAGCGAAAGGGTTGCTAGATCCCCAAAACTAGTACAAATTGGGTTACCTGACCTTAGGAAAAGGGTTGCTAGATCCCCAAAACTAGTACAAAAGTGGGTTACCTGACCTTAGAGGAGGCCGGCTGAAGCCTTAAATATCAGTCCAGCTTGGAGAGGCTGAGCTACGAAACTACTTCAACAAAAAAG
Source organism: Cajanus cajan (assembly GCF_000230855.2). Lineage (NCBI taxonomy): Eukaryota > Viridiplantae > Streptophyta > Magnoliopsida > Fabales > Fabaceae > Cajanus > Cajanus cajan. The sequence continues at coordinate 51,528,971 of NC_138524.1, read as the reverse complement.
TGGGTTACCTGACCTTAGCGAAAGGGTTGCTAGATCCCCAAAACTAGTACAAATTGGGTTACCTGACCTTAGTGAAAGGGTTGCTAGATCCCCAAAACTAGTACAAATTGGGTTACCTGACCTTAGTGAAAGGGTTGCTAGATCCCCAAAACTAGTACAAATTGGGTTACCTGACCTTAGTGAAAGGGTTGCTAGATCCCCAAAACTAGTACAAAGTGGGTTACCTGACCTTAGAGTGGGCCGGCTGAAGCCCTAAATATCAGTCCAGCTTGGAGAGGCTGAGCTCAGAATATACTCCCTCGTTAACAAGCCACAAATAAAGAGACACACTACCATGAGACAAGCAGAAGCAGTAAGAAGCGTCTATATCAAGACCAGAAGCCTAGATGTTTCGGTTTACCATCCTTATCACCCGACAGAGCATAAACCAACACTCAGTTACTCTTAGGGACAAGGATACAGGTAAACACCATCTACCCGAAAGGAATGATGTGGGAGCATCTATACTGCTGAAGTAAAGGAGAGGATTCGGACACAGAAAGCGACATGGGGCATTCACATGGATCTTGAAGGCTGGATGTTTCGGTTTACCATCCTTAACACCCAACGGAGCATACAACCTAACACTTAGTTGCTTCAAGGGGCAGGGATATAGGGAACACCGTCTACCCAAAGGAAACAATGTGAAGGTATCCATTGTCAAAGCAAGAGTGAAGATCCGAATTTTCACCTCACTATCACAAGAAAAACAATGGAGCTTCTACTCGAAGACTGAAGATAAGGTGTACAATTTGTCAGCCTTGTTACCCAAGAGTATGCAACTGCTCTAAAGGGTGATGATACGAGCAAATACATCTATCCAAGGGAAGCAACGTAGAAGCATCACACAAAGAGACAAAGAGAAGACCCGTACGAAATGTCTACGTCTTTACTTGCCTTGGGAAAAGCAACACAATTATTCCAAAGGACAAGTAAAGAGGGGCAGCTGTAGACACCCAATTTCGTCCGGGAGGTACAAAACAACAATATAGGACGTCAGAGACCCAAAAGACAAATTAGGGATTTTTTTAGGGGCCCGGAACGGGCCGTTCCGAATTCAGAACGGGCTGTTCTGGTTCCCCCGAAACGGGCCGTTCCGATTTCAGAACGGGCCGTTCTGGATTACCCCGGAACGGGCCGTTCCGATTTTTGGAACGGGCCGTTCTGGCCCCGGAACGGGCCGTTCTGAATCCAGAACGGGCCGTTTTGGTCCCCCCGGAACAGGCCGTTCCGATTTCAGAACGGGCCGTTCTGGGGTACAAAATTTAGGCACAACGGCCATATCCAGAACGGCCGTTCCGGTTTTGGAACGGGCCGTTCTGGACCCCCTTCCTGAAGTCTATAAATAGACAGCTGGGGCTCATTTCTCCGGACTCCAAAATTTCGTCCAGAGCTCGAAATTTCTCTCTTTTTCTCTCTTTTTCTCTCTCTTTCTCTCTCTTGTATTTCTTGAGAGTTTGTGAGGTATTGTAGTGTGAAAAGGTCGCCACAAAGCACCTAGAATCACCATTAACAAAGCTTGATACGAGGTATTTCAGTCAATCTTCTTCTCTCTCCTTTATTTTTATCTTTGTTTCTTATTTCTGATAAACATCATTATAATAAAAATAATCATGTAGATATTTTAGAGTCAATTGTTTAATTTAAATTTCAAGCATGTAAATAGTCATCAATAAAAGGGGATTTAATATCTATATTATTATTATTTATAATGTTAACTTCGTCATAGGGTACCAATTAAGGGCGTTGTAGGGGTGCTTAATACCTTCCCTACACGTAACCGACCCCCGAACCCAATTCTGGTTATCAAGGCCATTATTGGACTTTTAAAAACCTTTTCTTTTTCCAATGTTTTGAGTAAAATATTGGTGGCGACTCCATGAACCTATTTTCAAAACCATTAATTAAGGATTAGTCTGGTGTCCGGGCATTCCTTAATTGATGAGATCTTTAAAAGGATGTCTAAACCATAGGTCGCAAGATCGGAAATTTTCGGGTTGCGACAGTCAACATCGCAACAACTCTGGTCGTCGCAACTCTTATGTCCCTCGATGTCAGATTTGTCGTGAACAGGGTCATTATGCTAACAAATGTCTGGTTCGCTGGGATCGGTCTTTTGAGTCTGCTAATTTGGCTCAGGCATTTGCTGCCAGTTGCTCGTTGGACACCTCAAACCAGTCAGATTGGTATATGGACTCCGGTGCCACATCTCACATGACACATTCTTCGTCTCAGTTGACTGATTCCCAAAATTATAATGGTACTGATTGTGTTTTTGTTGGTAATGGGACCTCTTTAAATATTACTCATGTTGGTTCTCGTTCTTTATCACATTCTGTTCCTTTGTCATATGTTTTGGTTGTGCCTCATCTAACTAAAAATCTTGTATCTGTTAGCAAACTGGCTCGTGATAATCATGCTAAAGCCATTTTTGTGGATGATTCCTTTGTTATTCAGAATCGAAAGACAAGAAGAGTTCTGGCAAGGGGACGATGTGATCAAGGACTTTATGTGATGGATCAAGGACCACAAGCGTTGCTTACTACTAGTTCTTCACTGCCTCGTGCCTCTTTTGAACTTTGGCACTCTCGTTTGGGACATGTTAATTTTGATGTTATTAATAAGTTAAATCAGCAAGGTTATTTAAATGTTTCATCTATTTTGCCTAAGCCAATCTGTTGCACTACTTGTCAGATGGCTAAGAGTAAATATTTGGTTTTTTATGACAATAATAAAAGGGCTTCTGCCGTTCTTGATCTATTCATTGTGATTTATGGGGACCATCTCTAGTTGCTTCTGTTGCTGGATATTCTTACTTTGTTATTTTTGTGGATGATTTCTCTCGCTTTACCTGGTTTTATCCATTACGACATAAATCAGATTTTTATGATGTGCTTGTTCGGTTCAAAGTCTTTGTGGAAAACCAATTTTCTCGATTTCTTAAAGTTTTCCAAAGTGACAATGGCATCGAGTTCACGAATAACAAAGTACAGGGTTTATTTGCTTCTTCTGGTGTGCTTCATCGGTTCTCATGCCCGCATACTCAAGCACAGAATGGTCGGGTTGAACGGAAACATAGACATGTTCTTGAGATTGGTCTTGCAATGTTGTATCAGTCACATGTTCCTACCAGTTATTGGGTTGATGCTTTTAGTTCTGCGGTATATATTATTAATCGTGTTCCCTCTCAGGTGCTATCCAGCCAGATTGCATTCAAACTTCTATTTCAAGTTGCGCCTACATATGCTAATTTTCATCCATTTGGTTGTCGTGTGTTTCCATGCTTGCGCCCATACATGAAAAATAAATTTAGTCCTCGGAGTTCTCCTTGCATATTTTTGGGTTATAGTAGTCATCACAAAGGATTCAAATGCTTAGACCTGACCACTTCCAGGATTTATGTGTCTCGCCATGCTCAATTTGATGAAATTTGCTTCCCTTTTGCAGGTTCTCCTTCTTCTAGCATCGATCTTATGGTTTCTTCATTTTATGAACCAATCACAGGCTTCAAGTCTTCTTCGATGTTTGCTTCCGCTATTCTTCTGACGAGACCACCACCAGTTACTACTTTGTCTTGTCCATCATGTGTTTCCTTGGATGCTGCTCTGGCTCCCCATCCTGCTCCACCTGTTGCACCTGCTTCATCGAAACCTATCTCTCCTCCACGGACTCCATCCCCAACATCGGCCTCTCCTATAGTGTTTCCTGCTTCTTCTGATGCTTCTATTCAACCAGCCCCGGTTGCTGTTCGTATGCAGACTAGATCACAGAATGGCATTTTTCGGCCTAATCTGCATTATGCCCTCGCTCATCACCAGCCTACTGCTCTTCTCACTGCTATGCATGTTGCTGCTGATCCCAAGGATTTTAAATCCGCCATGAAGCATCCTCAATGGTTGGCAGTAATGGAGGATGAGCTCTCTCCTCTTCATAATAATCATACTTGGACCTTAGTCCCTCGTCCATCTGCTCCTAATATTGTTGGTAGTAAATGGGTTTTTCGTACCAAACACAAAAGTGACGGCACTATTGAGCGCTTAAAAAGGCGTTTGGTGGCTCAAGGTTTCACGCAAATTCCAGGTTTTGATTACTCACTCACTTTCAGTCCGGTTGTCAAGGCTATTACTATTCGTCTTATTTTATCACTTGTCGTGCTTAATGGCTGGCCACTTCATCAGTTGGATGTAAAAATGCTTTTCTTCATGGCCACCTCACTGAAACTGTCTATATGGAACAACCTCCTAGCTTTGTTGATCCTCTTTTTCCAACTCATGTCTGTCGGTTGAACAAGGCTCTCTATGGGCTCAAACAGGCGCCCTGTGCTTGGTTTCAACGTTTGAGCTCTTTTTTAATGCACTCTGGTTTTATTTGCAGCAGGGCTGATCCATCCTTGTTCTTCTTCTATCGCGGGCGCATCACTCTCTACCTCTTGGTTTATGTGGATGACATTATTCTTACTGGAAGTGATCCCCCCTTTCTCACTCAATTTATTGCTCGTCTTAATGCTGAGTTTACAATTAAATATCTGGGAAAGCTTGGCTACTTCCTTGGTCTTGAGATCACTTATACTGCCGATGGTTTGTTCTTGGGACAAGCCAAATATGCTCATGATCTGCTTTCCCGAGCTATGATGCTTGAGGCCAAACCTATCTCGACCCCATTGGCTGCCGGTTTTCATCTTGTTAGTGATGGAGTGGCTTACTCTGATCCAACTCAGTACCGCTCTTTGGTTGGGGCCTTACAATACTTAACCATTACTCGCCCTGATTTATCATATGCAGTCAACACGGTAAGTCAATTTCTCCAAGCTCCTACTATTGATCATTTTCAAGCTATTAAACGTATTCTCCATTATGTTTGTGGTACACAACATTTTGGACTCACGTTTCGCAGCTCACCTTCTCCCACGGTTCTTGGTTATAGTGATGCTAATTGGGCTCGCTGCACGGACACTCGTCGGTCTACCTATGGCTATGCTATCTTTCTTGGTGACAATCTCTTGTCTTGGAGTGCCAAGAAATAACCTACTGTTGCCCGCTCTAGTTGTGAATCTGAGTACCGGGCCATGGCCAACACAACTTCTGAACTTGTTTGGTTGCTCAATCTCCTTCGTGAACTTCGTGTTGGGTTGTCTACGACTCCTCTCCTTCTCAGTGATAATCAAAGTGCATTGTTTATGGCTCAGAATCCTGTCGCTCATAAGCATGCTATGTATATTGATTTGGATTGTCACTTCATCAATGAGTTGGTTGCCTCTGGTCGCTTGGCTGTTCGCCATGTTCCTACTTCTCTACAACTTACTGATATTTTTACAAAGGCGTTGCCTCGTCTATTGTTTGAATTGTTTCGATCCAAGCTTCGTGTTGGTCTCAATCCAATGCTTAGCTTGACGGGGGGTGTTAAGAGCTAGTTATCAGGACTAATATCCTACCAATTATTCTCTCATTATTATGATGTAATTTCCTATTTTACATTATAATCTTTTTCCCTTAAATCATATTGATTGCCTCACAAATTGTGGTGAGATTTATCACATCTTACACTATATATCATCTCGGCCAAAGGCCGAGAACGAACGGCACCCCAAGCCTTTATCTATCATCTCGGCAAGGAGCCGATAGTGCCAGGAAAGGATTAAGGCGATGATTATGATTAACAAGGGCAAACCAACAATTAAGGCATAATCAGCCGATTCGCATCGTATTACCTAATTTGGTAAGCATCAGAAGAGGCCCACTACGTGCAGGGCCCATCAAAGGTAGTGTAAATAGGTCACTTAAAATGAGGTATGTCACTGTTCATTTATTACCGTCGAGAATTGTGCTTGTCCTGACTTGAGCGTTAGAGTGCCTTTTGTAGGTACCTCTCCCCTCTACAACACCTACCTGAAGCTCTCGTTCGGCCCTCAACCTACCAGAAGATTACGAGTGTGCCCTCTGACAGGTACAATGGGGTTGCCTCCATTTTAGCAATAAAATAAATACACAAAAAAAAAGGCACTCACACAAAAAAAAAATCTTCATATATTAGTAGGGAAAAGTTGTTGAAATCATATTTTCAAAAGCATATTGGGGGAGTTTTTCTTTTACACCGGTATAAAATAGTTACACATTAAGTAACATCCACTAGTTATTTTTTTCATTTCTTTTTATTTCCTTATTTTAATATGTTTTGTTATTTTGGCATGTGAACCTTGGTTCACATGTGTTGCTTACATGTTAAAAATTCATTTGTCTTTATGATTGAAATCTACTTTTTTTTTATATAAATTATCATGTCCATCAAAAGTATAAATTGGAGATGAAATAGTTATAAGAGTTTAACGGTGTCAAAAAAAGTTGAGACTAAAAGGAAATTAAACAATCAATATATAGCCCTTATACATAGTATAGTGTTAAAAAGGGAAAGAGATACACTATGCCTCTACATATTTGTTCAGAAATTAAAAATAACAAAATTTATTTTAAAAAAAGATAATGGTGATGATTTTATTTAATAACAAAAAACACATTTTGATAATTATTTTGTTCTTTTACTTCAAAAATCTCATTTTCTTCCATATTTTTTCTATTTAGTTTTTATTCTCTTTTGTCTATTTCTTTTATAAATTTATTTTTCAAATTTCTTAATTCTATTCAAAATTGCTCACACCCTATAATTGTTAATTACTCACACATATTTAAATCTAATTATTTTTATACTTTTTTAAAAACATACAAAAAAATGAAAGTGTTTTTTACACTGGTATTTAAAGTAGAGTTAATCACCTATACACTACCAGTGTAAAGTTTTTTTTACACTGGCAACCAATCATATCTTTTAATAGTGTCATGTCAGTTGTTTATTTAATGAAATAAAAATAAAATAAAATAATTTAAAAGATTTGATTGGTTGCCAGTGTAAAAAACTTTACACTAGCAGTGTATGGATGATTAACTCTTTAAAGTATGGATAAACATAAAGATGATAATGACAAAGGATGAAATAGATACGTGTTTTGTGACACCCTCTACCCCAACATACATATACAGTAATTATAAAAAAAAAATTTCATCATTAAAAACCAAATTTCCAACCACGTAAGGGTAAAAAGCTCACATTCATAAACTTAATCCAAATAACATGCCGGTAAAATTACAAAGAAATAAAACTGAGTTTTCCAAAATAATTTAATAAGAACATCTTAAACTAATCTTATATATGTCCCGATGTCACAATTCCTATTAGAGCAAAACCCAACATAAAAGCCTAAGCTTCATCACCAACATCCTCAGCCTCACGCTAATGATCACCTGTATAACAGTCAAAGAAAAATAACACGAGAAAAAGGAGTGAGAAACATCTCACTCTGGCTCAGAGTGTAGAAATATATGATGGATAGCCAAACACAAATAAAACAGGTATAACGTAGATAAATTAATAATAACATCACATCTCACTCATCCAAGACATAAACCATCACTTTATCATATAACATTAAAAATGCATAAGTATGGACCCGGACTACATATTATCATGCATGTGGTGCCAGTAACATATCACATGGCATATTGCCGCACGAAGAGTAGTCTAGGAGTACATGCCGGGTCACACTCTCTACGCACTCTCACTAGAAGGACATACTACCAGAGTCTCGTCGGGATAGCTAAGTCGCGCAAGATACATCCCATGCACACAATGGGCGAGATTGGGACTTCCAAACCGAGTTATCCCCAAGGACTAATCCCCAAAGCTTTTACACTAGGGGGCCTTCTCTAGCGGTGTATTCCATATCGTACCCTTAAAAACATTTATGCACATGATCAGTGACGGATCCAGAAAATTTAAGTAGTGGGGGCAATATTTAAAGACATAAATTTGTCAAAATATAAAATAAAATTTATATAAAACAAATACATATCATAATTATTCTCTACAAGTTTTCATAGTTTAAAAAACATTGAATGATTTGCTCATTTTCAATGTTATCAAAAACCTCTCTCTATATAAGTAATTAAGCAATTATTTAACCATTCATCTCCCATACGATTTCGCATCCGATTCTTGATGATATTCATAGTAGAAAAAACTCTTTCAATTGATGCAATTGCCATTGATAGTATCAAGGTTAGCTTTAAAAGCAAATATACCAATGGATATACAACATGTTTTCTTGTCTCCACAAACTTCATAAAAAGATCACCAATCCCTTCTATTTATGAAAAATACTGTTAAAATATACATCTATGAAATAATTTTCAAGTTGGTTATCTAATGCCAAAAGTTCAACTGAAGAAAATTCAGAAGAATAAGATTGAGCAAAATGAATCAACTTATCCTTGTCAAATGTAGAAAATGAATCTCTTGGATTTAAACATGCTACACAAAGAAGCAACTCAATATTTATTTATGTGAAATGGTTGTTTAACTCTTGAAGTTGTTGATCAATCACTTGAAAAAATAATTTAACTTGAAAACATAATTTTAATTAATGTAATGTTCATAACATATAATGTTTCTTCTAAATTAACATAAAAATAGAATGAGTAAATAAAAATTAAAATACTGAATTTCTCATTGAAAATAAAAAAATAATTCAAATAAAGTAATATAAAAATAATAACTTTAAATACACTAACCTCAAAGACCACTTTAACTATTGAAACATGAAGGAGTAGAAATGGAAGAAGAAGTTTGTTTTTTTTTTTCCCAATTTCACTCTTCTACACTTTAAAATATGTTAGAGGTAGAGGAGAATCTTAAAACATGAATATATTTGGAAAAAGAAAAAATAAAATAGAAAAAAGATTAAAATATCCAAAAAGAGGTTAATAACAACTTATTATTATTTTTACTTAAAATATATATATTATTAATTTATAATTTTTTTTATCTTGATTTACAATTTATATTATATGCATAACAAATTTTTTTTCTTCTAAAACATGTAATTTGTTGTTAATTTTTATAACATATTAAAATATTTTTTAAAAATACTTCTTCTCAAACAAAAAATAATTATAACAAGACTCAAATTGAGTTATAATTTTTTAATTTTAATTTTTTTTAAATTTTTTTGTTTCTATTTTTAGATTTTAAATAAAAATAATATAATATCTATGCATTCTCATATCATATTATTATCATCACATCTCATCATCACATTTCATCATCACATTTCATCATCATATTCCATCATCATATTTCATCATCATATCTCATCATCATATTCACATTATCACATTATATTCACAATTCTCACAGAGCACTTTAATCCATATTAAAACTCATTTATTTGCGAAATTAAACACATATTTACACTCTGCAAACATTAAGGAACACAATAGAAAACTCAAAAGATAAAACAAAAAATATTTAAAATTTGCCTATTTCTCATAGGGTTCCCACAGGAACCCACAGAGCACTCTAATTCATATCAAAACTTGTTTATTTTGAAAAATAAACACATATTTATACATCTCATTCAACAAGAAATAGATCAGAACAATCAGAAAGCAAAACAGAAAACATTCATATTTACAGAACACTCTAATTCATACAATAAACATTTAAAACTACAATTAATTCATACAATTACCTCTTCAAACCATCTCCTCTTACAATCATCAATGCATTCCTTAAAGTTTCCCATAGGAACCCATACAGATCTCAAATCATACAGTTAATTACATATAAGAAAAACAATAGGCAAAACAGATACAATTGGAGAAAAATCCTTCATACATGAGCATACAAAAAATACAACAAACACAGGATTGAGGGTCAATTCCACTACCCAACAGATATTCCCACACCCAAAGCGAGGTTTCTCATTCCCCCCTTACCTCGATAAGCAGGAGCTGAAACTAAAGCTAGATCTTGTTGGTCTCCTCCTCTGGGTTCCCCTTGGTCTTCAGAGAGTGTAGAAGAAAAAGAGATCAAAAGTGAAAAATGTGCTTTTAGGAGTGCCGGAGCGTTCTATTTATAGGCATTAGGAGTGGCTAGAACAGCCCGTTTCGAATCCAGAACGGCCCGTTCTGGACTCACTCGTCATGCTTAAATTTCACATTCAGAACGACCTGTTCCAAAACTAGAACGACCCGTTCTGAAATCACATTTTACCTACAACGGGCATATCTGGAATGGCATGTTCCTAAATCGGAACAGCCCGTTCTGACTTCGCATTTTACTCATAAAATCCTGAGTTGGAACGGTCCGTTCCAATATAGTCTTTATAGGCCATTTTAGTAGTTTGGAACGGCCCGTTCCAGTTTGGGAACGGCCCGTTCTGGGCTACTAAAAATCAAAATATTTTTCAAAAATAATTTTCATAAATATAAAAATAAATAATAATTAACCCTTATACTAGTAGAAAATTCAGGATGTTACATGTTTCATTATCTTTGTCTCCATTTCTATACTTTTCTATACTTTGTACTCATCCTTATACCCGATAAATATGAGATTTGTATTCTCATCCTCACCTCCATCATATATTGAATATACTTGTTCTTTATTGCACCCATCTAAAAATAATCAAATACTTTTTAGAAAAATATTAGAAAAACAAACATTTCAACATAGAATAACAATTATAAAATTTTATTTAATATAAATTTAAAATAAAAAAATTATATAAATGTCAAATAATTTTTTTTCAAAAATAAATTAAATTTCTAAAAATTTAAAACAAATATAAGTATTACACAAATATTATTTAATTTTAATATAATTAATAAATTAAATATTATTTATAATTATATCAATATTTTTTATTAAAATCAAAACAATTTCAAATATTAGGCATAAATATAGATTTACTTCTCCATAGATAAATATACAGTTAGTTACCTAAAAATATATATATAATTTGGGTTTGCCGTTTGGCGTGGACTTCAACCACTCAATCACAATGACGAAAGAAAAACAAAGAAGTTTAATTGACATATACGTCAACATGGCCCCACGGAAACGCTCCATGCAGAATCGACGGTGAGGATTCAAAGAAGTTAATAAATTGAACGGTCCACATTCATCCGCAACCGTTAAGCGGTGGTCACAAACAAACCAAAATATCTCACCGCGCTATCTCTTTCGCTTTCAACAACGTCACTCGTAACGCCCCTCCGCACGCTCCACACGTGTCCCCTGCTGCCATAGAAATAACTTTAATTTCATTTTAATTTTTAACTTAAATTGTAGTAGTATGCTGACAAAAAAAAAACATCATAAATTGTAGTATGAATAAAATGAGTAATTTAATTGATATAGATCTTTAATGTAACACTGTCAACAAATTTAAATTTTTTATGGTATAATTTTATAAAAATAATAAATTTGTCAAACATAATAATAAATGTTTAAATAGTTTTTTTTAATGTTAATGTATATATTATTTGTTTAAATTATTGACAACTTTTTAATATATATATTGATAATTTTAAAGCTGTTTAATTGTTTATAATTCTTTTTAATAAATGACATAATGTTATTATAACTTTTTCTTGTTAGTATTAATATGTATCTTTCATTAGAGATAATGGTCCAGTAGGTAGTGGATATTTAAAGATGTCAAAAATATATATATTTGCAAGTAGTATTCACGAATATAATCCACAACACGTAAAAAATAAATATTGTAAATGAATACTTATAAGTATGTATATTTTTTTATACACACATGTTAAAAAGGAGAGTAGGTATCATAGTATATGTAATCGCGGATACTTGTACCATTAACATTTAATTTATTTAGATTTGTATGAATTTGATTTTATTTAAAATTTATTTGGACTTATAATAATTAAGTATTGTATTTTATTATCTTTTATATTAATTTATGTGTAATCAAAATATTTTACTTTAATAATTATTGTTTGAACTTTAAACTTATATGATTGAACGTTTAAAATTCAGTTTTAAATTTACTAATTGTTATTAGTATAATTGTGAAGAATATTTGAATTTTAATTTTATAATCTTCAAACTTTTCTTATACAGATTTTATTTAAATTTTAGTTATAATCTTCAAACTTTTTTATGTAAATTTTTAAAACTTTAAAAAAAATGTTACAAATAACTAAAATGTATAGTTAAAGTACTTTAAAAGTTATAATAAAAATAATGTTTAAATATATTTTTAGTCTCTCAAATTTATAATAAAAATAAGGCTAATCAAGTTTGTTGAGCTAATGCGCACCCATCAGATGAATTATAAGGTTTTGGTTATAAATTTCAAGATTGAATTAAATGTATGTCCATTTAAAGTTTGTGTCATAAATGAAGTTAGGCTAGCATGGTCAAGCCTATGCTGCCTATTTCTTTTCTAAATTTTAGTATTTTATATTTCACTTATTATTGAAAAGTAAAAAAAAATGAAGAGTCTAAGAGTAAGAAATATGTTAAAAATGGGACTCATTCAAATGTGAGTCAGTCACATCATACACAAACTTCATGTTTATTTAGAGGAGAAAAAAAAGCATGCTAATATCATTTAATTTCTATGAAGTTGATTTTATAATTTTTGTACAATTAATTTCATTGTTATTATTATTATATATATTTATATTAATTATCTTAGTTAGTTATTTATTTTATAGGAATTTGAAGAATTTGTGAGCACAACAACAATTAATACCAATAAATTTGAGCTTCATATTTACTTAGAGAAGCATAGAGTTATATTATCATGTGATTTTAATATCTTAGCTTATTGAAAATACAAAAAATCGTTGTAATTGTGTTAACATTGCATAGATAGCTTGTGATATACTAAGTATTCTAATAACTATTGTGATATTATAATACACTTTTAGCATTGACTCTTGAATTTTGAATAAATATAGAAGTTTTTTTGCAAGATGAAACATTTCAAGATTCATTATGCACACATAGTTGATTATATGATTTTATAAAATGGTAGATGAGATTGTTTTATGATATATAATAATTTTTTTACAATAAAAACGTGTTAATGAAAATAATTATTACAATAATTATCAACTTTGAAATTTAAAAAAAATAAAATAAAAAATATGGGAGGTTCAAAAAGCCTGTAGCCCGAGAAAGGCTAGGCTTAGGCATTAGTTTAAAAGACTAAACAATTGGAGCATTTTTGGTTCAATCCAATATAACAACAAATAAAAGAAATACTCTTTTCTTTTTCATTTTTCTTAAGACATATTTACTTTTTAACTAATTTATTTATATTTGTTTCAAATATCAAAAGTGACTAGTTCAACTTATTTGACATTTATGTTTCTTAATTAAGGACCTTAAACATGAAATTGTGACTAAAAGTATCACTTTAACCCTATAAAGTCAATCTGATGAAAAGAAATTATACTTGTTAAACAAAAAAAAATTCAAATAAAATTTTTTGATTAAGTATACTCTTTTTCTATTATAACCGAATATAATACATGTATAGCTCACCCCATTAATAATAATAAATTATATTTGTAATCTTTATCTTATTTTTAAGATTTATTTTAGAAAAAATTATTATAATCATTTATTATGTGAATTTGGTTTATTTTATTTTTTAAAGTAATAATCATTTTATATTTTGAAACACAATTTTAATTTCTTTTTACTTATTTAATAGGTGAGGAACTATTGAGCTCTGTAAATTAATATTTTAAAAAAACCATAAATATAAACTTAAAAATCATGTGAAAATGAGTGAAGAAAAAAAAGTAGTTGATATATATATATATATATATATATATATATATATTTTTTTTTAACTTTTCGGTTGTTTCATTCGTTTTCATGCAATTTATTTTATTTTATTTTTATAGTTTTTTTGTTTGTTTGTATATTTATTATATTTTATAATTTTTATATAAGTGAATTTGATTAAACAAATTTTGTATCTCAAATTTAAAAATAACTAGTATTTTAACCCTTATTTTTCACATATTAAATATTGATTTTATATAACTAAATTTCATAATAAATTATACATATAAGTAAATATTATATTTAAATTTAAATATATAAATTATATTTAAAATTTGTATAAATAAATATTTTTAAATATATAAATTATATTTTTAATTTAAGATAAATAATTTATATTGTAGTACAAAATTATTTTTAATTATCGATAACTTATTTTAAAATTTTTAATTTTAATTTATAAATAAAAATTGAATTAGATAAAAAAATAAAAACATCGTTAAAAATGATTTTGTTGAAGTCTTACGAACTACTATTTTATATGAGTGTGTTTTTAAGGAATTTTTCTTCGAGAAGAGATTTTTAGAGTTCTTTTAAATTTCATATTTAATTTAGTTTTTATTTATTATTATTATTATTTATAAATTAAATTTAATATTTTTTAAAATAAAGCAACTCCTATTATTAAATAAATTCTTATATATAAAACACAAATGACTATGTCATGTGAGAGTAATTTTAAGAGTTTTTCTTTAATGCGAGAGTTTTTAAGAATTTTTTTAACTTTATATCTAATTTAATTTTTATTTATCATAATTATTTAGTAGTTAAATTTAATATTTTTTTAAAATAAATTAAACCCTATATATTAAACACAAATATTTTTCTTACACAATAATATTTTTAGAAACTTTTCTTCGACAAAATTCTTTTAAAATATTTTTTTAACTTATTATCTAATTCAAGTTTTATTTATTATAATTATTTATGAATTAAATTTTAAAAACAAATTATCAATAAATAAAAAATATTGTGGTATAATTAAAAATATTTATCATAACTCTAAAATATAATTTATATGTTTAAAAATATATGTTTATATAAATCTTTAATATAATTTATATATTCAAATATAATCTTTATTTGTATATATAATTTTTTTTTATAGATTTTAATTCTATATAATAAATATTTAACATGTATATTGCACACACTAAAATGGTAGTTATCAATAAATAAAAATAATAATATACAACAATATAAATTATATATTATATATAATATAATTTATATCTTTAAAAATATCTACTTATTCAAACTTTAAGTATAATTTGTATATTTTATCATAATATTTATATACATAATTTTTTAAAAATTTTAGTTATATAATAAACTTTTAATTTGTGTATTACACAAACTAAAATAGTAACAATTCCTAAAAATGTTATCATGCAAAATAGTCATTCACATTTATAGATTGATTTTATAAAAAAAAATTATGAAACATATTAAGAAAATAATATATATATATATATATATATATATATATATAAAATATTGTACTAGTATTTTAGCATATGCAACATAGATGTTAAATGTTTATCATATATAACTAAATTTAAAATGATTTATGTATATAATTAAATACTATTTGAATATATAAATTTATTTAAATTTTTTAAAGTTTACAATACATTTTTAGTCTCTATAGTTTAAAATAGACATTTTAAGTATTCTTATATATATATATATTAATTATTTTAGACCTTATAGATTTTGATAGACCATTTTATTTCATATACTTAAATTTTTAAATCCTTTTACAATCTCTATCATTGATTTACTTTTTTTACTCTCAATTGTGACGCTTATTGACAAGTCATCAAAATATGACAAAGTCACTAGTAAAAAAATTGAGCAATAGTTGTATCAATAATGAACATCTCAGGTGAGGCTAGAAAAGAGGAACAAAATATCTAGAAACCTATTTTACGATAACTCTTGAAAAGATAAATTTGATGTCAAAATCACAAAGTTGAAAACTCTACCATGTCAAGATAAAAGAGACAACAATATATAAAAAAAATAAAATTAAACAACAACCCAATAAGAATTTAAAAAGGTAAATTAGTAAATATAGTGATAGAAAATATCTATGTTATACTATAAAGATTAAAAAAGGTAAGTATAAGAAATTAAAATATCTATTTTAAACTTTCAAGATTAAAAGATAAAGTAAGTGAAATTATAAGGATAAATTGTATTTCAATCAAATATGAATAAATAGATAGTTTTAATATATATATATATATATATATATATATATATATATATATAAAGAAATAGAAGATTTAAACGATATCCATATAACTTTTATCAATTACTAGAGGGGTTGAGGCACGAAGTGCCTCGAACAATTGAATAATGGGTTACATTTTTTCATATATATATTTTTCATTCTATCCCTTATCCATAAAAAATTATTGTTTAACCGAATAGACAAAAAAGTAAAAAAAAATAAAATGGAGACCAAAGTAGTAGTTATTTAAAAATGTATTCTCTTTATTAATAGTTATAGATTGATCATTTAATAACTTTATATTAAATGTGAATTTTATTAATCTAACTATTGAATTATAATTCCATATCACCTTGCATGTGTATATCAAATTTTGTTAAATTTGAACAATAATTTGAAGATAATCAAAATGTGGATATTTTAGTATATTTTGAAATGTATATATTATGTCAATTTTATTTTTATAAAATTAATGTATCAAATCATTTTGAATTAATATAAATTTTTGTATATATAATGAAGAACTTTCAATCCAGTGATAAATTTTAAAAAATTTACATTATATTGGTCTAATTTGAACCATCCTCTCTATATATACAAATAAATATTAGAAATTCTAGAAGATATGAGATTTTTTTTTATATATTAAAGAATATAAAGGTTCACTAAAAAGTGAAAACCAAAAGAATGGTTACTAAAATGTATTCCTTTTATAATAAGTATAAATATAAATTTTAAAATGAAAAAATATAATGGTCCAAAATATATAGACACACCAAAGTGATTACTAAAAGGAATATTCTCTTTATAGATTAGTATAAATTATATTATAAATTTATAAAAGAATTTATTTTATTGTTTTAAAAACATTAAAATATAATTTTTAAATAATTATAATAAATAAAAATTGAATTAAATACGAAAATAAAAAACTCTTAAAGATCCTCAATACTCACCTAAAGTAATTATTTATATTTTATATCATTAATTTAAATAAATATTTAAAAATAGAAGAAAAATAAAAATTTATTAAAATAAGATAAAAAGAAGATGACTTAGGGAAAATATAATAAGAAATATTTTAATCTGAATTTAAGAATAATTTAACTGTTGCGTTGGCCCCACTCTTCTCCCTGAAATGCTTAACTCACTCTCCCACGAAAGAGAAGAGAAGAAGATAGTTTTGTTTTCGTGTATATAAAATCCGATAGGTAATTTCACTCAGACCCCTCTCTCTCTCTACAATCAGGTTCTCTCTCTTTCTCTCTCTACTTTTTCTCTCTCATTTTCTTCCTTTTCTTATTTTCTCCCCTCTTCTCCTCCGTTTTCCCACGCTTTCTCTGCCTTCCTCCCTCGTTTTGATCCTTTCTGTTTTCGATGCAGCCGTGATTTTGTTTATAGGAGGATCTGATGTACTCGCTCGTGGATCTCAACTATATTCACGATCATGATGGCCCTTGAAAATTCAGGTTCGCTTTTTGATTCTTCCAATTGCCTTTTTTTAATTTAATTCGGTTTTCATTTTGATGCATGCAATTTTATTTCTTTTTGGTTTAATTTGGTTTTAGCTTCTGCTTTCATCGTGTGCGATTTTTCTTTCTTTCTTTCCCTCGTGTGTCTGGCTTTTGATTGTGTGATTTTTTTTTTTTTGTGGAGAGTACTGTGTCATTGTCTGTTTGCTTTTCGGTGGTTCAAAGTTCAATTTTTGTTTGATCGGTGGCTCTGTGAGGTTGGGAGTAATGTGAGTGAGAATTGGGTATGGATTGAGCGGTTTTTACTTGTTTTGGGTCTTAATTTACTGGTTGAACTGCAAGGGGAAGGGTGGATTTTGTCTTCATTTGGAAGTGGGTAGCGTGTGAGAGGGTGTAGCGGTTTGAGTTTGATGGATGTTGTGGAGCTGACATGTGAAAAGTTTGGACTTTAGAGTTAAAGGCACAGTTTTCCGGAGTGAACACCGGCGTGATACCAGCATGGGGAGTAGAATTTTGGAATTTAGTTCATCAAAAGATTATAAATCTTGTTTGGTCAAGGTAATGTATGTTCTTGGATGATAATTTGTTCGATTATAATTAGTTGGCAGTCCAATATTGGTTAATGTGCATTATTTTACGGTCACCTTAGATACCCGCGTATGGACAAGACTTTCTCCAAGTGGTCATTTGGTTATTGATTGTGCATTTTAAGTATTTGAATAAATTGTTTGTCGGTTGTCATCTCTCATATACATAGTTTCAATTTTGTTCACTCACTCTTTTTGGGACAGCTGGATATGTCTGTGAAAATATTTTTTTAGATGCAAGATCTTTTCTACAGTTTCCAGATTCGATCTTGGGCCCATCTTTCCGTTTTCAACATGTGTGTTATTTTGTTTCTTTTGTGTGGCTATTTTTTGATTTTGGAGAGTACTGTGTCATTGTCTGTTTGCTTTGTGGTGGTTCAAAGTTCAATTTTGGTTTGATTGGTGGTTTTGTGTGGTTGGGAGTAAAGCGAGTGAGAATTGGGTTTGGATTGAGCGGTTTTTACTTGTTTTGGGTCTTAATTTACTGGTTGAACTGCAAGGAAGGGTGGATTTTTCCTTTATGTGACTGAGGTGTTGCTATTCAGAAGGTTAGGACTTAGGGCCTTAGGAGTGAAGATGGGAAGTGGGTAACGTGTGAGAGGGTGTAGCAGTTTGAGTTTGATGGATGTTGTGTAGCTGACATGTGAAAAGTTTGGACTTTGAGTTAAAGGCACGGGTTTTCGGAGTGAACATCGGCGAGATACCAGCATGGGGAGTAGAATTTTGGAACTTAGTTCATCAAAAGATTATAAATCTAGTTTGGTTAAGGTAATGTATGTGCTTGGATGATAATTTGTTTGAGTATAAATAGTTGGCAGTCAGTATTGGTTAATGTGCATTATTTTATATCACCCTCATATAGGAGAGTATGAACAAGACTTTTTCCGTGTGAAGTGATCCTTTGATTATTGATTGTGCATTTTTAAGTATTTGCATAAAATGATATGTTGGTTGTCATCTGTCATATACAGTGTCAATTTTATCCACTCACTCCTTTTGGGAAAACTGGATATCTTTGTGCAAATATATTTTTTAGACGTTAAATTTTTTCTAGATTTTCCTGATTCTTGCTTGGGCTCATCTTTCTGTTTTCATCGTGTTCGTTTTTTTTCCTTTCTTTTGTGTGCCTAGTTTTTGATTGTGCAAATATATCTGTTTACTTTGCTGTGTCAAAGTTCAACTTTGGTTTGATTGGTGGTTTTGTGTGGTTGGGAGAAATGTGAGTCAGAATTGGTTTGGATCGAGTGGTTTTTACATGTTTTGGGTCTTAATTTACTGTTTGAACTGCTAGGAAGGGTGGATTTTGCCTTTATCTGACTGAGGTGTTGAGATTCGGAATATTAGGACTTAGGGCCATAGGAGTTAAGATTGGAAGTGGGTAGAGTGTGAGAGGGTGTAGCGGTTTGAGTTTGATGGATGATGTGGAGCTGACATGTGAAAAGTTTGGACTTTTGTGTTAAAGGTGTGGTTTTCTGGAGTGAAAACCGGCGACGAGATTCCAGTGTGGGGTGTACAATTTTGGAACTTCAATAATAAAATTATAAATCTTGTTTGGTTAAGGTAATGTATGTGTTTGGGTGATAATTTTTTTGAGTATAAATAGTTGGCAGTCCAGTACTCGTTAATGTGCATTATTTTACATCACCCTCATATAGGAGAGTACGAACAAGACTTTTTCCATGCGAAGTGATCCTTTGATTATTGATTGTACTTTTTAAGTTTTGCATATATGATTTGTTGGTTGTCATCTCTCGTATGCTTAGTTTCAATTTTTTCCACTCACTCCTTTTAGGAAAGTTGATTATCTTTGTGCAAATAGTTTTTTTAGATGTAAGATTTTTTCTAGATTTTCAAGATTCATGCTTGGGCCTATCTTTCTGTTTTCATCATGTGCTTTTTTTCCCTTTCTTTTCTGTGCCTAGTTTTTGCTTATGGAGATTTTTGTTGTGGAGAATACTGTGTCATTGTCTGATTTTGGTTTGATTTGTGGTTGGGAGAAATGTGAGTGAGAAATGGGTTTGGATTGAGCGGTTTTTATTTACTTTGGGTCTTAATTTACTAGTTGAACTGCAAGGAGGGGAGGATTTTTAACCATTATGTGACTCAGGTGTTGAGATCCAGAATGTTAGGACTTATGGCCGTAGGAGTGAAGAAGGGAAGTGGAGTGGGTAGCGTGTGAGAGGGTGTAGCGGTTTGAGTTTGATGAATGTTGTGTATCTGACATGTGAAAAGTTTGGACTTTAGGGTTAAAGGCACAGGTTTCCGGAGTGAACACCGGCGAAATACCGGCTTGGGGAGTAGAATTTTGGAACTTAGTTCACTAGTAAAATTATAAATCTTGTTTGGTTAAGGTAATGTATGTTCTTGCATGATAATTTTTTTAGTATAATTTGTTGGCATTCCAGTATTGGTAAATGTGCATTAATTTATGTCAACCTCAGATAGCAGAGTATGAAGAAGACTTTTTCTGTCATGAGTTATCTTTTGATAATTTATTATGTATTTTAAGTAGTTGAAAACTAAATGATTTGTTGCTTGTCATATCTCATATACATAGTTTCAGTCAGTTATCCACTCACTCCTTTTGGGAAAGCTTGATATCTTTGTGCAAATTCTTTTTTAGATGTAAGATTTTTTCTAGATTTTCCACTTTTGTGCTTGGGCCCATCTTTCTGTTTTCATCGTGTTTTTTTTTTCTTTTTTTTTGTGCCTAGTTTTTGATTGTGGAAATTTTTGTTGTGGAGAGTACTGTATTATTGTCTGTTTTCTTTGCCGTGGTTCAAAGTTCAACTTCGGTCTGATTGGTGGTTTTGCGTGGTTGGGAGTAATGTGAGTGAGAAATGGATTTGGATTGAGTGGTTTTTACATGCTTTGGGTCTTAATTTACTGGTTGAAATGCAAGTAGGGGTGGATTTTGCCTTTATGTGACTGAGGTGTTGAGATTCAGAATGTTAGGACTTAGGGCCATATAGGAGTGAAGATTGGAAGTGGGTAGCGTGTGAGAGGGTGTAGCGGTTTGAGTTTGATGGATGTTGTGTAGCTGACATGTGAAAAGTTTGGACTTTAGAGTTAAAGGCATGGGTTTCCGGAGTGAACACTGTCGAGATACCTGCTTGGGGAGTAGAATTTTGGAACTTAGTTCATAAGTATAATTATAAACCTTGTTTGTTTAAGGTAATGTATGTTCTTGCATGATAATTTGTTGAGTATAATTAGTTGGCATTCCAGTATTGGTAAATATGCATTAACTAGTATTTTAGCATGTGCAATACACATGCTAAATATCTATTATACATAACTAAAATTTATAATAAATTATATATACAAATAAATATTATGTTTGAATATATAAATCATATTTAAAATTTATATTTTAGATTTCATATAAATAATTTATATTGTATTGCAATGTTAATTTTATTTATTGATAATTTATTTTAAAAATATTAAATTTTAATTCATAAATAATTATGATAAATAAAAACCGAATTAAATAAGAAATCAAAAAATCCTCTCGTTGAGGAAAAATCACAAAAATGGTCTCACGCAAGATAGAGGTTCATGTTTAATATACAAGAGTTGATAATTATGGTAAATAAAAATCGAATTAGATAAAAATATGATTTGTTGGTTGTCGTCTCTCGAATACTTAGATTCAATTTGGTCCACTCACTCTTTTGGGAAAGCTGGATATCTTTGTGCAAATAGTTTTTTTAGATGTAAGATTTTTTCTAGAATTTTCAGATTCATGCTTGTGCCCATGGTGATCCTTTTTCTTTCTTTTTATG
This sequence comes from Cajanus cajan, assembly GCF_000230855.2. NCBI lineage: Eukaryota > Viridiplantae > Streptophyta > Magnoliopsida > Fabales > Fabaceae > Cajanus > Cajanus cajan. Next base: position 51,507,124 of record NC_138524.1, on the reverse strand, counting down.
CAGAAAATATGCAAATAAACTGTGAGGCATCTTTAAAATGCCTCCAGGGCAAGGGTTTCCCTTGCAATTTTCAGTGTAATGGGAGTTCTACAGAAGGCTTCGCAGAGCTTAAAAGTGAGCCTGGTACTCATTCAGCTGGGGATGTTACTGAACCTAACTGCCATTTAGGCAGTGAGTTTCTTGAGCCTCCCAATGAATTTCACAGCAAGCCTACTTATCACCAAAATTACCGCACCTGGGCACCCTGCCATTTTAACTCTCACAAGGTGCAGCAATGCCAAATGAATGCTTTTGAGAGCCATTTTTATCCTTATCCTGTTGAGAACCAGCTTCAGTATCTCCCAATTAATATGGTTGCTCAGGGTTACCCTCGCGAGCAATATCAAGAATTTCAGCATTTTGTGGTGATAGACTTTGAGGCTACCTGTGACAAGGATAAAGTTCCCTACCCCCAAGAAATAATTGAGTTTCCATCTGTTATAGTGAGTAGCATCACTGGTCAGCTGGAAGCATGTTTTCAAACATACGTGAGGCCCACCTGCAATCAGCTTCTGAGTGATTTCTGCAAGGATCTGACTGGTATCCAGCAAATTCAGGTGTGTTAAGACAAATTCTTAAACTTATAAGAATGAACTTATGCAAAAATAGCAGTACAAACCATTATGTGCATTTTTTGGTGATTTTTAACTTTTCATCTTGTCCTTATTATTGAAGTAACAATTATATTGCTGTGTGCTTGTAAAATATCTTGTTTCTATGATATTTGTAGATGGTAACTCCCTTAGCAAAGTGAAAAAAACTGTTATAGCAACTCATACTCGTCTTGTTGACCATAATTTCTGCTTGGAGTGGTAGTAAAACAGCAAGATTTTCATGGTGTACAAATTAGTTGTTGGTTTGGGTTGAATTAGAAAAAGGTTTGAGGTTAAACTACATCTAATCAACCCACTGGCAACTATTTATCCAATGTACAATATTAATTTTTACTTATTAATTACAAGAGAAATCATTTCCTAGATTAGAGCTAACCAAAAATAATTACCTGAGTAATGACAGCTAAACTAACAGTACTCATTATAGATGTGCTTTTAATCTAACATTTAATTCTAACGTTCTACCTCTGAGTTGGAGCATATATCTCATTCTACAAATAAAGTCAACTATAGGCCCTCAGCCCACAAGATTTAGTAAATATACAAGTTAACTGATTTTTTGAGTTGACAGAACCAATAGCGAACTCACTTGAAAGAACCTTTTCTTTTCTAACAAAATGTTCAATGCAGATTGGTGTGCACAAATCAATTGTTTTGCTTTAACTTCTCCCAATTTGAGCTATTGACAATTAGATTAAGTTAGCTTCAATGAAAACACACTACACTATGGTTGGTTTTCTATTAGATGATAAAACTATCTATCCAGCATCAAAATAGCCAATTATTTGAGCATTGCCTTTGTTTTTCATAAAGTAACCTTTTATCTAGTGCTCTCTTGATGTATCTTAGAATGCAAACAACAGTTTTCCAACAATTATCACAAGGAATATTCAGAAATTGGCTTACCACATTCAGAGCAAAAGTATTGCCCCTATTTAATGTAGGTAGTTGAGTTTACTGATAAAACATCTATATCTAGTAGGGTATGTGAGTGGCAATACCGGGTAGGATTTTGACAATGGGATCCATCAGGTACATGGTGTACAATCCAACTTATTGTTCCCTCTAGTATGTCTAAAAGCATATTTTGTTCTGAGTGATGGCAACATGAGCCCCAAAAGTATTTGAGGTGATTTTTGAGCAAAATTGATAGCAAATGCTGATTAAGGTTCTAGATTTTGTCTTGATCTTTGTGTATCATAAACAATGTTGTCTATATAAACAACCAAAATGACAAGATAAGAATGGTCAAAAAATATAGAAAGATCAGCTCATGTTTAATTATGCCGAATTGCTATATGGTAGAACTAAACCTTCCTCAGTGAGCATTGGGAGATGATTTTAGTGCATATATAGAGGGAGCAGTCTAGTTGGCTTATTAAAGTCAGGTGTTATGTGCCCAGCAATACTCTGGTTATTGCATATGATATGGACCTCTTTGTAATATTTACCATGTAATAAGGCATCCTTAATGCCTAACTTCAAGAAGTTGCCATTGATGAATATTAAACAGCAGCCATTGTAACTTGGAAGAGATGAAAGGAAACAACTTTGGCCATAGGACATAGGAGAATTAGTCTCACTATATTTGAGCCCGAATATCTTTGCATATCTTATCATCATTAGATCAGATTTCAGGTGGCCAACTTTTCCTACTTTGACCCATCAACAAAACCCAACAATTTGCCAAGAAATAAGGGGAACAGTTGCCAATTACCACTAGTGCGTCAATCTGTAAGAAAGCTTAGATGGGATTTACCAGGAGTTTTGGGTCTGGACACAAACGCATAATTGGGAAGGAGATATACAATGATAATTGAATTGAGAGGCATGGAGGGGATTAGAGTTTAGAGCTTACGTGATACCTTTGTGTTATGCTACGGGCAATTCCAATGAAGGGGGTAAAGTAGGACAGAATTTGATGGAGCAAGTGATGAAAAGAAAGGACCTGGAGGGTCTTGGTGTAGTGTTTTTATTTGTGCGTGCACCATGGGTGACTCCTAATATCATAGAATTAAAAGGTTTTAGGTAAACTGTCTCTCTAATCAGTTGATTAAGAGAACTATTTATACTATGTTAGTATTAATTGTTATATGCATCATTATTTAGATTAGAGCAAATCATCACTAATTAGTATTTACTTAAAGAGTTAATGACAACTGATATTACTCATTGTTCACGTGCATGATTTAATTCTAAAAATAGTTATTCTATGTGCTTTATTAGCAACGAGGAGTCATTTCCTAGATTGAGTGAACCAATGCCTATTAATTAAAAAATTAATGACAGAAAATGCTACTTGTTATATATGTACTTAAACCTAACATTTTAAATTGTAATTTCGGTCTCTCTATTTTTATCAATCTACAATTTTAGTTTCTTTATTTTTAAAAATACGGAATTTTGGTCTTATAATCAATTTGATGTTTGTTAACCATTAAAATTTGACGTTTTTCAGTGACTTGTCACCACTTAAATAATATGATATTTAATGACGTGACATAGGAATGAAACTTTAAAAATAACAAAATATTGCCGTTTGTATTTATTTTAATGAGTAATTGATATTTATTTTATTAATAAATCTTATTTTGTATTTTTTTAAAAGTTTTTTATTTCTAAATGTTATGTTACTAATGTCATATCACTTAAGTATGTGTAACCATTAAAACTTGACAATCAATGGATTGCCAATTTGATAGGAGAACCAAAATTTTGTATTTTTAAAATTAGAGGAAGTAAATGTCTTTATTATAAAATTGGGGGATTGACAAAAATAGAGATGTCACAAGTGCAATTTAGCCTTAATTTTAACAATTTGAATTCTGGATCTTTCACAGTGGATTTGATTCTGATAAATTAATCCAAGCCTGGGCTATATTTCCTCTACTGTAGGCATGATATATGCCATTCGGTACAGAACAAGGATATTGGAAAGAAATTCATATTTAATGGGTCCATAAATGAAGGAATAAAAAGTGATAAAAGAATATCTATAGTTGGTTCTCTTGATCCCCTCTTATTTGCTAGGTTTTGTTATGTATGGACATATAATGCTGGTTTTGCTTCTTACACAGTGTTGCATCCCTGCATCTTCAATGTCAGCTGTGTGCATGTTTGTGTCTTTACTGTCTGATTGGATGATTAATAGTATCTATTTTTGAGGTTTATCTAATAAATTCATGTGGGTAAACAAAGAAGCTCTATTTAGGATGGCAGAATATATTTTTATATCCTCAAATACCCTTTTTAGACACACAAGTTGTGTGACTTATGTCTCAAAGTGACATTGAATGATATAAATGCTCGATGCCTTGTAAAATTTATATACCTTTTCCCTCTAACCTATCTGTTGGTCCTCGACTTTTACATTCACTCGCCTATTCATTCTTGCTGCAAGTGATTGCTAATCAGATTTCTTACTGTATGCTTCAGGTGGACAGAGGTGTTACGTTGAGTGAGGCTCTACTTAGGCATGACAAATGGCTCGAGAAGAAGGGGATAAAGAATTCCAACTTTGCTGTTGTTACATGGTCTAACTGGGATTGTCGGGTGATGCTTGAATCTGAGTGCCGATTCAAGAAAATACGGAAGCCTCCTTATTTTGACCGGTAAATGCTGCAGCATAGAAATGATGACATGATGTATATGTATGTATATCAGGATTTAGTTTCATCTGATCTGACATTTGTTTACTTTCTTAACTTGTGTTAGCTGGATCAACTTGAGGGTTCCTTTCCGTGAGGTATTTGGTGCTATGAGGTGCAATCTAAAGGAAGCTGTTGAGATAGCTGGCTTGGTCTGGCAGGGTCGCGCACATTGTGGCCTTGATGATGCGAAAAATACTGCTCGGCTGTTGGCGCTGCTCATGCACCGAGGTTTTAAATTTTCCATTACCAGTACCATGTGGCAGGGAGTTGATCGACCTCTGATGTGGAAGCAGTCTCCTGAACAGCCAATCGTTTTCCCTCATTGCCCATACAAAGCAAAGGATATGAGTACCCCTATGGTTCAGTATCACCCTTTCTGTTACTGTGGGGTGAAAAGTAGCAGGGGCATGGTGAGGAAGCCAGGTCCCAAGCAAGGAAGCCTTTTCTTTGGATGTGGAAACTGGACTGCAACTAGGGGTGCTCGCTGCCATTACTTTGAATGGGCTTCTAACTGAATGCACCTTTTGATCTACTGTGATCAAAAAGATCAAATCCTAAGTTTTCTTATATGTTTATGTAAAAAAAAAATGAATGAAAAAAAAGAGAAAGGAAGTGGTTTATGAATGTAGTGGTGTTGTCTCGTCTCTAGTGGAAGCATGTATTCCTGCCCTGGTGAGGTGAGGTTTCTGCTTCTTCTTCTTCTTCATGAAGTGTAGAGAAAATTAGTTGCCTCAATTGCTATTGCTAAATATGAAAAGTAGTCTTTGTGTTGACTAAGAGAGAGGGAGCTTCAACCTGTAAAGTTGACTTGTTGACTGGAGAACCATTGGGGAATGTGAGAAAATGGGTAGTTAGGATTGATGCTTTAACATGCCAAGGCATGCTAAGTTATCTTTTTAAATAATCCGTGAAATAGGACTTGTTGTTTCCTTGCTCTAAATGGGAATCGCTATAGTTTCCTCTTGCTGCATCTCACTCATCATTAACTTCTTTCTCCACATGCACCCATTCTGTATAGTTTGTTTACCTTAAAAAAAAAAACCTTAAAGGTGTGTTTGGTTTCAGAATTTTTTTTCTTCATTTTTTAGTTTTAAAATTTAGAAAACATGTTAGATTTGACTATTTTCAATAAAATTTCATGAAACGTTTTTGTTATATAAAATTTACTATCAAAATTACTATCTCTATATATGAATTAGAATAATATTTTATTTTGTAAATATTTCATTCTTTCCACTTTATCTTATATTTATTCTTATTTGAATACATTTTTTCTTATAATAGTGGATTTCACTGTGAAAATGTGTAAATGTCCCTTATATTTTTTTAATATATATATTTATTTAATACTACTTATTTTAAAATATATCAACCAAAATTTAATCACACTAAGTATTAATCATATTTAATAAATAATGTTTAATTAAAATTATTAAATAATATAAACATATTTAATTAAAATTTTATAGAACAATTATATATAATAAATCTTAATATATATATATATATATATATATATATATATATATATAATCACCAAACAAAATTTTTGCAAACAAAAATAAAATTATAAGAATGATTCATTGAATTATGTGTGTGGCTGCAATCTTAGAAGTAATTTTGTAAATTTTTTTAATATTTATTATATGTCATCGTGTTTTAAAAATGTAGAAAGTAATAAAAATGATATTTATTAATTTTTAATTTTGGACCTCTTTTGAAAATATTTTTAAAGAAAATATTTTTTAAAACTAAAAGTAAACATTCTCGTGCTTCATTTCTATTTTCTTTGAAAATGAAAATAGAAAATGATGAATTCAAATAGACCTTAAAATTGGTGAAAACAAAAGAAAGCAAGTTAACCATTTGTTTTAAGTAAGTTACATATGCATATTGTTTTTAGTCGAGTTTGTACATCCGCAACCAAATATTTTCTCATTTGTTAATTTGTTTTCAAGTACTTTCTGTCATTTATCTAATAAATTCTTATCAAATTTCTTGCATTTCATTCACAAAAGTCATTTCCCATATTGTACTAAAAATGTTAGAAGAAAAAATATCAACTAAATTACATTATATGTTTGTGTGTATTAACATGAGTTTAATAATTTTTTAAAATATCACTGAAGATAATTACATAAATGTATGTATTGTGAAAAAATCAAGTTCTACCTATTTTAAATCATTAAAAAAAGTCATTATCATTTATCTATGGATAAGTCCAATAGTCTTCGATGTGAAGGAGTGTATAAGAAGAAATTTAAGTCACATTGATTAGAGACAAGACAGACAAAAAGTTAAGTAGAAATAACTATCACCTTATAAATTAATTTTATAAAATTGAGTTAGAGATATTTTCTATCACCTTGGATATTTTCTAACTCATTGGATTAGAGATGAATTTCACTTACAATATTGTGAAAGTTGTTGACTTGATAAGTTTTCACATTGTGGAAATTAAAACATTATTTTAATTTAACGAACTAATAGTACTACTAAAAGAAATAGGAATCGGTAATTACATGATAAATGACTTATTAAATTGTTAAAAAAAAAGAAGAATAACCACCACTTACAATATCCTTGTGTCACCTCCATCATCTACCTTGCGTCCTGCCTCGCATCGTTGTTGCTCACGTCTCCTCCTCACATTGCTGCTTGTGTCTTCGCCTTGCATCACTACTCCAATCTTCACCTTGTATCATCGATCACATCTCTGCCTCATGTTTCCACCTTGCCACTTCTTATCACTGTATCATGTCGTTGCCTCACCACCACATTCGAGACTACTAATTGTTGGAAGACTCGTCAATTGTAACTTTATATAACACTACATTGGGGCTACTAATTGTTAGATTTAAAGGTTCCCAAATATTCTCACATATGTTTTATTTTATATGCTAATAAAAAATTATTTTGTTTTATTTTAGGAAAGTTTTCTATTCTAACTTCAGCAAAGGTAATGGAATAGAATTAGAGAATGTATGAATTGGTGATGCCGTATTTGTGTTGTATTATTCGAAGACTGTTGTTAGTCTCAACAAATCAATGTGTTTGTATGTGATTATCTCACTTGTTAACGAATTATTAGTTAAGGGCATTGTAAATCATGCTATGATTTCATTTCAACTCTCACTAATAAGGGTTTAAAGTTTGTAAAAATATAGAGAAGTTGATTCCAATGAAGAGGTTAAATGTCTATATATTTATTTTTTAAAATTTATACTATATAGTTTGATCTATAATTTTAATTTAACTAATTTTTATATAATTTTTTTCACAAGTCTAAGAGAATATTGTTAACACATGATCATGATATTGGAAGTTTAATTATAACTTTTATTATGTTGAATTATTTTAAAATTTTATTTATGATAATTGAATGTTTTGTAATCTTTATTTATAAGAATTGTTATGTTAGATATTTGTAATGTTGAAAAATCTGACAAATTAATATTATGTTTACTTGTGTAAAATGTTATCTCTTTATTGATTTATTTACTTTATACATAAGTAAGATGCGGATCGCAAGTGCAAGGATGAATACACAAGTACCCAGTAGGTATGAGGATGAGGATTAAAATTGTTACCTATGCGAATATGAAACTGGGTACGAGTATTGTTTTTAAACACAAATATGAGAACGAATACTATAAGACCCTCCTCATTATCATCCTTACTTAAGTCCCTTACATTCAATTAAAAAAAATCTAGTAATGTGATCATTAGAGCAAAATGGGAGCAAAATACTAAAATGTTATCAATTATTAAAAATATTCAAAATTATTTTTTAAATTATTAAATATTTTTAATATTATATTTACTTTACATATTAAACATTTAAAAAATAATTATAATTTTAATTATATATATATACTAATTTTACGAGTAAAAAAGAGTTTAAATATATTTTTAGTTTAAGCAAAACTAGTTAGTTTTGATTTTAGCCCCTGAAATTTTGTTTTTCACCCCCTCTAAAATATAAACTATCATTTTGTCTCGTGTGTTATTATTTTTAACTACTTTTTGTTTATTAAAATTTAAAATGATTGTTTCAAACATTATCTATAATTGTTAATGATATCGTATTAGTTTTTGACACCAAAAAATTCACACATATCTTTAAAATAGTTGTTATCTATCAATCTTAAAATGACCGATAGGAATAAAAAATAATGACTTTTATATTTAGAAGATGAAAATTAAAAGAAAATATTTTACAGGGATCAAAACCAAAATTTATTCATTTTACCAAGACAAAAAATAATATTTATAAGTTTTAGGATAAAAATAAAGAAAATATTTTACAAAGACTAAAATCAAAACTCACTAATTTTACAAAAACTAAAAACATATTTAAATGTAATATATATATATATATATATATAAACCAATTTTATGTATGGTGAAAATTAAATTATCCTATAAAAAATCATTTATCCAAACAAAAATTTAATGAGTGATATAATTAAAATTTCAAGTTCTCTAAAATTTTCAAATTCACCACCCAAACTTAAAGGAATTCTTCCATCTTGTTAAGGTTCTCAAATGATGAAAACCGTCCAATTCTTATTCTTTTTGTATAACTCATAGGTTAAGCTGAACCAAATAACAATGAAATAAAATACTAAGGATTATTCCTTTAGTCCAATTTTTTTTAATCCTTATTCTCTCTCTATATATATATTCAAAACTCGAATTCAAAATTAGTTAAATAATCACGTATATACGTGAACCAATATTTTATTCTTAAACATCTTATTAGGCTTTTCAAATGCTCCTACCAAATAACATACCAAGCGTTGCTTATTGTTACTTGGGAAGAAGCAAGGGGTTAAGCTTAAGCATCCATAACATAACATAAAATAACATACCTGAAATTTAGAACTCTGTTATAGCTTTTCTTGTAACGTTAACACAGCCTTGCGTTTCTTCTTGCTCATATCAAAAGACATGACATAACATGATTATAATCTAAATTTTGAAATTAACACGACATAAAAAAAATATCATATCCTAGGAGTACGCGTTTTATAAATGTCATTGTAAAAATAATCTCATCATAGTATTCTAATTAATATTTGTATAGAAGTTTTAAAAAATAAAATATAAAATTATAAGGATAAATGTTTTTAATCCCTATAGATAAGACAATGCTTATTTTAGTCCCTCAATAATTTCATTAAAAAATATTAACAAAATAAAATATACCAAAATTTTAATAGTACTTTTTAAATAAAATGATTTTCTTAAAAAAATAAAATAAAACATACATGACACTTTCATGGTTAAAGATGAAAATCAACCGAGTCATAGGGTTTACTTAATCAAACAAGGGCTTGCTTAAACCTATTAAAAATTTCAAGAACCAAACTTAACGTATTACTAACGATTTACATATTTTATATTTTATTATGTACATAATATATCTATTTCATGTTTTTTTATTTTCTCTTTATATAATTAATATTTTTAATTATATAAAATAAATACTTGTCCCGTGTATTGCATGGATCAAAATACTAATTTATTATGAGACGCATTGCAAATGGCTGCCACCATGTCAAGCCCACCATGCTACTGCCATTCTATGGTGGTCCGAGATTTTCCTCACCCCTGACCGCCATGGCACCACCATAGCCACCTTTTAAAGTCTGAGTTGGGCAAGGGTTCTCTTAGAGAAAGCACTTAAGATGAAGATAATCTCACCCTTAATAAAAATTTATATTATTTTAATAAAATTGATCGAATGGTTGAGATTAGAATCCATTCCCTTTACCTACATAAATCTGTAAAAATAAATTATAAACTATGCAGGAAAAAAAACTTACTGATCAGATTAGCTAATCAAAGACCTACATTCTGCATTAAATTAAATACCTAACAACATACACATAAGTACAAGGAGGCAGTGGCGGCATTCTACAATCTCACCGCTCATGCAATACCCCCTTCTCATAGTATATGGACTCAAGCAAGGAGATAAGCAGAATATACACAACATTGAATTTAAGAGTCAGGTTGCTCTGATTTCAATGGTGCACCTGATGATGATGCACAACTTCCATTCTGCAGATAGAGGCTGTTTGCAACCATGGAGTCACTCACTAACCCCACATCAACATCATCAAAATTGAGGGGACCTCTCACCTTCCGGTTGCTAAAAATGAAATCGGACATAAAATAGAATAGGGTCATCACACTTTCAGTAACAAGAACATGTTTCAAATTTCAAGGCATGAAGAAGAGCATACCCATTCAAACGGTTGTTGATGGCAGTCAGGTCTTTTGAAGGGCTCTGGTATGCATGAGTGCTCTCCCCAACACATGCATAATAGCTTTTTGAGCTGTGAGATATTAGAGCATCCATCTGTGAACACAAGAAAATGAAGATTTTGTTCTCTTAACAGAAGTTTTGTATCAGTTTGCAAATTACAAAATATATTCATCTGTAAAAAGAAAGAAATTGAACACTATAGTCCTCACATGCATCTTGCTTTTCTAGCATGGGTGATTGTTACTATCTCCCATCTTAATTATAACCAACATGTTAGAATTTTTTTTTTATTCTAATTAAAAGCAACAATCAACAGCTTTCGAGTTTAAGGATAAACTTATTTTATACCCTTGATTTATTGTTTAACTATATTTCTTATACATTTACTTATTCTCTATTCATTGGATTATGAGTACAGTCATTAAATATAACAATCACTTAAAGCAAATGACATCTTTGGAATAAAATTTGAATTTATGGTAGAATTAATTAAAAATAACTCATCTTATTACTTTTCTTGATCTTAATAATTTGCCTTATGTTGCTTATAATCAGGGCTTATAATCAGGACCGTAAGTAGCATTTGTTAAGCACTAACTAGTAAATGAAACTGGGAAATCATCAGTTCGAATAAATTCAAGAAAACAAGTTTAATTTAATACCTTGGATGATCGTAATGGAGAGACATAAACATTGTGTGTGGCGGATACTTTTTTTGGAGACATATCAGGAAGGGATGGGAAAGGTGATATTTTAGGAGAACCCGGACATTGAGCTAAATGTCCTGGAAAGAGAAGAGTCACACAAGTCAATGGATCACAAGATTGGCAAAGTAACCGAAGTCAGGAAAGCTATTGAAAGTAACTTTACTAATAAACACACCGTCATTTTTATTTATAACTTCAGGTATTCGGTCGCTTTTCGCAGTTGCTCCAGCAGGGCCAAGTTCAACCAGCAGTGGCTTTACAGAGGGAATGAATATTTCATTGTAAAATGTAATGATATCAACATGATCCTGTCCTGTTCTCTGTTTTCATTCAGATCAGTTATGAGGTCATAATTTTCAGAAAAGTTTAACATAAACATTGAATTTTAACCTTTGGTTACATACCCCATTTCGGCGTGCCAATGTCCAATCAACAAATACACTACGAAAAACTTGTGGTTTACATTGTGGTTGCTTTCTGTAGTTGTATATGATCTCCCGAAAAGTTAGGTTCAGTTGTGAAATCTGCATAACAGAATAGAATGAGAAAAAAGTAATAATAGAAAAACACATTACACACTAATGCTTGTAAGCCTAAAGACAAACCTTTGCGATTCCATAGAAACAACACAAGACAATTTGGTCAATATGACGGTTGAAAAAGAGAGATGTCCATTGACTTAGGATCCGCTGGAAAAGACAGTATACATTTTCCCTTATCTGCTGAGATAATTGTAGCCTTTCAACCATGCCACTTATTCTGACTGCTCCCAACTTAATGATCTAGTAAACAAAGGAAGTGTACACAAGCTGAAATGCTTAGAAATGATTTAGTGAAGAAACAAAAAATTAAATCTTTAAATAAACAGATGAATCAAAACAGCTGTCGCATCAGAGCATGAAATAACTCAAGTGGAAGTGGTGTAACAATTAATTTCCAAAAGGCAAAGAAAATTCTCAACATCAAAGGCAAACATTTAGATCTAGTTGTTCCTGAAAACAAATAATGGTCACAAAATTTGGAGCTTTGAAGTAACATAGATGTATTGCCACATTGAGTAGTGTATAAGTAAAAGCACATAAACACAGTTGCACACCAAAAGTAGTACTAGTTTCCTTAGAATCCACTAAAATAAAAAAAAAGGTAAAGATGGCTATCAGATGAACCCTGGTTAACAGCCTTTTGATAAACCAATACCTTGCCAAAAAAGATGTTGATCCCCGTTTCCGCACATGTTTCCCCTCCACCTCCTGGATTCGGCTTTGTTGGGCTGCATTGAATAAACATTCAACACAAAGCACCAAAAGTAAACAACAATAAAGTGGTTAAAATTGAAATAATGAAAATTTATACATGTAGTTACTGCCAGACCATTGTTATACCTAGCAAATGCTGACTGCAAAGGAGGTGGGGGTAGTTTTGACTTAAGGTTGCTAAAGGGAAGAAGCCGATCTTTCACTGGTGATGTGAAAGAATTTCTTTCCATTAACACATTTCGCTTTGGTGATCTGATATCCCCATTCTGAGCTGAAATTGATTAATTGACAGATGTTATTCAAATTGAAGTATGCATTTTCATCATGGGCTCTTTGAGGAACAATTATATGCATCATGTAGATAGCCATGACACTATGTGGAATGAAACACAGAGAATTATATGAAAAACAATGAAAACATGACTTCAAGTCATCAAGTTCGAACTGAAAAGAGAGAACCATTACTTGGTGAACTTTCAAGCTTAGGCAAGGTAGGCACCGGTGGCAGCCCTCCACATGAGAAGTTAATGTGCATTGCAATTTCATCCAATGATGGCATTGGTTCAGCTAACAGTCCAAGTCGATTTATCTCTTGAGAAAGGGCAGGTCTGGCAACTGCCAAAGAATTATACATTGAAGAACCCTTTTCCCATACCATGCTCTCCAAAAGTCGTTCTTCCAACGAATTAAGATGTCTCCTTAATTCCCTTGGGAGTGACTCTTCATGTCTAATGAAACTTTCAATCACCTTGCTAAGATCAAAGGCTGTAATTCCAGTCCTCTCCAGTACTGCAGGGAACAACATGGTTACAGTCTTGTGAGTAGCCAACACTAATTCTGCAGAACATGCAAGCATACACCGATGAAATCTTTCATTGGTGAGTAGAGAGGTTAAATTAGTTGCATGAAGTACTTGGGCTTCTGCTCTGCACATTGCTTCCAATACCCTGTAGTATAACTTCAGTGCTTCCAATCTTCGTTGTTCTGCCCATATATTGTCCATGAGGTTTGCACTTTGCAGGCTTCCAGTTACACATCGTTCTCCAAGAGGACTACTAGGAAATATAGCCTGCAATATAATCTGTGCTCTGCGCACCACATCACTAGTAACATCCCTATCACAAGATGTCAAAAATCTTTCCAGCTCTGGCGAGGGCTTCGATGCAAGTGGAGAAATGACAGTTCGAAGCCACTTTGCAGTAGTCATTGCTGTGCTTACAGGGGTGGCCGCCATCTTTGAATTTGCACTGCCAGGAATGCCATTAGCATGCGATGCGGGGGATCGGTGAGGTGAGAGTGGACTTACAATGGTCTTAACAGGCGATGCCATTGAATCAAATTTCCTCTAGAGCACAATAACAGATGATTTTAGATGTTATAACACAAGATAGAGCAATATTTTAGACCAAATTTTTCCATTGAACATACCTTTACACCACCTGATGAAACAGAACCTCCAGACAAGCTTCCAGAAGCTAATAGACTGTCATCCTCATTAATGAATAACCTCTCATCCAGTTCACTCTTGTCACGAATCATGTCATCATAATCTTTTTCTAACATATTTAAACTAGAAGGTAGAGATGATTCTTCCATCAGGTCTTTAAAATAAGTCAAACCATCTACAAAGAAAGGGATAATAACTATCAGTTAAAGACATCATGTATTCCAGCTGCATAAATAATTCAATGACACAAGGAAAATGAACCTTTATCGATATTCTCTAGGTTTTCAGTTTCGCACTCAGACGCCAAGCAGGGCTGCTTCTTCAATATATCAGCTATTACATTATTGGCTTTCTCCATTGTTTTCTTCAACTCATCTTCAGAAGTGTTATATATGTTGCAAAGTGATGCAAGGAGGTCCACGCCTTTATGACTCTTCTTCACTGAAAGAAATTTTGACGATGATATTAGTGTTGATGCCCCTTTAGAATAACTAGATGTTACAATAGTATGTCTTTTAGTTTGTTATTACTACTTAATTAGACATTACAATTCTGACATTACTATTCAATTAAATGTTACAATTTTCTGTAAAACTGCTGTAAATATCTGTAACATAAAATTTCTGTATTGTAAACAAGGTTGTTAGAATCGAGATTTTGCTGAAAATCAGTAGGTGAAAACTCGCTAGTGGGATCATAAAATCCTAGATTCCTAACACTTGTAGTTATGTATAATACATATATGTATAAAAAATAACAGAGATAAAGAAAATAAGCTATAAATCACAACATTAAACAAACTTAATTTAAAAATTCATAATCATAATAAATCATAATATATTAGTAGAATTAAAATTCTTAATTATATGTTATGTTTTATTTAGCTTTTTTTACTATCATTTAGTTTATTATATTATGTTATGTTTTGCATAATTTATTATTATTTAGCTTCTTTCTACATTATATGCTATGCTGATTTAAAAAACAAGTAAAAAGAGAAGCTAAACTTAATTCAAAAAAGAGGTCTAGCAGACTAAAAGAAAAAAGAAAAAACACTAAAAGCGTTGGGCCCATTGGCCCAATTCTCCTAACCCTAATCCTTTATTAACTTCATTCCTAAGTGCTGTCATGCAGGCTGGTGGTGACTGTGCATCTTCGACATCCAGCTGCTGCAACGCAAAGGGGTTGCAAATGGGAAAGGAGATAGGGTCCTGCAGAGAATGGGAGAGTTTCTCGAACACAGGAGGAATTCCATTTTAGGTTTTTCAAGGTCGCCAGGGATCAACAATTATACACTTTTGAGAGAAAAATTGCAATTCTACTACTACTCTGCCTCCCAGCAATCCTATCTTTGATTCAACACAGAACCCCTTCCTTGACTTGTAGGATCGTCTGATTTCATGAGTTAAATCATGAATTCAACAAATTGGGTATTAAACAAGAATGGCCCAAGGGGGCAGATCAGCTTTTGCCAACAGTATTCCTAAATTTTTCACATATGGTTCTTGATGTTTTCTAACATGGTATCAAAGCCTCATCAGAAAATCATAATATGACATGGTAAGTTAAATTCTCATAGCCCATATTTTTCTAACAATGAAAACAAATACACTTTCACCAAAATAGCCGACAATTAGGAATACCACGAGAACAAGAAAATTTTAAACAAAATGCAGGAAAAAGGGCATAACGAAGAGGATTACCAAACAGCGAGGAGTCGTGAATGTTGAAATTTCGAAAACGAGCAGGAACATGAATAATTAAGATGGCCTGTAACAGATTAAATACAACCAGCAAATAAGAAACTAATTCCTTCATTCCCCCCGCAGAAAAGGTAAAATGTTAAAAAGTAAATGGAGTAATTGAATTCATGTATAACAAGCATATCCTGAAAATAGTCAAATAAGTATTTTATTAAAAAATTCAAGTGTTCAAAGTTTTAATAATTCTCTTCACTATGTTCAAAAGGGGAAAAAAAAACTCCCCAGGAATGTTAGCAACAAAAATTAGTGCTATGAGTATATAAATTACCAAGATTGAAATTAAACCATTGGTGCAAGTCACCAAGTCTTTGAAACGGCTGAAAGCATGTACACGAAGTGCCAAGAAAAGCAACCATCCGAATCGATGATATTCAGATGCATGAACACTGACAGTCGAGTTCTTTTCGACAATTGTGTCAGTTGCCATGAAGAACTCTCCAAATACACGTTTATAGTACCTAGCACCATCAAACATACAAGATGTCATGTCATGTCATGTAGGCATGCTTCACTGCACAATGATAATCAAAATACAGCTAAAATAGGAAAGCTTGTCATTTAGCATCACAAAGTCTGAGAAATGACTAAATGATACAAACATGCCTCTGATGTCCTGAATAGTTAAAAGATAACATTACTATGAAAATAAGACCATAGCATAGTTCTAATTCCAAATAAGCACGTGGTCTTTGATAGGTTAACTACAGATTATTAGTTGTCCTGCAGTCCATATTTCGTTAAGTACTATAACCACTTCATAATGCATGTACCACCTTATGTTGACTACCTCTATTATAAATACATTTTCATTCGTTGTTTTTTTTGGTGACAAAAGACATTTCATTTATGATAGTATCATGATATTAATAAAATGCAATAACAGCAAATAGCATAACACATAAGGCAATGTGAGCTTCACTACCAAAAAACCACAACAGCTACCAAGGAAAGTGAGAATTATGACTACCGCTAGATGAAAGGACTTGAGTGATGAAATAACTATCAATGGAAAGCTATTCTTCCTAGAATTAGCATATGCCAGGTTTGCTTAATTATTATACCAAAGGAAATAATACATAGTGAAAGAAATTTAAATAATATCATAAATCAATGAATATTAGTGAGCATCTTCATACATCAATAAAAAAAATGTATGAAAAAAGTGGGGTACTAACTTGCTAAGAATCTTCAGGTGAATAGCATTGGCATGCATCTCCTTCACCTGGTATAGACATAGCAACATAAATAATGGCTTAATATAAAGCTATTCCAAGGATTAAATAATAAAGACCATCACCAAGAATATAAACTTTGCAAAATGCAATCATGATTCTCTGTTTAGTCAATACCTCAAGCCTGTTTTCCCAATCTGGGCCATATAGATTACTTAAAGTTGGACCAGCCTTTACAACAAACTGTGGAATTTCTTTAAAAAAATCTGCAATGCTGTTGAATAGAAAATAAATGTAACAGTAAATAATAGAACAGCGTGAGAAGTAAATATGAATATGCTAGCAAAAGTGTCAGTAAAATACTTAAGCTTAGCTGCTCTCAGTATACAACACAAGGTAGGCCCAGTGTTCTCAGTGTCTTCCTTCCCACCCTCCTCACTTTTCTGGATCAATTTCTTGACAGAGTATAAAATAAAAGCAAACCAATACCGCTCTGCTTCTTCAGACTGGAAAAAAATTAAACAACCTCATGAATTCAACAAAAAATTTCACGTTATACATTATATCAAAGAATAATGTTCATCCGTACTGTTCCATTCCCCATTGATGAAAAATTTGTCAGTAGAATATGCTTGGTTTCTCCAAACAGGTTCATTGCTTCTTTACAGCTTTTCTCTTCCAATGCTAGCCCATTCTGTCATTAAAAAAGTATATCAATGTAGAATTTAATGAGGTAAAGGGTCTAAATTTAAAACTAGGTAAATCTACTGCAAATAAAATAGAAAGAAAAAGAAAAAGCAAGCCATGCTGGACTGCTTTTGTTTTAAGATAAAACAAGTGAACAACAACATTAAAAAGAAAGACATCAAAGTTT
Source organism: Cajanus cajan (assembly GCF_000230855.2). Taxonomy (NCBI): domain Eukaryota; kingdom Viridiplantae; phylum Streptophyta; class Magnoliopsida; order Fabales; family Fabaceae; genus Cajanus; species Cajanus cajan. The sequence goes on along the minus strand of NC_138524.1, from coordinate 51,489,325 downwards.
AAAAGAATATAAAAAAATAGAAACATTAGAAGATGGTTAGCGTAAAAAATATAAAAGAAAAACAAAAACCAGATATAAAGAAAAGTTTGTCACACAGAACAGAAGATACTACAAAGGAGTGAACTAGAATTTAAGAAATGAGTGAGCTTGGCAGGAAGGTGGGGGTTTAGGCAAAAAAAATGTAGTGGGTTTAGCCGGAATATAAGGCCCACTAGGATTTAGCAAGAAAACGGAGAGCATAGATGCAAACAGGTAATAGCCAAATGTATTCTCCATAATTCAGTTGCTTCTTAGTTGTGATTCCAGCTTCTATGTTAACTATTCATTAGATGCTACAAATTTCTTGTAATGGCCAGCAACTGTGATACTCCACTACAGTGCTATAGTGGTACTATTTGTCGCTATTAACTACTTACAATGCTATGCACATGCAACGCTGTGGACAGGCATTGTCATGGTTCTAAATTACCGTTGCGGTCGTTGCAACATGAAATTATTATATATAAATGAAGATATATAAATACAGAACATAAACAAATAATTCTATAATAATAAAAATCAATCAAACCTCTTCCATAATTTTTCATTCCACACTCTTTTTTCCCTTTCCTAAAATGAATCATGTACACTCCGACGAACAATCTTTAGTCTTCTCTCTCTCTCTTAACATCCCACGTGACTATACTTATTAAACTAGAAGATTAAAACTTGAATCTGTTATTTTGTGACAAAAATGTGGAATAAAATGGTGTTGTTGATGATTGTGTTGGGGAATTTTCTATGATTTAAAATCACACTGCAATTGAGGATTGTTGTGGTTGCGGAAAGCACCACAATAACAATATTGTGGCTGCAGAAAACTGCAGTTTAGAACCGTTGTCGCACACATGCACACACTGTACCAATCAAACACAAATAGGCAACCAACTCAAAAATACAAGAGTTACACAATAAATATCTTCCCAAGTGACTTAACTTTGTAAAATACAGCAAAAGACCAATAAGCATGCTGTCATATCATAACAAACATAACAAAAAACGGAAAAAGACATCATGTAGTGAGAAAAAATCTATTGAATAATTGTCTTCATTTGCACACTCCTTTCTTTTACAGTAACAAACTGAGCAGGGTTGATGCATTCATTACTCCAGGCCAAGGGTTTCCTTCATCTTATTGACTCATCTTGCATATTCAGTTACATTTTTCTATATTTCACTTAAAAAAAATAATAATTTAAACACAGTATCCTTTATCACACACCAGGATGCCTAGCATGGCACAGTTAACCAATAAAAGGGAATTATTAATCAATGAAATATTTTTATCCGCTTTTCCTTATCTTTAGCTCAGAAAGAGGAAAATTTAACATAAAAAATACCTTACTAAAATAAAGAACACACCGAAACCTTTAACACCCCCACTAACTAGGAAACTTAAAGATATTAACTTTGTATATGCAGGTCACTCCCACTGAAAGCGCACACCCAATTATAGCATAAAACACAAAAAAAAAACAAAAAAAAAAAGTAATTCCTCCCGAGAAAACAAATAAAAAATACATACATCATAGAACACAAAACAAAGGGGAAATGAAAAACCTTGCAGAACTCAGCGAAGCGAGACTCGACTTGGTCGCCATTTTCAGGCTTGCCATCTTCCATGTTGGATTCAACTGCCAAACCCTAATTGACTCAGATCACGTGAAGAGGACCCGGAGTTGGCACCTGAAGCGCAACAAATTGCAAAAAAAACAGAAGAGGACTCGCGATGTGGCTGTGAAATTGAGAAACCCTAGCGCCAGTGAGTGAGGGAAGAAGGAGAGAAGCTGAAGAAGAAGAAGAAGAAGAAATGGAAAGAAAGAGAAAGAGCCAAAGAAACCCAATTGTGTTGTGTTTTTTCTGTTTGGTTCTGTTGTGTGTGTGGCTTTTTTTTTAGAAAATAAATAAATATTAAAATATTTTTTGTTAAAGAAATGAGAAAGTTGTCGAGTTTTGGCGCCACTTGTTATGCCCTACAGGATTTTCCCGCCAAAATGTAGTCTCGTGGGGAAAGGGTAATTGTGTAATTTCCTACTGCGGAGGCTTAACGTAACATTAAGTATGGACTTTCATTTTCTCTCACCCACTCTTCCTTTCATCTTCTGTTTCTCAATTCTTCCATACTAGAAAATTATTTTTCCTTTTCTTTTTAAGCTGAAAATTTAATAAAGTTTAAAACAATAACAGATTGAAAAAATAATTTAATATAAAATATAACAGTGGTGTCATATTGATCCGTATGTTTTAAAAAAATTCATATTTTTTAATACAATAAACATTTTTTATGAATTAATAAGTAAATTATATTCGGCTTATTTTAAAAATAAACAAACTACTCATTTTTTAATAAGTAAATTTTATTTACTTCTTAAAAAATAAGTTGTATTATAAAAAGACTAAATTATATTTTTAGTTTTTTTATTAAATTTTTAACTTTCATCTTTCAATTTATAATTTTGTAATTTTAGTATTTTTATTTTATAAAATCTGAATTTTTTTATACCCTTGTTAAAATTTCACTAGTAAATAATTAACATTATAATACTAATCATTTCTTGACAAATCACATGATAATTAATACTTACTAATATTTAAGTTAAATTTTAATTTTAGTTTTTATTAGTATTTTTAGTATGTGTAATGTATATGTTAAATATTTATTATATAATTAAATTTAAAATAAATTATGTATATAAATAATATTATATTTAAATATATGAATTATATTTAAAATTTGAATGGATAAATATTTTTAATTATATAAATTATATTTTAAATTCATGATAAATAATATATATTGTAATGTAAGATTTTTTTTTATTTATTGATGAGCTATTTTAAAAATATTAAAATTTAATTTATAAATAATTATAATAAATAAAAATTGAATTATTAGATGTGAAATTAAAAATATGTCTATAAACTTTCTTGTCGAAAAAAAATTAATAAAAACATTCTTGTGCATAGTTGTTTGTGTGTTTTTTTTATATAGAAATTGATTTTTATTTCATTTTATTATTTTATTGGATAAAAATAGATTAAAAGTAAAATTTAGTATAAATATTTTTAAATATCAATAGCCATGTCATTTAGCTAATGCTAGGTGATAATAATTGTTCTCCTTTTTATATGACACTTTATAATTCTTATAAAAAAATTAATTTACTTTTTATTTGTATATGATATTTGTAAGATGATGTATTTCTCTCTATTTTTTAAATTCTTCAATTTTCATTTATCTTTATATAGAATAATATTTTTTTATTTCTTTTATAAAAAAATAATGATAATTAAAAAAAGTAAAATTGATAATTCATTATTTTATTTTATAAACCTAATAATATCAACTAATATAATTAGTTATATTAATGGATAATTCAGCTATGGTTGGTTTGGATTAAAAGAGAGTGAGAGAGAAAAGGAATAGTGAAATGTATTTGGGTATAGTATTCAATTTGTTGAATATATATAGTACAATGATGTGTTTATAGGGTTGTAGTTTCTAAACGAAGCCATACAATTCTAACCAACTGAGAAAGTTAGTCATGGACATTAGTAGAAAAAATATAAACCTATGCTAGAGTTGTACAAGAAAGATAAGTGTATTACAAATACAAAGAAATTAAATAGAAAGATAAAAGGAGAATAAGGGGTAAAATATATACAAAGAAATAATCCTAAGTGTGTGGTTTAGCGATAGGGATTGATCCACGCTTAAGCAAGGTCAAGGATTTGAATCCTACCTTATATATGCAGTCGCGTTAAATCTTGGAGTCAACTAAAATATAAAATATATATATATATATATATATACAAAAAAAATTAAGTAGAAACAGAATAAGGGATAAGATATACTCAATAAGTTAAAAATGACTTATAATAAAAATAGAAGAAAGTAAATTCAATATAAAAAAAATAAGATAGTTGATTTTATAAAATTGAAAAATTAAAATTATAAAATAAAAAATAGAGATCAAATTTGTAAATTGTATATTAAAAAACCAAAATTACAATTTAGCTTCTTTTATATTATAATGGATTTTTATTTTTTAAGTTCAAACAAACTTTCTCTAAAAAAAAAGTTCAAACAAACTTAATCATTATGTATTAATAAAAATTACTTAACCATTAATTATGTTAGTAATTTTGAAATTTTCTTTTAATTTTGCGTTAGAAAATTTGAAAGTTTAAAAGTTTTTCTTTTAATTTTAGGTTAGTAATTTTGAAATCTTCTCTCAGTTTTTATTTTTTTAATTTAAATCTAATTAATGCTTGCCTACAGTAGCACGAATTTAATTACTTACGTACCTTTCTGTTTCAAATTTAATTGAATTTATTTCTGAATTCAAGTAGTGTTTGAACTCAATTTTCAAAATTTAATTTATGATTAAATGCAATTTATTCTTGTATTGAATTCTCATAAAGTTGAAACCACTATTTTGATTCTTAGTTTTAATTATGGAAATCTCTATCTCTATACATTAAAAGAGGTATCTGAACTCAACGTAACTTACTCTTCTTCCTCAATTCTACACAAAATTTGTTGTGTTTATGGGTATTTTAAATTGCTTGCTGATCTGATTTATCCATGAAACTATGTTATTAGTATGTGTAATAAATTATAATAAATTATATATTTAAATAAATATTATATTTGAATATATAAATTATAATTAAAATTTGTATAAATAGATATTTTAAATATAAAAATTATATTTTAAATTTAAAATAAATAATTTACATTATAAAATAATATTTTTTATTTATTGATAATTATTTAAAATATTAAAATTTAATTCATAAATAATTATGTAAATAAAAACTGAATTAGATAAAAAATTTATTTTTAAAAAAATATTTTTGTTAAAAAAAATCTTTAAAAACATTATCGCATAAGATAAAAATTTGTGTTTAATATATAAATGTTGGTTATTGAGACAAGTTTGTTGTAACATCCTATTTTTTAAAAATATTAATCTTATTAATATTATTATATTATAGACAGAAGTATTAATTATTTTTATAAAAGAGAAATTATTTCATTATACTTATATATTTAATTTACTGGGATAAGGGAAATAAGTCGGGTTGACCCAGTTCAATGGACTTTTAAGAGAGAGGTTAGACAAGGTTAACGCGTCTATCTCATTTTACATTCCGAAGGATTAAGAGAGAAAAGGAAGAGAAGGAGGAGCTTGGAGGAGAAGTGCTCAAAATCATCTCAAACTACATCAAACTAATCTTATCGACACAATAAAGTATGAGGATGAAAATGAGTGATTCGTATGTGGGATTTCAAGAGAGAATGGGTAGTGGGAGAAATCCTAAATTTTTAAGATTTTTCCATTTCCTCTCTAAAGCTGAAATTGATGGTCCAATTAGGTTTTAAATTGAATTGTGAAAATGTTTATTGTATTATTTGGTAAAATTAATATTTTGGTAGATAATTGAATCCCTTTGAAATGTCTCTAAGAGTTAGGGTTTCATGAGAAATTTGGATGTTGTTAATTGATATATGGTTTCATGAAATTAATGTTGTATGACGTGTTTTTGTGTAAAAATAATTGTTTATGACCAATTGAATTAGAAAATGGACGACTGAATGATTGATTGTAAATTTGTGGGGTGATTTGTTCATGTTGTGTTTTCTGGAAAATGCGTTGGCGTCGAGCGTGAATTCTTGGTGCTGGGAGGAGAGTTCCGGTGCTTTCTGTGGCTCCTTAGCGCCATACATGGATTCTTGGCACCGGATGCGAGAGAGACTTGGTACTCTGTATGGCTCCTTAGCGTCGGGCGAAATTATAATTTTGTCGGGCGTGAAATTGTGTGTGTACTCTCTGTTTTGGCTTAAAGTCAGGCACAACTTGGTGAAGCCGACACAGACTATAAACATGCTATATGTATTGATGTATTTGATGATGATTGTGAGTTGTATGATGCCTATAGATGGCTATTGTATGATTAAGTATGGATGGTGTGTGTTTGGATAAATTGGTTTACAGATGTGACTTATTATTAATTATGCATTGCCATGGAAAGAAAAGATGAAAATATGAGGTGACTTGAGATGAGCATTGGTGCATGTTGCATACACATTTACCCTGGCCATGAATGGTGCTTATCAGGGGATACATCTTTATACACTGACCATAAGTGGTGATTAACAGTTGGCACCGATCATAAGTGATGTAAATGGTATGGGATGTATTTTTTTATACATTGGCCATAAGTGGTGATTAATGTTGGTCGTGATAGAACACGAATCTAGAAGGGGTTGAATAGATTCTTCACTTAGATGGTTTTCTATGTTCTTTAAAAAGTTTCTTAATCTCTTCTTTCTTTTTTCAATATCAATTAATCAAATTTAGATTACAATTCATTACAAAATATCAAATATAACGTGCAACAGATCAAATTCTTGTAATCCAAATTGATTTTAGAAATTACCTTATTTCTTTTATTATTACCAAACTGCATATACGATAAACTGAGTATGAACAACAATTGATAACATATAAAGAAACTGTTTCTTGAAATTCCTTTTAACAAATATCACAAGATGATAATAGAATTATACCAAGAGATGAAGGTTAAGAGTAGGGGTGGGTATACAGACCGATCTGACCCGTTTAAGGCCCGGTCCGTAAAACCCGCGCTTTATACGGGCCAGATAGGTCCGGTTCGTAAAATAAATGGACTTATTTTTTAAGTCCGTATCCGGCCCGACAAAATTCGTGGATAATGGACTGGTCCGCGGGCCTAAATAATGGTTCAAAAAAATAAATTTTTAAAAAATAAAAATACATAAAATTAGAAGAAAAATATATATTTTTTATTTATAGGCTAAATTTTATCATAATAAAATTTATCAATAGTTAAAATGGTTTAAAATACTAAATATTAAAATATTAAAATAAAAATAATTACAAATATTTAAATAATAGTACCAAACCTTCAATAATAAAAACATCAAAATGTCATAAAAGTAATTCAAATGACAAATACATACCAACTAAACATAATTTTAATGTCATAATAATTTAAAAAAATAAAAAACACAAATTATTAAAATCGTAATATTTAAAAATATTAATTAGTGAAGTCCGCGGACTAGCCCGCAAGCCCGCAAATTAAATTCCCCAAGTCCGCGGACTTCACGGGCCGAACTCAAAAATTAGACATAGTCATACGGATTTTAAAAAAATAGGCATGTTATCTGCGAAATCCGCAGACTTACGGATCGGTCCGCGGACCTGGATCCATCTACCCACCCCTAGTTAAGAGGGAATTACACAATGATCTATACTGGTTCAGCCATACAAGGGCCTACATCTAGTTTTTGACTTAGCACACCACTAAATTAAGTTATTCCACTATAATATTCTTTACACACCATGTACAAGCAATATTACAATTAGAATGAAAACCACACAATCTTGAATCCATAAGATTTCGTAAACAAAGATTTTTGCACCCCACAATAAACTACTTGAGAGAAAACAATCTCAAGATTTTCTTTTAAGTCTTATTAAGACACCTTATCTCGAAGAGTAATACAACCAAAATTTCAAACAAAGATTAAAGATAAAAATAATACACCTAAAATGTGTAGAATGATCTTGTTCAAAGATTAGCTCATAAACTTCTTGAAATCTTTCAAGAACTCATCTTCTTTAATCAATCTTTAGAACTTGTATTCTTTCTGAAAAGTTTGTGATATTTTTTTGTTCTAAAATGTTTTTCAGAGAATATATGATTTTTTTTAATGTTTTTTTAAAAGAGTTATATTTATAATGCAAAGAAGATTTCAACATTTAAAAATTTTGTAACAGTTGTAATCTATTACCTGTGAAGGTAATCTATTACCAAATTGTTAAAAACTAAAACCACATTGATTTTAGAATAGAGGTAATCTATTACCAAGAATGATAATCGATCATCCCATGTTTCTTAGTAGGCATATTACTCAATTTTCACAATGGTAATCAATTACTACATGGGGTAATTAATCAACCCGATGCAAAATTGCTTGTTTCACACAAAAGTCACCATGGTAATCTATTACCAAGCATGGTAATCGATTAAAACAGTGAGGATGCTAAGTTTCAGTAATCTATTACCTGACTTAACATTGAATTCTTTTAAATGATGCAAAGTTTCATTTAATGTTAAAACACTTTATAATCTATTACCAAACATGGTAGTCTATTACATTATGTTTTCTCATAAAATGAAAATTATTGAGATGTGTTTACTAAAAAACAAGATAAGTTTTGAAAATAAGCAATCATAACAAGCAACCACATACGAGCCTAAGTCTTATGAAACAACCAATACAATATCCTTTCAACATAGGCCAAAAATATAAAATGAAGCAAATTTGAACAAAGCTACATCAAAACTAAAACTACTTCTTCAATCCGGCTTCAAACTTAACAGTATTTTGGCTTGTTAGCCTGCCTAACCTGTCCCACCTAGCCTCCTAGCTTGCTAGGCTAATTGGTGGGTTGGGGCGGGCTAGGCCGTTAGCCTTTTTTTGTTTGTTTATTATTGTTAATGTAAGTTTAATTAAATCGCTTTAGATTTATTTTGTGTATATTATGTGATTTTTTGTTCAACAAATTTGTTGTGCATTTGATTTATTTTATTATATATAATTTGAGATTTTTTTATTATTTAGGTATATTGATTTATGTTGGTCCTTTAGATATTAAGAAGAAAAAAAATACATTGAAAGAGTAACTCAAAATAAATATACAAACTTCTAAATAGGCTAGGGTTAACAACCTATTTTTTTTGTGTGTGGGCTAATGGCAGGCTGAGCCTAAATGGGTCGAGCTGACCCACTTTGCCATCCCTAATATATGTTGTTTAGAAGTAGATTTATGGATTGCATGTGATGGATTCAAGGTGTGGTGTTTGGATTTGATGAAAGAAGATGAATCTCCGTGAAGGAAATTCAAGTTCTCCCCCAACGAGAATGCATGCTCGCTCGACATTCATTCATAGGTGATGATCATCTGACCAAATTCATATTCTTTATCAAAGACGTTATTGTCTCATCCAACAAGAAAATGAATTTGTGGTGACCCTCATGAGAGGTTGTCTAGCGAGACATAACGCATGTAACAAGGGAACCCACAAGGAGTTATACTAGCTTTATGAGCTATAGTTACCAACGAGAGGGCCCATAGGAAGTTAAACTTGCCTAACAAGCTACGGTTTCCTAGCAATGAGTTCTAGAGGAGTTTGGTTGCCCAACAAGTACTCAAATCCCGCTCAACGAGGAAAGAAATAAAGGGTTTTCTCATTGAGCGATAGTAGCCCCCCCAATGATGAGCTCTAAAGAGCTTTGGTCCGTCAAGACTACTTATTACCCAACGAAAGCCCTATTTTATAAACTTGTCATAGTTGTGTAACTTTACAAGTGTTGAGGATATAGATTGTTGATGATTGAATCTTGTTCATGAAATGTTGATGGTTGATGATGGTATATGATGAAATATGATGAAATTCATGTTGTGAATTGTGTTGTTTCAAGTTGAAAGTAGTATGTTGTCTTAAGATGGAAGGTTTGTGTTGAATGTTGTTTAAGCTGAGATGAAAGCATGAGTTGCATGTTTTTAAGTAGAAAATTGCATAAAAAAAACTAGAGAAGTGAAAAGTTCTTTTTAGAAATTAAAGTATTTCATTGTGTAGATATAAATTGTGGTGCTCTAAAAGTCCAAAGTTGAAACCTCTCAGTGTGGAAGTTGCCTATCTAAGTGGAAAGTTGTTTTTAAGTTGTCTCCTATAAGTTTTTAAGTTGAAACAATGTTAGGGTCAGGCCAAACCATACTTGTCATAAGTGGCCAATGAATAAGGTACAAAGTCAGGGATTAAATTTCCTAATCAAGTACAGGAAAAATGCACAATATTTAGATGATAGTCAGCGAGCTAATTTCATATAGGCTAAGTTAATGTATGTTAATGTCATGGTAAACTTATACCTAAACTGCTCAATTCCTTACAATAGTACTAGACTTTCCTAGTGTAAGTGGTAAAACTTGAGAAATCAAATTATGTTGTTAAACAAGTTACCATGCCTAATGTAACACCTCATTTTTCATAAAATGTAATATAAGTATTTTATTAGTATCTTTATTGACATAGTCTATTTAATATTTAATTTATTATGTAATATATTTTAGGATATAATATATGGTGTTTTATCATAATATTTTATTAAGAAGGAAGGGAATTTGTAACTATAGTTAGTTCTTTTAACCATGAGGTTAAATGGAGGTTAAGATTTTAAAAAGAAAGGTTTCTAATAAGTTTTTACGCTCTTTATTTTCACGCACACATTCGTGCTTCAAATCTCGAAGAATAGGGGCAAGAAGGGAATCATGCTAGAGTTGTGTATCCATCTTCTAGTGCTTATCAAGGTAAAAGAGGAGTGAGAAACCTCACTCTAGGTGTGGGTTTGTATGCCAAGTAGTGAGATTGTCCCCCAATTCTGTTTATGTTGTATGCTCATGTGTATGAGGGTTTTTCCTCAATTGTGTCTATTTTACTTTTTGTTCTTCTTGTAATTGATTAATGGCACAAATTGTTTGAATGTAATGATTAATTTTATGTTTTGGATATTAATTGTGCGATCTGAGGTCCTTATGGGTTCTCATCGGAAACCCTAAGGAAACTTGTTGTGATAGTTACGTAAAGATATTAGTAGTATTTATAAATTGAATTATATGAAATGTTAATTGCATGTTATAGAACACTTTTACTGATTAAATTGTGTATTTGGGTGAATTTAGTCATGACTTGTAATTTTTCATTTTCTGTTGCGTGTGTTATTTGATATGTCGCTAGGTGCAATTGGGGGTGTGCTAGGCGTCGTCAAGGTAGAGAGTAAAGTTTACTCTCAAGGTCTTCACGTTGGGTGTGGGGTGACCCTTGTCGGATGCGAAAGCTCCAGGGGTTCCCTATGACAATTTCATTGGGCATGGACACTCTAAAGAGCTCTCGATGGTGTTCCCACCAAGCATGGTCCAAATAGAGACCAATGTGGTCCTTTGGAGTTATCGCACCAGGCACGAGACATGTGTTGTTGGGCGTCATTTTGCCTGTAATTCTCTTATTATTTTTTGTTTAATACTATGTTGTGACTCTTGTAATGCAACATTGATGTGGATATGAAATGATCTCTGTTGATGAATATATGAGAGCATATGATGAGTAATGAGATATGATGAATGCATGAAATGTGAAATTATGGAACCATGTGAATGTAATACATAGTCTGTTTGACATGCATCATATGCATAAAAATGTTTTGTAAGGATACGATATGGAATACACCGCCAGTGAATGTCCTTCGTGTAAAAGATTAGGAATTAACCTTGGGGATAACTCGACTTGGAAGTCATAATCATACCTTTGTGAGCATGAGATGTATCTTGCATGACTTAACTATCCTAACTAGACCTTGGTAGTATGTCTTTCTAATGAGAGTGCCTGTAAGGTGTGACCCGACATGTACTCCTATAGTACTATAGTGTATTGCTAGCAGTAATGCACAAATGTGATGTTTTTATTAGTGTCACATGCATGTTAACATCTAGTCCATGTCCATTGCATAATGCATTATAATGTATCCAATATTATTTATTATGCTATGAATGAACCAAGTACGATGATAGTGTGTATTTGTGTATGCTTCATTTGATTGTATGTGTTGTTTGTATTTGGTAATTGATTTGCATTCCTACAATATGAGCTAAAGTGAGATGTTTCTCACTCTTGTTTCTTTTATATTATTTTCTTGTAGTTTCTACAGGTAATTATCAACATGGTGCTAAGGATATTGGTGACAAGGCTTAGTCCTCAACGTTGGGTTTTGATCTAATAAGAGACATGCCATTGAGGATTAGTTAGGACTAGTTAGGATTTGATTCATGTTATTTAACTTGAGTTGATTTTAATTCCTTTATAATCCGTTAAATCTAGTTGATGTTAACAATGTGATCCTATCTACTTGTATGAATTTTTAGCTCATTTATTATATTGAGGCTATTTAGTTTTATATTATATTATGTGTTCTAGCATGTGGGGTAAAAAGGGCCACATTTAGTGGTATTAGAGCTAAGTTGATTCAAATCGAGCATGTGTGTTGTGTGTCTATCTACGTTTTCTTATGTTCTTTGATTGTGTATTTGTTGATTCAAATCGAGCATGTGTGTTGTGTGTCTATCTAGAATTATGCTTGGTAGGAATGACTGTGCTATTGTTGACACCCTTCAAGTGTTAACAAGAGCTATAGAGACTGCTAGGGTTAGTGTTGCTTTTAGCTAGTTGGAGTGATTTCAGCGTAACCATCTGCCCTTTAATTTTTAAAGGGAGGATATGATTTAGAAGATGCGGTGATCTAGTTGACTGATATTGTAAAGATCTTTAAAGCTATGGAGTGTCTTATTGCTCAGAAGGTGAATCTTTCTACCTTTATGTTGATGTTTGATGCTTACTTATGGGGGGAAGGAACTCTGGAAAAGATGATGGCTAAAACGATGTTGGTTAATTGGGATAAATTTAAAAGGGTTCTCCTTGAGAAGTATTTTCCTGATCATGTGAGGAGTCAAAAATAGGTGAAATTTCTTGATTTGAAGCAAGGAGATGGTATTGTTGTTGAATATGCAACTAAGTTTGATGAGCTTGTATGCTATTGCTCTCACTACCAAGGTAAGGGTGGTAAAAGGGGTAAGTGCATTAATTTTGTGAGCAACCTTCGTCCTAAGGTGAAGACGACAATCAATTATCAAGAGATCTATCACTATCCGATGCTTGTCAACAACTATAAGATCTATGATCATGGCAACTGTGTGCGTGTTGCTTTCTACAAGGGAGGTGGTGTCGCAACCCGAAAATTTCCGATCTCGCGACTAATGGTTTAGACATCCTTTTAAAATGATGGTGTCGCAACCCTTAATTGATGGTTTTGAAAAATGAGTTCATGGAGTCGCCACCAATATTTTACTTAAAACATTGAAAAAAAAAAGATTTTTAAAAATCTAATAATGGCCTTGATAACCAGAATTGGGTTCGGGGATCGGTTACGTGTAGGGAAGGTATTAAACACCCCTGCAACGCCCTAAATCGGTACCCTATGATGAAGATAACATAATAAGAATTAATAGTTTAAATATTTAATCCCCTTTATTAATAATTATTTACATGAAAATTAAATTACACGGTAAACCCCTAAAACATCTACATAATTGCGTTTATTATAGTAATATATAAAATAAAATGAAGAGAAAGATGAAATAAGAGATTGATGAGTAATACCTCGTAACAAGCTTTATTGGATCTTCAACTATGGAGGTTTTAGGTGCTTTGTGGCAACCTTTCACACTACAATAAGCCTCACAAAACTCAAGAAGTACAATAGGAGAGAGAGAGAAAAAAAAAGGGAGAAATTTCGAGCTCTAAGGAGCTTTGGACGAAATTTTGGAGTCCCTCAGAAATGTGCCCAAGCTGTCTATTTATAGGCTTTAGACAGGGTCCAGAACGGCCCGTTCCGAAATCGGAACGGCCCGTTCTGGATCTGGCCGTTACGTGTTAATTTAGTGTATTGGAATGAGCCGTTCTGAAATCGAAACGGCCCGTTCCAGAGGCGCGTTTAACACATAAATGCCATTCTGGAACGGCCCGTTCCAAATTAAGGATTTAAGCCTTTTTTGTTATTTGGAACGACCCATTCCAATTTGGGAACGGCCCGTTCCAAATGTATGTTTTAGCCTTTTTTTAAAGACCCTGGAACGGCCCGTTCCAACTTTGGAACGACCCGTTCCAATTTTGGAACGACCCGTTCCAGTTTAGGGTTTTAGGCTTTTTTTGTAAACTGGAATGGCCCGTTCCAGTTTTGGAACAGCCCGTTCCGGGCTACTAAAACCAGCTTTTTTGGGCTTTTAGCCTTCTGATGTCATGTCCTGTTATTTCCATGATTGGGAGCTCCTTTTCTTGATAATAGACGTCCATTTGTTCGTTTGTATGCCCCCCGGACGAAATTGGGTGTCTACAGCTGCCCCTCTTTACTTGTCCTTTGGAATAGCTATGTGTTGCTTTTCCAAAGGCAAGTAAAGACGTAGACATTTCGTTCGGGTCTTCTCTTTGTCTCTTTGTGTGATGCTTCTACGTTGCTTCCCTTGGATAGGTGTATTTGCTCGTGTCCTCACCCTTTAGAGGAGTTGCGTACTCTATTGGGTAACAAGGCTGACAAACTGTACACCTGATCTTCAGTCTTCAAGTAGAAGCTCCATTGTTTCTCTTGTGATAGTGAGGTGAAAATTTAGATCTTCACTCTTGTTTTGACAATAGATACCTTCACATTGTTTCCTTCGAGTAGACGGTGTTCCCTATATCCTTACCCCATGGAGCAACTGAGTGTTGGATTGTATGCTCTATTAGGTGTCAAGGATGGTGAACCGAAACATCTAGGCTTCAAGATCCATGTGAATGCCCTATGTCGCTTACTATGTCCAAATCTTCTCCTTTACTTCAGCAGTGTAGATGCCCCCACACCATTTCTTTTGGGTAGATGGTGTTTACCTGTATCCTTGTCCCTAAGAGCAACTGAGTGTTGGTTTATATGCTCCGTCGGGTGATAAGGATGGTAAACCGAAACATCTAGGCTTCTAGTCTTGATGTAGATGCTTCCTACTGCTTCTGCTTGTCTCATGGTAATGTGTTTCTTTATTTGTGGCTTGTTAAAGAGGGAGTATATTCTGAGCTCAGCCTCTCCAAGCTGGACTGATATTTAGGACTTCAGCCGGCCCATTCTAAAGGTAGGTAACCCTCTTTGTTGTTGTAGTATTTTCATAGCCTCTCCAGGCCGTAGTATTTTCGTAGCCTCTGCAGGCCATAGTATTTTCGTAGCCTCTGCAGGCCGTAGTATTTTCGTAGCCTCTGCAGGCTGTAGTATTTTTGTAGCCTCTGCAGGCCGTAGTATTTTCGTAGCCTCTGCAGGCCGTAGTATTTTTGTAGCCTCTTCAGGCCGTAGTATTTTCGTAGCCTCTCCAGGCCGTAGTATTTTCATAGCCTCTCCAGGCCGTCTGCTGGTGCTGATGATGTGATTGCCCCTTGACGAGGATTGTTGGTAAGTGGTGCCCTTGTGTTGGTGGGAAAAGGAGTAGATGGTTGACAGAGATTCTGGTGTTGCCCCTGCCATGTGAGTATTGTAATGCCTCTCCAAGCGTCTGCTTGTGGTAGTTTTTTTTTCTAAATTTCATTTTTTTTTGTTTAGCTTCGGCTCTTTCGTGTTTGAAGCTTGCCTTTTTTTCTATTTTTCTAAATGCTTCGGCTTTTTCAACATTTGTGAAACTTGCCTTTTTCTGATATTGTTTTTTCTTTTTTATTGTCATCATTGGTGGAGGGATCTATTCCCATGATGTTATTTGCTGGATCTTTATTGAGGAGTATTATTTTGGAAGCCACTCCTGGCTTTGGTAGGAAAACATTACTGGTCTTGGCATTTTCATGAATCTTCCATCATTCGATTGAGGAGTAGGGCGCGATGGCCTCTTCACGCTTATGGGTTTGCTTATTTGGTTGATTCCATTCTATTCCACTATTGATATGTCTTTGCTTAATGGGCACATAGAATCACTTGGGGTTGCCATTTGACTCCGCTTCGACTCATGCTTGGCTATTGAGATTTCACGAGTGCTTTGTCCTGATGACTTCTTCTGACCCATAGCAAGTAGCATGCATGGATGCATGGATGCAATGAAAATGCAAGACAGAAATGATGCTTTTATTTATTTTTTTGTGTAACACCCTTCCATATGCCCCTAACTCATATGCATGTGATGGAGTTTATTCTCATGTGTTTGTTTCCTAAAGATGCAATTCTTTTTTTTTTTTATGTCGGGAAATTAACCTGTACGCATTAAGGTTAATGTTGACGATTTCTTTCTATCCATGCCAATCTTGATTACTGTCGAGATATGTTCTTTTGAGCCCAAGCTTCAGTGGCTCCTTGACTATCCAGTCGATGTGTGGTCAAGCATCTCTAACCTCTGTTTGAGGACATCTCGACCTTCCCTCTGTGAGTATTCACTGTGCATTTTCCGTATATCTTTTTAGTACCATTTTAATGCCATAAGGGTGAAGAGAAAAGAAGGAAGGAATGTTATTATTATTATTTTGTTTTTTTTTCAAAAGGGTAGTTAGAAGGGATATTTCAAAAAGGGTTTTTTAGAAGAAGGGCTGACCAAGGTAGGCTTTGGTGTTTAGGGTTATCAAACAAAAAGTATTTGCTACAAGGAAGCTATCATTGCATTTTAGCCCTTTTGGAAAGTGGAGTGATGACTTGGGGTCGCGCTCTGATTGAAGGAATCCCCTGAGTTGCCTTTAGGTTTTCAACTCAAGTTGCTGCTTTAACGTCTTAACTTTTGCCTAGGTCACTCGGGATGTGTTTCCTAGCGTACATTTTTCTTTTGATCTTTTCTTTTGCCTAGGTTACCCATTTTTACTTGTGAATTGCCTAGTAGATCTTGCCCTAACTTTTGCGCAGCCCCCTTAGTGGGTTTCCTTCCGGGCCTTCATTTTTTTTTGGCAGCACTCATGAGGTATGAAATGTCTTTATTTTATCAAACCCTAGTCATGTTTGAATTCCTGATTGTTCATTTGTTATCCTTTCCATGCTATTATTGAGTAACATCTTTGTTGCAAATACATTTTGTTTGTTAAGGGTTGATGGATGAGGCCTAGAGTGGATATTTAGAGGGAGAAGAGAAATGAAAGAGTGTTATGGCATTTAAAACAATACTTTCAATTTACACGTGCCCCTTTAACAAAGCTCGAAGGCCCGGGCATGCCCCGAGTTCGTGATTCATATATAGAGAGATAGACGAAGGTTGCCCCCTAAAAAGTCATGGATGATTTGATTATTTCAAAAAACCGTTCCACTTGCTTGGACGTCAGTGTTTCGAACTAGGAGTGAAATCTTTATGAATTCTTGCTTTCGAAGGGAATACTCGAGCCACCTTTCGATTTGAACTCAGATAGACATTTTTATATATCCCTAACTTTTGCATAGGACGTATCCTATCGGGATTTTGATTCTTTTTTTTCTTTACCCTAATTTTTGCCTAGGACGCCCTTTACGGGTTTTCATCCTAATGGGTTTTTGTCGCGCAATGTCTTTATTCCTCAATTGGATTTTGTCTTGCAATCCCCTAGAAGGAAGGATTCGTCCATTCTTGATCATTCCTCCTATCCCGGCAATTGTCATTTCGTCATGGGAAAGTCTCACTGTTTGAATCGTCGATTTGGGCGTGTGATGCCCCTAATTACTGATAAGTGTTCCCCGATTTGATGTGTCGGGTTCGCATTTGATGACAGTAATTTTCATTATCCGGCTAACACGCACAAATTAAATTTCCCTTTTTATTCTTATTTATTATTTACAAGAAAGACGTGTTATCTACATGAAACGTAAAATAGGATGCAAAGACATATGAGAAATTTAACGGATATCATTCTCATTGATTTTTGTTTAGAGAATATTCTTTGCATACTATTATATGTGCCTTCCATTTCTAATGAATGTGTGCTAATGTACTATCCTAGAAGATGCATGATATTTATTTTCTGCCTAAATTTTATTTCAAACAGGTGTGGAATTTAAATAAGCAAACAGATATCAAAGCCAAACAAAGAAACAAACAAGGTAAAGGGGAAAAAATATTTAAATTATTATTTTTTATTTTATTAACTTCATCAATTAAATGGGCCTGACCCTCTTTAAACGTCCCCAGTGGAGTCGCCATCTGTCGCAACCCGAAAATTTTCGATCTTGCGACTAATGGTTTAGACATCCTTTTAAAAGTCTCATCAATTAAGGAATGCCCGGACACCAGACTAATCCTTAATTGATGGTTTTGAAAAATGAGTTCATGGAGTCGCCACCAATATTTTACTTAAAACATTGGAAAAAGAAAAGATTTTTAAAAATCCAATAATGGCCTTGATAACCAGAATTGGGTTCGGGGGTCGGTTACGTGTAGGGAAGGTATTAAACACCCCTGCAACGCCCTAAATTGGTACCCTATGATGAAGATAACGTAATAAGAATTAATAGTTTAAATATTTAATCCCCTTTATTAATAATTATTTACATGAAAATTAAATTACACGGTAAACCCCTAAAATATCTACATAATTGCGTTTATTATAGTAATATGTAAAATAAAATGAAGAGAAAGATGAAATAAGAGATTGATGAGTAATACCTCGTAACAAGCTTTATTGGATCTTCAACTATGGAGGTTTTAGGTACTTTGTGGCAACCTTTCACACTACAATAAGCCTCACAAAACTCAAGAATTACAATAGGAGAGAGAGAGAGAAAAAAGGGAGAACTTTCGAGCTTTATGGAGCTTTGGACGAAATTTTGGAGTCCCTCAGAAATGTGCCCAAGCTGTCTATTTATAGGCTTCAGACAGGGTCCAGAACGGCCCGTTCCGAAATCGGAACGGCCCGTTCTGGATCTGGCCGTTACGTGTTAATTTAGTGTATTGGAACAGGCCGTTCTGAAATCGAAACGGCCCGTTCCAGAGGCGTGTTTAACACATAAATGCCATTCTGGAACGGCCCGTTCCAAATTAAGGATTTAAGCCTTTTTTTGTTATTTGGAACGAACCATTCCAATTTGGGAACGGCCCGTTCCAAATGTATGTTTTAGCCTTTTTTTAAAGACCCTGGAACGACCCATTCCAACTTTGGAACGGCCCGTTCCGATTTTGGAACGGCCCGTTCTACTTTAGGGTTTTAGGCTTTTTTTTGTAAATTGGAATGGCCCGTTCCAGTTTTGGAACAGCCCGTTTCGGGCTACTAAAACCAGTTTTTTTGGGCTTTTAGCCTTCTAATGTCAAGTCCTGTTATTTCCATGATTGGGAGCTCCTTTTCTTGATAATAGACGTCCATTTCTTCGTTTGTATGCCCCCGGGACGAAATTGGGTGTCTACAGGTGGTCCTATTTGTGATGGTTGATTTGGTGGTCAGAGTAGGAGTAAGCCTTACTCTACTCTTGACAAGTTTCAAGGGAATTGTGTTGGAGGCCGTGTAAGTAAGTTTATTGTTAGAGGTTTTTTTGTGAGTGGTGTTATTAGTGTAGAAGGCTCTGTTTTACACCTGTTGGTAGATTTAAGAAGTATGGGCAATGTGGGCATGATCACTATAACTGTCCCAACAAGGAGATCATGTGTTTTAACTATAATGGTAATGGCCATATTAGTACTTAGTGTTTGCAGTTGTCAAGGCCATGCATAATTGGAGCAAGAGCTAGTTCTCAATCTGGGCATCTGAAGACTACTGGAAGAGTATTTGCTCTTAGTGGTGCTAAAGCTGCTCATTCTAAGATTCTAATACAAGGTAATTGTTTCATAGCTAAGAATCCTTTTGCTATATTTTTTGATTATGGTGCAATCCATTCTTTTATTTCTCTTACACGTGTCCAAAAATCGAAATTACCCGTGTCTTACTTGAGCTATGATCTAGTTGTGGAGACTCCCACTAATGGTCCCATGACTACTTCTAGTATTTGTCTTAAGTGTCCTATTGTTATTTCTGAAAAGTAGTTTATAGTTGACCTTATATGCTTGTCCCTTAGTCAAATAGATATCATTCTTGGAATGGATTAATTATCTTTCAATCACGTCCTTTTAAATTGCTTTGAAAAATCCATAGGCTTATACCCAAACCACTCTATTCCTTATAATAGTACTTAACTTTCTTAGTGTAAGTGGTGAAACTTGAGAAACCAAATTATGTTGTTAAATAGGTTATGATGCTTAATGTAACATCCTGTTTTTCATAAAATATAATATAAGTATTTTATTAGTAATTTTGATGTTTTTATTTTATCAACAGGGGCTATTTAATATTTATTATATCATATTATATTTTAGAATATAATATATGGTGTTTTATTAAAGGTTATCATAATATTTTATTAAAAAGGAAGGAAATTTGTAACTATAATTAATTCTTTTAACCATGAGGTTAAATAGAGGTTAATGTTTTTTTAAAAAATGGTTTTTGACCAATTTTTATGCTCCCTTATTTTCATGCACATGTTCGCGCTTTAGAACTTAGAGAACAAGAGTAAGAAGGGAATCACCTTGGAACCGTGTACCCATCATCTAGTGCTTATCCAGGTAAGGGGAGAATGAGAAATCTCACTTTGGGTGTGGGTTGGTATGTCGGATAGTGGGATTGACATCCCAATCCTATGTATGTTGTATGTTCATGATGGCAACCCTCCTTGTATGGATTGAGTTAAGAGCATGAAAGAGGGATGACCGGACTCCTTGGATCATGGAACTCAAGGTTTCTAGCCTTGGAGATGGAGATGGGCGAATGGTGTTTATGGAGGCTAGGTGTTTGATGAAATGCTAAGGTGGTACTCTAGGGTTTTGGCTCACTTCATTGATGGATGAAGGCCACTCCTAAAGGTGAGAACACTCACGATGAAGATGAGAAGGATAGGTGGCCGAAATGACCAAGGGGACTAAGGAAGAATATTAAGGCACAAAGGCTCTCTTAATATCATAAATTCCAAAGTATTTACAAGGTGTGGGGTGTTGGGTATTTATAGGAGGGGAGGCATCTAGGGTTGCATTTGGAGTAGGCAAATGCATTCCAAATGAAATGCAAATGAACCCTAGATGCAACTTGGTGGCCAAGGATGGAATCTTTGGGTTTAGATTGGCTATATCTAGGTGCATGATAAGACCATGCAACCTTTGCCCTCCACTTGGGCCTAAGCCTTTCTAACACCAAAAATAGACCCAATGACACCAAAAAACATGCATCACCCTCTAATTAACACCCTAGCCCAAAATTAAAAACCTAATTATCTAGAGCACCCCATAATACAAAGGCAAAATGGGAAATACAAGGAAAATAAATTCTAAGTCCTAAGCACCCCAAAATACAAGGGTAAAATAGGAAATTAAAGATAAGGGCAAAAATAGGAATAAAAATAAATGCTATAAAAACTTAGGAGCTAAGGCCCAAAAGTAGGCTTACTCCTCCTATGGTTTTTCAACACTAACCCATTCCTATTGCTTCCTTCAATATATCACCTCTTGGTCTTCTTGGCCTTAGTGTTATTCCATCATTCCCTCCCTCTTGAAAAGGATTTGACCTCAAATCAAGAGGTTCCTCATGGTGGGCATCATGACCAACAAAAACTTAAAAATAAGCATTAGAGGTAATAGTATATGATAGAAATGGAAAGTGTATCCTAAGAGGAGTTCTACTAAAAATGCTAAAAAGATTGTCTAAATTAAAAGGACTAGACTCTCTAATGTTAAGGATAGGATCCTCCCCATGGTGAAGTCTAGGTGTATAACTAAAACCTAAAAAGGTAAAAAGACTAAAACTATAGCACACTAATGTATTAGTCCTAAAAACTAAAATATCTTGTTGGAAGTGCCCAATGTAATGACCTAGGTATGTATTGGAAAATAAAGAAAACTTAACTAAAAAATTACCTAAACAACTTTGTATTGCATAATTTGTTAGATACATATGAGAAAAATGTGCTAAGAGGAGTTTAGAAAACTCATATAATCTAAGTTTGTCTTGTAGGGAAGTATCCAAGTTAAGTTCAAATAAGTTTGAACTTCCCTCAGGATCAAAAATAGAAAATATGACACCATGAGATGTATCCAACAAATCATACAAATCTAAAGTTGGGTGCTTTATGAGGGGAACTAAAGTGGAGAAAGTCTTAAAGAAGGAAGGCTTATCTTCCTTGGGCACCACCAAGGAAGTAGCACAAGAAGTGGGACTAAGTGAAGTCCACTTCTTCTTCACTAAATCTTGAAGTTGAGATTCTTTTTCTTTAAAAAGGACTTGTTTTTGAATCTCCACTTCATGACTAGTGGCAATGTGAGAGAAAGAGTTAAGGTCTTGATGAATAAAAAGAGTTTCTTTTAAATCATTTTCAATGGGAAAGTGACTCTCTTCAAGCATAAGCCCTTTGGAGGAAACATTATCCTCCTTACTCTTCTCTAAGAGTGTTGGTTGTGTTTCATTTTCTAACCACTCTTGAACTTTCTCTATACTTTTCTTCATTTTTTCTTTCTTTTCTATTTTTTTTTCTTTTTCTTTTCTTCTAAGTTCATCCTCTCTTTTTGTATTTTCTTCCTCATGCATACTCTTAGGGATTCTAACCTCTTTGGAATTTTGATACCTAGTTGAGACAACCCTAGGTTTGGATCCACTAGTTTCTCTCTTCTCAACTAATTTTGCAAGTAACCTTTTTATTTCCGCATTATTTTTTTCAAACTCTTTTTCTTTTCTTCTCAACTCTTCCTCTCTTTTTATATTTTCCTCTTCTTTTTTTCTTAGGTAGTCTTTTAGTTGCCTAAGTTCATCCCTAACACTAGACCTAGTACTACAAGAATTATGACCATGAACACTAGAATGATCACTCATCTTTGATCAAGAAAAGGTTTTCACAAATTTGTTTTCAAAAAGGTTGAAAAAGTTTTTCACAAAGAGTGAGTGATAAAAGGGTTTTCACAAAAGGTTTTCAAAGTGCAAGATAAGTAGGAAAGGCCTAAGTGTACAAAGTGAACTTTCAAAGGGAGGTGGACTACAAAGAAACACTTAATAATCAAGCCTTATCAAGTAAAAATCACTAAGCCTTTTCAACTTTTCTTACAAAACAATTTGGCATAACAATGAAGTGTGTGTGTGCACGTTACCCCTAGTAGGCAAAAGCAAGCCTTCTAAACGTAATTGGAAGCAAAGTAAGGACCTAAGCAATTATACTACTAAAAGCTTTAAAACATGCAACAAGGAAAGCACTTAAAACATACTCTAGTCGAAGTCCTACGTGAAGGTTTTCAAATCACCTTCAACTACACGAACTAAAACCAAAGTGAAGAGGTTTAGAAATGGCCAATTACAAACCAAAAATGAATAAATAAAGGCCAAATACAAGTGGCCTAAAAAAAATGGTGCAAAAGATAAAACAATTCAAGAAATTGAGTCTTCAAGTCTCCCACTTGTCACCCCTTCACAAGGAACAACCAAAAGTTAGCCTCTCAATATGTATGCACTCTTTTTGATAGTAGAAATCCTTCCAAAGGTCTTGGAATCAAATCGGACAGCTCCTCCAATCAATTCACCAAAAGTGTAGGTGATGAGTTTTAGGAGCTTTCCACACCTAGATCAAGAAGAAACCACCCAAGAGTACAAGAGTCCAAAGAAATAAAACTAAAAAGGCACAATTAAAAAGGCTAAACTCAAGTAGAGATATATGTGACAAAACTTAAGAGTAGAAAGAAGACACAAAAACTAAAATTAAGGCACATTAAGAAAGGCAAGTACTCAAAAGATTAATTCCTAGAATGGCACTAGAATTGAGTAGCAAGTGTTTGATAAAATGTTGCACTTAACATGTTAAATTTTAAAGTCTCATTCAGCCACTAAAACATAGTCCAAAGGTCCAAAGAATAACTCCAATTGCTAAGGTAGGAAAAATTGTCCAAAAGTCCACAAGTCTAACAAAGGATCCCTTTTGTTTGCATTTTTTTTTCACTTGTTTTGGCACTTTTTTTTTTTTTTAATGATAATGTCCAGCCACTTTCTTGCTTTTTTTTTTTTTTTTTATATTAATATTCCTCCTTTGCTTGGGTTTTACACTTGTGTTTGTTGATTTTGATTAGCAAAAAATTTGGAGTATCCTTTTAGCAATTAGTGATGGCTTAATGAGTCAATAATTTTAGTTTCTTTGAGCTTTTTGTGTAATAAAGTCCAGCAGTAAAATAAGCACATATAATCATTTTTCAACCTCAAATTATCAAGCAAAACATGTTCATATTAAGTGCAAATGGAAAAGGAAAGCAAGATGGCCGATTTTTGCAATGTGTGCAAAGATACAAATCACACATGAATGGTTAAATATCAAGGAACATGCTAGGATTAATTAGCATGCATGATTGACTCTCTAAAGCACTCTAAATCCCACGACCATTTCAACAAACATATAGCATGCATATCATATTTTGATCATGAAAGTCTTTAGGCATGTGTATTTGGATTTTTCTTTCAAGAAAAATTAGGGAGAATCATACTCTTATGACAAAACTTAATAGATTATAAAATAAAAACACATGATCATCATTTTTCTTATCATGCACAAAATTTTCCAGCCACCCAAACTTAAACAAAAATGGACGGATCCTACAAAGAAACCTAGGCACCAAGATGATTCATAAGGAAATTTATGGCATGAATCAATGAACAAAACAAGACACAGACTATGAGAATATATCATGAATATGATCTATCAAGCACAACTTCAAGACAAGCAAGAAGACACCATGACATGACCGGATTTTTAAAAGACTCAAAATAGACTAGAGATTACCCTTGAAGAACCATTGGCTTTGATACCACATGATGGCAACCCTCCTTGTATGGATTGAGTTAAGAGCGTGAAAGAGGGATGACCGGACTCCTTGGATCATGGAACTCAAGGTTTCTAGCCTTGGAGATGGAGATGGGCGAATGGTGTTTATGGAGGCTAGGTGTTTGATGAAATGCTAAGGTGGTACTCTAGGGTTTTGGCTCACTTCATTGATGGATGAAGGCCACTCCTAAAGGTGAGAACACTCACGGTGAAGATGAGAAGGATAGGTGGCCGAAATGACCAAGGGGACTAAGGAAGAATATTAAGGCACAAAGGCTCTCTTAATATCATAAATTCCAAAGTATTTACAAGGTGTGGGGTGTTGGGTATTTATAGGAGGGGAGGCATCTAGGGTTGCATTTGGAGTAGGCAAATGCATTCCAAATGAAATGCAAATGAACCCTAGATGCAACTTGGTGGCCAAGGATGGAATCTTTGGGTTTAGATTGGCTATATCTAGGTGCATGATAAGACCATGCAACCTTTGCCCTCCACTTGGTCCTAAGCCTTTCTAACACCAAAAATAGACCCAATGACACCAAAAAACATGCATCACCCTCTAATTAACACCCTAGCCCAAAATTAAAAACCTAATTATCTAGAGCACCCCATAATACAAAGGCAAAATGGGAAATACAAGGAAAATAAATTCTAAGTCCTAAGCACCCCAAAATACAAGGGTAAAATAGGAAATTAAAGATAAGGGCAAAAATAGGAATAAAAATAAATTCTATAAAAACTTAAGAGCTAAGGCCCAAAAGTAGGCTTACTCCTCCTATGGTTTTTCAACACTAACCCATTCCTCTTGCTTCCTTCAATATATCACCTCTTGGTCTTCTTGGCCTTAGTGTTATTCCATCAGTTCATGTATGATGGGTTTTCCCTAATTGTGTCTATTATACTTCCTATACATGATTAATGACATGAATTATTTTAATGTATGATTAATTTTGTGTTTTGGACGATAATTGTGTGATCTAAGGTCCTTGTGGGTTTCCGTGGGAAACCCTAAGGAAACTTGTTGTGATAGTTATGCAAAGATATTGGTTATATGTGCAAGTTGAATGATATGGAATGTTAATTGCATGTGTTAAAACACTTTTGTCGATTGAATTGTGTATTTAGGTGAATTGAGTCATGACCTGTGATTTTGCATTTTTTGCTACATGTGTTTTTTGATATGTCACCAGGTCAAACTAAGGGCACGCCAAGTGTTGTCGAGGTAGACAACAAAGTTTACTCTTGGAGTCCTTATGCCAGGTGTCGGATGACCCTCGTCAGGTGTGAAAGCTCCAAGGGTTCCCTATGATGCTTTCCTTGGGCATGGACACTCTAGAGAGCTCTCTATGGTGTTCTTGTTAGGCATGGGCTTAATCACCTTGATAGTGGTCCAAAGAGAGACCAATGTGGTTCTCAGGTGGTATTGCGTCGGGCTCAGGATGTGTGTTGTTGGGCATCATTCTACCTATAATTCTCCTATTATTTTTCTGTGTAATTCTATGTTGTGACTCTTATAATGCAATGTTGGTGTGGATATGAAATGATCTCTTTTGATAAATATATGAAAGTATGTGATGAGTAATGAGACATGATGAATGCATGAAATGTGAGATTATGGAATCGTGTGAATGTAATGCATAAAGTTTATTTGACATGCATCATATGCATAAAAATGTTTTTGTAAGGGTACAATATGGAGTACATTACTAGGGAAGGTCCCTTGTTTAAAAGCTTGGGGACCAATCTTAGGGATAACTCGATTTGGAAGTCCTATTTTTGCTTTCATAAGCATGGAATGTATCTTGCGTGACTTAGTTATCTAAACCAAATCTTGGTAGTATTTCCTCCTAGTGAGAATACGAAAAAGGTGTGACCCACATGTACTATTAGAGTATGCTAGTGTATTGCTAGTGGCATTGCATAAGTGATGTTTTTACTAGCCCTACATGCATGTTAACATGTAGTCTGTGTCCATTGAATAATGCATTATAATGTTTATGTTGTTGTTTATTATACTATGAATGAACCAAGTATGATGATAGTGTGTATTTGCGTATGTTATATTTGATTTATGTGTTGTTTGTGTTTGACTAGTCAGTTTGCATTTTTGCACCATGAGCCAGAGTAAGATATTTCTCACTCATTTTTCTTTTGTGTTGTTTTCTTGTGATTTCTACAGGTAATCAACAACATGGTGCTGATGATATTAGTGATGAGGCCTAGTCCTCAACATTAGATGTTGTTTTGATAGGACACATGACACCATGAATTAGTTAGGACTAGTTAGAATTTGATTCATGTTATTTAACTTGAGTAGTTGATTTTAATTCCTTTGTAATTTCGTTAAGTCTCTAGTTTATGTTAACAATGTAATCATTTCTACCTGTATGAATTTTGAGTTCATTTATTATATCAAGTTTATTTAATTTTATATTATATTATGTGTTATGGCATGCAGGGTAAAGGGTGACACACATGAAATTTCCTATACTTGACCTAGAGATGATAGGTCGAACATTATGGTTTGATAGGGTCAAACCATTTAAATTGCTCACTTAGTTATAGGAGATCTCCAAAGTTGAAAATGTTTGGAAATGCATAAGTTGTTTAATTGGATAAGTTTTTTTAAATTTGACAAGTTACCTCAATTGTAAAGTTGTTATGTTGATTGAAGTTGATTACTTATGATGATATATTGTTTTCTTTCACAAGCTTACCCTTGCCTTTGATGCCATTGCCACCATAGTCAATTGACCCAATTCTCATTGCCACCCCAACCGTTCTTGTGATTGAGGCTCCACCTTTGTCATTAACTCAGTCACCAAGTTTGAATAGCTCTTTGTTATGCTCCAACAACTAACCAAGAAAGATTAGCCAACCTAAACAATGATGGCTTGCTCACTTTTTGATATTGACAAAAAAAGGGAAAGAAGACAATCATTTGAATATTCTTATCATTGTATAAATATGCGTATATATATATATATATATGTTTTACTTTGATACCTCTATAACTTTGAGTTATTATAATGTGTTTGCTTTGATACATAATATTCTCTAACATATAATTCATGTGAATAATTAAATTTATCTGGTATATTTTTTTGAAAACTAAAAATAAAAGTGGATAAAACTGAAGGTGGCTACAAACTGAATAAGTGGGATGAGAGGTTATAGAAAATAAGGGTAATATAACATAAAGTAAGGGGTAAAGTAGTCACATGGCAGTTAAAAAAAGAGGTTATCAGATAGTATTTGTTATAGATAGTGGCAGATTAGTTACAAACCAATTGAGGCTATAAAAGATCTAGATATCTAGTAGAGAGGGTGAGGAAAAATTAAAAGAACATTACAAGAAAAATGCTAATTTTCGACGAAAATTTCTGACGGAAATAAGTAAATTTCTGATGAAATTTGGTATTTCCTACGGATTTAAATCTGTCAGAAAAAGTATTGTTGGAAAAAAAATTCCGTCAAAAATAGAAATTTCTGTCAAAATTTTCTGACAGAAATTTCTGTTGGAAAATTCTATCGGAAATTTCCACGGAAATATCTGACAGAAATTTCTGACAGAAAATTTCATCAGAGATTTCCGACGGGAATATCTATCAAAAATTTCTGATGGAATTTTCTATCAGAAATGTCTCTCAGAAATTTTTACGGAAATTTTCGTCAGAAATTTCTGAGGGACATTTCTGATGGAAAATTCCGTCGAAAATTTGTAAGGGACATTTCCGATAGAAAATTTCGTGGGAAATTTCTAAGGAACATTTCCAACAAAATTTCCATCGAAAAATTTTAATTTTAAATTTCAAATAAATTGATTAATATAACTAATTGACATTATTTTTACCTGTTTAACAAATATATATAAAATGTAAAAGCTTCATCAAAATAAATTTAAAAGATAATAGTAATGCTTATATCATAATAATAAAACAATTCATAATTCAAACATCATATATAGTTAATTCAAATAGATTAATTAATATTTTTCTAATGTTAACTAATAATCTTCATAATTAGGAGTCTTCTTGATTTTTGTCTTGGTCATCTTCTTGTTGTTGGTTTTGATGTTGTTCCCCATTTTGTTGATCTAGGTTGATATTTTGTTGTTGAGAAATATTTTGAATGACAGTTTGTGCTTCTGTGGGTAAGAATTGCAAGACAATTGATTGAAACTATTGCAACTGATGAATAACCACATCATTTTCTGCAAGTCGTTGTTTCAATTGAACAATTTCTTTTGTGTCATGTGAACTGCTACAAGATGCTTTCCTTTTAAGATTGACGTCAACGCGACTGTTCTGTGTATCTTTTAAATGACTAGCAAGGTCTCCAGCTCCATACAGTTGCCCCTTAGTGGTTATGCCACCAACTGCATCAGACCAACACTTAGACCTAATTGTATCCTCCAAAGCAGGGTCCACAGGATGTGATTCATCAACAGATGATGCAGCCTCAGACATAGCTTGAGAAAATTTATTGAGAAAATCTTCCTGTTATTCAACAAAGGCATTGTTTTACTAATCTTGTAAATATGATTAAAAATAACATGAATAATTATTTAAATAACTTACATATGTTTTGTTAGATCTTTCATCAACAAACTGTCCAGTTTCTTTTCGTATATGGGTCTGTTGAAAGACCTCACCAATATGCACTGAGCGACCAAATTCTTTTGCCTGCAAATAATACATTGATGTGAAATAAATTAATTTGTTGTAAAGTTGTAAAAATAGAAAAGAAAATTTTAATCCATACATACCATGCGCTTGGCATGATCATGAACTGTAATTGAGCCACCTGTATGAAGAGTCCCACCCTTTTCAGACGCTCGATTTAGTGAGGCTTGTGTAGACTTTACTCGAAAAGCAGCTGAATTCCAATGTGCTACCAATTGGTTCCACACATCTTCTCCAACCCAAAGTGGCCTTTTACCTGCTTTTCGAGCTTCATTAAACATATCAGACAATTTATGCGAGGCTTTTAAGTGAAAATTTTTCTTTATTTTTTCCTCATCCTCAGGTCTCTATGCCACCTTACGCTACATGAAGAAAAAAACAATGAAATAACAATTCTAACACATCAAAATGTCAAAGGAAATCAAATTCAAAACTTTTTCAACAATTAATAGAATTGATATCATGCAGGTGAAGCAACAAACAAATATAACATGAGGATACAAATAAATAAATTAAACCAAACCAAAAGCAATAACACAAGCATTTCAACTCAATTTTTTTTACAACCCATGTTAAAAGCAAATGTTTGTATCGAAACTACAATAACAAGTAAGTTCAAGTGTTTGTGAACAGGTAAATTAAGCATCAAAGTTCCAAGTAAAGAAATGAGATGAACAATATATCACTCCGAAATTGGTACAATTTAGATGAACATATCATTGTTCACAAACAAGCAATTCATATGAATGTTCACAAACAAGAATTAAACAAGCAATTCATACCTTAAAACGTTGGAAGAAGACATCCTTATCACTATCTTCTATCACTCCCCATGTAGGCCATGGATGAAGAAAATGTTGCTTAATGGTCTATGTGATAGCATGTGCAGCAATAAGGAATGGTTCAAACCTAAATACAAAAAAAAGGTTAGCAAAATTAAAAAGACAGTGAATGATGAAAAATAAATTCTAATTTATTCTTACCCTGTCCTAATAGGTTTAATTACTGGGCGATCATTGGGTGGGGGGTCTTCTGCTCCCAAGTCTAAATCATCTCCATTTATAGATGTAGAAGATGATGGAACCCTTGTAGCAGTTGGGGATGGTGTGACTGCAATAAATGGAGATGGTGATTGTGTGGGTTCAACAACTAGCGAAGGTGCTTGTGTGGGTGCAACAAATGAAGTTGGTGATTGAGTGGTTGTAGCAACTGGGGATGGTGTGGTTGCAGCAATAGACGATGGTGCATGTGTGGGTGCAACAAGTGGAGATGGTGATTAGGTGGGTTGAATAACTGGGGATGGTGTGGGTGAAGCAATTGAGGAAGGTGATGGTGATGGAGATGGTAAGTTTGATGGGGTTTGAGTAAATGATCCTGGGGTATTTGTTCCTAGAAATAATTTAATTACATAATGTGACTTCTTCGGCTTTCCTTTCTCCTTTCCCTTATTACCAAGAGAGGAACCTTCTCCTGTCATATCTATATAGGAATAATAATATTGTGAATAATAAATCAAAATTAACATGTATAAATATAATGAGATAAATCAAAATTAACATGTATAAATAATATTATGATTAAGTGATTCAAATGCATCATAAAAATCAAAATTAACATGTATAAATAATATTATCATTAAGTGATTCAAATGCATCATAAAAACAGAGAACTAAATAGAGGGATAAAACCAATATAATCATTGTGATAAATGAATATAGTTGTACCTCAAAATACATACAAATAAAGTGTAGAATCCCGTCCTAGCAACTTTTTAAGACATTTATCTTTATTTCCTAATCCTCTTCAGAGCTATATCCATCAAAGTCTTCTTCTAATTCCCCTTCATTTGATTCCTCTTCTTCCTCCTCATCCTCTTGTACTTCAACATGTTGTAGGGGTTCTTCAGGCTCATCAACTTCTTCAAGATCACCTTGTACATCCTGTAATCATAAAATACCTTCAACTTCAATGACTTCATTAGTATGTGTCATTTCATCTACCTGGTAAGCCACTTCATCTTCCACTTCATCAAATTCTATACGACCCCTTGGCACTCTTTATATCTTGCATCAATTCGAATATCCACTATATTATATTTTGGATCCACTCTTGTACCTCTTCTTGACGGATCAAACCAATCACAATAAAATACAACCACTTTCTTAGGATAACTTAAAGTATTGTACTGAAGTTCATATATGTGTTGAATGACCCCATAGAAATCATCTTCACCTCCTTCTGTAATGCCCTTTACATAAACTTCACTATTAATGGTCTTTTTATCCTTGCACCATGCATAAGTTTGAAACTTGTACCCATTAACAAAATATGTGTGCCATTCTTTAACACATCTAAATGGCTTATTTGACAAATCCCTTAAGTGTTGGTTTCTCCCATTTAAAGGCTCGTTGTGAACCTGTGTGCCTATAAGACACATGAAAAGCAATATTTTAATTAATGTATATATAATGGGGAATTAAAATAAATTGTTATATACATACTTGTTCCTTGAACCATCTAGGAAAATCAGCATGTATACGAACAAAAGCATTTTCTTGAGTTTGCATGAATAAACTGCCCAAATATATCACTGGAAGGGTGAGTTAAAGATCAGAATACAAGATAAGTTGTACAATAATGAAAACATTCATTGTCTAATGCTTACTCAAGGTACGATTTAACTTCAGTGCAGTTGATCAAGACATGAACATGGGCTGAATTGTGTTGTTCATCGGTTAACCATTTAATCAACTCCTTACCAGAATGGCGACCAGGTTGGTTAAAGACTGATAACATCGGTGGGAGATTTTCCCTTTCATTTACCATTTCGTTTCTATTACTCGTTGTTGATAACATGAAGTGATTGAAATAATGGGAACAAAAATGAGTTGTCTCTCGGTGCAAGTAAGACGCACAAATTGATCCTTCAACCCTTGCCTTATTTTTCACTGATCGTTTAGAAATGCCCATGAATCTACAAAATTAAATAACTACGTGATGGTTGACAAGCATTAAAAAATTAAATAGAATATGTTGTTAATTGTAATATCTTTCAAATGGGTACATCCATCTATACTGCACCGGTCCACCAAGACTTGCTTCATATGGAAGATGAATAGGCAAATGCTCCATTAAATAAAAAAAACTAGGAGGAAATATTCTTTCCAACTTGCAGAGTATTATTGGAATATTTTATTTTATCCTAGATAAGTCATCCTCCTTCAATGTTGCAGAGCATAAATCTTTGAAGAAATGACTAACTTCAATCAGTGGATTTAAAACATGCTTCGGTAAGGAACTAAATACAATAGGAAGTAAGCACTCCATGAATACATGACAATCATGGCTTTTCATCCCATGCACCCTTCCCTTGTCAACATCAACACATCTTGCCAAGTTAGAAGAATAACCATCAGGCATCTTTAGATCTTTTATCCAAGAACATACTAGCTTTGCTTCTATTGTAGTTAAAGAGTAGTTTGCCTTTGGCTTTAACATCTTACCGTTAACCAACGACTTCAACTCCAAGTCTGGTCGTCTGCAATACAAAGCTAAATCCTTCCTTGCCTTCTCATTATCTTTTGTCTTACCACTCATATTCATGACAGTGTTGAATATGTTGTCAAAATTTTTTTTCTCTGTATGCATGACATCAAGATTGTGCCTTAGCAAATTATCTAACTGAAATGTAACTGAAAATGTAACTGAAATGTAAAACATAAAATTAATTAACATCTTAGAAGGCAGAAATGGACATTAAGATGCATAAAATAAGAAAGGGGGAAGTCGTAATTTAATGAATGGGTATCTTGACTCCTAAAAACTAAAAGATATTTGTGAAACATTGTAATGCTATTCCAATTTTGTATGAGAGTTCCTTGATTTTGACCCACAAAAATGCAAATATTACTTCACAGTGCACACGACTCCACCTGGAACATAGCCTCAACTCTATCTGCAGAACTAAAGCGAACATCAAACTTACCGAGAAGAAGTGCCGCCAAGATGCAGAGTGCTTCAAGAAGGTGGTGCTTCAAGGAGGTACTTCGAGGAGGTGCTTGGAGAAGATATTAGGAACGAACGAGAGAGTTAGGGATTAGGAACTTTCGAGAAGGTGGTGATTCGTTTTCCAATTTGTATGTTTATAATATCTGTTTTACAAATAATATAAATTATTATATAATGTCATAATTTTTTTTAAATAATATAAATATAAATATAAATTACTAATAGTTATATTAATTTTTATTTGCTAAAAATTTTCATTCTTTAATTTGTTTCTTAAGTTTAATTTTATAATTTTTATTTTAAAAAGTATTAATTAAGTTTTTATTTATTCAAATATGTTGAATTTGATTTATTTTAAAATTAAATTTACTCTTATTTTTTTAAAAATAATTGAAGTTAAAAGGAAAAGAAATTTGATTAAATTAATGTATTTTAAAAAATTAAAAATAAATTTAATATTTAATTAAGAAAATTAATTATTGAATCTTTTAAAAATAAGAGAATCAAATTTATCTTAAAAAATATTAAATAAATAATATAAATTATTATATAATATAAGAAATATTTATAATTAATATAAATAGAAATATAAATTATTAATTGTTATATTAGTTTTTATTTGTTAAAAAAATTCAATCTTTAATTTGTTTCTTACGTTTAATAACATTATTTTTATTTTAGAAGGTATCAATTAAGTTTTTATTTATTAAAATATGTTGAATTTGATTTATTTTAAAATTAAATTTGCTCTTATTTATTTTGAAAATATTTGAAGTTAAAAGGAAAAAAAATTGATTAAATTAATCTTATTTTTAAAAATTAAAGACTCAATTCAACTTTTTCAAAATAAATTTAATAATTAAATAAGAAAATTAATTATTGAACTTTTAAAAAATAAGAGAACCAAGTTCAACTTAAAAAATTATTAAATAAATAACTTATGTTATATATTAAATTTGAACAATTTAACCATTAAATTAAATGTCTTGAAGTTATAGATCAATTTACAGAATTTTCAAAAAAAAAAATTAAAAATTATTAGATATGTTATATATATATTCAAAATTTAAATATTTTTAATTATGGTTATCCATTAATTTGAATTAATGAAACAAAGTATCAAATAATTTTTAACTTTTAAATTTTTAAATTTTTAAATTTATCCATCCATATTTTTAAACTCAAACTCGATCTGATCAAGATTGAAAAATATAATAGATAAGTTTAAGTTTGACCTAACTTTATTATACTATATGTTAGTTTTAAATAGAGTAAATATTTTTATATAAATTATATTTTAATACTCATATATTTTCTTTAATATATGTAATTAATATTATATAATGAAAATGTTATTTTATTTAAATATTTATAATTAAAAAATATATTAACTACATCTATTAACTACTATTTTAATACTCATATATTATCTTTAATATATGTAATTAATATTATATAATTAAAATTTTATTTTATTTTAAAAATAAATTTAATATAGTCAATTTTGCGAGGGAAAGGAGACAAATACTTTCCCTTGCTAACTAAACTTTTATTATCTCTACTTTTGGAAAGGATTAGCGAGAGAACTTTTCCCTCGCTAAAGTAAGCTTTACTATTTTAATTATAGTGACACATTAGCGACCAAAGTATTCTTTCGCTACAGTAAATTTTATATTCTTCTCATTTGCGAGGGATTAGCGAAGGAAATTATACCTCGCCAAAACAAATTCAATATTCTAGACATTTTGCGAAGCCTTTGTGAGAGAATTTGTTTCTCGCTAATTATTTGTGAGCAATTAGCGACAAAATTTGTGTTCCTCGCAAATTAGCTAGGACTTAGCTAGAGATTATTTTTTATCGCTAATTTGTCGCTATTTAGCGAGGGAATAGCGAGACAAATTTTCCCACGCTAAAATCCCTCGCTAATTAACAATTTTCTTATAGTGTTAAATTTCGGAGGGAAGAATGAAATACCTAAATGAAATTTAATTGTTAAATTTCGGAGGGAAGTAAATGGGTTGGGCTTGGTTTCTAATAATGGGTTTAGGAGCCCAAATTCATGACAACTTTATTCAGTCAATATTAAATCAAAATATTATAAAAATTATAACTCAAATCATAATAAAATCTCTCTAGTATTTATAAAAATATTAAATATTAAATATTATTTTTATTTTTATTTTTTTGAATAATATATCAACAAAGGAAACTTTTTATCAGCAAGTGAAAAGGCAACTTAAAATTTTGTTGCGCATAAACTTTCTTATTTGTCTAAATTTTACCTTCATTTCTAATTACATTTTTCCTTTTTTTTTGGCATTTTTTAAGTACTTATGTGTGATGCTTATATGTATTATTTTTTAATGTACGTATTAAATTTCTAATTATTTTTTTTGAAAGCTATTTAGTTACTTTTTATATTTTTATTTTACTTTCAATCAAAATTTAATTATAATAATTTTTCTTTATTTTTAAAATGAAATAACATCCTATAAGTATTTAAATAATTATACATCCAACACTTTAAAATTATATAATTACTTTTTAACATATTCAAATACAAAAGTTTATTAAATTTTAAACACTTATAATATTATAAGATCTTATCATATAAAAACTTATTATATAAGATCTTAAAGAAGTTATTTCTTAAAACATATCATTATTCATTGATCTTATTACATAAAAACTTATTATATAATATCTTAAATAATTTATTTTTTAAAATATATCCTTATTCATCGGATGTTTAATAGTAATATAATTTGTTGAAATCTTTGATATTAATATGATTCGTTGAATCTCTAATTAAAACTTACATCGTATAAAATCCAAATTAAAGAAAAAGGTAACAAACACATGTAGTACGACAACTGATAAAATAAAAAAGCATAAACAGAAAATGAAACACAAAAGGAAAGCAAATTATATATATATATATATATATATATATATATATATATTAAAGAGGATGGATCTTTTTACTCTAAGAGTTACATAGACTTAGTCCGTTCAATAACTCATTTTCTCTATCAAATTTCAACGATCTAACCGTTCAATTTAAAGTTCTTAATACATAGATCAAATATGTAAATTGTTAGAAAATTTAAAAATCATTTGATACTTCATTTCATTAATTTTAATCAATGTATAAAATGATTCTATGATTATCCGTCAATTTGAATTAATGAAATGAAGTATCAAATAATTTTCAAATTTTCTAAAAATTTGCAGATTTGATCTATGCATTAAGAATTTTAAATTGAATAGTTTGATCGTTAAAATTTAATGTTGAACATATGAGTTATTGAATGAAATAAGTCTAGGTAAACTTACTGTTGGAGTAAAAGGATCCCTATTCATATATTAAATTAGGTTATCACATACCATTATACACTTCATGTCTTTAAATCTTTTAATAAAAAGTAAAATTAATAATTAAAAATTATTTATTTCTTAAGAATTGAGGGTATATAATTATCCATTATTTTGGAGACAAAAATTGGTTACAAGATGATGTATATATATTTCCCTTTATCTATTATTATATAGATAATCAAACAACTATATATTTAACTATTTTTCTTCCATTCATTTTCTCAGTCTCTCTGTCTCTCTCTCTCTATATCTATATAGAGACAAACAGGTTATACTAACACTGATACCGGGTGTAACTTTTATTAAGTATTACACACCGCTCGATAATTAATTATATTATGAATAATAATATATATATTTAATTAATCTTTATTTATATACTTACATTTATAATTAACAATCTACTTATTTCTAATTTTTATATATAGATTCATTGAATTTTTAAATACTCATATATTTATACTCGTTACCTATATTTTACTGATTTACTAACTTAAATATAAAATTCATAAATCAATAAAATGCAAATTTAAGAAATTACTACAACTTGGAGAGATATTTTTTTAAATCAATCAAGATTAGGAACAAAAATAATTATTTAGTGTAATTATTTTAAATATAATGTTTTAATTTTTAAATAAAGAAGATTTAATCTAGCTAGGAAAAATTACATTGACCCCTACTTGAAGTTTTTCTAAATGACGTTGTATATATATATTCTCAAATTTTTAAGTGAGTATTAATTTTCTTATTTATTTATTTAATAGTGGCACATACAATTACTACTTATATAAGATAATACTATTTATATACTATATATTAAGAGAAAATAAATTATTAATACAAATATCAATAGATTTGATCTCTTATTTCATTTCAACTTTTGAAATATATATATATATTTTAAATTAAATATCATGCACACTATGATTTAAAATATATATCAACTTTAAGTAATAATTTTAAAAAATGAATTGAAAATTTCTTATTTTCAAAATCAAAGATGAATGAAATTTTTCATAAAAATGACATAGTATATATTGGATGTAATTTAGAAACAAATGATAGACGCATATGATTAATTTGCTTAACATAAATTAACTTTTTCCTCCCTTATTTTAATTAATAATGATATTTTGAAAGATGAGTGATTTTTAAAAATTAAAGAAAATATATGTTATTCTTAATTAAATTGTTGGTATTTTTCAAAAACAAATTAATGATATAGGTAATTAGGCATACCTCACCCACTCATTGTATTTATGTTATTCATTACAAATAATATATATATTTATATTTTGAAAACACCCATATAATAAAGAAAATATTAAATAGTGCATTCAGGGTTTCCGACAGAATTTCTGACGGAATATTCTGTCAGAAATTTCTGACAGAATATTTCGTCGAAAATTTTCGACAGAAAAATCCGTCAGAAATTTCTGACAGAATAAATCCATCGAAAATTTTCCATCGGAATCCGTCGGAAATTTTTTTTTCCGACGGATTCAAATCCGTCAGAAATTATCCGTCGGAAATTTGGGTTTTTCTTGTAGTGAAAGTTGTAAGAAAGAGAACTCTAACAAAAACAAATTGGAGAGAAAGAAGAAACTTTTACTCGAGACAAATTCCTTTCATCACTATACTTGGAGGATATATTTCTTTTGTGACAAAATAGAAGTACCACTTCTTGGTGGAAACTTGCACTCATCTCAACACTAAGAAATTTGTGAGCACACTTGTCACATATGTAAAATATGATTGTAATTAGCATTCATGCTTTTCTTTTAATTTATTATTTGTAACGACCCAACTGGTCACTACACACTGCACAACACACTAGAAACACCACACAGAAAAGGAACAAGTGTATACATATAGGGTCTAGAATATATACATATACAAATTCCAAATCTGGATAGAGTTAAAGTGTTCAAAATACAAAAAAAGCCACTACACCGAGTAGCTAAACACAAAACATCCCAGCAGCTCAGCTCCGCCTTCCAGCTGAAGACTCACCACAGCCACCAACCTATCCCTGCTCTGCTCCCATACATAGTATGATCATTGCAGTCCAAACATCATGGAGACAACAAAGGGTAAGCTAGTGAAAAGAATTCAACATACATATATATAGCAATATGATAGTAAACAGCTACAGCTATCAGCACACCAGCACAACTTATACTACACCACAGCATTCAACAATATCAGCACCGCAAAGCGGCAATATCAGCACTACTTAGCAGCAATAACAGCACCACTCAAGTGGCTATAACAGCACCGCGTAGCGGCAATAACAGCACCGACTTAGCGGCTATAACAACATCACAATAGTTGCTAATAACAGCACCGACATAGCGGCTAGAACAGCACCACAAAGTGGCAAGTGATCAACATACAGCTCTGCTAACACAGCTCACAGCACAACACAACATATCAGCATACAGCACAGCCAAGTAGTATTCAACACAGCTTACTACTCACAACTCAACTTATCATTCTATAGCAAAGCAATACTATAATTCAACATTTTAACATCATCAATCACACCCCAGCTCAGCACA
Source organism: Cajanus cajan (assembly GCF_000230855.2). Taxonomy (NCBI): domain Eukaryota; kingdom Viridiplantae; phylum Streptophyta; class Magnoliopsida; order Fabales; family Fabaceae; genus Cajanus; species Cajanus cajan. The sequence continues at coordinate 51,450,176 of NC_138524.1, read as the reverse complement.
ACAATATACATCTTATTACAGCTTAACAACATTCTTCAGCATTATCATCTAGTCAACACAACATATTCATCAATTTCAGCTTAGTTCAGCATTAAACAACATCTATCAATGATTTCAGCAAAATTTAACAACTATCAGCATATAAATCATCATCATCATATGCGCCCGGCGCACTCATGATCGCGCTCGGCGTGGCACAACCAGAGAGCACCAGGAGCCATCGCGCTTGGCGCAAGAGTACTCGCGCCCGGTGTGAACCAACTAGAGAGCCCAAGGCTCTCACGCGCCTGGCACAATTCAGCTTTGCGCCCAGCGCATGCCCAGGCAGAGACTCTAGGGAGTCTCACGCGCCCAGCGTGGCCTAACCTGCGCCCAGCGTGGGCAAGGTAGAGACCTACTAAGGTCTCGCACCCAGCGCAATTCTAATTGTGCCCGGCGCCCTCCTGGCAGAGACTCCCAAGGAGTCTCCGCGCCCAGCGAGACTAAACACGCGCCAAGCGCAGCGCCAGAAACCTTAAAACATGTTACAACCGATATCGCGCCCGGCGTAGTTCAAGTCACGCCCGGCGTGGGCCATCTAGAGGCTCAAATTTTCAAGCTCGCCCAGCGCACACACCTTTGCGCCCGACGGGCTTGCCTAAATGAAGCCCCTGAAGGTCACGCGCTTGGCACGAAGAACAGCGCCCAGCGCGAAGCTCAGAAGCAACTCCCCCAAGTTCGAAAATTTGATGAAAACCTACAAAAATCACCAGAAAATCCACATGCAAACGATTCAAAGTATCACATTTTCAACAAACATCAAGAAAAACACCTCATTTTCAACATGCAACTACAAATCCAAGAAAACCCCAAATTTCTCCAAAAACCCCGATGTTGGATCGAGCGCTTACCACTAGGCCAAAAGCTATAGCTGATAGTCAGGGCGCAACTCTTTTTACTTAAGAGCGCAGCAGCCCAAGCGCCATGATTCGACAGTGACTTGGCCCACCTAGCCTCCGCCACGGGACAATTGATGCAACCCGCAACAATCTCCCCCTCAGCAATTGCCCTGCTGGGTATCGAACTCATGACCTTGGCTCTGATACCAATTGTTGGATCGAGCGCTTACCACTAGGCCAAAAGCTATAGCTGATAGTCAGGGCATAACTCTTTTTACTTAAGAGCGCAGCAGCCCAAGCGCCATGAACCCCATTTTCACCAAATCAGCCAAGAACCATCAATCATCAGCAATCACAATGAGTTCCTAGACCCATTTTTAGCCAAGACGCAACAAAAATCTAACTTCCCTTACCTCGGTTCAAGAATCCGAGCTCCGGGACGAAGAAGACGAAGAAGAAGATGGAAACAAGCTTGAATGGAGATCAACGGGGATGGAGAACTTCAGCTAGCCTCCCACTACAAATCAACACCTTTAACCAAGGTCCCCCACAAGGATCAGCAAGTTGAAAAGAATGGGGAAAGGAGTAGAGAGAAAAGAGAGTAAGAGTAGAGAGTGAGTGAGAATCCGGGAAAAAGAAAGGGAAAAAGAAAGGACCTCACATTATTTAATTTTATTTATTCACTTTTCTTATTATACTTTGCAATTTGAGTTTGGCTACTATTATAGTAATCATGCATACATAAAATAATAAAGAAAGCATATCAATTGTTTAGGTTATGATGGTATCTTTAACTCTTGTTTTACGTTTTTCTCCTTTTTTTATTAATTGGAAGATTTAAATATACCATGAAATGATAAAGATAAAATATGAGAATTTTCTCTAAAAAAAATTATACAAATTTTGCAGTAATTAATTATGTCAATTATAAGAAAAAAAACTATTAAAAAAAGAAACTTATTTCAATATTTCTTTCTTAGGGGTAAAATAAATATTTCTAAATATATATGGTTTTGTGTGATTAATTAAAGGTACTATTTTTAATAAGCGTTGTAGGGTGTTAATGTCTTTCCTATACATAATTGACTCCCGAACTCAACTTTATTTTCAAAGACCATTTTTTAAGGATTTTCTAATATTTTCTTTCAAAATAAAATATTGGTGGTGACTCCATAATTAAAATATTTTTGCATCATTTCTCGTCGTGATTTCGATTGTGACACTATACTTCGATATGAATAAGCATGTTAGAATCATATTGAATAATGCATGAACTCTAAGTGAGTCTTCATATACAATAACCTTATGCATTGATAGTTCTTTATGTTATAATATCCTATGCTCTATATCTTCATAACATATATCTCTAGTACAAATGTTTGATACATATCTTTGATAAAAATATATAACAAGTATAGTTCATTATTTCAATGAATCAAGTCACATGTTTGTCATCATTAGAAAAAGGGGAGATTATTAAACCAAAAACATTTATGTATGTGCAACACCCTAGTTTTGATGACAACAAAATAATGATCTTGAGTGACTAGTATTTTTTTTATGTCATTTTAGGAAACACGTTTCCAAGATGTAAAAGGAATGAAAAACTAAAACCTATTATAGAAACACGTAAAATTGAGACAAATGTTACACACAGTAATAAGTTAGTTGGCATCTGCATACAACATTCAATGCGTTATGATGAGCGTTTGCATCCTATAGGTGTTCAAGAGTCGAAAGCTTTTTGAATGTGTCACACGTTAAACATATATATTCAAAGGTTCAAAAAACATATATGATAGGCACTTTGATAATCAATGGATGTTATAAATGATATATTGCTTTATTTCCTCTTTTGTGATTGTACACAAATTGGTACAATATGCCTAAACCAAGTGTAACATCAAGAAAATGAAAGTTAGGCATAAAAAGAATTATTAGTGCATACAACAGTTCATTCATAAGTCTTTACTCTTTACATTATTCCTTATCATGACAAGCATTTATGAATCCCTGAAGCATTTGAACAAGTATTAAAGAACAACCATGTTGTGAAGATCGAAGATCTCATTTCAAACGACCAAGTAGTAAGGTTCTCAGCGATGGATATACCTTTAAAGTCTAAAAATACATAAAGACTTGAAGAGAAAGAAAAAAAAAACTCTAAGAAAATTTTGAATATAAATGCTTACAAGTTGTGTAGAAACTTTGTAATAATCTGTCTAGTTTGAACATCTTGCAGAACGATCATCTGGTGGATGATTAAAAATAACCTCAAGTTTGTCATCCTTGCCTAGCAAGTTAAACCTTTTTTGAGTGTACCTAAACATACATATCCTTTTTGTGAAAGTTATCTGTAAACTATCAAATATTTATTTGTTGTAAGCCTAAAAAGGCTAGTTAAAGTATATTGCAACATGTTGTTGCATTTTGGCTAGAAATCGCATAAAAAATACTTATTATAGCTAGAAGTGGCATTGGGAATACTTGTTGTAAAAAGTTTCAAAGTTAGTGGAACTCTTTAAGTTTAAACATAACTTGACATAGCTTTGGTTGAGTGAAGTAATATAAAAATATAAAGTGTTTTATTTTATCCCTTCTCCCTCACGCTCTTTGGATGAGAATTTTTTATGAACATATATCTATTCATTTGTGAAAATATTTCTAAAATACACTCACATACATTCAACACTCCTTTATGTGTTTATTTTAACCTTTAGATTGCATCATCTACTATTGAAACCAATGCAATTGATGTTGAGCCATTGAATGTGGATGTCTCGTTGGTGGAGCCCGATCCTAGAAGTCTTGGAGACTATGCATGCCGCATTCCACCCAAAGAAGTTCATGAAGACACAATCCATCTCTCATGATTTTTAACAGAGGATGGAAAAGTTAGTAAACAAAAATGACAAACCTAACTATGTCATAATAGGTGAACCTCTTAGAAGCTCACCCTACTACAACTTACAAGAGTATTTATCTCTCAATCATCATGAAGAATGCGACATCATATTTTATCCACATACAAAACTGGTAATGGAGATCCTACCCACAATCTACATGAAGAGGCTCGTCTTGATAATCAAACCATGGAGCTCATTCGACAATTTTAGTTTGAGTATGAAGACGCATGCATGACTAGATCTGCCATTGAAATTAGCTATGAAAGATCTACACATAACCTTCCTTACATGATTGGTGTGTCTAAAAAACCATCCAACCTTGGATGAATTTCTATTTAGCTCAGACCAAGCTAAAGGTTGTGCAAAATTCCATCTACAAAGGGAAAAAAGACCATCAAGATAAGTCAAAGACATGCAATATCTACGTTATGTCAGAGCACACCAATCTGGACTGTCTAGAGTCAACAAAGATTACCCCATCTATACCATGGGACAAGGCATTATGCAATTGCCTATTCCATCTGCCACTAGACCATCTGATTGTAACACTATATCAACCATACCAGAAATTTGTCTATCCATCACCTTTTTTCTTTGCATTTTCTTGTACATTTACTTGTTAATATTTGCATTATTCATACATACATTGCTCTTTCTTCTCTCTCTCTCTCTCTCTCTCTCATAAAAGATGTTCCAGTGTAGGACTCCACATCTTGTACCGATCTTTAGGTCCTAGAGACCATCTCAAAACTAAAGACCATGATATCTAACTTTGTCAAAACATTGAACAAGTCCTTTTGTTAGTAACAATGTTTTGGTCGCTGTTATCACAAGTTGTTTAGAAAGTTCCAACAAAATCTTAGCTTACATGATGGTGAATCATCCTTGGACTAGTCGTTCTGTTGGTGCCAAACGGGAGAGTAAGAAAGCTAAAGGGGAGTAAGGAAACACAAGAAATTTTTTTTTGTATCACTTACTCTTGAGATTATAAGCTCCATTTTAGGGGGAACCTCTCTTGTCTCTTTTAAAACTCTCTAATAGTTTATACATTGCATGATCTTTATCACATATGCTTGATATTATACCCTAATATGATACTTATTACATACCTTGTACATATAGATATTGTTTGAAATTGAACACGACAAGGTCTTATGCGCTTAAAAATTATGTTATTCAAAAACGTGTTTGTCACCATAAAATGAGGAGATTGTTAGATTAAAAAATGATACGAGATCCCTCAAAAAGTTATGTTTAAATGTTAACAAACTTTTATGCTTATGCAAAGAGATATGTTTAAAGATTGTATGTCTAAGATGATGACTTAAAGACAACTTTGAATGATGAAATGTTTGATAACTTCTTAGATTGAACACTTTGTCTATCTAAGATGAATGCTTTAAATATCACATATAATATGTCTGATTTTTCTATCATCTGCTTTCATGTTATTTCTTAATAGATTTAAGGAATAAAAACTTCTTTAGTACTTACAATTCATAAAGGAATGAGAATTTACTTTTCATCATAAAAAGGCAAAAACATATATCTCAAAGTATAAAAGTCATCTAAAAAGTCATTCTAGATTGACCCATGCAACATTTCCTTTCCTTTTGTACCATAAAGATGATAAATAGTCTCCTTAACCAAATAAGAAGTGACTATTCTTGCGATCTATGGTTTAGACATCCTTTTAAATGTCTCATTAATTAACGAATGCCCGGACACCAGACTAATCCTTACTAATGGTTTTGAAAATAGGTTCATGGAGTCGCCACCAATATTTTACTCAAAATATTGGAAAAAAAAAGGTTTTTAAAGATCCAATAATGGCCTTGATAACCAGAATCGGGTTCGGGAGTCGGTTACGTGTAGGGAAGGTATTAAGCACCCCTACAACACCCTTAATCGGTACCCTATGATGAAGTTAACATGATAAGAATTAATAAATTAAATATTGAATCCCCTTTATTAATATTTATTTACATATTGAAAAATTAAATTATACGACTAACCCTAAAATATCTACATGATTGCATTTGTTACAAATAAAAGATAGAGATAAAGATGATAAATAAAAGATATAGAAGAAGATTGTTTGAAATACCTCTTGAACGAGCTCTATTGAATCTTCAAAAATAGAGAAGGTGCTTTATGGCAACCTTTCACACTACAATATGCCTCACAAATCTCAAGAAATACAATAGGAGGGAAAGAGAGAGAAATTTTGTGCTCTAAGGAGTCTTGGACGAAATTTTTGGGGTCTTGAGAAATGAGCCCAAGCTGCCTATTTATAGACTTCAGAAAAGGTCCAGAACGGCCCGTTCCAAAATCGGAACGGCCCATTCTGGATATGGCCGTTACGTGTAAATTTTGTAACTGGAACGACCTGTTCTGAAATTGGAACGGCCCGTTCCAGAGATAAGATTAACACGTCTTTTGGTATACTGGAACGACCGTTCCAAAGAAAGGTTTTTAGGCCTTTTTCTTAACTTGGAACGGCCCGTTCCAGTTTGGGAACGGCCCGTTCCAGTAAAGGTTTTAGCCCTCTTTTTATAAGCTTGGAACGGCCCGTTCCAATATTGGAACGGCCCGTTCCGATTTATGTAACACCCCAGTTTTTATTTCACTTTTTATTTATTTATTTTAATTGAGGGTATTTTGGTAATTTTATAAACGTGATAGGGGTGATTTAGTAGCTTGGAACGGGCTGTTCCGGAATTGGAACGGGCCATTCCAAACTACTTAAAGGTATATGATTTAGTAGCTTGGAACGGGCCGTTCCGGAATTGGAACGGGCCGTTCCAAACTACTAAGTTGTGTGTGAGTTAATAGCCCAGAACGGGCCGTTCTCAAGGTAGAACGGGCCGTTCCAGACTATTAAATATGCCTTTAACCCTAAATGAGAACGGGCCTGGAACGGGGCGTTCCCAAAATTATGGCCGTTGGGGGTAATTAATGCACACCAGAACGGGCCGTTCTGGTTTTGGAACGGGCCGTTCTGGATGTGATTTTTAGCCACGTTTTAAGGGTCCGGAAAAATTGGATTATTTCTTTTTGAGGAATTAATTATACCATTAGATTCCGTATGTGTTGAGGATTAGAAATATATATTTAAATCGTAAGAATGATGATCTGGGAGAGAGAACAAAATTGTAGAAAAGTGCCTGTGAGCTAGGTTTTGGAACAATTAGGGGTTTTACTGTTTATGTTGAAATTATATTAAATTAGTAATTCCGTTGTTTATTATATTAATTTATGAATATCATTGTTATATTATTTGATAAAAATTGATGATTTAAATGTGAATTACTTGATACGTGTGAAACCCATTATTTTGGACATATCTGATATATGTATGAAATTGAATTATGAGATGTTATGTGGAATGTGAATGAGATGTGGTTGTGGTTCTTCACACCTATGACCAGGGGTGAGCACGACCCGAGATTGTTACATGAGTATCGTGACCTTGGTTAACATGTCAGGGGTGAGCACGGCCCTAGGTTAGGGGTAACGTGACCTTGGCACAGTGTTATATCAGGGGTGAGCACGGCTCTGGATTGTTACGTGGGTATCGTGACCTTGGTTAACATGTCAGGGGTGAGCACGGCCCTAGGATAGGGATAACGTGACCTTGGCACAGTGTTATATCAGGGGTGAGCAGGGCCCGGGATTGTTAAATGGGTAGCGTGACCTTGGCATAGTGTGAAGTGCAAGATTTGTGATGATTGGTTTGATTGAGAATTATGACGTGATGACAATGCATGATTGATTGAAATACGATATGTTGAAATATTTACGAATATTAAATAATATATTGTGTTTTCTTATGTGCTATATATATAGATGTTTTCTTTTCTCACCGTGAGATTTGTGGATATTTTAGGTGAGGAAGATCTGGCTACGAGTGGTATCTAGAATGCCAACGGTTGAATTGTCGGGATGCTCTGATATTGTGACATCGGGGCAAAAAGGATTTTTAGAACATAGGTTTTTATTGTAAATGTTATTTTGAAAATAATTTGAAAACTCTTGCGTTTCATTTTTTGTTATTGTGGTTATTGAAGGATAATTTTTAAGATTCTCATGTGAACCCTTTTACCGAAATTGAAAAAATTTATTTATAATTTTTTATTATTACAATATATATGTTGGGGTAGTAAGGGTGTCACATTTAGTGGTATCAGAGCAGGTTGATCCAATCGGCCGTGAGTTATGAGTCTACTATGCTTGTTTGGTAGATAATTGATGAAATGATTGATTGTGAAATTTGTTGATATGTTAGTTTGTTGTTTACTTATAGTATAATTGTTAACTTTTCTGGTGATCAGAAAAGTAATGGCAGGAGGTAGGAACGATCGTGCAATCGCTGATGCCCTACAAGCGATGACTCAGGCTCTTGGTAATATGAACCAACAACCAGAGATAGATTGATTGGAGAGATTCCAACGAAATAATCCGCCAAGCTTCCGTGGGGGTTATAATCCTGATGGAGTTGCTGACTGGATTTTTGAAGTGGAAAAGATATTCCAAGCTATGGGATGTCCTTTGATACAGAAGGTGACTTTGGCTGTCTTCATGCTTTCTGGAGAGGCTGGCATCTGGTGGCAAGGTGCTCTGCAAAGAATGATAGCTGCAGGTACCCATGTGAACTCGGAGAATTTCAAGCAGCTATTCTTGGAGAAATACTTTCCCCGAGATGTAAGACATAAGAAACAGGTGGAATTCCTTGAATTGAAGCAATGAGAAGATTCTGTGGCTGATTATGTGACTAAGTTTGAAGACTTGGTTAGATTCTGCCCTATGTATGATGGTGTGGGCAATGAGGAGGAAAAATGTGTGAAGTTTGTGAGTGGTCTTCGCCCTGAGATTAAACAAGTTTTCAATTATCAAGGGATTACTCACTATCACGAATTGGTAAACAAGTGTCGAGTATATGATGAGGATAACCGTGCTAGGGTAACTCATTATAAGAGTGGAGGACCCATGAGGAATAATAAGTTTGGGTCATCTAGTAAGGGTAAACCTTACACCAAGTTTGTCGGGAATTCGAGTTCTAAGGTGAATAATCAAGGTTCTGTGCAACAAAGAAGCCAAGTTCCCATGGCTAGCCAAACTTCTAGAGGAGGAAGTGTGGGTTCTGTTTCACACAACAACTGCTACAATTGTGGGAAGCCAGGTCATAGGGCATATGAATGTCCATTGCCTAGAGAAATAATGTGCTTCAAATGTCAAGAGAAGGGACACAGAGCTCGTGATTGCCCCAAGAACAAGACAACAGAGGTTGGAGGGAGTGCTAGCAAACCTCGAGCGACAGGAAGGGTGTTTTCCTTGAGTGGTGCTGAAACTTCACAATCCAAAGACTTAATCCAGGGTATGTGTTTCATTAATGGAACTCCTCTAATTGTTTTATATGACTCTGGTGCTACTCACTCTTTTATATCACATGCGCGTGTGTCCAAATTAAAATTTCCTATTTCTTCCTTGTCTTTTGAGTTAATAGTAGAGACACCAACTAGTGGTTCAGTGTCTACTTCTGAGGTCTGTTTAAAATGTCCTTTGATTAATGAGGGTAGAGATTTCATGGTTGAATTAATTTGTTTGCCTCTAAGTCAGCTAGATGTTATTTTGGGTATGGACTGGTTATCTTCCAATCATGTCCTTTTGAATTGTGCTGATAAATCTATTGTCTTTGGTGAGCCTGTTGAAAAAGTGAGTAAGGATTATTTGACTGCCAACCAAGTTAAGGTATCTTTACAAGAGGATGTCCAAGTGTACATGTTGTTAGCTTCTTTGAATTCTGAGAGTAATGTTTTGGTGAATGAACTGCCTGTTGTGTGTGACTTTTCGGATGTCTTCTCTGATGATATGACTAGCTTACCACCTAGAAGAGAAGTAGAATTTTCCATAGACTTAGTACCAGGTACAAGACCTATTTCTATTGCACCTTATAGGATGTCACCCGTAGAGTTAGTGGAGCTTAAGAAACAAATAGAAGACTTGTTGGAGAAGGGGTTTGTGAGGCCTAGTGTATCACCTTGGGGAGCACCCGTACTATTAGTTAAGAAGAAGGATGGTAGTATGAGATTGTGTGTAGATTATCGCCAGTTGAACAAGGTGACCATTAAGAATAAATATCCATTGCCTAGGATAGATGATCTTATGGACCAGTTGGTGGGTGCTTGTGTATTTAGTAAAATTGATCTTAGATCGGGGTACCATCAGATTAGGGTTAAGGGTGAGGATGTACCTAAGACAGCATTTAGGACTCGTTATGGACACTATGAGTATCTAGTAATGCCTTTTGGTGTGACAAATGCTCCTGCAATTTTTATGGATTACATGAACCGAATTTTTCATCCGTATTTGGATAAATTTGTAGTTGTCTTCATAGATGACATACTAGTTTATTCCAAGACTAAAGAGGAGCATAAGGAACACTTAAAGGTAGTACTTCAAACTCTCAGGGAGAGATAACTTTATGCCAAGTTGTCTAAGTGTGACTTTTGGCTAGAGGAGGTGAGTTTCTTAGGACATGTGATTTCAAGTGGAGGTATAGCAGTAGATCCATCTAAAGTTGAGGCGGTGCTTAAATGGGAGACACCTAAGTCAGTTAGTGAGATTAGGAGTTTTCTTGGATTGGCTGGATATTATAAAAGATTCATAGAGGGATTCTCTAAGTTAGCATTACCCTTGACAAGTTTAACTAGGAAAAGAGTTGTGTTTATATGGGATAGTAAATGTGAGAATAGTTTCCGAACCCTTAAGGAGAAGTTGACTAGTGCACCTGTTTTAGTGTTGCCTGACCTTAGTAAGACTTTTGTGGTTTATTGTGACGCTTCTAAGATGGGTTTGGGTGGAGTGTTAATGCAAGAAGGAAAGGTCGTATCTTATGCATCTAGGCAATTGAAAATACATGAGAAGAATTACCTCACCCATGATCTTGAATTAGCAACTGTGGTATTCACACTTAAGATTTGGAGACATTATTTGTATGGTTCAAAATTTGAGGTGTTTAGTGATCATAAGAGTCTTAGGTATTTATTTGACCAAAAGGAATTAAATATGAGACAAAGGAGATGGTTAGACTTCCTTAAGGACTATGATTTTGATCTTAGTTATCATCCGGGTAAAGCTAATGTGGTGGCTGATGCATTGAGTAGGAAATCTTTGCATTTGTCTTCTATTATGATTAGGGAGATGGACCTTTTGGCTCAATTTAGAGACTTGAGTTTGACTTATGAGGTGACCCCTAGAAGGGTGAGACTAGGTATGACTCGGGTGACTAGTGAGTTGTTGAGGGAAATTGGAGAAGCACAGTTAATGGATTCATTTCTAGTGGCTAGATGTGATGCTATAGGACAAGGTGTTGGAGGAGAATTTACCTTGGGTGTAGATGGAGTGTTAATATTTAAAGACCGAGTGTGCGTGCCTAGTGACCCTACACTTAGACGTTTGATCCTAGAGGAAGGTCATAGGAGCAAGCTTAGTTTTCACCCAGGGGCAACTAAGATGTATCAAGACCTTAGGAAGATATTTTGGTGGCCTAGGATGAAGAAAGATATAGCTGAATTTGTGAGTGCCTGTTTAGTGTGTCAGAAGGCTAAGATAGAACATCAGAAACCTTCAGGACTACTTCAGCCTTTGAGTATACTCGAGTGGAAGTGGGATAGCATTTCTATGGATTTTGTAGTTGCTTTGCCTAGGCTAGGAGAGGACATGATTCCATTTGGATTATAGTTGATAGGTTGACTAAGAGTGCTCATTTCTTACCTATTAACATTAGGTATTCTCTAGAGAGATTGGCTGGACTGTATATTGATGAGATTGTGAGATTGCATGGGATACCATCTAGCATAGTTTCAGATAGAGACCCTAGATTCACCTCTAGGTTTTGGGAGAGCCTACAACGAGCTTTGGGGACCCAACTTAGACTTAGTTCAGCTTACCACCCTCAAACTGATGGTCAGACTGAGAGGACTATTCAACCTTTAGAGGATTTTCTTAGAGCCTGTGTGTTGGACCAAGGGGGTAGTTGGGATAGTCTTTTACCTTTGATAGAGTTTACCTATAATAATAGTTACCACTCTAGTATAGGTATGGCACCTTATGAAGCCTTGTATGGTAGGAGATAGGACCCCTTTGTGTTGGTGCGAGCCTGGTGATAATGTTATCTTAGGACCTGAGATTGTGCAACAAACCACTAATAAGGTTAGATTGATACAAGAGAGGATGAGAGCAGCTCAGAGTAAACAGAAAAGTTATGCTGACAGGAGAAGGAAGGACTTGGAATTTCAAGAAGGTGACCATGTGTTCTTGAAAGTCACTCCGTGGACTGGGGTTGGCAGGGCATTGAAATCCAGAAAACTTACTCCTCGATTTATTGGTCCTTTCCAAATTCTAAAAAGAGTCGGTAGTGTTGCCTACCAAATTGCTTTGCCTCCTAATCTGTCAAATCTCCATGATGTCTTCCACATTTCCCAACTTCGAAAATACATCCATGATCCTTCGCATGTGATTGAGTCGGATCATCTTGAGGTTAAGGAGAACCTAACTGTGGAAGCTACCCCGGTGAGAGTCGAAGATCGAATGGTGAAGCAACTTAGGGGTAAGGAAATTCCTTTGGTGAAAGTTATTTGGGGAGGAGCTACACCTGAAAGTGCTACTTGGGAGTTAGAGGAGAAGATGAAAGCTTCATATCCATTTTTATTTACTTCAGGTAATTTCGAGGACGAAATTTCTTAAAGGATGGGAGAATTGTAACACCCCAGTTTTTATTTCACTTTTTATTTATTTATTTTAATTGAGGGTATTTTGGTAATTTTATAAAGGTGATAGGGGTGATTTAGTAGCTTGGAACGGGCTGTTCCGGAATTGGAACGGGCCGTTCCAAACTACTAAAAGGTATATGATTTAGTAGCTCGGAACGGGCCGTTCCAGAATTGGAACGGCCCGTTCCAAACTACCAAGTTGTGTGTGAGTTAATAGCCCAGAACGGGCCGTTCTCAAGGTAGAACGGGCCGTTCCAGACTATTAAATATGCCTTTAACCCTAAATGAGAACGGGCCTGGAACGGGGCGTTCCCAAAATTATGGTTGTTGGGGGTAATTAATGCACACCAGAACGGGCCGTTCTGGTTTTGGAACGGGCCGTTCTGGATGTGATTTTTAGCCACGTTTTAAGGGTCCGGAACGGGCCGTTCCGGATTTGGAACGGGCCGTTCCGGCGTAAAAAGCCTATAAATAGAGCTGTTTGCCACTCCCAAAAAGCACACCTCTCATTTCTGATTTCTTTTCTTCTGCTCTCTCTTCTTTCCTCTACTTTCTGCTTCAGACCGAGGGGAACCCAGCGAGGGAGATCAACCAGATCTAGTCTAGATTCAGCTTCTTCATATCCAGGTACGGGGGAAAAGGGAATTATTTATATATAGAGTTACATGAGGGAATTGGGTAGAGGAAGAACCCCTTAGAATTATGAGCAATTTTAGAAATATTTATGTTTGAAGAATTATTGGCATTATTTGATTCTGTATATATTTAAGACAATAAATATATAATTTGTTTGTAAAAATGATGCTCTAGGAGAGAGAACGAAATTATAGAAAAGTGCTTGTAGGTTAGGTTTTGGAAAAATTGGATTATTTCTGTTTGAGGAATTAATTATACCATTAGATTCCGTATGTGTTGAGGATTAGAAATATATATTTAAATCGTAAGAATGATGATCTGGGAGAGAGAACAAAATTGTAGAAAAGTGCTTGTGAGCTAGGTTTTGGAACAATTAGGGGTTTTACTGTTTATGTTGAAATTATATTAAATTGGTAATTCTGTTGTTTATTATATTAATTTATGAATATCATTGTTATATTATTTGATAAAAATTGATGATTTAAATGTGAATTACTTGATACGTGTGAAACCCATTATTTTGGACATATCTGATATATGTATGAAATTGAATTATGAGATGTTATGTGGAATGTGAATGAGATGTGGTTGTGGTTCTTCACACCTATGACCAGGGGTGAGCACGACCCGAGATTGTTACATGAGTATCGTGACCTTGGTTAACATGTCAGGGGTGAGCACAGCCCTAGGTTAGGGGTAACGTGACCTTGGCACAGTGTTATATCAAGGGTGAGCACGACTCTGGATTGTTACGTGGGTATCGTGACCTTGGTTAACATGTCAAGGGTGAGCACGGCCCTAGGATAGGGATAACGTGACCTTGGCACAGTGTTATATCAGGGGTGAGCAGGGCCCGGGATTGTTAAATGGGTAGCGTGACCTTGGCATAGTGTGAAGTGCAAGATTTGTGATGATTGGTTTGATTGAGAATTATGACGTGATGACAATGCATGATTGATTGAAATACAATATGTTGAAATATTTACGAATATTAAATAATATATTGTGTTTTCTTATGTGCTATATATATAGATGTTTTCTTTTCTCACCGTGAGATTTGTGGATATTTTAGGTGAGGAAGATCTGGCTACGAGTGGTATCTAGAATGCCAACGGTTGAATTGTCGGGATGCTCTGATATTGTGACATCGGGGCAAAAAGGATTTTTAGAACATAGGTTTTTATTGTAAATGTTATTTTGAAAATAATTTGAAAACTCTTGCGTTTCATTTTTTGTTATTGTGGTTATTAAAGGATAATTTTTAAGATTCTCATGTGAACCCTTTTACCGAAATTGAAAAAATTTATTTATAAGTTTTTATTATTACAATATATATGTTGGGGTAGTAAGGGTGTCACAATTTAGGAATGGCCCATTCCAATTTAGGGTTTTTGGCCCTTTTAGAAACTTGGAACGGCCCATTCCAAATTGGGAACGGCCCGTTCCGGTTTTGGAACAGCCTGTTCCAGTATTCTAAAATCAGCTTGTTTGGGCTTTTGGGCCCTCTAAAATCCTGTCCCGTTGTTTGCATGCCCCCGGACGAAATTGGGTGTCTACAAACAGAAAGAAAGTCGATGAGTAATACTTAATGATTTGACACGATGATCTTTGAAGATCACTTATATAAATGAGTTTGAACCTCACAGAAAACAAAGAAAAACTATTGACAATAAAATTTATTCATTCTTTGTAAACTCTCTATAAATATTTGTTCTTAAAAGTTGTATTATGTCTCTAAAGTAAGATGAAACTTTTTGTTATCTTTAACCAATTTAAATCATGTGTTTTAACTTGAAGCCTAAAAAGGCTTTGTGTTTAAAGAATACTTGGCATTGAAGCGTGCAAAGACTTTTTGTCAAAGAATACTTGGGTAGTTTATTTGAAGAGGCAAATCAAAGAACACTTATATTAAGCTAGAAGTGACTTGTGAGAAAATACTTATATCTTTGTAAAAGATAGTGGAAGTTAATCAAGTTGATCAAGAACTAGACACAATTTTAGTAGTTGAGATGAATCAATATAAAAATATCTCGTGTAATTTGATTTACTTCGTTTGCAGTCTCTTAGGCTTGCATAAATACTCCATTGTTTAAAAAAGTGACGAGTTTTCAATAGATATTATTCAACCATCCTTCTAGTATCTTTTTTTCTCCAAACTTGTCCACTTTGGAATTACACTTCCGTGGCTTTACTTTTTATCACCCTAAAGACCTTTTACCAATGGAGTATGTGTGTGTTTTATATACTCTTGTTTTTTTCCCTTATCCTAACGATGTGAGACTTTGTTTGTATCTCAATAATTATCTCTAATTGATGTGAGATCTTCAACACAACCTTCTTACACCAAAGACTGAACATCTTGAATATAAAATTTGTAGGACTAGATATTTACAGGTGGCCTAATGGCGAGTGATACGATAAAAGGACTAATATTATCATCCAAAAATAGTCTTAGTTTGTTCACAAGAACCTAAAAAATAATCTAGTGGAGCACACTACGAAGACTTATAGGTTTGAAATCTTTAAAATGTTTAAGACGACCAATCTTTAGTATATGAATAATAATGGTCCCAACTTGTTTGGTTTCTAAAAAACCATTAACAAAAGCATCACAAATCAAAAGCCACACATCATATTGAACAATCTCCCAATACAATTTTTTTTTTTATTTTTGTAAAAAATAAGGTTGGTGAATCCATCTGTCCAGGAACTTTATAAAATGCTCATCAAAGCAACTTTAACCTCGTCTTTCAATATTGAAGCAATAAAACTATTACACTTAAGGAAGGATGATAAGGAACCTGTGGAGAATTAGAGGAATCCAAAACTAGTAAGCAAAAATGATTACGAAAATACTTCAAAGCTTCCATTATAAGAATTGCACCAAATACCATCTAACAAAAGAGTATGAATAAATTTCTCTTATTTGACAACTATATATAAATAATCTCCAAAAAATCATTAACTCTATTTATAAAAATTACCTTAGAAGGAAAGGAAATCTCATTAAAACCTCCACACATCATCCAGGCAGTAGCTATGACACTTCTATGGTGCTTCAAATGATCCCAAAGTTGGCGCCATATTTAAATGGCTCAACACATCCAAGAAATATCTTCCCAACAAATATTTAATTACTTGCATATTAATATCACCAAAGAAATATAAAAAAATTGAAGAAAAAAAGTTTAGTTTATCTATAAGTTAAAATTCATTTATGCATAAAATAATTTATATAAATTATTTTCTATTAAATTCTTCAAAATTTTATTTTTAATTTATGTAAATATTTATTTCAACTTTTCTCTTTTAAAATTAGTCTTGAAAAAACTTATCCTAACAAACTCTTCTTAAGCCAAAAGTCATCTTTAATGAATTTACTTTTTCCTTTTAATAATTATAAAAACGATTATTTACCAGCAATTAAATTAAGCTTGATGTATTCAGAGTTGTAAAAATGTTACTGGCAATTAATATGCATACTGATAAAAACTCTTTTTATGGTTAGCCAATATTAAGTATTTTTAATGACAATACTAATAATAATTCAAATGGTCACCGAAAACACTATCAAATTGAAAAAAAAACTGCCCTTTCTAATTATATACAACACGTTGAATTACCATAAATTAGGAAGAAATAACATAGAACATACTACTTAAAATGTTTGGATAACTGAATTTATCAAATCCTTAAAATTTTCATCGTAACAAAGGAAAATAAATAATTATTAAGAGAAAGAATAATTAAAAGCCTCTCCCAACTCTTAAGATTTGTTACATGATCTCTGCATAAGCTTGACTAACATCTTTCACTTTCTCTCGTCAAAGACTCTTTGCACTGTTCACCTAAACAAAAATAGGATAAAATATCTTGAATTTCAAAGTGTTTTCTTTTCAAACTCAGAAGCCAAAATAGCAAGAACTTTTTTCCATTATAACAATAAGTTAGGAAGATAACTATGGCTTACGTATTTTATTTTCTCCAAAATATAAATACATAATCCATAAATTACCACCCCACATAAAAAAAATGTATTAGCAATTTCCAAATAGAGAATTAAGATTCGAAAAACAGTGTACCTTTACCAAAAAATGTTTCATGAAGAATGTTTCTTACACTCTACGAGGTATGAAAATAACTATAGCTTACGTTCAACGGGGAGGTAAACCTTTTCTTTGTCACTAGTCTCAAACTCAACTTTATCCAAATGCATTTTTCTTCTTTATTAATATTTACCTATTTAAATATGTTAAAATGTTATGATTGATTAAGTAAATAAATTATTTAATAATATTTTTTTAAAATATTATTGTAGATAGAGTATATTTTTTTATCTCAATATTATTTCTTTTAATTATTTTTAAAATTAAAGTCTTATATTAAGTAAAAAAATGTTACATAGGTTATTTTACACCACTTTTTTTTTTTTTTTTTTTGAGAAATGTTACTATAGATAAGAAATATTTTTTTATCTTAATATTATTCTTTGTAATTATTTCTAAAATCAAAGTCTTACGTTGAATAAAAAAATGTCACATAAAGAGTATATTTCTCTCGTCTCTAATTATTTTTCATAATTAAAGTTTCATATCAAGTAAATGAATTTCACATAAAAAGTATATATAATCATATAGTTATACTTAAGATAAATGAATTTTGATACTTGATATATAATTAGGAATAACTAATTAAGAATATTTTCAACCTTAACTTAGAACTTTTAAGTGACTAAAAACCATAAAATATAATTGATATCTATATTAAAACTAATTATTATTTTATAAAATTAATTTTTTTAACAACATCATTAAAATATTATAAAATATCACTTTAATAATATTTAAAAAATATTGTCTAATTATATAAAAATATCTTTAAAAGTCTTTAGCAACATATACTATATATAACATTTATTAATATGTTGCAAAAATAAATAAACAATAATTATGAACAATTAGATAACATTTTTTAAATATTGCTAAAAATTCTTTATTATACACGTGTCTCAAAAAATAGTGTATAAAATACCTATTTGTCAAGTGTAATAAGAAAATTTTAAATTTTATTCTCAATTATCTTCATTACAAAACAGGGTCTATACAGGAGAAAAAAAAAAACCTAACCACAAAGCTAGCAAGAACTTTGATTTGAAGAAGAGGCATACAACTTGTGTATGTTGTTAGCTAATGCAACAACTCCAATTGGCAAAACAATGTGGTTTATAACCAAAAACTGCATGTAAGTAAATTGTTATTAATATTGATGAACTAACTACTAACAATAAAATAGGAGTGATCATCATACAGAGAGAGCATACAATTTCTAAACATGTTTCAAATCTTGCTCAGCCCAAAGATAAGCAAATAACGTCATCTATGATAATCCAATTAGCATTTCAAACACTTATGTTCCTAAATAAGTAGGTAAACTTGAAGAAAGAAAGAAAAAATAATTAGCCTTTTCTGCTGTGGGTCCTGCGCATAATTCATAAAACATGGCCACTCATGACTAAGTCAACTAAACTTTATAGATAATCACCTATCCACTCGTGTAAAGTTTTTTTACACAGTCAATCAAAGCCGTTAATAATATATTTTCATCTATTTATTTAATTAAATTAAAATAAAGACACTATTAACGATTCTGATTGACTGTCAGTGTAAAAAATTTTACACTGACAATGTAAAAGGTGATTAACTCTTATTTTATTATAGTGAATTAAGCAGATAAAGCAAGGATGATGTTAATACATCAAATTAATTTGATTAGGAAAAGCAGATCAGAAATCTTATCAAGTGAGAGAATTGTTAAGCAGTAGGATATTATGATTATGATGCCCATAAATGAATTTAGTTTCAGAATTGCTATAATTCAGATTCACAAGTGATTTATTTATTCCTTCTGTTACAGTATTGTTCACTCAGCAGAATCATATTCATACAGTTGTTGGTTGAGTGGTCAATGTCAGAACTCAAAAGTCATAGTTCACATAATAGCTCATAACCACTCATTTTATCTGTATACGAACGGCATAAGCTGCACTTTAGATTACTGATTTCTATTCAGTTCACTCATCCCTTTTCCAACCATGCCAGTGGTAGAAACACTTGGTGGTGCTCTTCTTTCTTCTATCCTTCAGGTTGCATTTGACAGGCTCGCTTCTCGTCAAGTTTTTGACTATTTTGGTGGAAGAAAACTGGATGAGAAGCTGTTGAGGAAATTGAATATGATGTTGCTGTCCATCGATGCTCTGGCTGATGATGCTGAACAAAAGCAGGTCAGAGATCCACGTGTGAGAGCATGGCTTGGTGCTGTCAAAGATGTCATCTTTGAAGCAGAGGATCTCTTGGATGAAATTGACTATGAACTCACCAAATGCAAACTAGAAGCTGAATCTCAAACCAGTGGAAGCCAGGTATGCAACTTAGACATGGAAATTGAATCAAGGATGAAACAAGTCCTTGATGACCTAGAATTTTATGCAAGCCAAAAGGGTTATCTAGGTTTGAAAGAGGTTAGTGGTGGTGGTGTTGGGGTTGAATTAGGATTAGGTAGTAAAGTGTTCCAGAAATTGCCATCAACATCTTTGGTGGTTGAAAGTGTTATTTATGGCAGAGATGATGATAAAGAAATCATCTTTGATTGGCTTACATCTGGGGCTAACAATCATAACCAGCTATCAATACTTTCTATTGTGGGCATGGGAGGGGTGGGTAAGACCACGCTTGCCCAACATGTGTATAATGACCCAATGATAGAGGATAAATTTGATATCAAAGCTTGGGTTTGTGTTTCAGATGATTTTGATGTTTTGATGGTAACAAGATCAATTCTTGAGGCAATCACTGATTCAGTTGATAATAGTAGAGGCCTAGAAATGGTTCATCAGAGATTGAAAGAAAAATTGATAGGGAAGAGATTTCTTCTTGTTTTGGATGATGTTTGGAATGAAAAACGAGAAAGGTGGGAAGCTGTGCAAACTCCTCTTAAATATGGGGCTCCTGGAAGCAGAATTCTTGTCACCACACGCACTATGAAAGTTGCTTCTACCATGCGATCAAATAAAGAACTTCACCTGCAACGATTACAAGATGATCATTGCTGGAAAGTTTTTGCTAAACATGCTTTTCAGGATGACAATCCTCAGTTGAATGGTGAGCTGAAGGAGATTAGTATAAAGATAGTTGAAAAGTGCAAAGGATTACCTCTAGCCTTGAAAACGATTGGAAGTCTTTTATACACAAAATCATCTGTTTCAGAATGGGAAAGTGTATTAACAAGCGAGATATGGGATTTAGAAGATAGTGAAATAATCCCTGCTTTATTGTTGAGCTATCACCACCTTCCTTCTCATCTTAAAAGATGCTTTGCTTATTGTGCCTTATTCCCTAAAGATTATGAGTTTGACAAGGTGCATTTAATTTTGTTGTGGATGGCAGAAAATTTTTTACAATGCTCTCAGCAAAGTATGAATCCAAAAGAAATTGGTGAACAGTACTTCAATGATTTATATTCTAGATCCTTCTTTCAACAATCAAGTGGATATGGAACATGTTTTGTCATGCATGACCTTCTAAATGATTTGGCAAAATATGTTTGTGGAGACATCTATTTCAGGTTGGGAGTTGATAAAGCAAAAAGTATACCAAAAACAACTCGTCATTTTTCATTTGTAATCAATCACCTTCACTATTTTGATGGGTTTGAAAATTCATATGATGCTAAAAGGTTACGTACATTTATGCCAATTACTGAGGGAATGGATCCTTTTTATCCATGGCATTGCAAGATGCCGATACATGAATTGTTCTCCAAGTTTAAGTTCTTACGTGTTTTGTCTTTGTGTGGTTGTTCTGAACTTACACATGTGCCTGACTCTATTGGAGATCTTAAACATCTTGTTTCGTTGGACCTTTCCCGTACTAACATAAAAAAACTGCCTAATTCAACATGTTTGCTCTATAATTTGCAAATACTGAAGTTGAACCAATGTAGATATTTGGAGGAGCTGCCCTCAAATTTGCATAAACTCACCAATTTGAGTCACCTTGAATTTACTGATACTGAAGTGAAAATGTTGCCAAGGCAAATGGGAAAATTGAAGAATCTTCAAGTATCAATGAGTTCGTTTTATGTTGGCAAAAGTAGTGAGTTCAATATTCAACAATTAAGAGGGCTCAATCTTCATGGAAGGTTATCAGTTGAGGGGCTGCAAAATATTGTGAATCCCTTAGATGCATTAGCAGTGGATTTGAAAAATAAAACAAACCTTGTGGAGCTAGAGTTAGAATGGAATTGGAACCCTAATGATTCAAAGAAAGAAAGAGATGTATTTGATAATCTACAACCTTCCAAACACTTGAAGAATTTGTCAATCAAGAAATATGGTGGGACAAAATTTCCAAGATGGTTGTTCGATAATTCATTACCAAATGTGGTGTCCTTAAGGTTGGAAGACTGTAAATATTGCTCATGTTTGCCTCCCCTTGGGCTTTTGCCATCTCTCAAGCACTTGACAATTATAGGGCTTGATGGGATAGTGTGTATTGATGCTGAATTTTATGGAAGCAGCTCTTCATCATTCACATCCTTGGAAACATTGGTGTTCTCTGATATGAATGAATGGGAAGAATGGGAATGTAAAGGTGTGACACATGTTTTTCCACATCTTCAATATCTTTCAATAGTGCAATGTCCCAAGCTAAAAGGGTGTCTGCCAGAGCAACTTCTTTGTTTAAAGATGCTAGATATTTCTAATTGTGAACTACTTATGGCTTCTTTCCCCAAGGCTCTAGAAATTTGTCATTTACGCACTTATCTTTGCCCCAAGGTGAATATTCCTATGAGTTCCTGCTACTATTTCCTTGAAACATTGGAGATCGATTGTAGCTGCGACTCTTTAACAACCTTTCCACTAGATTTCTTCCCAAAACTCTCTGTGCTTGATCTCAGGTGTCATAATCTACAAACGATTTCACATGATCACACTCATAATTATCTCAAGGATCTGAGCATTAGTGAGTGTTCTCAATTTGAATCATTTCCTATTGAAGGATTATACGCACCTTGGCTAGAGAGCTTTCGTATTAAAAGATTGGAGAATCTGAAATCATTGCCTAAACGCATGGATATCCTCCTTCCATTTCTTAAGGAGCTACTCATAAAAGATTGTCCTCGAGTGGAGTTGTTATCTAATGAAGGTTTGCCATCAAATCTAAAAGAGATGAATCTCTCAAATTGCTCCAAACTTGTTGCCTCACTAAAAGGGACTTTGGGAGCCAACACCTCTTTACAAGCCTTGTCTATTGGAGAAGTGGACGTGGAGTCTTTTCCTGAAGAAGGTTTGATACCACTCTCACTTACTTCTCTAAATATTTATAGTTGCCCAGATCTTAGAAAATTGGACTACAAGGGTCTATGCCACCTCTCCTCTCTTGAGGAATTGATTCTTGTTTACTGCCCCAACCTCCAATGCTTACCAAAAGAGGGTCTGCCTAAATCCATTTCAACTCTCAAAATTTGGGGTTGTCCGTTGCTCCAACAACGTTGCCAGAAACAAGGAGGTGAAGACTGGGAAAAAATTGCCAACATTAAAAATGTCATGTTTGGTGATTAAATCAATAAGATGAAGTGATGAACCACAAATTTCAAAATTACACATGCACCAATTTTCATGTGTCCGTCTTTTTTCATCAGGTACCTATTCTCCACAATATATTTGCAACTTTTGAATGTTTATTCGAAGTATTTCACTCTCTAGTTAGCATTTACTAAACAAAAACACAAGTTACAACTAAATTGATTATTATTATTATTATTATTTTTTGTTAAAGGAGGATGGCTAAGTCACTTTCTTCATGCATCAGTTTTTTTAATATTCTATTTTACATGCAAGAATTTCTATTATCATATCCATTTTTGAAGTTGAATTCCAATCAAATGTGTTGCTTATATATAATTAGGACAATACAAAAATGGTGAATTTTTATTTTCATTCACTCCGTAAACAGTACTCTGTCATTGGTAGTTATGGTGGTTTCATCTTCCTTAAACTTGTTGGGCATATTTGTTTTCTTGCCTGCACTCTTCCTTCTTTCTTTCCAGTTCCAACTTATTATATATTTTATTGAATTTTACTTCCTCATAATACATTAATACCTTTTTTCTATAGCGTTTTTGCAAAGTAAGTTTTCTATTGGTTATATGTTTTGTTTTATTTTGGAGTAATTTTAGACTAATCTTAGACCCAAAGGCATTGAGAAATCATACTAAGCATAATGAACTTAGTCTTGCTCTATACACGGCTTCCTATAACGTGGGTTGGGTTTCTTTCCCAGTCTTCTCTCAACTTTTCTTGCTTAATTTTCTTAAGCGTCATTAGCATATTGTGTATGTTTCTATTTTCGAATGTTCCAGAATGAATACCAAGTTTCTGGCATTTTCGAATGTTCCAGAATGAATACCAAGTTTCTGGCATGTATATTATGCAATTTATGTACTGATATACAGTATGTGAGACCCTCATAAATTTGTGATGGGGTTATTTTGTGGTATTTGTCTGAGAGGATATTTTATGCATTATTTTTATAAGGTTATTATACAAACATACTTCACAATGATGCGATATTGTCTGCTTTGGGACTTAGCCCTCACGGTTTTGCTTTTGGTCATCACCCAAAAGACCTCTCAATCATTGAAGTATGTTTATATTATATAAGTTGTTATTTGTTATGTTATTTTATCGATGTGGGACTTGTTTGTATCCCAACAATTTGTATTGTGACATCTTAGTTCTTATAATAGTATATTTTACAGTGACTAAAGATTCCTTGAATTCTATTTGGGTCGACACATTCAACTCATCTAATTGATATTAGAACTTGAAGTTTTCTTCTGCATTTATTGCAGGATCATCAAACAACGTTTTGGTGCATAAATAGGCCAGGAAACAATGAGGTTTACTTCTTTTCTTTAAGGTAAATGAATCAGCAATAGTATCTCTTTTTTCCTCAATATAGATTCCTATTATCTTACATAGTCCATGGTTCTCATCTGATTATTGGATTGTATGGTTTTATGGGCTCAGATAGAAAGAGCTTTGAATCAGTAGCTATGGTGACACAAGATTTTCAAATTGGTTTGGACTTTGGAGATGATTCACTATCCAATATAGAGTCATCAACTTTAAAAATTGTGCCTTGTTTACCTTGAACTCTCAAGACAATCCATGATGGGAAAGTGATCATTGGTTTTATTGCTCCTTTTGTTTCATTTGCATACTTGGAAACCTTGGTTTTCATGGTCATAAAGGAACATGATATGAATGTAAAGTAGTGTGAGGAGCTTTTCAATATCTTGGAGATATATTCGTAGTGAATTTTTCAAGTTGAAAGAGCATATAGCAGAGCAAAAGTGCATTGCATAAAAAACTGTCCCTCTTGTTCTCTATACAGTTAGTGCTTTTTATTTTGACCTTTTTCATGTATGATGAGAAAAAAGGGACAACTTTTATGTCTGATAAATAAATTAATTATAAATATGCACACATATTCAACCATTTTTGCTACGGTACTCTCAAAAATTGAAGGGTTTCAATACATTTTTCTATGTAAACTCATAAAAAATTTTAAAAAAATTAATTTAATTATAAAATGAATAATTCAAATTATACTTATAAAATAAAAAGTAAGATAAAATTATAGAGATTAAAATTATAAGATTTCAATAATATTATAAAATATTAAAAAAGAAAAAAATTAATAAATAGTAGAAATAAAAAATTATAATATAGAAATTCAAAAATTTAAGATAAAAAGACAAAAAATATACTTAAAAAATTATTAAAACTGAAATATAGAAATTAAAAAATTTTAAGTGAAAAAATAAAAATGTACTTAAAAAATTATTAAAATTAAACTATTTAAATATATAATAATATTATTACAAATAAATTAGAATATATATAAAAAATAAAATAACTATATAATTTAAAAATTAAAAGAATAAAATATCATAAATATCATTTAAATAAATTATTAAAAATATAAAATATAAAAAAACTGTACCGGTACCCTCTCAAATAAGATGGGTACCATAGAATTTCTCATAAATTAATTATAAATATGCACACATATTCAACAATTTTTGAGGCTTTTATTGGTTTTCCTATGATTATATAAACAAATTCAATAAGTATTCATTGTTTGAAAAATTTTACAAGATTTGTTTTAATAATTATAATAATTTGTGTAATTATAATTTAATTATATTTTTAATTAAATTTTACTGATTATATTATTTTTGCAGTTAAGTTCGTAGAAATGATGATATTAGCTTAATAACATAAACAAATTATTTGATATTAATTTTAGGAAATCTGTATATGAAATTTTAAAAACAAACTTAAAATAAGTTATTCATTTATTTACTCTGAAATACTCTTGCCCTAAAAGCTACACTATTTTTTTTAAATTAAAGTTATCTTAATAATTATAATTTGATAAAAATGATTATATATTTGATTGTTGTCCGATATTTATCCGAATTTTCCAATATATAAGGATAACACATATAGTGAAGTCTCTTCGTTTCTACCGGATAGAACTTGATATTGAACTTGTTTCCTTTGTATTTAATAGGTTAAAATATTTTTTTAAATTTTTTTAATTTTACTTATTTTACCTTTTATTTTTTATAGTTTAAGTTAGACTTTTTTAGTTCGTATATTATATTGTTAATCACTTTTAGTTTTTATAATTTAAGACAAATCTTTCTAATCTTTATATTTACAGTTTTTTAAAAATCTTTTTAGTACTTATTCTTGATTTGTTTTGTAAGTTGTCTCTTTTATGTTCTTTTATGTTACGTAAGATACTAATTCAACTTTATGTATATAATATTAAATTTACTTTGTTGAAGTTATTTCAAATTAGGCTTAAAAAATAATGTTAACACAAAATATATAACATTAAAAAAATAATGATAAGGATTAAAAAGATTAAAAAAAATTGTAAGTATAGAAATTAAAAAGATTTATTTTAGATTATAAGAACTAAAAAGGATTGAAAAAGATAAATAGATGAACTAAAAATGTCTATTTTAATTATACGAACTAAAAGGTAAACAAGGTGAAATTATAAGAATTAAAAAAATATTTTAAATTATTTTATATTACTAATATTTTAGTCTAATATTTATTACATAAAACTAAAATTTATAATAAATTATATATATAAATAAATGTTATATTTAAATATATAAATCATATTTAAAAATTATATATATATATATATATATATATATATATATAAATAGATACTTTTAAACATATAAATTATATTTCAAATTTAAGATAACTAGTTATTTTATTCGTGAAATGCATGATATATTAGATGTTTTTAGATAAAAAAAAAATCAAATAGTAAAATCAAGATAATATCAAGTTAAATAATAATTTTTAATATATTCAAAATATTATATGTTAAATAGGTAGAAGAGTTCATATGGACAATAATTTTGAAAATGTTTTCAAAGAAAACATTTTCTAAAATAACAACTAAACACATTTTCATCTCAAAATTTCATTTTTAGTAGAAAATAGACGTACCAATCAGGGTCTTATATTTTTGTTTTGTTTTGTGTATTTTTCAAGTGATTACAATAAAGTATTTTTTTTATTTGGTTCATTTTGTTGTTACCATTTTGACACCTCACAAACAAGGTCTTACATTGTTAAAATAAAAAGAGAACTAAGAATTTATAAAATACACACATATTCTATTAGTTAGATGTCTTTTGACCAAAAGTAAAATCACGAGGATATAAATTTAAAGCAGACAATATCTTACTTAAAGATTACTTGCAATATCCAGAGACAAAATTTTCTATGAATAATAAATAAGTAACCTAAATGGATTCTCGCGAGTAACAATTACAAACATTTTCTACTCATTTATAAGAGCATCTCCAATGAGGGTTGCTTATAAGCAACCCTCTGTGCCACATCACTGCCAATGAAACACATACATACTCCATTTGTTAGAGACCTTTGGGTTATGACTAAAAGGAAAATAATGAGAGCTTAGACTTAAAATATACAATATCTCATCAATATCGAGTGAAATAAATTGATCCAATAACCCTAACGCTTTGAAGTAAAATGAATCTTTAATGGGATGGATTGTCTTGCGTTCTTTAGTGGATTGGAGCTCTGACCCATTGGTTAGTAGTAGGCACGGGCAAAACAAATTGAATTGAACTATAAACTTATAAAAACTACATTGAACTTAAAAAAAGTTTGCTTGAACTAAACTACATTACATATTAGTTTAAGAGAATTGAATTGAATTATTTTTTTGTTTCATTGAACTGAACTGTATCATAAAAATTTGAAGAGAACTATAATTCAAACTACACTAAACTGTTATAATACTTTGAATTGATTTATTTTGACTTGTTCGTCCATCAAGATATGACAAATTTGTCAATTTTATTTTATTTAAATTTTTCAAATGAAAATATAAAAAAATATTGGGCCAAATAGACTCGGTAGGTTTTTTTTTTTTTTTTTTTACAAATAATTCGATTTTTGATAATGCAATTCAGTTCACTTTATCACTAGTTTGGTTTAATTTTTTTTGTCCACCCATAATTAGTGGGTGGGCTA
The DNA here is from genome assembly GCF_000230855.2 of Cajanus cajan. Taxonomy (NCBI): domain Eukaryota; kingdom Viridiplantae; phylum Streptophyta; class Magnoliopsida; order Fabales; family Fabaceae; genus Cajanus; species Cajanus cajan. Next base: position 51,422,314 of record NC_138524.1, on the reverse strand, counting down.
GCTGCTTGAAATAATGGGTGAAAATACCTTACAAATCTATGTGGCAAGCTTAGCGTTTCTAGTGGGCAATGTATTTTCATGAAAGATTTAGAGTATGCCTTCTGTAGGAGTTTAAGGTTGAGTGATTGACACATGGTGAATGATTTTTAATTTCCCATTGGAAGGTTAACAAACAACAATACTAGTTCATGACTCTAGTTAAATTTGAGAACCAAGATCAAGTTGAAGTTGAAGTTTGTAGATTAAATTAGACAAACACTTATTGAGGTTTCATAAAATTGCACACAAAGTCTACATTCTTTTCCTTCACTAATTCCCTTAATTTTTTGATATATAACATTCCTCAGAGATTACACTTAGTCATTAGACCCCATCTAAAAGTTTACATCTAATTTACTCGTTATATTATTTTGAAGTAAATATTATTTTTTTATAAATAAAAATGATAAATAAAGGATGAGACTTTCGTGATTATGGACCATGTCATTGAATTCTCATATCAATAAATTTCCATGAATAAATATACTTGTCAAGGTAAAATTTTAACGGTTACAACAAGTATTTAACTCACATCATAAATGATATAAGACCAATTCTAAACTATTTGCCTAATTTACAATAATATTTTTGTAGTCTATTCTATATGTAGTCGAATATCAACTCATCAATAATGTATTATTGTTTAGATATCCTATAACTTTTTATTCTTTATTACTTTATATTAGTTATTATAACTATCGACTTTTTTTTATTCTATTATTTACAATATTATAATATTATTATTCTATTCTTTTTATAATGTTAAAAACATAAAAAATAAATATTTAGAGAATGAATTTAATAGTTTATTAATCTAAAAAAGTTGCATACGTTTATTTCATATTCATTTTAGATAAACAATTAATTAGTCTTATATTACAAACATTTTGAGAAAGTTTAGGGAAATAAATTATTAAGAAGAAAAGCTATTAACTATGCTAATGAGTAATAATTAAAAAAGGAGTAAACACTTAATTTTGTCACTAAAAGATATTAGAGGTGGTTGATGTGTCTATGGAGTATTTTTTTTTAATTTTTTTTTTTATTTTCAAATTCTTAAATTTTAACTATGTTATTCAAGTTAGTTCTTACGATATATAATTATTAACTTTGTTAATCTCATAATCATTCAACAATTAACTTTATTAGTTTGTCTTTATGTTTTTATATATCACCAATGAATAAGAAAATTTTACACATATTCTTAATTTATTTGGCACAATCACATTCTTTTTTATTGTTGTAAAATGGAAATAACAAAATTTAAACATAAAATTTCATGCAATTTACCTAAATTTCTTACCATTAAGTTGATCTTTAATGTGTTCCTTAGATCTTACTCGGGGCAACTTATCTTCTAGTTTGTGTCCTATCATTTGTCCTAATGCAACTCATAAAATTTCTTGTACCCTAAAACAAACTCATATATGTATTTTTCATTAGCAAGGGATATGGACAAATTTTTGCTCTACACGTATCTCTTTGGAACTCGTCATTTAAGAGACTATACTTATTAGGCAAAGATATCATGTGACTTTTCTTGTTGAACAAACTCTAACTCATTGGACTAATAAATTCAATTTTAACTTGTTGACCTGATTTGACCTTCTATGAGTGTTCTTACTAGTATAAAAAGAACAAATTCCGTTCATTGATTTTAATTTGTTCACTGAGCATACTTCATCTCTGTTTACTCCTACATTAATAATTTGTTCGTTATGTCCCTGTCTACATGTTTTTCTACTTGTGTATGGAAATTTCAAATTGCAGTGAACAAATTCCGTTCATTGATTCCTTCGTCTCTGTTTGAAGCATACTTCATCTCTATTTACTCCTATTGACTTGAAGAATGAACATCAACGGTTTATTTATCACTATTGCTATTAATATTATGACTTGAATATGTTTTTAGTCTCTCAAATTTAAGGCAAATTTATTTTTGGTCTCTCAAGTTCTTGTAATTTTAAAAAATCTTGTATTAGTTCCTCATGTCACTAATAATATATCTGAAAGTTACTAATTAAGTCTGTTATGAAATATCAACCGGATTTAATATAATATTTTCACTAACAAGAACACTAATAACTAGAGTTTATGCAATAATATTTGATAAATTTCTTAACAAAATTTGAATATAAGGACTAAAATAAGATTTTTTAAAATTATAGAGACTAAAAATAACAATTTTAAATTTGAAGAATAAAAACAAATTTACCCTAAATTTGAGGGACTAAAAACATATTTAAGCCTGATATTATTAGAGTTAATCACCTATACATTGCCAGTGTAAAATTTTTTTACACCGGCAACCAATCATATATTTTAATAGTGTCATGTCATTTACTTATTTAATTAAATAAAAATAAAATAAAATAATTTGAAAGATATGATTGGTTGTCAGTGTAAAAAAATTTACACTAACAATGTACGAATGATTAACTCATATTATTATTACTACTAGAGGCACCTGACTCTTATAGTTACATACACATAAATATTATAAATTAGATAATTATTTAGAGAAGATATAAATTTTTTTTTAATCAAGAATATAATGATTTCTTAAAAAGTGGAGACTAAAAATATGAATATCAAAATATATCTCCTTTATAATAGACAAAAATTAATATATATGGTGATGCCAGGCTAAACCCTATATATATATATATCTAAATAGTGTGTGTACAGGTTTATGTGTCCAATATTAATTATAAAGCAACACAATAAATTATATGAGATTTAATTTATTGTGTTGCTTTATAATTAATTAGGTACCTTATATTATATAATATTAAGAATATATTTCTTACCATTTATGTGTGTTTAATGTTTATGTGCTATATATTTGTTTTTTTTTTAAGTCCTTCTATGGTTAAATATAGTATTTAATTTAGAAAAATTAGATACTTTATTTATTTTTTCTAAATTAATTTTTAAATAAATTTATGCACGTATTAAGTGAATCTTAATTTTTCGCTTGAGATTTAATATAAATATCTTATAAATAACTTTATTTGTTTTCTTTAAAATTAAATTTTAAATAAATTTGGTAGCTTATGCTTATTTGTCCTATGGATAATATAGTCATATGAATTTATTCGATGTACAAACCTCTTTTTGTGGACTTTAGAGAAATATTAGATGCATAAGTTATTTAAAAATAATCACTTTTTTTTATTGATTGTCAGTATATTTGGTTTTAAACTATAATAATAATATCATTTTATCACCCGAACCATGGTAGGATACCATATATTAAAGGGTTCAAAGTTAAAAAAAAAAAAAGATACATTGAGTTTCTCGAAAAGTAAGTTATTTTAATTCTAACAATAATATTTTTTTGAAGGTATTTTGTTTTGAATTATCATTATTGTTAAATTATTTTTAATTTTTTTTTGTAGTTTCATAAACAAAAAGGAAACTATGAGCGCATATACTATGTAATTAAGATAATGCATACTAATGTTGATTTATAAATAGTATCTACATAGGCTGAAATAAGTTTTACAATTTTGAAAACTCTTATTTTAAGTTCTCATTTTATTTTATGTTTTATGAAATATAACTAATTGTTTTAATTTTTCCTAATAGATATTTATAAATCGATCACCATTATAACTAAAAGACATAAACACCATTAGGGAACAATGAACTACATTTTTCATTGAACATTATATTGACTAGCTAGGACTTATGTTTTCTAGTTTTACACGTTTTGTAGTTTAGGATGTATAGTATCATTTTGCATGTTAATTAACTCATTGTATTCACATTTATGTATTGTATGGAAATTTAAAATTCTTTTGATTATATATGTGATTGACATTTATCAATTCTTCTCATTTGTATGTAATTTGGTCCATTGAGAAGTTATATAGGAAATATAGACATTTTGATTCATTGAAAACTCATTAATTGACGAAATCATATATGAATTGCATGGTATTATTTCATTTGCAGGTTTTATTTTAAGATGCTTTCAGAATAGGCTAGATATTTAAAAACAAATCACTACTTTTAAAATTGACTTTTAAAATCGGTTGAATAACCAATTTTAAAAATCTAGCTTTTAAAATCATCTCTTTGAAAATCGGTCTAACAATCAATTTTAAAAGTAAAAAAATAATTAATTTTAAAAGTAAGTTTTTATTCATTAGGAGTGACTATAACTCGCTTCGCAAGCAAAACCTCCTATGGGTCCTCTCATCTAGATTGTGTCTCACTAGGTGAGACTACCCACAAAACCATTTTGTCGTTGGGTAACACTTCTATTGCTGAGCGAGACTATGATTTCGGGTAGTAGTTCTTCATCTATGAATGCGCACTGGGCACTATAACATCTTGTTGGGCGAGAACAAAGTTTCACCAAAGAGAAATCATTTTCTCACTTCAAATCCAGATATTATACTTCATGATCTCAACATGCAACTTGAAGTTCATCTTATACACACTTCATGCAACTTACAAATCATCAAAAATATCTCATGCAACCACAACATGATACAAAATTATCATTTCTTCTTCAAACACCATAAACACCCAAAAACCTAAAACCAAAGCTCAACAACTTCTCATATTTAACACACGTCACCAATGGGCTAGCCAACTAAACAATTAACAACAACTCAAGATATGAGAAAATTACAAACTTTCATTGCCTCAATTGTTTTTGAAATCAAGGAAAGAGGGAAGAACAACGAAGAACAAGAAACTTCGAATCTCGTTGTACGAGAATTTCTATCTTTGATTTTCAATTTCTCAGCTTGAATCTCTTCTCTTATTATTAAAACTCTGTTCTAAGGGAGGATCTAGATGCTTTCGGTGAAGTCAAAAGAAGAAAATTAAAGGTTTTCCTTTGCTCCATAACTTATCTCTTTAAAACTTCTCTCTAGTATTCAGACAAATGAACTGATAAAGTTCAAATTTTCTAAAAATCTTATATACCTACTCTTATTCTTTGCAACTTTGACTTTAACTTAAAATAACTTTAAACAACTAAACTCATAATAATTCTTTAATCCTTAAAATTTTAAAAACAATATAAAATAACATAGCAACTTATATAGTGTAAAAGAACTTGCATATCACACAACATGCAATATATACTCAACATATAACATAGTGTTACACATTTCATAAATATCACTGCATCATTCATTAAATTGATTGCAAAATAACCAATTTAATTGTTTGATGTCGTAAACTATTTTAGCACTGGTGCCACCTTGTGGAACACCAATGTTTGAGACCATGGAAAATCTCAATCCTCGCTTGAGACCCAAATGTGTAACATTATTGCTTTCAACACCAAATGAGTGAAGGAGAGGAATAAAAAAAATGGGGAAGGAGATTTGGAACACCACCTTTTGGGTGAAGGAGATTTAAAGCACCATATTTAGTTGTTTTGTCTCACGATTTGGAACACAATTGTGGCAAATGAGGGGCAGTGAGTCAATGGGACTATTGAGATTCTGTGAAAATGTTGAGAGCTAGTAGGAGCAAGTCTCACCAATTCTTTGATTATTTTATAAATGATTTAATAGATAAAATAAACTGAATTGGGTAAGCATTTAACTGACTTGGTATGTAAATTCCAAATCGAATAAAAAATAACCAATTTAAAAAGGATGACTATATTTACAAAAATGTTATTCCATCATCTATTAAATCGGTTGTAACACAACCTTATTTTAATAATCTGATACCATAGACTATTTTCCCACTAATGAAGTCATGAACAGGAAAGGAAAACGAATAACCATAGTCCATTAATAAAGTCATGAACAAGAAAAGAAAACGAATAACCAATAGCAAAGTAATAATAAATTAAGATATACTGAATTTGACATGCAATATTATTAATAATTCACATCTTGAATGGAAATAAAAATGCAAAGGTAAAATAGTAACAAAAACAATTTTGGTTACCGTGATTTATCGTATTATACTAACCCACAGCTAAATAAAAATAATAATTTATATCTATTATAAAATGAAAAATTTTGATAACCACTTTTTCTATTTCTATTTTTGTATCGAATATTATAATCTCTAAATTTAACAAAAATATTTTTTCAAATAAATATATAGAGACAGGATGTAACTCTTTTCCTAATAATAATAATAAAGGAGAAGAAAAGATGGTGTCAGAGTCAAAGATTCAGGGCACTCCAAACTCATATGAACTCTGGCGCCCAAAATTCTCTAGCATACACGACCTGGATTTGAAGTACTCTGTCTATTCATTCGCTACCAATTTCTAGTATTATAAATCATGTGTACGAGGTTGCTCATAGAGTGTTGTTGTCGGTGATATTTTGTCAATACAAAAGTGAATGTGTGGGATGAGGTTGACAAAAACCGAGAAATGAGAATATGAAAAGATGATTTTTTTTTTTTTAAAACTCAGAATAGTAAGAGTCGGTAATAATTATATAATTATATTAAATTTATTATAAAGAAAAATAACTCAAAAATTATAACTGTTATTACTGTAAAGCTTGTAACTGTTATTACTGTAAAGCTATATACTTATTAACTAATAAAATAGAATTATAAAATATAAAATATCAACAAATTCTTCTTGAAATTGATGTTTCTAACATCCAGTTTAAAAATTTCATTGAATTTAGTGTGTGGAACCTAAGAAACATTTTTTTGCTTCATGAATGATTCTCTCTTGAGTGCCTTGGTGTTAAGAAATTTTTTAGAACTAGGAATCGTAACAATTTGAAGAACAAGAAGGAAAGGGATACCTATATGTGAAAAGAATCTAAAGAGAGTGTTATTATTGACCGGGAAGATACTGAAAGATTACAATACAAGAATATGTGAAATCAATCTATCCTACTACTATTTAAACTCTAACTTCCTCTCCAAACAGAACTAACAACTAATTGACTTGCTGACTCAGCAAGGATACAAGACACAAATTTTATTCTAAAAATTTCTTCATAACAATGCCTCCTTCTTGAAAGCATCCTTGACCTCAAGGATAAAATGATGGATACTTCTTTTTAAGATCATAGTAAAATTCCCACATAGAGTCTTCTGGCAGTTTATGCTTCCATTTAACCAGTACCTTGGTTACAGCTACACCTTTCCTTTTCACTATCATCCTATCCAATATCGTTTCAGGTTCTTTCTCATAAAATGCATCTTCAACTTGAAATGGTAAATCTGATGAAGTTGTTGTATCGCCAAACATGTTTCTTAAGTTGAGAAACATGAAATACATTGTGCACTTTTGACTGTAGAGGCAATTCTAACTTGTAAACCACTTCTCCAATTTGATCCAGTATCTTGTAAGGCCCAAAGAACTTAGGACTTAAGAAACATGAAATACATTGTGCATTTTTGACTAATGAAGTTGTTGTATTGCCAACATGTTTCTTAAGTTGAGAAACATGAAATACATTGTGCACTTTTGACTGCAGAGGCAATTCTAACTTGTAAGCCACTTCTCCAATTCGATCCAGTATCTTGTAAGGCCCAACGAACTTAGGACTTAATTTAGCATTGCTCCTATAAGCCACTGACACCTGTCTATATGGATGCAATTTCACATAGACCAAATCCCCTATTTGATAGTGCTTATTTTTTCTATGTTGATCAGAAAGTTGCTTCATTCTCTCTTGAGCTCTTTCCAAATGAAATTTGAGCAATTTAAGCATCTCTTCCCTTTTTGATAAGCTCCTATCAACCAACTCAATCTTGGATTCGCCTAACAAGTAAGGAAGATAAGCTGGAGGTGGTTGACCATACATGATTTATTAAATGTTGCTTCTTGTGATAGACCTTGCATGAAGTCTAATTTTCCTTGGTAGCAGCAGTGTCTAAATTTAGCAGGGACCTAGGAACCTTTTTGTCCTTTTCTGGTCACCTAGCTGTAGAGTGTTGTCCTTTTCTAGAAAAAGTAATCTCCTTTTTTTGACACATGCATGCTTTTGCTTTCGCGTGCTTTTCTTCTTCTTCGTTTCTTCATTTAGATCAGGCATTTTAGGTTGAGAGCTTTTGTGTGGTCGTAGACGATGCCTTGATTTATCTTTTTGAGACTTGATTCTTATTATAATTTTATGGCAGTCTCGTCTGCGTCTAGCAGTCCATGTGCGTCTCAAGCCTTGACTTTTCTTCTGAGCATTAATCATTAATGCTTTGACTTTCTTTGGTTTGGTCAATTTGTATATGAACAGACTTTCATTTTCGTCCAAAATGCTTATTAGTTTGTACTGTTCTTCGTCTAATTTAGTTGGCTTCTATTTTGTTTGACCAACTTCCGTCTGAGTTCTTGCATTGACTCGTATTTGTTTGATGCTTGAAGCTTTGGTTTTACTTGTCTATATAAAGCTTTCGTCTGTCGCCTTATATCGTCTGATGCATATGTTTGTTCTTCATTTTGCCTGTACTTATGTTTTTCTGAAACAATAGCACACTTGTTAGAAATAATAATATGTATTATATTTGTCATATTCAAAACCTCACTTGGGATTGTTTCGTCTTCGTTTGACTTAACAACACTGACTACAAAATAATGAAGCAATAACATTACAGTAAGGAGTGCAAACGAAAAGGCAAATAGAAAGAACACAAGTTGTTTTTATACTAGTTCGTCTCAAGCACCAAGACTATGTTTAGTTCTTGATCCAACCAAATCAAGTTCCACTGTCTTATCCAAGAACAATTATTTTTTATTAAGACACTTTTGGATCAACCCTATGTGTTCTTTAGCTTGCCTCTTCAAGAAACTACCTAATTATTCTTTTACACAAATCCTCTCTAAGCTTCAAACAATGAGTATTCTTTTACAAACAAGTATTTCCAAGCTCAAACTCTATAACTCAAAGTTACAGAGGCTTATAAAGTTGGTTTATCTTCCTTCCAAGACGTAATACAACAAATTAAGTATAAAGACTTTTTACAAAAGTAAAAAATGTAGTATATATAATAAGTCATCTTTCTTCTTTCTGGATTTCAAACATCCTTTTGCAGGATTTTCAATGAAGATGACCATTACAAATCCTTAAGTTTATCTCTCATGAGTTGCTTTATCTGTCTTCTTGTTTTACTTATTGAGGAGAGAAATGTCCATTGGTGTAATAAATCTTTGCATTAAATGTTTTAATCAAATTGTCACTTCTTATTTGATCAAAGAAACTACGTATCACCTTTTAAGTACCAAGTGGGTAGAACCATACATATGTCAGATTGATATAATGTTGAAACAACTTTTAATTGTAGCTTTCTGTGTTTCCTGGGACTTGTTTGTCCTTTTCTGACACAAAACATGTCTTTCTTTCCTCTTTGTAAACTTTAGGTATCGAGAAAGAATTTTTTAATTTCGATTTGTTAAGGAAACATTTAAAGATAGTCATTTCCTTGTTTAGAGACCATAAATGATAATGACTTAATGATATCTCCTTTTATATCTAAAAAGTTTTGTTTTAGTGTAGCTTTTGTCTTATACAATGATTCATCTTATGAAAACATGCATCTTATTGAGAAGTTGTGTCTTAGTAGAAGATTTGTCTTAATCATTTCAAAAGCTTTTTTCTATTAATCAAAAACCTTTTTATTTGTTAATAGCAAAACTTTAAAATAAAGGAATCTATGATTGTCTTTTCACCTAACACTTGCTAACTTTGACATCGAGGTCTCTTTTATAGATACCACCATCGGTTGCAACATGAAGGTTGAGGATCGAAGATTGGGTATTGAGGACTTCGGATTGACAACCTCATACTCATACTTTTTAGTAAGTACAATCTAAATCTATATCTATATTATATATAATTATATAAAAGAGATACCTTCATTTTGTCCTCTCCACTTTTTTTTAGACAATTGTACCTATTTAGTATATTTTAATATTTTCTCAATAACATATCTCTTAAAGGTAAATTTATACCATATATAAAGAGGATACTAAAACCATTTATTATATTTTAATATTTTCCCAACCATGTATATCTTAAGGGTAAAATAGAAGAAAAAAAAACATAAACATGCATAGGAAAAATTAATCGTTCACTCTATCAAAAATAATTACCCAATTATTTTGTAATCTTTTTTGGTCTCCATTTATTATTTTGTAACCATGTTTGATCTCCACTTTTTAGTTTTCACTCCCTTAACTTATTTATCCATATCTATATTCGAGTATAGTATTTTTAGTTTTCACTCCCTTAACTTCATACTATCTTTTAATAACCGTATATGTGTAGTCTTCTTTGTTAAAGACTGAAGGCCTTGTAAAATAAATTCCTTTAGGTGGGTATTGACCTTCATTGCTTCCCATCTCATGGTCTTTTCCTTTAGCACTATTAGATGCTCAACGCTATCAAAGGCTAAGCTCTAATACCAATTTATGGAGAAAAGAGAGACATTAGAAGGGTATTTGAATTGTGTCACTAAAAAACTCACTATCTACAAAATAGTGAAGCAATAATGTTATAGTAAGGAGTGCAAACAAAAAGGCAAATAGAAAAAACACAAATCATTATACTGGTTCGTCCCAACCATCGAGACTATGTTTAGTTCTTGATTCAACTAGATCAAGTTCCACTATGTTATTCAAGATACAAGTATTCTTTACCAAGACACTTCTGGCACAACCCTATGTGTTCTTTGACTTGTCTCTTCAAGAAACTACCTAATTATTCTTTTACACAAATCCTCTCCAAGCTTCAAATAACAAGTATTCTTTTACAAACAAGCCTTTCTAAGCTCAAACCCAATAACTCAAAGTAATAACGGTTTATAAAGTTGGTTCATCTTCCTTTTAAGACGTGATACAACAAATTAAGTACAAAGACTTTTTACAAAAATAAAGAATGTAGTGTTTACGATGATCAATCTTTTTTCTTTCTGAATTTCAAACTTCCTATTGTAGGGTTTTCAATAAAGATGACCGTTACAAATCCTTGGGCTTATCTCTCATGACTTGCTTCATCTGTCTTCATGTTTTGCTTCTTGAGGAGAGAACTGTCCATTGGTGTATAAATGTTTGTATGAAATACTTTAATTGAATTGTCACTTCTTATTTGATCAAAGAAGCTACTTATCACCTTTAAGCACCAAGTGGATAGAACTATGTGTGTATCAAGTTGGTGCAATGTTGAAACAACTTTTAACTGCCGTTTTCCATTTCCAAGGACCAGTTTTTCCTTTTCTGACACAAAACATCTCTTTCTTTCCCCTTTGTAAAGTTTAGGTACCAAGGAAGAAAATTTTAAATTCAATCTGTTAAGGAAATATCAAACATATCCACTTTGTTATTTAGAGATCATAAATGATAAAGATTTAATGATATCTCTCTTATATCTAAAGTTTTGTCTTAGTGCAACTTTTGTCTTATACAAGGATTCATTTGATGAAAACTTGTGTCTTATTGAGAAGTTGTATCTTAGTAGAAGATTTGTCTTAGTCATTTTGAAAAAAATTTCTATTGATCAAAAACCTATTTTTTGTTAATAGCAAACTTTAAACTAGAGGAATATATGATTGTCTTTTCACCTAACACTTACTAACTTTGACATCGATCTAAGTCTCTTTTATAGATATCACCATTTCTCGCAACATAAAGGTTGAAGACCGTTGAGGACTTCGGATTGACAACCTCATACTCATACTTTTTGGCAAGTACAATCTAAATTTGTATCTATATTATATATAATTATATAACGGAGATACCTTCCTTTTGTCCTTTCCATTTTTTTAGACATATGTACCTATTTCTTATATTTTAATCTTTTCTCAATAACATATCTCTTAAAGGTAAATCAATACCATATATGAAGAGGATAACTCCCTTTATTCTCCACTATTTTTTAGACATTTATACCATTTATTATATTTTAATATTTTCCCAACCATGTATCTCTTAAGGGTAAAATAGAAGAAGAAAAACATAAACATGCATACAAAAAATTAATCGTTCACTTTATAAAAAATAATTATCCACTTATTTTGTAACCATAGTTGGTCTCCATTTATTATTTTGAAACCATGTTTGGTCTCTACATTTTAGTTTTCACTCCCTTAACTTATTTATCCATATCTATATTCGATTATAATATTTTTATTTTGAATCATATTTTGTCATTCTAACTACATAATATCTTTTAATAACAATATAATATCTTCTCTAATAATAATCACTATTAGATAATTATCTTATCTCACTAAATAAAATCACAACATTACCATTTTAATAACTTATTCCCTCTTTTATACTATGTTTTTGTCCAAATATGGTTTAAAACACTACGTTTTTGTTACATTGGAACATTAGCTAACACATCTCACCCTACAAAATGACTAACATTTCTTTTTCAAATCATACACAATAATTTTAAATCCAATTTAACACGCAATAATTTTAAATTCAATTTAACTCACAATAATTTTTTTTTAATTTTTGGTGCAAATATTACATCAAATGTTATTAATTTTTTTAATTTTGTTTAAAAAAAAAAAAGCATGATGTATAAATCATATTAAATATTAAAATTATTTGAATATCACTCTATAAACATTTTATCATCAATTTTTATTGATTTTTTTGTTTCCATCCTATCATATCATATTTATCATCATTTGAATAGAACTTAGGATGTCCATTTTTTTTCTTCTTTTTTTTGGTTTTGAAAAACCTACGTTATTTGTTATAATTTTGACAAATCTAGGTTTGTAGACTTGTATTGTATTTTTATCATTATCTTTTTATGGTATTCCGGGTTCGACTCCCGGCTACGGTATAATTTCAAAGAAGTACATTTTTTTTCTTCTTACTTTTAATATCTCTGATAAAACAGCCTTTAATTATTGAACACGTGAGAAAACATTTTTTTTTTCTATTTTCAGTTTTAATTATAAAAATTACTCTTTATTTTTAATCTATTTTCTGTTTTTAAATGTTTATATGTGGAATAGGATTGTTTTTCTATTTTCATTATTTTTATTTAAAATTTTAAAAGTAAAAGTAAAATGATTTTATAATTAAAATACACATTTCAACCAAGCCCTTGTTATTTTCAAAGGTTCAAATTTAATTAACCTGAACGATAGGCACGTAATATACTTAAAAATTTAATCTCTAATAGGTCATTTAATTAACTTATGTTACAAAATCACTATTATCTTACTATATAATTTCTCTATTTTTTTATTTTTAGATTTATTTTATTATTTTAATTGTATCTATATCTATATTATTTATAATTTATTTATATATATATATATATATATAAATCAACAATAATAAATAAAGGGAATACCATATTTACTCTTGTAACATTGTGTGATTTTTAAGCATTATTGAATTAATTATATAATATATGTTGATTAATTGTTGAATTTTCGTAATTATTGTTGTTTAATTTAGAGCTATAAGGATCAAGTTGTTGGGAATATGTCTTAATATCTTTAAGAAAATAAATTAGTTTTATAACCTGTTTGAACTCATGTTTACAACTGCAATAGCACCTCGAACAAGATCAAAAATTTCACAAGAACCTTTGCTAATAAAAGTTTCATAACCTTTTTCATGTAATTGACCGGCACTTAACAAGTTACTTCTCAAGTCAGGGACATAAAACACATTAGAAATTGTTTTTGCAAAACCGTTCTTGGATTTTATTTTTATATCACCTTTTCCCATCACTTTCACAATAGACCAATCACCAAAGCTAATGGTAGAATGAATTTTTTTTATTTAAATATGAGAAAGAGGACTTACTTCTACTCATGTGATCACTACAACCAGTATCTACATACCAAATTTCTGCCTCGTTGTCTTTTGCATCTTAAACTGCCATCAACAAGGTTTCTACTTCTTTCTCCTCAATAAAATTTGAACTTCCCCCTATTTCTTTAAGATTAGGTAGTCTAGTATAACATTCAGAAGCATGGTGATCAAATTTATGACATCTAAAGCATTCTACCTTTGATTTATTATGATCTCTCCCTCTATCATTGCCTTGAAATTTTTCACTATTGCCTTTTGAGTTCTTGCTAAAATATCTATTTCCACGACCTCCACGCCCTCTTCCTCAACCTCTACCTCTACCCCTTCCTCTAGAGTTGTTTGAAGGAGTATTGGTAGAAGCCTTCAATGCTTGTTCCTCCATTGTTGAACTTCTATTCATCTTTTGTTCATGGACCAACAAAGAACTTTGAAGCTCATCTAGGGAGAGATCATCAATATCATTTGACTCTTCAATTGAGCACACCGCATAATCAAACTTTGGTGTTAATGAGTGTAGGATTTTTTCAACAATGGATATATCATTCATTTTCACCATGAAATCGCATATTGTTAGCAATACCCATGGTCCTTGAACAATAGCTAGTTATAGACTCACCTTCCTTCATTTAAAGGACTTCAAAGTCTCTTCTCAAAGCTTGAAGTTGAGCACGTTTAACTCTTGAGGAGCCTTGATATTTTATTTTCATTGAATCCCAAATATCCTTAGAAGTATCTTTATAAAGAACAGTTTCAAAGATAAATCGATCAATGGCTTGAAGCAAATAATTCTTGGCTTTTAAGTCTTTCAATTTCATCACATCAAGCTCCTTTTGTTGGGCATATGTAAGAGCTGCACTATCCCTTGGTGTTGCCACACCATTTGCAACAACTTGCCAGAACTCCTTGAATCTCAAGAGATTCTCCATCAGCATGCTCCATGGTCGTAGTGACCATCAAAACATGAATGGCTGGCTGCACAAAATTTTCAAAAGTCATTGGTGAAATAATTGTTCTCTTCTCTCCTTTTTTTATTTTATTTTTATTTTTTTTAACTATTGGATTACTGTCTTTCTCTTAACCTATCTCTTGATACCACTGATAAAAACTGAGAAAAAAGGATATGAAAAGGTGGTTCTTTTCTTTAGAATAGTGAGAGCCCTTTTAAAAGTAACAATTACATAACCATATTAAGTTCATCATAAAAAAAAAAAACTCAAAAGTTGTAACTTTCATTGCAGTAAAGCAATACACTTATTAACAAATAAAATAGAGTTACAAAACATACAATATCAACAAAGGTATTAATCAGGAAAAAAGAAAGGAAAAGAACAGATACATGAGTGTGAAAAAAGTGAGTTGTTGTGTACGTTGTGTTGCTCAAGTCAAGTCAAGTGGTTAACTGTGAACTACTATACTTTGGTTCACTCAATATTTAACCTCTCATGTCATCAATAGGATCTGTGCAGGTATATTTCTTTAACATAATTTATATTGTCAAATTAATAGTTTGCCTATAAATATTCTAATGATATTTATTAATACTAATAATTATATCTACAAGGATTAAAACAAGATAGAGCCAAATTGGAAAGAAATAAAAAATATATTTAAGCTTAATAAAAATAATTAATAATAGAGTTTTCTGATAAAGTAATTAAAAAATAAAAATGTTACTTTATAGTGACTATAATAAAAATTTGGTTTTGTATATATTTTTTTTCTTAAAGATGTTTTTTATGCAATTAATATTAATTAGTATAATAATGTGTCAATATTTAATAATCTTATATGTACACATTATTTCTTTTTATTTATAATTTTGACAATATCTTATCAGTATTTTTAATTTTATGCCATGCTAATATCATTGTATTATCGTTTCTGGTTTTTTGCATATTTGTTATGTTATTTTACTGTTATTTCTTATTTTTCATATTTTGATTGATTTTATTGTTATCATTTCTGGGCATATTTCTTATTTTTCAGTTATAGTATTGTTTGAAAATCAGCATAATATGCATAATATGACCAAGTTACGTGAAACAAGAAGAAAATTCTACTAACATGATTTAACAAATTTGAAGGTAGACTAATTGAAAAAGACATGACAGTGACACAAATTTAGTCTTGGAAAATATCCCAATCAGAGCTACCCTCAGCAGAATCATAGCCACTCATTCATTCATGGAATACAATTGTTAATGTCAGCACTTAGCAGTTATTGGTTGACTGGTTATCAAAGAAAAAGACGTTCACCAATTTTGAATCGTAAAGTCATCATTTATAAAATAGCTTATTATTACTCATTTCATCATTCATATTAACCCTGCAATACACTGCACTTCAAATTACTAATTTTCATACTTACCATGGCAGCAGAATTGGTTGGTGGTGCTCTTCTTTCTGCTTTCCTCCAGGTTGTATTTGACAGGCTTGCTTCTCATCAATTTCTGGACTTCTTTCGTGGAAGAAAACTCGATGAGAATCTGCTGAGCCAGTTGAAAATCAAGTTGTTGTCCATCGATGCTTTGGCTGATGATGCAGAACAAAAGCAGTTCAGAGATCCACGTGTGCAAGCATGGCTTGTTGCTGTCAAAGATGTTGTGCTTGATGCAGAGGATCTTATGGATGAAATAGACTATGAACTCTCCAAATGCAATCTGGAAGCTGAGTCTGAATCTCAAACCTGTACTTGCAAGGTACCCAGTTTCTTCAAATCTTCTTCTGTTAGTTCCTTTAACAAGGAAATTAAATCCAGGATGGAACAAATCCTTGACAACCTAGAATTTCTCTCTAGCCAAAGGGGTGATCTTGGTTTGAAAGAAGCTAGTAGTGTTGGTGTTAGATCAGGTAGGAAATTGCAATCAACGTCTTTGCTAAGTGAAAGTGTTATATTTGGTAGAGATGATGACAGAGAAATGATCAGTAATTGGCTGATATTTGACGATGAGAATGGTAACCAGCTATCAATAATTTCTATTGTGGGAATGGGTGGATTGGGTAAGACCACGCTTGCCCAACATTTATATAATGACAAAAGGATGGAGGATCAATTTGGTATCCGAGCTTGGGTATGTGTTTCAGATGAATTTGATGTTTTCAATGTAACAAAAACAATTCTCGAGGCAATTACTAAATCAACTGATGATAGTAGAAACTTAGAAATGGTTCAGGGAAGATTGAAAGATAAATTGTCAGGAAAAAAGTTTCTTCTTGTTTTGGATGATGTTTGGAATGAAAATCGTGACAACTGGGAAGCTGTACAAACTCCTCTTAATTATGGGGCTCAGGGAAGTAGAATTCTTGTCACGACACGCAGTAAGAAAGTTACTTCTACCATGCGGTCAAACAAAGTACATTACCTAAGCCAGTTACAAGAAGATCATTGTTGGCAAGTTTTTGCTAAACATGCATTCCAAGATCATAATTCTTTGTTAAATACCGAGTTGAAGGAGATTGGTATAAAGATAGTTGAAAAGTGTAAAGGTTTGCCTCTAGCTTTAAAAACAATTGGAAGTCTTTTGTGCACAAAGTCATCTATTTCAGAATGGAAAAGTGTATTAACAAGCAAGATATGGGACTTACCAAAAGAAGATAGTGAAATTATTCCTGCTTTGTTATTGAGCTATCACCACCTTCCTTCTCATCTCAAGAGATGCTTTGCTTATTGTTCTTTATTCCCCAAAGATTATGCATTTGACAAGGAGAGTTTAATTCTGTTGTGGATGGCTGAAAATTTTTTACAATGCCGTCAACAAAGTAAGAGTCCAGAAGATGTTGGTAAAGAGTATTTTGATGATCTATTATCGAGGTCCTTTTTTCAACAGGCAAGTAGATTCAAAACGTGTTTTGTCATGCATGACCTTCTCAACGATTTGGCAAAATATGTTTGTTGGGACATTTATTTCAGGTTAGGTGTAGACAAAACAAAAAGTATACCTAAAACAACTCGTCATTTTTCAGTCGCAATCAATCAGGTTCAATATTTTGATGGGTTTGGGACATTATATGATACTAAAAAGTTACATACATTTATGCCAACAAGTGGGGGAATGAACTTTCTTCATGGTTGGCATTGCAAAATGTCAATACACGAGTTGTTCTCCAAGTTTAAGTTCTTACGAGTCTTATCTTTGTCTTATTGTTCTGGCCTTACAGAAGTGCCTGATTCTGTAAATGGTCTTAAACATCTCCGTTCATTAGACCTTTCTGGTACTCGCATAAAAAAGCTACCCAATTCGATATGTTTTCTCTATAATTTGCAAATACTGAAGCTGGGCTTTTGTCGCTACTTGGAGGAGCTTCCTTGTAATGTGCATAAACTCATCAATTTGCGCCACTTGGAATTTATAGGCACTAGAATAAGAAAGATACCAATGCATTTGGGAAAACTGATGAATCTTCATGTATGGATGAGTTGGTTTGATGCTGGGAAAAGTATTGAGTTTAGTATTCAGTTGCTAGGAGAACTCAATCTTCATGGAAGTTTATCAATTAGTGAGCTACAAAATATTGTGAATCCCTCTCATGCATTAGCGGCAAATATGAAAAATAAATCAAACCTTGTGGAGCTAGAATTAGAATGGAATTGGAATTGGGTTCCTAATGATTCAAGGAAAGAGAAAGAAGTACTTGAGAATCTACAACCTTCCAAATACTTGGAGAAGTTGTCAATCAGGAACTATGGGGGTACACAATTTCCAAGTTGGCTATTTGATACTTCATTGAATGTGGTGTCCTTAAAGTTGGATAGCTGTAAATATTGCTCACATTTGCCTCCCCTTGGACTTTTGCCATTTCTCAAACACCTGACTATTGCAGGGCTTGATGGGATAGTGGGTATTAATGCTGATTTTTATGGGAATAGTTCTTCTTCATTTACATCCTTGGAAACATTGCACCTCTCTGATATGGAGGAATGGGAAGAATGGGAATGTAAATATGTGGCAGGTGCTTTTCCACGTCTTCAACATCTTTTCATAGAGCAATGCCCCAAGTTGAAAGGGCACCTACCAAATCAACTTCTCCATTTAAAGAATCTAGTTATATGTGACTGTAAAAGACTTGTGTCTTTTGCTCCCAAGGCTCCAGATATTCGTGAACTAGAACTTCGAGACTGTGGAAACCTGCAATTTGATTATCAACCGACAACTTTGAAATGGCTCACCATTACAGGACACAACATGGAAGCATCGTCGCTCGAAAAGATTGGAGACATCATATCTAATACTTCTCTTGAATTCTTGCGCATTTATTATTGTCCAAATATGAATATTCTCATGAGTCATTGTTATGATTTCCTTGTAACATTGAAGATTAGTGGTGGTTGTGACTCTCTAACAACCTTTTCCCTAGATTTCTTCCCAAAACTTTGTTCACTTGATCTAAGGTGTTGTAATCTACAAATAATCTCACAGGGACGTGCTCATAATCACCTCAAGGATCTAAAAATTAGTGGGTGCCCACAATTTGAATCATTTCCTACTCAAGGATTATCTGCACCTTGGCTAGAGATATTTAGCATTGAAGGATTGGAGAATTTGAAATCATTGCCTGAACACATGCATGTCCTCCTTCCAAATCTTACTAGCCTCTCGATCCTAGATTGTCCACAAGTGGAGTCGTTTTCTGATGAAGGTTTGCCACCAAATCTAAGAAAGATGGATCTCTCAAATTGCTCCAAACTTATTGCTTCATTAGAAGGGGCTTTGGGTGCCAACACCTCTTTAGAAACGTTGTCTATTCGAAAAGTGGATGTGGAGTCTTTTCCTGAAGAAGGTTTATTGCCATCCTCTCTTACTTCTCTATGGATCTATAACTGTCCAAATCTTAAAACTTTGGACTACAAGGGTCTCTGCCACCTTTCTCTTGAGATATTATTTCTTTATTACTGTGGAAGCCTCCAATGCTTACCGGAGGAGGGTCTTCCCAGATCCATTTCAACTCTTGAAATTTTTGGTTGTCCATTGCTCAAACAACGTTGCCAGAAACCACAAGGTGAAGATTGGGGAAAGATCAGTCACATTAAAAACATACGAGTTTGGTGAACCTCAAGCAAATTAAAAGTCAAAATTACACATGCATCAATTCTTAAATGTCTCCCATTTCATAAGGTGCGAATTCTCCAAATATTTTTTGTAGCTTTTGAAATATAAGCTTGTCTATTGGAAATATTTCACTCTCTAGTTAGCTTTTACCAAAAAACAACTATTACATATGAATTGACTAATATTTGTTAAAAGAGGATGAATCATCTACTCTCTTCACTTGATACAGAATCTTTTTAGTATTCTATTTATTGAAGTTTAATTCCAAACAAATGCACTGCATATATTTAGGACACTAGGACCGGGAAAATGGTGAAGGGAATGAAGTGCAAAAGTTCTACAATCCTTTTCGTAAAGATTACCCTGTCAAAAAAAGGGTGGTAATGGTGGTTCCATCTTCTTTGAGCTTGATGTTAAATTTGTATAGTCGATGGCACTCTTCAATCTATAGGACTTACAATGATGACAATAAGGTTCAAATTTAAAACTCTGTGCATATTTAAATTTTCACTACTAGGTCGACTATAATGATTTTTTGTTGGTGATAGATTCAACATTGGTATGAGTTTTGTTCATATTCTTAAAGGTAAATGAAGCACTACATTATCTTTTATTTTTTTATGTAAAGGTTCTTAAAGTCTTTTTAAGATCCTATTTGCATACAAGTTATAAACGTTTTTGAGAGTTTCTCTATCGATAATAAAAAAAAAATTTTAATAAAAAGTTTCTCAAAAACGTTATTAGAAATTCTCTTATTACATGTAGAATTTTATATAGATTTTGCATCAAAATTTGAGGAAATAAGTTTCGCACAAATTTTACTATAGATGTTTTTCCACAAGTAATTCCTTCATAGATAATTAGTTTTTGCAGATTTTAATTTTGTAGGAAATTTCTTGTGAAACTTTTTGTGGATTTTTCCAAAGAAAAGTTTGTTGCAAGTTTTTTTTAAGGAAAGTTTTGTGCGAATTTAAAATTTGTAAGAAGTTTTGAAAGTAAATTTCAGGTAAATTTGAAATTCGCAAGAAATTCGTTATTTTGTTGTAATTTCATAGTTCCTAGATAAATTTCTTGTGAATTTTAAAATTTGCAAATAAATTTCCTACAAATTTGAAATCAATAGAAAATTTTACATGTAATTTTCCTGCAGTTATATATATATATATATATATATATATATATATATAAATGGAAGCGTAAAGGTATAAATATATTGATTATATTGGTATAGAGAAATAGTAATATGAAAGATAGGATAATTATGATGAGAGATATGAATATGACCATGCTCAAGTAAAATTATCATTTTGAAAGACTTACAAAGATTTTAGAAAGATAGTCGCAAGAGTTTTGAGATCGAAGAACAAGGATATTATTTGATTACTAAAAACACTCGATGATTACAACTGAGGAGAACTTCTCCTTATATAGACTAACTAGGACTGGGTAAATTACAAGTAGGGGTAGTGACTCACCTAATAATACAAGGGTAAGAAAGGAAAGAGAAAAAAGTACAATAATTTACATAAAGCATCTTAAAAAGTTTCTTGTCTTCTTATGGAGCTGGTAACATGTCTTCTTATGGAGATGGTAACATGTCTTTTTCTTGATGAGTTGTTGATGTAACATGTCGAGTGGGCAACGTCTTTTTCTTGATGAGCTGTTGATGTAACATGTCTTTTTCTTGATGAGTTGTTGATGAGCTGTCTTGTGTCGTTTTGTGATGCTGGCGAATAACTTTATCTTGCTGTCTTTGACAGGTGTCTCTTTCTGTACTGAAATAATTGAATCTTGAGATTTTAGTCAAACATATCTTCATTGCGAAGATAAGGACTAGTTGATATTGAATCTGAAGAGCCTGTTTCTTCAGGCTGAGAATCATCTTGAAGTGCTCTAATTAACTGGAGTCTTGCTTCGAACTCTTCTTGAGAGGTGGCTGAAGCCAGTTCGACCATAATTTTGCTTTTCTCAGCTAGAAACTGAGTGTCTCTAGAAATTCTTTTCTTGCTTTCTTGAGTTAAAAAGGCTGGAGAGTTGTTTTGAGCCCATTCTTTGATTCTTGATTTACTGATGAGATTCATATCAAATTTGTTCCACCATTTAATTTTGATACATCTTGAAAGAATTTTTAAAGGAATATTGTCATAGGGTTGCCTGAAGATATAATCCCAAGTAACAATCCAAGTAACATTTTGGGATGCAACAAAGGTAATCATCTTGTAATTGGGTAAAAATGTTGTAACTTCTTTAAAATAGTCAAAGTTTTCCGAAACCTCTTGTGGAAACAATTCTCTAATGGGTCCCCAAGTGTAAAACCATTGAAGAAACCATTTTGGAAATTTTAATGAGATTCCTCTACGAAACCAGAAGAACCAGGAATGGGTTTTGGGTTTAAGATATAACATGTAAGTCCATGCCATGGTATAATCATAATAGGTATAAGTCTGAGGTTGAAACTGTCTTGAAAAGGATTTAGGTTGATAAACGGGTTGTCCCCATTCTTCATGTGTCATAATTTTGAGTATCTTGGCTTTGGAATAGATAATATTATTGTCTTTATCTTTGGAATGGAATAACTATATTGAATTAGAATCAACTAAAATAAATTCATAGAAGATTCTAGGGTTTAAGAAGTTATGATAATGGGTGTCTTTTGGGAAAATGGTATTGATTAATTGTTCTCGAGAAAGGTTTTTCCACTCTGGTTCTATTGGCATAATATCTATATGAGTATCTTTGGTGATATAATTTAATTCATAAGATCTTGAGTCTGATGGAGTGGTTACTGGGTTAGTGTTGTGGGTAATATTTTTGGATGGAGATTAAGAAATCTGTTTTGAAGGAGAAGGTATTGAACTTGGTTCAGGGGCATGTCCTAAGGCTGCTATTGGGTCGAACTTATTGTGGAATAGTAATGGAGATTGAGAACTAATAGCCTCTAAAAATGTTGAAGATTTAGAAGGTAACTTTGTATTGAAGGATTGTGGTAATTTACTTGTTGAGCTCGGCGATGCCGATAATTGTCTTGATGCTTCGGGCCGAGCCGTTTTAACAGTATTGCTGATTGGAGCCTTAAAAGGCGTCCCATATTGGTCTTTAGTGCTTTTGCTCATTTTTCCTGTAAAAACTCTCTTGTTAAGTAATCAGGTAAAGTGTTGGACTCTCCTTTGATATGCTCAATCTCAAAGTCAAAACATGATAATAAGGCTTGCCATCTAGCAAAAATATGTTTTGAAACTAAATTTTTACCATCTTTTTGTAAAACTGACGGTGCTGCTTTACAATCTGTTCTAATCAAAAATCTTTTTGAAAATAAATCATCTTGAAATTTTTGGAGACATAAAACTATTGATAAAATTTCTTTTTTGACTGTTGAATACTTTTGCTGAGCTGGATGCCAAATACCTGAGTAATATCTGACAACTTGTTCTTTTGATAATACTTTTTGCTTTAAAATTCCCCCATATCCTAAGTCTGAGGCATCTGTCTCGACAATAAGATAGGCATCTGGGTCAGGAATCCCTAAACAGGGTAATCTTTTGACTATTTGTTTAATTTTAATAATAATTTGGGTCATTTTTGGGCCTCATGGTTTTGGATTCTTTCTAAGTGTTGTATATAATGGGGCACAAATAACTCGAATATTGGGAATAAAGTCTGCAACATAATTGACACAACCTAAAAATCTTTGAAGTTGAGTCTTATCTTTTATTTCATTTGGAAACTTATCGGAAAATTCTATTGATCTTTGAATTGGAGTAATAGTTCCTTGATAAATTTTATAACCTAAAAATCTTATTTTTGTAGAAAATATTTTAATCTTCTTGGCAGAAACTACCAACCCGTTTTCTTTTACTAAATTAATAAAAGTTTTTAAATGTTCTATATGTTGATTAATAGAGTTAGAAAATATTAATACATCATCTAAATATACTAAGGCGAATTTCATATATGGATAAAATATATCATTCATAATATTTTGATATTCGGAAAGAGCATTTTTTAAACCAAATGTTAATACATTCCACTCGTAATGTCCAAAAGGAACATTAAAAGCAGTTTTGTACTTATCACATATTACTATTTCTCTATACCAATATAATCAATATATTTATACCTTTACGCTTCCATTTATGGTATCAGAGCCTGATACCGATTATTATTGATTATAACTGTTTGTATTATTTTTGAATTTGTGTTCAAATTCTGTTATTTATTTCAAAAATTATTGATATTTTGAATGTTCTTTGGGGGGTAGTAGAGGCTAAGGTTATACACTCTTGTTGGTGTTACCGGTAGTAAAGCCTAGTGAGGTAGTAAACCCGTTGGTAAGCCATGGATAGAGGCCACGCCTTGTAGACCCCTAAAATTGTCCGGGTCGGAAATAAA
This sequence comes from Cajanus cajan, assembly GCF_000230855.2. Classification (NCBI taxonomy): domain Eukaryota; kingdom Viridiplantae; phylum Streptophyta; class Magnoliopsida; order Fabales; family Fabaceae; genus Cajanus; species Cajanus cajan. The sequence continues at coordinate 51,398,095 of NC_138524.1, read as the reverse complement.
GCTTGAAGACTCTTGAAGACTGAAGGAAGATCAGCCAGAAGGACTTCCAGAAGGCCCAAGGAGGGTTCTCTATAGGTCTAGAGGTCTTAGGATAGCTAAAATAAGAAAAGTGGGAGGAATGAAGCCCAATACGGTCTCCCAGAGGTTCAGTACGGCCGTATTGAACATTTTGAACTACAATACGGCCGCACTGAACTCAATACGGCCGTATTGAAGTTCACTACGGCCGCACTGAACTCAATACGGCCGTATTGAGGTTTTTTGAACTTCAATACGGCCGTACTGAATTCAATACGGCCGTATTGTAGTTCAAAAACTCAATACGGGCCGTATTGACCCCCAGAGGCCGTATTGCGCCTCATCCCTATAAATATGGCGTCATTTCAACGTCATTACACACTTTTACACTGAGTTTTAACCCTCTTCTTGAGTATTCTGGGTTTTTTTGAGCAGTGCTCTGCCTAGAAATCACTCGGAGAGTTGATCCGACAAAGTTCTCGAGTTCTGAGCTTTTTGCTTGAGTCTCGAACTGAGTCGAAGGGAAATCCTCCGGATTTCCATAGTTAAAATTTTCTAGGAGGGAGCGAGCGGGCTTGTAGAGCGAGGGAACGCCAAAAAGCTTCCCAGTTTTACTTGAATATAAAAGCACGCTTCAAAGGTTTCTTCTTAAGTCCTTCCTTTTACTACTTTCTGTGTGTATATTTAACTGTCATCATGTAGATAGTTAAGTTATAATTGTTTAGAATAAATAAATAAGGGGTAATTTAGTAATTTCACACTATTATTTTTAGAAAAAATCTGTCATAGGGAACCCGAAAGGGGCGCTGTGGGGTGCTAACACCTTCCCCACGCGTAACCGACTCCCTTACCCGACTCTGGTTGTAATGGCCGAAGTCGATTTTTGAATCGATTGCCTTAAACTTCTTTTTCCAATGTTTTGAGTAAAACATTGGTGGCGACTCCATGAACCCTTCCTTTTTATGAAAACCGCTAATCCATGGAGGGTCCCGCTTGGGATTAACATGGATTGGTGAGCCTTTTAATAAAATTGCTCGTTTGACAAGGTCTCAGTTTGAGAATAAGTCATTCTGGCAATCCATATTTTTAAACAAATAAAAGAGTCCAACCATCCTTCGCGAACGCCGAAAGCCCGTTTCGGGCCGGTGGCGACAGATGGCGACTCCACTGGGGAAGCCTCGAGAGTCAGTCCCATTTAGTGACAGATTGTTTTTAACAAATAATAGTTAAAAATTACTTCATTACCCCTTACTTGTATGATAACATGTTTATCTATTTTGGCTTTAATAACTGTTGTATTTTTAAATTTCCGCAATTGTTTGAAATACAAACTGTACACGAACCTTTGCACACAACAGTTCCCTCTATACCCGGGGGCATGAGTGGTAATCCATAGGGAGTGGATGTTAGTACGGCCGGTTGTCGAATGGGTCTATAGGTGCCCGTAGACCGTTGTCGGAAAACATCACTCAAGGTGATAACCATGAACTCAAGTCCGACAGTGCGTTGGAACTTTCCATCGACTTACGACGAGAGGAATTGGGTCCCTATAATGGGGGCACCTTGGGGGCCTCAGACCGGTGAGAACAGTTAGATCCACCTTGAATATGCACTTTTCTGCAGGATACCCCTACCTCGTGATTCGCTCGTGACTGTTCGTGGATGAGTGAATTGTTTGTGCATTGTTTATGTGACATTGTTTGAGCATACATTGCATTCTTTAAACATACAACATTCCTTTTTAAAATAAGAATAAATAGGAATAAGAATCTTCCGTTACATGGTGTTAACATCTACCTTCATCACATTCATATAGGTAGTTTCCATTTTCACCCAAAAAAATAAAAAATAAAAATATATACAAAACAAAATACCCGGAAAAAAAAAGAAAAGGGTTATTTATCCAAACTAAGCAATATCATGCATCATCTTAGGGACATCCCGAAAACATGATAATGCTTAGTTGAATAAACACAATGCATGCATATTCATCGCCATCATCTCATATCATGCATTCTTATCAAAGATCATGGAGGGATCTAGGTTTTCATTTCATACATCCCTCCTAATAAATCATTAATAAACATTAATAAAAAGAAAGGATTAAGCGATGCGTATGTTCAGAATGGATCGCACGCCATTTGTTATTAAGTGTAAGCCAACAACCGCGCCAAGCGAGCGCACATCAACTCCGTTGTTGGTAATCAAGACGAATAAAGGGGAGGGTCCGACACCGTTAAGGATCACTGCTCCAAGGCCTTTCCCTACGAATCAAATAAGGCTGTGCCATGGATATACGACATCCTTTCTTCTGCCGACATCGATATTTCCAACATCGCTGGACTTGGGGGCATGACTAGGAGTGGCAGGATCTACACTCCCGAAGATCTTCATGATAAAGCCCTCAAGAATAAAGAAAAAGAAGAAAAGAAAACCGAGGAAAAAGAATCCGAGGAGGAGACAGACGAGCTGTTAAAGTTTATCCGACAGAGCGAGTACTCCATCGTGGATCAACTTCATAGGACGCCAGCAAAGATTACGCTGTTGTCGTTGATCCTAAGCTCCGAACCGCATCGGCAAGCTCTGTTGAAAGTTTTGAACGAGGCATACGTGTCGCACACTATCTCCCAAGACAAGTTTGAGGGGATTGTTAGTCACATCACGGCTAATGATCACCTCACTTTCACCGATGAAGAGATCCCCGCCGAGGGACCAAATCACAACAAGCCCTTGCACATCTCTGTAAAGTGCAAGGAGTATCACATCGCAAAAGTCTTGGTAGACAACGGATCTTCCTTGAATGTGATGCCCAAAAGAACGCTTGATCAAGTGGCAATCAAGGGTGTCCAAATGCGCCCGAGCAACATGATCGTTCGAGCCTTCGATGGTTCTAAAAGAGAAGTGGTGGGAGAGATCAATCTTCCAATCCAAATTGGACCCACCATCTTCAATGTCGAATTCCAAGTGATGGACATTACTCCCGCATACAGCTGTCTCCTCGGCCGACCTTGGATTCATGATGCAAGAGCTGTTCCTTCTACACTCCACCAGAAAGTCAAGTTCACAGTGGGTGACAAGCTGGTGACTGTACAAGCTGAAGATGACATACTCATCAGCAAGCCATCCACCATACCTTACGTGGATGCAGCAGAGGAAGCTCTAGAAATCGCCTTCCAAGCATTGGAAATTGCCAATGTTGAAACGTTTCCCCGAGAAATGAAGAAGGTAGCCTCCATGCTCACCAAGAACGGATACTTGCCTGGACAAGGACTTGGCAAGGACTCCCAAGGAATTCCCGAGCTACCCATCATCAAGGATAATCCGGGGAAACAAGGGTTAGGATACAACCCTAATAAAGATCAAAGGACGAAGAGGAACAAAGATCCTTCTCGACGTTCTTTAAGCCAGATCTTTAGGAAGGCCGGTTCACAAGCGTTAAGGCCGGTCGTCGTCGTCAAGTGTTTTTCTCCTTCCGATATGGATGTATAGACCTGATGACTATTAGAGATCACTCCTCGGGGACAGCCCGACCCCCGAGCCTCGATAGGGCACATGTTTCCATTATGATTATAATAAAATCATTCTTTATTATTTCTTATTGCTTCTTTTCTTGCTTGCAATAAAATTCTAAACCACGTTATTTAACCCTGTTTGAATGAACATAAGTGAGGTTAAAATCGTCTTAATAATCAATAAACCCACGTCATTTTGTGTGGAAGTGTGCACGACAACTTGGAGCACCTTTTCTTGGCTTCAATAAGTGCCATCATGGATAAAAAGAAATCCTAAAAATATAAAAGAAGCTCGGCAGGAAACCCAAAAAGGGGGCTGCGCAAAAATAAGAGCATAAGACCCGCTAGGAATCCCACAAAAGGGTGACCTAGGCAAAAATTAGGGTTACAAAATAATGAACAAAAACAAAAGCCCGCTAAAACTCCACAAATGGGTGTTTTAGGCAAAAGTTAGGGCAATCGAAAAACAGAATAAATCCATGATGGTACCACCAACTGAATTCAAAAAAGGGGCTCAAGAAAAGCTATACAAGTTGTCAAATCACAAACGTTAATAACCAAGACGTGCTTAACTTCATAAGTGTTTAATCAAACAAGCCTAAACACAATAAGCCTACCTTGGCCAGCCATTCTTACAAAAACCATTTTTCGAAATAAAAATAAATCCCCTCTAAAACACAAACTTTCGAAAAAATATATCCTTTCCTTCTTTTCTCTCTTGTCCCAACGATTTTTTAATAATCTAGTGGAAACATGGAGATATAGTGGTCAATAGGAGGGTTGACACATCTTCTAAAGGAAGGGAAGGATCATTTGGCTGATGACACCAAATCTTAATGTAATATGCATCATTCCTCGGTTATAGAAGTCGGCAGCGCACAGTCCGTCTTGAGGAATGGCAGAATCCAAACGTAAACGCATCGGTTAATTCTTTTGAAAGATAAATCAAATAGAATTAGGTGCATCACACATTATACATGCATACAGATGATAGGTGTACTGGAAGATCACTTACTCTCTGTTTATTCAAAAAAAAAAAAAAAAAAAAAAAAAAAAAAAAACATATACGCCCGTATTGGTCCCGATACGGTCGTATTAAGATGACCGTTGAAGCAACCTTTCAGCTTCAATACGGGCGTATTAAATCCAATACGCCCGTATTGATCTTCAACACGCCCGTATTTAATTCAATACGGGCCGTATTGGTTGCCAAAATTACCCAATAACGGCTACACCAATACGGCCGTATTGAATCAATACGGGACGTATTGGCGCAAATTTGTCTATAAATAAGCGTTTTCCTTCTCATTTTTGCATTCCAATCTTCATTCCTCTGCATCCTGCTTGTGAGTGAACCCCAAGAAGAAACCTCAGAAATGGCAGAATCATCTAGAAAGAGGCAGAGGGTCCCAGCTCGACGTGAGATGACAGACAGACATCAGGAACGGCTGCAGCTCATAGAATCATTCACCTTCGAGCCGTCGAGGGCGCTCGACTTCGACATTCTCCGTACAGTGGGCTTGGAGGATGAAGTTCGAGGCTACTTCGACAGTATAGGATGGAGATTCCTCCTTGATCCCCCTTCTCAGCTGTACTTGACGGCGACGAAGGAGTTTCTGGCCACTGTCGGCGTTACTGAGTCGACAAACAGTTTTGGGGAAGCTGTCTGCTCAGTTGACTTCTGGATGAACCAGGGGTACCGCTCACTGACGTTGGACGAGTTCAACGTCCAGGCAGGATTTTTCAGCAGGACTGATTAGCTGGCATATCGAGATGCTATATGCGAGTGGCCTGATCAGTGGACCCTGGTCGACATGTGGAGAGCGATCACAGGCCACGAAGACTATCATGCCGGGGTGAAGGGCACCTGGCTCCCGACCGCTCTTCGGATCTGTCACAAGATCCTCACCAGCACCATCCATGGCAGGTGGAAGAGCCCCGAGTCGGTGACACGGCCGGATTTATTAGCATTATACTGCATGGCCACCAGTCGGAGGGCCAACCCTGGATACTTCTTCCTCGAGCACGTCAAGAGCTTGGGGGCACGAGAGGGAGGATCTAGGCAGGGATACATCCTGGTTGCCCCACTCCTCTCACGACTTGCGGAGACTTGGGGATGCCCAGACGGCGCAGAGCCAGGGCCATTGGCACCGAAGCCAATTAATGCCTCCACCTTGATCAGTATGAAGATCATAGCGAGGTCAGGAGGAGGGTATGTATGAGCGGATGGCCCCGATGCCTTCACCGAGCTCTTCAATGATGTTGATCTTCAGGGCGACGGCAGCCCACAGCCAGAGGCCGGCACCTCACAGTCGGATAGGACCTACTTTGATGCCCGCTTTGACGCTTTACAGCAAAGCATCGATACTCGATTCGATGCTTTTCAGCACAGTATCGGCGCATGGCAGCAGAGCACCAATACTCGACTGGACACTTTGGTGCAGGGGTTCGACAACCTCTCGGTCTGGATGCACCGCCAGTTCCCCGCTCCTCCACAGGACCCGCCGGCAGAAGAATGAAGACCGGCTTTTCTTTTTTTATGTATTTGTTTGAATGAGCTGCGTCCCATCATTTCCCTTGTACAAAATTTCATGTTTATTTAATGAATGAAATTTTTCACTCTTTGAGTCTAAATCTTTTAGCACTTTTATTTCTGTTAACAAAAGCCAAAAACAACAGAAAAAGCAATCTGTACAGAAAAAGCCAAAAAATGACAAAAAAGGCAAAAATACAGAAAAAGTCAAAATTCGACAAAAAAGGCAAAGATCCCACATCATACAGAATAACTGAGCCTGGAGAGGCTTGCCGAAATAATACTCATACAAAATAACTGAGCCTGGAGAGGCTTGCCGAAATAATACTCATACAAAATAACTGAGCCTGGAGAGGCTTGCCGAAATAATACTCCCCAAGAGACATCTCAACTTGCACTCTTGGGCTGAACAGAAAATCCAAAAATTATACAGAATAATTGAGCCTGGAGAGGCTTGCCGAAATAATACTCTCTCAGAATAATTGAGCCTGGAGAGGCTTGCCGAAATAATACTCTCTCAGAATAATTGAGCCTGGAGAGGCTTGCCGAAACAATACTCCCTCTTAGAATAATTGAGCCTGGAGAGGCTCGCCGAAATAATACTCCCAGAGAAACCTCAGCTTAAGCTCATGGAACAAATCCCCAGCGAGAGCTATCAAAGCAAGATCGTCAAAATCCCCAATGGAAGCGCGATCATCCAAGCAAAATATTCAGACAAAGGACTTGAAACTTCCTCAGTGGAAGATAGCTCTCTGACTCAAGCGCTGAGTGAGGCTAAGCCTGCAGAGGCTTCCTAAATAATACTCTGGGATACATAAGATCCCCAAATCCCCAGTCGCCTACTCAAGAGGCACCCCTACAAAAGGAGAAAAATAAAAAAAACATCAATAACCATTCCCCAAGCGGAATCCGGCACTCAGCCGAACATTGAACACCAAGATCATTCGCCTACTCAGAGGCATTCCTTTAAAAAGAGAAAAATCAAAAAGATCAATAACCATTCCCCAAGCGGAATCCGGCACTCAGCCGAACACCGAACATTAAGATAATTCGCCTACTCAGAGGCACTCCTTCAAAAAGAGAAAATCCAAAAAAGATCAATAATCATTCCCCAAGCGGAATTCGGCATTCAGCCAATCATTGAACGTCAAGATGATCCGCCTAACAGAAGAGGCTAATCAAAATTAACGACAAAATCCCCCAGTGGATAACAGCCTACGCAGAGGCAACAAAACCAAGAAATCAAAAGAGACTCCCGAATAAGGATAACCGGGATACTCCACCAACGTCGAAAGGACGTCAGCCAATCATAAGGCATCGCTCACCTCAGCAAGAGCATCTTTGTGTCTGCATCCCCACGGAATCAGAATTTCCCAGTGGACACCAACTACGCAATGGAAAGTTGGGGCACAAGAACCTATGAGTAATTGCACATCCCCTAGACGGATCCCTGCGTTATCCAGCCCTCAGCGGCACCAAAATCAAAAAACAACTGTCGAAGCAGCATCGTGGACTGTGGAGACAAAATCATCACAACAGAATCCCCAGCGGATAACAGCCTACGCAGAGGCAACAAAATCAGAAAAATCAAAAGAGTCACCCGAATAAGGATAACCGGAATACTCCACCACCGTCGAAAGGACGTCAGCCAACCATAAGGCACCGCTCACATCAGAAAGAGCATCTTTGTGTCTGCACCCCCAAGGAATCAGAAATTCCCCAGTGGGCACCAACTACGCAATGGAAAGTTGGGACACAAGAACCTATGAGTAACTGCACATCCCCTAGACGGATCCCTGCGTTATCCAGCCCTCAGTGGCACAAAAATCAAAAACAATCGTCGAAGCAGCATCGTGGACTGTGGAGACAAAATTATCACAAATCCCTGGAGAGGGCAAACTCACATTGCCAGTGTCGTCAAGAACACGCTGGTATAGCCTGGAGAGGCGGTACTCGGCTACCCCGAGGTTGTCAAGAACACGGAGGTATGCAACTGCCAGTGAGGTTGTCAAGAACACTCTGGTATAGCCTGGAGAGGCGGTACTCGGCTACCCCGAGGTTGTCAAGAACACGGAGGTATGCAACTGCCAGTGAGGTTGTCAAGAACACTCTGGTATAGCCTGGAGAGGCGGTACTCGGCTACCCCGAGGTTGTCAAGAACACGGAGGTATGCAACTGCCAGTGAGGTTGTCAAGAACACTCTGGTATAGCCTGGAGAGGCGGTACTCAGCTACCCCGAGGTTGTCAAGGAACACGGAGGTACGCAATTAGCCTGGAGAGGCGGTACTCAGCTACCCCGAGGTTGTCAAGGAACACGGAGGTATGCAATTAGCCTGGAGAGGCGGTACTCAGCTACCCCGAGGTTGTCAAGGAACACGGAGGTATGCAATTAGCCTGGAGAGGCGGTACTCAGCTACCCCGAGGTTGTCAAGGAACACGGAGGTATGCAATTAGCCTGGAGAGGCGGTACTCAGCTACCCCGAGGTTGTCAAGGAACACGGAGGTACGCAATTAGCCTGGAGAGGCGGTACTCAGCTACCCCGAGGTTGTCAAGGAACACGGAGGTATGCAATTAGCCTGGAGAGGCGGTACTCAGCTACCCCGAGGTTGTCAAGGAACACGGAGGTATGCAATTAGCCTGGAGAGGCGGTACTCAGCTACCCCGAGGTTGTCAAGGAACACGGAGGTATGCAACTACCCCGAGGTTGTCAAAGAACACGGAGGTATAGCCTGGAGAGGCGGTACTCAGCTACCCCGAGGTTGTCAAGGAACACGGAGGTATGCAATGAGCCTGGAGAGGCGACGACTAATACTCAACCTGGAGAGGTTACTCAACAATTTTCCACCGGAAGACACTACAAGTCGGAAGGATGGCTTATTCCCCGGACAATCGGGTCAACTCCTTTACCTATCAAACGGTACACCAAAAGGCCGTTTGACTAAGTAAAGGGGGGGCAGCTGTAGACCCCTAAAATTGTCCGGGTCGGAAATAAAGCTTGAAGACTCTTGAAGACTGAAGGAAGATCAGCCAGAAGGACTTCCAGAAGGCCCAAGGAGGGTTCTCTATAGGTCTAGAGGTCTTAGGATAGCTAAAATAAGAAAAGTGGGAGGAATGAAGCCCAATACGGTCTCCCAGAGGTTCAGTACGGCCGTATTGAACATTTTGAACTACAATACGGCCGCACTGAACTCAATACGGCCGTATTGAAGTTCACTACGGCCGCACTGAACTCAATACGGCCGTATTGAGGTTTTTTGAACTTCAATACGGCCGTACTGAATTCAATACGGCCGTATTGTAGTTCAAAAACTCAATACGGGCCGTATTGACCCCCAGAGGCCGTATTGCGCCTCATCCCTATAAATATGGCGTCATTTCAACGTCATTACACACTTTTACACTGAGTTTTAACCCTCTTCTTGAGTATTCTGGGTTTTTTTGAGCAGTGCTCTGCCTAGAAATCACTCGGAGAGTTGATCCGACAAAGTTCTCGAGTTCTGAGCTTTTTGCTTGAGTCTCGAACTGAGTCGAAGGGAAATCCTCCGGATTTCCATAGTTAAAATTTTCTAGGAGGGAGCGAGCGGGCTTGTAGAGCGAGGGAACGCCAAAAAGCTTCCCAGTTTTACTTGAATATAAAAGCACGCTTCAAAGGTTTCTTCTTAAGTCCTTCCTTTTACTACTTTCTGTGTGTATATTTAACTGTCATCATGTAGATAGTTAAGTTATAATTGTTTAGAATAAATAAATAAGGGGTAATTTAGTAATTTCGCACTATTATTTTTAGAAAAAATCTGTCATAGGGAACCCGAAAGGGGCGCTGTGGGGTGCTAACACCTTCCCCACGCGTAACCGACTCCCTTACCCGACTCTGGTTGTAATGGCCGAAGTCGATTTTTGAATCGATTGCCTTAAACTTCTTTTTCCAATGTTTTGAGTAAAACATTGGTGGCGACTCCATGAACCCTTCCTTTTTATGAAAACCGCTAATCCATGGAGGGTCCCGCTTGGGATTAACATGGATTGGTGAGCCTTTTAATAAAATTGCTCGTTTGACAAGGTCTCAGTTTGAGAATAAGTCATTCTGGCAATCCATATTTTTAAACAAATAAAAGAGTCCAACCATCCTTCGCGAACGCCGAAAGCCCGTTTCGGGCCGGTGGCGACACGCCTTTACCACTGTCAAAGAACCTTCAAAATTATCAAGAATTTTTGAAACAATTAGTAGTTTAGGAACCAAAAACAAGAATAAACAAATAGTTATGAGACAATAGCAGAAATAGAAAACTCCCTTCGTAACTGGTCAATACCTATTATAAAAAAATGTGAAGTTTATAAGCAACATAGCATTTTTTCAACAAATCAAGATGAAATTCATATTTCATAATTTTGTTATCCAGGTACTAAGACTAATAAAATTATTAATATTTTACAACAAAATATATTAGATGAACATATAAAAAAAGGTTATAATTTTATGCACTTAGGATTAATTCAAGTTGCTGCTAAGCCTAATTACAGATTAGGTGTAAACAGCCCAATATTACTTTTATTAAGAGATATTCGTATGAAACAATTTCAAGATTCTATTATAGCAATATTAGAAAGTAATTTACATGATGGCCCTGCCTTTTTTAACCGTTATCCAAATTTTTCAATGAATATTAGAAATTCAAAAACTTGTAATGTTTTAAAATTATGTTAAAATTCCTGATGAAATCTTAGATGAAGATTTAGGACCAATACAACTTATTTTTAGAATTTATTATAAAGTTACTAAAATAGATTATAATTATAAAGCCCTTAGATCATCTCCAAAAAATGAAACTGTTTTAGTAGAAGCGAATCTTAGAAAATCATCAATACAAGTACCAAGGCGTCTTAGTCACGCTGAGGTTATTTCTAAAATTCCAGAAGATTGGTTATTAGAAAAAATAATAGATGAACCAAAAATCTACAATACTCATGTAAGAGAAATAGTTCAAGAAGGAACATATATTAGGTTAAGAATGAATAGATCAAGATCTTGTAGGACTAATTTACCACAAATGATTTATAAAGGAAATAGTGAGAGACATTCTGTTGATGGCTCCACTATCAATATAGATTTAACCAAATTAGATATTAATTCTAAAATAACAAGACTTGTTTATGAAAATGTTCAACATGAAGAAGAAGATGATTTTAATCCTACTGCTTCTCAAGTTCTTAATACTATTACAAAACAAGAACCGTTTCAAATTGATAAAGAATGGATTAATCAAGATTTTAAAGCAGATTACAATAAAGAATTAAGAAAATGGTATTTTGCAAATTTTACTCGAGAAGAAACTATTAAATATAGAGAATTATATTATTCTTATATGGAAGAAAATGAAATCAATATTTATTTCTTTGATTGGTTTAAAGACTATTGCAAAGAAAATAATATTATTAAATCAATAAATCCTTTAGTAAAAACAAATAAAACTTGGAAAACAATAGATAATAAAATTATTATTTCTGAATATCCACCTATGACTACTATTAAAATAGAAGTAGAAAAACAAGAAATAGAGGCAAGTCCTTACAAAACTATTAATGAATCAAAACAAGAAATTAATAAAAAAGATATTAAAAAACATCATAATCAATTAAATTTTTCTAATAGTATGTTAGAAACTTTGTCAAAATAATTAACAAGAATAGAAGATAAAGAAATTCCTTCCTCAAGTAGTAGTAGTATAGTCTCAAGTATTCCAAAACCATTAGTAAAACCAATATATCAGTTAAATACCCATATAGATTCATTAAAATTAGGTAGTGAAAGTAAAGAAAAAATTGAAGAAATTAAAGATCTATTATCAAAATTGACCTTAGGAAAACCTTCAATAAACACCATAGACACAGATGATTTTACAGTTAATAAAATTAAAACTCATTATCCAAAAACAAGAACATATTATCCTAGACCTTCTCTAGCATATGTTCTTTATGAAGAACGAGGAGAATATGTACAAAATAGTTATTCAGGAAGTGAAATGATTGAATGGAATATAAATGGTATGATTGAACAAAGTTTATTAGATTATATTTGTATGATGTCAATGGCCGCTAGTGCCTACAAGAGAAGAGGAAACTCAGATAAAGCCACAACCTTAATTATAGTCCAAGGATTTAATGGCCAACTTAAAGGTTGGTGGGATAATTTTTGGACACCTGCTGATAAAGAGTCAATATTAAATGCAGTAAAACCAGAAACTGGTGAAGAGGATGCAGTTGCAACCCTCATTTATACCATTATTCAACATTTTATAGGAGATCCCAATACTTTTAAGGATAGAGCAGCTAGTCAATTAGCAAACCTTTATTGTCCAACAATGTCCGATTACCGCTGGTATAGAGACATATTTATGTCAAAAATTACCCTAAGAGAAGATGGTTTTCAAGGATTCTGGAAAGAAAGATTCCTTGCCGGATTACCAAAACTATTTTATGAAAAAGTCAAGATAAAATTAGAAAGTCATTTTGGTAAACCAATACCTTTTAATATCCTTACATACGACCAAATACATAGTATTATTATTGATACTGGAATACAAGTTTGTAATGACTTCAAACTCCAAAATAAACTTAGAAAAGAAGCTAGAACCAATAGAAAAGAAATAGGAAATTTTTGTGAGCAATACGGAGTAGAACCTATTAGAGCACCCAGTGCAATCAAGAAAAAGGCCCAGAGAAAACAATTTGTATCTCAAAAGCCTTACCACAAGCCTTATAATAATTATAAAAAGCCTTATAAAAAATCCTTTAAGAAAAACAAAAATTATTCAAAAAACTTAGAAAAGTCCAATATTAGTACTAAGCCCAAACCATCAAAAAAGAACTTAACATGTTGGAAATGTGGACGGCCAGGCCATTTTGCCAACAAATATCGAGTTCAACAAAAAATTAATGAATTAGATATAGATGAGTCATTAAAAAAGTCTTTAATAGCAATAATGATCAATTCAGAATCAGAAGAGAGCGATTCTACATCTGATGAAGAAAGCAATACTGAAATTATTTATCAATTAGAAGAAGAAGACTCTAGCTCGAGTCAGTCTCAAGATGAGGATAGTTGTTTAGGCCCAGGTCTTTGTACCTGTAATGACTGTAAAACTATTAATATGTTAACTGTAGATCAAACTCATTCTCTGCTAGATTTAATTTCAAAATTAGAACATGGTCCAATAAGAAATGAATTCATTAATAAATTAGAAGAACTATTAAGAGCAGATGAAAAAGAACAAGAAGAAGTTAAAGAAATAGACATAAAAGAAATATATTCAAGATTTCGTCAACCAACACCTGTTACTATTAAAGATTTACAAGAAGAGATTAAAAATTTAAAAATAGAAATTACTAATCTAAAACAAGATAATATATCTATTAAATATAGATTATTAGAATTAGAAGGAAAAGAAAAAGTTAGAGAACAAGAAAATATTAAAATAGATTTAGAACAACCTTCAACTTCAATAGAGGATGTTAATTATTTACATTTGATAACTACTCATAAATGGCATTGCAATATCAAACTATTAGTTAAAAATGAAGAATTTAACTTAGTTACATTAATAGATTCAGGAGCTGATCTTAACTGTTTACAAGAAGGTATTATTCCATCAAAATATTATGAAAAGTCTTCTGAAAAAGTTTTAAGTGCCAATAATTCTTATATGAAAATTAATTATAAATTATCATCTGCAAAAATTTGTAAAAACAAAATTTGTTATGAAGCCTCTTTTGTATTAGTTAAAAATATGAATATTTCTTGTATATTAGGAACACCTTTTCTATCATTATTATATCCTTTTAAGGTTACTCCAAAAGGTTTAGAAACACAAGTTGTAGGAAATTCAATATGTTTTGAATTTATACACCCACCAAAATCAAGAGAATTAAATTTATTAAGAGAAAAAAGTATTATAGAAAATAAAAGAAAACAAATTAATTTTTTATCTAAAGAAATTCAATATAAAAGAATACAAGAACAATTATTAAATAAAAATGTTCAAGAAACTATTAAAAAAAATTAATAATCAAATAGAGCAAGAAATTTGTGAGTTAAATCCAACAACTTTTTGGCATAGAAAAAAGTATGAAGTATCATTACCATATATAGAAAATTTCGATGAAAAGAATATTAATACTAAAGCAAGACCAATACAAATGAATCCTCAATATTTAGAATATTGTAAAAATGAAATTCAAGAATATTTAGATAAAGGATTAATTAGACCTTCTAAATCTCCTTGGAGTTGCTAAGCTTTTTATGTATTAATGCCGCTGAGTTAGAAAGAGGAGCACCAAGATTAGTTATCAATTATAAACCACTAAATAAAGTCTTAAAATGGATTAGATATCCTTTACCCAATAAAAAAGATTTAATTAAAAGAATAACTCATGCAACTATATTTTCAAAATTTGATATGAAATCTGGTTATTATCAAATTGGGGTGAAGGAGGAAGATAAGTACAAAACTGCTTTTAATGTTCCTTTTGGACATTATGAGTGGAATGTATTACCATTTGGTTTAAAAAATGCTCCTTCCGAATATCAAAATATTATGAATGATATATTTTATCCATATATGAAATTCGCCTTAGTATATTTAGATGATGTATTAATATTTTCTAACTCTATTAATCAACATATAGAACATTTAAAAACTTTTATTAATTTAGTAAAAGAAAACGGGTTGGTAGTTTCTGCCAAGAAGATTAAAATATTTTCTACAAAAATAAGATTTTTAGGTTATGAAATTTATCAAGGAACTATTACTCCAATTCAAAGATCAATAGAATTTGCCGATAAGTTTCCAAATGAAATAAAAGATAAGACTCAACTTCAAAGATTTTTAGGTTGTGTCAATTATGTTGCAGACATTATTCCCAATATTCGAGTTATTTGTGCCCCATTATATACAAGACTTAGAAAGAATCCAAAACCATGGGGCCCAGAAATGACCCAAATTATTATTAAAATTAAACAAATAGTCAAAAGATTACCCTGTTTAGGGATTCCTGACCCAGATGCCTATCTTATTGTCGAGACAGATGCCTCAGACTTAGGATATAGGGGAATTTTAAAGCAAAAAGTATTATCAAAAGAACAAGTTGTCAGATATCACTAAGGCATTTGGCATCCAGCTCAACAAAAGTATTCAACAGTCAAAAAAGAAATTTTATCAATAGTTATGTCTCCAAAAATTTCAAGATGATTTATTTTCAAAAAGATTTTTGATTAGAACAGATTGTAAAGCAGCACCGTCAGTTTTACAAAAAGATGTTAAAAATTTAGTTTCAAAACATATTTTTGCTAGACGGCAAGCCTTATTATCATGTTTTGACTTTGAGATTGAGCATATCAAAGGAGAGTCCAACACTTTACCTGATTACTTAACAAGAGAGTTTTTACAGGAAAAATGAGCAAAAGCACTAAAGACCAATATGGGACGCCTTTTAAGGCTCCAATCAGCAATACTGTTAAAACAGCTCAGCCCGAAGCATCAAGACAATTATCGGCATCGCCGAGCTCAACAAGAAAATTACCACAATCCTTCAATACAAAGTTACCTTCTAAATCTTCAACATTTTTAGAGGCTATTAGTTCTCAATCTCCATTACTATTCCACAATAAGTTCGACCCAATAGCAGCCTTAGGACATGCCCCTGAACCAAGTTCAATACCTTCTCCTTCAAAACATATTTCTTAATCTCCATCCAAGAATATTACCCACAACACTAACCCAGTAACCACTCCATCAGACTCAAGATCTTATGAATTAAATTATATCACCAAAGATACTCATATAGATATTATGCCAATAGAGCCAGAGTGGAAAAACCTTTCTTGAGAACAATTAATCAATACCATTTTCCCAAAAGACACCCATTATCATAACTTCTTAAACCCTAGAATCTTCTATGAATTTATTTTAGTTGATTCTAATTCAATAGAGTTATTCCATTCCAAAGATAAAGACAATAATATTATCTATTCCAAAGCCAAGATACTCAAAATTATGACACCTGAAGAATGGGGACAACCCATTTATCAACCTAAATCCTTTTCAAGACAGTTTCAACCTCAGACTTACACCTATTATAATTATACCATGGCATGGACTTACATGTTATATCTTAAACCCAAAACCCATTCCTGGTTCTTCTGGTTTCGCAGAGGAATCTCATTAAAATTTCCAAAATGGTTTCTTCAATGGTTTTACACTTGGGGACCCATTAGAGAATTGTTTCCACAAGAGGTTTCGGAAAACTTTGACTATTTTAAAGAAGTTACAACATTTTTACCCAATTACAAGATGATTACCTTTGTTGCATCCCAAAATTTTACTTGGATTGTTACTTGGGATTATATCTTCAGGCAACCCTATGACAATATTCCTTTAAAAATTCTTTCAAGATGTATCAAAATTAAATGGTGGAACAAGTTTGATATGAATCTCATCAGTAAATCAAGAATCAAAGAATGGGCTCAAAACAACTCTCCAGCCTTTTTAACTCAAGAAAGCAAGAAAAGAATTTCTAGAGACACTCAGTTTCTGGATGAGAAAAGAAAAATTATGGCCGAACTAGCTTCAGCCACCTCTCAAGAAGAGTTCGAAGCAAGACTCCAGTTAATTAGAGCACTTCAAGATGATTCTCAGCCTGAAGAAACAGGCTCTTCAGATTCAATATTAGCTAGTCCTTATCTTCGCAATGAAGATATGTTTGACTAAAATCTCAAGATTCAATTATTTCAGTACAGAAAGAGACACCTGTCAAAGACATCAAGATAAAGTTATTCGCCAGCATCACAAAACGACACAAGACAGCTCATCAACAACTCATCAAGAAAAAGACATGTTACATCAACAACTCATCAAGAAAAAGACATTGCCCACTCGACATGTTACATTAACAACTCATCAAGAAAAATACATGTTACCAGCTCCATAAGAAGACAAGAAACTTTTTAAGATGCTTTATGTAAATTATTGTACTTTATGATATTATATAATTTTTTAAATTTCAAAAATATTAATAAAATTATTATAGTCTTGGAACAATAACTTATATTATCTTTATATACATAAATGTACCAAATGTGTAATTAGTAAAAGATTAGCTAATATTCTTTATAGAATTACTGAAATTTTGAATTACAAAATTAGGCCTATACCATATTATTCATCCTGCTCCTAATGTCCTAACCTCATCATTATAAGAGTATAGTATCTCATCATTTCTCTAGTTTATAGTTTAAGCTTTAAATTTAAAAAAAAAAGTGTAATATTTGAGAAGTTATAACAATGAAAATGGGGTATGTAGACCGTGCCAAGTGACAAGTCACAAGACTTGGAAGTGGAGGCAAACCAGATTTTATAAGAAAATATTATATAAACCATAATTTTTGTACCTAGCCAAAATTCTACAGCAGTGGCAGCAAATTGTTTCACATCTAGACAAGTAATGTCAGGGAACCAGCTGGATTTCAAATGACACTAACTATTTTTTCAACAAATCAAAAGTAGTTACCTTAAAAATATGTAGACTCCAAGAGCAGATGATCCCTGTTAAGGTGTGATTGCTCTATACAACATTCTACATGATGGATTTAGTATCACCAACAACTGATGAATACAATCCATATTTTGAATGCAGTAATATTTGTAAGACTACATGGAAGTATGGAAAGGAAAAAGGTTGGAAAAATAAATCAAAAAACAAATTTCTCTGTTATGTGATAGTTCAAAAGCTGATCCCACAATGTATTAATCGCCAATACAATTGCAAATACCAGAGCAATTTGAAAAAGGATTAAACAACTAATATAAGACACCTAAATTTAAAGATTCCTATCCGGATTACGAACTTACATTGAATACCACTTACTTTAGTGTTTGCTGCCAATGATTTAGGACCCCAAAGGCCAAAAATATGAGAATATGATACACCGAAACTCAAATTTTATAAATGCCCCTTTCAGTTGAAACATGAACAATTGATGGCACAACTGCTGACTCTACCGAGGTTTGTGACTACAATTCACTTTTCATATCTATACTAATATATAAAGGGGATACCCATTTTAGTAATCACCTCGGTCTCCATTTCTTTTTTACCATTATATTCTTTTATTTAAAAAAATTAAATTTTTTTTTAATCAAATTTAAGAACTTGAAACTAATAAATTAATTATAATACTAATTACATCAAGTATACTTTTATTATTTAATTTTTTTATTTTATTTTATTTTTAATAGAAGCACGAAGTGCTTCGACCCACTAGTCACTATTATGGATTTAAAATTAGTGAAATGGCTAAGCAAACAGATGTTATCCTCAAATAAGCATGATACTGTCTGCTTTCTGTCTCAATTAGTAGATTAAATTCAAGCAAAATTGAATCAATAAATACATACTCAATCTAGTCAAGTTCAACCAGATCATCACAGAAGCTTACGGTGTTCATAAAGAGCGGAATTGAATGTATTGAACGAGCGAAGCTTGATGACTTCACCAACAAGTTGAGGTCCGAAAGCAGATTCATAGAGCAAACGAAAATCTATTAGAGAACTATCACTTGTTAATCAAACAAAGGTTCTTGACTGTATATACAATTCTTAAACACTAAATTAGAGGATCTTATCTCCTCCTATGATATGGGAATGTTTATCTTTATCAAGTATGGTTGTTACAGTTAGCAAAAGATTCCATGATGTGCGGCAAACGAGACCATAAAATATCTTGCACAGGTAAACATATAAGGCCTCATAAATAAGAGTCAGGAAATGATCAATAATAACTACTGTCAATTATGGAATAATAATAGAACACATTATCATTAGTAACCGCATATCTTTAGCGTCGGGGGCACTACAAGAATGTTGGTTATTAGTGTCGGCTTCTTACCGACTCTAACTTAAAAAAGCCGATGCTATTGTGTAATTAGCGTCGGCTATAAGAGAATGACCTTCACTAAATTTGTTGACACTAGATATATTGTGTAGACCTGACAAACAGACACCTCATAGAGACGGCTAAACCGACTCTTAGTCGTCGTTAAAATATGTCTGGTGACTTAAATATTAAATAAATTTTGTTTAGCATCTGCCATCGAGATGTTAAATGATAATATTTTTAAAATTAAAATTAGTTATTGTTGACATTGTTGACAGTAAATAATATTTTTTTTAAATGTATATTTTTAGTGTTAACAAAGTTGACTCTAACATAATTTATTTATTTATTATTATTATTATTTTATTTTCCGCTAAGTTGACACTTAAAGTTAGTTATGTTAGTTAGTTTAATTCGTAGAATAAGCTTTTTGTGGGCTTAGCGACACTAAATTTTCATTTTTTTTTTAATTTTGGAGTCAGTCTAATGAGGGTTAGGCCGATGCTATGACCAATTTTTTTTAAAATTTAATGTCAACCTTTGTTGTGTTTGGATGACACTACATTTTCAGATATTTAGATTTTAATAAAAAAAAAATCTAATCAACAATTAGAATCCATAAATCAAGAATCAACTACATATATATGGTGATAACAAGTGGAATGTGCACACCATTTATTTCATAAACAACATCAAACTCCTATGTCGAGATATTGAATTTTACAAAGTCAAAGTCCTTCTTGTCTCCTTTGAAATGCAGCATCTGGGAAATTAAAAATACTATAGAGTAAATGCTTCGGATATAAAAGTAACAAAGATGAAAAGCCACAGATTCACATCATTCCTTACAAGAGGTTAGTCCAATATTTCCATTTACAATTAGCATACCTTGAAAAAAAAAACAGCATAATCACTGTCTGATTCACTTGGTAATTGCTTAGTGACAGACGCTTTACCTCTTATAAATAAAGTCACCTGCCAAATTCATATGTTTATAATCAAATCCATAAGTACTTCTAGGAGCAATGAAAACTCATTCCTTACAGCAAATGCAGGCTAACCAAAATGACTAATTAATGTGAAATAGACAAGTCATATACCCTCTTTGACAAAGAGCCTAGATAAATAGACACTAATAAACCTGGTGTGCCTCCCATGATGAGGATTTTCTTGGTGCTTGATGCAGAGACATAGAAAAACCCTTTTGGCTACCATAATTTTGTCTTGAATTGTACCCAAAGACATTGACCCTAAAGTTCTTAGTTGCCAAGAAGATCAAAAAACGAGAAATACCAAATAATAAGTGAATAGCTATTTAATTTATATTGAACTAAATCTCAAGCATTTGTTAGAAGTAAAAAACTTAACCTTATTCACATCAAATGGAAACTAAATCAACCCCAATAATTATTGATGCAGTATAAATCATTGCCCCTTCAACACCCTATAATTTAGATCAAACATCAATGATACGAGCAAAAGTTAACATTGGCCATTTATCAGTTGTATAAAAATTACAATGGTCAGTCTCACACACAAACACACAAAGGCATAGGGTAACATACAACAAGGCCAACAACTCCAAGTCCAAAGATGGCAACAGAAGAACCAAGTTTTGGTTTGGCAGCATTAACAGTAGTCCCAAGACCTACAAGCATAAATGAAAAATATGAGTTTGCAGTTTTTACTACCATTATCATTACATAAATATCTCAAAGTAGGGATGATCCAAACCTGTTTGATGCCAATTAGTTCACAATAATATGTTAAAACCTAATAATTTCATAAATTAAATAGTGAAAATAAGAATACAATAAGAAAACCATGCAACCAAACATATATAGTGATCATCATTATGTTTAAACATAAATGCCAATATAGAAAAAAAACAGGAAGATATGAGTACAAAAATCGACATTACTGCTAAAGTCCACATGACCCAAAAAACCACCAAGTCCATAAAGCCCACATGACAAAAAAAATCACCAAGTACTTAAGTTCCTAAAAGGCTAGTATCTAAGAACGGCGACGGCGTCGACACGGGGGACCCTCCTCATCCAGTGGCTGCTGATCAAATTCCTCATCATGATGAGGATGTAACCGACTAGTACCTGTTGAACCGCCTCCAGATTGACGGTCCAACACCAATTGTAACTATTGCTGCATCAATTTCATTTGCTCCTCTAACTTTGCATACTTCTCATTTACAACATCAACTCGTGCAGTCGCTGCATCTGCTTATGTAGTTGTTGCATCATCATGCTCAATTGCATGTTGAACCTCTTGGCGTAATGCCTCTGTCTCAGTAAAATTGTGATGTGTATGACTGGTAGCCTGAACAAATAAAGAGACCTTTGTAAGGAGGACACACCATGACCTATGTTAGAAGCTAGATCTCCCGTGCCATGACATCGACCCCTACTCTTGTCTCTTGCTACTTCCTTCCAACAGTGAATCTTTTTCACCCCATTTACAGGTAATTGACTGTTGGACCCCTCAGCACCCTATGACTAAATCACTCTCAACTGCTCGTGATATTTTTCCTAATCAATAATGCATGTCAAATATTAGAAATGTAAGTTTAAAAATTGAAATTGTAATGAAATTATTTTTTGTATAAGGTACATATGTATCAAGAGCACGGTCATCAACCCAGCTACCAATTTTCTTTGTGTGAGTGGCCACAAATAGCTTGTCCAGATCTAGAGGTCGACCATATTTACGCTTCTTTAAGAAATATAAATAAATATAAGCAATATGTTATATAATGTCATTATATAGGAATTTACACAAGTCATGAACAATACTTACTAGGCCTAACACAACCTCAATGTGAGACTTACGTCCCATTGTGTGCAATGCTCCACCTCTAGTAGAAGCCTGGTTATTTTTATTTTGGGTAGATTTTTCTTTGAATTTGTTGTTGTCCCAACACTTAAGAAGATCATCCCAAGCCTGTTCTCCTATCCAATGTGGCCTAGCCCCTTTACCCCTTGCTTTAGTAAGCATATCACGAAGGTGTTTTTCGACTTTCTTTGCATACACCTTTCTAATATTGGATTCGTGATGTGGTGCCCAAGTAATTATTGCCTAAAACAAATAAAGAAAATAAGTATCAATTTCATCAAAATATATTAATAAATATTTAAATACATACAAAATAACATATAGTCATCGTGAACTCTATCCACCATTTGACTTGCACATCCTCGGTAATAACATCATAACAATGATAAGGACCCCTAAATTGTGACTTAATTGCATGACCAATTGCCGCAATAGGGTGACTATTAGGGATCCATCTATAAAATATTCAAATGTAATGTTAAGCATTAAGTCCATGAATAAAACCATTGAAGGCATAAACATTAAAAATCAAATTTCTATTAAACATACCTATTTGCAACAGGTTATATGATGATCCTATACCATCACTATGACATTCCACTATCTCCTCAATTTGGACGTGCTCTTTCCCTACATGAGCCTCCACCTCTATATCCTCATCTCCCTCAACATTATGAGAATCCTCTGCTTGAGGAATATCAGCGAGATGAATTAGTGGAGGTTGGGTGGCATAAGATGATGAATTAGGGGTGGCTTGAACTATGGGAGTATGGGGTGGAGGAGTAGGCTGAACTAGTGGAGGTTGGGTGGCATAGGATGATGTAATAGGGGTGGGATGTAGTATGGGAGTGTGAGGTGGAAGAATAGTAGTGGACCGATCAAGTGGAGGGTGGGTGACATAAGGTGATGGAGTAGGGGTTGGTTGAACTATAAGAGTGTGGGGTGGTGGCATAGGGCTAGGTAATTGCAATGATGAAGGGGGTAAAATGTACAACACCACTAGTATAGGTGGCCTGATGAGTTACTGAAGGTGTTGAGCTAGTACTTTGGGTCTTATGGGTCGATGAAGGTGTATTAATACTGTTATTTCCCGATGTGGATGTAGTTTGGATAGATGGAAAGGTACTGATGGATGTGGGTGTAGAATTTCGCACATGACCAAGCTCTATAGCAAGATGACCGGGTAATAATCTAATCCCTCGAGCTCTTGCCATAGCTCACTGGCCTCGAAAAATCTCAGTTGTGCCTCGTGTCCTAGGCATCTGTCTCACACATTAGTTATAGTTTAAGATAACTCAAGTTAACATAAAACCTTTTATGCATAAAAGAAAAACTTAACAATATATGAAAATCAATGAAATATAAACCTAAGTTAATCATTGTCGTTATCAAAAATCCAATCCTCTTCATCATCATCTTCCTTCCCTAACTGCAACCCATCTTGACCATCCTCAACTTCTTCAATTACAGATGTGTCAGCTAAATCTTCTAGTTGTTCAATTTCTACAATTGGTAATACATTTGCCATTTCATCTACTTGATAAGGTAATTCCTCATCCACATTGTTGACTTCAACATGACCTCTTGGTTTTGTAGTGATTGCCACGCACCAAGTACGTAAGTTTCTACAAATATTTAGATAAGAAACATAGTAAACTTGTCTTGCTTTTTGTGCAAGGATGAACAGATCATATGGAATATATCTTCCACTAATCTTGATTTCTACAAGATTGTATTGTGGATGAACCTTTATGGCTCTATTTCTTGTGGGATCAAACCATTCACAGTAGAAAAGGGGAATCTTTTTATTTAATCTAAGATACTCCAATTCATAAATATGGTGGATAATGCCGTAAAAGTCATCTTCTCCTCCTTGGGTTACACCTTTTACGTGCACCCTGCAATTGATTGTTTTTCTATCATTACTCCAACTTTTTGCGTGAAACTTGTACCCATTAACAAAGTACATGTTCCACGATATTGCACATGAATTAGGACCCCATGCTAATGACCTTATGTTTGGGTCTACCACCCCATTCCTCCCATCATTGACATACATAAATGAGACACTTAAGTTTATATTGTTGATTTTCCTTATTAAGAAATTGAGAATGATAAAACTTACAAAGTTCCTAAACCATTATGGAAAATATGCATGTATATGACTAGAAGTTGGTTCATCATTCAGGGATTGAACTTGTATGAATAAGATGAAATGAAACACATAATCAGTCATACAAATATGATAGTTACATTATGACTGAAACAATGAATTTAGGAATTAGAGGTACTTACTCAAGAATCGGTTTAACCTCATTACAATTTATGAGAATATGTATATGAGTAGATCTCCATTCATCGTCCCAGTATTCTTTATACATGCCGCTAGGGCGTCCAAAATTGTTCAATACTGACAATGTTGGGTGAATGCCCTCTTGTGCAGTTCTAGGATCATTTCTCAAACTAGTGTTTGGCAACAAGCTTACACTCTTGAAATAATGGGAGCAAAAAAATGTTATCTCTCAGTGTAAGTAGAATGCACATATTAACCCTTCTACTCTTGCCAAATTATGCACTGCTCGTTTTGCATCTCCCATCATTATGTACCCCATTAACCATTTAGTGCAACTAGAAAATAAATGGGAAATTTGATAATTAATATTACATATAAAAAAATACCTTTCAAATGGATACATCCATCGATATTGAACAGGACCACCAAGTCTTGCTTCCATAGGTAGGTGAATAGATAGATGTTCCATTGAATCAAAGTATCCCAGAGGGAAAATTCTTTCTAACTTGCATATTATGATTGCTATATTTTGCTCCATTCTAAGTAAATCATCCATCTGCAAGGTATTACAACATAAATCTCTAAAAAATCCACTTAATTCAGCAATAGGATTCCACACACATTTTGGCAATGCACGAAATGCAATTGGGAGAATACGCTTCATGAATACATGACAATCATGACTCTTCATCCCATGCATAGTTCCTCGATTAACATTGGCACACCTAACTAGGTTAGAGGCATACCTATCTGGCATTTTTAACTCAATAATCCATTTATAAATTGATTTTGCTTTTGACGAGTAAGTATAGTTTGCCTTAGGTTTTCCCCACTTCCCATTAGGTAATTGAATCAACTCTAAGTCCCCACGTGCACAAATGTTAGAAACATCCTTTCTTGCCTTTTCATTGTCTTTTGTTTTACCCTTGATATCCATTACAATGTTGAATACATTATCAAAAAAATTCTTTTCTATGTGCATTACATCAAGGTTGTGTCTTAATAAGTTATATTTCCAATATGGAAGATCCCAAAATATAGATCTTTTAAACCAATGATGAAGTTGCCCATACCCTGGCATATTCGGTAAATGACCATCTGTCACTTTAGGAAAATTTTGGATAAATTCCCATATTTGATCTCCTTTCAAGAAATAAGGCGGTCCATCAAATTCAGTTTTATTCCTTGTAAATCTCTTTTTACTTTTGCCAAAAGGATGGTCTGCTGGAAAGAACCGTCGATGACAATCAAACCATGAAGGTTTCACACCATTATCTAATTGGAAGGGCTTTGTGGCTGCCATACAATGAGGACATGCTAATTTGCCTTTTGTTTCCCATCCAGACAACATGCCATAAGCTGGCAAATCATTTATTGTCCACATCAACCCTGCACGCAAGATAAAATTTTGTTTTGTGGAGATATCATACGTCAACACCCCACAATCCCACAACAATTTTAGGTCATCAATTAGAGGTTGCAAGTACACGTCTATTTTCGCTGTTGGGTTATGCGAACCAGGTATAAGACATGTCAGAAACAAGTATGGTTTGGTCATGCACATTTCAAGAGGAAGGTTGTAAGGCGAACAATTACAGGCCAACATGAGTATAGGTTTATTGATGCTTGAACATAGGGTGTAAATCCATCAGAACATAGACCAAGTCTTATATTTCGTGGTTCACTTGCAAAATCTGGATAAACATGATCAAAATGTTTTCATACTTCCCCATCATATGCGTGTCGTAGATCAGTAGAATTATTTTTGTTCTTGTGATGCCATCTCATTTGCCTCGCGGTTTCCATTGATGCATATAGTCTTTGTAATCTTGGAATGATTGGAAAGTAAAACATTCTCTTCACCGGAATGTTTTTGTATCTTCCCTTCCCCACCTTAAGAGGTTAATACCTTGGACTATGACAAAACTTGCATTCAGTTAAATCTTTTTCCTCTTTGTAATACAACATACACCCATCCACGCAACAATGAATCTTTTCATCTTTCAACCCCAATTTCGACACCAACTTTTTTGCTTCGTAATAGTTCTTTGGTATGCAATTATTTTTTAGAGCTACATCAACTAAAATTTGTATAAAATAATATAAACATTTTTTAGGGGCATGCCAATTGGTTCTAGCTGCCAACAGCTTTACAGCAATTGATAATTTGGATTCAACTAGCATGTCATAAAATCTTTGGGCTTTTGGATTCGGAGACTCATTATCCATATCTGCATTGATATGTGATACATCACCCATATGTGTGTGTGCATCATACACCATTCGAGTCACTGATGCAAATTGATTCTCACAACCTATAGATGAAGAGTTACTGGATGACCCAACTTCAAAATTTGAGACATTTGACCTATCTTCTCCATGTTCAATCTAGGCCCAGTAGTTTGGTTTAAACCCATGTCATAGCAAATGGGCCCTCACTATCAGTGGTTTAAGAACATTCTCACAATTACAATCTACATAAGGACATTTAATCCCTCCATCTGGAACAAAACAAGATTATTCCATTACTTTGCAAACAAATTCATTGACTCCATTGATGAAATCATGTTTGAGTCTCCTTGAAGGATCAATCATATTATACATCCAACTACGATCCATGTTTCTGCATACCATTCATAACATTTTAAGAAATCATATGGGGACATTTTCAAAATGGAAAGCCACTGAAAATTGGTGTTTGATAATCAAGATTGATCTATAGTCATGCAATTTGACTATGTTGGATTGTTACTGTTATCCTTCTACAAGAATAATCAGGAAATTTTACAAGTTCTACCAACAAATAATGGTAGAACTACACATTTTTCATTGATCTCTAAATTTAAATTTTCTCCATTAGTTATTTAATGGCTTACAACCTTTAATTGTTCATAATAGCTTTATTATGCTATCTTTCATATGTCATTAATAAACAATAGCTCTATTATGCTATCTTTCTTTGGTTTAGTTAGTCCACATTTTAAGAAGGCATTGTTTAAGTGAAATATGTCTAAAGCAAGTATAGTTTAAAAATAGTAATAGGTTATAAAAATTGCTCAACAATTTTAAACTGGTTCATACATTAAAACCACTTAACTTTAAATTGGTTATAAAGAAAGCAACCAAGTCACCAATATAAGAATGTTCTAAACTAGTTATACCAAACCTTAATCATCAATAAGAACGTTCTATTTACAATATATAGAAGACAAATTTAAATTCATTTAAGAAATAGTACACTAGGAAAATTTTTCTAGTTAGACAACACACATGCTAGAAGTAAGATCAATTTTTAATATATCCACTAAATCTACAACAAATGAGAAAGCTAAGGAGAAGGAGTACCACTATCAGCTTTTCCCTTGCAACTTGTATGAAATATAAATGACTTGTAAAAGAAAAAAAAATGCACATTACATTAAATTAAAACAACATATATCCCATTATTAAAGCTAGAGGAAAGTCAGGTTATCAATTAAATTAAGTTACTGCAATTTCTTAAAGTGCTAAGCAATATTATGTCAGCAATAAACAATAGCTCTATTATGCTTTTTTTGGTCTAGTAAGTCCATATTTTAATAAAGCATTGTGCAAGTGAAAGATGCAAAAGCAAGTATAATATATACTTTTAAGGTTGGAGAACAAGTATATACTAATTGAACCTTCTATATGGGTTTTGCAGACTTCAAAACTAGATCAGAGGTTAAAAATTGGTTCTATATCAACTCTAACTAGTTTAAACTCAGTTCATAGAACAAATTGAGGGATTTAAATATTGCTTTCAGTAGACTAAGTGTGTCATTGATTTAGCTTATTTTGGAGAAATATTGCTTTTTTTTATTTTGTTGATAGAGAAGAGACAACTTTTTTGATAAGTTATTAGGTCTTTCAAAAGAAAAGAGACTAAAAGAGTATTAGGTGATTAACTTGTAGTTGTTTGGTTTTACATCAATTCAAATCAAACTAGAATTCACCTTGTAGCAGTATCAGAAGAAAACATTCCAGTAACATACCAAGAAACAAACAATAAAACATAAATAAGCTCAACAGAAAATAAGAGTTAGCAAACGATAAAACATAATAGACTAAGAAGATGTGTACTAAAAGGTAATAAATCCTTATTAAAAAGAAATCAACATACTCATTAAAAAGTTATTTATACTTTCGCATCACATAAATATGACTACAAATTATGTATGCCATTACCTAAATGATATGGCTTTAATAAACTTTGTGTCAACCTACAACATGGCCAATAAGCAATTAAAGAAAGCCCTGAATCTATGTAATGATATTACTGTAGTCCATCACATACTTGGTGAATTAGGAATGAAAAAATAGGGGAATTTGTGTAACTCCTAAAATTAGACTTTATCAATTTATACACATATTCAAAAATAAGAACTCATAAGTGAGAACATTGAATAATTACACTACAAATTGCACCATATTATAAGCCTTTAACCAATTTATGTCTATCAAGCAAAAATGCTCACCCTTCTCAAACATATATCTAACATAGGCACAAAAGAAGTAATTCATGCACCAAACAACCTTCTCAACCAAAATCAATAGATATCTAATAGAGTTAGTATTTTAAAATTGTTAAGTCTACTCAATTCATATAGATTTTTACATGCTAGATATCTAACAAAGCCATGTAGCCAAACATTTACATATAATTGGTGGTAGAATTTACACAAAACACATATTATTCATAGATTGGACAACTCAAAATATATAGAGTTCATCCATAGAAACTCAAATAATAAAAATTATAGAGATATTAATTACAATCCAAATGATTGTAATTTCAACATGTTTCAATCACAACAACACTTTAGTGGGTCTTTTAGACTCACATGTATAACAACAAAAAAGCTAATTATAACTAAAACTAAAATCACCTATACACCCTCCAATTGGATAAAAATAATAGTTTGCATCATGTATAAGCACCTCTTGTTTGAGCTTTTTCAAGAGTGCCCTTGAACCTCCTTATGCATGAGCACATGTTGTTTGAGCTTTTTCAAGAGTGCCCTTGAACCTTTCCCTCTGCATAAGCACATGCACAATTCTTGTTAGTGTTTCCAATGGATGTTAAAACATTTAACATTTTTTTCCAGGTTTATAGTATGATTGATTAAAAAATTTGACAGCTAACTTAAACCTTGGGCTACATGCATACTATCATGTTATTTTTTGTGCAAGTAATGAAATTTAGACATGAAATCTTAATGATTGAGAGATGAATTCTAAATCTAACATGTTATACTTATAATTATAACCATTCATTTTTAACACTTAGTAGTTTTGGGGCAAAAAATGTTTGTCTGTGCATGTAGCTTTCTAATCATTAGTGTGTTTATAATTATAAATAGTCGCTCTAAAGGCTTCAAAAATTACTTAATCCTTTTATATCTATTAAAACCATATGGATCTAAATCATGGTACATTAAAAAAAATAGGTATAAGCTATAAGATATAGGATGATAACTAATTCAACTTTATGTTTCTAATCTAATGATTAGGTGACAAATCATGAAATAAACTGATCAATTTTCTTAGATCACTAGATACAAGATATTATTGAATTTTTTTTGGATAGAGTAGAATCATTATTACTCTACCGATTTCATGAAAGTTTTAGAGAAAATTTTAAACAAACCATATTTTTATCAAGAATCCCATTTGAAAGTTGACACCATTTTCTCTTATTATTTTGGCTCCACTTCCCTTTTGGCGCTAACCTTGCTAACTTTTCGATATAAAACATTGATATCTTTAGGCTCACTTCCAAGTCTAAGTAAGCCTTTAATTTATGTTCATTGGACTTATTGTTGTAGTCATTATAGACATTTGACCACACTTGGGTGAATTTAAGTTAAAGAAAGAAAAAATAAACACGCTAAATAAAGAAAATTTAGTGAATATAAAATGAAAGAATTCAAAATTATACATTTTGTTTCCATCATATGCACTCTTTAAACAGGCAAAAAAAACTAATGTACTCTACTTTATACATTTAATTAAAATTTAGGTCTTGATTTGGATAACATTCAACCTAATCGAATTAAAGTAAATGTATTCTCCACATAAAAGAATTTAAAAGGTTGAAGAATCGATGGGTATGTTGATATCAAATAAAGGGCCACGTGCATGACAACCTACTAAGAAATAACCTATGAAAGTACGTGACAAGATTCTTTGGATGCTAATCAATCATTCCCCAAAAGCCAGGATCCTTGTTAAGCTAGCAAACACCAAGACAAGAGATGCATATATAGGAAACAACTAGAGAACCAATTCAGATTTAACAAACTGAAAATAGCAAGCACCTGACTTGAACCAAGTGACCAAAATAGAAACAGCAACTCCAGGGCAGCTCTAGGTCTAAAATCAGGTAAAGCAAACATTTTATAACTATCAAATATGTATGGAAATTAATACGTGAAATTTCTGGGTGTCAATTAATATAGTATTTGCATCCCTATTATGTAAAGACAAGAGAGTAGAACAATGGACAAAATTCAAAGTTCACTCATTTTCATTTAAAACTTCATATTTTTACAAAACCATACAACAATATTAATTTAAATTTTATACATAATTGTTATTAGTCCCAAAGAGTAACACTTTTTAAAGAAATACCAATGAAAAATCATTCTTCAAAATTTCACTAACCCTTTTTAATCACTAACCCTTTTTAACAATAGAGAAATGCCAATATCAGTTATGGTTTTATATTCTCCCATCTAGCCTCAACCTATTACAAACCATAATTAGGTAAGAGATATTGAAGGATAAAGAAAATCATAATGGTCATTACATTTATGGCCTTCAACATAGATTATCATAAAGGAGACAACTAACTACAACTATGACTATTAAAATAAAAGGCAATTGATTTAAGCCCAAGATATCGAAATCTATATTACACTAGAAACTAGGAAAGTAGACGACCCTGTGAAAAAAAATTAATAAGAGTTGAAAATATGAATAAAGCAACCCCACATTACACACTTTATTTGGGAACTAATTTGGTCTTATGTTCAATATAGCATGGGTGTTTGAGGTTACTAATTCCCAAATTAAGGTTCAAACTCATTCTAGCCATTATCTATTCAAACAACTTCTCCAACATCACAAAACAACTGTGACATTCAAGTGTTTGTGACCCATATAACAACCTCATACGTACTCTAAGCAAAAAAGTAACTATTTCAGTTCCACATGATTTGAAATAGGCTCACCTCACATTCAAGTTTTTTTTATAATGGAGTTGACATAAGTAAAACTCAAATAGTAATCATATCAGTGCTTTTTACCTCTAAGTTTTACTCTAAAGTAGTTTGTTGTTCCTAGCCTCTCTTTGAATCAAGAGCAATCTTATTAAGAAAAAAATCAATAGTTATTTATTCATACAGAAAAAGGCCAAGAACAAAAATGTTCAATCTTCTCAAACACATATCTAACAGAGTTACATAGGTAGCAATTCATATTGACAAACAACCTTCTCAATCAAAATCAACAAATATCTAACAAGATTAGTATTTTAAAACTGTTCAATCTTTTAATTCATATAGACTACCTTACATGCTACATATCTAAAAAAGCCATGTAGCCAATTATTTATATTTAATTGGTGGTAGTATTTCCAAAAAAAAATACACATTGGTCATAGATCAGACAACTCAAAATATACAAAGTTCATCCATAGAAACTCAAATAATAAAAGTAATTAGATAAATCATACTTTCAACCTTTGCATCCCCATTATGTAAAGACAAGAAAGTAGAACAGGGGGAAAAAATTTGAAGTTCAGTCAATTGTCCACATAAATATAAATGTAGGCATTTCATAGTCCACTTGAGCATGTACATTCAATTTAAGGCACAAATGTAATTTGCATATACAACTCAACATCATAGCATAGATATCTAGTGAACAAAAATTGAACATAGGGACGTCACTCTTGCAGAGAAATAACATTTCAACCTTGCAATCCTTTTAAGAGAAGATGGTTCAAGATACTTATTAATTAAAATCCTATATAAGTAATACCTTTAACCCAATGCAGATTAAGCAATAGATCCTCAAACCTCATCTTAGAATAGAAGAAATAAAAACATCAACCACCTTCACATTCAAAAATTTTCACTAGCATCCTAATTGACATTTTCACCTATTTCCTATAAAGTTAAAATGCAAAATTTCAAGCAATCTAACCTATGTCTATATTGTCATTTAAAACTTCAAATTTTTACTCATTTTTATTTTAGATTAGAATCCAAAATACCACACAAGCAACCCATGTCTCCCATCTGTGAATATGTGTTTTAACCACACAACGACACATGGCCACTTCCTCATTCTAAATGTACAATATTGATCCAGTATACAATATTGTCCCTTAACCTCAACCCCTAGTCCCCCACGAAATGCACAAATTTCAAAATCAACACGTATTAAAACAAAAATAAAAAAGAGAAACTCAACAAAAAAGAGCATTTTTTCTAAGGTAAGCTTAGAGAGAAAGTGAAAAATACCTTTGTTGTCGAACTTGGGGTTTTGGGAAACTAGTAGGGTTTTGTCCAAGGAGAAGAGCCTGAGCCTCAATTAGGAACAAGTGAAGAGGTGAGTGTTGTTGGGAAGAGTGGCGAAGGTTGTGAGTGTAGGTTTCATGACTCACTCCGTCTACCTTATGCCTAACTTATGCCTTTTCAATCTATTTACTTACTTTCCTACTTCTGGGAATGGTAGAATTGACAGGTTAGGGTTCAATGGGAGTAGAAGAAAAAGGGGGCGTGAGCCACATTAGGACTTAGGGTTCATATTCTGCTTTTGGGAAGGGAAAATTTGACAAGTTAGGGTTCATTGAGAGTGAATACAGAAGGGGCATGAGCCATATTAGGACTCATGGTTCATGTTCTACTTTTGGGAAGGGGAGAATTGATAAGTTAGGGTTCAAAGTAGATGCAGAAGGGGGTGTGAGGCACATTAGAACTTGGGATTCATGTTTAATGTGTGAAAGGTTTTGACTTGGATGATTTTAGTGAGTTTTAGCCCTTTTTGAGTTTCTTTGTTTGTATAATTAGTTTTATTATTTTATTTTCAATTCTTTGTGTCAGCTAAACAGTCACTAATATTTAATATATTAGTTTTTAAAAACAAACTGATTGAGTAATGGATTTCTTCCATAATTATAAAATTTTTAAAATACAGTGTTGGCTAAACCAACACTAACCTCTATTATAATATATATTAAAGTAAAATTTATTATTTAGTGTCTGCTTTGACCAACGCTAATGAAATAATATAAAACATTACATGAATTTTGTTTATTATCCATCTAGAGTTAGCTTAACCGACGCTATATGCGTCTGCTCCATGGCCGATGCTGTGTAGCCAATGCTACTTTCAAGCATTCTTGTAATGGGGTGAGTCTTTAGGTGTCAAGTTAATATTCAATCGCCCAAACAGACACAACCATATAAGATTGGATATCAGTCCAAGAAAAGTACACAACCCCTAGGATCAAATGAATAAGCATGAAGAGTCTAATTGTGTCTTTTAACTAATATCTATTGGGTATTGGGCTCCTTTTCTATGTGGAGAAAAGGCCCAAAATTGAGAAGTCCAAAACCAAGTGGACAGGGGTTTCTTAGGGGACAAGAGAGAGAAAAAAAGTTGGTTCACATACATAGAGCAATTTTAGTAAAATTGCGATCCTTACTTCGTTTACCATTGAATCAGGCTGGAAATTTGACAACAGGTTCTTAATACCGTGATCTTCATTTTGACTATTGAGATCGTGGATTGGAGGTCTGTGGTTGGAGAAATCAATTTTACACAGTTGTTCTAATTTGAGGTTTCTTCTTCTTTATTCTTCAGTTGGAAGACCTCGTTGCTTTAATATATTGACTGCTGTAAGCATTTGTTTATGCATTTGATTAAACTTTCTTGTACCTTATTTGATCATAGTGGAGCTTGATTGACTGGCTTGTGCTCGTGGGTTTTTACTTTTCACATTGAGAGGATTTTTCCATGTTAAAAATATGTGTGTCTCTTCGTGATTATTATTTTTTTATTTTATTTGTTTTGTTGCTCCTCGTTAGTTTTTGCAAGTTGGAGAATTATTTCTGCTAAGTACTTTGGTACTTATGATTATTGTGTTGTTATTTCCCTTATCAGAGTGGCATCAGAGCTCATTGGTTTGGGGCTATACTTACTTGCTTAAATGATGGAGGCAAATACAAAGATGGTTCCTTTGAATGGTACAAATTATCATTTGTGGAAGAGCAAGATGAAAGATTTTTTGTTTGTGAAGAAATTGCATCTTCCAGTCTTTGCTACTCAGAAGCCAGATTCTATGTCTAAAGAAGAATGGGACTTTGAGCACCAATAAGTGTGTGGTTTTATTCAGCAATATGTATAAGACTGTTTATAATCACATCACTAATGAGATACATGCTAGAACTTTGTGGGAGAAGATTTAGTGCTTGTATGCTTCTAAGTCAGGCAACAATAAGTTGTATTTGTTGAATTGCTTGATGAATTTGAGGTACAAGGAGAGTTCTTCTATTTCAAATCACTTGAATGAGTTTCAAGGGCATTTAGATCAATTGTCAAGATGGGTATCAATTTTGATGATGAAGTTCTAGGATTATGGTTATTGAATACTCCACTTGAGTCTTGGGAGATATTTCAAGTTTCAATTACAAACCCAACCCCAAATGGTGTTGTTTCTTTGCAAATGGAAAAGAGTGGTGCTCTTAATGAAGAGATGAGAAGGAAGACACATGGTTCTTTATCTTAGTCTAAGATACTTATCATAGAAAATAGGGGAAAAAGTCAGAAAAAAGAATCGAAGGGTGGTAGAGAGAAAAATGGGAGCAAGTCTAAGTCAAGATACAAGAATGTGGAGTGTTATTATTGTTATAAACCTGGGCATATCCAAAAGAATTATTTTCTATGGAAAAAGGAGAACAAAGGCAAGCATAAAGAGAAGGATCATGATGATGATTGTGTCACTACATCTACAAGTGGTGATCTTATTCTTCTTCGTGACTATGAGTTTGTTAATCTTGTATCAAATGAGAGCATGTGGATTATTGATAATGGTGCTACGCTGCATGTTACACCAAGGAAGGAATTTTTCACATCTTACACTTCTAGTGATTTTGGAGTGTTGAAAATGGGTAATAATGGTGTGGCTAAGGTGATTGGTGTTGGTGATGTTTACTTACAAACCAACATGGGAATGTAGTTGTTGGTTAGATTTGAAGAAGCTTTGTAAAGTGAAGAAAAACAATAGTGGTCTAGAATACTCGTGACTAGGAGTGGTTGTGACCTGGGTGGTCTATAATACTCAATGCTAGCCTGAAGAGGCTGATAATAAAATACTAGCGTTGATGAGTGAAGTCAACGGGCCAGAAGTGGTCAATAAT
Organism: Cajanus cajan; assembly: GCF_000230855.2. NCBI lineage: Eukaryota > Viridiplantae > Streptophyta > Magnoliopsida > Fabales > Fabaceae > Cajanus > Cajanus cajan. The sequence goes on along the minus strand of NC_138524.1, from coordinate 51,362,517 downwards.
ACTTATGTACTTAATTACATATTTAGTAGAACCTTTCAGTTGAAGGAAACTGGACGTAGCTCAGTCTGAGCGAACCAGTATAAATGATGTACACTACTTGTTATACTTCTTTTAGACGCATATCTTCCTTACTTATTAAATCCTTGTGAAAAACTTCATCCACCAATAACCTCTAAGTGAAATCACCCTTCAGATGCAGATGCAAACTTTGATTAACATACCTAGTATACTGAAGAGCTTTATCTACTGCTTATCTTTAAATGAAACTATCTTGAAAAGGAAAATGCAAGAACTTTAATCATTATTGTTATATGAAACATTTTCCTTTAGCAGACGATAAATCTTACAGACGTAATGACCTTGTGTTAAGCAAATTATGCATAATCGTCTGGTATCTAAAAGTGCATTGGACGAAGAACATTATTCTTGCAAAAATGGTTTAAAATTCCTTCTTACACACACACATAGTCAACCCCCCTCTATGTGTTTCATGTCTAACTTCAATTGGTATCAGAGCTTGACCCCTTGGGTTGAGCATCTAACAATGCAGGGGATATATCGATCCATGAAGGAACAAAGGATGTGGGTCATGATAATTCAAAGATCCACTTCTGTTCCTGTGATCACCGTAGGAGAAATAGGAAAATAGGGATAACCGCGCTAAAAACTTCTTTGTGTAAATTTCTCATGATGTACATATTTCTAAGTCAAGTCAATAATATATTTACATTTTCTTATCTAGAATTATTGGCTGATATGGGGAATAATCTGCTCAATGCTATTTTTCTTTCGTGCTGGATATAATAACTCTTCTAGTATCAGACTATTTCCAGAAGCTTATCCATTTCGTTTGAATAATCATAATAGAAAAAGGTGTTTTCATTTGATTATACAAATTCTTCATGCTGCACACTTTTTTTTTTTTATTCAGATCAATGCATCTCGCTCATGACTAAAGGTTCCCTTACTCCCTAAGCATCTCGCTCACTATATAAATATTTCTAATGTTTAATTACCCTTTGAAACTCATCTATCTTGATGACTACAAATAAAAAGTGTGGTCCTTTTATCGTACACATTTTCTTTCTTCGTGTACGTTTGTAGTTCAACTCAATATAATTTTGCTAAGTACATATATTTCATTTCAAGTTATCATAAAATGCTCCGATCAATATGTTGATATCTATAATGATCAATGCTATGATGAATAATCTTGCATGGAATCTCATTTGTTATACTACTTACTTTGAAATAGAGATTCTCTTAAAAAAAACTATCGCTCTGCCTTGATATTCACCCTAGTATTAATTTCTTTTTGATGATTACAAAGAGGGAGAAATAGAAAAGAATTAATAAAAAAAATCAGAAATAGGCAAAGAGACAATCTAGTAAGGGGGAGAACATATACTAAGGGGGAGAAACATAACGAACCTGCCATAACATACAAATACCTCTGATTTAGTTTATCTAAAACTATTTGATCAATTATATTTGTCATCATCAAAAAGGGGGAGATTGTTAAGTCAGACGAAGCAATTTCCAATAAGGTTTTGAGTGAGACAAATATAATACATGTTGTTATTACTAACAAGTGTGTTAGTGTTTTAGAAAAACATAAGTACAGGCAAAATGAAGAGCAAAGCATGTGCAACTTCCTAAACCAGAACCAAGACAAAGGGTAAATAACTATAAGGCATCAGATGAAGAAGATCAAGTGAAGCCAAGCCCAGCACAAGAAGGAAAACAATGAAGCCTCAAACGATACAAGACTAAAGACAATGGATGAGGACAAGACGAAGAATATGGAAAAGCGTTTGAAGTCCACAAAGATCACAAAGGAAGACCTGTCAAGCACACCAAGATGAAAGTTGGTTAAGCAAACGGTTGAAGCTCAAGCCATGCAAGAAGAATCCGTTCCAATACCAAAGAATAAAACAATCACTAGTACGAAATGGATGTACAGAAGCAAATTGGATGAGTCAGGAAATGTCACAAGGGATAAAACAAGTGATTTAGATAAAGTTTGAACAAACAGATGAAGATCAACCAAAGCATCAGACAATGAGAAGAAACATTCCAATACGAAATCAAAGATCTTCCATCATTACAAAGATCAGACAAAAACAAATGACAGATGGAATACGACGTGTGCATCATCAAATAATAAATCTAGAATCAGAAGAAGAAGAGTCAAGACAAAGCAAATCTTCAAGCATCAGTTAAATATCAGAGAAGAGAAAGCACAACACAGAATTCAAGATAAGCAAAGAAAGTATAAGGATGAAGTCTAATCCAAGCTGTCGAAGATACGAAAATAAGGCGTCTACAAGATGAAGATTAAAGTATCAAGAAAAAGGCCAAAACAAGGTTAAATCTAGAACAAGGCATAAATGGGCTAAGCATACATGAAGTTTGCACGAGCATCAGATGAAGTCAAATGGTCAATCAGACGGAGATGAGTCAAAGCAAGGCACACCATGAGGATCAAACAAACCAAGTCATATGAATAGATAAAGTATGACATGTGTGCCAGGCAACTGTGAACCAAATCTCAGACGAGGATGTGTTAAGGACAACCTCAATTGTAATCTAATAAATTAGACGAAGCATTGGTCAAAAGGAAGTCAGCTATGTGTAGGACAAAGGATAGTGTAGATTGAAAGGAACTCCAGACAGAAACAAAATCTGTCCACCTACAAGTTGACCAGACCTAGAGAAGAGTCAAAGCATCAAGTCAAAAACTCAGATGAAGAACAAGACGTGAGACGCATGAGATTAATAGATGCAGACGGAGACTGCCATGCCAACACTTAAAGAATCAAGTCTCAAAGGACTACTTAGGCATCGTCTACAATCACATAAGTACTCTCAAAATAATAACGTGAACAAAGGAAGAGAAGAAAAAGAAGAAGGGAAGCACACAAAAGCAAAAGCATGCATGTGTTAGAAAAAAGTACATCACTTTTTTCAGATAAGGACAACACTCTACAGCTATGAGACCAGGAAAGGACAAAAAGGTTACTAGGTCTTAGCTAAGGTCAGACACAACAACTAACAAATGAAGAAAATTACACACAATGTCCATAAATGGGAAGCAACATTTAATGCAAGAACCTGAGCATTAAATGAAAAGACCAAACTAGTCATGAATGACTATATTTGCTTCAACGGACACTTGCAACGGGCAAATTTCTACGAGACCATATAAATATCTCTACTTCAAACCTTGAAAGGCTGGCTTGTTGAATACGAAAAAAAAGTGATATCAAGCCCATATAGCAACGAAGCTAGAGATAGAGCATATAGAGTCAAATGTACCTTAGTGTATTTCTCTCTGTAGACTAAGGAGTTCTAAGTGTAACTTAGGAACGTGTACCTTAGGGAGTGTAATAAGTTTATGAATGCTCTCTGTGAGAGTAAACCACACTCAATCGTTGCAAAAACTAAGGATGCAAACCTTAGTGAGTGTATCAACCCGTGTATCCTCTCTATGAGAGTAACCTAAACACTCAAACCAAACTTGCCTAGTTGATAATTGTAAAGCCTGAAGAGGCTAGGGAAATAATACTTATAAAGCCTAGAGAGGCTAGTCAAAGAATACTCACTACTAGCCAGAAGTGGCTGATAAGAATATACTAGCATCGACGAGTGAAGGCGACGGGACAGGAGTGGTCGAGAATACTTGGGGAACTAGAAATGGTTTAAGAATACTAGAGCTGGTGAGTGAAGCTAGCCAACTAGCAGTGGTTGAGAATACTCGTGACCAAGAGTGGCCGTGACCTGGGTGGTCTAGAATACTCGTGACCAGGAGTGGTCGTGACCTTGGTGGTCTATAATACTCAATGTTAGCCTGAAGAGGCTGATAAGCAAATACTAGCATTGATAAGTGAAGTCAATGGGCCAGAAGTGGTCAATAATACTTATGTACTTAATTGCATATTTAGTGGAACCCTTCGGTTGAAGGAGACTAGACGTAGCTCAGTCTGAGCAAACCAGTATAAATGATGTACACTACTTGTTATACTTCTTTTAGACGCATATCTTTCTTACTTATTAAATCCTTGTGCAAAACTTCGTCCACCAATAACCTCTAAGTAAAATCACCCTTCAGACGCAGACGCAAACTTTGATTAACATACCTAGTATATGAAGAGCTTTATCTACTGCTTATTTTTAAATGAAACTATCTTGAAAAGGAAAATGCAAAAACTTTAATCATTATTGTTATATGAAACATTTTCCTTTGGCAGACGATAAATCTTACAGACGCAATGACCTTGTGTTAAGAAAATTCTGCATAACCATTTGGTATCTAAAAGTGCATTGGACAAAGAACATTATTTTTGCAAAAATGGTTTAAAATTCCTTCTTACACACACATACATATTCAACCCCCCTTCTATGTGTTTCATGTCTAACTTCACTTCTGACCATTGTGTATTTTTTATAAAGTTTCTTGATGATGACTTCATTATCCTATTATTATATGTTGATGGCATGCTTATTGTTGGAAAAATGTTTCTTGGATTGATAGGTTAAAGAAGCAACTAGGCGAGTCATTTTCCATGAAAGACTTAAGAGATACTAAAAATATTCTTGGTATTAGTATCACATGTGATAAAAGAGAGAAGAAGCTTTGACTATCATAAGAGCACTACATTAAGAAGGTACTATAGAGATTCCAGATGGAAAGTTCTAAAGTAGTGAACACTCCTTTTATAGCTCATTTTAAACCGAGTGTAAAAAAATACATCAAACAAAGAATTCAATGTAAAAAAAGGAATAAACTTCAAAAACATATCCAATTTATTAATTGCGTAAACAAATGTAGTTATTTTAATTAAAAAAAATATTGACTAAAATTAAAATGATTTATGTGAGCACACATATTTTTGTTTAATAACATATATTTTTATTTTTTAAAAAAAATAAAATTGAAACAAAGTTTTAAAATTTAAAAGAGAATTGGAAAGAAAATAAATTTTCTAAATAATAAATAAACATAACTTTAATTTAATTTTTTTAAAAAAATTGCATAACTTATATAATTTTAAATAATTTAGTAAACATAATTTCATTGGAAAAATAGACTAAATATAGGATCACAACTTTAATATAAATTTTTAAAAATTTTGGTAAACTTATATCATTTTAAATAATTTAATAAACCTAATTTCATTGAAAAAAAATAGAATAAATTTAAGATACATATTTAAGTTGACTCAAACATGGTGATAATATTATTTAGGTAACATAAATCAAATTGTATGTTTCATAGTTGAATTGTAATATTTTTATTTATAACATTTATTGAAATAAGATCAGATATTATAAATATATTTAAAATTTTAAATATATTAAAATAATAAAATTTGAAATGAATTTTTAAAATATTAAATCTTTAACTTATAAAATAAAAATCAATATAAGAAAAAAACATATTTTAAATATGAACATTTAAAAAATTGATTAAACATAAAATGAAAGAAAACTAGATTTGAATTTACTATTGACTAAACTTAAAATGAATTCAATGCAAAGAATATCCTCCATATATAGTTAAATTTATTTTTCTCCTTGTAAATTCTAAAACTTTTAAAAGTAATTTTTACTATTACTTTTGAATCAAATAACTTGTATACATACATGTTACATGCCATTTTTGTGTAAATAATAGCATTGATGTGATGTCATCACTTAGAGAAGAAAAAAAATTATACTCCTTCTATTCTAATTCTAGCATATCTAATTATAGATGATTTAGAAAAAAGATACTTTTTTGTTTCATGAACTTTTGGACTTAGTCATTTCTACATCTGCATCTAAGTCATGATCATCAAGGGTGTGTTAATCGTCATGACCATGGTCATGCTTCTTAATGGTGTCCTTATCCGGGTCAGAGTCACTAGTGGAAAAAAGACTTTTAAAATCGATTATTTTTTTACTTTTAAAATCGGTTCTTTAACCGATCTTGAAAGAGCCGATTTTAAAAGTTAGACTTTTAAAATCGGTTGTTTAACCGATCTTAAAAGTCTGGATGTGGGAAAAAAATAAACTGGAACTGGCCGTTCCAAAATCGGAACGGGCCTTTCCAGTCTGATCAAGATGCCTAAAAGGTAACTTGGAGAACGACCCGTTCTCCCTGGAGCACGGCCCGTTCTCTTTGGAGAACAGCCCGTTCTCTTTGGAGAACGGCCCGTTCTCCTTGGAGAACGACCCGTACTCCTTGGAGCACGGCCCGTACTCCTTGGAGCACGGCCCATACTCCTTGGAGAACGGCCAGTTCTCCTTGGAGAACGGCCCGTTCTCCTTGCAGAACGGGCCGTTCCAGTTTCAAACCCAAACTGGACCTACAACATAGAGACGAGAAATCATGAAAAAACGAAAAGAAACAGAAGAAGAAGACGATAATGAAAACGAAAACGACAACGAAATTTACCTTATTGGAGACTTTAGAAAATGAGAGCTTCAGGGAAAGATTGAAGAGAATGACAATGGAGGAGAATATAAAAGATTTCTGACGATACTTTTAAAATCAGTTATTTTAGAACCGATTTTGTATACTACATACAAAATCAGTTTTGAAATAATTGATTTTAAAAGTAGTACTTTTAAAATTGGTTATATTATAACTGATCTTAAAAGTGTCATTTTTAAGATCGGTTATTTTGTAACCGATCTTAAAAGTGTCACTTTTAAGATCGGTTCTTTTATAACTGATTTAAGATCGGTTAAATTTCAACTGATCTTAAAAGTGTTCATGTTATTTACAAAATTGCCACCGCGTCACTTTTAAGATTGGTTACCTTATAACCGATCGTAAAACTCCGATTTTAAATCCAATTTTTGCACTAGTGAGTATTGTTCTTCTATACCATATGTCACTATATCCAAAAGGTTGAGTAGAAGAAGAAACAAAGCAAGTCATGAAAAAATATTGGAACGTTAAAGAAGATGACTTAAAATATAATACAACTTGCTTCCAAATGTGATTCACACTAGGATAGAGTGGGGATGAGTTTGGAATAAAGGGGAAACTGATAATCAATTGGGATGAGAAAACTGTAGAGAGTGATGGCATCCTTGCTTCCATTGAAGAAGGAATGTTGAACAATGGCAAGGGATGCTTGAACTCCTTGGATTAAAGTTCCTCAAGGGGCATTTTTAATGGAGGAATGGGGCGGAAATGGAAGTGTGGAGGTTGGGTAGAAGGTGTTTGATGAAAGGTTTGAGAGGGCACTCTAGGGTTTGGCTCACTTCAAGGTAGGTGAAGGCCACTTCTAGGGTTTTGCTCTCAAGGTGGAGATAGGATGGGAGGTGGCCGAAAATAGCCAAGGTGACTAAGGATGATATAAAGGCAAAAATGCTCTCTTTATATTCAATTTCCAAAGTATTTACAAGGTGTGGTGCCTAGGGTATTTATAGGAGTGGGAGGCATCTAGGGTTGTATTTAGGGTGCCAAATGCACACCAAATGAAACCCAAATTAACCCTAGATGCAACTTGGTGGCCAAGGATGGAATCTTTGGGTTTAGTTAGGCTACATCTAGGTGCATGATAAGACCATGCAACCTTTGCCCTCCACTTGGGCCTAAGCCTTTCTAACACCAAAACTAGGTCCAATAGCCACAAAAATATGTCTAGGTTTTTGTTCCCACCCTAATCAAATACCTTAGCCCAAAAATAAAATCCTATGATCTAAAGCACCCCATAATACAAGGGTAAAATGGGAAATACAAAAGAAAATAAATCATATGACTAAGATACCCCAAAATACAAGGGTAAAATTGAAAATACAAGTAAAATAAATTCTAAGACTAAAATACCCCAAAATACAAGGGTAAAATAAGAAATCAAATACAGGGACAAGATAGGAATAAATGCTATGCTAAGAAAATCTTAGGAGCTAAGGCCCAAAAGTGGGCTCACTCCTTCTATGGTTTTTTTTTTCAACACTAACTCATTCCTTTTGCCTCCTTCAATACATCACCTCTTGGACTTCTTGACCTTGGTGTTATTCCATCAGAGAGTAAGAATGGAAAAAAAAAATGTACAAATGAGGGAGAGGAAATTACTAAGAGCGAGAAAATAGAATTAGATAAAACTATAGGTATGTTGTGTAGTTATTGCTTTGAAAGAAAGTAACCATCAATAAGGGGTAAAATCTTAAGTTATAAAAATTATAGGTAGATATTAAATTTTTTAAATCTATTTTATTAAATAAACAAGTTTTAAAATGAGTTTTTAAACTTTTAAAGAAAATTAACACATCCAAATGTTTAAAAACAGAAATGAAAATGAATTTTTAAATGTATTAAGTTTTAACTAAAGTTTGAAAGAAAATTGAAAAGAAAAAAAAGAAAAATAATATATAAATAGATATAATTTTCATTTTATTTTTAAAAAAGTTAAGTGCAAATCCTATACAACTCGTAACACATTTCATCCACACGTAAATAATAATAAATTTTAAAAGAAAATTGATAAGAAAATAAAAAATTTCAAAATGATATATAAACAAATATAAGTTTAATTTAATTTTTAAAAAAAGTTTAGTGCAATTCCTATATAACTCATAACACATTCTCATGCACACGTAAACGATGATAATAATAGAATACTAACTTGGGAACTATGAACATGATGGATAAAAGATTTTCAATATATTTTTGACTATGTCACAATTTTGAATGGTATCTTTTGTAAGACTGCATAAAACATAGTAAAACAAAACATGAATGAAATGTAAAGATAAAAATGAAAATGAAATAATGATGATTGGGAACGCATAAGATCAAAGGTATTGATGAAGTTCATCGATCAAAACACAATATGGAAGCGAAACTGAAATTGGGAGTTTGTTGTGTTATATTTATTTTGCTGATAATATGGAAGGCATTGATGTGCATCACTGGTAGTGAGTTATGGAACTAGGATTCAAGTGGGTGGTCAATTTCATTAGCATGCGTGAATGCTTCGGAATGTGGTTTGACTTCTTTTTTTTGGGACAAACAATATGCTTTGTTTTTTGTTAGAAAGTGTAGGGGTGTGATGTTGACAAAAGAATTGTTAGAAATTGGGTGTGATTTGGTAATAGCGTTGAATGAAGATTTTGGTGAGAGAAAGAAAAACACTCTCTTACAAAATGATGGATTGGAACTTAGAACAGAGTGGGAATGAGTTTGATTTATAAATTTTTGAAAATAACACACTTAGCAAAGGTTATATGTGTAGTTATTATTTTGAAAGAAAGTAATTAATCATCAATAATACAGTTGCAGTTATTGTTTTGAAAGAAAGTAACAATTAATATCAATAATAAAGGGTAAAATTAGATAAAAAAAAGTGGAGACCAAAATCTTTATATTCCTTTTATTTTAAATTATAGATATTTATAACATATATAACATATAATAAAGGAAATTGTTCTATTTGATATACATATTTTTTTAAATAATTTTATTCTTAAATTTTTAAATAATAAAAAAATAATATTAAAATTTAATCATTCTTATAAAAATAAGATATCTTGAACTTAAGATTTTTAAATTTGAAAACCAAATAAATATTAAATTTTTTTAAATACTTTTATTAAATAAAATATAGAAATACGAAATGCATTATTTTAATGACCACATTTTTTAGACCATTTTACCCCTTAACTAATTTGTTGAAATTCATTTTTATCCTTTAACTAATTTATATAATTACTCCACTATGTTAAAATTAACCATACATTTTCTTAATTTTATTATTTTTATTCTTTTATGATGAGGTACGGGTGCCTCACTTTCACTAGTATAAACAAGGAAAATACCAAAGACAAAAATGCGTAGCTTTTGTGAAAACAGTGCACTTTGATTGTTCTATGGTATTTTCCTCCCCAAATCTTCTGCATTTGAGTTTTCCGACCACCAACTATGACCGTTCTTACTTTGCTTCAACATTTTCCCAAATACACTTGCCTCATCTAGGCACGTCCATTGTATCTGTTTGTGTCTCATTCCTATATTTTAGAGTGTTACGTGTATAGTTACTCCCTTAAGAGTTGTTGTGGTGGAAAAACTAGAGGAAATGAAGTATGAAAGTTTGTATCCATGGGCTCCAAGTGATGTGTTAGGGATTTAGTCTAAATGTTGCACCTGGGAGTATTTAAATAGTCTCCATCGTGAACATGTGTTCACTCACGACGGAGAAGAAGATCAGTTGAAATATGAACCTTGTGTAGATAAAGAACTAGTGTGTGAGTGTCTCAGGAGGCCTTTACACTATGTTATAAGATAATGATATCTAAGTTAAAGGTTAGGTGGCCCCTTTCCTATTGTTAAAAAGGAATCTTATTAGCTATGAATGTTTTGTTGACGCAACTTCACCCTTCACCCTAATAGTTGAGCGTTCATGCAGGATATGAAATTTTATGCAATAGTTTAGGAATTTCGCCAACCGTATATAAATTTTTTTAATTTCTTTAAGACTCAGATTAGAAAAGGAGCAGCTGAGTTTCGATGAGTGGGGTGAGAGGTCAGACATTATTATCATTATTCCAATCTTCATATATAGATTTTAAGAAAAGTTGTTTTTGTATTCATCAATCGGATGATGATCTAACTTTGCTCACTGGTTTCCATTATATTGGACCCCGAATCCAAAATCATACGGCAAATTACCAATTACTCAACTATCGGAGTTTGAAAGACTGTATGTGGAGAAAATGGAGGATTTGGGATTGGAAAACTCCTAGAGCTAGAAACTATAGGCCCAAGGAATTGAAAATATATAGGTAGAAAATTTTAACTCATGTATTTTCTGATGTATTAAATCATCATTTGTCGTGGTAATGGTATATGGTTTGTTTATTGTGTAGATAATATGGAAACCATGCATGTCGAAACATGAGTTAGCAAAAATTTACAAGAAACAAACCGAGGCATGAGGTGATATTTCGTAACTCGAAGTGGCTATAGAATGTACTTCTAGCTAGTATGGCAAACAATTGGTATGGGCCTCATAAGCAAGATTTGGATGTGTCAACTCTTGGTGGTGTCTCAGCTCACTTCAAAAATGTCAAAATTTTTAAGCTAGAGCTTGTTCTAGGATTTGTGCTCAGCTAGAATTAAGTGGTGTGTAGATGGTATACCTGGGAATCCTAAGAAGATAATTTCTATGACACCCTCTACCTTGTATATCATAACATATAAATAATATCAAATTAAAATACCTCATATAAATAAAAGAATTCAAAATTCATACAAGTAAAAAGAGTCACATTATTAACATAAACTAAACTTGATAGAAATAATAAAATTATAAAGGAATTAAAATTAAACTACTCAAATTAAATAACATGAATCAAATCCTAACTAATCTCTAGTGTCATATGTTTTATTAGAGCGAAATTTAATGTTGAGGACTAAACCTTACCAACATACTCAGTACCATGTTGATAATCACTTGTAAAAATCACAAGAAAATAACATAAAAGAAAAAGAAGTAAGAAATATCTCACTTTAATTCATGATAAAGGAATGCAAATCGATTAGTCAAACACAAATAACACATACAATCAGATATAACATACACTAATACATGCTACCATCATACTTGGTTCATTCATATCATAATTAACAATAATAGATATAATTATAATGCATTAAGCAATGGACACAGACTACATGTTAAAATTTATGTGGCGCTAGTAAAAATATCACCCTTACGCATTGTCACTAATAATACACTAGAGTAGTCTATGAGTACATATTAGGTCACACCCTCTATGTACTCTCACTAGAAGGACATACTACCAGGGTTTGATCAAAATAATTAAGCCACGTAGGATACATCCCATGTTCACAAGGTAGGACTAAGACTTCCAAACTGAGTTATCCCTAAGGATGGTTCTCAAGTTTTTACACAAGGGACTTTCTCTAGCAGTGTATTCCATATCGTATCCTTTAAAAAAAAATTATGCATATGATGCATACCAATCGGACTCAATGCATTACATTCACATGACTCCATAGTTTCACATTTCACATATTCCTCATATCATATTACTCACCCCTCATGTTCATACATTCACATATAGACATCAATTCATATCCACATCATCATCACATTACAAGAATTATAGCATAACATTACATAGAAGAACAATAGAAGAATTGTAGGTAAACTGACATCCAATGACACACGTCGTGTGCTTGATGCAACACCTCCTGAAAACCACATCAGTCTTTGTTTGGATTATGCCTGACGTGACCGAACTCGTGCTCGAAAAGAATACGACAAAGAGTTCGTACAACATCCATGCCCGATAAGAGTCAACTCATGTTCGATAAAAATGTCACAAGAAGTCCTTGGAGTTTTGATGAAAATAGGTCTATAAACTTACGGAAATAAATTTTGTTATATTTTTGACAAATCTAAGTCTGTAAACTTATATTGTATTTTTATCATTCTCCAGAAAACGTATAAATACCATAACTATATTGCTATTTTGATTACCGTGAACCAGACACGGATCCACGAATTAGAAGAGAGTGGGGGCACATGCCCCCACTACCATTTTACACACACATAATTTTTTTATCCCAAAAAAATATTTTTAAAAATAAAATTATATTTTAATTAAAAAATATATATATATTTAAATTATTATATTATAAAATATAAATTTAAAAGATTTGTTCATTTATTTGATATTTATCAAATTTTTGAAGGAGATTAGTTCTCTTATGTAATAAAAAATACTTTTTAATAACGAATTAATTTTTTTAAAAAGTTTAATTTTTGATAAAATAAAATTTGTAATATATATATTTACCTTTTATGCTTTTTATTTATGTATAAATTGATTAAAAAATCAAAATAGTAAAAATTGTAAGATTCTATACGTTAATTAAAAAAATCAAAATGGAAAAGATTGAAAAATTTATATTATATTTAAAATTTTTATTATAAAATATGTTTGAAATAAATTATTATCTAAAATATTATATTAGATATTAAAAACATGTTTATATTAGAAATAAATTAAGCTTGATTTTTATACAATTTAACATATTTATTTTATATTTTTATTAGTATTAAATTATTATAAAGTATATTTTTAGGATTGTAGTTCTAACAAAATATTTAAAAAATGTCTATGATAGATAAATAAGTCATACTTATGACATGTATTTTAAAAAAAGTTAGGATCAAACTTACTAAATTATAATATATAATATAGTCTGACTTAATTTATTTTCATCCTTAATCGTAAGCCTAGATATAAAAGTTTGTAAAAAATAATTATGATATATATTTATATTTTTTAAAATTATATGTAAAAATTTTAATATTATAAATATATAAATAATTAATGCCCCACTATCTAAAATTTCTGGATCCGTCCCGTGAGGATTTTGAAACATGGTACCGTAAGACTGTTGAATATTTTGTTTGCAATTTTATATTACTTAAAATTTGAAAGTCCCTTCTTTCTCATGACACTTATGTTAAAATTAAAAACACAAATTTAAATAAAGCGTAAAAAAAAAAAAAAAATCAATCGCACAATCTAATTTATAAGAGAAAGTTGGGATTGAATAGATAACAAGTATTTTAATTGCTCAAATTGAACATATCATCCGTAGTAGCTCACCTGGTTAAATTCGATTGTTGAATTTCCGGTTCGATCCCCGGCTACGGAATACTTCCAAAAAATTTACATGTTTTATATCTTGCTTTTAAATAAACCTACGTTTTTGGAGAAAAAAAAAAAGAAAGAAAAAAAACCAATAAAATAGCCTTTAATTATTGAACATGTGAGAAAACATTTTAAACAAATGAAATAGTGGTTTGGTTTCAAAGAACATTTTATAATGCATTGATCAAACATATATTCAATACATCGTTTTATTAATTCAATATCATATGCATTTTAATTTTTTTAAAAGAATTGTAAACTTAATCTATTAGAAGGGGTTGAATAGTATTGTACTATCCACATCGGACATCGAGCCCAAGCTTGGTGTCTAAGCACTGCATGACATCAGATAGGCGTTGCATGACATCGGCCAAAGCAAAAAGCCCACTGTCTATTGGGCCACGGCCAACCCCAGGCCTAGCTTGACCTTATCCTCGCCCAAGAAGGGAACCCTAATTCCACAATCAAGTTACATGCACTATATATATGAGACATTCATACAACCAAAGACTAACTTTAGCATCAGAGTCTCTTTTGCAGGTACCACCCCCATCTCGGAGCAGCCGACATACCCAACAAAGAAGGTTCACCAATCTTGCCCAGCAGATCGTCCCTCCACTCACTCCAATGTTTTTCTCTCTTCCCATCATCATCTTTGGTCATAGGGATATAGGGTCCATTTTCAATTGCATCCCACAGCAATGTCAATTGCTTCAATGAAAATTCTCATCCTAATTTTCCAGTAGACATAGTTCTCACCATTGAAAACAGGAGGTCTATGAATAGACACACCCTCACCGTAAGGTAGGTTGTTATTGGCCATTTTTGAAATCTTGAATAACACTTAAGAACCTTGCTCTAGATACCAATTGTTAGAAAAGAATGACTCAATCCAAGAAGGGGGTGAATTGGATTCTATGACACTTTAAAATTTTCCAGAGTTTTTAGGATCTTTATTTCAATTCAAACTTTTCTAATTATGAATTTTCAAAGAAGTTCCTTAAAGACTTGTTAATGAAGAATGAATCATATATGCTTTCTTGATTAACCATTAATGAGACTCAAAGTTAAGAACAATCAATATGTAATACTTTGATTCAGTTTAAACCAATGTTGCATATACAAACATGTTAATCAAGAATAATCTCTTTAACATACAACCAATATATTACACAAAGTAAAAGATAAAGGTAAGAGAAGATTGCACAAGTCTTTTGTCCTGGTTCAGCCACTCCACATGTGACCTACATCTAGTCCTCAATCATAACCTGATCAAGATTTGTTCCACTATCTTAATGAAGAAGTTTTACAAGCATACCACACATGCATACACTCCTACATTCAAGATAATCACTTTCTTGACCCCAAGAAAGCACCCCTTGTAGAAACCCACTACAAGAATTCCTTACCACATGAGAAACCCACTCAAGATTTACAATTATTCACAAAGAATTAAGGAACGAATTCACCTGGAATTCAGAAGCAAATCTTAATCTTTCTCTTATCAAGAATGTGATGATGATGATGATCTTTTCTCAAAGCATTTCAAAAACGTTTTTCTTCTTGGTTTCACAAAGAAAACTCTCCAAGAAAGTCATAAAGACTTCACAATTACGTTTATCTCTTTTTGATTCTCTTTTCTATCTTGTTCTGAAGTTTCAAAATGTGCAAACTATTTATAAGTTTTTCAGAACCAGATAATCGATTATTTTAAAGAATAATCGATTATTTTGTTCTTCATGATTTCTGGAAATCAACCAAGAACAATTTAATCGATTATTTTGCAGGATAATCGATTATTCCAGAGAGTGATTCCTGGGATAATCGATTATTTCACAAATAATCGATTATTGCAGCAAGGTATCCTTTTTACCTGTTGCTGGAATAATCGATTATATTTAATGATAATCGATTATTTTGAGTTAGTTTTCAAAACTCTGTTTTATGTCTTAAAATAACTTCTTAAGTTTCAAACTCATCATCATACTCACTCCTAATCAGATTAGATAAAGATTAGCTTATGCACAAAGCATACACACGAAAAATAAGCTCATCAACACAATACAATTTTGAAACTACTCCAATTACAACATGATAGTCATATTTTTCCTCTTGACTTTGTTTTTGAGTTCTGACTTGTTGATGCTTGGTCAGCTTTGTTCCTCACATTGTTATCATCAAAACCTTCAATCTCTAGAGGTGAGTTGATTTACCACTATGAATCTCAACAGATGTCACATTTGGCGACACACTCACGTGGTCCAACCTCACCAAGGGACGATTAACGTCGAAGCGCTGCACGATGCACTTCGATCTCGGAGTAGTGGAAGAACATGGAGGAGGAGATGTAGCAGCGAGAGGAGCCGATGTCGGTACCTCAGATTTGGGACCTTCCCCGCGAACTTCGGCAGAGGAAGGCATCGAAACCACCTACTAGAAAATCAAAATAAGTTTTTAAGTTAAAAAATAGGAATGACGTACAATGCAAAAGGAACATCACAAGGACAAAGTAAAAACCTGTTTCTCCAGAGCAACCTCTACCAAGGGTCCCCTCGGCGACCCCTCATCCTGAGGACTCTCGGTCAGATCGATAGTAGCGGCGTCGGTAGTCCTCGACGTCACTTCCTCAAGAACGGGAGGGCCCAAGGTCTCGCCGACCCCCTTCTCTGCCCTTTTCCTTTTCCTTTTGGGCACGTCGAGCTCCTCCATGTTGAAGCGCACTTTCAGCTCACGCCACTTACTTTTCCCCATCAAACCTAAAAACACAAATGCCACAACACATCAGAAAGTGAACAAAGGCACAGAGAATCTAACAAGAAAAACGACGAGGTACTCACTCTCCAAACCCCTATCCTTATTCGCCAAATTAGCAAGAGAAAGGACGAGCTTGTTGTCCAATGGGCACGGAAGTTCGACCAAATTGGTGATGGCGGCATTGTCGGAATTTGAAAATTAGAGGTAGGTCAACCCATTAAACTTGATCGGATTTTGTTGCCAGAAGAAAGGAAACCTCGGCTCCCCCTCATTGTGAAAAACTTTGTCAACCCGCGGGTCGGCCTTGACAGATCGGATTCGGAAAAACTCTTTCTTAAAGTTCTTATACGATTGAGAATAAAGTTGGAACAACCCCCCATCCTTACTCCCACTAAGAGACACCCAACCCAGGGGAGGCTCGCCCAACTTGAGTTGATAAAAATGTAAAAAAATGGGCAAGGACACACTTATCCCCAAGGTCGAGCACAAAAGTTGAAAAACCCTCAAAAAACCCCAACTATTGGGGTGCAATTGGCAGGGATCCACGTTGACAAACTTGAGGAAAGCACACTCTAACTCAGTGAATGGTAAACACACACCAAGGTCCCTAAAAAAGCACTGATACATATAGAAGAAGGGGGTACTCGGAGTACCCGCCATGTATACACGCTCATCGGGTTGGCAGGGATCAACCTAGATAAGCTTGGAAATGGCCAACTTACAGATCCTCAGCGATTTCCACATCGCATTCACATCGAGGAACGACCTAAACCCACTCTCAAACTCCCCGACATCCCCTCTAACCCACTCGTACAAAGGGACGGAGATGGCAGGGTGCGAGTCCTTGGGGTTATTACCCCCCCTCTTTTTCTTAGGCTCGCCGTTAGCGGCGGCCGCTTTTGCCTTGCTTTTCCCCTTGGCCTGCCCAGAAGCAGCCTTAGGAGGAATCGAACCCTCAGTAGCCATCACTCATAGCACTACTAACGAAAAGGGAAAAGGGAAACAGAGAAGAAGAAGTACCTAGTACTCCTTGAACAATGACAAGACAACGACGAACAACGGTGAATGCGTTGCCGAAAATGACGACGGAGAAGAAGAACGGAGAGGAAAGTGTGTAGAGGGAAAGCTACGCGCAAATGGGAAACCAAATGTGCAAAGGAGGAAACTAAGCACAAATGCGCAAAGGAGAAAGAGACCAAGTGTTTTAAAATGTGGGAAACGACAAAAGAGGCAGAACATTAAATGGGGCTCATAATGACAGGGTGCATCCAATCATTATAAGCCGCCACCCTACATTACAAGCCGCCCTCGCGTTTCAAGAAACGAGGCGACAACTCGTGACACGTTGCACTTCGCCCAAGAGGCAGAAACGAAAGGTCACGACCTTTACCAAACTCGGTATTAGCTCTTCGACTCGAGGTCCTCAGAGCTCGGGGGGCTAGTGTATTATCCGCATCGGACACCAAGCCCAAGCTCGGTGCCCAAGCATCGCATGACATCGAATAAGCGTTGCATGACATCGGCCAAAGAAAAGGGCCCACTGTCTATTGGGCCACGACCAACCCTAGGCCCTGCTCGACCTTATATATCCTCGCCCAAGAAGGGAACCCTAATTCCACAATCAAGGTACGTGCACTATATATATGAGACATTCATACGACCAAAGACTAACTTTAGCATCAGAGTCTCTTTTGCAGGTACCACCCCTATCTCGGAGCAGCCGACGTACCCAACAAAGAAGCCTCACCAATCTTGCCCAGCAGATCGTCCCTCTCAACCGATCTTAGGTAAGAACAAGTATATATTAGAAACTCACTTTTTCAAGTAGTGAAGTAGTAATGCTAATAGTACAAAGTGTAGAGAAGATATACAAAACACACAATAATTTTTACACTAGATCGTCTCAGCCATTGATACAACGTCCAGTTCTCAATCCAATCAAATTGAGTTCCACTATCTTTAAAAAGATACAGGTATTCTTTTAACAAGACATTTTTGTTAAGCCAAACAAAGACGAAACAATTCAAAGTGATGTTTTGAATATGAAAAATATAATACATATTGTGATGGAGTCCCTTCTTCCATGGTTGATGATAGTGATTGAAGGGAGACACCTTGCCCTTGATTTAGGCTCATCAAAGGTTGGACAAAGGGAGGTTTATGGTGGAGAAAGGAAGATAGGCGTGAAAAGGTGGTGTTTTGGGCGGAAGTGTATGGTGTATGGTTTAGGGTTGCTCAAGGTTGGCTCACTCCAAGTGTAGGTGGAGGCCACTCTAGGGTTTCACTCTCCAAGGGTGGAGAATGAAGGGGGCTAGCCGAACTAACCTAGGGACTAAGGATAGGATTTGAGGCAAAGAAATTCTCTCTCAAATTCATATAATCCAAAGTATTTACAAGGTGTGGGGTGTTGGGTATTTATAGGAGGGGAGGCATCTAGGGTTGCATTTGGAGTAGGCAAATGCATTCCAAATGAAATGCAAATGAACCCTAGATGCAACTTGGTGGCCAAGGATGGAATCTTTGGGTTTAGATTGGCTATATCTAGGTGCATGATAAGACCATGCAACCTTTGCCCTCCACTTGGGCCTAAGCCTTTCTAACACCAAAAATAGACCCAATGACACCAAAAACATGTGTCACCCTCTAATTAACACCCTAGCCCAAAATTAAAAACCTAATTATCTAGAGCACCCCATAATACAAGGGCAAAATGAGAAATACAAGGGAAAATAAATTCTAAGTCCTAAGCACCCCATTCCTCTTGCCTCCTTCAATATATCACCTCTTGGACTTCTCGGCCTTAGTGTTATTTCATCATTCCCTCCCTCTTGAAAAGGATTTGACCTCAAATCAAGAGGTTCCTCATGGTGGGCATCTTGACCAACAAAAACATAAAAATAAGCATTAGAGGTAATAGTATATGATAGAAATGGAAAGTGTATCCTAAGAGGAGTTTTACTAAAAATGCTAAAAAGATTGTCTAAATTAAAAGGACTAGACTCTCTAATGTTAAGGATAGGATCCTCCCCACGGTGAAGTCTAGATGTATAACTAAAACCTAAAAAGGTAAAAAGACTAAAACTATAGCACACTAATGTATTAGTCTTAAAAACTAAAATATCTTGTTGGAAGTGCCCAATGTAATGACCTAGGTATGTATTGGAAAATAAAGAAAACTTAACTAAAAAATTACCTAAACAACTTTGTATTGCATAATTTGTTAGATACATATAAGAAAAAGGTGTTAAGAGAAGTTTAGAAAACTCATATAATCTAAGTTTGTCTTGTAGGGAAGTATCCAAGTTAAGTTCAAATAAGTTTGAACTTCCCTCAAGATCAAAAATAGAAAATAGGACAGCATGAGATGTATCCAACAAATCATACAAATCTAAAGTAGGGTGCTTTATGAAGGGAACTAAAGTGGAGAAAGTCTTAAAGAAGGAAGGCTTATCTTCCTTGGGCACCACCAAGGAAGTAGCACAAGAAGTGGGACTAAGTGAAGTCCACTTCTTCTTCACTAAATCTTGAAGTTGAGATTCTTTTTCTTTAAAAAGGACTTGTGTTTGAATCTCCACTTCATGACTAGTGGCAATGTGAGAGAAAGAGTTAAGGTCTTGATGAATAAAGAGAGTTTCTTTTAAATCATTTTCAATGGGAAAGTGACTCTCTTCAAGCATAAGCCCTTTGGAGGAAACATTATCCTCCTTACTCTTCTCTAAGAGTGTTGGTTGTGTTTCATTTTCTAACCACTCTTGAACTTTCTCTATACTTTTCTTCATTTTTTCTTTCTTTTCTATTTTCTTTTCTTTTTCTTTTCTTTTTCTTTTCTTCTAAGTTCTTCCTCTCTTTTTGTATTTTCTTCCTCATGCATACTCTTAGGGATTCTAACCTCTTTGGAATTTTGATACCTAGTTGAGACAACCCTAGGTTTGAATCCACTAGTTTCTCTCCTCTCAACTAATTTTGCAAGTAACCTTTTTATTTCCGCATTATTTTTTTCAAACTCTTTTTCTTTTCTTCTCAATTCTTCCTCTTTTTTTTATATTTTCCTCTTCTTTTCTTCTTAGGTACTCTTTGAGTTGCCTAAGTTCATCCCTAACACTAGACTTAGAACTACAAGAATTATGACCATGGACACTAGAATGATCACTCATCTTTGATCCAAAAAGGTTTTCACAAAGTTGTTTTCAAAAAGGTTTGAAAAGGTTTTCACAAAGAGTGAGTGATAAAAGGTTTTCAAAAAGGTTTTTAAGGTGCAAGATAGGTAGGAAAAGGCCTAAGTGTACAAAGTGAACTTTCAAAGGGAGGTGGACTACTAGGAATCACTTAATAACCAAGCCTTATCAAGTAAGAATCACTAAGCCTTTTCTACTTTTCTCACAAAACAATTTGGCACAACAATAAGGTGTGTGTGTGCACGTTACCCCTAGTAGGCAAAAGCAAGCCTTCTAAACGTAATTGGAGCAAAGATAAAACCCTAGCAATTATACTACCAAAAACTATAAAACATGCAACAAGGAAAGCATTTAAAGCATACTCTAGTCGAAGTCCTAGGTGAAGGTTTTCAAATCACCTTCAACTACACGAACTAAAACCAAAGTGAAGAGGTTTAGAAATTTCCAAATTACAAACCAAAAATTAATGAAACCAAGGCCAAAAACAAAAGAGGCCGAAAAGAAAATTCCAAGCAAAATTATGAAAAACAAAAGTTCTAGGTCTTCAAACTCCTCCACTTGGGTTCCTCCACAAAGAGAAAACTTGTTAGTCCTCTCCAAGTGTTTAATCACTCCTTTTGTATGGTGGAAATCCCTCCAAAGGTTAGGTTTGGATTCGGTTCACTCCTCCACTCAAATCCACCAAAGGTGTGCTAGTTTGCTAGATAGGTTCTTCACCTACAAACAAAATGAAACCAACCCAAAGAGTAAGAGTCCAAGAAATAAAACTGAAAAGCACAATTAGGAAAGGCTAAACTCAGAGAGAATTAGTTGAGACAAAACAAAAGAGGCCAAAGAAAAGACAAACTAAAATTAAGACTCAATCAAAAATAGGAAGCACACAAAGAGTATTCCTAGAAAGGCACTAGAATGGATTAGTGTTTAAGCTCACTTGATTTAAGTCTTTTATGAATTTGGTCCAGCCACCTTTAAGGTCTCAAAATAGGTCAATAATGGTCTTAAGTCCAACTCCAAAAAGCATAGGTATTGGTCCAAGTCCACAAGTCTAGCAACAAGTCCTTTTTGGTCCAAAATTTTTTTGATACCCTTTTTTTTTTTTTTCTATTTCACGTCAATTTTTTTTGTTTCTTGGGTCCAATTTCTTTTCTTTAATGTTCAGCCCATTGTTGCTTAGGTTTTGCACTTGTGGGTGGGAAGAATTAGGTCAAATTTAGGAGAAAGAGAAAGGAGACAAGTGGCAAGTTTTTAGAGGTGTTTTAGGGAATCTTTTGAGTGGAATTAGATTTGTACTATCTAGTACAAGTTGTTTGCACAAAATTTTTCAGCACACCTCTTAGATTCTTTTAGGGTTTCTTTAAGCATAGAAAGAAGACTAAATCAAGTGAGAATGCAAGGAAAGTGGGCAACAATTTATATGCATGTGCAAGGAAGCATTTTACACATGGAAACTCAAAAAATTTCAAGGAACATGCTAGAACTAAGTAGCATGCATGAATGACTCCTAGAATGGTAGCTATATGTCACGCCCACTATATCATGCAATATGGTATTTTTTTTTGTTCATGTATTCATGCAAAGTGTTTGGCACATACATGGAATTTTTGTAGACAAAATATAGGAAACATAAAGTGACAAAACTTAGGTGGATTCAAAAAAAAATCAAAAACATGTTCATATGAGACTCAACCTAAAAAAATAGAAAAGCATGGCAACAACCTAACAATGGAAACCTAAAATGTTAAGGAAGGTTCACAAGGAACAAGAACATGAACCACAAGCATTCGGTCATACAAAGAAAGGCAAAAAGAGAGACAAAGACCGAATGGAAAGAAAGGCAAGAAGACAAGGAAGACAACGTTTTACCCTTGATGAGCCTTGGCTCTAGATACCACTTGATGGAGTCCCTCCTTCCATGGTTGATGATAGTGATTGAAGGGAGACACCCTGCCCTTGATCTAGGCTCATCAAAGGTTGGACAAAGGGAGGTTTATCGTGGAGAAAGGAAGATAGGCGTGAAAAGGTGGTGTTTTGGGCGGAAGTGTATGGTGTATGGTTTAGGGTTGCTCAAGGTTGGCTCACTCCAAGTGTAGGTGGAGGCCACTCTAGGGTTTCACTCTCCAAGGGTGGAGAATGAAGGGGGCTAGCCGAACTAACCTAGGGACTAAGGATAGGATTTGAGGCAAAGAAATGCTCTCTCAAATTCATATAATCCAAAGTATTTACAAGGTGTGGGGTGTTGGGTATTTATAGGAGGGGAGACATCTAGGGTTGCATTTGGAGTAGGCAAATGCATTCCAAATGAAGTGCAAATGAACCCTAGATGCAACTTGGTGGCCAAGGATGGAATCTTTGGGTTTAGATTTCTCTATCTAGGTGCATGATAAGACCATGCAACCTTTGTCCTCCACTTGGGCCTAAGCCTTTCTAACACCAAAAATAGACCCAATGACACCAAAAACATGCGTCACCCTCTAATTAACACCCTAGCCCAAAATTAAAAACCTAATTATCTAGAGCACCCCATAATACAAGGGCAAAATGGGAAATACAAGGGAAAATAAATTCTAAGTCCTAAGCACCTCAAAATACAAGGGTAAAATTGGCAAATAAAAATAAATGTTATAAAAACTTAGGAGCTAAGGCCCAAAAGTAGGCTTACTCCTCCTATGATTTTTCAACACTAACCCATTCCTCTTGCCTCCTTCAATATATCACCTCTTGGACTTCTCGGCCTTAGTGTTATTCCATCATATTGTTATTTCTAACAAGTGTGCCAGTGTTTCAGAAAAACATTAGTACATGCAAAATGAAGAACAAGCATATGCATTAGACGATACAAGAAGACAGATGAAAGCTTCATATAGATAAGTCAAAACAAAGCTTCAAGCATCAAACAAAAATGGAAGTCAACAAAATTAGACGAAGAACAGTACAGACTAATAAGCATTTCAAACAAAAATGAAATTCAATCTTCGACTGCGTTTGTTAGTCCTGTGCATCTCAATCTTGACCTTCATCTTAGTCTGGTCATTATAATAGATAGACAGACTTTGTTTCCGTCTGGAATACTTTTTAGTCTATGCTGTCCTTTGTCTGATTCATAGTTGACTTTCTTCTTATCTCTGACCAACTTTCGTCTGGTGTTTGATTATTCATCTTTTGACGCTCATGTGGGTTTCTATCTATCATACGACTTTGCTTCTTCTGATCTTTATGTTGTATTTGATACTGCGAAACTTCGACTGATAGTATGCTTTGTCTTGTATTTGTTGTCTTTTCGTCTGGCTTGAAGCTTTTCTTCCTTTATCTTGGCATATTCTCTATTCTTCAACTTGTCTGTACTTATGTTTTTCTGAAACACTAACACACTTGTAAGAAATAACAACATGTATCATATTTGTCTCATTCAAAACCTTACTAGGAATTGCTTCGTCTAACTTAATAATCTCCCCCTTTTTGATGATGACAAATATAATTGATCAAATTGTTTCAAATAAACCTAAATCTTCTAAATTAGAGCAATTCATAATTTATAGCAAGTTCGCATGTTATCAATGTTTTACAACTACAACTCTCCCCCTTAGTATATGCTCCCTCTTAGTATATGCTCTCCCCTTTATTTGATTATTCCTTAGAAATTTTTGATTTATTTAACATATTTGATTAATTCGTTTCTATTTCTCCCCCTTTGTAACCAGCAAAAAGAAATATTATTACACGCGAGATACCAAGCAGGATCATAGTAATATCATAACATTGATCAGAGCATGTATATCACAATATTCATCAGACCATGTCATATATCAGGATAATAACTTTGGGTCAAAAGTGAATACTGAATTTAGTTAAACATAAATTGCATATAATGAGAGAAATATGTACAACCATAAGAAAGAAAATACATTAGATTATTCTCCCCCTAACTTAGTTATTCCTACACTAGTCTCCTAGAGTGATCAAGAAGATAGAGGTGGATCCTTAGAGAGCTTAGAAGCCATCAAGTCGAACAAGTGGTCCAACTGCCTCAGCACTTAAAGCATTGACTTGTGAAAAGTAGGTGTCCTTTTTCTGACACACGTGGCTTTGACTTGTGAATCCACGCTTGCCTATTTTTCTTATTTTTGTATTCAAGTTTGATGTCCTTTTGTGTTTCTTGTATGATTTCACTCAATGTGATTAGTGGACTTCAGACGCGCTTCATTATTTTTCGACTGCGTCTGGATACACATTTTAGTTTTGATTCTTCGTCTGGTCTTGACTACCCTTTACGTCTGGTCATGAGAGTGATGACTACGTCTGCTTGTTCTTTAGGCTTCATCTAATGATTTTGCAAATCCATGTTGATGTTTAGCCAACTTTCGTCCTGTTCTTGACTTAGTCTCATACGATGCCTGTTTTGGTCTTACGTCTGATCCCTTAGGCTTTAGCTGGTAGATTTGTCTTATCTTGTATTTGATTTATGCCTGGATCAACCTTAGTCTTGATACTAGCTTTGCTATCGTCTGATGTCTTGTTCAATTCGATTATGCTTGATCATACTTTGTCCTTCATTTTTTCCTGAACATATTGTTATCCATCTTAAACACTAATGCACATGTTAGGAATAACAATATGTATTATATTTGTCATATTCAAAACCTCGGTGGGAATTGCGAATGCGCTTCGTCTGACTTAACATTCCAATCTCTATGAAATATAGTAGTTTCATTTGATGACTTTGTCTATCTCAAATTCAACTACCGTATGGCTGTTCTATTTGTCTCCTTCATTTTCTCAAAGTTTATCTACAAATCTACAAAATTATCTTTAAGATCTTATAGTTTCCTATTAGCCATTAAAGCATCATTGAATCTCACATAGATTAGTTCTTCTACTACAAAGGTTATAGAGCTAAAAATTATATATGCCTTTGAGGTATCTGAATATCCAAGAAATAATCATTTATCCACTTTGGAGTTAAATTTTCCAAGTTAATTCTTACTATTTAAGATGTAACATTTGTAACGACCCGTCATGGTCTCTACACTTAATGCAATCGCACTACTACTAGTGAACTAAGAAAATATTAAGTTGGATAACTCATACATACAAGTATATATATAAGAATAAAAATAACTAAATTTCTTAAATACAAAATAAAACGCCATATATGTACAGCCATCCCAAAAATAATATTTCCTAGTGCCGGTCAAGCACAGACAAAACCGTTACCTAAAATGGTAACCCTAACACGAGGATCAAAGCTCCCCGTCTCGCAACGGACACCTCAACTCCAAGCTAGCCCTGACCTGCTCCCATACCAAGTATGATCATTGCAGTTCCACCACATGGAAAACAGAAGGGTAAGCTAGAATCACAAATCAATCATACAAGTATAGAACAATAATCTATACTACACAATCAATCAACTATCAATCATATTCATAGAGTCACACCATACACTCTATCCAATACTACTCATGCATAAAGTACAACCCACCAATCATGAAGTCAAACACCACACTTCATCATATTAATAATCATGCAATAAATGCATCTCATGATAGATATCAATGCAAATCAATCATCTAATGCATCGTCACGCATACACCTAGGAGATCTCCGTAACAATAGAGCTGTATAAGTGACATTACATCCTACCGAAACCACCCCAACCGTTTTCATGCCCAATGCGCCCGCTCGGTCACAGCTAAACAAGATATATAATCCTCACTCGGGTTTACTCGGATGATGTCACTTACACACTTGGAAGTCCAGATCCACCGTCAGGTATAGCACAGCTGGGTACGAGCTTACCACGACCTTGGCATGCATTAACCAAGTCAATTGTGGAGTTCGCCCACCGACTATCCGTAAGGATCCACGCACCTACCCGAGTACTTGGTTAAGGGAATAACCCTCGACCTCATACCCCGCTCCAACACTAGCTAAGGACTTAGAGGAGACTCACCCAACCTAGTGGCCTATCTGAGCACCACTCTCCCAAATCCAGTGGCCTCCCAGAGCACCACTCTCATATATCAGTGGCCTATCCAAGCACCACTCTCAAGAGACTCTATGCGAGCTCTTCCAGTTCAAAAATATTTTTCCTCTCCTCAAGTCCTAGGCTAGACTCATGCCATAAGGCATCACATGCAATCATGCATCATACATCATATATGGTCTGCCCACCATAATGATCAACAATCATACACATGTCATAAGACATCACATGCAATAATGCATCATACATCATACATGGTCTACCACCATTATGATCAATAAACATACCATATGAACATATACACATATCATTGTCGCCACCCGCCGAAACGGACATTGGCATTCGCGACGATGGTCGAACTCTTTTTAAAGTTTGGAAAAAATGATGGATTGTTAGAACGACTTATTCTCAAACTGAGACCTCATCGAGCTAACAATTTTATTAAATGATTCACCAATCCATGTTAATCCCAAGCGGGACCCTCCATGGATTAGTGGTTTTCGCAAAAAGAAGGGGTTCTTGGAGTCGCCACCAATGTTTTACTCAAAACATTGGAAAAAGATATAAGGAAATTGATTTTCGTAAATCAACTTCGGCCATTACAACCAGAGTTGGGTAAGGGAGTCGGTTACGTGTGAGGAAGGTGTTAGCACCCCACAACGCCCCTTTCGGGTTCCCTATGACAGATTATTTCATGAATAATAGTGTAAAGTTACTAAATTACCCCTATTTATTAGAACGATTATAAATAAACTATCTACATGTTGAAAGCGTGCAATGAAACAATCAAAAAGCGATAAATGAAAGCGGTAAAAGAAAGGACTTGGAAAGAAACCTTTGAAGCGTGCTTTTATATATTCAAAAAGAGTTAGGAGGCTTTTTGGCGCTCCTTCCCACTACACGCTCGCTCGCTCCTTTCCCTAGAACAAATATTAACTATGGAAATCAAAGAGATTTCCCTTCGACTTGTTCGAGTCTCAAGCTTCAAGGCTCATGACTCAAGAACTTAGTCGGGTTGGCTCTCAGAGAGGTTCCTAGGGCAGAGAATAGCTCAAAAACCCAAGAATCCTCAGCAAGAGGGTCCAAACCTGTGTCAAAAGTGTGTGAGGATGTGCAAATGACGTCCTATTTATAGGATTGAGGCGCAATACGGCCTGGGAGGTCAATACGGCCCGTACTGGGTTTTTGAACTACAGTACGGCCGTATTGAATTTGGTACGGCCGTACTGAAGTTCAAAAACTTCAGTACGACCGTATTGATTTCACTACGGCCCGTACTGAAGTTTTTTGAACTACAGTACGGCCGTATTGAATTTGGTACGGCCGTACTGAAGTTCAAAAACTTCAGTACGGCCGTATTGAGTTCACTATGGCCGTATTGCAGTTCAAATGGCTCAGTACGGCCGTACTGAACCTCTGGGAGGGTGTATTGAGCTCCAATCCTCGCACACCCTTATTCTAAGCTACTCTAAGACTTCTAGACCTACAGAGCATCATCCTAGGGTCTTCCAGGAGTCCTTCCGGCTGACTTTCCTTCGGTCTTCGAGAGTCTTTGAGCTTTATTTCCGACCCGGACAATTTTAGGGGTCTACAGCTGCCCCCCCTTTACTTAGTCGAACGGCTTTTTGGTGTACCGGTTGACAAGTAAAGGAGTTGACCCAATTGTCCGGGGAGTAAGCCATCCTTCCAACTTGTAGTGTCTTCTGGTGGGAAAATTGTTGAGTGGCCTCTCCAGGTTGAGTATTAGTCGTCGCCTCTCCAGGCTCGTGCATACCTCCATGTTTCTAACGACGGGGTAGCTGAGTACCGCCTCTCCAGGCTCGTGCATACCTCGGTGTTTCTGACAACCTCGGTAGCTGCATACCTCCGTGTTTCTGACGACGGGGTAGCTGAGTACCGCCTCTCCAGGCTCGTGCATACCTCGGTGTTTCTGACAACCTCGGTAGCTGCATACCTCCGTGTTTCTGACGACGGGGTAGCTGAGTATTAGTCGTCGCCTCTCCAGGCTCGTGCATACCTTGGTGTTTCTGACAACCTCGGTAGCTGCATATCTCCGTGTTTCTGACGACGGGGTAGCTGAGTACCGCCTCTCCAGGCTTGTGCATACCTCGGTGTTTCTGACAACCTCGGTAGCTGCATACCTCCGTGTTTCTGACGACGGGGTAGCTGAGTACCGCCTCTCCAGGCTCGTGCATACCTCGGTGTTTCTGACAACCTCGGTAGCTGCATACCTCCGTGTTTCTGACGACGGGGTAGCTGAGTATTAGTCGTCGCCTCTCCAGGCTCGTGCATACCTCGGTGTTTCTGACAACCTCGGTAGCGTGAGTTTGCCCTCTCCAGGGTCTGCGGTTTGCCCTCCCCAGGGTTGCATACCTCCGTGCTTCTGGTCACTTTGGTAGCGTGAGTTTGCCCTCTCCAGGGATTTGTGATGATTTTGTCTCCACAGTCCACGATGCTGCTTCGACGGTTGTTTTTGATTTTGGTGCCGCTGAGGGCTGGATAGCGCAGGGATCCGTCTAGGGATGTGCAGTTACTCATAGGTTCTTGTGTCCCAACTTTCCATTGCGTAGTTGGTGCCCACTGGGGAAATTCTGATTCCTTGGGGATGTAGACACAAAGATGCTCTTTCTGATGTGAGCGGTGCCTTATGGTTGGCTGACGTCCTTTCGACGGTGGTGGAGTATCCCGGTTATCCTTATTCGGGTGACTCTTTTTGATTTTCTGGTTTTGTTGCCTCTGCATAGGCTGTTATCCACTGGGGGATTCTGTTGTGATTTTGATTGGCCTCTTCTGTTAGGCGGATTATCTTGACGTTTGGTGTTTGGTTGAATACCGAATTCCGCTTGGGGAATGGGTATTGATCTTTTTGGATTTTCCTTTTTTTGGAGGAGTGCCTCTGAGTAGGCGAATGGGGATTGAGGATCTTATGTATCCCAGAGTATTATTTAGAAAGCCTCTACAGGCTTAGCTTCACTCGTCGCTCGAGTTGGAAAGCTATCTTCCACTGAGGAAGTCTGAGTCCTTTGACTCGGATATTTTGTTTGGATGATCATGCTTCCATTGGGGAATCTTGCTGATCTTGCTCTGATAGCTTTCACTGGGAATTCGGCCCAAGAGTGCAAGCTGAGATGTCTCTGGGGAGTATTATTTCGGCAAGCCTCTCCAGGCTCAGTTATTCTGTATGATTGTTGGAT
The DNA here is from genome assembly GCF_000230855.2 of Cajanus cajan. NCBI lineage: Eukaryota > Viridiplantae > Streptophyta > Magnoliopsida > Fabales > Fabaceae > Cajanus > Cajanus cajan. Next base: position 51,332,722 of record NC_138524.1, on the reverse strand, counting down.
TTTCTCTTTTTGAAGGAGTGCCTCTGAGTAGGCGAATGGAGATTGAGGATCTTATGTATCCCAGAGTATTATTTAGAAAGCCTCTTCAGGCTTAGCTTCACTCGTCGCTCGAGTTGGAAAGCTATCTTCCATTGAGGAAGTCTAAGTCCTTTGACTCTGATATTTTGTTTGGATGATCATGCTTCCATTGGGGAATCTTGCTGATCTTGCTCTGATAGCTTTTACTGGGAATTCGGCCCAAGAGTGCAAGCTGAGATGTCTCTGGGGAGTATTATTTCGGCAAGCCTCTCCAAGCTCAGTTATTCTGTCCGATTGTTGGATTTTCTGAATTTTTGCCTTTTTTGTCGATTTTTGGCTTTTTCTGTACGGAAGGATCTCAAACACACTCACAGATAAAGTATGCAGAGGAATGAAGATGTTGTTGATGTACAAAAGAATGGGCCAATACGGGCCGTATTGAATTCAATACGCCCGTATTGGTGTGGACGTTTATGGCCAATACGGCCGTATTCATTTCAGTACGCCCGTATTTGAGTTGAAAATTTGTTCATAACCCTAATTTTAGCACGGGTGTACTGAACATGGTACAGGCGCTTTGTTTTTTCTGAAGTTTATATGTTTTTTGCTTTTTTTGTTTTTTTGTTTTTTGTTTGTTTTTTCAATAAACAGAGAATAAGTGATCTTCCAGTACACCTATCATCTGTATGCATGTATGCGGTATGATGCACCTAATTCTATTTGATTTATTTTTCAAAAGAATTAACCGATGCGTTTCTTTGCTTGGATTTTGCCATTCCTCTTAGACGGGCTGTGCGCTGCCGATTTCTGTAACCGAGGAATGATGCGTGTTATATCAAGATTGGTGTCATCAACCCAGTGATCGTTCCCTTCCTTTAGAAGATGTATCAACCCTCCTATTGACCACTATATCTCCATGTTTCCACTAGATTATTCTAAAATCGTTTGGGACAAGAGAAAAGAGGGGAAAGATATTTTTTGTTCAAAAGTTTGTGTTTTAGAGGGGATTATTATTGTTTTGAAAATGGTTTTTGTAAGAATGGCTGGCCAAGGTAGGCTCATGTGTTTAGGCTTGTTTGATTAAACACTTATGAAGTTAATAAAGTCTTGTTATTGACGTTGTGATTCGACAACTTAGATAGTTTCCCTTGAACCTTTCTTTTTGGATTCAGCTCATGGTACCATCATGGATTTCTTTTGTTTTTTTGATTGTCCTTATTTTTTGCCTAAAACACCCTTTTGTGGCGTCTCAGCGGACCTTTGTTTTTGTTCATTTTTGCAACCCTAACTTTTGCCTAGGTCACCCTTTCGTGGGATTCCTAGCGGGTTCTTTGCTCTTATTTTTGCGCAGCCCCCTTTTTGGGTTTCCTGCCGAGCTTTTTTGTTTTTATGATTTTTGTTTTTAAAGGATTTCTTTCTTATCCATGATGGCACTTGTCGAGGCCAAGGAATGGTGCTCCAAGTTGTCGCGCACACTTCCACATAAAAATGATGCGGGTTTATTGTTATTAAGACAATTTTAACCTCATTCATGCTTATTCAAACAGGGTTAAAATAATGTGGTCTAGAGATTTATTGCAAGCAAGAAAAGAAGCAATAAGAAATAATAAAGAATGATTTTATTATAATTCTAGCGGAAACATGTGCCCTATCGAGGCTCGGGGGTCGGGCTGTCCCCGAGGAGTAATCTCTAACAGTCATCAGGTCTATACATCCCTATCGGAAGGAGAAGAGCACTTGATGACGACGACCGACCTTGACGCTTGTGAACCGGCCTTCCTAAAGATCTGGCTTAAAGAACGTCGAGAAGGATCTTGGTTCCTCTTCGTCCTTTGATCTTTATTAGGGTTGTATCCTAACCCTTGTTTCCCCGGATTATCCTTAATAATGGGTAGCTCGGGAATTCCTTGGGAATCCTTGCCAAGTCCTTGTCCAGGCAAGTATCCGTTCTTGGTGAGCATGTAGGCTACCTTCTTCATTTCTCGGGGAAACGTTTCGACATTGGCAATCTCCAATGCTTGGAAGACGGTTTCTAGAGCTTCCTCTGCTGCATCCATGTAAGGTATGGCAGATGGCTTGCTGATGAGTATGTCATCTTCAGCTTGTACAGTCACCAGCTTGTCACCCACTATGAATTTGACTTTCTGGTGGAGCGTAGAGGGAACAGCTTTCGCATCATGAATCCAAGGTCGGCCGAGGAGACAGCTGTATGCAGGAGTAATGTCCATCACTTGAAATTCGACGTTGAAGATGGTGGGTCCAATTTGGATTGGAAGATTGACTTCTCCCACCACTTCTCTTTTAGAACCGTCGAAAGCTCGGACGATCATGTTGCTCGGGCGCATTTGGATTCCCTTGATTGCCACTTGATCGAACGTTCTTTTTGGCATCACATTCAAGGAAGATCCGTTATCCACCAAGACTTTAGCGATGTGGTATTCCTTGCACTTTACAGAGATGTGCAAGGGCTTGTTGTGGTTCGGTCCCTCAGCGGGGATTTCTTCATCGGTGAAAGTGAGGTGATCATTAGCCGTGATGTGACTAACAATCCCCTCAAACTTGTCTTGGGAGATAGTGTGCGACACGTATGCCTCGTTCAAGACTTTCAACAGAGCTTGTCGATGCGGTTCGGAGCTTAGGATCAACGACAACAGAGTAATCTTTGCTGGCGTCCTATGAAGTTGATCCACGATGGAGTACTCGCTCTGTCGGATATATTTTAACAGCTCGTCAGTCTCCTCCTCGGATTCTTTATTTTCCTCATTTTTTTCTTTTTCTTTTTCTTTTCCTTTATTCTTGGGAGCTTTATCATGAAGATCTTCGGGAGTGTAGATCCTGCCACTCCTAGTCATGCCCCCAAGTCCAGCGATGTTAGAGATATCGCTGTCGGCAGAAGAATGGATGTCGTATATCTATGGCACAGCCTTATTCGATTCGTAGGGAAAAGGTCTTGGAGCAGTGATCCTTAACGGTGTCGGACCTTCCCCTTTATTCGTCTTGATTACCAACAACGGAGTTGATGTGCGTTTGCTTGGCGCGGTTGTTGGTTTACACTTAATAACAAACGGCGTGCGATCCATTCTGAACATACGCATCGATTAATCCTTTCTTTTTATTTAATGTTATTAGTAAATTACTAGGAGGGATGTATGAAATGCAAACCTAGATCCCTCCATGATCTTTGATAAGAATGCATGATATGAGATGATGGCGTTGAATATGCATGCATTGTGTTTATTCAACTAAGCATTATCATGTTTTCAGGATGTTCCTAAGATGATGCATGATATTGCTTGGTTTGGATAAATAACCCTTTTTCTTTTTTGGGTATTTTGTTTTTTTTGTATTTTTTTGGGTGAAAAGGGAAACTACCTATATGAATGTGATGAAGGTAGATGTTAACACCATGTAATGGAAGATTTTTATTCCTATTTATTCTTATTTTAAAAAGGGAATGTTGTATGTTTAAAGAATGCAATGTATGCTCAAACAATGTCACATAAACAATGCACAAACAATTCACTCATCCACGAACAGTCACGAGCGAATCACGAGGTAGGGGTATCCTGCAGAAAAGTGCATATTCAAGGAGGTTCTAACTGTTCTCACCGGTCCAAGGCCCCCAAGGTGCCCCCATTATAGGGACCCAATTCCTCTCGTCGTAAGTCGATGGAAAGCTCCAACGCACTGTCGGACTTGAGTTCATGGTTTTCACCTTGAGTGATGCTTTCCGACAACGGTCTACGGGCACCTATAGACCCATTCGAAAACCGGCCGTACTAACATCCACTCCCTATGGCTTTCCACTCATGCCCCCGGGTATAGAGGGAACTGTTGTGTGCAAAGGTTTGTGTGCAGTTTATATTTCAAACAATTGCGAAAATTTAAACACCCAACAATTATTAAAGCCAATTAGGAAAAACATATTATCATACAAGCGAGGGGTAATGAAGTAATTTTGAACTATCATTTTAGAAATAATCCATCACTAAATGGGACTGACTCTCGAGGCTTCCCCAGCGGAGTCGCCATCTGTCGCCACCCGCTGAAACGGACATTGGCATTCGCGACGATGGTCGGACTCTTTTTAAAGTTTGGAAAAAATGATGGATTGTTAGAACGACTTATTCTCAAACTGAGACCTCATCGAGCTAACAATTTTATTAAATGATTCACCAATCCATGTTAATCCCAAGCGGGACCCTCCATGGATTAGTGGTTTTCGCAAAAAGAAGGGGTTCTTGGAGTCGCCACCAATGTTTTACTCAAAACATTGGAAAAAGATATAAGGCAATTGATTTTCGTAAATCAACTTCGGCCATTACAACCAGAGTTGGGTAAGGGAGTCGGTTACGTGTGAGGAAGGTGTTAGCACCCCACAACGCCCCTTTCGGGTTCCCTATGACATATTATTTCATGAATAATAGTGTAAAGTTACTAAATTACCCCTATTTATTAGAACGATTATAAATAAACTATCTACATGTTGAAAGCGTGCAATGCAACAATCAAAAAGCGATAAATGAAAGCGGCAAAAGAAAGGACTTGGAAAGAAACCTTTGAAGCGTGCTTTTATATATTCAAAAAGAGTTAGGAGGCTTTTTGGCGCTCCTTCCCACTACACGCTCGCTCGCTCCTTTCCCTAGAACAAATATTAACTATGGAAATCAAAGAGATTTCCCTTCGACTTGTTCGAGTCTCAAGCTTCAAGGCTCATGACTCAAGAACTTAGTCGGGTTGGCTCTCAGAGAGGTTCCTAGGGCAGAGAATAGCTCAAAAACCCAAGAATCCTCAGCAAGAGGGTCCAAACCTGTGTCAAAAGTGTGTGAGGACGTGCAAATGACGTCTTATTTATAGGATTGAGGCGCAATACGGCCTGGGAGGTCAATACGGCCCGTACTGGGTTTTTGAACTACAGTACGGCCGTATTGAATTTGGTACGGCCGTACTGAAGTTCAAAAACTTCAGTACGGCCATATTGATTTCACTACGGCCCGTACTGAAGTTTTTTGAACTACGGTACGGCCGTATTGAATTTGGTACGGCCGTACTGAAGTTCAAAAACTTCAGTACGGCCGTATTGAGTTCACTACGGCCGTATTGCAGTTTAAATGGCTCAGTACGGCCGTACTGAACCTCTGGGAGGGTGTATTGAGCTCCAATCCTCGCACACCCTTATTCTAAGCTACTCTAAGACTTCTAGACCTACAGAGCATCATCCTAGGGTCTTCCAGGAGTCCTTCCGGCTGACTTTCCTTCGGTCTTCGAGAGTCTTTGAGCTTTATTTCCGACCCGGACAATTTTAGGGGTCTACAATCATATCATATTCAAACATTCATATATATCATCACTATGCATACATATGAATCACACCTCACCATACATCATATATCATACATATATGATCCAAATCTTCAACTTTAAACATGCATAAGCATCAATTATTTATAAACATATTCACGCTCGGCGTAGCCTGAGCTCGCCCAGCCTAATCCCAACCTGAGAGTGCTAAAACTCATCTACACCCGGCGCGTTCAACTCAAGCTCGATGTCTTTGAGACAGAGACTCCTAAGAGTCTCCACGCCTGATGCAGCCAAATCATGCCTGACCCAACATCCAACCCGAGAGCCCTAAGCTCTTCCATGCATGGCGCGCTCAACCTGCGCCTAGCCTAATCCCAGTCAGAGAGTTCAGAAACTCTCATCCAAACCAACAAATCCAACCACATGAAAACACAAAAACTCACTCCAAATCTACATGCACCCATCCGATGCATCAATTCCACCTGAAAATCCCATTTTTCCCAAAACCTCGAAAAATGAGCGAATTCTCCGATCCAGCCATGGATCCTCAACTTTCATGCATAAATTGAATTTCTAATCTCACATGCAACTTAAATAACAAACATTCTAGCTTCCCTTACCTGAAGATCAGCTCAAAAAGCTAACAATTGTGACGAAATAGAATTCCCTTCCAAAGCTCAACCTGGAACTTCAATCCTCCCAAAGTAAGCTTTCTAATATGAATTTCAAGAAAAGCCAGAAGGCATTAGTGGTCTAGAGGAGAAAAGGATTCAAACAGAGAAATTTGGGAGAGAAAGGAGCTCACTGACCTAGAAACCTTCTCTCTAAAACTTCTCTCTAAAAACTCACATTTTCCTGAAGGCCCCTAACCCCTATTTATAGATTTTCGGACTTCCCCAGAATGGCCCGTACCGAGTTCAGAACGGCTCGTTCTGAACTCCCAAATCACGTACAAAATCCACGCCCAGAACGGCCCGTTTTGAAATCAGAACGGCCTGTTCCGGGACTCATCCGGAACGGCCCGTTCTCCCTCCGGCACAACCCGTTCTCCCTCCGGAACGGCCCGTTCTCCTTTCCAGAATGGCCCGTTCTCCTTCATTTTTGTAAGGCCAAATCAGTAGTTTGGAACGGTCCGTTCCAATTTAGGAACGGCTCGTTCTGGCTACTGAATCTTTTTTTTTCCTCTATGTTACAACATTCACATTTAAAAGGATTGAAGTACGATATGTTGAGTTTTCTTCCCCTCCACAATTTATAAGGCGTCTTGTTTAACAAAAGTATTATCGATATTTTGTTTTGAATATAACATGCAGGTTTTACTACTTTTGTCCAAAAGTATTTTGGTAAATAATTTTTGCAAAGTAAGGTTCTATCTATTTCTTGCAGAGTGTAGTTCTTTCTTTCAACTATCCTATCTTGTTGATGTGTTCTCATTGAAGAGAAAATGTGAAAGATATCATTCTTTTCACAAAAAATTTTGAAATTAAAGTTTTCAAATTCAGTCCCATGAGCATATTTGATGACAGATATAAAAGGTATTTTTTTTTCATTTTGATTTATTTTACAAAACATTTCAATGACTTTGAAAGACTCATGCTTGTGAGCTAGGAAGTACACCCATGTGTATCTATAATAGTTATCAACAATAACAAATCCATACTTCTTACCACGTAGACTTAGCAACTTGGTTGGGCCAAATAGATCCATACGTTATAGTTATAAAGGTCGAGAAGTGGAAACAACCTTTTTGGGTTTAAAAGAAATTTTGGCTTATTTCCTTTTATAACAAGCTTCACAAAAAAGATGTGTTTGGTAAGAAATCTCAGGTAGTCCTTTAACCAAACCCTTTTTGTTTAATTATGAAATATGTTTTAGATTGACATGCCTAAGTTTTTTTATGGAAGATCCATCTTTCATATTCTCTCGAGATCGAACATGTAAAATTTTGTTTGCCCAAGCTTTCTGTATTAATTTCATAGAAATTATTCTTTCAATAAGAAGTAAAAAAACATAAACCCATTGTGTTGCTTGACTATACATGCATATTTGTTAAAAGACATTATATATTCACTGTTAGAAATTGAATTATGGTTAGCAAAATATACTTCAGTCCTTCAATGTATAAAACATCTTTCATAGTAGGTATAGAGTCTTTACCTATCTTACTTATACCTCTAATTTATCCTTTTCCACTACCTTCGAACAAGATTGATCCCTCATGAGATTGAAGGTCTTGGAACATAGTTTTTCTCTTATCATGTGGCATAAGAAACCACTATTCAGATACTAATGTGAATCCTTTTTTTTTTCCACCAAGGATATTTGTAAAAAGAATTATTTGAAATTTTGGTACCCAAATATTTTTGGGTCCAAATTCGTTAGTACCCTTGATCTTAGATTTACTTCTCTATTTATTTTACACTTGTTAGGAGGATGACCCTTTTTTCCACAAACTTTACAAAGAGTAGTCTTAGATTTGAAGTGAGATGTTTAAGAGTCAGATTCAAACTGGAGACTACTTTTGTCAGATGGGAGTTTTCTATGTTTTAACATGTTTATTTTAAAAGATCCATCCACAAGCTTTGAATGATCCTTCCTAAGTTGTATGTTTATAGCTTCAAATGTTGTAACCTAAAGAGGTTTGTTGATAGTGATTTCTTATTTGAGAGTCTAAACCTCTTTAGCAGCGTCTAACAAATATATCTTGAGTTTATCATTTTCTTTCTACAAGACTTTGTATTTTTCCTTAATTTTTGTGTACTTAAGAGAGATCATGTAAGAGTTAGCCAAAAGAGTTTCATAAGACATCTCTTCCTCAAGGAAATTTTTAGAAGAATAAGAATTATAGTCAAAAGTTAACTATAATTTTGTATCGTTTGCATCTTCCATAAGATAAATGTTGGCCTTTTCTTCATTTGAACTATTGCCAATACTACTCTCCAAATCTTCCTTGGTGGCCATCAAACTTTTCTTAGACTTCTTTCTATTTATCCATCACTTTCTGAGTGTAAAACATTCAACTCTCATGTGTCTAAGCTTCTTGCATTCATAACAGATGACCTTTTCATTGTCATCTTGAACAAACTTCTTATGTTTGTCATTCTTCTTATGGAAGCTTCTCAGTCTTCTCGTCATCAATTGAGTTTCTAGAACTACCATTTGAGCTATTAAACTCGAATTCCACTTTCAAAGCTTTTCCTTTTTCTCTTCTCTTGCTTGATTCACAATTTTTATAGCAATAGAATTTTTTATCTTGAGATGTTATCTATTATTGAAATGAACCTCGCGAACTCTTAGTGCACGCAAAAGTTCATTAAGAATTTTGAGGTAGTGAGCATTTGATATGGTGGTGGCCTTTGGTTCCTAGATCTTTGGAAGACTATCCAAGATCTTGAGATTATTCCGAGCTTTGGTAAACTTTGTTCTTAAGGATTTTAGCCCATTAAGAATTGTTTGGAATCTTCCAACCATTTCATCAATGGTTTCATTCTCTTTCAAAAAGAATAACTCATAATGCCTCTAAAGAGTAGTAACTTGTTTGAGCCTAACATCTTCAATAACCTCTATAACGTGATGGAAATATTGGGCTATTTGGTATATATACTTTATATATATACATACATACATACATATATATATATATATGTATATGTTGTTTATATGGATTTGGATTGGATTATGGATGTGGGGATTTGAAATGTACTTACCTTTGTGGATGTTGTATATTTAGGTGGTTCTAATTAGTTATTTGGATTCAGAAGTGATTTCACAAAATGAGATGAGATATTGTTGTTTTGAGATATTTATATAGGCTGTGTATGCATGAGTGTGGTGAATGATGCATTGTACACCATGATACTAAATTGGTACTAAGAGGAAAAAAGATTGATCACCTTCCTTCTCATCTTAGTTAAGTGAAGTATCGTGGTATGCAACTCATTATTCCAAGAATATGTATTTGAATGAGATGCTTGTTTGTATGTTGATACATGTTGCATTTTATATGATGGTGAGTTGTGAGTATTGCATGGAAAGGAATAGGAATGGTAGGATATTGAAGGATAGGGACATAAGATAAATTTGGTCTTTTTGAGTGAATTTGAGGTTGTTTTAGAGCTTAGGGAGTTGAAATACCTCAAGGAGTAGAATATTTGATGTGAATAGGTGCTAAGGGTGAAATTTGGAAATTTTGAAATGGCTATATATAGGGGCTTACGACTGGAGGATCTTATTTTTTAGACAAAAATAGTTTCTAGAGAGAGGAAGTAGAGAGAGAAGCTTTGGTCTAGAGGGAACCTAAGGATACATTTGGGAAGTTTATATAGTTGGGATCAATCTTTATAACTGGAGTTTCAAGAGATTTAGTCTCTAAAAGCTTTGAAAGTGAGATTGAAGTTTGAGTTGGGATTTGAGGATCTTGTTCAAATCTTGAATATTTTAGGTTTCTATGGTAAGGGCAGTACTTATAAGACTTAATATGGTATGTATGGATTTGAAATATCACATTGATTCCATGTTTTATGCATCATTGAGGTTGGATTGAGCTGGAGAGGGTTTGGTTAGGGTTCTTCATGATTTCCTAGGATTTTCATGTATTAATGGTTAATACTTGATTTTATCACTTAATATGTTGTTTATGGATGTTGTTTATACTTTATAATGGCTCAAAATCGTGTAATTTGGTATGGGATTCATGTTGGGATGGATTTTGGCAGTAAAAAAACAAAATTTTCAAATTTATGACACGTTGTCTAATGCATACGCGCTGAGCATATGTGACGACGTGTTGAGCGCACTAAAGAACAGAGCTTTTTATTTAGAGCGTGTTGAGCGCACTAAAGAATATAGCTTTTTTTTTAGAGCGTGTTGAGCATATTTTGCCATGGGCTGAGTACACGGGTCTATGTGCTGAGCGGGCAACTTCCAATGGCTTTCTATCTCGATCGCACTGAGTGCACAGGTCTACACGCTGAGCGAATAGCTTCTAGTGGCTCTCTATCTCAAGCGCGTTGAGCGCATGAATCTATATGCTAAGCGCATTAGCCATGGGCTGAGCGCATTTCAAAATGGTTATGTGCTAAACGGGCAACTTCCAATGACTTTCTATCTCGAGCGCACAAGTCTACGCGCTGAGCTGATAGCTTCTAGTGGCTCTCTATCTCAAGCGCTTTGAGGGCATGAATTTATACGCTAAGTGCATGTAGCCATGGGTTGAGTGCATATGGTGACGCGCTGAGCGGGTAAAGCCTAATAGACTCCCAATTTGGGTTACGCTGAGCACAAATACCACTATGCTGGGTGCATGGTCTCTTTGAGGAAAACCTTTTATAATTAAGTTTCTATGAAACTTTTAAATGTTGAATCATACCTTTTTTGTTGTTATATATGTGGCATGATTATGGAAGAGATTGTATGTGATTATGGGACATGCTTTTATGTGTTTGGTTTAGAAAGCTAATAGGACATAGAGGAGTAAGGTTATGGTATGGATTGGGAAATCTATTGGTGAGGTTTAGATATAATCTTTGGGAAAATATAGAATTTGGGGGTCCCATGGTGAGGATCCCAATATGGAACTTTTCCAAAGATTATATAATAAACCACTTCAGATGTTAGGTGGATTCTAAAGTACTCCTCTAAGCATTCTATTTGCTACCGGTAATAGGGGCAAGGTCGAGTCATACGGATAGGTGAAGTGGCCGGGATGACAAGGGTTACGTGACGACGTAATCCAACTGTATATTTTCCATGAGAGTTTAGGTGTGTGACATGGACAGGTTACATGTTCATAAACTCAACACTTGGGTTGGATTTGTTGAGGCCAACATTTGGTTTGGATTTATTGGCTATTTCATGGGATTATAAAATTGTGTGACTTTGGTTTGGATATGGAATATGTATGAATTTGGTATGAATTGTATACATTGGTTATGAATTCTTTATTATTATGGATTATGTATACATTGGCATGGATGTGTATACATTGGATTTTGGATTTATTTATTTTGGCATGGATATGGACATGTAAATAATGTTGTCATTCCTTTGGTTTGGATTAATGTCAACGATAAATATATGGTTTGATGATATTTCATTTATAAGTGTTATGGTTGGTTTCATACATGCTAAACCTCATATTTCCATGATGTGGACTGTGATGATCTCACTATGTGAGGGAGCAGATCAGGTGTGAGGCTTTTGGATGGCAAGGAGTCTTTTGGTAGCTGCTTTGAGAAATCGCTAGATTTAGAGCTTGACCAACACATAAAGTTTCTTATTTGATGTTTCAAGATGTTGTAATTATATTATCTATTTTGGATGACTGTATAATCTTACTGATGATAATTATCTTTTAAAATTTCATTTTATATGATGAAAACAATTTATATGTTTTAAATTATTTTCACTCTAGGTTAGCTAGCATTTGCTCTCTTTTCTTTATATTATATTATTTATTTTGAGTTGTCTTGTTGGTTGTTGATGTGATGGCCTAAGGTGGGTCTCTACACCCTCATGAGTTACCTTGCTAGCTTCCCACATTTATTAGTAGACTTGTAGCTACAAAATTTGTTATATTTATTCTAGATAAGGACCAAGCTAAGATGTATCTTGCTTTGGTGTTGAGTTGCAAGGTGTTGTAGTCATTTGGCATGTACTCACTTTTAGCTTTCTTTACTTCAACATCACCTCCTATGATGATTCTCCCAAGTTGATATTGGGTGAATTTAATGAACATTTCCATTTTGTCCTTCCAATATGGACAGTCTTCTCCATTAAACACTGAAGGCCTTGTAAAAGAAGTTCTTTTAGGTAGGTATTGACCTTCATTGCTTCCCATCTCATTATCTTTTCCTTTAATTAGCACTATTAGATGCTCAATCGTATCAAAGACTAAGCTCTGATACCAATTTGTGGAGAAAAGAGAGATACTAAAAGGGAATTTGAAGAGTGTTACTCAATAACTCACACTTGTAGTTCGATGAGAAACACATAGAAGAGGGGTTGAATATGTGTGTGTGAACAAAAGAAATTTAAAAACATTTTCGCAATAAGGCTTGTAGACACCCAATTTCGTCCAAACCAACAAAAGCAATGAAATGGACGTCTATCATCAAAGAAATTGAGCTCCCAAGCATGGAAATAACAGGACATGATATTAGAAGGCTAAAAGCCCAAATTAGCTGGTTTTAGTAGCCCGGAACGGGCTGTTCCAAAACTGGAACGGGTCGTTCCAATTTACAAAAAGGGCCTAAAAATCATAACCTTAGTAAAAATCATGCATCATAACCTTAGTAAAAAAAATGATAAAATTTAGGCAGAAAACAAATATCATGCATCTTTTAGTTTAGCTATTACATTCATTAGAAAATGGAAGGCACATAGTATGTAAAGATTTTTTAGAAAGGAGAACATTCTAAAGTACAAGAATCGTGTGCCCTTATAATAAGGAGGCCTACTAGACTTTGGACTCTCGTCATCCTTTCAACAAAAGGCAAAGTCTACATCTTCTCAGACTTCTTCCAATCTAGAAAGATGTTATTCCCAACTCAAATAGGAGATTATTTGAAATTTCGAAAAGGAGGCACGCAAAAAAGGAAATTGAAGCAAAAAAAAAAAGAGAAAGAGAATTTGCTTCAAAAGAACATAGTTTGGGAAGCTAAAGAAAACTCCGTTGGTGAACGAGAAATCATGAACTTAGGGAGTTTGAAAAAATTGATAATAAGCACCCTTACACCTCCAATTTATTATCAAATCACTCCAAATCACATCTTTCTTCTCTGACTCATCAACCTCGTCAATAAAGATGGAAATTTTGGCAAATCACCAAAATAATGGGGAACCCGAAGATCCTATTGACGATTACTTCTGATGGGAATAGCAAGAAGAGAATCTGAGAAGAAATGAAGACTAATTGCAAATCAACGAACGAGCAAGCATAGGGACATCATTCAAGCATGAGCTTCTGTAGCCTGCAACAACATCATCAAAGTGCACCGAAAGATCTTGTACAAAGAATGTTCTCTAAACAAACAAATCAATGAGAATGATATTTGTTGAATTTCTCAATCATCTTTGCATCCTATTTTGCACCTCTTATAGATAACATGTCTTCCTGGTAAATAATAAATAAGAACAAAAAGGGAAACCTAACCTGTGCATGTTAATCGAATAATGAGATCACTGGTAATCAAGTGCAAACTCGATACATCATATTGGAAGCACTTAAGAAACTAGTAATTATGCAAGAAGACTAGGGGGCATAACACCCCCAAATTGATGATTCAAACACCAAGAGTTCCCCATGCAGAAATGACAACTGTTGGGATAAGAGGAATGATCAAGAATGGATGAATCCTTGCTTCTAGGGAATTACAAGACAAAACCTAATTGAAGAATAAGGGCATTGCATGACAAAAACCCGCTAGGAAGAAAACCCATAAAGGGTGTCTTAGGCAAAAATTAGGGTAAAGGAATCAAAATCCCGATAGGATACATCCTATGCAAAAGTTAGGGATATGCATATATGTAAAAAAAACAATGCATGCTCAAGTTGAAAATTGAAAGGCGACTTGAGTATTCCCTTTAGAAAGCAAGAATTCATAAAGGTTTCACTCTGAAGTCAAAACACCCACATTCAAGCAAGTGGGAATGCGTTCCTAACGTAGTTCAACCAATCGTCAACCATGCCTCTCTAGGGGGCAAACTCGGTTAATCTCTCTGTGTACGAATCACGAACTCAGGGCATGCCCGGGCCTCCGAGCCTTGCTAAAGAGGCACGTGTAAATTGGAAGTATTGTTTTAAATGACATAACATTATTTCATTTATCTTCTCCCTTTAAATATTCACTCTAGGCCTCATCCATTAACCCTTAATAAACAAGATGTATTTGCGACAAAGATTTACTCAATAATAGCATGGAAAAGATAAAAAGGAACAATCAGGAATCCAAACATGACTGGGTTTAATAAAAATAGGGCATCCCATACAAACGTTGCAAAAATGAAAGCCTGGTAGAAACCCACTAAGGGGGGCTACGCAAAATTAGGGCAAGATCCGCTAGGAACTCACAATCGAAAAGGGAAACCTAGGAAAAATTAAGGATCAAAAGAAAAATGTCTGCTAGGAAACACATCCAAAGTAACCCAGGCAAAAGTTAGGACGTTAAAGCAACGACCTGAGTTGAAAACCGAAAGGCGGCTTAGGAGGGATCATTCAATCAGAGCAAGAGCCCAAGTCATCACTCCATTTTCCAAAAAGATTAAAACATAATGATAACTTCCTTGTAGTAAATACGTTTTGTTTAATAACCCTAAACACCAAAAGAACATATCCCAGCGATAATCATAAACGACATGGATAAAAAGGAATCGTCAACATTAACCTTAACGCGCACAGGTTAATTTCTTGACATTAAAAAATAAATAAATTGAATTGCATGTTTAGGACTAAACACATGAGCATAAACTGCATCGCATGCATATGAGGTAGGGGCATATGGAAGGGCGTTACACAAAAAAACTGGAATAAATAAAAGAATCATTCCTGTCTTGCATTTTCATTGCATCCATGCATCCATGCATTCTACTTGCTATGGGTCAGAAGGAGTCATCAGGACAAAGCACTCTTAAAAGCAAAATAGCCGAGCATGAGCCAAAGTGGTGTCAAACAGCAACTCCAAGTAATTCTATGTGCCCACTAAGCAAAGACATATCAACAGTGGAATAGAATGGAATCGAGAAAACAAGCAAGTCTATAAGCATGAAGAGGCCACCACGCCTTACTTCCTCAACTAAATGAAAAATGATCCAAAAAATGCCAAGACCAGGAATGACTTCTTAACCAATGCCAGGAGTGGCTTCCAAAATAATACTCATCAATAAAGATTGAGCAAATAACATCATCATGGGAATAGATCCCTCCACCAATGATGACAATCAAGAGAAAAAAACACGAGAAAAATACAAGCTTCATAAATGTTGAAAAAGCCAAAGCATTTAAAAAAAATAAAAAAAAAAAGGCAAGCTTCAATCATGAAAAAGCCAAAGCTAAAAAATAAAGTTCAGAAAAATATTTCTACCACAAGAGCAATGCCTGGAGAGGCATTACAATACTCGCATGGTAGGGGCAACGCCAGAATCCTTGTTATCCATCTATTTCTACCCATTAACACAAGGGAACATCAAGCGTCTCCTGCCAATCCTCCTTGGGGCAGCAGTTTTTCATCCAACAACACCAATGAAAAGACATCAAGTACAAGCTCAGAAAGGGTTGCTAGATTCCCAAAACTAGTAAAAGATCGGTAAGGGTTGCTAGATCCCAAAAACTAGTACAAGATCGGTAAGGGTTGCTAGATCCCCAAAACTAGTACAAGATCGGTAAGGGTTGCTAGATCCCCAAAACTAGTACATGATCGGTAAGGGTTGCCAGATCCCCAAAACTAGTACAAGATCGGTAAGGGTTGCTAGATCCCCAAAACTAGTACAAGATCAGTAAGGGTTGCTAGACCCCCAAAACTAGTACAAGATCGGTAAGGGTTGCTAGATCCCTAAAACTAGTACAATATCGGTAAGGGTTGCTAGATCCCCAAAACTAGTACAAGATCGATAAGGGTTGCTAGATCCCCAAAACTAGTACAAGATCGGTGAGGGTTGCTAGACCCCAAAACTAGCAATGGGCCGGCTGAAGTCCTAAATATCAGTCTAGCTTGGAGAGGCTGAGCTCAGAATATACTCCCTCCTCAACAAGCTACAAATAAAGGAATACACTACCATGAAGCAAGCAGAAGCAGTAGGATGCATCGACATCAAAGCCAGAAGCCTAGATGGTACAAGTTTACCATCCTTATCACCCGACGGAGCATATAAACCAACACTCAACTGCTCTTAGGGATAAGGATACAGGTAAACACCATCTACCTGAAGGAAATGGTGTGGGGGCATTTACACTATTGAAGTAAAGGAGAATATTCAGACACATTAAGCAACATGAGGCATTCACATGGATCTTGAAGCCTAAATGTTTCGGTTTACCATCCTTGACACCCAACAGAGCATACAACTCAAAACTGAGTTGCTCCAAGGGGCAAGGATATAGGGAACACCGTCTACCCTAAGGAAACAACGTGAAGGTACCTATTGTCAAAACAAGAGTGAAAATCCAAATTTTCACCTCACTATCACAAGAGAAACAATGGAGCATTTACTCGAAGACTGAAGATCAGTGTATAGTTTGGCACCCTTGTTACCAAATAGAGTACGCAACCCAACACTCAGCTACTCTAAAAGGTGAGGATACGAGCAAATACACTTATCCAAGGGAAACAACGTAGAAGCGCTAACACCAAAGAGACAAGGAGAAGACCTGGATGAAATGTATACGTCTTTACTTGCCTTTGGAAAAGCAACACATAGCTATTCCAAAGGACAAGTAAAGAGGGGCAGCTGTAGACACCCAATTTCGTCCAGACCAACAAAAGCAATGAAATAGACATCTATCATCAAAGAAATAGAGCTCCCAAGTATGGAAATAACAGGACATGACATCAGAAGGCTAAAAGCCCAAATAAGATGATTTTAGTAGCCTGGAACGGGCTGTTCCAAAATTGGAACGGGCCGTTCCAATTTACAAAAGGGGCCTAAAACCCTAGTTTGGAATGGGCCATTCCTAAATTGGAACGGGCCGTTCCAAGCTCTCAAAAAAATGGCTAAAACCTACGGTTGGAACGGGTCGTTCCCAAACTAGAATGGGCCGTTCCAAGTGACGAAAAAGGCCTCAAATCTTAATTTGGAACGGGTCATTCCAGCATAGCAATTATGTGTTAAACGCACCTCTGGAATGGGTCGTTCCGATTTCAGAATGGGTCGTTCCAATATACGAAATTGTCGTAACCGGGATCACGACGGGATGACGCTACATTTTATTTTTTAATGGAGTCGCCACCAATATTTTAATTTAAGGGAAAAACATTGGAAAACCCTTTAAAGGATAATCTTTAAAATTAAAGTTGGGTTCGGGAGTCAATTACGTGTAAGGAAGGTATTAGCACCCTACAACGCCTGTAAAACAGTACCTTTATTTAATTGCGCAACATTATATAAATTTATAAATATTTAATTTATTCCTCAAAAAAACGTATGTGAGATATATTTTCTTTAATCTGAGATGCCTCTTTTTTATTTCTATTAGAAAATTATAGGGATTTGGGTTAGCAAATGGCTAATTAATAAACCCTTCCAATAACATGAAAGATAGAATTGCTATTCAATCCATGTTATTGACTTTTATTTGTTGATACTAAATTATGCTTCAAGTGTAGGACAATGAATAAGTATTATATTAACTTTTATGGTTTACATGATATTAAAGGGTAGAAGTACTACTCAATTAATATCATTAACCATAAAAATAAGTGTACATAAGAAAATTTATGTTTATATTTTTATTGAAAGAAATAGATTTTGCACAAGGATCCAAGTTAGCAAATGGCTAATCAATAAATCCCTCCAATAACGTTAAAAATAGAAATGCTATTTAATTAACGTTATTGGTTGCAACCGATCTTTACCTTTTAGAAAGAAATTTCATATAAGAGAGTTTAAGCTAGCAAATGACTAGTCATTAAACCCCAAGACCTAATAATGTTAAAGATAAAAATGTTATTCAATTAACATAATTATTGGTCGTATATTAAATATATATTTTTTTAAAAATAATAATCTTAAAGGGAACAAATCGTATTCACTATGTACAAACCATAAACAAAAATAAATAAACAAACAAAAATAAAATAATAATAATAATAAATAAATAAAAGAAAAATTAAGAGAAGAAACGATACCAAATGAGTTGAATCTTTGAATATGATGATCAAGAAGGTGCTTTTTGGCTACCTTTCACACTACAGAGGTGTCTCACAGATCTTAAGAAATACAAAAGAGAGGGGGAAGAGAGAGAGAAAAAAATTTCGAGCTCTGAAGAGTACTGGACGAAATTTTTCGGGGGCTGAAAACTGTGCCCCAGACGTCTATTTATAGACGTCAGACCTGACTCAGAACGGCCCGTTCCAAAATCGGAACGGCCCGTTCTGAAAATGGACGTTATGTGTTAAATGTGAATCTGGAACGGCCCGTTCTAAATTCAAAACGGCCTGTTCTAAATGCGCAACGGCCGTTCTGAATTTCGGAACGGCCAGCTCCAGATAAGGAATTTAGGTCCTTGTTAGTCACTTAGAACGGCCCGTTCCAATTTGGAACAGCCCGTTCTAAAAAAATAACTGCCCGTTCTAAGATCAAAACGCCCTGCTCTGGGTTAGGGTTGTAGGCCTTTCTGCTGACTTGGAACGGCCCGTTCCCATTTCGGAACGGCCCGTTCTCAATTAGGTTTGTGGTGTCTTTTTGTAACTTGGAACGGCCCGTTCCACATTTGGAACGGCCGTTCTGGGCTACTTCACTCTTTTTTTTTTTTTTTTTTTTTTTTTTTTTTTTTTTACTCTCTGGTTGTCATAGGGTGTTGCCTCCATACTTTGGAAATTCCTTCTCTTCATGGTAGATGTGCATTTCATTGTTTTTGTGAATTCGGATAAAATTGATTATTCACAGTTGCCCCTCTT
Organism: Cajanus cajan; assembly: GCF_000230855.2. Classification (NCBI taxonomy): domain Eukaryota; kingdom Viridiplantae; phylum Streptophyta; class Magnoliopsida; order Fabales; family Fabaceae; genus Cajanus; species Cajanus cajan. The sequence goes on along the minus strand of NC_138524.1, from coordinate 51,313,790 downwards.
TACTTATTTCTTATTAAATAATCTAAATAAGGTAATTTAGATCATTTGTGATAAGAAATAAATAAAGATGTGAATTAATTTTATCCAACTACCCAAGACATAGCTCCTATTGTTGATGGAGTAAGTTCATGAAAGATTCAATGTTTTTGCTTGAACAGTCCAATGCTAGAATGTTAATGTTGAATGTTTGTGCTAGAGGGGTTGAATGCTTGTGCTTGATCAACCGAATGCCAATGTTGAAGTGGTTGAATGCTTGTGCTTGATCAACCGAATATTTGTGCTTGATGGAATGGTCGAATGCTTGTGCTGGATCGACTGAATGCTTATGCTGAAATAGTTGAATGCTTGTACTTGATGACTCGAATATTTGTGTTTGATGGAGTGATCGAATGCTTGTGCTGGATCGACTGAATGTTGGTGCGAATTCAATCAAATGCTAGTGCTGGATTGATTGAATGTTGATGGACTGAATGCTAATGCTGGAGTGGTTGAATGCTTATGCTGTATCGACCGATTGTTGGTGCCAATTCAATCAAATGCTGGTGCTGGGTTGATTGAATGTTGATATTGGATCGACCAAATGCTTGTGCTGAATTGGTCGATGGATCGCGCCAGGTAAATACTGGGCTTATGCAAAAGAAATGGTAACTTGTGCCAGGTAAGTACTGGGCTTATATAGAAGAAGAATGCAACCTATGCCAGGTAGATACTGGGCTTATATAGAAAGTCAAATGTGAAGTAGGTGTTTAGCCTAAAACTCTACGTCATAAGTTCTAAGAAGCAAAAGACGCAAATGAAATGTGATGCAATGGTGATATGATGCAAATTGTTTATGAGTCACAACTTTCAAGACTTAAACTTTTGTTTATTTCCCTTTTTTTGTTTTTGCTTTAGCCTTATTTTTCAAAAATTCCTCATCGTGATACACAGCCAGGGATCATGGATGAGTGAGGCCTTTGAACGCTCTTTGACTTGAATGACAGTTGGTTATTCCCTTGGGTTACCCTTAAGCTGTTGTAAGAACTTATGGGTTGAAACAAAGTTATTTTGTTGGTTGCGCTTTTTCCAGAAATTATCAAGCATACTGTGGCTTTTAAAACTCATAAAAATAAATTGTAATGCCTTGAATTTTATTTTTGTAGAAGTAACATGCATTTCCTTTCGGTATATTATCATAAAATGCAAAAAGAATTTGCAACAAAGAGGTAGGATAATTTTATTCAAGAAAGAAATGTGTTTACAAAGGAAATCATTGTATGACAAGAATGACATATATATACAATGGTAGGAATGAGAGGTATTTATCATGTGAGTGACGCTTTTCAGATGAACCATGCTAGTACTGCACTTCTATAATCTTGATTGCTCGCCAATAAACTTTAGAGGGTAATTCAATGCATTTTGCCCCAGTTTCCAGCTCTGTCATGGCTTGCCCCAATTGATACCTCAAAATAGGCATGATACCTATCTGCTAGATTGCTTTTTCAGTTTTTTTTTTTTTTTTTTTTTTTTTTTTGCCCTAATTTTTGCCTAGATTGCTCTTTCGAGTTTTCAACCTAGCGGGTCGCTCTAACTTTTGCCTAGATCGCCCTTTCGGGTTTTCAATCTATCGAGCATTTTTATTTTTATTTTTATTTTCATATATATATATATATATATATATATATATATATTTTAGGCATAATATTTTTTTACTGCATCTGAATTTACAGGATGTAGGAGATCTTTATCATCCATATTTGTGAGGATCAAAGCTCCCCCAGAGAAAACCTTTTTAACTACAAAAGGTCCTTCATAATTTGGTGCCCATTTACCAAGACGATCTCTTTGAACTTGTAGAATTTTCTTAAGCACTAGGTCTCCTTCTCGAAACTCTCTAGGGTGTACTTTCTTTTCAAACGCCTTCTTCAATCTTTTTTGGTATAATTGGCCATGACAAATTGCATTCAACCTTTTCTCCTCAATGAGATTTAGTTGATCCAAACGGGTTTGGACCCACTCTGCTTCTTCTAATTTAGCTTCCATCAATACTCTTAAAGATGGAATTTCAACCTCGATTGGAAGGACGACTTCCATTCCATAAACTAAGGAAAACGGGGTTGCCCCAGTTGAGGTTCGAACTGAGGTACGATATCCATGTAAGGCAAAGGGTAACATCTCGTGCCAATCTTTGTATGTCACCACCATTTTCTGAATGATTTTCTTGATGTTCTTGTTTGCTGCTTCAACTGCCCCATTCATCTTTGGACGGTATGGAGAAGAAGAATTATGGTGCTGAATTTTAAAGTCAACACATAACTCTGTCATCATCCTGTTGTTCAAGTTTGTTCCATTATCAGTAATGATTCTGCTTGGCACACCGTAACGACAAATTAATTCCCTTTTGATGAACTTTACAACCACATTTCGAGTCACATGGGCATATGAAGCGGCTTCAACCCATTTGGTGAAATAGTCAATAGCAACTAGAATGAAGCGATGTCCATTTGACGCTTTCGGCTCAATAGGGCCAATAACATCCATTCCCCACATCGAAAATGGCCAAGGTGATGATAAAACATTAAGGGAAGTTGGCGGAGCATTGATGTTATCAGCATATGTCTGGCACTTATGACATTTCTTCACGTATTTAAAGCAATCATTCTCCATGGTTAACCAATAATAACCAGCCCTTAAGATTTTCCTTGCCATGGCATGCCCGTTGGTATGAGTGCCAAAAGAGCCTTCATGAACTTCTTTGATAATTTGTTGAGCTTCAAATGCATCTACACATCTAAGCAAAACCATATCATGATTTCTCTTATACAACACCTCTCCATTTAGAAAGAAACTCATGGCTAGTCTTCTCAAAGTTCTCTTGTCATTCTCTGAAGCATTTGGTGGATATTGTCTACTTTTGATATACTCCTTAATATCATAGTACCAAGGATTTCCATCTGGCTCTTCTTCCACTGACTGACAATATACAGGTTGGTCACGACATTGAATCTTTATAAGTGGCATATCTTCATCATTACTCAACGTGAACATAGATGACAAGGTGGCTAGTGCATCTGCCAATTGGTTATCCTCTCGAGGGATGTGATTAAAAGTGATTTTCTCAAATTTCCTTATCAATTCCTTAATGTAAGCTTGGTAAGGAATTAATTTTGCGTCTCGAGTTTCCCACTCCTCTTTTAACTGATGAATAACCAAGGCTGAATCACCGTATACCTCAAGTATTTTAGCTTTTGCTTCTATAGCTGCTTGTATCCCCAGAGTACATGCTTCATATTCTGCTATATTATTGGTGCAATAAAAACACAACCTAGCCGTGATAGGAGTATATTTTTTTTTTGGGGAAATGAGTATAGCTCCAATTCCATGCCCCAACATGTTGGAAGCACCGTCGAACAACATGATCCATTTATCTTCTTGTGGTGACCTTTCTCCATTAAATAGTGCCATTATGTTCTCATCTGGGAATTCACACTGCATTGATTGATAGTCGTCTATAGGCTGATGTGCTAGATAATCTGCCAAAGCACTTCCTTTAATTGCCTTCTGGGTCATGTAAGTGATGTCATATTCCGATAAGAGAACTTGCCATCGAGCAATCCTTCCTGTGAGAGCGGGTTTTTCAAAGATGTACTTGATTGGGTCCATTTTAGACACCAACCATGTTGTATGACTAAGCATATATTGTCTTAGACGATGAGCTGCCCATGCCAAGGCACAACAGGTTCGCTCCAACAATGAATATCGGATCTCATAATCGGTGAATTTCTTACTCAAATAATAGACAGCTTGCTCTCTTCTTCCAGAATCATCATGTTGGCCTAAGACACAACCCATAGACCCATCAAGCACTGTTAGATACATAATGAGAGGCCTTCCAGGGACTGGTGGCACTAAAATTGGCGGCCTCTGTAGATATTGTTTTATTCTGTCAAAGGTTGCTTGGAAATCATCATTCCACTTCATTGGTTGATTTTTACGTAACAATTTGAAAATGGGTTCACAAGTAGCTGTTAATTGAGATATGAATCGGGCAATGTAATTCAATCTTCCCAAGAAACCTCGAACTTCTCTTTCTGTGCTAGGCGGTGGCATCTCAAGAATTGCTCGAACCTTGTCGGGATCCACTTCTATCCCTTTTTGACTGACTATAAATCCCAACAATTTACCAGATTTCACGCCAAAAGTACACTTCGATGGATTTAGCCTCAACTTAAACTTTCTTAGCCGCTCAAACAATTTCTTCATATGGATCACATGATCTTCTTCTTTTCTTGATTTTGCGATCATGTCATCCACATAGACCTCAATCTCATTATGTATCATGTCATGAAACAAAGTCACCATTGCCCTCTGATATGTTGCCCCAACATTTTTTAGCCCAAATGGCATAACCTTGTAGCAAAATGTGCCCCATGGTGTGATAAATGTCGTTTTCTCCCTGTCCTCCTCAGCCATCTTGATTTGGTTATATCCTGAGTATCCATCCATGAAAGAAAAGAATGAATGTTGAGCTGTGTTATCTACTAACACATCAATGTGAGGTAGTGGAAAATCATCCTTCGGACTGGCTCTATTTAAATCTCGATAATCCACACACATACGAACTTTCCCATCTTTCTTAGGAACGGGTACTATATTGGCAACCCATTGTGGATATTTGGCAACAGCTAGAAATCCTGCGTCAAATTACTTTTTGACCTCATCTTTAATCTTCAAAGATAATTCTGGTTTCATTCGTCTCAACTTTTGTTTGACGGGAGGATATTCTGGCTTCAACGGTAGCTTGTGTTCCACTATGCTAGTATCAAGCCCTGGCATATCCTGATACGACCAAGCGAAGACATCCTTGTAATCATGTAAAAGCCTTATCAACTTATTACGTTCAGCTTCTTTCATGAGCGTGCCAATCTTGACTTCTTTCTTTTCCTCTTCGTCGCCCAAATTAATTGTCTCAGTTAGCTCTTCATGTGGTTGAATCTCTTTGACCTCTTGTTCCACTAATCTTAATAACTCAGGGGAAGGCTCCAAATCATCCTCTATTTCCTCACAAGTTTGATTAACGGGACAATCAAAATTATTTGATGCAACACTAGCATTGTCACTTTCAAGTGCATTTTTCTCAAATCTGCATTATTTGAAGTTAGGATAAGATTGATAAAGAGATTAAGGAGAAAGGAAGAGGCAAGACATGAAAGAAGAATGAATGCATTTTATTTAATATTAAAAGGAAATACATGAGCCCTTATTCAATGAAATAAATCTTAAAGCCTTGGGCAGAGCAATAAGATTAGCATTACAAGAAAATTACTTTAAATTTGAATTAAAAACAACAGGCAGCTTGACAATCTCCCAATTATTAAGCTCCATGTTCGGTGGACAAGCGCGAACCAGACTAGCCTGTTCGTCCTCATGAAAGTCTTGCTCAACAACAGCTATTAAGTTTGGAAACTCGAACCCGGCACTCCAAAAGCTTTCTCGTAGATCACAGATAGGGACCCCATTAATTCTTGCCTCCCTATTTTCTAGCCTGGCTAGCCTCCTTTCTCTTTTCTCATACACAACCCGCCATCTGTCAGCTTTTGAGGGTTTGTAGCCCAAACCAAATCGATCTTTATTATCTATCAATTCAAGGAATTGGCTTGGTCCTTGTGCATCTCTTCCTAGTCCGCAACCATGTTGATATCCACTCCCTAACATGGTTTTAGCTACCATCATGGAGGCACCAGATGGTTGTGGCTTCACGATGTTCTTTCCATAACTTACATTTGCAATTTCAAGCCCTTGAAATGAAGTCTCCAAAGCTTCTTCAGCAACTTCAATATAAGGAGTGGATGAAGGTTTACTAACCAATAGGTCCTCTTCAGCCAATATAATGATTAACTTGTCATCCACAATAAATTTCAGCTTTTGGTGAAGTGTGGAGGGTACAGCCCTTGCACAATGAATCCACGGTCTTCCCAAAAGGCAACTGTAAGCTGGTGCAATGTCCATCACATGAAATACTACCTCAAAAGTAACGGGACCAATTTGGATAGGTAAGCTTATCTCGCCGATCACTTCTCTACGAGACCCATCAAAAGCTCTCACTATCATAGTGCTTGGCCTAATGTATGATCCATCGAAAGGAAGTTTTGCCAATGTTGCTTTTGGCATCACATTCAACGAAGAACCGTTGTCAACCAAAACTCTTGCCAAGATATGGTCCGTGCATTTTACTGATATATGCAAAGCTTTATTATGCCCTGCTCCTTCCTTTGGTATCTCATCATCAGTAAAGGTAAGGTAGTTATTGGCAGTGATGTTTCCAACAATACCTTCGAATTTCTCCTCAGAAATGTCATGAACGACATGCGCTTCATTCAATATCTTCAGCAATATTCTTCTATGGGATTCAGAATTCATCATCAATGACAAAAGTGATATTCTGGCAGGGATTCGGTTCAACTGATCAATCACCGTGTACTCACTTTGTCGTATGAGTTTTAGAAAATCATGTGCCTCTTCATCGGAGACTTCCTTTTTCTCCTCTTCTCGCTCTTTGATTATCCTTTCATCCACTACTTCCTTCCCTTTCTCGTGACTCTTCTCTACTTCTTTAGCTTATTTGATTTTCAACTCTTCAGGAGTGTAAATTCGACCACTTCGAGTCATTCCACCAACCCCAGCAACATTTGTAATGTCGGTGGTTTCTAATCCCTCTTTAGAGACATCAATGCTAACCTTTGCACCATATCTCCATGGCACTGCTTTGTTATCTCTGTAGGGAAAAGCTTTTGGTACTTGTATTGTGATAGGCTTTGGTCTGTCAACATTCAAAATGTTCGTACCCCTGGTATAATGGACAACCAGGGGTTTTGGGCAACCTACATTTGAATCCACAGCCCACACATGACTTTCAAAACAGCCGACCTGTATAAGTTGCTTATCCATTAAATCTTGTAGGATTTGTTTAAACTCGTCACATTCATCAATCTTGTGACTCTTACCAGGATGCAATCCACACCCCTCCTGTTTACCATAACTTCCTTCCAACATTCCAAACTTACACATCTCTTCAAAAATGAGGTTTAAGGGAGTTTTGACATCCTTCACTCTCCTTATCATAAGCTGATCTTTATTCTCCTCAATAAAATTAACTGTAGGCCCTCCATGCCCTGGTAGAGGATTGTTCCCGATATTAGGATTATCCTCTTTGAAGTTTAACCATCCGGCCTTAATCAAGCTTTGTACCTTAAATTTTAAAGCTCTACAATTCTCGAGGGAGTGACCAATAGCTCCTGCATGATAATCACATTTAGAATTAGCATCGTACCCCCTAGGATATGGTGGTTCCACGGGCTTCATTGGGCAAGGTACTACTAAGGAATTTTGTAGTAGGAGAGGGAACAACTCAGTATAGGACATAGGGATAGGGTCAAACTCAATTGGTTTTCGGTCTTGGGTGTTTTGTGACCTTGTATGACTAGGATTTTGGTTCCATGGTTGGGTAGATTGAGATGGTCGTATGGTGGATGTTGCGGGTGAAGCTTGCAGAGCTTGATGGACCGGTTGTTGAGGATATTGTGAGATGGTGGTAATATTTGGGTAGGCCATGTGAGGGGTATAGAAATGAGGAGACTTGTTTTTAGGTATCCCAGGAGAGTTGAATGTCACTGCGTTTGTATCTCCTTCCTTTTTCTTTCCTGCACCACTTGAAAATTTCCTTGAACCAGCTATTCCAACTGGGTCAACCACAATCTTCCCACTCCTCATGCCATTCTCAATCCTTTCCCCAATGATAACTATATCAGAGAAATTTGATGAAATATTCCCAATCATCTTATCATAGAACGGTGCTCGTAAAGTATCAATGAACAGGGCTACCGTTTCTCTATCGGACAAAGGAGGTTCCACTTGTGCTGCCACTTCTCTCCATCTCTGAGCATATTCCTTAAATGTCTCACCATCCTTTTTAGACATGCTATGTAGTTCAAATCTATCTGGAACCATGTCAATATTGTATTTGTATTGTTTAAGGAAAGCATCAGCTAGATCCTTCCAGGAGCGGATATAGGCCCGTTCAAGATGCATATACCAATTCAAAGCTGCCCCAGTTAAAGAATCCTGAAAACAATGAATAAGAAACTTATCATTGCGAGCATACGCTGCCATCTTTCTGCAGTACATGGTCATGTGATTCTTTGGACAACTTGTTCCTTTATATTTATCAAATTCAGGAATTTTGAACTTTGGGGGGAACTCTATGTCTGGAACCAAACAAAGATCGACAGCTTCACCGATATCATAGCTACCTCCTTCCACAACCTTTAGCCTCTCTTCTAGCATTTGTAACTTTACGCTAGACTGAACATGTTCAATTCCTGAGGTTGGTTGATGTCCCCCAGAAGTTTGGTGAGGATTCCCTTGGTTGGTGAAATTAGGATTTTGGGCTTGGTAGGGAATTTGATGTCTGTAAGAGGTGGCATTCATAGGTGGAACCTCAGGTTGGGTTGGTGGAATTTGTTTAGGCGGCTGGTTCACTAATGGTTGGTGCTTATCCGGAGGATCCATGATTATTGGAGGTGTGTAGTTGGGCGGAAGGCCATATTGTGGCCATTGGACCTCTGGAGGGTCAACATGTTGGTCGGGATTAAGATGTAGAGTTAATGGTTGTGCTGGGGCTGGGGTAAAGCCAGGTGGATACGCATGAGAGGTTGATGATTCTCCTCTAGCTACTGGAGGGGTCCCTTCCATGTTTTTCACTTGTATCGATTGCAACATCTCTATAATTTGAGCCATTTGTTCCTTCAGTTGATTGATATCATTTCTCATTTCTTCGTTGCGTTCCTCCATCTCATCCATGATCTTGGCCTGAGAGCGAGTTCTATAACGATGCCGAGGAAACACTTTGTTTTTTTGCTTTATTGCTTTCAAAATACAAAGTAAATTTTTATGAGTATAAAAGAAAAAAGAAGACACAAATTATTATTATTGTTATTTATTTAATTAATTTTTTTTTGAAAATATTGGTTTTGTATTCAAATTAAAGAGTGATTCCCCATATCTTAACGCTAGAGGCAAAATCTCTTAGGTTATACAACGGTTGACACTTATTTCAAGGGAGCATTCACTCCTCAATGGATAAGGTCATCTTACTAGCAATGCAAGAGTACGAACCACACATTTCTAAACAAGGATCAATCATCTCAAGATAAAAATGTGATCAACAATCATTCAAGGGAGAATTCTCTCCTCAATAAATGATGTCTAAAACAAAATAATATATCAAGTCAAATGTGCTATTATTATACTCCAAATCAAAATGGGTTACAATAATTGTATTATCTCATTTTACATGAGACTCCTAGCTAAATTTTGACAAAATTTCACGAGCTTGAAGATCTTCCAAGGAAGCTTTATTCCAGGACTTGAGTTGATCTCTTCATTTACTTCGTGCACATGAATCTTCAAGCTTTCTACTTGTTTTTGGACAGCTTCAGTCATGTCTCCACACGTCTTCATCCACTCTTTCACCTTCTCACGATGGTGTTTTGCAATTAAATGTAACCCATTGACATCAGATTTTAGCTGGTCCTGCTCTAATGTTAAATCGTCAATTCTTCTCAACAATTGTTCTTCATTTTGACTAGCCATCTTGAGTGACTCAGAGTATTCTATAGCCACATTCCACCATTTCTCTACCTCTTGGTGTGCATCTGTTAGCTCCTCTTGCATGCGTTCTATTTTTTGTTCTTTCTCACGATCACCTATTTCTGAACGCTCTTTTTCTTTTTGGATTTTTGCCATCTCATTTTTTACTTTTTCAATCTCTCTTTCCATATTTTTCAAAAGGGTTTCTGACTCTTTTTCTGCCATTCTCTTTACTTTTTTCACATGGGTTGAATTTTCATAAGCATCAGCACATTCATTTTTTAGGTGTTCAATTTCCATGTCCTTCTTCTGACATTGCCTCTTAAGAATCTCTATTTCAGTTTGAGCACGTTCTTCTTTTTCTTCCATCAACCTCATTTGAGCTTTCATGACTTCTAACTGAGAGGTTAAAGAAGCCAATGCTTGGTTAGTTTCATGAGATTGACTCTCTTTATGTTGGACTTCTTTGAGAATCGGGATGGAAATTCTTCTGGCCTTCCTCCATTCTTTATATTCTGAAGAGGCTGTCACACGAGGTTTTCCAAGCTCTGCTTCCCCTTTCTTTTTGATCTTCCCCCAAGCCGCTCTAACTTCTGCCTGTTGTCTCATATTATCTGGAGCATATTGAAAGCTCAAACCTCCTAACTCTTTGCTCTGAGGCACAAATTGAGTCCATTTGAGTTGTCTAAGAGCAATTGTTGGGGTGTATGCTACACATCCTCTCGACCCCATTAATGGAACATTCAAGAAATCTCCACAACTAAAAATTGTACTTCTAGGATGGTACCAAGGACATACCCATGTAAAATGCTCTTCTTTTAATGTCGAAAGATCTCCTTTCCACTCTGATGCTTCTAATTTCTTCACTGGAATACGATGGAAGCTTCTTAGAGGATCTGGCATATATCCCATATGATTGGAAGCATATAAATGGGTCATGATCCAAACATATAATAAATGATTACAACATCGTAACATTCCTCTTTTCTTTTGAGGGCATACTTCCAGAGAGAGGAGACTATCGGCAAGAATGGCTGGAACAGGATTCTTTTTTTGTGTTTCGTAAGCGAAGAACACATCCATTGCTGCTTGATCGATTAAGCCCATTGTGAATGGGAACAAAACTAACCCATAAATAAGTAGAGCTAGAGTCTTGTTGAAATGTTCCCAATCACCTTTCTCGGCTAGAGATATCATATGATCCTCTAGAAGATCTTTATTCCTTCCTTGAGTCGCGCCTTTGCTCACCAATTCTGTTTGTTGTGATGACAAGCCAATTAAACCAGCAATTTTCCCTCTTGATACATAGTTCCCTTTATATAGATAAACATCAGCTTCTTATTTGAGAGGTAACCTTAGTATTATCTCATATTCTTCAATTGTGGGAACCAAATCCATATGAGGCAACTCAAAGCACCTAAAATCTGAATTCCAATATTGGGCTAATGCACTTAGCATATTAGTTTCTATTGAGACCAATAGCAAATCCAGAATCTGTCCATATTTCTTTTGAAAGTTCGCACGAACCTCCTTACTCATTTTCTGGCAGATCTTACCTACCCTTTGGAGATCATTTTTTAGCACATTTATCCTGATACTCTTACTTAACCCTGATGCATTGCTAGTATGATTTTGAATCTCCTCCATATCGAATACTATCAATTATTTTAAGGTTTAAAAGAAAATAAGAAGAGAAAAAAAAATGAGATGAGGACTTAATTAAATGAAAAGAAAAAAAAATGAGATAAAGACTTAATTAAAATGTGACTTACTATGCCCCTAATATGCATGTATGCATGACTTTTTATCATTTATCCTTTATTTATTAAAAAAAATTATTTTAGGCAAGAAAAACACCCTAAAAAATTGATATTGGATATAAATTTATGATGCATGAATGTATAACATTTTTTTTTGTTAGTATGAACATATATCAAAAGAGGGATAGAGAGTAGTGCGAGGTAAGCCTAGGGTAGGAAATTTCTAAGGTTAACACCCTACTTTGGAAGGTCATTAAGTCCACCTATTAGTGCATGGTTTTGTGGGTGAATCTAAAAACTCCCCAAGGTTTATTGGTCCCCAGGTTGCCCTTATCATATAAATAAGGACCTAGCGCATGAATTAATCACAAGTAGGGAACATACCCTCTCAATATGATTAACCCATACTACTAGTAACAACCTGAGCGGTAACTCAACAACGGTCAAGTGAGCATCAAGCCCCTCAATAACAGTCATCAAGCCACCTTCTCTTCTTAGGCTCGCACAGGCTCGGGTATAGAGCCCAAAGTGTGTGAGGTACAAGTGTTAATGGGTGTGTAAGATAACAAACAAACATGCAAGTAAAATAAACAAAACTCTAATTTAAACTTAAATCCAAACAAAGCATGCGTAGCAAACAGAAATTAACACACAACATACAGATCCAGAACGGGCCGTTCCGAATTTGGAACGGGCCATTCTGACAACTTTTTGATTCCTATAAATAGAAAGCTTGGGCACAGTTCTCAGGGCCACACAAAATTTCGTCCAAGACTCCTTAGAGCTCAAAATTTTTCTCTCTCTCTCTCTCCTATTATATTTCTTGAGATTTGTGAGGCATATTGATGGAATAACACTAAGGCCGAGAAGACCAAGAGGTGATATACTAAAGGAGGCAAGAGGAATGGGATAGTAAGGCCATTTTTGGACCTTAGCTCCTAGGTTTTATAGCATTTATTTCTTTATTCCTATTTTGCCCTTGTCTTTAATTTCCTATTTTACCCTTGTATTTTGGGGTATTTTAGTCATAGAATTTATTTTATTTTATTTCCTATTTTACCCTTGTATTTTGGGGTATTTTAGTCATAGGATTTATTTTCTTTGTATTTCCTATTTTACCCTTGTATTATGGGGTGCTTTAGATGATTAGGTTTTTAATTTGGGCTAGGGTATTACACTAGAAGGGTGACACATTTTTGGTGAGTTTTGGATCTATTTTTGGTGATAGAAAGGCTTAGGCCCAAGTGGAGGGCAAAGGTTGCATGATCATATCATACACCTTGATGTAGCCAATCTAGACCCATAGATTCCAAACTTGGTCACCAAGTAGCATCTAGGGTTCATTTGGCATGTCATTTGGAGTGCATTTGCCTTGTGAATTTCGGCCATGCACACTCCAAATGCAACCCTAGATGCCTCCCCTCCTATAAATACCCAACACCCCACCACTTGTAAATACTTTGGAATATATAGATTTTGAGTGAGCATTTTATGCCTCAACATCTCTTCCTTAGTCACTAGGTTGGATTCGTCTAACCCCCTCCTATCTCCACCCTTGGAGAGTAGGAAACCTAGAGTGGCCTCCACCTTCACTTAGAGTGAGCCAACCTTGTGAGTACCCAAACACCTTTCACCATACACTTCTGCCACCTACAACCATTTCACGCCTAGCTTCCCTTGTCACCATAAACCTCCCTTTTGTCTACCCTTTGGTGAGCCTAGATCAAGGGCAAGGAGTCTCCTTTCAACCACTATCATCATCCATGGAAGGAACTACTCCATCAAGTGGTATCTAGAGCCAAGGATCATCAAGGGTAAAACATTGTCTTCCTTGTCTTTTTCTTGTTTTTCCTATTCGGTCATTCCTCCTCTCCTTCTCATTTCTTGTGTGGCCGAATAGTTTAGGGCTCATTCTTTGTTCCTTGTGAGCCTTCCTTGAATATTTTAGGTTTCCATTATTAGGTGTTGCCATGCTTTTTCATTTTTAGGTTTGAGTCTCATATGAATATGCTTTTTGATTTTTGAATCTTTTAAGTTTTGTCAAAGTTTTGTTTCCTATATTTTGTCAAAAAAATTCCATGTATGTATGCCAAACACTTTGCATGAATGCATGAATCAAAAATATATGATAGTGGCCGTGACATATAGAAGCTTTCTAGGGGTCATTCATGCATGCTACTTAGTCCTAGCATGTTCTTTGTATTTTTGAATTTCCATGTGTGAAATGCTTCCTTGCACATGCATCTAACTTGCTGCCCACTTTTCCCTTGCATTCCATTTGCTATGGTCTTTATTTGATGCTTAATAACCCTAAAAGAATCTAAGAGGTGTGCTGGAAATTTAGTACAAAACAACTTGTCCTAAATAGTACAAGACCAATTCCACTAAAAAGATTCTCTAAAACCCTCTAAGAACTTGCCACTTGTCTCCTTTCTCTTTCTTCTAAATTTGACCTAATTTTTCCACCTACAAGTGCAAAACCTAAGCAACAAATGGGCTGAACATTTAAAAAAAAAAATTGGACCCAAGGAATATAAAAAAAAATTGACGTGAAAGAAAAGGAAGAAAAGAAAGAACAAAAAAAATTTTGACCAAAAAAAGGACTTGTTGCTAGACTTGTGGACTTGGACTTTTACCTATGCATTTGGGAGTTGGACTTAAGACCTTATTGACCTTATTGAACCTATTTTGAGACCTTAAGAGTGGCTGGACCAAAACACTTAAAGGACTTAAGCAAGTGGACTAAACACTAATCCATTCTAGTGCTATTCTAGGATTACTCTTTTGTGTGCTTCCTATTTTTGATTGAGTCTTAATTTTAGTTTGTCTTTTCTTTGGCCTCTTTTGTTTTGTCTCAACTAATTCTCTCTGAGTTTAGCCTTCCCTAATTGTGCTTTTCAGTTTTATTTCTTGGACTCTTGCTCTTTGGGTTGGTTTCATTTTGTTTGTAGGTGAAGAACCTATCTAGCAAACTAGCACACCTTTGGTGGATTTGAGTGGAGGAGTGAACCGAATCCAAACCTAGCCTTTGGAGGGATTTCCACCATACAAAAGGAGTGTTAAACACTTGGAGAGGACTAACAAGTTTGCTCTTTGTGAAGGAACCCCAAGTGGAGGAGTTTGAAGACCAAGACTTTTGTTTTTCATAATTTTTGCTTGAATTGTTCTTTTCGGCCTTTTGTGTTCTTTGGCCTTGTTTTCATTCTTTTGGTTTGTAATTGGCCATTCTTAAACCTCTTCATTTTGGTTTAGCTTCGTGTAGTTTGAAGGTGATTTGAAAACCTTCACCTAGGACCTCGACTAGACTATGTTTTAAGTGCTTTTCTTTTGCATGCTTTATAGCTTTTGGTAGTATAATTGTTTAGGCTTTTATCTTTGCCTTCAAATCCGTTTAGAAGGCTTGCTATTTGCCTACTAGGGGTAACGTGCACACACACACCTTATTTTTGTGCAAAATTGTTTTGTAAGAAAAGTAGAAAAGGCTTAGTGATTTTTACTTGATAGGGCTTGGTTTTTAAGTGATTCTTTGTAGTCCACCTCCCCTTGAAAGTTCACTTTGTACACTTAGGCCTTTTCCTACCTATCTTGCACCTTGAAAACCTTTTTGTGAAAACTCTTTTATCACTCACTCTTTGTGAAAACCTTTTCAAACCTTTTTGAAAACAACTTTTGTGAAAACCTTTTTGGATCAAAGATGAGTGATCATTCTAGTGTCGATGGTCATAACTCTTGTAGGACTAGGTCTAGTGTTAGGGATGAACTTAGGCAACTAAAAAAGTACCTAAGGAAAAAAGAAGAGGAAAATATAAAAAGAGAGGAAGAGTTGAGAAGAAAAGAAAAAGAGTTTGAAAAGAATAACAAGGAAATAAGAAATTTACTTACAAAGTTGGTAGAAACTCGTGGATCCCACCCTAGGATTGTTCCATCTAGATCTCAAAAGGACAAAGAAGTTAGCGTTCCTAGGAGTATGCATGAGGAAGAAAATACAAAAAGAGAGGAAGAACTTGAAAGAAAAGAAAAAGAAAAGAAAAGAGAAAAGAAAGAAAAAATAAATAAAAGTATAAAGAAAGTTCAAGAGTGGTTAGAAAATAAAACACAACCAACACTCTTAGAGAAGAGTAAGGAGGATAATTTTTCTTCCAAAGGGCTTATGCTTGAAGAGAGTCACTTTCCCATTGAAAATGATTTAACAAAGACTTTCTTCATTCATCAAGACCTTAACTCTTTCTCTCACGTTGCCACTAGTCATGAAGTGGAGATTCAAAAACTAATCCTTTTTAAAGAAAAAGAATCTCAACTTCAAGATTTAGTGAAGAAGAAGTGGACTTCACTTAGTTCCACTTCTTGTGCTACTTCCTTGGTGGTGCCCAAGGTAGATAGCCTTCCTTTGTGTAGGACTTTTCCTACCTTAGTTGTGTCAATAATGCACCCAATTTATGGAATATATTATTTGTTGGATATACCATATGAACCTTCAAGGTTCCTTGTGACAAATTCTTTTCATAACTATCCAACAAATAATATAATCCAAAATTGCTTAGGAAATTTTCTAGTAGTATTTCCTTTGTTTTCTAGGAAATGCCTAGGTTACCACATAGGGTACTTTAGGCAAGATGTTCTAGTTTTTAGGACTAATGCATTAGTGTGCTATAGTTTTAGTCTTTTTAACTTTTTAGGTTTTAGTTATACACCTAGACTTCATCATGGGGAGGATCCTATCCTTAGCATTAGGGAGTCTAGTCTTTTTAGTTTAGAAAATCTTTTTAGCATTTTTAGAGGCACACCTCTTAGGATGCACTTTCCATCTATATCATATACTATTACCTCTCATGCTTACTTTTATGTTTTTGTTGGTCATGACGTCCACCATAAAGAACCTCTTGATTTGAGGTCAAATCCTTTTCAAGAGGGAGGGAATGATGGAATAACACTAAGGCCGAGAAGACCAAGAGGTGATATACTAAAGGAGGCAAGAGGAATGGGATAGTAAGGCCATTTTTGGACCTTAGCTCCTAGGTTTTATAGCATTTATTTCTTTATTCCTATTTTGCCCTTGTCTTTAATTTCCTATTTTACCCTTGTATTTTGGGGTATTTTAGTCATAGAATTTATTTTATTTTATTTCCTATTTTACCCTTGTATTTTGGGGTATTTTAGTCATAGGATTTATTTTCTTTGTATTTCCTATTTTACCCTTGTATTATGGGGTGCTTTAGATGATTAGGTTTTTAATTTGGGCTAGGGTATTACACTAGAAGGGTGACACATTTTTGGTGAGTTTTGGATCTATTTTTGGTGATAGAAAGGCTTAGGCCCAAGTGGAGGGCAAAGGTTGCATGATCATATCATACACCTTGATGTAGCCAATCTAGACCCATAGATTCCAAACTTGGTCACCGAGTAGCATCTAGGGTTCATTTGGCATGTCATTTGGAGTGCATTTGCCTTGTGAATTTCGGCCATGCACACTCCAAATGCAACCCTAGATGCCTCCCCTCCTATAAATACCCAACACACCCCACCACTTGTAAATACTTTGGAATATATAGATTTTGAGTGAGCATTTTATGCCTCAACATCTCTTCCTTAGTCACTAGGTTGGATTCGTCTAACCCCCTCCTATCTCCACCCTTGGAGAGTAGGAAACCTAGAGTGGCCTCCACCTTCACTTAGAGTGAGCCAACCTTGTGAGTACCCAAACACCTTTCACCATACACTTCCGCCACCTACAACCATTTCACGCCTAGCTTCCCTTGTCACCATAAACCTCCCTTTTGTCTACCCTTTGGTGAGCCTAGATCAAGGGCAAGAAGTCTCCTTTCAACCACTATCATCATCAATGGAAGGAACTACTCCATCACATATTGTAGTGTGAAAGGTTTCCATAAAGCACCTTCTCCATATTTGAAGATTCAATAGAGCTCGTTCAAGAGGTATTTCAATCAATCTTCTTCTATATCTTTTATTTCTCATCTTTATCTCTATCTTTTATTTATAACAAATGCAATCATGTAGATATTTTAGGGTTAGACGTATAATTTAAATTTTAAATATGTAAATAAATATTAATAAATGGGATTAAATATTTAATTTATTAATTCTTATCATGTTAACTTCATCATAGGGTACCGATTGAGGGCGCTGTAGGGGTGCTTAATACTTTCCCTACACGTAACCGACCCCCGAACCCAATTTTGGTTATCAAGGCCATTGTTGGATCTTTAAAAACCTTTTCTTTTTCCAATGTTTTGAGTAAAATATTGGTGACGACTCCATGAACCTATTTTCAAAACCATTAATTAAGAATTAGTCTGGTGTCCGGGCATTCCTTAATTAATGAGACTTTTAAAATGATGTTTAAACCATAGGTCGCGAGATCGAAAATTTTCGGGTTGCGACAAGGCTCTCTTTTGTCTAGTAAAACTAATATTAGTGAATGCTTGAACAGACACTACCCAGGATTGGTTTAACAAAATTGTTTTTCATCTAGGAGCTTCATCGTCTACTACTAGAGAATTACTTCATAAACAAAAACCGTTCTTTTAGTATAATCAGTTGAGCAAATATAGTTTTCGTCTAAAGATAACTTTTATAGGCAATAAGCATTAGACGAAGTTTTTCGGTATATTAAATCATTCAAATAACATGTGTCTTAAATATAAAAATAGTGTAAGTGCTTTTATACTGGTTCACTCAAACTGAGCTACGTCCAATCTTCTTCAATCGAAGGGTTCCACTAGATAAACAATTAAGTACAAGTATTATTTATTCAGCCTCTTCAGGCTAGCAGTGAGTATTATATACCACCCAGGTCAGGACCACTCCTGGTCCCAAGTAATCTCAACCACTTTTGGCTCGTCAGCTTCACTCGTAGACGCTAATATTCTTAAACCACTTCTGGTTGCCCGAGTAATCTCAACCACTCCTGGTTCGTCAACTTCACTTGCTAATGCTAGTATTCTTTGATCAGCCACTTCTGGCTCCTAGTGAGTATGCATGGAGCCAATCCCTAAGTTAGATGACATGTTAGACGAATTGCATGGAGCCATCATATTTTCCAAGATTGACCTTAAAAGCGGTTATCACCAAATATGAATCAAAAAGGGTGATGATTGAAAAACTACTTTTAAGACCAAATTTGGTTTGTATGAGTGGTTAGTGATGCCTTTTGGTCTCACTAATGCTCCTAGCACCTTCATGTGCCTAATGAATCATATTCTTAGGGATTGCATAGGAAAGTTTGTGGTCGTCTACTTTGATGACATTTTGGTGTATAGCAAAACCTTAGATGAACATCTTGGACACCTAAGGCAAGTCTTAATAATTCTTAGGGACAACCACCTCTATGCCAACTTTGAGAAGTGTACATTTTGCAAAGACCAAGTCAATTTTTTGGGCTTCATAGTTGGCAAAGAGGGAGTTCATGTTGACCCCGAGAAAATAAAGGCCATCCAAGATTGGCCCACCCCAAAAAGTGTTGGAGATATTAGAAGCTTTCATGGTCTAGCTAGCTTCTTGATGGAAGAGCATGGGCTAAAGGCCCAACCACTAGAGCTATGGCCAGGAGGTTACTTGAAGATTTGACTGCTTCAGAGCTTGGTGGGCCCGATGGGCTTGGTGGGCCTAGGGTGCTTCTTACTTGGGCTTAATTGATTATACACCATGTTTAATTGTACTTTCTTAGTTTAGGAATCTATTTTCATGTTGGTCTTGTATTTTGACCATAGATTAGGGTTTAGGCTAGTTGGGCCTAGTTTTGGGCTTCATGGGCCTTTGGGCTTTTGGTACCCAATATTGGGCTCATTATTTTCCTTGTAATATTTCCTATTGATTGTATTCATTAGACCATTGTATTTTGGTCATTAGAATAGGATTATATGAAGAAAACATTAATAGGAGAATTAGGTTTCATTTAGACATCATTTAGGAGTAATTTGAGTTGAATTTGAGTCACATGGTTTGCATGGGATGGATCCGGCCATGTGAGCTCCAAATTCACCTCAAATCACTTCTAAATGACTCCTAAATGAGGGTAGCATCTGAATTAGTCACGTTGGAAGCCAAAGTTTGAATTTCAAATTCAAACTTGAAATTCAAACTAGGCGCCAATTTGGTTGATTTGAAATTGCCGCCCAAAGTTAACCTAATTGCTTCCTATAAGTGTATCTTTTCCCACCTTTTGTAAACACTTTTGATATATGAGATTTCTGAAAATTATTTCAGCCATCCTTTCAAGAGTCACCGAATCCAAGAGAAAGCCATAGAGAGAGTGCCTTCAAATCCTTAGGAAAACCTAGTTTCCTTATCTTTGAAGTGAGCAATCCCTTGAGTGCTTGAGCTTGGATGCTTCCTTCAAGGCTTAGGCCTTCATTCCGCAAGTTTCTCACCATCATAAGGTGTTCATTCATTCGGTAGTATCTCCTTTGAAGTGGATCCGTGCCTAGAAGGAGCTTGGAGGAGTTCAATCATCACTTCTCCCACTCACTTCTATCACTTCTATAGAAGATTTGTAAAAGACTTCTCCACACTTGCATCCCCTCTTAACGAGCTTGTTAAGAAGGATGTACCTTTCCTTTGGGGTGAAGACCAAGAAAAAATCTTTAAAATCCTAAAAGAGAAACTTACCAATGCACCCATTCTAGCTCTCCCAAATTTTGACCAAACCTTTGAGCTAGAATGTGATGCATCCGGTCTTGGCATAGGTGCTGTGTTACTTCAAGGAGGCCATCCCATTTCCTACTTTAGTGAAAAACTCCATGGGGCCACCTTGAATTATCCCACCTATGACAAAGAACTCTATGCCCTTATAAGAGCTCTCTAAGTTTGGGAACATTACTTAGTGACCAAAGAATTTGTTATACACATCGTCCATGAGTCACTTAAGTATCTTAGAGGGAAAGGGAAGTTGAATAAAAGCCATGCAAAGTGGGTGGAATATCATGAACAATTCCTCTACATCATCCAATATAAAAATGGAAAGAGAAATGTGGTAGCCGATGCTCTTTCAAGGAGGCATACCTTGATTTCCACCTTACGAACACAAATACTTGGCTTTGGTGATGTAAAGGAATTGTATGAGCTTGATTTGGACTTCCAAGCCACTTATGCCAAATGTCTCCAAAAGCCTTTTGATGCATTCTATCTTCTTGAGGGGTATTTTTTTAGAATGGGCAAACTTTGCATACCTCAAGGATCCATTAGAAAGCTTTTGGTCAAAGAGAATCATGAAAGGGGTCTCATGGGTCATTTTGGGTTTGATAAAACCCTAAGTTTCTTAAAAGCAAAATTTTGTTGGCCACATATGAGAATAGATCTCCAAAGGCATTGCTCCAAATGCATTACTTGTCTAAAAGCTAAGTCAAGAGTAATGCCTCATGGACTCTATACCCCCTTCCCAGAGCTAGCTCCCCTTGGGTAGATATTAGTATGGAATTTGTGCTTGGACTTCCGAGAACTCAAAGGGGGTTTGACTACATCTTTGTGGTAGTGGACCGTTTTAGAAAAATGGCTCATTTCATACCATGCCACAAAGTGGATGATGCTAGCTATATAGCTAAGTTATTCTTTAGGGAAGTGGTCCACTTGCATGGTCTACCCAAGACAATTGTGTCCGATAGCTAGAGATGCTAAGTTCCTTAGTCATTTTTGGAAAGTACTATGGGAGAAACTAAGAACAAATCTTCTCTATTCTACTACTTGTCATCCCCAAACCGATGGCCAAACCGAGGTAGTAAATAGGTCCCTATCCACTTTGTTAAGGGTACTCCTAAAGGGAAATAAGAAAACTTGGGATGACTGTCTCCCCCACCTAGAATTTGCATACAATAGAGTAGTCCATAAGACTACAAATCTTTCACCCTTTGAAGTTGTATATGGCTTTAACCCAATATCTCCTCTTGATTTACTACCCCTTCCTTATACTCCTTCCTTATTTCACAAAGAAGGCAGATTTAGGACTGATTTTATTAAAAAAAATATCATGAAAAGATCAAGAGCCAAATGGAAAAGAAAACACAAAAATACGCCAAATACAACAACAAAGGAAGAAAGAAAATCACTTTTGAAGTTAGGGATTGGGTTTGGCTTCATTTGAGGAAGGATAGATTTCCCAATCAAAGGATGTCCAAACTAAACCCTAGGGGAGATGCACCATTCCAAGTCCTTCACAAAATAAATGACAATGCATATCAATTAGACCTTCCTTCTGAGTATGGCATTAGCTCATCATTTAATGTATGTGATCTCACACCATTTTTAGGAGCTGAGGATATGGATGAGGATTTTAATCTGAGGACAGATGCTTCTCAAGAAGGAGAGGAAGATGGAGGACCATCCTTGAGGATACATGTGGGCCCCATCACTAGGTCCATAGCTAGGAGAGTAGAAGAGGAGGATGGAGCTCACACACCAAGGGACACCCTCCTCATGATCATAGAGTATTAAAATACTCTCCTAAGCTTCATTTGTATAGGGATATTATATTTTCCAATTTTACCCTTGTATTTTGGGGTATCTTAGTCATAGGATTTATTTTCTTTTGTATTTCCCATTTTACCCTTGTATTATGGGGTGATTTAGATCATAGGTTTTTATTTTTGGGCTAAGGTATTTAATTAGGAGGCTAGACGTATTTTTGGTGGTTTTTGGACCTATTTTTGGACTTAAAAAGGCTTAGGCCCAAGTGGAGGGCAAAGGTTGCATGGTCTTATCATGCACCTAGATGTAGCCTAACTAAACCCAAAGATTCCAACCTTGGCCACCAAGTTGCATCTAGGGTTAATTTGGGTTTCATTTGGTGTGCATTTGGCATTATGAATTTCGGCCATGCATTCTCCAAATGCAACCCTAGATGCCTCCCACTCCTATAAATACCCTAGGCACCACACCTTGTAAATACTTTGGATTATATGATATTGAGTGAGCATTTTATGCCTCAAAATCCCATCCTTAGTCACTAGGTTAATTCGGCTAACCTACTTCATTCTCCACCCTTGGAGAGTGAAATCCTAGAGTAGCCTTCATCTTCATCTTGGAGTGAGCCAACCATCCTTGAGCACCCAAACACCTCACATCTAAACTCCCTCCTACTTCACGCCCAAAATCACTTCCCCTTCACCCTAAACGTCTCCATCCATTTCTTGTCCTTTGGTGAGCCTAGATCCTTGGGCAAGGTGACTCTCTTCAAGATGCCAAAATCATCCATGGAAGGGAGGTCTCCATCATGTGGTATCTATAGCCAAGGTTCATCAAGGGTAACATCTAGTCTTGTTGTTTTCTATTCAGTCATTGTCTCCTTCTTGTCATTTCATTGTGTGGCCGAATACTTTTTGGTTCATATTTTGTATCTTGTGAACCTTCCTTGAACATTTTAGGCTTCCTTGCTAAGTGATATCCATGCTTTTTCATTTTTAGGTTTGAGTCTCATATGAACATGATGAACATGCTTTTTGATTTTTGAATCTTTTAAATTTTGTCAAGTCTTGTTTCCTATATTTTGTCTATAAAATTCCATGTATGTATGTGAAACACTTTGCATGAATACATGAACCAAAAATATCATGATTCATAACATAAAGTGGGCGTGACATATAGAAGCCATCTAGGAGTAGGCATGGCAATCTAACCCGCCCCCGTGGGTACCCGCCCGAACCCGCCCTGATTTGGATGGGGAAAACCCGTGTTTATCGGGTTCGGGTTTTCCCCGATTGATAAAATCGGGGGTGGGGGCCCTGCCCCTGCCCCGCTTAATAAAATAATTAAAAAATTATTTTTATATATATATAAACCAAAATTAGAAATATTTATATGTAAAAATTTATATTATTTTACTTTTCTTTTATTTTTTTTTCAAATTGTTCGTATTTATTTAAAAGAAAAAAAGAAGAAAAAAATAGGAGCGGGGGCGGGGAAACCTGAACCCCGCCGGGGGCGGGGATGGGGACCCAGATTTTATCCCCGACGGGTATCGAGGGCGGGGGCGGGGGCGGTTTATATTTGCAGGGGCGGGGGTAGGGAACGTAAAACCCGCCCCCGCCCTGCCCCGTTGCCATGCCTATCTAGGAGTCATTCATGCATGCTATTTAGTCCTAGCATGTTCCATGTATTTATGAACATCCATGTGTAAAATGCTTCCTTGCACATGCATCTAAATTGCCGCCCCACTTTCCTTGCATTTCCACTTGATTTAGTCTATTTTTGTTGATTGAAAACCCTAAAAGAATCTAAGAGGTGTGCTGAAATTTTTGTGCAAAACAACTTGTACTAGATAGTACAAATCCAATTCCACTCAAAAAATACCCTAAACACCTCTAGGAAACCGCCACTTGTCCTCCTCTCCTTTTCTTAAATTTGACCTAATTTCTCCTCCACCCACAAGTGCAAAACCTAAGCAACAAAAAAAAGGGCTGAACCTTAAAAAGAATTTGGACCCAAAAAGAAAAAAAAATTGACGTGAAAAAGAGAAACAAAAAGAAAAAAAAAAAGAAGAAAAAAATTTTGGACCAAAAAGGACTTGTTGCTAGACTTGTGCACTTGGACCAATACCTATGCTTTTGGAGTTAGACTTAAGACCTTATCGACCCTAATTTGAGACTTTAAATGTGGCTGGACCGAACCTCACAAAAGACTTAATCAAAGTGGACCAAAACAAATAATCCATTATAGAGTCATTCTAAGACTATTCTTTTGTGTGTTTCCTTTTTAATTGTGTCTTATTTTTAGTTTTTCATTTCCTTGGCCTCTTTTGTTTGACTCAATCAATTCTCTCTGAGTTTAGCCCTTCATTAATTGTGCCTTTTCAGTTGTTATTTCTTGGACTCTTGCTCATGGGTTGGTTTCATTTTGAGTGTAGGTGAAGAACCTTTCTAGTCAACTAGCAAACCTTTGGTGGATTTGAGTGGAGAAGCAAACCGAATCCATACCTAGTCCTTTGGAGGTATTTCCACTACCAAAAGGAGTGCTTAAACACTTGGAGAGGACTAACCAAAGTTTTTTCATTGTGAAGGAACCCAATTGGAGGAGTTGAAGACCTAATTTCCTTTTCCTCTTAATTCTTGCTTAATTTCTTTTAGGCCACTTGTATTTGGGCCTTGTTTCTTTTATCTTGGGTTGTAATTGGCCATTTTAAACCTCTTCATTTTTGGGTAGTAGTTTCGTGTAGTTTGAAGGTGATTTGAAAACCTTCACCTTGGAAACCGACTAGCATATACTTCAAGTGTTTTCCTTTGCATGCTTTAAAGCTTTGGTATTATATTTGCCTAGGACTTTACTTTGCTTATTTGTTTCATTTAGAAGGCTTCATTTGCCTACTAGGGGGCGTGCACACACACACTTAACTTTTGTGCAAAAATTGTTTTGTGAGAAAAGTGTGAAAAGGCTTAGTGATTTTTACTTGAAAAGGCTTGGTTTCTGAGTGATTCTTAGTAGTCCACCTCCCTTGATAATTCAATTTGTACACTTAGGCCTTTTCATACCAATCTTGCACCTTGAAAACCATTTTTGAAAACCTTTTTATCACTCACTCTTTGTGAAAACCTTTTACCAACCTTTTTGAAAACAAATTTGTGAAAACCTTTTGATCAAAGATGAGTGATCATTCTAGCGTGCATGGTCAAAACTCTTGTAGTACTAGGTCTAGTGTTAGGTAAGAACTTAGGGAATTAAAAGAGTACCTAAGAAAAAAAGAAGAGGAAAATATATAAAGAGAGGAAGAGCTTAGAAAAAGAGAAAAAGACAATGAGAAAAACAATGAAGAAATAAAAAGGTTGTTTGCTAGGTTAGTTGTGAGAGGAGAGGCTAGTGGGTCAAGACCAAGAGTCTCTTCCCCTAAATCCTCAAAGGGTAAAGGGGTTAGAATACCCTCAAGTGTTCATGAGGAGGAAGGGCATAATACCCAACCTCCAAGTGATATCTTCTATAGTAGTCATCACAATAATGATTACTATCAAAGACCCCCAAGACAACCAAGACATAGGGAGTCTTCCAACAGGGAACCCAACATCACTCTTCCCCCATTCCATGGCAAAGACAATGTTGAACATTATTTTGATTAGGAAATGAAAGTTGAACAATTATTTTCTTGCCATGGAGTGAGTGAAGAGAGAAAGGTTTCTTTGGCAACCCTTAGCTTCCAAGGGCATGCCATGTATTGGTGGACCTCCTTAGAAAAAGAAAGGAGAATAAACCAAGAGCCCCCAATTCAATATTGGAATGAGCTCCATAGTTCCTTGAGAATGAGGCATATTCCTCCATACTATGACCAAGAGCTTATGGATAAGCTACAAAGGTTAAAACAAGGGTCATCTAGTGTGGAAGAATATAGGCAATCTATGGAGTTACTCATGATGAGGGCTGTGATAAGGGAAGAAGAGAGGACCACCATCTCAAGGTTTCAAAGTGGTCTCAACCTTGAAATAAGAGACAAAGTTGAACTCTTACCATATAGAGATTTGAATGAGCTTGTTCAACTTTGTTCTACAGTGGAACACCAACTCAAGAGAAAAACTTTTAGAAAAAACCCCACTCACTCTTATTCCAAGAACTTTAAAAAGGAGGGACCCTCTTCCAAACCTTTTCCTAATAATAAAGAAAATGAAAGACCTTCTCTTAAGGCACCTTCCAAGGACACTAAAACAAGTGAAATCAAGTGTTTCAAGTGTCTTGGCCGTGGGCACATTGCCTCACAATGCCCCACCAAGAAAACCATGATTTTAAAGGGCCAAGATCACTATAGTAGCCTTGATGAAGCTACTTCTTCATCTCCAAGTGATGAATAAGAAGTTTTAGCATTCGAGGAAGAAACTTACCCATGTGAAAGAGACTTATTAATGGTAAGAAGGCTCATTGGTAACCAATCTAGTGACTTAGACCAATCTCAAAGAGAGAATTTGTTTCACACAAGATGCAAAGTTTTAGACAACACTTGTTCTCTCATTGTGGATAGTGTATCTAGTTGTAATTGTTGTAGTACTAGATTGGTTAACAAACTAGCCTTGACTACTCTTCCTCATCCTAAACCTTACAAGTTGCAATGGATCAATGAGGAAGGAGGAATTGTAGTCGACCAACAAGTAAATATTCCTATATCCATTGGCAAGTATAAAGATGAAGTTTTATGTGACATAGTGTCATTGGATGCTAGCCATATTTTACTTGGGAGGCCTTGGCAATTTGATAAAAAAAACCATTCATGACGGCTTCACTAATAAGATAAGTTTCCATCACCTAGGTAAGAAAATTGTTTTGTGTCCTCTATCACCTTCACAAGTGAATGAGGACCAAATAAAAATGAAAGCCAAAAGAGAAGAAGAAGAGAAAACAAAAAAAAAGACAAAAACAAAAAAAAAAGAAAAATTCTCCCTTGAAAGAAGAAAGGGAAGATAAGGTATCAAGCTTAGAGGCTAGTGTCTCCTCTAAGGAAGTTGTGCAAAAAAGTCATTTGTCCCTTAAAAATGAAATCAAGAAAACTCTTTTGTGTGAACAACCTTTATACCTTCTCTACTTCAAAGAGACACTAGCTGCCACTAGTCATGAACTTGAGTCTCTACCTCAAGAGGTTCAAAAACTTTTGAAAGAGTTTGATGATTTATTTCCTCAAGAAGTTCCAAGTGGACTTCCACCTTTGAGAGGAATAGAACATCAAATAAACCTCATACCGGGGGCTATTCTTCCTAATAAGCCCGCCTATAGGACTAACCCCCAAGGGACTAAAGAGATAGAGTCTCAAGTTGATGACTTGTTGAAGAAGTGTTGGGTTTGAAAGAGCCTTAGCCCTTGTGTCGTCCTCGTTCTCTTGGTGCCTAAGAAAGATGGCAAATGGAGGATGTGCACTGATTGTAGGGTCATCAATAATACAACAATAAAATATAGGCACCCAATCCCTAGGTTAGATGATATGTTAGACGAATTGCATGGAGCCATCATATTTTCCAAGATTGACCTTAAAAGCGGTTATCACCAAATTTGAATCAAAGACGGTGATGAGTGAAAAACTGCTTTTAAGACCAAATTTAGTTTGTATGAGTGGTTAGTGATGCCTTTTGGTCTCACTAATGCTCCTAGCACCTTCATGCGCCTAATGAATCATATTCTTAGGGATTGCATAAGAAAGTTTGTGGTCGTCTACTTTGATAACATTTTGGTGTATAGCAAAACCTTAGATGAACATCTTGGACACCTAAGGAAAGTCTTAATAACTCTTAGGGACAACCACCTCTATGCCAACTTTGAGAGTGTACATTTTGCAAAGACCAAGTCAATTTTTTGGGCTTCATAGTTGGCAAAGAGGGAGTTCATGTTGACCCTGAGAAAATAAAGGCCATCCAAGATTGGCCTACCCCAAAAAGTGTTGGAGATATTAGAAGCTTTCATGGTCTAGCTAGCTTCTATAGAAGATTTGTAAAAGACTTCTCCACACTTGCGTCCCCTCTTAACGAGCTTGTTAAGAAGGATGTACCTTTTCTTTGGGGTGAAAAAAAAGCCTTTAAAATCCTAAAGAGAAACTTACCAATGCACCCATTCTAGCTCTCCCAAATTTTGACCAAACCTTTGAGCTAGAATGTGATGCATCCGGTCTTGGCATAGGTGCTGTGTTACTTCAAGGAGGCCACCCCATTGCCTACTTTAGTGAAAAACTCCATGGGGCCACCTTGAATTATCCCACCTATGACAAATAACTCTATGCCCTTATAAGAGCTCTCCAAGTTTGGGAGCATTACTTAGTGACCAAAGAATTTGTTATACACACTGACCATGAGTCACTTAAGTATCTTAGAGGGCAAGGGAAGTTGAATAAAAGGCATGCAAAGTGGGTGGAATATCTTGAACAATTCCCTTACATCATCAAATATAAAAAAGGAAAAAGCAATGTGGTAGCCGATGCTCTTTCAAGGATGCATACCTTACTTTCCACCTTAGAAACACAAATACTTGGCTTTGATGATGTAAAGGAATTGTATGAGCTTGATTTGGACTTCCAAGCCACTTATGCCAAATGTCTCCAAAAGCCTTTTGATGGATTCTATCTTCTTGAGGGGTACTTTTTAGAATGCGCAAACTTTGCATACCTCAATGATCCATTAGAAAGGTTTTGGTCAAAGAGAGTCATGAAGGGGGTCTCATGGGTCATTTTGGGGTTGATAAAACCCTAAGTTTCTTAAAAGCAAATTTTTATTGGCCACATATGAGAATAGATCTCCAAAGGCATTGCTCCAAATGCATTACTTGTCTAAAAGCTAAGTTAAGAGTAATGCCTCATGGACTCTATACCCCCCTTCCCATAGCTAGCTCCCCTTGGGTAGATATTAGTATGAAATTTGTGCTTGGACTTCCAAGAACTCAAAGGGGGTTTGACTACATCTTTGTGGTAGTGGACCGTTTTAGCAAAATGGCTCATTTCATACCATGCCACAAAGTGGATGATGCTAGCTATATAGCTAAGTTGTTCTTTAGGGAAGCGGTCTGCTTGCATGGTCTACCCAAGACAATTGTGTCTGATAGGGATGCTAAGTTCCTTAGTCATTTTTGGAAAGTACTATGGGAAAAACTAGGAACAAAGCTTCTCTATTCTACTACTTGTCATCCCCAAACCGATGGACAAACCGAAGTAGTAAATAGGTCCCTATCCACTTTGTTAAGGGTACTCCTAAAGGGAAATAAGAAAACTTGGGATGACTGTCTCCCCCACCTAGAATTTACATACAATAGAGTAGTCCATAAGACTACAAATCTTTCACCCTTTGAAGTTGTATATGGCTTTAACCCAATAACTCCTCCTGATTTACTACCCCTTCCTAATACTCCTTCCTTGTTTCACAAAGAAGGTGTATTTAGGGCGGATTTTATTAAAAAAATATCATGAAAAGATCAAGAGCCAAATTGAAAAGAAAACACAAAAATATGCCAAACACAACAACAAAGGAAAAAAGAAAATCACTTTTGAAGTTGGGGATTGGGTTTGGCTTCATTTTAGGAAGGGTAGATTTCCCATTCAAAGGATGTCTAAACTAAACCCTAGGGGAGATGGACCATTCCAAGTCCTTCACAAAATAAATGACAATGCATATCAATTAGACCTTCCTTCTGAGTATGGCATTAGCTCATCTTTTAATGTATGTGATCTCACATCATTTTTAGGAGTTGAGAATATGGATGAAGATTTTAATCTGAGGACAGATGCTTCTCAAGAAGGAGAGGATGATGGAGGACCATCCTTGAGGATACATGTGGGCCCTATCATTAGGTCCATGGCTAGGAGAGTAGAAGAGGAGGAGGGAGCTCACACACCAAGGGACGCCCTCCTCATGATGATAGAGTATTAAAATACTCTCCTAAGCTTCATTTGTATAGGGATATTATATTTTCCAATTTTACCCTTGTATTTTGGGGTATCTTAGTCATAAGATTTATTTTCTTTTGTATTTCCCATTTTATCCTTGTATTATGGGGTGATTTAGATCATAGGTTTTTATTTTTGGGCTAAGGTATTTAATTAGGAGGCTAGATGTATTTTTGGTGGTTTTTGGACCTATTTTTGGACTTAGAAAGGCTTAGGCCCAAGTGGAGGGTAAAGGTTGCATGGTCTTATCATGCACCTAGATGTAGCCTAACTAAACCCAAAGATTCCATCCTTGGCCACCAAGTTGCATCTAGGGTTAATTTGGGTTTCATTTGGTGTGCATTTGGAATTGTGAATTTCGGCCATGCACTCTCCAAATGCAACCCTAGATGCCTCTCACTCCTATAAATACCCTAGGCACCACACCTTGTAAATACTTTGGATTATATGATATTGAGTGAGCATTTTATGCCTCAAAATCCCATCATTAGTCACTATGTTAATTCGGCTAACCTACTTCATTCTCCACCCTTGGAGAGTGAAACCCTAGAGTGGCCTCCATCTTCATCTTGGAGTGAGCCAACCATCCTTGAGCACCCAAACACCTCACATCTAAACCCCCTCCTACTTCACGCCCAAAATCACTTCCGCTTCACCCTAAACGTCTCCATCCATTTCTTGTCCTTTGGTGAGCCTAGATCCTTGGGCAAGGTGACTCTCTTCAAGATGCCAAAATCATCCATGGAAGGGAGGTCTCCATCAAGGATACACGGGTTGATACACTCGCTATGGTTTGCATCCTTAGTTTTTGCAACAATTGAGTGTTTGGTTTACTTTCATGGAGAGGATACATAAGTTGGTACCCTCACTAAGGTTTGTTCCTAAGATACTTATGTTTGGAACTCCTTAGTTTACAGAGACGAATACACTAAGGTACATATGACTCTATACACTCTATCTCTGGTTTCGTTGTTTCGTGGACTTGATATCACTTTATTGAGAATGCATGGCCAATGGCCAGCCAAAAAAGCCAACCTTCTAAGGTCGGAGATAGTGATATATATTTTTTCTTGTAGAATCTGCCCGTTGCAAGTGTTCGTTGAAACAGATGTAGTCGTTCATGACTAGTTCAATCTTCTCATTTAATGCTTGAGTTCTTGCATTAAATTTTTCTTCTTGTGATAGACCTTGCATGAAGTCTTATTTGCCTTGGTAGCAGTAGTGTCTAAATTTAGCAGGGACCTAGGAACCTTTTTGTCCTTTTCTGGTCACCTAGTTGTAGAGTGTTGTCCTTTTTCAGAAAAAGTAATGTCCTTTTTCTGACACATGCATGCTTTTGCTTTTGCGTGCTTTTCTTCTTCTTCGTTTCTTCATTTAGATCACGCGTTTTAGGTTGAGAGCTTTTGTGTGGTCGTAGACGATGCCTTGATTTATCTTTTTGAGACTTGATTCTTATTACAATTTTATGGCAGTCTCGTCTACGTCTAGCAGTCCATGTGCCTCTCAAGCCTTGACTTTTCTTCTGAGCATTAATTATTAATGCTTTGACTTTCTTTGGTTTGGTCAATTTTTATATGAACAAACTTTCATTTTTGCCCGAAATGCTTATTAGTCTGTACTGTTCTTCGTCTAATTTTGTTAGCTTCCATTTTGTTTGACCAACTTCTGTCTAAATTCTTGCATTGACTCGTATTTGTTTGATGCTTGAAGCTTTGTTTTGACTTGTCTATATAAAGCTTTCGTCTGTCGTCTTATATTGTCTGATGCATATGTTTGTTCTTCATTTTGTCTGTAGTTATGTTTTTCTGAAACACTAGCACACTTGTTAGAAATAATAATATGTATTATATTTGTCATATTCAAAACCTCACTTGGGATTGTTTCGTCTTCGTTTGACTTAACAACAATGTCTACAAAACAATGCAGCAATAACATTACAGTAAGGAGTGCAAACGAAAAGGAAAATAGAAAGATCACAAGTTGTTTTTATACTAGTTCGTCTCAACCACCGAGACTATGTTTAGTTCTTGATCCAACCGAATCAAGTTCCACTATCTTATCCAAGAACAAGTATTTTTTATTAAGACACTTTTGGCTCAACCCTATGTGTTCTTTAGCTTGCCTCTTCAAGAAACTACCTAATTATTCTTTTACACAAATCCTCTCTAAGTTTCAAACAATGAGTATTCTTTTACAAACAAGTATTTCCAAGCTCAAACCCAATAACTCAAAGTTACAGAGGGTTATAAAGTTGGTTTATCTTCCTTCCAAGACGTAATACAACAAATTAAGTATAAAGGCTTTTTACAAAAGTAAAGAATGTAGTATATATAATAAGTCATCTTTCTTCTTTCTGGATTTCAAACATCCTTTTGCAGGATTTTCAATGAAGATGACCATTACAAATCCTTAAGTTTATCTCTCATAAGTTGCTTTATCTGTCTTCTTGTTTTACTTATTGAGGAGAGAAATGTCCATTAGTGTAATAAATCTTTGCATGAAATGTTTTAATCAAATTGTCACTTCTTATTTGATCAAAGAAACTACTTATCACCTTTTAAGTACCAAGTGGGTAGAACCATACATGTTTCAGATTGATATAATGTTGAAACAACTTTTAATTGTAGCTTTCTGTGTTTCCTGGGACTTGTTTGTCCTTTTCTAACACAAAACATGTCTTTCTTTCCTCTTTGTAAACTTTAGGTATCGAGGAAGAATTTTTTAATTTTGATTTGTTAAGGAAACATTTAAACATAGTCATTTCCTTGTTTAGAGACCATAAATGATAATGACTTAATGATATCTCCTTTTATATCTAAAGTTTTGTTTTAGTGCAACTTTTGTCCTATACAATGATTCATCTTATGAAAACATGCATCTTATTGAGAAGTTGTGTCTTAGTAGAAGATTTGTCTTAATCATTTCAAAAGCTTTTTTCTATTAATCAAAACCCTTTTTATTTGTTAATAGCAAAACTTTAAAATAAAGGAATCTATGATTGTCTTTTCACCTAACACTTGCTAACTTTGACATCGAGGTCTTTTTTATAGATACCACCATCGCTTGCAACATGAAGGTTGAAGATCAAAGATTGGGTATTGAGGACTTCGGATTGACAACCTCATACTCATACTTTTTAGTAAGTACAATCTAAATTTATATCTATATTATATATAATTATATAAAAGAGATACCTTCATTTTGTCCTCTCCACTTTTTTTTAGACAATTGTACCTATTTATTATATTTTAATCTTTTCTCAATAACATATCTCTTAAAGGTAAATTTATACCATATAGAGAGAGGATACTAAAACCATTTATTATATTTTAATATTTTCCCAACCATGTATATCTTACGGGTAAAATAGAAGAAAAAAAACATAAACATGCATAGAAAAAATTAATCGTTCACTCTATCAAAAATAATTACCCAATTATTTTATAATCTTTTTTGGTCTCCATTTATTATTTTGTAACCATGTTTGATCTCCACTTTTTAGTTTTCACTCCCTTAATTTATTTATCCATATCTATATTCGATTATAATATTTTTAGTTTTCACTCCCTTAACTTCATACTATCTTTTAATAATCGTATATGTGTAGTCTTCTTTGTTAAAGACTGAAGGCCCTGTAAAAGAAATTCCTTTAGGTGGGTATTGACCTTCATTGCTTCCCATCTCATGGTCTTTTCCTTTAGCACTATTAGATGCTCAACCCTATCAAAGGCTAAGCTCTAATACTAATTTATGGAGAAAAGAGAGACATTAGAAAGGTATTTGAATTATGTCACTAAAAAACTCACTATCTACAAAATAGTGAAGCAATAATGTTATAGTAAGGAGTGCAAACAAAAAGGCAAATAGAAAAAACACAAATCATTATACTGGTCATCGAGACTATGTTTAGTTCTTGATATGTTATCCAAGATACAAGTATTCTTTACCAAGACACTTCTGGCACAACCCTATGTGTTCTTTGACTTGCCTCCTCAAGAAACTACCTAATTATTCTTTTACACAAATCCTCTCCAAGCTTCAAATAACAAGTATTCTTTTACAAACAAGCCTTTCTAAGCTCAAACCCAATAACTCAAAAGTAATAAAGGTTTATAAAGTTGGTTCATCTTCCTTTTAAGATGTGATACAACAAATTAAGTACAAAGACTTTTTACAAAAATAAAGAATGTAGTGTTTACGATGATCAATCTTTTTTCTTTCTGAATTTCAAACTTCCTATTGTAGGGTTTTCAATGAAGATGACCGTTACAAATCCTTGGGCTTATCTCTCATGACATGCTTCATCTGTCTTCATGTTTTGCTTCTTGAGGAGAGAACTGTCCATTGGTGTATAAATGTTTGCATGAAATGCTTTAATTGAATTGTCACTTCTTATTTGATCAAAGAAGCTACTTATCACCTTTAAGCACCAAGTGGATAGAACTATGTGTGTATCAAGTTGGTGCAATTTTGAAACAATTTTTAACTACCGTTTTCCATTTCCAAGGACCAGCTTTTCCTTTTCTGACACAAAGCATCTCTTTCTTTCCCCTTTGTAAAATTTAGGTACCGAGGAAGAAAATTTTAAATTCAATCTGTTAAGGAAACATCAGACATAGCCACTTTCTTATTTAGAGATCATAAATGATAAAGATTTAATGATATCTCTCTTTATATCTAAAGTTTTGTCTTAGTGCAACTTTTGTCTTATACAAGGATTCATCTTATGAAAACTTGTGTCTTATTGAGAAGTTGTGTCTTAGTAGAAGATTTGTCTTAGTCATTTCGAAAAAAAATTCTATTGATCAAAAACCTATTTTTTGTTAATAGCAAAACTTTAAACTAGAGGAATATATGATTGTCTTTTCACCTAACACTTACTAACTTTGACATCGATCTAAGTCTCTTTTATAGATATCACCATTGCTCGCAACATGAAGGTTGAAGACCGTTGAGGACTTCGGATTGACAACCTCATACTCATACTTTTTGGCAAGTACAATCTAAATTTGTATCTATATTATATATAATTATATAACGGAGATTCCTTCCTTTTGTCCTTTCCATTTTTTTAGACATATGTACCTATTTCTTATATTTTAATCTTTTCTCAATAACATATCTCTTAAAGGTAAATCAATACAATATATGAAGAGGATAACTCTCTTTATTCTCCACTATTTTTTAGACATTTATACCATTTATTATATTTTAATATTTTCCCAACCATGTATCTCTTAAGGGTAAAATAGAAGAAGAAAAACATAAACATGCATACAAAAAATTAATCGTTCACTTTATCAAAAATAATTATCCACTTATTTTGTAATCATAGTTGGTCTCCATTTATTATTTTGAAACCATGTTTGGTCTCTACATTTTAGTTTTCACTCCCTTCACTTATTTATTCATATCTATATTCGATTATATAATATTTTTATTTTGAATCATATTTTGTCATTCTAACTACATTATATCTTTTAATAACAGCATAATATCTTCTCTAATAATAATCACTATTAGATAATTATCTTATCTCACTAATAAAATCACAATATTATCATTTTAATAACTTATTCCTTCTTTTATACTATGTTTTTGTCCAAATATGGTTTAAAACACTACGTTTTTGTTACATAACATTAGCTAACACGTCGTCTCACCTTACAAAATGACTAACATTTCTTTTTCAAATCATATACAATAATTTTAAATCCAATTTAACCCGCAATAATTTTAAATCCAATTTAATCCACAATAATTTTTTTTTTAATTTTTGGTGCAAATATTACACCAAATGTTATTAATTTTTTTAATTTTATTTTATAAACATAAGAGTGATATACAAATCATATTAAATATTAAAGTTATTTGAATATTACGCTATAAACATTTTATCATCAATTTTTATTGATTTTTGTGTTTCCATCCCATCATATCATATTCTCACTTATCATATTTATCATCATTTGAATAGAATGCAGGGTGCCCATTTTTTTTTCTTTTTTTGGTTTTGAAAAATCTACGTTATTTGTTATAATTTTGACAAATCTTGGTCTGTAAACTTACATTGTATTTTTATCATTCTCTGTAAAATGTATAAATACCATAATTATAGTGTTATTTTTATTGCCGTGAACAATCCATATACTAAAATATTTTGAAACATGGGACTATAAGATTGTTGAATATTTTATGTGTAATTTTATATTACTTGAAATTTGAAAGTCCCTTCTTTCTCATGACCATTACTTTTGTTAAAATTAAAAACACAAACTTAGATAAAGCATAAAAAATAAAAATAAAAATCAATCGTAAAATTTAATTTATAAGGGAAAGTTGGGATTGAATAGATAACAAGTATTTTAATTGCGCAAATTGAACATATCATCCGTAGTAGCTCACCTGGTTAAATTCGATTGTTGAATTTCCGGGTTCGACTGCCGGCTACGGTATAATTTCAAAAGAATTACATTTTTTTCCTACTTTTAATTAAAAGTAAAAGTAAAATGATTTTATAATTAAAATACACATTTCAACCAAGCCCTTGTTATTTTGAAATGTTCAAATTTAATTAACCTGAATGATAGGTACGTAATATACTTAAAATTTAATCTCTAATAGGTAATTTAATAACTTATGTTACAAAATCACTATTATCTTACGTATATAATTTCTCTATTTTTTATTTTTAATTTCTTTTATTATTTTATTTGTATCTATATCTATATTATATATTTATACTTATATCTACGCCATATATAAATCTATATATCTAAATCTACAATAATAAATAAAAGGAATACCATATTTACTCTTGTAACATTGTGTGATTTTTAAGCTTTATTGAATTAATTATATAATATATAATTAATTATTGAATTATTGTTTAATTTAAAACTCTAAGGATCAAGGTGTTGGGAATATGTCTTAATATCTTTAAGAAAATAAATTAGTTTTGAAAAGAATCTTCTATTTACATTTTAAATATTTAAAGTTAATTTATTTAGATCATTTTAGGATTTTCCCCCTTATTTTTGGAATAGGGTAATATTGATATTTGATTCTTGTATCACAAATTTTCTCTATCTATATTGAACTCATGAATAAAATTAAATCATGCTTATTTGATAAAAATATATATTTACAAAATAATCAATCATTGGTATTTAGAGTCAAGGTTCTAACAACATGTGTAGGTGGAAGCCTAAACAAATTTTTCACAAATTTTTTCACCTACTTTTGTAGGAGAAATAATGGAAACCTTAGGAGAGACTAGATTGATTTAGTTCCTCCTTCAAGTTTCTTAGATGAATCTTTAACTTCTTGGGCTCCGCAAAGCTTCTTCAATGGCTTCCTATGATGTTAGAAGCCATGTCTAACACACATGGAAAAGGTAGGATTTCCCTTGGTTATGCCACACTCTTGAAGAGTGATAAGTCTCTTTAAATTCTCACTACACTCAAGAGAGGATAAAAGAAAAAGAAGAAGTTTCAAGGATAGAAACAAGCTCTGAGAGAGACAATTAGAGAAAAGTTCTTCCAACTCAATAATATGCTCAAAACTATTCGACCATTATAAGGAAAAAAAAAACTATATATAGGATTTGGCTAGCTTATGGTACAAGCTAGACTAACCATGGTCAAGTGTAACCATGGTTAACTATTTTGTACTTAAGCTAATCAACCCTAGTTAAGTTATGTTACAATGTCACTATTATCTTACATATACAATTTCTCTATTTTTTTTTTTAGATTTCTTTTATTGTTTTATTTTTATCTATATCTATAGTATATATAATCTATACCTATATCTATACTACATATAAATTTATATATCTAAATCTATAATAATAAATGAGGAGAATCCCATATTTACTCTTATAACACTATGTGATTTTAAAGCTTTATTGAATTAATTATATGATATATGTTGATTCATTGTTGAATTGTTGTAATTGTTGTTTAATTTAGTGTTTTAAGGGTCAAAGTGTTGGGAGTATATCTAAATATCTTTAGAAAAATAAATGAATTTTAATAAGAATCTTCTATTTATGTTTTAAATATTTTAAATTTAATTTGTTTAAATTATTTTAGGATTTTCTCCTTATTTTTGGAATGGGATAATATCAATATTTGCTTTTTGCATCACAATTTTTCTCTCTCTATAGAGAACTCATGAATAAAATTAAATTATGTTTATTTGATAAAAATATATCTTTACAAAATAACCAAACATTGGTATCTAGAGTCAAGGTTCTAACGACATGTGGAAAGGGAAGTCAAAACAAACTTTTCCCAAATTTCCCACCTACTTTTGATGGAGAAAAGTTATAATCTTTAGGCAGTGAGAATTAGATCTCTCGGAAGTCATAGAATAAGATATTGATGTTTCTGCACTGTGAGACAAACTATAGCCCAAATGAAAATTCACAAATAAAGAAAAATCAAGACAGCAAAGGCAAAGAGTTGTTTATTTGCCTATGTCTCAAAAAATGTTTTACCAAGACCATGACTCTCAAATCGCCAAAAATAATTTGGGATTACCTAAAGAAAGAATACAATGGAAATGAAATGATTCAAAGCATGCGAATGTTGAATTTAATGATAGAATTTGAGTTAAGAAGAATGAAGGAATCTAAGACAATCAAATAATACGTAGAGAAATTGTCATTACTAGGAACACAATTTATTGATTCTATAATTGTTGAAAATATTCTAGTAACTGTACCCAAGAGATATGAAGCTTCAATAACAACCCTGGAGAATACAAAGGATTTGAGTAAGATCACTTTGGAAGGGGTGTTACATGCATTGCAAGAATTAGAACAAATGAGACTTATGAGGAAAGGGAAATGAATTTTATAATACAAGAAGGGCAGTTGAATTGTTTCCTTTCAAATATTTGTTCCTTTTTGAATCAATTTCTCAAAAGACTAGTCTTTTGAGTTTTGGAACTGAGTGTATTTTTATGAAAATAGTCTATGATTTTCCTTGTTAGTGAATTATAATATGCAGTAGTATAACAATGAAGGCAATAAGCCAAATAAACAAGTAAAGAGACAAGGAAAGAGAGAATATACACAAAATTTATACTGGTTCACCCCAATTGGGCTACATCTAGTCCCTACATAAACCTGTAGGATTTTCCAATAAATCATAACTAATTGCTATTCAACCTTAACCAATTGCTAATACAAAACACTACTACACAACTACCTACTATTAGCATGAACACTTAGCCACCTACTAAGAAACTTCACTCAACCACTTCTTAATAAAAAGGAGTTTCATAGCCACCTGGTATAAGACTACACAACACTTGTTGAGATTTACTTTCCTTTCCTACACCACTGCGCTCTTACTTCTTGATAGGAAATGTTTACATAATTCGATTTCTTGTGTTTTTACATATTACAAAGACTATAAGTAAATATCCTATAATGGAGATTCCACTAAGGAAGATTTCACACCTCTTTCTATATATTACAAATCAAAGTCACAAACACGAAGTGGAAGTCTTTGAAAAATCAAAGGATGAAGCATCAAATGATATTGCTTATCAAGCTTGAATAATCTCTCTTTTTCTTTGATCTTGCTTACTTCAAAATGAGAGCATTGTTTTCCCTTTATATGCACTCAACAAATAGATTTATTGTGGCTTTCTTTGTTCTTTTTGTTTGTTGTTGAAATCACCATGCTATCTTGTTTCTCTCAAACTTAGTAAAAGAAAAATATACTCCCCATGAGAATATGCATAGATAAAGTATCGTAAAGACTTGTTCATCCAAGCAAGTATGTTCAAAGCATAAAGAGTATGAAATATGGAGAGCAAAATATAGCTGCTACAAAACAAAATAATTCAAAAACTATAAATTTCTACTCTCCCTATTAAACCCGAGAAAAGCTAGGCCAAAATTAATTTTCTTCATCTTAGCTTATCTCCATGTTGAGTTTTGTAAGAAGGTTCTAAAACTTGTGTTCATAGCGTGCTTGTCTAAAAAAGGAGACACAGACAACTCGGACAAGGAAGCCAATGATGAGATTCAAAGCATGCTCATGATCACGTTGCAATGCTTTAAGTGCTGAGGAAGTTGGTTCTAATTCAATCAGACGAAGAGGGGTAGAGGGAGTCTTAGGGTGAGAATAAACAAAAATAATATTCACAAGTAAAAGAATATGAAAAATAAAATTAAAAGAAGTAAGATAGTGTTAGACGCAACGTGGTTGGTAGTAAGCTTTGTTGGTAGTTGTACAAGAGTGGAGGTAGAAGGTGGAGTTTGCTGGTAGCAATGTCCTAGGCAATAGATAGTATGCTCCTTTACTTTGTTGGAAGCACCTGAATGATGAGAATGAGCATACCTCATATACCTCACATCCTTGATATATTAAGACTTTTTCTCCTACCTTTTGTAGACAGAGTCTGGGGCATGCTTAGGTTGGGAGTCAACAATTGAGAACTTAGACCAAGGTTAGATCATGCACATCCTACGATAGCCTCTAATCATAAAAATAATTTGATGATGGGTACCCTCATAAATTAGCTCTAAAGAAACCCAAAGATGACATTCATCTTCAAGTTCATGGCATAGTTGGTTGATGAGACGAAAGGTCTGAGCATCCAAACAATGTGGAGCATAAATGTCCAATGGTCTCATATTTGTTGTAAGGGTGGTTCTAGGATGGATGGTGTTCCTACCATAAGTCCGATGTTATCGTTAAGGTCACCCACATCTAAGGTATTGTTCGCTGTGGCCCTCATTGGGCCTTCATGATTTTGTCCTTTAAAAGGCGCCTTGGTGGGCTAAGGGGGGGAGGGTGATGGAAGAACTTTGGAGGAGGCCGGATTGATGTAGCTTCCTTCAAGTCTCTCCCTAGATCTTTGGCTCCTAGAATCCTTCCAATGCTTGTGTAAGGCTCCAATGGAGGGAGGAACCTCACGGCCACCTTAAGATGGTGGGGAAGCCTCTCAAGAATGCGCCACTCTTGGTGAAGGGATAAGCATTCTTCAACCCGCCACACTTGTCTTTGGAAAAGTGATAAGAGAATGGTTTTGCACAAAGAGGTTTAGGACCTTTGGGGAGGAGAGAAATCTGATCTCTAATCTGAATACTCAATTCTCATTAATGCCAAAAGTGTCATACAAGTGAAAATTTGAGGCTATATAGGCGTGGCCACCTAGGGGTTAAGCTAGACTAGACCATGGTTCACTAGGAACCATGGTTGGGTCGGTCCAACTTAGGGAGCAAGAAAAGGCTAGACCATGGTTCTCTAGGAACCATGGTTGAGCCTTCCTAAACCGCCCTTGTGTAGGAGAGAAAGGAGGTCCAAGCATTTGGCCAAGTGTGCACCAATGTGAACACAAGGTGTGAACACAAAGGTGTGGACGGTTTTGATTGGTTTCATTTAACTCCACCCGGTTTGAAAATGGTTCATTTGGTTTAGTTAGGTTCATTCAATGTGAATAGAACCTAGCTAAATCAAATCTATGAAAAATTAGGAGTTAAATGAGTCCAATATGTAAAACCTTTATCCTAAGACCACATTTGGCTAAAATGCTAGGAGCACACTTTAGTCTACTAATGCCACTCCTATGCCTACTTCTAAAAAGAAAAAAGGTGCCTCCAAAATACAAAGGCAAAACAATCCTATACAAAGTCTACTATATACAATATATACAATGGGACTACTCAAGATACTACTAAGGAGAAAAGTACACAATGCTCATGGTGAGCAAGGGTCTAAGAAGCACCTCCTCCTTAGATGTCTCTTCTAGCTTCCTTACCATGGACCTTGTCAAAGGTCCAATGGCCTTCATGTATTCCTCTTCCTTGGATGGTCCTCCATCATACCCTCCTTCTTGGGAAGGATCTGTCCTCAGATCTACCTCTTCATCATCCATGTTAGCATCCCCTGAAAAAGGCATAAGATCACAAACATTAAATGTATTACTAACACCATAATCAGAAGGTAAATCTATTTTGTAGGCATTTTCATTTATTCTTTGGAGTACTTTGAATGGACCATCTCCTCTCGGACTTAGTTTAGACTTCCTTTGAGTAGGAAATCTTTCCTTTCGCAAATGAAGCCAAACTAAGTCTCCTTCCTCAAAAATAATTTGCTTTCTCCCTTTGTTGTTGTATTCCATATATTTTTGAGTTTGTTTTTCTATGTGGTCTTTAACCTTCTCATGGAGTTTTCTTATAAAATCAGCCTTAGAAACTCCTTCTTTGTGAACATAAGAAGAAGTACTAGGCAAAGGAAGTATATCCAAAGGTGTGAGAGGGTTAAAGCCATAAACAACCTCAAAAGGAGAAAGATTGGTAGTCTTGTGGACTACCCTATTATATGCAAACTCTATATGAGGAAGATGTTCATCCCAAGACTTCGTGTTGTTTTTTAAAATGACCCTCAATAGAGTAGATAAGGATCTATTTACTACTTCAGTTTGCCCATCGGTTTGTGGGTGACAAGTAGTAGAAAATAGAAGTTGAGTTCCTAGTCTTTCCCAAAGTGTTTTCCAAAAGTGACTAAGGAACTTAACATCCCTATCCGAGACTATTGTTTTAGGGATTCCATGTAATCTCACAACTTCTTTAAAGAATAGTCTTGAGATATGGCTAGCATCATCTACCTTGTGGCATGGAATAAAGTGAGCCATCTTTGGAAATTGGTCCACTACCACAAAGATAGAATCATGACCCCTTTGGGTTCTTGGGAGACCAAGTACAAAATCCATGCTAATGTCTTCCCAAGGGGTGCTAGCTATAGGTAGAGGTGTATAGAGTCCATGAGGCATAACTTTTGATTTAGCTTGTAAACAAGCTATGCATTTTGAGCAATGCCTTTGGACGTCTATTCTCATGTGTGGCCAATAAAATTTTTCTTTTACAAAACTTAGAGTTTTATCAACTCCAAAATGGCCCATGAGACCTCCTTCATGACTTTCCTTTACTAAGAGCTTTCGAATGGATCCTTTGGGTATGCAAATCTTTCCCATTTTATACAAGTACCCATTATTGATGTAGAATCCATCAAAGGCCCTTTTAAGACATTGCTTGTAAGTGGACTGAAAATCTAGATCATTTTCATACAATTCCCTAATGTTGTCAAATCCAAGAATTTGGGAACTCAAGGTAGTAAGTAATGTGTATCTTCTAGAAAGGGCGTCGGCCACCACATTACTTTTTCCCTTCTTGTACTTGATCACATATGGAAATTGCTCTAAATATTCTACCCACTTAGCATGTCTCTTGTTTAACTTACCTTGCCCTCTCAAATACTTTAGTGACTCATGATCGGTATGAATGATGAAGTCTTTAGTCACTAAGTAATGCTCCCAAGTTTTGAGGGCTCTTATAAGAGCATAGAGCTCTTTATCATAGGTGGGATAATTCAAGGTGGGACCTCTAAGTTTTTCACTAAAATAAGCAATGGGGTGGCCACCTTGAAGTAGGACCGCACCTATCCCTAAACCACTTGCATCACATTCTAGCTCAAAAGTTTGAGAAAAGTTTGGAAGAGCTAGAATAGGTGCATGTGTAAGTTGGTCTTTTAAGTTATGAAAAGCCTTCTCTTGCTTCTCCCCCATACAAAAGGCACATCCTTCTTGACCAACTCATTAAGAGGAGATGCTATGGTGGAGAAGTCTTTAACAAACCTCCTATAGAAGCTTGCTAAACCATGGAAGCTCCTAATGTCTCCCACATTCTTAGGGGTAGGCCACTCTTGGATGGCTCTAACCTTCTCGGGGTCCACCTTAACCCCCTCCTTGCTAACTATAAACCCTAAGAAATTCACACTTTCTTGGCAAAATATGCATTTTTCTAAGTTAGCATAGAGATGGTTTTCCCTAAGAAGAAGCAAGACATTTCTAAGGTGTCCTAGGTGTTCTTTAAGGCTTTTACTATAGATTAGGATATCATCAAAATAAACAACTACAAATCTACCTATACAATCCCTTAAGATATGGTTCATTAACCTCATAAAGGTGCTAGGAGCATTGGTCAAACCAAAAGGCATGACTAACCATTCATATAATCCAAACTTGGTTTTAAAAGCGGTTTTCCATTCATCTCCTTCCTTGATCCTTATTTGATGATAACCACTCTTAAGATCAATTTTAGAAAATATGAGTGCTCCATGCAACTCATCTAGCATGTCATCTAACCTAGGGATTGGATGCCTATACTTAATGGTTATATTATTTATAGCTCTACAATCCGTGCACATTCTCCAAGTCCCATCTTTCTTTGGAACTAAAAGAACCGGCACAGCACAAGGGCTTAAGCTCTTTTGAACCCATCCCTTCTTCATCAAATCTTCAACTTGGGTCTCTATTTCTTTTGTTTCTTGGGGGTTGGTCCTATAGGCGGGCCTATTGGGTAGGCTTGCCCCGGGAACCAAATCAATTTGATGTTCTATTCCCCTTAAAGGAGGAAGCCCACTTGAAACTTCTTTGGGAAATAGGTCATCAAATTCCTTTAAAAGGTTTTGAACCCCCTTTGGTAGAGACTCAAATCCAAAATTTGTGGCAGCAAGTGTCTCTTTAGCATAGAGAAGGAAAAGAGGTTGATCAACTAGGAGACATTGTTTAATGGAATGATTTATAGAAAATTGACTCCTAGGAA
Source organism: Cajanus cajan (assembly GCF_000230855.2). Lineage (NCBI taxonomy): Eukaryota > Viridiplantae > Streptophyta > Magnoliopsida > Fabales > Fabaceae > Cajanus > Cajanus cajan. The sequence goes on along the minus strand of NC_138524.1, from coordinate 51,269,437 downwards.
CAACTACCTTGGAAGGGACACTTCCTTCCAACTCTATAACCTTCTCTTCCTCTTTTTCACAACTTAAGAGTTTTTTTTTTTTCTCTTTTTTTCTTCCTCAATTTTCCTTTTCATGGCCACTTGATCTTCTAACACTTGGGAAGGTGTAAGAGGGATCAAGGTATGCTTTTTACCTAGATGGACTAGGCGGATCTTATTGGTGACACCATCATGGATGGCTTGTCTATCATGTTGCCACGGTCTACCAAGTAAAATATGACTTGCATCCATGGGAATGATATCACATAAAATTTCATCTTTGTACTTCCCAATGGAAAAGGGCATATTTACTTGATCTTTGACTTCTATAGGTCCATCCTCATTAAGCCACTGGAGTTTGTAAGATTTAGGATGGGCTATAGTAGTCAAGTTAAGCTTATCAACTAACCTTTGGCTTACAAAATTGTTACAAGAGCCACTATCCATAATGAGAGAACACGTTTTCTTGAAAATCTTACACCTTGAATGAAAGAGATTCTCTCGTTGTGATTGGTCTTGTTCCTTAAGTTGGTTAGTTAACAATCTATGGGCAATTAATAGATCACCCTCACATGGTGCTTCCTCACTAGAACTATGGCTTTCGTCTTCTTCACTTGAGGAGGATGAAGAAGATGAAGTGCTCTCCTCACTTAGGATCTCATTGCCCCTAATGATCATGGTCTTTTTTGTAGGGCATTGGGAAGCTATGTGTCCCCTTCCTAAGCACTTAAAACATTTTATGGAGCTAGTCCTAGTATCATGGGAAGGTCTTTCCTTAGGTTTCTCTTTTAGTGACTTATCCTTTGAATAGGAGGGGGTACCCTCCTTCTTGAAGTCTTTCTTAGGGTAGGGGGTAGTTTCCTTCCTAAAACTAGGTTTTCTCTTTAATTGTTGTTCTACCCTCACACAAAGTTGAACTAGTTCATTTAGGTCTCTATAGGGCAATAGCTCAACTTTATCCCTAATCTCTAGGTTTAAGCCACTTTGAAACCTAGCTATGGTGGTTCTTTCTTCCTCCCTAATTCCCGCTCTCATCATAAGCAACTCCATTTGTTGCCTATATTCCTCAACACTCAAATTTCTTTGTTGGAGTCTTTGGAGCTTTTCCATTAACTCCCTCTCAAAGTATGGAGGAATGTGCCTTCTCCTCAAGGCACTCCTTAGCTCATTCCAATATTGGATTGGAGGCTCATGATGAATTTGTTTTTCTCTAACTAGGGAAGTCCACCAATACATGGCATACCCTTGAAAGCTAAGAGTAGCCATGGGAACCTTTCGGTCTTCACCTACATTGTGGCAAGTGAAGAGTTGTTCAACCTTCATCTCCCAATCTAAATAGTCATCCACACTATCCTTGCCATGGAAGGGAGGAAGGTCAAACCTAGGTTCTTTAGGAGTTGTTTCATGCCTAGGCCTATGGTGCCTAGGGGGTCTTTGGTAGTAACCATCATCATGATGACTACTATGCAACCCTTCACTTGTTAGTGAATGTGTGTGCGAGTGATAGTCTTTGGGTCTAGAAGGTCCATGACCCTCATGGCCGTGGGGTTTGCTAGTCTCACCCACAACAAGTTTATTTAACAACTCTCTAATTGTTTCATTGTTTTTTTCATTTTCTAGTTCTTTTTTTCTAATGTATTCCTTAAGTTCCCTAAGTTCTTCCTTAGTACTCTTATGACTCTTAGGGGAGTGATGACCATGCACACTACTATTATGAGAATGATCACTCATTTTTGCAAGGTAAAGGTTTTCACAAGTCTTTGAAAATTGCCAAGTGAGTGATAAAAGTTTTCACAAAAGCTTGTAGTTTTTGGTGTAGTACTAAGTACTTAGAGGTCTAAGTATACAAGTTGCACTATCAAGGGAGGTGAGCTCCAAGGAGCCACTTAATAACCAAGCCTCTTCAAGTGGAAATTACTAAACCCCTTTGTACTTTTCTTACAAAACAAAGTTCCACACAAGACAAGTAAAGTAGTGTGTGTGTGTGCACGAAACCCCTAGTAGGCAATAGAAGCCTTCTGAACGAACCTAGGAGCTAAACAATTAAAATGAAAGCAAATAAAGCATATACTAGTCGGTTATCCTAAGGTGAAAGTCCAAGTAGCACCTAAGGCTTTTTGGGACACTTTCACCAACCTAGAAATCCGGTTTATGAAAGCTAAAACTAAATCTAGCCGGTTCCTAGTGGAAGCCCAAGGTGGCACTTAAAGCCTTTGGGGACCCTTCCACAAGCACTAACCGAGGCTAATAGAAATTAAGTAGGACTATTTAGGAGGTGGTGGAGCTTACTTAATGTCCAAGCAGCCACCCCTAAATGCAAGTTGAATACAAGAGAAATCACACAAAACTATTCAACAAAATTATGAAGTTACAACTCAAATAGTCAATACAAAACAATGGTTCTTCTTGGCCAATCTTCCACCAAGGCGGCTGGGACAGTTTGGTGCAGTTTTGAACCCCAGGGAAACGCTCCAAATTGGCTGGAACCAAATCCTCTTCAAGGTCTTACAAACAGCCACAAGGTTCCACCAAGGCCGCCACAAAGATACACCAAACCCGCCACCAATCTACACCAAGGCCGCCACCAATTGCCACCAATTTTCACCTACAAATTCAAAGCAAATTTTGGCTGCACAAGGAGCAAACAAGTCAGCCTCTCTTAATGCGTTTCACTCAGCAATTCTGTACCTCAATCCTCCTTCAAGGTTAAACTCCTTTGAGGTCAACCACATGCCTCAATTATACCTTCCTTCCAAGTGTAATGACTTGAACAAGGCCTATAACTTCACCAAGCTTAGCAAGCAAAACAAGAGAGGAAAGAGGCCAAAGAAGTAAAACTGAAAAGCACAATTTGGGAAAGGCAAAACTCTAATGGAAATTGATGAGACAAACAAAGAGAGCCAAAAGACACAAAGCAACAAATAAGGCTAATTTCAAAGCTAGCACTCAAAAGATTTTCCTAAGAATGGCACTAGATTTGATTACAAAAACCAAAAACAAAATTTGTGCAATGCTAAGATGATTTTAAAACTCTTTTCAGCCACTGGACAGTGAGGAAACCACATACAAAAATTCACACAAAAATCAATAGGCCAAGTGCTACAAATTGCTAATTTTTCAACTTGAATTTTTCTATGCTCTTTTGTTTCTTTTGTTTTCTTTTCTTGTTCTTTTCTTTTTGAATTCTCTTTTTCTTTCTTTTCTTTCTTTAAACACAGAATGTTAAGCACTTTAAACAGAGGCCAATCACAAATTCAAAGGTTTCCAAGTGGTGGAGAAAAGAAGAGAAAGAAGAGAAGAAAATCACAAGTGCACTTAGGCAAAATTTTCAGCACTTTTTAGTACTAGTTTTGTTCCATTTTGTCACTTCTTTTAGCACACTTAAAGAACGTTTTCTAGGCACTTCTTTCTCTGTTCTCTTTAATCAAAGCAAGCACAAGACACACAAAAGAATTGCTGGTCAACAATTGCTATGAAACTAATAGCAAAGAATTTCACAAAAAAAAATGACTCTAGAACATGTTAGGTCTAATAACATGCATAGGAATTAATTTGTGAGCACTCTAAGAATGATTTTAACATGCGACCAGCAATGACACAACTCAAGTTCAGAGATTAATATTTCAAGATTCAAAAAGAAAAAAGGACTACACGGATTTAATGACAAGCAAAGCAACTACACATGACACTAAGACAAAACTAGTAGATTCAAAAAGGAAAAACATGCATTTTTTTTTTTTGTTTCTTTCTTGAATTTCTTTTTGGACCGAATCTTGTAGGGACTCAAAAGAAGATAAAGACAATCCTAAATCATAGAGAAAGATAAACAAAGATTACCTACAGCACATACCAAGATTGATTCACAAGGATTAGCAAAAATGAATCAAGAAAAACAAGACAATGTGAGTGAATTCTATAGATTTATAAGTGTGACACAAGAATCACTCAAGGCACATACCAAGACTCAAAGAAAAGGAAAAGAAGACAAGGAGAACAGAACAAGACTCAAGCAAGATTATGCAAGATACACAAAAAGAAAACAAAGAAGCAAGGGAATTCGGATTACTTGGAGACCTAGCTCTTGATACCAAATGATGGAAGAACTTTGGAGGAGGCCGGATTGATGTAGCTTCCTTCAAGTCTCTCCCTAGATCTTTGGCTCCTAGAATCCTTCCAATGCTTGTGTAAGGCTCCAATGGAGGGAGGAACCTCACGGCCACCTTAAGATGGTGGGGAAGCCTCTCAAGAATGCGCCACTCTTGGTGAAGGGATAAGCATTCTTCAACCCGCCACACTTGTCTTTGGAAAAGTGATAAGAGAATGGTTTTGCACAAAGAGGTTTAGGACCTTTGGGGAGGAGAGAAATCTGATCTCTAATCTGAATACTCAATTCTCATTAATGCCAAAAGTGTCATACAAGTGAAAATTTGAGGCTATATAGGCGTGGCCACCTAGGGGTTAAGCTAGACTAGACCATGGTTCACTAGGAACCATGGTTGGGTCGGTCCAACTTAGGGAGCAAGAAAAGGCTAGACCATGGTTCTCTAGGAACCATGGTTGAGCCTTCCTAAACCGCCCTTGTGTAGGAGAGAAAGGAGGTCCAAGCATTTGGCCAAGTGTGCACCAATGTGAACACAAGGTGTGAACACAAAGGTGTGGACGGTTTTGATTGGTTTCATTTAACTCCACCCGGTTTGAAAATGGTTCATTTGGTTTAGTTAGGTTCATTCAATGTGAATGGAACCTAGCTAAATCAAATCTATGAAAAATTAGGAGTTAAATGAGTCCAATATGTAAAACCTTTATCCTAAGACCACATTTGGCTAAAATGCTAGGAGCACACTTTAGTCTACTAATGCCACTCCTATGCCTACTTCTAAAAAGAAAAAAGGTGCCTCCAAAATACAAAGGCAAAACAATCCTATACAAAGTCTACTATATACAATATATACAATGGGACTACTCAAGATACTACTAAGGAGAAAAGTACACAATGCTCATGGTGAGCAAGGGTCTAAGAAGCACCTCCTCCTTAGATGTCTCTTCTAGCTTCCTTACCATGGACCTTGTCAAAGGTCCAATGGCCTTCATGTATTCCTCTTCCTTGGATGGTCCTCCATCAGAGGGTGTTTATAAACTATCCTTAGCCTCGACTCCTAAGCGATGTAGGAATTTTAGGCATACCGGAACAAACCCTCCAGTCAATGTTAAGGGGCAAGAGTGGCCTAGGCCCTCCTTCTAGCACCAATGTTCCTACCATAAGTCTATTGTTATCGTTACGGTCACCTGCATCCAAGGTATTGTTCGCTTTGGTGCTCATTGGGCCTTCACGGTTTTATCTTAAAAAGGCGCCTTGGTGGGTTAAGGAGTGAGGGTGTTTATAAACTACCCTTAGCCTCGACTCCTAAGAAATGTGGGACTATTAGGCATACCGAAACAAGCCCCTAGTCGATGCTAAGGGGCAAGAGTGCCCTAGGCCTTCCTTCTAGCGCCAATGTTCCTACTGTAAGCCCGCTATTATCATTAGGGTCACCTGTATCTAAGGTATTATCCGCTTTGGCGCTCGTTGGGCCTTCACGGTTTTGTCCTTTAAAAGGCGCCTTGGTGGGTTAAGGAAGGAGGGTGTTTATAAACTACCCTTAGCCTCGACTCCTAAGCGATGTAGGAATTTTAGGCATACTAGAACAAGCCCCCAGTTGATGCTAAGGGTTAAGAGTGGCCTAGGCCCTCCTTTTAGCGCCAATGTTCCTACCAAAAGTTTGTTGTTATTGTTATAGTCACCTGCATCCGAGGTATTGTCCGCTTTGGCACTCATTGGGCCTTCACGGTTTTGTCCTTTAAAAGGAGCCTCGGTGGGTTAAGGAGAGAGGGTGTTTATAAACTACCCTTAGCCTCAACACTTAAGTGATGTGGGACTTTTAGGCATACTGAAACAAGCCCCCCATTCAATGCTAAGGGGCAAGAGTGGCTTAGGCCCTCCTTCTAGTGCTAATGTTCCTACCGTAAGTCTGCTGTTATCGTTAAGGTCACCTACATCTGAGGTATTGTCCGCTTTGGCGCTCGTTGGGCCTTCACGGTTTCAATAAGCTTCTCTTCCAGATAACACTTTTGAAAGTACTCCTTCAAGTTGAAGTAGGGAGATTGCCTGGTAGAATCATACACAAGGGTTTCCAATACTCCATATCAGTTGTGCATTCCTTCTCTAGATGTTTCATCTTTGCAGCTTCCTTAGAGTCGACATTTATATTATCAACATTGTCACTAGGAGGCACAACATACGCAAATTCTTCTAGTCCTCTAGGGTCCGTTTGCATCAAGGAGGTGTCCACACTTAATAAGATTGCCTCAAATTCAAACACGTCAAGTGACAATTGTGCATTTTCATCGACCAATTCTATAGTCTCTAATGCAAATTGTAAGACTTCTTTAGTAAGGGTAGCTCATTTAGCAAGGGCTACGTCTTGAATTGGTAGGGGGGCTTCATCCTACACCTGCATCTGAATAATAGACTCATTAGTTTGTGTTGGTCAAAGACTCTCATCCTCGTAAGATAGTCTTTATTAACCTGAAGACCAGAGCCTTAGACCAACCTAAAAGAATGAGCCTATTATGGTTATAGTTGAGACATAACCTTGGCACACTTGGTCGGAGGTTCAACAAGTCCCTATACCAAATGTCTCTTCTTTGACTTTTGGGGCTTGGAGTAGGTGATCATTTCTTTTTTGCAACTAGAGATGTTTGCAATGGTGATAGGATTGGTCCTTATCTCCTTCTGGTCCACCTGACCAAGCATCACATGAGCTTCCACCGTAGCTGATGCTTAGAAATAGACATAAGGAGCATGGAACCAATAAAAATTAAGTTTAGCGAACTTGGTTCCTCCAACCCTATCCAAGTAGTGTTCACAAGAGACCTTTCATCGTGTAGTTTTTGAACTCTAATTGTCTTCCTAGGGAGAAAAGAAGTCTCAAGATTTTTTTCCATCAGGACTTTGAGGCTTTTGGTTGCTTGTGGCCTAGGTGCCATTTGAAGAGGTTAGGGTTTCTATTTAGGAAGATGAGAGTTTGGGGTTTAAAGAAAATGAGGATGAGTGCTTGAGAGAAATAAGAGTGTAAAATGGTTAAGTGCGTGAAAGGTGGGTATATGGAGTGATTTTGGTTTTCTTTGAAACATGTTAGGTAAGCAGAAAGTACGGGTGGAGAGAGAAAAGTACAATTGATAAGACAATCCTCAAACCATCCCATTATTCCACTCATACCTTTATCAAATCCTGTTTCGTAATCATTGTAAGACATTAATGAGCATTCAATACTAAAGATATCCTTTCAGAGAAAAGCGATATACAAGAGAACATATATATATATATATATGTGTGTGTGTGTGTGTGTGTGTGTGTGTGTGTGTGTGTGACATATTATTCATTAGATTAATGAATCAGGTGATAAACACATGTATGCATAAGGTGATGCATGACAAACAATATGAAGATAACAGTAAGATGATGAATGCTTAAATTGATAAACATTTCAAATGCAAATGTTCTCTAACAAATTTGAAACATTCCTCAACTAAAGCTTTAGTAAAGATGTCAGCCCATTGGTGATTAGTGTTAATAAATTTTACATCAAAAAACTCCTTTTTGCATATAATCACGAATAAAATTATATCTTATCTTTGTATGCTTTGCTTTAGAATAATGTATGTGATTTTTAGAAAGATTAATAGCACTAATGTTGTCACATAAAACATGTATATGATTTTTAAGACTTGAATATTCTTCTAATTGATATTTTATCCATAATAGTTGTGAGTAATATCCAACAACAAAGATATATTATACTTCTGCAATAAAAAGTGATATTGAATTTTGTTTCTTGCTTTCCTAGGAGATAAGAAAAAATCTTAGGAAGTGACATCCTCCACTTGTGCTTTTTCTCTTGATCTTGTGTCCAACATTGTTTGCATGACAAAATCTTGCTAACCTGAAATTATTATTTTTCTCATAAAACAAACTAAGATTAGTAAAACCTACCAGATATTTGAATATACATTTATTAAGTTTAAGATGAGAATCTCTAGGATCAGATTGAAAATGAGCACATAAGCAAACACAAAGCATGATGTCAAGTCTGCTGGCAATCAACTCTTTTGTATATTTTTGCTAAAAAATGAAGATTCCTTTATTTATTTTCTTGATCTAAAGACTTTGGAAAAACTTAAGTTCTCTCATCATGCTCATCTCAAACTTCTTCCACATTATCTTAGAAAAACCTTCACACAATAATTCATTAGTAGCTCCAAAAATGGTATTATAAACATATATTTGGACAACTATAAAATCTGTGTAAACTCTTTTCAAAATAAAGTTATGTCAACCTTACCTTTCATAATATCATTATTTAGAAAAAAATTACTTAGTCTTTCATACCAAGCTCTAGAAGCTTATTTGAAACTATAAAGAGCCTTTTTCAACTTGAAAACATGTTCTTTAAAATTAGGATTTTCAAAACTAGGAGGCTGTCTTAATAGACTTCCTTTTTAATAATACCATTCAAAAAACGCTATCTACATCCATTTTAAATAATTTGATGTGTTTATGAGTTGCAAAGGCTAACATTATTTTTATAGCTTTTAGCTTTCATTAATTCAACATCACCACCTCCTATGATAATTCTCCCTTGTTGATATTGGGTGAATTTAATGAACATTTCCATTTTGTCCTTTCAATATGAGTAGTCTTCTCTGCTAAAGACTAGAGGCCTTGTAAAATAAATTCCTTTAGGTGGTATTGACCTTCATTGCTTCCCATCTCATGGTCTTTTCCTTTAGCACTATTAGATGCTCAACCCTATCAAAGGCTAAGCTCTAATACCAATTTATGGAGAAAAGAGAGACATTAGAAGGGGATTTGAATTGTGTCACTAAAAAACTCACACTATCTACAAAATAGTGAAGTAATAATGTTATAGCAAGGAGTGCAAATGAAAAGGAAAACAAAAAGAACACAAACTGTTTTTATATTGGTTCGTCCCAATCATCGAGACTATGTTTAGTTCTTGATCCAACTTGATCAAGTTCCGCTATGTTATCCAAGCTACAAGTATTCTTTACCAAGACACTTCTGGCACAACCATATGTGTTCTTTGACTTGCCTCTTCAAGAAACTACCCAATTATTCTTTTACACAAATCCTCTCCAAGCTTCAAACAACAAGTATTCTTTTATAAACAAGCTTTTCCAAGCTCAAACCCAATAACTCAAAGTTATAGAGGTTTACATAGTTGGTTCATCTTCCTTTCAAGACATGATACAACAAATTCAGTACAAATACTTTTTACAAAAATAAAGAATGTAGTGTTTACAATGATTGATTTTTTTTATTTTTTAATTTCAAACTTCCTTTTGTAGGGTTTTCAATGAAGATGACCGTTACAAATCCTTGGGCTTATCTCTCATGACTTGCTTCATCTGTCTTCATATTTTTCTTCTTGAGGAGAGAAGTGTCCATTTGTGTAATAAATGTTTGCATGAAATGCTTTAATCGAATTGTTACTTCTTATTTGATCAAAGAAGCTACTTATCACCTTTAAGCACCAAGTGGATAGAACTATGTGTGTATCAAGTTGGTGCAATGTTGAAACAACTTTTAACTGCAACTTTCCATTTCCAGGGACCAACTTTTCCTTTTCTGACACAAAGCATGTCTTTCTTTCCTCTTTGTAAAGTTTAGGTATCGAGGAAGAACTTCTTAAATTCAATATGTTAAGGAAACATTCAGACATAGCAACTTCTTTATTCAGAGATCATAAATGATAAAGATTTAACGATATATCTCTTTATATCTAATGTTTTGTCTTAGTGAAGATTTTTTCTTATACAAGGATTCATCTTGTGAAAACTTGTATCTTATTGAGAAGTTGTGTCTTAGTAGAAGATTTGTCTTAGTCATTTCGAAAAAAAATCTATTGATCAAAAACCTATTTTTTGTTAATAGCAAAACTTTAAACTAAAGGAATATATGATTGTCTTTTCACCTAACATGATGGAAGATAGTTGAAGAGGATTGTTGTTCTTCAAGTTTCCTCCTTCCAAGACCTTTTTTTTCTTTATTTTCTTCTTTTTTTTGAAGTCTTTTTTCACCTTCTCTTTTGAGTTTCATTTGTGCATTCCTCAGCCACCTGTTGAGGAGAAAGAGGATGAAGCACAAATTTCTTTTCCCTATGTGTAAAGGTTATCTCATTAGTAAGGCCATTGTGCATGGTTTTCTTATCATATTGTCATGGTCTTCCTAATAAGATATGACAAGCTTCCATTGGTACTATATCACATAACACCTCATCCTCATATTTCCCAATGGAAAGCTTGACCTTTACTTGTTGGTCAACTACCAAGTCACCATCCTCATTAAGCCAATGAAGTTGATAAGGTTTAGGATGAGGACTAGTAGTTAAGCCCAACTTCTTAACCAGCCTAGTGCTACAACAGTTGCACCATGATCCACTATAAAAAATGAGAGAACATGCATTATTTGAAACATTGCATCTAGTATGAAAAATGTTCTCCCTTTGTGATAGAGTACCACTAGGTTGGTTGTTGAGGAGTCTTCTAATCATTAATAGCTCCCCTTAATAAGAAAAAGTAACCTCCACATTCTCTTCATGCTCACTTGCTTCTTCCTCACTATCACTAGAGGAAGTAGTAGTCTCTTCTTGACTACTATAAGTGTCATACCCCCTCAAGATCATGACTTTCTTTATGGGGCATTGGGAGGCAATGCAGCCTCTCCCTAAACACTTAAACCATTTGATATCACTAGTCCTATTGCTAATGTGTGTAGTGACTTTCCCTTTCCCTTTGTCCTTCTCTCTAACTAGATCCTTGGAGGGTTCAAAAGCTTTTTTTTTCAAATGATTTTCCCTCCCTCTTGTAGTCTTTCTTTAGAGATGAAGAGTGAGAGCTTTCTCTTTTATAAGAAGACTTTCTTAACTTTTGTTGTTCTACCCTTACACAAAGTTGGACCAAGTCATTTAGGTCCCTGTAGGGTAGTATCTCCACTTGGTCTCTTATCTCTAAATTAAGACCACCCAAGAATCTAGCTACAGTTGTAGATTCCTCTTTCCTAATGCAAGCCCTCATCATATAAAGCTCCATTTGTTGTCTATACAGTTCAACAGTCATGTCCTTTTGTTGGAGCCTTTGGAGCTTATTCATAAGCTCCCTTCCATAATAGGTGGGAATGTGCCTCCTCCTCATGGCACTCCTAAAGTCATTCCAATATTGGATAGGAGGGTCATTATGGAGGCACCTTTCTTTTTCTAAGGCTGTCCACCAATACATGGCATGTCCTTGGAAGCTAAGGGTAGCCAGAGGGACTTTCCTCTCTTCACTCACCTTGTGGCAAGCAAAGAGTTTCTCAACCTTCATCTTGTTAGAAAAGAATGGCTCAATCCAAGAGGGGGGGTGAATTGGATTCTATGACACTTAAAATTTTTTCATGAGTTCTAAGGATCTTTATTTCAATTTAAACTTTTTTAATATGAATTCTTAAAGAAGTTCCTTGAAAGACTTGCTAATGGGAATGAGTCCTATATGCTTTCTTGATTAATCTTTGATAAAGTTCACAGTTAAGAACACTTAATATGCAACACTTTGATTCAGTTTAAAACAATGTTACACATGCAAACATATTAATCAAGATTATTCACTTTAACACTCAACCAAGATTTTGCTCAAAGTAAAAGATAAGGGTGAGAGAAGAATGCACAAGTCTTTTGATGGAAATCTAATCCCCAAGGATCCCTTTGGAAGAGGTAAGACCAAGAAGGGTGAAGGTTGAGCTAAGGAGTTTCCATTGTACATACTTGTAGATACTTGTATAGGTGCATTTTTGCCTTTGTATTTGTAAGGCACTTTATTTTCCTTTTTAGTTTCCATTGTACATACTTGTAGATACTTGTATAGGTGCATTTTTGCCTTTGTATTTGTAAGGCACTTTATTTTCCTTTTTAGTAGCTTTTGTATATGGTTTCTAGGGTAGGTTACTTGGACACTTTGACTCCATTTAACCTAACCTAGAAATACATTCCTTTTTAGTTTTTCTAGTAGGAGTGGCAATAGCAAAATAGAGAGTGTCCTTAGTAAGCTAGAGTGTGCTCCTAGCAATTTAGCCAAAGGTGGTCCTAGGCTAAAATTTTCATATTGGACTCATTTTACTCCTAATTTTTCATAGATTTGATTTAGCTAGGTTCCATTCACATTGGATGAACCTAACTAAACCAAATTGACCATTTTAAGAACGGATGGAGTAAAATAAACCCAATGGGCCACCCACCTAGAAGTGTGTTCACACTTTGTGTTCACACTTGTCTACACTTGGCCGAATTTTTAGGAGACTCTCAAGCTTGGAAGCTTGAAGCACAAGCTTCTCCTTGGTTAGCTTACCAAGCAAGCCAAGTGAGAAGCTTGCTCTCCAAGCCTCTTAACTTGGACGGTTGTAGCTAGACTCAACCATGGTTCCTAGTGAACCATGGTTAAGACTAGCTTGCTCTCTAAGCTTCCTACTCCTATATACTTGTAAATCTTACCTTGTAAGACACTTTTGAGATAATAGAGATTGCATTTTCTGAGTTGAGTTCAGATTTCTCTCTTCCAAAAGTCCCTAAACCTCTTTGAGTGCATCCAATTCTCTTATCCCTTCCATAGAAGAGTGTGGTGAGAATTGAAGGGGCTTATCTCTTCTTCAAGGAGTGGCGCCTCTTGGGAGTGTTCCTCCACCAACCGTGGTGGCTTTAAGGCTTCCTCCTCCATAGGAAGCCTTAACCAAGCATAGGAAGGATCAAGGAGTTCAAGGTCTAGGGAGGAGATTGAAGGAGACTCACATCAATCCGGGTTTCTCTACAAATCTTCCATCATCTTTTATCCTGGTTCAGCCACTCCACATGTGACCTACATCCAGTCCTCAATCATAACCTGATCAAGATTTGTTCCACTATCTCAATAAAGAAGTTTTACAAGCATACTACACATGCATATACTCCTACATTCAAGATAACCACTTTCTTGACCCCAAGAAAACACTTCTTGTAGAAACCCACTACAAGAATTCCTTACCACTTGAGACACATACTTAAGATTTCCCTTACACAATACAAAGAATTAAAGGAACGAATTCACCTGGAAGCTGAACAAATCAAACTGTGAATTCCAAAAGCAAATCTCAATATTTCTCTCCCAAGAATGTGATGATGATGATGATCTCTTTCAAAGCATTTCAAAAATGTTTTACTTCTTGGTTTCACAAAGAAAACACTCCAAGAAGGTCACAAAGACTTCACAATAACATTTTTCTCTTTTTGATTGTTAACTCATTCTCTGTTCTGAAGTTTCAAAGTGTGAAAACTATTTATAAAATTTTTCAGACCTAGATAATTGATTATTTTAAAGGATAATCGATTATTTTGTTCTTCATGATTTCTGGAATCACTCATGAATAGAATAATCGATTATTTTGCAGGATAATCGATTATTCCAGAGAGTGCTTCCTGGAATAATTGATTATTTCACAAATAATCGATTATTACAGCAAGGCTTCTTTTTACCTGTTGCTGGAATAATTGATTACATTTAATGATAATCGATTATTTTGAGTTAGTTTTCAAAAACTCTGTTTTATATCTCAAAAAAATTTTCCAAGTATGTGAATCATCATCATACTCACTCTCATTCAAATTAGATTAAGATTAACTCATGCACAAAGCACACATGCAAATAAGCTAAACAAATCAATACAACTTATGAACTATCCCTATTACACATCATAATAGTCATATTTTCTTCTTCTTGACTTGTTTTTGACTTGTTGATGTCCTTGGTCAGCTTTGATTCTCAGAATCCATCTTTTGTTATCATCAAAACTTTCATACTCCAAGTTTGAGTTGATTCACCACTCTATGAATCTCAACAATCTCCCTCTTTTTGATGATGACAAACCATACAAGCCATTTTGTTTTGCAAACCAGCATTTCACATTTTTAGATATAAGCTTTGTTCATATTTAGTCCTGCAAAACAAAGTCAAAAACATTTCTCCCCCTTTGGACATCATCAAAAACAAACATATGGATATATATATCCAAATTACACATGTAATGATTTATGCACAAGAATCATTTGCTTAAAATCAATGCCACAGGACCAACTTAATACCAAGAAATTAATCAAGCAATATCACTAAAGGCATTGTTCCAATTAATCCAAATTAATATCAGAATTTGTATCAGGGAATTTGATATCACATTCACACAATTGCATTTCAAACACAATATTTCAGCCACATGATACATCAGCTAAGCATCACAGCAAACATCAACAAATATGCATCACTACTTGCACACATCAATGTACAAACCAGAATATAGCAGTATCAAACAACCAAATCAATGTTACCATCACCAAATAATCCCAAACACAATATAATCACAATGAAATTCATATTGCACCAGAATTTAAATTGTTCAAATCAAGAGGAAACCAAGATAATCAAATTGTTCAGGAATTAACATGATTACAACCCAAATGAAATTTAAAACCAGAAATTTAAACTAAAACTTCTAAAAATAGAACACTAAAGCTCTTAAAATCATCATTCTGAGTCCTCTTTCATTCCAAGCTAAGCCTTAATCCGTGCAATCTCATGATTAAGGTTATCAAACCGATCAAGAATCAGAATAATATGACTCGTGCTTCCTTGACATCTCCATTACTGCATCAAGCTTGTTAATCATAATTTGCTCAAACAGAGAAAACGCTTTAGGCTCCGATTCTTGCTCTTGTTCAAGTTCAATTTCCACTTGTGGTGGCTGGTCTTCATCATGAGATGGAACACCATCTTCATCTGTTGCCGGTTTAGGTGTTGGAGGAACATCTCCTTTGAATACCCATTTATCTTCTTGTTTTAGCATCCCCATATGATGCAAAGAAGATTTTTCAATCTTGTTCGAGGCATGGAGAATTATCTTTTTCTCCCCTTTAAGATCCACACCAGCTTTCTCAAAAATCCTAAATAATAATAAAGCATATGGTATTGGACCATCCTCCTTCCTCCTAGCTTTCCAAATACAATCATTCACCACAGACACCCAATCTATCTTAATCTTTTTCTTAATAACATGCATAAGAAAAATGTCATCTCTAGACATTTGAGCATGATTATGAAGTCTAGGCTTAAGCATCCAAGCTATAATAGACGAAATCAACCTAGAATTTTTCTTCATACTTTCGACTAGAAATTTGGTATAATTTGTGGTCTCCGGGTTCCTTTGACAATCTCTAAAAGTTGTCAGCTCCTCAAAGTCACCCAAATTGAAGGGTTGGGGCTTCATACTTCCGTCTCCGCTCAACCCAGCTGCTTCCTTCAATGTTGGACCATCAAGCTTTATGAGCTTGCCCTTCACCACAGATTGCATTATCCCTTCATTGCTTGAGGCAAAACATAAGAACATCCTAATAAGCTAAGGGTAATACGATCCTTCTAACTCCAAGAACTTCCCGAGTTCCTGATGCTCCAAGAGAGGAGGAAAACTAAAACCCTCATTCTTGAACCATTCCAGCTTCAAAGTCTTCGGAGGAATGATTCTCCTACCCGCATACCACTCAAAATAGTAGTCTTGGGTCTTTTCATCAGCAAACCACTTAGAGATTAGTTGCTCAGCTCTTGTGGGCAGAGGTCTTTTGCTCCCTCTGACTTCAAGCTTCTTGGGTCTCTTGGAAGATGAGGCCATTTTGAGGTTAAAGGTGGGTTCTTTGTTGGAGATTGAAGAAGATGAAGAAGAAAGTGTGATAGAGGGGTTAGGGTTTGTGTGAGAGTTGAGAAAATGTATGGGTATTTGTAAAATAAGAAGGTTTAGATGTTATAAAAGCCCTAACACCGGATTGGGTAGAGGAGAGGTGCCATTTATGAAGAGAAGTGGGAGGTTGGGGGTTGGCACAAATAAAACCGTTCAAAAACTGTCTGGAAAACTAAGGGTCGCGCAAATAATCGATTATCTATACAAATAATCGATTATTTGTATCAGTAAAATCTTTTGAAAAACCCTTTCTGCACTAAATAATCGATTATTTTTGGATTAATCGATTATTCCAGAGGGTCATTTCCTCTCAATTGCCCAGATAATCGATTATTACCCAAATAATCGATTATTCCAGAGGCTTTATGTATTCTTGCTACCCAGATAATCAATTATTGCCCAAATAATCGATTATTCCAGAGACTTCTGGAGCTCTTCTCCTAGATAATCGATTTTCTTCCAAATAATCGATTATTCTCCTAGGCTCACTTACAATAATCGATTAAATTTTACAATAATTGATTATTTCAAAGAAGTTTTTCTTATCTTATTTCTAACCTTTTAAATCATTCCTATATCATTTCAACTCTTAAACTACTTACTTATGCATCATATTTCATACATCAACCAAGTTTCAATCAAGCAATCAAACTCAAGTGCACATTCACAATCAATTCAAACAAGACTCATTGATAATTCCTAGTTCAATTCTTAATTGATTAAATCTTTCTCTTGGTACAGGTTTTGTAAATATATAAGCTAATTGTTTATTTGTTTCAACAAACTCTACAACACAATCATTCTTCTGAACATGATCTCTTAAAAAATGATGCCTTATTTCTATATTTTTTTTCTCCTAGAGTGCAAAATTTGATTTTTGGTTAGATTTATTGCACTTGTGTTATCACATCTCAACGAAATTTTGTTCAACTCAGTTTCATAATCTTTTAGTTGTTGTTTCATCCAGAGAATTTGTGCACAACTTCCAGTGGCTGTGACACCCTCTACCCCAACATACATATATATATATATATATATATATATATAATAATAATAAAAAGAAATATCTTATTGGTTAAAAAAATATTTAAAATTGAAACGACAATTCCAATAATCATGTGAGTAGAGAATTCACATTCATGTACTTAATCCAAATAGAAAATAAAATTACAAAGAATAAAAATTAAATTTTCCAAAATATACACTTTAATAAAGCATAAACAACATCATATTTTAATTCTATCTATGTCCCGATGTCACATGTCCTATCATAGCAAAATCCCACATAGAAGCCTAAGCTCCATCGTCCACATCCTCAGCCTCATGCTGTTGATGGTCTCTTGTATATCAAACAAGAGAAACAACACAAAAGAAGGGAGTGAGAAACATCTCACTCTGGCTCACGGTGTAGGAACACACACCGAGTAGCCAAACACAAAAAATACAGTTACCTCATAGATCAATCAACAACAATAGCTTATCCAATCATCCAAGTCATACAAATAGTAATTTATCATCATTTAATAATAAGAATGCATATGCATGGACACGGACTTCACATTATCATGCATGTGGCGCCAGTAAAACATCACGTGGCGTATTGCTGCTAGCAATACGCTAGAGTAGTCTAAGAGTACATACCGGGTCACACCCTCTGCGCACTCTCAACTAAAAGGACATACTACCAGAGTCTCGTTGGGATAGCTAAGCCGCGTAAGATACATCCCATGCACAAAATGGGCGAGACTGGGACTTCCAAACCGAGCTATCCCCAAGGACTAATCTCCAAAGCTTTTACACTAAGGGGCCATCTCTAGCGGTGTATTCCATATCGTACCCTTAAAAACATTTATGCACATGATGCATGTCAAACAAGACTCTATGCATTAACACATCATCATACTTCACGTAACATTATCGTTATTCTCGCTTCTCATATTTCATATTCACGTTTCGCATCATGGTTACGTAATTTTCAAATTTTCAAGGCATTCATAAGCATTTTAATTCACCACAACACTCACCCATTTGCAAAACCAAACACATATTCACACATCACTTTTAGTAGGGAATATAACGGAATAGACAGAAGGCAAAACAGAAATATTCCTATTTTTCCTGCTGCTCATAGGGTTCTCTCAAGAACCCATAGAGCGTTCCAATTTATGCAATAAACATTTAAAATAAGACAATTCATGTATATAATTATTATCACAATTAATTTACTCATACAAGCACCAATGCACTCCCTTAGGGTTTCCCGTAGGAACCCATAGGAGCACCAAATTCCCCAATCATAGCCTAAACAAAGTTTCTATTCGTACACGCATATTAATTAAGTAATTGGAACATACAAGAAAAATATGACATACAACAAACACAGGATTGGGGGCCAATCCCACTACCCAGCATACAATCTCACACCTAGAGCGAGGTTTCTCACTCCCGCCTTAACTCGATAAACAGGGGTTGAAACTGAAGCAGGATCTCCTCCTCCGGGTTCCCCTTGGTCTCTAGAAAGTGTGGAAGGAAAAGGTCAAAAGTGAAAAAATGCATTTTTCTGGAGTGCCGAAACGCATTTATAGGCATTAGAATTTGGCCAGAACGGCCCGTTCCGAATATGGAATGGGCCGTTCTGGGCCCATAGAACATGTACAAAAGCCTCTACAAGAACGGCCCGTTCCAAAACCAGAACGGCCCGTTCTGAGTCAATACTTTATTCTTTAAAACCACATCTGGAATGACCAGTTCCCAAAGTGGAACGGCCCGTTCTAAAGCTATGAAAATCCATAATTACTAATTAACAAATAAATAAATAACATATATATATATATATATATATATATATATCAAATTAAAATAAAATATCAATACAATTTAAAACATGATTTTCTTCAAATAATATTTATAACAAAATATCATAATTAATAATATTGTACAAAATAATTTTCATAAATGATTATTATTAAAAACCTTTAACAATTCAATCAAACCCATTTAATTAATCAAAATAATTATAAGGAAATAATCTTCATAAATAAAAAAATAGATAATAATTATTCGTAGTATTAGTAGAAAAATTCGGGGTGTTACAATTCTCCCCTCCTTTTAAAAATTTCGTCCCCGAAATTACCTAAAGCAAATAAAAATGGATATGTCTCCTGCATTTGACTTTCTAATGTTCTACCTTAGACTTCTGGAATACTACACACGAGTCAACAACTTTCTCTACTCCTCTCTTCACCTTAGACCACCATGCTTCCGCTAGGCCACTCTCATACATCCTCCTAAGGTCCTAATCCATCTTAATAGCTCCCAAGTGAATACTAAGAGTACTCTTATTGCCTTCTTCTAAGATCATCTTCCTTAATTCGGGATTATTAGGCACATAAATTCTATCCTGAAACCACAAAACACCATCAACTTCCACTCGAAAAGGGCTATCTATACCCTTACCAATCCTCTCCACTTGGTTCACTAAGAAAGGATCTAACTCATAGACTCCTCTAATCTCATCCATTAATTCACTAATCACCTTCGACATACTCAATTCAATGCTTTTAAGGGTAAGCTCACAAATCAAGCTTAAATCTCTAAACTCTTCAATCAAATTTAACCTTTAAATCATCAAAACGATAGATGAAAGATGATCCTACTCAAGGCATCTGTCACCACATTGCCTTTACCTAGATAGCAACTGAGATTAAAATCCTAGTCCTTAAGAAATTCCAACTATCTCCTTTGGTCAAAAGATATTTAAGACTCTAACAATCACTAAATACCTCAAGCTTAGAATCATATAGGTAGTGTCTCCAAATCTTAATGTAATATCATAACCACTAACTCATAGATAAGGTAGTTCCTCTCATGAATTTTCAATTGCCTAGAAACATAAGCTACTACCTTTCCTTCTTGCATCAACAATGCATCCAAATTCATCTTATAAGTACTACTATATACCACAAAAGGCTTACTAAAATCCAATAATATTAAAACTAGTCAATCTTGCCTTAAGAGTTGGAACTACTCTCATACTTACTATCCCACATAAAGACAATACTCCTCCTAGTGAATGTAGTTAAGGGCAATGTTATCTTAGAGATTCCTTCAATAAATCTCCAATAATAATAAGCTAACCTCATAAAACTCTTATCCTCACTAACTGGCTTAGATATCTCCCTACTTAAACACAACTTCTACTTGAGACAGATCCATGTTTACCTCAACTGGAATTTACAAGAACTAGAAAACTTACCTCATACAATAAATAAAATAAAATAAAATAAAATAAAATAAGATAAAATAAAATAGTAATACTTAGATAACTTAACATACAACCGTCTTGGATATATCTCCACCCTCAACTACAATATGATCATATCACACCCTAAGATCAATCTCACTAACTACACGACATTCACCAATTGATCCCTAAGGTCATCTATCCACATATCAACATACATGCATATTAAATCATATTAGAATACCTACTTTAAACCTTCAGATATACCATCCATAAGCATGTACATGAACAACCTTTACCACATAGCATCATACAACCTTAAACAACCTCTCAATCCACATGAAAACATCCCAAAACATCTTAACAAAATCAATTCTTATCCTTGCATTGCTTACTAACCCGAAAAAATTATTACAACCTACTTCTCCTTTCAACAACTATAAAAGAAAACAACAGATAGAGAGTTCTACTCATCCACGTGATCTCAACTATCACCAAAGAAAGCTAAGTGAATAAGCTACAACTCTTAGGGAGACATGAGATTTTAAAAGGATCATCTTCTTAGCTAAAAATTCAAAAATCACCACAGATATATTCAATGCTTACAACTAGACCTTTGATCACCAAAGTAGCTATAACTGGAGTGCAAACATCCCCTACACAATAACACATCAACATTTAGGCCACAAAACATCTCAATCTTTCCAAACTTACTCCTTTCCACCTCAAATTCATGTCAAAGTTTTCCACTACAAATCTAAACCAAACAACTCACATATTCAGTACAAAAGGCTTAGAAAATAAAATTCACATGCTACCTAAACCATAAAAGGTCAACATGCAACCATCAAACTCTAGAAATCATCAACACTTCAATCTCTCCTTAAGAATACCAAAACTCCAATTCTCAACATACATCATCCTTGGATTCAATCGCTACAACTATAGCTTTCAAAAATTTCACCAATCGTAAACTCTTAATACACTAAAAAAAATCAATGTCTTACCCAAATCTAAGGCCTCAATAGTTCCTACAATATTAGCACAATATCTCGTCTACCACTACTCGTACATATGCTTGCAACACAAGCGATATCACTCAACCACTACTTCTTACGTAAGCAAGAAGTATCAATCAAATAAGCAATCATAAGAATGAAGAAGAGCGGTCATAATGGTATTAGCTAACACTATCATGACTATCATTCCTCTAATTACAAAATAACTTAACAATATCAAACTCTACAATATTAGCACAAGGAGAACATCATCATCATTATCAAAGCAAAGCATCATCAAAGTATACAACAAACAAAACACTGTCAGACTACACAACAAAATCGCGATAAGTACATAACTCACGGCCGATTGGATCGACCTGCTCTGATACAACTTAATGTGACACCCTCTACCCCAACATATATATATATATATAATAATAATAAAAAGAAATATCTTACTGGATAAAAAAATATATTTAAAATTGAAACGACAATTCCAATAATCATGTGAGTAGAGAATTCACATTCATGTACTTAATCCAAATAGCAAATAAAATTACAAAGAATAAAAATTAAATTTTCCAAAATATATACTTTAATGAAACATAAACAACATCATATTCTAATTCTATCTATGTCCCGATGTCACATGTCTTATCAGAGCAAAATCCCACATAGAAGCCTAAGCTCCATCGTCCACATCCTCAGCCTCATGCTGCTGATGGTCTCCTGTATATCAAACAAGAGAAACAACACAAAAGAAGGGAGTGAGAAACATCTCACTCTGGCTCACGGTGTAGGAACGCACAACGGGTAGCCAAACACAAACCATACAGTTACTCACCCATTTGCAAAACCAAACACATATTCACACATCTCTTTTAGTAGGGAATATAATGGAATAGACAGAAGGAAAAATAGAAATATTCCTATTTTTCCTGCTGCTCATAGGGTTTTCTCAAGAACCCATAGAGCGTTCCAATTTATGCAATAAACATTTAAAATAAGATAATTCACATATATAATTATTATCACAATTAATTTACTCATACAAGCACCAATGCACTCCCTTAGGGTTTCTCGTAGGAACCCATAGGAGCACCAAATTCCACAATCATAGCCTAAACAAAGTTTTTATTCGTACACGCATATTAATTAAGTAATTGGAACATACAAGAAAAATATGACATACAACAAACACATGATTGGGGGCCAATCCCACTACCCAACATACAATCCCACACCCAGAGCGAGGTTTCTCACTCCCCCTTACCTCGATAAACAGGGGTTGAAACTCAAGCAGGATCTCCTCCTCCAGGTTCCCCTTGGTCTCCAGAAAGTGTAGAAGAAAAAGGTCAAAAGTGAAAAGATTCATTTTTCTAGAGTGCCGGAACGCATTTATAGGCATCAGGATTTGACTAGAACGGCCCGTTCCAAATACGGAACGGCCCATTCTGGGCCCATAGAACATGTACAAAAGCCTCTCCAAGAACGGCCAGTTCCAAAACCAGAACGGCCCGTTCTAAGTCAATACTTTGTTCTTTAAAACCACATTCAGAACGGCCAGTTCCCAAAGTGGAACGGCCCGTTCTGGGTTGAAATTTTACCCATGCATGCTCGAGTTGGAACGGCCCGTTCCGGGCTATGAAAATCCAGAATTACTAATTAATAAATAAATAAATAACATATATATATATATATATATATCAAATTAAAATAAAATATCAATACAATTTAAAACATGATTTTCTTCAAATAATAATTATAACAAAATATCATAATTAATAATATTATACAAAATAATTTTCATAAATGATTATTATTAAAAACCTTTAAAAATTCAATCAAACCCATTTAATTAATCAAAATAATTATAAGGAAATAATCTTCATAAATACAAAAATAAATAATAATTATTTGTAGTATTAGTAGAAAAATTTGGGGTGTTACATCATCTATATATTCAGCCTCAGCTGTACTCAAAGCAACACATGCTTGCTTTTTACTATGCCATGAGATAAGTGCACTTCCAAGTAGGTGACAAGTACCACTTGTGCTTTTCCTATCAAGTCTACACCCAGCATAGTCTGAATTCGAGTAACCTATCAGACTTAGTCAGACTCCTTTTGGATACCATAAACCTACATTAGTTGTTCCTCTTAGATATTTAAGAACTCTTTTTATAGATTTCATGTGAGACTCTTTTGGATTTGCCTGAAATCTTGCACACAAGCACACAACAAACATTATATCAGGTCTACTAGCTGTCAAATATAAAAGTGATCCAATGATACCTCTATATTTTGAGTTGTCAACAGCTATCTCTTTCTCATCCAAGTAAAGATTGCATGAGTTTGATATTGGTGTTGCAGCCTCCTTACACCCTTCCATACTAAACTTCTTCAACAGTTCATTGCAATACTTGCTTTGAGTTATAAAGATTTCATCACTCATTTGTTTGATTTGCAACCCCAAGAAAAATGTAAGCTCTCCCATCATTGACATTTCAAATTCACCTTTCATGGTCTTAGCAAATTATTTGCATAGAGAGATATTAGTAGATCCAAAAACAATGTCATCCACATAGATTTGAACATACATTGTATCATTTTTAAACTTCTTCGCAAACAATGTATTATCTACTTTACCTCTAACATAGTCATTCTTAATCAAAAATTTGCTCAACCTATCATACCATGATCTTGGAGCTTGTTTCAAGCCATAGAGTGCCTTTTTAGGTTTGTACACATGATTAGGATACTTAAAATCAACAAAACCTGCTAGTTGCTCCACATATACTTCTTCTTATATTAAACCATTTAGAAAAGCACTTTTCACATCCATTTGGTAAAGCTTGAAATTCATTATTGAAGCATAAGCAAGAAGTAATCTAATGGCTTCTATCCTTGCTACTGGGGCAAAAGTCTCATCATAATCAATTCCCTCTTCTTGATTATAACCCTTAGCCACTAACCTTGCCTTGTTTCTTATAATGATTCCAGATTCATCAAGCTTATTCCTAAAAACCCATTTGGTTCCAATAATTGGATAATCATTTGGTAATGGCACTAAATCCCAAACTTCATTTCTTTCAAATTGGTTTAGTTCCTCTTGCATATCCATTAACCAATGTTCATCATGTAGTGCTTCATCCACTATTTTAGGTTCAACTTGTGAAACAAAAACCATAGTGTTACAAATATTCTTGATGGATCTTCTAGTTGACACTCCTTTACCAATATTTCCAATTATGTTTTCCATTGATAAGTCCTTAGAAGTTTTCCATTCCTTAGGCAATTGGTCACTAGTATTTTTAGTGGTTTCATTTGATTCACTCTCTTTAGGCCTTTCATTAGGTTCACTTTCTAATGGTGGTTGATCAAGCAAATCAGTCAAGTCCTCCATTTCAGTTTGCTTTGTTTCTTGCTTGTTAGTCTCATCAAACACAACATGAACTGATTCTTCAACTATTAGAGTTCTCTTGTTATATACTCTATAGGCTTTGCTATTTATAGAATAGCCTAAGAAAATTACTTCATCAGCTTTTGCATCAAATTTTCCAAGTTGTTCTTTACCATTGTTCAGCACAAAACACTTACACCCAAATACTCTAAAGTATGAGATATTAGGCTTCCTTCCATTATAAATCTCATAGGGTGTTCTCTTTAGAATAGGCCTAATTAGAACCTTATTTAACACATGACAAGCTGTGTTAATAGCATCAGCCCAAAAATATTTAGGTAGTTTGGTCTCATTCAACATAGTCCTAGCTAATTCCTCAAGAGACCTATTTTTCCTTTCCACAACCCCATTTTGTTGAGGTGTCCTAGGTGCTGAAAAATTGTGATTAATACCATGCTCCTCACAGAATTTTTGGAACAAATTATTTTGGAATTCACCTCCATGATCACTTCTAATTGAGGTGATATTTGTGTTCTTTTCATTTTGAACAAGCTTAGAAAATTTCTTAAAATCATTAAAAACTTCACTTTTATTTGCAAGAAACATAACCCAAGTGAATCTTGAATAGTCATCTACAATAACTAGCCCATAGTAATTCCCACCTAGACTCATGGTTCTTGAAGGACCAGGCAAATCCATGTGAATTAATTGTAAAGGTCTAGAAGTTGAAATATGATTTTTGCTTTTAAAGCTAGCCTTCACTTGCTTTCCCTTTTGACAAGCATCACATAGTTTGTCCTTGCTAAACTTGAGTTTAGGTAATCCTATCACTAACTCCTTTCTACTAAGTTTGTTTAAGTGATCCATGTGTATATGTGCAGCTATTCTATGCCAAAGCCAAATATTTTCTTCTTTGGTTATTAAACACTTGGTGTTAGAAATTGCAATTGAGTGTTCTAGATCTAGCATGTATATGTTGTCAATTCTTTTTCCAATGATTCTAATTTCTTTTTCAATTTATCACAGATCAAGCAACAAGTGTTATGAAATTCAATTTTAAAACCTTTGTCATTAAGTTGGCTTATACTAAGCAAGTTATGTTTCAGCCCTTCAACAAACAATACATTTTCAATCAATATTGAGGAGGAAGAGTTACCAATATTTCCATGACCAAGAATCTTCCCTTTGTTGTTGTCACCATAAGTAACAAATCCTTCATTCTTTAACTTCAGACTTGAGAATTTTGAAGGATCTACAGTCATATGCCTTGAGCAGCCACTGTCAAGATACCATAATAAGCTTTTGGCTCTCAAGCATTCTATTGTGTCTTGATCAGCTCCAACCATCAAACATAAATTGTTTTCTTCAAATTCAGATTGATCACTTGTTGTGCTTGAGTCATTGTCTTCCCAAGCAATGTAGGCTCTTTTTCCTTTGAAATTTTTCTTCACTTTCTTTTCCTCTTGTTGCTTCTTTAAAATGTTTGAACATTCAGCTTTTATGTGTCCTGGTTTTCCACACTCAAAACAATTATAAGAGGATGTACTTGCTTCCTCTTTCTTATTAGCCTTCTTGTTGAACTTGTAGGGGGAATTCCTCTTCTTTCTTAGGAATTTTCTGAACTTCTTCACCAGCAAGTTGAAGTTCTCTGTCTTAGAATCTTCGGAGCTTGATTCTTCACATACTTCTTTGCCTTTGACTGATTTCAAGGCTCTTAGAGACACTCCTTTGCCTTTTTTGTCTTGCTGTTCATTTTCCTCAAATATATGCAGCTTTTGCTCATGCTCTCTTATCTTTCCAAAGAGAGTTGCAATGGTCAATGAAGTCAAGTCCTTTGATTCTTCTATGGCAGTAACCTTTGCTTGCCATGATCTATCCAAGCATTGTAGCACTTTCAAATTTAATTCT
Source organism: Cajanus cajan (assembly GCF_000230855.2). Taxonomy (NCBI): domain Eukaryota; kingdom Viridiplantae; phylum Streptophyta; class Magnoliopsida; order Fabales; family Fabaceae; genus Cajanus; species Cajanus cajan. Next base: position 51,243,021 of record NC_138524.1, on the reverse strand, counting down.
TCTTCTTCAAATTTCCTGCCAAGATCAACAAAGTGATTTATCAAGTGTGTAAATCTCTTTTGAAAATCAGAAATTGATTCACCATGATTCATTCTCAACAATTCATATTCTCTTATAAGAGTATGCTTTCTAGATCTTTTTACATCACTTGTTCCTTCATGAGTGACTTGCAAAGTGTCCCACATTTCTTTAGCAGATTTGCATTGAGAAATTCTGAAAAACTCATCAATAGACAATGCAGATGTAATAATGCTCTTTGCTCTATAGTCATATTGGGCTCTTTTTCTCTCATCATCACTCCACTGACTCCAATTTTTTTATCTCTTCCCATCATCATCTTTAGTCATAGGGATATAGGGTTCATTTTCAATTGCATCCCACACAGCAATGTCAATTGCTTTAATAAAAATTCTCATCTTAATTTTCCAATAGACGTAGTTTTCACCATTGAAAACAGGAGTTTATAAATAGACACACCCTCGCCATAAGGTAGGTTGCTGTTGGCCATTTTTGAAATCTTGAATAACACTCAAGAACCTTGCTCTAGATACCAATTATTAGAAAAGAATGGCTCAATCCAAGAGGGGGGTGAATTGGATTCTATGACACTTAAAAAATTTTAAGTGTCATAGAATCCAATTCACTCCCCTCTTGGATTGAGCCATTCTTTTCTAACACATCTCCCAATCCAAATACAACTCCACATCATCCTTTCCAAAGAATTGTGGGAGGTCAACTTTGACTTCCCTAGGTTTAATTATTCTCCTAGGTGTGGGTTGTTAGTGATCCCCCATGTTCAAACTTTCATTTGGGGATGAGTATTGGAAGTGTGAGCTCTTACTCCTTCTCTTTTTTTTTCTCATATCTTTTGTGAGTTTTTCTTCTTCTTGCTTAAGAATTCTCAAATCCTCTTCAAAGATAGCAAGTTGAGCCTCTCTTTCAATTTTATCCTTCTCTTTTTGAATGGCTTCTTGTTTCCTCCATAGTTTAAGTGATTTTATCCCTTTAGTTATATAAGAAACACTTTTTGGAGAGCCACCACTTTCACTATAGTTAGAGTTTTGAGACATTTTTAAACAAAAAGTATTTTCACACAAAAATAGTTTTTAAGAAAATAATATTTTTTTTGAAGTGCTAGACTTGACACTTAGAGGTCTAAGAGTATAAATTGAACTATGGAACGAGGTGAGCTACAAAGAGCCACTTAATAACCAAGCCTCTTCAAGTAAAAATATCTAAACCCCCTTGTACTTTTCCTTGCACAAAAAGTTTTCACAAAGTATTTTTCAAAAGAAAAATAACAAGCAAGTGCCTAATGTGTACAATTAATCAAGACTTGAAAACATAAATTGCTTGAAAACAAATTGATTGAACACTTAAATTGCTAAAAACCTCCCTCTACTTCTCTGTGTATGAATCACGAACTTGGGGCATGCCCGGGCACTCGAGCTACATTAAATGGGCACGTGTAAATTGAAAATTCTATTTTTATGCCATACACTTTTCTACTTCATTTCTCTTCTCCCTTTTATCTATTCTAAGCCTCGTCAACAAACCTTAAATGAACAAGTACATTTGAAATAAGGACGTCATTAGAAACAATGGCTTAATACGCAATAAAAAAACACATAAAGATCAATCACATTGGTTCATGCTATAGAAGCCTTGTTAATTAGAAGGAAATTTATTTTGCTAACTATACAAGTTTTGGTATTGATAATAACCTAACCTTTGGGCTTTTGTCGCATAGATAGTAACCTATTATTAGTTGTCCAAACCAATAGTAACCCATTATTAGTTATCCAAACCAATAGTAGTCCATTCTTTATTTCTTTTACACATTTTTGTCATTAATTTTTTTTAAGTTAATATATGTGTGTGTTGTTTGTGACTCTAAAACTTTGGATATTTTGTATACTTCCACACATTTTTGTTTTGGATTATTTTTAAAGTGTATGTGTGTTTGCATGTGCTCTATCGTTGTGCATGTCTATGATTTATTTCTATGCTTGTTTGTGTTGTGTGTGTTTGTGTCTTTGTCTTTGAATGTCTATGTCTATGCTCTATTTCTATGCATGTTTGTCTTTGTGTCAATGCATATACTTACTCATTCCTTAATATGTGAAAAATGTTGTAAGCAAGGTTCTCAGTAAGGTTATACGGCGGATGGCGGCAAGGACCTTTAAGTGCCATATTGCCATGGCGGATGCCATAGTGGTCTATGATGGACAAAAAAGAATTATATATATATATATATATATATATATATAATATGATGAAAAAATAGAAAATAACAAACACATATATTAAAACCAACAATATAACAATCTAAAAATTCATGGCATTCATAATCTAGTGATAGTCATCATAAAAAACATAAATTCCTAACCAACAAAAGGATTAAATAGTCATCTATTACAAACTAGCAAAACACAATGACAATTCCTAAAACTATTTTGTTTAATCCTCTTCATCCTCATCAATGTCTGCATAATTAATTTCAACATAATGATGTTGCTCATTTCAAAATCCTTTAGCTTCTGCTCTATTTGAATGTATGAAATTAGCATTTGGAACTAATTCCTCCTCCTCACTACTAGTGCTAGAATCTTTTGATGCCTCAACTTCTTCAACCCTTTTCCCCATGTTCTTTGAAGATAATCTTTTGGCTCTTTTACAAGGATTAGTAGATGTTCCTACCTGCCCCTCTCCACTTGCTTCTCTCTTTTTATGACGCCCAGTGTGTTGTTTAGGCTCATCAAGTCCCGAAGCTTGATAAACTTGTCTCCAAGTAAAGTCATCATCTCCTTCATGAACCCTCTCATCTTCACCTTCTTCCCTGTCTATCTCTCCAATTAGCCACTCATCCCATTAAGACTAATGGGATCGATTTCATCCTTAAGGTTATACCTCTGATGGAGTGCTTGATTATACTTGACAAATACCAAGTCATGTAGTCTTTTATGCTCGAGTCTATTCCTTCTCTTAGTATGAACCTAAAACAATTAAATAAAATCTTATTACTTAAAGAATAATAAGCAAGACATGATTGTTGACTTTAAATAGGAATTAAGAAATTAATTACTTGCTCAAAGATGCTCCAATTACGTTCACAACCCGAAGCACTACATGTCAAGCTAAGGATCCTTATTGCAAGTTGTTGCAAATATGGAGTATCTAAACCATACATCCGCCACCATTGAGCTACAAATGCAAACAAAATATGTTAAACATAGACACTTGAGCAAATGACTTAAAGAATAAAAGTTCAGAAGTTGCAATATTTTGTCTCTTACCCGGTGCAACTTCAACCCTCATTACTATAGCAGTTGTGGACCCAAACATACCACTCGCAACTTTATAGTGAGCCAACTCCTTGTGAACAATCTTCTCCATCTCCAAATCTCCCAACAATTTATTGATACAATCATACAAACCCCTAATAATCTCACCATTAAACTCCATTTGTGGGTTGGCATAAAAGAACTCTAGGTACAAAAAGTGACCACCAGCATGTAATGCACTAGTACAAAAATCACTTTTAAAATCGGGGGTTAAAATCGATCATAAGGTAGCCGATTTTAAAAGTGATGCGGTGGAAATTTTGTAAATAATGACATTACTTTTTAAATCGGCTACCTTATGACCGATTTTAAAAGGTCTCTGATGCTACTTTTAAATCGGTTCTTAAATAGACGATTTTAAAAGTGCTACTTTTAACATCGGCTATCTAAGAACCGATTTTATATGTAGTGTTTAAAATCGGTTCTTAAATAGCCGATTTTAAAATTGGCTATTTAAGAACCAATTTTAAAAACTACATACAAAATAACCGGTGTTAAAAATGTCAGAACTTAATTACCCCGCGATTTCTCCCTTCCCCTCCATTCTCTTTCATTTATCCCTCCATTCCTTTCTTTACTCTCTCGGGCTCTCATCTAAAGTCTCCAGATTCTCATTTTCTTTGCAAGACTACAATATCAAGGTAACATTCTCTTCTCATGTCTCTAGTTTCGTTGTTGCTAGGCAAATTTTGAATCTGAAACGGGTCGTGCTGCAAGCAAAACGGGTTGTTCTGCAAGCAGAACGGGTCGTTCTACAAACAAAACGAGTTATTCTGCAAGTAGAATGGGTCGTTCTAAGGCCGTTCCAGACTACAATTTTAGGCATTTTTCGGATCCTGGAATGGCCTGTTCCAGTTTAGGGTTTTTCTACTTCTCGCGCCACTGTCTACCACCACCAGGTACACTTTCTCTCTCTCCTCTTTCTATGTTTATGGCCAAGTACGCCATTCCTCAATTCCACTATTTTGTGGGAATCCCACATTGACTAGTGTTGTTTCCGTGATTGCAGGGTGCCCAAGCTGTTGGAATGGGGAAGGAAGCTTAGAATGTGCCTGTTGTTGCGGGTTTGTTCAGCAAGGCCAATCAGATATTGGGGTACTTACGACTTGCGACTTGCCACCTTAATTTTATAAGCGTTTTGGTTTTTTGTTTTGTTGCTAATATGATGTGGTTTCTGATTTCAGGTTTGATCTTCTTGATGTATGCGTCAATGGGCTGAAAGAAAAGCTTGATTCGACTGTTATTAGCCAGGTTTGTTCTTCGATTATTTGGTTAAATTATGTGTTCTATTTAGTATAATTAGCAACCTAGGCTTGGCTATTTTTACTTGGCTAAGGACTAAGGTTATGTTTGGTTTGATAGAGCAGGGGGAAATGGAGTAGAACGGTGTTAGTTGATATGGTTTAGATTGTTTATGATATAATGGAATGGATTGGAAGCTGATGAAATCCATTACGTATCATTCCATCTAATGCTGCCCAATTTGGGAGATATAGGATGAAACTAACTTATACTTTTATATTTTCATTAATTATCTAATCCGAAACATTATATTGTGAGATATTTATACATCACTATTCTTTGTAATACGACCATGCATGGTGTCTGTCATTTAGAATATTCTTGTACCGGGAGGACCCTATCGGTCACGTTGACCAACACGTGCCGTTCCGTCAGACACCCATGCGAACTGGACCATACCCAAGGTTGACGTTAGCATCGGCCCAGCTGAAGGCCGATGCAAACGGCATGATGCATCCCCGCATCCTACGTATCGGCTCAGCCAAATGTCGATCCAATAGGATTACCAAGTAAACGTTTACCGACCCGGTCAACAGTTGAAGACATGCAACCTCCCAAGCATTAGCCTGTCGGCTCGGCAATGTACCGATAGGTTAAGCGGATTATAGTACAAATCATAGTTAACAAGGACAAGTGCCTAATTAAGACATGATTAGCTGATTAGCATCGTATTACCTAATTTGGTAAAGATTAGAATAGGCCCACCACGTTCAGGCCCATGTCAGGTATTATAAATAGGTCACACGCAACGAGGTACGTCACTGTTCATTAATTATCCTAGAATATCGTGCTTGTCCTGACTTGAGCGTCGGAGTACCTTTTGCAGGTACCTCCCCCCTCTGACGAATCCGTTTGAAGTATCCGTTCGGCCCTTCTTACCAAGAAGACTACGAGTGTATCCTTGAGCAGGTACAATTCTTGTTTATGTTCAACAACTTTTCAAGATACACACCAGCCAATTTGAATTCTAATACAAACCGATTTGTTTATGGTAAAAAGAAAAGAAAGAGGTATACACCTAAACAAGTGTAAAGTAAATGTACATTTTTAAAAAAAAGTACAAAGTATAAACATTAATTGCAAATTAAAATTTAAAATTTTAGTAAATTTGAAATCTTTATATAATTATACTTCATACATATGCTTTATCTTTCACTTTTAAGAAAAATTAAATTATTAATTATTAATTATTTATTTAACAACGATAACATTATATTAATTTTATTTTTCAAACCAAATTATTTATTATTTTATTTTAAATGAGATCACTAAATAAAGGGGTATATAAAAAGTAATGGAAAGAAAAAAAAATATAGAATAAGATAATTCTTAGATTCTTTTTGTTGGAAATAATTGATTATTCCAGCAAGAGGTTCAGGGAACATTGCTGTAATAATCGATTATTTGAGAAATAATTGATTATTCCAGGAAGTATTCTCTAGAATAATCAATTATCATGAAAAATAATTGATTATTTTGTTCTTGAGTGATTTCCAAAACTCATGAAGAACAAAATTATCGATTATCCTTAGAAATAATTGATTATCTAGGTCTGGAAAACTTTATAAATAGTTTTCACACTTTGAAGCAAATACAGAGAGATGAACTGAAAATTGAAGAGAGAAAAACTGATTTTGTGAAGTCTTTGTGACCTTCTTGAAGTGTTTTCTTTGTGAAACCAAGAAGAAAAACTTTTGTGAAATGCTTTGAGAGAAATCATCGTCACCAATACATTCTTGGAAGAGAAGGATTAAGATTTTTCAAGAATTCACATTCTAATTTGTTCAGCTTCCAGGTGAATTCGTTCCCTTAATTCTTTGTGTAATGTGTAAGGAAATCTTGAGTAGGTGTCTCAAGTGGTAAGGAATTCTTGTAGTGGGTTTCTACAATAAGTGCTTTCTTGGGTGCAAGAAAGTGTCTATCTTGAGTGTTGAAGTGTGTGCATCTGTGGTATGCTTGTAAAACTTCTTCATTGAGATAGTGGAACAAATCTTGATTAGGTTATGATTAAGGACTAGATATAGGTCACATATGGAGTGGCTGAACCAGGATAAAACACTTTACCCTCTCCTCTCATATTTATCTCTTACTTTGAACCATCTTTAATTAAATGTTAAAATGGTTGGTCTTGATTAATATGCTTGTATGATTAAAATGGTGTAATCTGAAACATGAGCATTGCATACTAGTTGTTTTATAAGCTAATTCAATAAAGATCAAGCAAGAACTCATATAGGAGTCATTCCCATTTGCTAGAGTTTCAATAAACTTTATTGAGAATTCATATTAGAAAAGTTTTAATTGAAATAAAGATCCTTAAACTCTGAAAAAATTTTAAGTGTCATTGAATCCAATTCACCCCCCTTCTTGGATTGAGCCATTCTTTTCAATCAATTAGAAGGCCCAAGACCCAAAAAGGGTGATTTAGTAGCCTAGAAGGGGTCATTCCCAATCTGAAACGGGTCGTTCCAAACTCCTAAAAATGGCTTAGAAATGCTATGTCGAAACAGGTCGTTCCCAATTCAGAATAAGCCATTTAAACATAGTTTGTTTTGAGCGAAATTCGAATCTAGAACAGGCCATTCCATATTCAAAATTTGGCCTTAACAAACTGGCCTAGAATAGGCCATTCCTAAATAGGAACGGGTCTTTCTGGTCAGTGCTAACGTCTATAAATAATAGCATCAAGAGCTACTCTAGGGACCGGAAAAATTCATCTAGAAAGCCATAAATAGCTCGAAAACTCTCTCTCTCTCCATCTTTGTATTTCTTGAAATTTGTGAGGCATTCTGTAGTGTGAAAGGTAGCAAAAGAGCACCTAAAAGATCCCTTCATTTGAAGGTCCAAGAAAGCTCAACTAAGGGGTATTTCAGTCAATATCCTTCTCCTTTCCCTACTTCATTTTTAATAAAGATTGTTCTAAACAAAAGGAATAATCATGTAGACGTATTAGGGAAAATCGTGTAATTTATATTTCATGTATATAAATAACCATTAATAAAGGGGAATCAATATTTAAACTATGAATTATTATTATGCTAGCTTCGACACTAGGTACCAATTTAGGGCTTTGTAGGGGTGCTTAATACCTTCCCTACACGTAACCAACCCCTGAACCCAATTTGGGTTATTAAGGCCATTATTGGATTTTCAAAAATCTTTTATTTTTCCAATGTTTTGAGTAAAACATTGGTGGCCAATCCATGAACCTGTTTTTAAAACCGTTAATTAGGGATTAGTCTGATTTTTAAACATTCCTTAATTGACAATATTTTCAATAAGAAGTCCAAACCATCTGTGGGCAAGATCAGAATTTTTTGGGTTCTGACAAGGAAAATGATACAACATAGCCTTCATGGTATCTTGGGTGATCGTTTGCTCCCAATCACTGGAGTAGGTGATCCTTTCTTTTTGCAACTAGAGACATTTGCAATCAAACTTAAGTTTAGCGAACTTGGTCCATCCAACCCTATCCAAGTAGTGTTCATAAGACACCTTTCATCTTGTAGTTATTGGACTCTAATGGTCTTCCTAGGGAGAAAAGAAGTCTCAATATTTTTTTTCCATAAGGACTTTGAGGCTTTTGGTTGCTTGTGGATTAGGTGCCATTTGAAAAGGTTAGGGTTTCTATTTTGGAAGATGAGAGTTTGGGGTTTTAAAGAAAATGAGGATGAGTGCTTGAGAGAAATGAGAGTGTAAAATGGTTAAGTGTGTGAAAGGTGGGTATATGGAGTGGTTTTGGTTTTCTTTGAAACATGTTAGGTAAGAAAAAAGTACGGGTGGAGAGAGAAAAGTACAATTGATAAGACAATCCAAAAACCATCCCATTATTCCACGCATACATTTATCAAATCCCCGTTTCATAATCATTGTAAGACATTAATGAGCATTAAATACTAAAGATATCCTTTCAAAGAAAGACGATATACGAGAGAACATACAAATATATATGTATATATATATGTGTGTGTGTGTGTGACATATTATTCATTAGATTAATGAATTAGGTGATAAACACATGTAAGCATAAGGTGATGCATAATAAACAATATGAAGATAACAATAAGATGATGAATGCTTAAATTGATAAACATTTCAAATGCAAGTGTTCTATAATAAATTTGAACCATTCCTCAACTAAAGCCTTAGCAAAGATGTTAGCCCATTGGTGATTAGTGTCAATAAATTTTATATCAAAACACTCCTTTTTGCATATAATCACGAGTAAAATGATATCTTATCTCTATATGTTTTGCTTTAGAATGATGTATGTGATTTTTAGAAAGATTAATAGCATTAATATTGTCACAGAAAACATGTATATGATTTCAAAACTTGAATATTCTTCTAATTGATATTTCATCCATAATAGTTGTGAGTAATATCCAACAACAAAGATATATTCTACTTTTGCAATAAAAAGTGCTATTGAATTTTGTTTTCTGCTTGCCTAGGAGATAAGACAAGAGCTTAGGAAGTGACATCCTCCACTTGTACTTTTTCTCTTGATCTTATGTCCAACATTGTCTCCATCACTAAATCTTGCTAACCTAAAATTATTGTTTTTCTCATAAAACAAAATAAGGTTAGTAAAACCTACCAAATATTTGAATATACATTTAATAACTTTAAAATGAGACTCTAGGATCAGATTGAAAATGAGCACATAAGCAAACACAAAACAGGATGTCAAGTCTGCTGGCAGTCAACTCTTTTGTATATTTTTGCTAAAAAAATTGAAGATGCCTTTCTTTAGTTGCTTGATCTGAAGACTTTGGAAAAACTTAAGTTCTGTCATCATGCTCATCTCAAACTTCTTCCACATTAGCTTCGAAAAACCCTCACACAATGATTCATTAGTAGCTCCAAAAATGGTAGCATAAACATATATTTGGACAACTATAAAATCTGTGTAAAAATTTTTCTAAATAAAGTTGTGTCAACCTTACCTTTCATAAAATCATTATTTAGCAAAAAAAATGCTTATTCTTTCATACCAAGCTCTAGAAGCTTATTTTAAACTATAAAGAGCCTTTTTCAATTTGAAAACATGTTCTTTAAAATTAGGATTTTCAAAACTTGGAGGTTGTCTTACATAGATTGTTAAGTCAGACGAAGCGCATTCACAATTCCCACCAATCACAATTCCCACCAAGGTTTTGAATATGACAAATATAATACATATTGTTATTACTAACATGTGCATTAGTGTTTCAGTCAAAAAGTTCAAACAATGAAATATGCTCAAGCATAATCTGGCTAGACAAAACATCAAACGATAGAAAGGTTAGTATCAAGACTAAGGCTGATTCAGGCACAAATCAAAATACAAAGTCTATCAGCAGAAGCTTGAGGCATCAGACGCAAATTGGCCAGACATCAACATGAAGTGACCATCAGAAAAATCAAATAAAATAGAAGGCGAAGTTATCACTCCTATACCCAGACGAAAAGGGTAGTCAAGATCAGACGTAGTATCTTGTAACCAGATGATGTCAAAAATGCTGAAGCATATTTGAAGTCCACTAATCACATTGAAAGAAATCATACAAGAAACACAAAAGGACATCAACATGAATAAAAAAATATAGACAAGCATGCATTCACAAGTCAAAGATGAGTGCGTCAAAAAAAGGACACCTACTTTTTAGAAAAAGACAGCACCGCAACAGCTAAACTGATGAGGAAAGTACAAATATACCTAGATCATGATTGAAGTCAGATATCGAAGTAATCAACTACACAGAGAGACTCCACGAATACAAGCAAACATTTAATGCAAGATCAAGTGCATTAAATGAGAAGATTTTCATGAACATGAATGAAGGCTTCATCTGCAATGACACAAAGCTACGCTCCAACAGAAAATTTAAAATCAAACAACAGGAAGATTTATCAAAAGTGTATAAGTATCAAGGCCAAGAAGAAGAAGAGACAGATCTGAGAAGCAGAGCAAACATGCATACACAAAAGAAAGCAAAGAGCATAAACTATTTTTCTTCTCAAAGTACTTCCTGTATATCTGTGTAAAACTAAGATAGCTTATCTTAGTGAGTGTTGCTAATAGTTCATCCTCTCTACGAGAGTAAACAAACACTTAGACACTTATCCTTGTAAAACTAAGGTTACGCACCTTAGTGAGTGTAGAAATTACCCTATCCTCTCTGTGAGAGTTGCAAACACACTCAACACCCTCAATTGTTGTAGAGCCTGAAGAGGCTAGTAGAAAGAATAATTGTGAACCAAAAGTGGTTGAGAATACTAGCGCTAGTGAGTGAAGCTAGCGGGCTAGGAATGGTCAAGAATACTTGGAGAACCAGAAGTGGTTAAGAATACTAGCGTCAAGTTGACGAGCTAGAAGTGGTTGAGAATACTTATAATCCTTTGTGATTAGTGGAACCCTTTGGTTGAAGGAGACTGGACGTAGCTCAGATTGAGTGAACCAATATAAACATCTTTGCATTCTTTTTTATTTTTCACCACTACTTACTTCGTCTTTCATCTACCTTCTTTTCAACAAACTATTAGACGAAAATACATTTGATCATTGAAACTGAGAAACAGTTTTTTTCTTTTGGACGATAAAACCCTTCAGACAAAAAACAAATTTACTCAACTTGTCTCTTGAAGTGGAAAATCAGCTTTGTTAAACAAAAAATCACTAACAGAAAAATTTGGTTAAGTTTTTCAAACAAGATTGAAAAACCCACCTAGGGATTATCCTTGCGAAGCAACTTTTACAAAAAAATCTTCCTTCGAACACGAACACACATTCAAGCCCCCCTTCTGTCTGTATTTTCGCTAACTTCATAAACTTCCTCTTTAATAATACCATTCAAAAAACACGATTTACATCCATTTGAAATAATTTGATGTGTTTATGAGCTACAAAGGCTAACATTATTGTAATAGCTTTTAGCTTTCATTACTTCAACATCACCTCCTATGATGATTCTCCCATGTTGGTATTAGGTGAATTTAATGAACATTTTCATTTTTTCTTTCCAATATGGGTAGTCTTCTCTATTAAAGACTGGAGGCCTTGTAAAAGAAATTCCTTTAGGTGGGTATTGACCTTCATTTCTTCTCATCTCATGGTCTTTTCCTTTAGCACTATTAGATGCTCAACCTTATCAAAGGCTAAGCTCTAATACCAATTTATGGAGAAAAGAGAGACGTTAGAAGGGGCTTTGAATTGTGTCACTAAAAAACTCACACTATCTACAAAATAGTGAAGTAATAATGTTATAGTAAGCAGTGCAAACGAAAAGGCAAAAAAAAAGAGAACACAAACTGTTTTTATATTGGTTCGTCCCAACCATTGAGACTATGTTTAGTTCTTGATCCAACTGGATCAAGTTCCACTATGTTATCCAAGACACATGTGTTCTTTACCAAGACACTTCTGGCACAATCCTATGTATTCTTTAACTTGCCTCTTCAAGAAACTACCTAATTGTTCTTTTACACAAATCCTCTCCAAGCTTCAAACAACAAGTATTCTTTTATAAACAAGCATTTCCAAGCTCAAACCCAATAACTCAAAGTTATAGAGGTTTACAAAGTTGGTTCATCTTCCTTTCAAGACATGATACAACAAATTCAGTACAAAGAATTTTTACAAAAATAAAGAATGTAGTGTTTACAAATTGATCTTTTTCCTTTCTAAATTTCAAACTTCCTTTTGTAGGGTTTTAAATGAAGATGCCCGTTACAAATCCTTGGGCTTATCTCTCACGACTTGTTTCATCTATCTTCATGTTTTGCTTCTTGAGGAGAGAAGTGTCCATTGGTGTAATAAATGTTTGAATGAAATGCTTTAATTGAATTGTCACTACTTATTTGATCAAAGAAGCTACTTATCACATTTAAGCACCAAGTGGATAGAACTATGTGTGTATTAAGTTGGTGCAATGTTGAAACAACTTTTAACTACAACTTTCCATTTCTAGGGACCAGCTTTTCCTTTTTTGACACAAAGCATGTCTTTCTATCCTCTTTGTAAAGTTTGGGTATCGATGAAGAACTTCTTAAATTCAATCTGTTAAGGAAACATTCAGACATAGCCACTTCCTTATTTAGAGATATAAATGATAAAGATTTAACGATATCTCTCTTTGTATCTAATGTTTTGTCTTATTGCAGCTTTTGTCTTATACAAGGATTCATCTTGTGAAAATTTGTATCTTATTGAGAAGTTGTGTCTTAGTAGAAGATTTGTCTTAGTCATTTCAAAAAAAATTTCTATTGATCAAAATCCTATTTTTTGTTAATAGCAAAACTTTAAACTAGAGGAATATATGATTGTCTTTTCACCTAACACTTACTAACCTTGACATTGATCGAAGTCTCTTTTATAGATATCACCATCGCTCGCAACATGAAGGTTGAAGACCGTTGAGGACTTCGGATTGACAACCTCGTACTCATACTTTTTGGCAAGTACAATCTAAATTTGTATCTATATATATTATATATAATTATATAAAGGAGATACCTTCTTTTTGTCCTCTCTACTTTTTTTAGACATTTGTACCTATTTATTATATTTTAATCTTTTCTCAATAACATATCTCTTAAAGGTAAATCAATACCATATATGAAGAGGATAACTCCCTTTGGTCACCACTATTTTTTAGACATTTATACAATTTATTATATTTTAATATTTTCCTAACCATGTATCTCTTAAGGGTAAAATAGAAGAAAAAAAACATAAACATGAATACAAAAAATTAATCATTCACTCTATCAAAAATAATATATACACTTATTTTGTAATCATCTTTGGTCTTTATTTATTATTTTGTAACCATGTTTGATCTCTACATATTAGTTTTCACTCCCTTAACTTATTTATCCATATCTATATTCGATTATAATATTTTTATTTTGAACCATATTTTGGCATTCTAACTACATAATATCTTTTAATAACGGCATAATATCTTCTCTAATAATAATCACTATTAGATAATTATCTTATCTCACTAAATAAAATCACAACATTATCATTTTAATAACTTATTCCCTCTTTTAAACTATGATTTTGTCCAAATATGGTTTAAAACACTACGTTTTTGTTACATTGCAACATTGTCCATCGTTTAGGAACACAAGAGATCCCAAACTTGGATCTACTCTGATACCACTTGTTGTGAACCGGGGTTACCCCACTTATACACATGTCTCCACATTGGTGAGATACTATCCGCTTTAAGCCCAAGTCCTCACAGTTTTGCTTTTGGACATCACTCAAAAGGTCTCTCAACCAATGGAGACAATTGTGTGTATATAAACTCATGTTCATCCTCTTGTTTGAACGATGTGAGACTTTGCTTGCATCCCAACACAATTTAACCCATAATAATTATTTTTTAAATTTTTTGTGCAAATATTACTCTTTAATATTACATCAAATGTTATTAATTTTTTTAATTTTGTTTTAAAAAAAATAAGAATGATGTATAAATCATATTAAATATTAAAATTATTTGAATATCACTCTATAAACATTTTATCATCAATTTTTATTGATTTTTTTGTTTCCATCCCATCATATCATATTTATCATTATTTGCATAGAACGTAGGATGTCCATTTTTTTTTTCTTTTCTTTTTTTGGTTTTGAAAAACCTACGTTATTTGTTATAATTTTGACAAATCTAGGTTTGTAGACTTATATTGTATTTTTAACATTATCTGTAAAATGTATAAATACCAGAACTATATTGTTATTTTTATTGCCGTGAACAATCTATATGTTAAAATATTTTGAAACATGGTACTATAAGACTGTTAAATATTTTGTGCGTAATTTTATATTACTTGAAATTTGAAAGTTCTTTCTTTCTCATGACCAATACTTTTGTTAAAATTAAAAACACAAACTTGGATAAAGGCATAAAAAAAATAAAATCAATCGTAAAATTTAATTTATAAGGGAAAGTTGGGATGCAATAGATAACAAGTATTTTATTTGAGCAAATTGAACATATCATCCGTAGTAGCTCACCTGGTTAAATTCGATTGTTGAATTTCCGGGTTCAACTCCCGGCTACGGTATAATTTCAAAAGAATTACATTTTTTTTCTTAATTTTAATAAACCTACATTTTTGGAGAAGAAAAAACACCTAGAAAACATCCTTTAATTATTGAACACCTTAGAAAACATTTTAAAAAATAAAATAAATAGTGGTTTGGTTTCAAACAACATTTTTTTTTCTATTTTCAGTTTTAATTATAAATTCCACCTTATTTTTAATTTATTTTCTGCTTTTAAATGTTTATATGTGGAATAGGATTATGTTTTCTGTTTTCATTATTTTTATTTAAAATTTTAAATGTAAAAGTAAAATGATTTTATAATTAAAATACACATTTCAACCAAGCCCTTGTTATTTTCAAAGGTTCAAATTTAATTAACCTGAATGATAGGCACGTAATATACTTAAAATTTAATCTCTAATAGGTAATTTAATAACTTATGTTACAAAATCACTATTATCTTACTATATGATTTCTCTATTTTTTTATTTTTAGATTTCTTTTATTATTTTAATTGTATCTATATCTATATTATATATAATTTATACCTATATATATAAATCTATATATCTAAATCAACAATAATAAATAAAGGGAATACCATATTTACTCATGTAACATTGTGTGATTTTTAAGCATTATTGAATTAATTATATAATATATGTTGATTAATTGTTGAATTGTTGCAATTATTGTTGTTTAATTTAGAGCTATAAGGATCAAGGTATTGGAAATATGTCTTAATATCTTTAAGAAAATAAATTAGTTTTGATAAGAATCTTTTATTTACATTTCAAATATTTTAAAGTTAATTTGTTTATATTATTTTAGGATTTTTCCCCTTATTTTTGGAATAGGTTAATATCGATATTTGATTCTTGTATCACAATTTTTCTCTATCTATATTGAACTCATGTATAAAATTAAATCATTCTTATTTGATAAAAATATATCTTTACAAAATAATCAATCATTGGTATCCAGAGTCAAGGTTCTAACGACATGTGGAGGTGGAAGCTGAAACAAACTTTTCACAAATTTTTTTCACCTACTTTTTTAGGAGAAATAATGGAAACCTTAGGAGAGACTAGATTGATGTAGTTCCTCCTTCAAGTTTCTTAGATGGATCTTTAACTTCTTGGACTCCTTAAAGCTCTTTCAATGGCTTCCTATGATGTTAGAAGCCATGTCTAACACACATGGAAAAGGTAGGATTTCCCTTGGTGATGCCACACTCTTGAAGAGTGATAAGTCTCTTCAAATTCCCACCACACTCAAGAGAGGATAGGAGAAAAGGAAGAAGTTTCAAGGAGAGAAACAAACTTTGAGAGAGAAAATTAGAGAAAAGTTCATCCAACTCAATAATATGCTCAAAATTATTCGACCATTACAAGGAAAAAAAACCATATATAGGATTTGGGTGGCTTATGGTACAAGCTAGACTAACCATGGTTAAGTGTAACCATGATTAGCTGTCTTGTACTTAAGCTAACCATCCCTAGTTAAGTTTCTAGAAATCTATGGAGTAAGCTAAGCTAATCATAGTTTAGAAATAACCTAGGTTAGCTTAAGTTAACTCCAACTACCTGACATCATCATTACAACTAAGAAACTAATGATTACTTTTAACAAGTTTGTTAAGATGTCACTATCAAAGCCATGTGACTTATTTAACAACTTGGATGGCTAAATTGGCTAGGTTTGGGTGTTCAAACCAGTTGCATAAGCAAGTGGACATCCAAACCTATGGACCATGAAAATTTTGGGCCATCCAAGCCCAAGTAAGTCTATGACATTTGCTAGTTATATTTCCCCTAAACTATTGATTACACTTTTGAAGAAAAATTATACAAGGATAAAAATTCATATACTACTTGACCCAAAATATAAGGTAAAAAATAACCTATATAATATACACTATTGTTTTGGGTATGCCATGCAATCTAACAACTTCCTTGAAGAAAAGTCTTGAGATATGGCTAACATCATCTACTTTGTGGCATGGTATAAAATGAGTCATCTTGCTAAAATGGTCCACTACCACAAAGATAGAACCATAATCCCTTTGGGTTCTTAGGAGATTAAGCACAAAATCCATACTAATGTCAACCCAAGGCGTGTAGAGTCCATGAGAATTTTAGACTTTGCTTGTAAACAAGGTATATATCTAGAACAAAACCTTTGAACATCTACTCTCATGTGTGGCCAATAAAATCTATCCTTTAGAAAAATTAGAGTTTCATTAACTCCAAAATGGCCCATGAGACCTCCCTCGTGACTTTCTTTCACAAGAAGTTTTCTAGCATGAAAAGTTTTCCCATTTTAAAAAAGTACCCTTCATAAACATATAACCCATCAAAAGGCTTTGTAAGGATTTGAGCATAAGTGGGTTGGAAATATTTATCATGCTCATACAATTCCTTAATGTTGTTGAATCCAAGAATTTGATAGCCAAGGGTAGTAAGTAATGCATGTCTTCTAGAAAAAGCATTAGTTACAACATTACTTTTTCCTTTCTTATATTTGATAACATAGGGGAATTGTTCTAAATATTCAACCCACTTAGCATGCTTTTTGTTTAACTTACCTTGCCCTCTCAAATACTTAAGTGACTCATGATTTGTATGAATGATAAATTCTTTAGTCACTAAGTAATGTTCCCATGTTTGGAGGGCTCTAATAAGAGCATATAGCTTTTTATCATAGATGGGATAGTTCAAGGTGGGACCACTTAGTATTTCACTAAAGTATGTAATAGGGTGACCACCTTGAAGTAACACAACACCTATGCCTATTCCAGATGCATCACATTTTAGCTCAAGGGTTTGGGAAAAGTTTGGAAGATCTAGAAGTGATGCATTGGTGAATTGGTCTTTAAGTTGTTGAAAAGACTTTTCTTGTTTCTCACCCTAAATAAAAGGCACATCCTTCTTAACCAACTCATTAAGAGGAGATGCAAGAGTGGAGAAATCTTTTACAAACCTCCTATAAAAGCTTGCTAACCCATGAAAGCTCCTAATATCTCCTACACTCTTAGGGGTGGACCATTTTTGGATGGCCTTAATTTTCTCAATATCAACCTTAACTCCCTCTTTTCCAACTATGATTCCCAAAAGGTTAACATTTTCTTGACACTATTATATCTTATGTATACATTTCCTCTATTTTTATTTTATTTTTATTTATGGATTTCTTTTATTATTTTATTTTTATCTATATCTATATTATGTATATATATATATATAATATGTTTCTTTTGTTGAGTAAGTTTCCTAAACACCTATATTACAATCATCTAATAAAAGAAGAAACAAACCTATCTACAAGTAACATAACTTAAATAGAATCAGGAGGATAATAAAAAACTTCAACTCTTTTCCTATAGACAATTTAAACTTAGCTAAAGAATCCACAACATGGTTAGCTTCTTAAACAATACGATTACAAGATGTAACATGCTCTTATGGGATCAATCTTGTTATTTTTTGGAAAACATTAAAATAAGGATGTGATCTGAAACAACCTTCATTGATGAGTTTCACAGTTAAAGATGAGTTAGATTTGATCAAAATACTTTCGCCAAGCCTTCTATCTTGGACTAGTCATAAACCATAAAGAATGGCTTGAAGCTCCATTTGAATAATCAAACAAAGTCATACACAACAAGTGTAACTAACTACAAATCTCCCTAAGTCATCATGAATCACTCCACCGCGAGAAGCTTCACTTCCTCTAATAACTACCCTATCACAATTAAGTTTTAAATGACATATACGAGGGCATTTCCATTGAATTGATGATCTAAAGTTCAATTGGTCAATCCTATATTGAACCTCCTGACCCTCCAAAATAAAACCATTCGTAATAGCAACCACTCTTGCAATTATTTTTGCCACTAATTGATCTAATGAGACTTAGAAATTCTAAAATATAAACTTGTTACATTTATGCACTACAAGAAAATTGTTAAAAGTGTGGGTATATGTTATAGTGACACGCAAAATATGTTGTTAAGTTTCATTCAAAATCAACACTATAATTGTGTGTAACTATATGTCAAATAGATATATACCTACATATATTGTACCTATAGTGACACTTTTTGTATGTCACTATATGTAATTTTCTTGTAGTGATGCCAAATAGAATCAATGGTAATGACAAAATGAACATTCCAGTTCATCAATTGGGAACCCACCTTAACTAGATTCTTATGTTGCCACACACACAATGTTTCATTAAAAAAAATGCATTCCAACATGGTTTCCAAAAACCTTCTTCTAGACTTCTACAACAAAAGAGCAGTCCCACAAAACATGTAAAGTATTATCTGCCCCTTGCATACATATACTACATATAGAGATTGTTGTCAAACCATGCTTGGTACAACATGAATTTGTCAACAAACATTCATGAGCTACCCTCCGAAGGAATACACGTATCTTCTTAGACCCCTTTTATCTCCATATAATTCTAAATATCAAATTTGAAGTCGTGATTTAGGGCGACATGGACACTTCATAAGTTGATTTCAATGTGAAAAAACAATCATTAGTTTTTCCCCATATTATCTTATCACTCACAGCTATTGTACTAGGAGGAATGAGTCTTTTAATGAAGAATCAAACTTCTTGTGGAATATAGCTCTGAATGTGATCATTCTCCTTGTGCATTCACATAGTCATTCACCTTCTTGAATAATTTAACTGATGCAACATAAGCAGAAGTCAAGAGTGTAGAGAAAAGACAAGCATTAGAAAGAGGTTTAAATAGTGTCTATCAAAAACTCACTTCTTTGAAGTAATGAAGTAGTAGCGCAAACACTAAAGAGTGCACAAGAAGAGATAGACAAAACACACGATAATTTTTATGTTGGTTCATCTCAACCATCGAGACTATGTCCAGTTCCCAATCTACCCAAGTATTCTTTCAACACAAATCATCTCTAAGCTTTAACACCAAGTATTCTTTTACTGTCAAGCCTTTTCAAGCTCAAATGAGTATTCTTTTACAAACAAGTCTCTTCGAGTTCAACCAAATATTCTTTTACTAATAAGCCTCTTTAGGTTCAAATGAGTATTCTTTTAACAGGCAAGTCTCTCCAAGCTCAACCTAATAACAGCAGTTATATCTAAAGTCTTACA
Source organism: Cajanus cajan (assembly GCF_000230855.2). Classification (NCBI taxonomy): domain Eukaryota; kingdom Viridiplantae; phylum Streptophyta; class Magnoliopsida; order Fabales; family Fabaceae; genus Cajanus; species Cajanus cajan. Next base: position 51,223,183 of record NC_138524.1, on the reverse strand, counting down.
GATGTTATTTTATCTTACAAATAAGACGTGATACAACTAATTAACAAGAATATATTTGTAGAAAGAATGAATAATAATTTGAACAATAATTTTTCTTGAAAATATCTACTTATTTATGTTCTTGAAGTTCCTTATATAGTAGCATGGATGAAGATGACCATTGCAAAACCTTGAGGGCTTCTCACAAGCTTGCTTCGTCTGTCTTCGTTATGAATCCCTCAAGATGAAAAGTGTTTGTTGAAGCATTAAATGCTTGCATTAATTGTATTTCACCAAGTTGTCACTTCTTATCTGATCAAGGAGGCTGCTTATCATCTTTAGGATATTAAACAAACTTTTCATGGTTTGTGTCAGCATTGAGTAGGTTCTGCATCAACTTTTGTTGACTTTCTCTATGGTTTCAAGGATCCCTTTGTCTTTGTTTCTTGTACATAGCATGACTTTATTAACTTTAACAAATTTGTGAATTCCAATGAGCTTTCTTTGTTTAATCACTTGAGGAATCAGTTATTCATTCACCAAATAGTAATTACTCATGATAAATGGTATGCATTTACGACTTTGTAAAGTAAGACTGTCTACTTTGTCTAATGACACATCCTCTATCTAAAGGTTTGCATCTTTTTCAAAAGCATTTTCCCTTAAATTTTTTTTTATTTGTTATCATTAAAACTTGAAAGCTTAAGGGATCCAAAATCACCTTTTGACCTAACAAAGATAATTAATTTCTCTAAATTTTGAACCTAACTATTGAACCAAAAATCAATCGTGGCTATATTACCTACTACCCAATTAATATGAGATTTAACAAGTTTCTAGGCCTCACACATGCCTCTCCAAAAGTTAGACATTTTCTATTTTTTCTCTATGCATGGGAAGATTACATTAGAGAAACCATATTTAGATTTATTAACTCTAACCCGCAGTTTATCTGAATCAAAAACTAAACTCCAAAAATTTTTCATCATAAAGTTATCATTCACATCCCTTAGTCTATGAAGATCAAGACCCTTTGAATCCTTAGTCTGCCAAACAATAGGTCATCCCACTACATTAATGTTCTTGTGCTCTTCACTATCACCCCAAAGAAAACCCCTACAAATCTTGTCCTTCTCATCACAAAAAAGTCATGGTGTAACATCCCTCAAATTTGTCGTCTTAACGGCTCCACTTCATGACACTTCACATTGTGACACTTCACACAACTTCTTGTTCATTAGAACCCTTCGTGGATATCCCTTTCTGAGATATTTGTCCGCTTTTTAGGATTAAAAAAAGCCTCATAAACCAACACAAAACTTTTTAGTGCGCTTTATTCTCACTTGCACACTTTTTGAGAAACTTCCCAAAAGGTTACTCATCCCTAAATTACTTCAAGTCAAGCACGCTTAACTGTGAAGTCCTTATGGGATAAGCTACTAGAAAATAGATGCATCTTGTTATTATAGGTAGTACAAATTAATTGATTTAAGTTGAGGATTTAAGTCATCCTCAACTATACAATCTCATACTTATACAATCTTTGGATCCCTCTCATTCTGGTGTATTTGGAATGTTACACGTGGTAGATGAACCATTTGCATTGTGTAAGATGGTAATGTAATAAAAATCGACTTAGTTAAGGTTAGTCTCCCTACTAAAGAAAAATTCTTAGCTTTCCAACTATTAAATCTCTGATTTACTTTCACAATAATCTCTTGATAAGTAACTCCATTAACCCTTGAGTGATGTAAAGGTATACCCAAGTACTTACTAAGATTCTCAGCTCGTTGGAAACCAAAAGTTGAGCCAAACTCTTTTCTCAAGTTTGAAGACATGTTTTTGGAAAAGAAAATTTTTATCTTCTCATAATTAATCTTCTTACCTCAACTGTTGCAAAATAAATCCAAACAAGATTGAATAAATTCAACCTACTCTAAGTTTGCTCAAGCGAAGAGAACCAAATCATCTACGAAGGTCAAATAAGATAAAGGGGGACCTCCTCTTGAAAGACAAATAGGTTTCCATAGGTAGTGAGGGATAACAAAATTAATAAGGTGAAATAAATGCTATATGCACAAAACAAATAAATATGGAGAAATCATATCACCTTGCCTGATCCTTCACATTGGTAGAAGCTCTTCTAGTACCTCCTTATTCTAGAGTATGCACATTTTGGCAATGAAAACACAAGCCTATATGAGCTCAATGAATTTGTGGAGGATTCCAATATCTGCTTGTGTAACTTTGATTAAATTCCATTTTGATTTATCATAAGTTTTTTAGGTCTATTTTGATCACCATCCACCCTATCTTACCAGATTTGTATCTCATTGAATGCATGACTTCTTGTGCAATAATGATATTATCTTTATTGTTCCTATGTGGGAAAAAGCTACTTTCGTTAGGGTGAACCAATTTTTCCATAAAATTATTGAGAAGCTAGCTAAAATTCTTGTAAGGACCTTGTAGGATACATTACACACTCCAATTGGTCACTTGTCTCAACTAAGTGATTCTCCATATTTGGGATCAAAGTAATGAAGGTTTCATTTGTGTCAAAAAATCTATTTGGAGGAGCTTCAATATCTCGAGTAAGGTTACAAAGAGCAGTCCCAACAGTATTCCATTGAGTTTGACTGTTGAATATTTTTATTGAATTGGATGCCAGATAGCCTAATGATATCTAACCACTTGCTCTTTTGAAGAGATTTTTTGTCTTGAGAATTCCCCCATATCTTAACTTTGAGGCATCGATCGATTTCTACTATTAATGAGGCTTGTGGACTGGGGATACCTAGACATGGGAGTTTTTTGACTATCTGTTTAATCTTTATTACTACTTGACTCATCTCATTATTCCAAGGTGTTGGATTTTTTCTTAATCTTGAATATAAAGGGGCACATATAATCCTAACATTAGGAATGAAATCTGCTACGTAATTAACACATCCTAAGAATCTTTGAAGTTAGTTTTTGTCTTTTATCTCATTAGGAAACTTGTCAGCAAATTCTAAAGATCTTTGTATAGGAGTTATAGTACCTTGAAAAGTCTCATAACCTAAAAATCTAGTCTTAGTTTGAAAGATTTTTTTTTTCTTTTTTGTAGATGCTACTAAACCATTTTCTTTAATAATATGTATTAATTTAGTAAGATGTTCTATGCGTTGATTTATAGATTTTGAAAAAACTAATACATCATCTAGGTATACTATGGTAAAATCCATGTAATTATAACAATATATCATTCACAATATTTTGAATTTCACTAGGAGCATTTTTTAGGCCTTAAGGCATTACATTCACTCGTAATGCCCAAAAGGCACAACAAAAGTTGTTTTGTATCTATCTTATTCCTTTACAAAAAATTGATAATATTCAGACTTCATATCAAATTTAGAAAATATTGTTGCATTATTAAGTCTTTTAATAAGATCTGGCTTATTGGGTAGGGGGTACCTAATCCATTTTAAAACTTTGTTTAAAGGTTATAATTGATTACTAATCTAGGAGTTCCTCTTTCTAACTTAGATGCATTCATGATATAAAATCCAGAGCAACTCTAAGGAGGTTTTGAAAGTCTTACTAATCCTTAATCTATATATTATTGAATTTCTTTTTTACAATTTTCTAAATATTAAGCATTCATTTGTATTGGACGAGATTTTGTTCTTATGTCTTGTTTACTAAAACCATCTACATAAGGTAAAGATATTTCATATTTTTTTGCGGTGTCAAAAAGCTGTTGAGTTTAAATCACAAATTTCTTTTTCTATTTTTTCTTGAAATTTTTTAATAGTTTTTTGAAGATTTGTATGCTTTATTTGTTCTTCTATTCTTTTATATTGAATTTCTTTACTCAAAGAATTAATGTTTTTTTTCTTGTTATTAATAATACTAGTACAATGTTCTTTTAAAAGATTTAATTCTCTTGTCCTAGGGGGATTAATAAATTCAAAACATATGATATTTCCCAATACTTTTGTTTCTAATCCTTGTCGCAACCCGAAAATATACGATCTTGCGACCTATGATTTAGACATCCTTTTAAAAGTCTCATTAATTAAGGAATGCCCGGACACCAGACTAATCCTTAATCAATGGTTTTGAAAATAGGTTCATGGAGTCGCCACCAATATTTTACTCAAAATATTGGAAAAAGAAAAGGTTTTTAAAGATCCAATAATGGCCTTGATAACCAGAATTGGGTTCGGGGGTCGGTTACGTGTAGGGAAGGTATTAAGCACCCTTACAACGCCCTCAATCGGTACCCTATGATGAAGTTAATATGATAAAAATTAATAAATTAAATATTGAATCCCCTTTATTAATATTTATTTACATATTTAAAATATAAATTAAACGATTAACCCTAAAATATCTACATTATGAAGTTTGTTATAACAAAAAAAAAGAGATAAAGATGAATAATAAAAGAGAGAGAAAAAGATTGACTGAAATACCTCTTGAACGAGCTTTATTGAATCTTCAAATATGGAGAAGGTGCTTTGTCGTGACCTTTCACAGTATAATATGCCTCACAGATCTCAAGAATTACAATAGGAGGGCGAGAGAAGATAGAGATGCGACATAAATCTCAAGAAATACAATAGAAGGGAGAGAGATAGAGAATTTTCGTGCTCAAAGGAGTCTTATTCGAAATTTCTCTGGCCGCCCTGAGAACTGTGCCCAAGGCTTCAATTTATAGGGATCAGCAATGGGCCAGAACGGCCTGTTCCGGTTTCGGAACGGCCCGTTCTGGCCCAATTATTATGTGTAAATTTCGTACTCTGGAACGGCCCGTTCTGAAAATGGAACGGCCCGTTCCAGAGTAGAAAATAACACGAACTTAACCTTTCCAGAACGGCCCGTTCCAAATTTGCCTTCTTTGGAACGACCCGTTCTGGTATTGGAACGGCCCGTTCCACACAAGCCTCTTTAGGTGTTTTTAGTTATATTGGAACAACCCGTTCTGATATTGGAACGGCCTGTTCCGGGGTTCAGAACGGCCCGTTCCGATTTTGGAACAACCCGTTCCGGGCTACTAAAAACACCATATTTAGCCTTTAGGCCTTCTGATGTCCTGTCTTGTTATTTGCCTGCTTCGGAAGCTCCTTTCCTTCATAATGGAGGTCCATTTCTTTGTTTGTGTGCCCCCCGGACGAAATTGGGTGTCTACAATCCTTTAGCAGTTGCATGAAAGGGGTATAATAATGAAAAAAAAGGATTCCTAAAATACATCATATATTCATATCTTTTATTAATACAAGAGAGGTTTCATAACAGATTTTGTTGGTACATATCTTGGCCGAGAGTTAATAATTAATATTCATTCTAAAATTATTTGCACTAACTACTTTTTCTTTAGTTTTTTCATAGTATCTTGAGGGTATTAAGCCTTTTTATAAACAATTAATATCAACTCTTGAGTCAATGAAAGCTATTACATTAAACTCTTTTTTTCCTATTACTAATCAAACCTTACAATGCCATTTATGAACAAATATCAACTTAAAATAATTCATGTGTGAGGTTGATGCATCTTCAGTTATTGGTTTATAATATTCTTGTGATTTAAGCTTATCAAGACCTTCTAATTCTAATAATTTATATCAGTGTTTTAAAAATCGAACCGGTAATTGAACCAGTGAGGGTACTGGGTCAATGGGTCAAAAGTTAGATCGGGGGGTCACCTATTAAACCGCATGGCCCGATTTCTATTAAAAAAATTTGAAAATATATTTATGTTATACATATTTCATACTTATAAATTTTAAAAAAAAATCACATCATACCTTAAAGAAACTCCAAAAAAATTACAAACACATTTTAACATAATTTTATAATGTCATTCATGAGTTTTAAGCAAATAAAACAAGTTCTAAATATGAGTTTCAAGCAAGTAAAAAGCACACATAAGTTCCAAGATGACTTGTAAGTTCAAACATATAACAAGTCACATAACAAAGCTACAAATAACATTTAAACATAATTGAACTACAAGATTTAAACAAAATCTATATAAAGTATTTATGTCCAAGGAGTAAAAGTTGTGGCCGCCACTCCTTCATCAAAAACCTCAAATCCTTCTCCAATAACTTCCTTAATATTGCTTTCATTTAAATTCATGTTTTCCATAGTATCATCTTGTGCTTGTGCATCATCATCATCATCCTCATCCAAATTTAATTGATTTATGACAATAATTTAGAAATAAGTTAGTAATTACAAATTCAAATTTAGTGATAACAAATACAAAATAATGAAATAACAATATAAAAAAATACCAATGTCACTTGAAATTGGTTGGATGGTCATATTTGCAAGGTCATTATGTAATGCATCCACTTCTTCATTGGTTAAAAATGGTGGGGAATCCTCCATTACCCAATTAAAATGGTCATTGTTCTTCATTAGTGTTTGTGGATGTATGAGTCTCGTATAAGTAATGCACGTACCTTTGTGTGAATTAGGGTTTCATTGGGCCTTGGGCCTTAGATCGGTTACGACCTATTTAGATAACAGACCTCGTCTTGGCCGATGTCGCCTAGCGCGTATCCGAGGTCGATTTGCGCTGTAATGCCGAGCTAGAGCTCGACTTGCGGTACGGATAGTACAATCATCAAGCGTTTCAAGATTAATAGGATCATAACTTTGATGTCTCTTTTTCCTAAGCACATGTAAATATGTAATGCATTTAAATCTAAGCACATGTATTTAGAAATAAAAGGATACAAAAAAAGAAAGAAACATAATAATACCTATGTTTTAACCTCAAGTTGCAATGAAGAAAAACTAGATCATTAAGCTTTTGATGCTCCAACCTATTTCTTTTTTTTTTTTTTAATGAATAAGCTCAAATACACTCCAATTACGTTCACAACCTGAAGCACTACAAGTTTAACTTAAAACACGAATAGCTAACTATAGATTTGGTGCACCACAACCATAAGATTCCCACCATTGATCTAGAATATTGCATGAAATAAATTAGTATATGTATTAAACTTAAATAAACATTAAGGATCACAAAGTCACAAGTTATGAAAGTTACATAGCATAACTGTATTTCTTTCATACAAAGCAGATTGCCTTCCAAAATCCAACTCAACATCTTTATATATTCTCATCTCGGTAGTCAATTTGTTTCGTAGTTCAGGAATTCCATGAGAATACTTTTCAATCACATCTAAAAGGTCGGATGTTGTGGACAAATGTTGTTCAAATTCTTCATCATTAAATCTACAAGCTAAATTCTTCATCATTAAATCTACAAGCTGGATTCAACCAATAACCAACAGCAAGAAGATTTCTACGAAGCTGTGAATCCCAATGGTTATCTATGATCTTCAAGTAAGGTTCCACTTTCTTCTTATTTCTTCTAAACCTTCTCATTATCTCTTCTCTAGCTTTATGTATAGCTTGGTAAAGAAAACCCATGGCAGGTTTATCTTCACTATCAACAATACGCAACACACGTACAAGTGATTCTGTGAGTTTTACTATATCAGCACATATAGTCCAAAACCCAGAGTCTAAGACTTGTTCCACAAATTTCTTTGCTTTTGCTTCTTTGGCATAAGTTGAGCTTGTCCATTCCTTAGATGTTACCATGGCTCTTAGTGCATCTTTTTGAGCAAAAATACTTTGAAAAACAATAAAATTAGTTGCAAACCGAGTTGGAGCAGGACGAAGTATTTCTCTTCCACCTATGTGCTTTCTCATCAAATACAATGCATAACAATGATTATAGACATATTTAGTAATATTTGAGGCATGTGACACAACTTTACTTACTTCCTTTAACTTTCCCATGTCTTGCAACATCAAATTAATGCAATATGCTGAACAAGGAGACCAAAATTATTTAGGAAACTCTGCTTCCAATAACCTACCAACGACAACATAATTGGCAGCATTGTCTATCACCATGTGAACAATATTTTCGGGCCCAACATATAACACCACCTCTCTGGAAAGCTTGTACAACATATCAGCAGGTTTAGAAGCATGAGAAGCATAAACAGATTTAAGAAAAATAGTTCCTTTAGGACAATAAACTAAAAAGTTGATCAAAGTTCGCCTACACCGATCAGTCCACCCATCCGCCATAAGAGTACAACATGTTTTCTTCCAAATTAAACGATAATCTTCTACAAGCTTCTTTACATCATCAACCCACCTATTTAACAAATGACCACAAATAATATGCATACTTGGAACCTTGTACCTTGGACTCATACTACATAAAGCATCAACCATAGGCTGAAAATATGCTGAATTAGTTGCATTGAATGGAACTGATGCATCAATGAACCATTTGGCAATAGCAAGGTCACATTTTTCTATCACTTCTTTACGTTGCAACACACTTTTTAAGGTAGGTTGAGCTCCAGGAGTTGTTCTAGGCATAAAAAAGTTACTAATGCAGTTCTTGCCTTTTAAAAATGTTGATGTTGATTGTTCCGTTTCTGGCACTTCACCTTCTTCAATAGGTGGGAAAGAGTAACTATCATCATTTTTTTTCTTGAATTTTCCTTTTCTTGCTCTTGCATTCATTAATGTTTTGTTTCATCTGAAAATGAATATCTACGGGAACCTTTTTACATTGTTCAACTTGACCTTTCTCACCAACCAAGTGACTCTTAAACCTATTAATTCCACCTCCTCGAATAACTTTATCGCAGTATATGCATAATATAATAGATTTTTCATTCTCCTTAAGCAATTTGCAATGCCCCCAATCTATATCAGTTTTCCCTCTAATATTCTTTTGGAAAGACTAGAACCCTCTTGTGATGATGGCGTTTCACTAGTTGTCATGCCTAATATCAAAATATCATGCAATAACAACCAACAAAAAAATTATTGTAAATTAAATCAACAAAAATCAATATAATAATGAGCAAATCAAAGAGTAACTAACAATAACATAATGTTAAAATAATCAAATTATAGAGTCAAAGAGCAGCTAACAATAACATAATGCTAAAACAATCAAATTATAGAGTCAAAGAGCAACTAACAATAGCATAATGCTAAAAACAACCAAATTATAAATTCAAAGAGTAGCTAACATAATGTCAAAACAACCAAATTAATAACCAAAAAGAAGCTATTATAAAGCATGGTGTACCAATATTAAATAATACATTTTACAACTATTGCTTTTTTTGACCACAATTATGCACCATCATTCTTTACTTTAGTCTTTATTTGTATCAATGCAAATTCTTCGCTGTATTACTTTTCAAATTAAAAGTCTAAAAAAAATTCATTTTTTAATTAATATATTTTTACTTATAATTTTCAATTAATATATATTTATTTATGATTTGTACTATAATTAGAATTACTTTTATCATCAAATTTGTTTACTTTATAGTTTTATCCACACTACAAAATATTAGTTAATTAGTGACGATTTTTTTTCGATAATTTTAATAAACCGTTACAAAATATTATAATTCTAGGAATTATTTTAACCACCATAAAATAATTAAATTTTTAGCGATTTTAAACCGCCACAATGTTTAAATTTTGTCACCACGTGTGCAACTTAATTAAAGTATACTTTTATTCTCATTAAAAGAATTAAAAAAATAAAAAAAAAAAGATTTAAAGAATTTAAATTCAAAATAAAAAAAGATCCTACCTAGGATATGTTCTGCTTCATTTCAACGCATGCTCTGCATCGCTTCTGCCGTCAAACCTCCGCTTCTTCTTCTTCCGTTAAACCTTCTGCTTCACTCTCAAAAAAACTCCTTTTTTCGTCAAACCTTCAGCTTCATTTCACTCTAAACACAGTCGTTCATGAGCCAATTTGCGATGAAAGCATTTCGCTAAGTGTTCTCTATGCTGTTCTCTACAGGGTTAGTGATTTCGCAAGAGCTTTTTAAGCTTTCTCTTCTCTAAGTTGTTCTTCGATCAATTGCTTCCATTTATGGTGAGTTTTCGATTCATATCCATTTTGATTCACTATTTTTGCTTTGTATAATATTTCATTATAATTTTTTTTCAAAGGTTTTAGGTGGTGGAACAAATTTTTCAGAGATTACAAAAAAATTTACACACTATTTTTAATTCCATTTGTTAGTTCGAAAAAATTCACATGGCTGAGCCTAAGCTGTTGGAGTTGAGTATCCTAACAAAGTGGCCCAAAGTTCAGTGTATAGGTTGACTTGTACCTTCTTTGTTTCCTAAAAATGTTTACCAGTTCATTGTATAATTCCATAATGAACTTGAGGCTGCAAAATCTGAGATTAAGAAGTGGCATTTTTCATTTCAAAATGAACCTTTTATATCTGTTGGGACCACTCCAGGTTAGTTTATGCTTATTATTTTGCAAGTAACAGATGTGTTTTTTATTCATGATATGGTTTTGTTAATAGTTATTTTTTGTGTTTTAAATATATAGCTAAGCAATTATTTCTTCTTTATACTTTCTAGCACTAAAATTGGTGATTAATTATCTTCAAGCTCCGAAATCATCTGAAGAGTCTTTATGAGAGCAGGTTCAGAATCTAGTTTTTAATTTTTATGCTTCAAATGATCCAATATACGTTGATCATATTTCACTGAGCCATTTCACTTTTCTACTAGTTATCATCTTGAAAAAGCAAAGAAAAAGGAAGCTGCATTCATTGTCACATTTGCAAAACAAGAACAAGAGATAGCAGAGTTGAAGGTTGGTAACAATTTTCTGAACATAAGGTTCTTATTCTTTATAGCATGTGTATGTGTTAATTTATTTATTTATTTTGTGTGTACATTTATCACCAGAGTAGATTCCTTTTTTTCCTTAAAAAATATATATATTTTGCTTGAGATCTCCAATGTTTTGTTTTCCGAAATTGCTGCAAAGCTTTATATATCCTTGAATCATGAAGGGTTTTGTATCACTTATTGACCTGCAGTTGGAACTTAGAAAGTATTTTTGCACCACTCGAAATTGAATTTCTCTTTTTGAGATTTGAGCTTTGGTTTCATTCTGTTTAGTAGTAAAATGTCTGGTTATCATGGTTGTCAAAATTTCAATGCTACTGTGAGATTGGAATTGTGGAGTGATCTTGATTCCAGCATACTCATTTATGCCTGGATCATGTTCAGATATTTTGTTTAGTCGTATAATTGTCATGATCTTACAATTCTACTGAACCCACCATAGCCATAAAATGCATATGAATGAGCTGCCAAACATTTTAAAGGACCATACCAAACCTTGAAGATGACAACTGAAGACTGATGGAGATGAGAAATCCAAATTCTTGTGGCTGCTTGCCTGCTGTGACCTTGGCTACTAAAGAAATCTACAATTAAAGTAGTGTTTGGTCCAATTTTTTTTTGTCCTTTCTTACCCTTAAAAGGAAAAAGCTGAGTCAAGGACATTTGGAGAAAATCTCTTGAAAAATTAAGGTGTTTAATTTTTGTATAAGAAAATGGGGAAAAGTAGCTTTAAAAAATAGCCTAACTGATGTAGCTTTTAATAAAAGCTGCATACCCTAGCCTCTCTCTCCCTCCCATCCTGAATAAATAATGCAGGTCAATTGCTGTAAGACAATGGAATGGAGCTTTTAAGCTAAAACTACTAAATAACTTCTACTTTTTATTTTTAAAGCAACTTTTAAGCCTAAAGAAAGTTAAGGCCAAATGTACCCTAAAATTAGATATATTCTTACTGACAGTGGCTTGCTGACATAAAGATGATGGTAGGCATTATTGAAATCTATGATTATAACCATGATGCCAGACCTTTCTGCAAGACTAAAACTGTTGTATCTCTTGCTTTGTGGGTCTTCTTTTTTGACAATGGTTGGAGGGGACTCGGGAGAGCTGAGGGAAATATCCTCACTCAATAAAAAACACAGTACACTCTACTTTCTTTTTCGCCAAGATATTAGACAATGAGCCACATAACCAATTATTATACCAAGTACAGAATTCCTATTTTGTATAATGGTTTATAAGCATGTTGTGATTTTAAAGGTATTTTGCATATTGGTGCAAAATATTCTTTAGGTGTATCTATTTTCTTTTTCTGTAATCTGTATTATGAATTCATGATTTACTGGTCAACTCCCCCCATCCAATCTTTGGTAGGATGCACAAGTATGACAACCCTGATGATCTGTATGCTAGTATGTTTGCTTAATTTTCATGTGGGATTATGGGAGAGAGTCAAAGGTTAGAGGGTTGATGCTATCATAACTGTCATTTGATAGCATTGATATATTGTACATTATTGAATTATTGAATATATATGTATGTTAGTATGTTTGCTTAATTTTCATGTGGGATTATGCGAGAGAGTCAAAGGTTAGAGGGCTAATGCTATCATAACTGTCATTTGATAGCATTGATATATTGTACATTATTGAATTATTGAATATATATATAATTGTCAATTTTTTACCCATGGTTCAATCACTATAATATATATATATATATATATATATATATATATATATATAATATTAATTGGATGGTTTGCATCATCTTTCATATGATAATCACAAAAATAATGAAGGTAACTTGCTTGGCAGACGGACTCTGCAGTACATATACATTGGAAAGGAGCTGCGGAGATTGTTTTAGGAACTTGTACTCAATATGTTGATTTTGATGGTCACTTGAAATCTATTGAAGAAGAACAGGTAAGGAACAACAGCTTCATGTGATAGAAAGTTTGTTGAGGGAATTAAAATTATGGAACTGAACTAGGGGAGATAAAAATAAATAAAAAATATTCTCTTGGTTGATAGCTAACCGAAATTTAAAATGATATATGGAAAGGCTACCGCCTAATCACTTCATCTGTAACAACATGATAAAGTGTTGTTTCAAGTTACTCCAATGCCAACTTGTTCAATTATAAATTGGATACATCATTGTTCCAAAAATTACAGTGACTGATAGCAGTTGATCAAATTCTTAGTATTACTAAATACATAGTATAGTATTAAAATTGTAATTTAATTATTATTGATTTGATGAGAGATAGAGTATCAAGCTATCAACAAACACTTTTAAAATTTAATTAAAAAATATTAACAATATAAGTATTTTACAAATTATAGCGTATATTAAGACAGTTGATTTTCATAATATGATGTGCATTGTTTTGCATAAACTCAATGAACCTGAATCAAATAACTCAATTAATGAACCTTATAACTTGATGCGACAGTGCGGTGGTGCGACGGGGCGGCCATGAAGCGATGCGATAGTGCAACGATGCGGTGGTGCAGTGGTGCGGCGGTGCAACAGTGCGACGGTGCAGTGGTGCGGCTATGCAGCGATGCGACGGTGCGGTGGTGCGATAGCAGAATGGAAAACGGTGGCCCGACAAGCTAGCAAACGCAACAATGAACAACCCAACAAGTCTCTGCAACTGCAACTAGTGAAAATGGGGTTGGGTTTGTGTCTCAAAATCAAAATCTGAAAAATAACTTAGGATTTGGGAAACAAGAAGCGTAAGAAGCTAAGCGGAACGTGCAACAGGGGCATTCTAAAATTGAAGGTTTTATTCTAATTCTAAAATTTTCAAATTAAAAAAACGACGTCACTTAATTTTTTTTTCAAAAAAAGTGATGACCCGATTTGGGTCATGAAACCTGCGAGTCGATGGTTCAACCGAGATTTTAATCGGGTCACACCGAGTCATACCGAGTCAGTTGCACATCCGGTCTGATCAATGGTTCGGATTGGTCAAACCACCGATTTTCGGTTTGACCAGTTCGACCGGCCGGTTCGAACCGAGTTTTAAAATATTGATTTATATTCTAATGCAATATCATTTTATTTTAGCTCTTGTATTTCTTGTTTTAAAACTTTTATTTCATCTTGTAAATCTTTTATTGTTATTGGACTAGGCTTTCTAAATCTACTGTATATTTCCTTTAAATCTATTTCTTGGGTTACTTCTTGTTCTCTTTTATCCCTTTTTACTAATTTATCTAATAGACTAATAAACTCATCTTTCAATGGACCATCCCTCTAACTTTTGAATTATTTCTAATAAGGTTGTAGTTTGATCAGAGGTTAACATATTAATGGATTTACAGTTATTGCATGTACACAACTCTGGTCCTAGACAATAATCATTATCAGAATTTTCTTGACTACTGGAAGAGGTTTCTTCTTCTAGTTGGTAAATTATCTCTATAGTATTGTTTTCTTCTTCTAGGGATGAACTATCTTCTTCTTCTTCAGGATCTAAATTTATTAAAACATTTAAAAGACTTTTCTTAATAGACTCATCTATTTCTAATTCATTAATCTTTTGTTGAACTTTACACTTATTAGCGAAGTGACCTGTTCTTCCACATTGCCAACAAGTAATATTCTTTTTATTATTCTTGTTATTATTAAACTTTCTCCTAGATTTTTGTTTCCATTCTCCTTGTTGATCATTTTTCACCTTGTGATATTTATTCGATTTTCTATAGGGCATGTATTCATTCTTTTGAAAGGTTATCCTTTTCTTATTCTATTTTTTATGTTGTGCACTTGGTGCTCTAATAGACTCTACTCCATATTGTTGACAAAAATTGCCTATTTCTCTCCTATTGGTTGTACTTTCTTTTCTAAGCTTATTCTGAAGTTTGAAATCATTGTCGACTTGAATACCAATTTCTACTACTATGCTGTGGATTTGACCATAGGTTGCAACTTGGTAAGGTATTGGGTTACAAAAATGAGTTTCTAGCTTTGATTTTACCTTTTCAAATTTTTTTTTGGTAATCCTGTGATAAACCTTTTTTTCCAAAATCCTTGAAACCCATCTTCTTTAAGTGTGATTTTTGACATAAAAACGTCTTTATACCACCTATAATCAGATATTGTTGGACAATATAAATTTGCTAATTAACTAGCGGCTCTATCTTTAAATATATTGGGATTTCCTACAAGATGTTGAATAATAGTATAAATGAGGGTTGCTATAACATCTTTCTCATTTTCACTTTTCATGACTCCTAATATTGTTTCTCTATGAGCGGGAGAACAAAAATTATCCCACCATCCTTTCAATTGTCTTGTAAATCCTTTCTATTCTAATATGCTTTAAAGCATGTTGAGGTGTATCAGCCAAAATGAGTTTTTTACTCTGGTCAACTATATATAGAAATTTCAAAAGTAATATCAAAAAGTGGATTAAAAATTTTAATTAGTGATAAAAAAATTCAAATATGCATTCTAATATTATTTAAAAAGAAAATTTCAATAATTTATAACAAATTAGCATATATTTATTTTTTAATATTATTTTTGACTTATTATTATTATTATTATTATTATTATTATTCGTATCTTTTGTAATTGTCAAATTTTATTTATATAATCAATTAAATATCATTTTATTAGACTAATTCAAATAAATCGTGCATTATACAAATCGATGTAATAGATTGCAAATTGCAATATGTTGGTTAGCGGATAAATGAGTTATTGGAGTAACTTTTTTTTATGAATTGAGGTGTGTTTGTAAACAATCGTGTTTTAGACTAGCACAACACCAAAAATGCTTTTTTGTGGCAATTTTTATGTTATTTAGCGACCATACAAATGGCCATTAATATCTTTACCGGCAATTAGATTATGGCCGTTGTATGTGGGGTCGGTAAAACTATTAGTGACATTTAAAGTGAGTGCTGGTAAAGACCTTTTAAATGGCCGGGAAAAATAAAAAATTTCAATGACAATTCTAGTGACAATTTTAATGGCCACTAAAAGTAATTTCATTGAATAATAGATTTTCATATATGTAAAAAAAATTGTATAGAAATACAATTGAATCTCATTAGATAAAATAATTTATTTTGATAGCATATTAATACTCAATTGGTTAAATTCAATTAAATAAAATTATTTTTAGTCCATGCATTGAAATTGATGAGGGAATCAAATTCAATTTTTCATCCATTGAATTTTTTTTTTTAAAAAAAAAAAACTACTTTCTTTACTAATATTCTCATCCACTATTTCTCATAAAAATAATGAGAATAATAAATTTTTTATGAGTACTCCATATTTGCAATAACACCAAATACCCATTTATTAGAGTAATGCAAAATTTATGAGTTTATCATGTCCTTGAGATACCAAGGAAACCATTGAAAAGACAAAATGAATAGTCAATGATGTCATGATCCAAAGAAATTACAACAAAGGTCTCTTATGATTTAGAGCTATTTGCTAAAATGTCTAAAAGGTCTTCATCAATTGTAATTGAATCCTGCAAAGCACAAAATAAACAAATGTCCTCCTTCAATGCAGGTTCATCAATTTCCTGGTAACAATATAACATTTAATGTACTATCAAATCAAATGCAATATTACAACAAAAGAATAACATGTGCATAAGAAATGGATTAGGCTCAATACCACGTTATACTTTAAAAGAGAAAATGAATTTGCTGAAATGGAGTATATGAACATAATTGTAATTACTTCAAACAAACATTATGGCGTATCTGATGACTCTAGCTAACCCTTTCTTTGACAACCAAAAAGTTCCTAAATTCAATCTAGAAAAAGGTGGGGTGCATAGTGGCCATATTCAACGTGGACTTACAAGCCAAATTTTCAAAATAAAACACTAGGGAAACCTGTTGTGTTTGACATGGACATGAGTGCAGGGGATTTTCTAGCTCTATTTTACCTTCTAAAAGTGCCGGTTCAAGTAATCGACCTTAAGGTATTTGATTTTTTTCATTTTTTTTTTATTATTTCTTTAAATTTAATTGTTCTTCATTAAACCAAATATTAATCAGTATCATAAAGTAAAACAAACTAATTCTACCACGCACGTCTTAAATTTAAAAGAAAAACTGTGAAATGAAATTAAGTAATACAATGTCTAATAAATAATTACCATTCATGGATAAATTGGCAATTGCCTTTGCTGCTAGTATGCGAACAACTTCATCATTATCTTTTCTAGTAAGCTTGAGCAAGGAAGTGAGGTCATCATCTTGAACCATATTGTTTTTGTTAACCTCTACATATTATAATAAATCAAATTACTATAGCAATTGGAATTTTAGTTGATTGTGATTCTACAAATCCAAACAAAAAGGTTGAGAAATTACAAAAGTAACTTAAACCTCTTTAAGAAAAAGTAGCATGTGTAAAACAATAAGACATGGGCCAAACCTATTTTCACAGTTACAGTGAATTTTGTAGGTAATTGTGATTCTACAAATCCAAAAAGAAAAATATATAAGCTATAGAATAGAAAAAAATTCAACCAGGATATCATATGCTGTCATACAAAAAAAAGACTAAAACAAGCTACATGATAAATAGATATTATTAAATAAATAAACACAAATGATTAGTACTAGAGACCTAATTAAGACAAGACATTTAGACAAGGGCATTGAATTGTTTCTCCATGTTCTTGAGAAAAGGCATAGTCTAAAAAGTTCTCTACTCCATCCAAATATTCTTTACTAACTCTATCATGTTGAGCTTAGGGGAGCTGAAGACTTTAAGAGTTTTGATGATCACAACAACTTGGAGACAACAAGTGTACAACAACAACATTGAACACAAAAACAAAGTCAAGGAAGAGTCAAGAAAAATACCTTGAAGTATAGCTATGTAATAGAGCTTAGGAAGCAAATTGTTATAAATGAATTGTTATATTTGTGTCTGTGTGTGCTTTGTGCATTGAGCAAATCTTGTCTAGAATCAAGTAGGGAGTAGATGATGATGAGTTAAACATTGGAAAATTATTTTGAGACTTAAAATGAAGTTTTAAGAACTGACTCAAAATAATCGATTATTGTTAAATATAATCGATTATTTCAGCAAGTGGGCTAAGTGGAATGCCTTACTGTAATAATCGATTATTTGCCAAAATAATCGATTATTTCAGGAACAACTCTCTGGAATAATCGATTATCTATCTAAATAATCGATTAAATTGTTCTTGATTGATTTCCAGAAATCTAAAGAACAAAATAATCGATTATTCTTTAAAATAATCGATTATCTGGGTTTGAATTTTTATAAATAGTTTGAACTCTTTTGAAACTTTATAACATTGAGTAAGAACTGATAATCAACTGAAAAAAACGTTTTAGAGAGTCTGTGTGACATCTTGGAGAGTTTTCTTTGTGAAATCCAAGAGAAAAACGTTTGTGAAAAGCTTGTGAGGAAATCATCATCATCATCATACTCTTGAAAGAGGAAGACAAAGATTTGTTCAAGAATTCCAGGTGAATTCGTTTCATTTTATTCTTTGTGAATCTTTGTGAAAAATCTTGAGAAGGGTTTCTCAAGTGGTGAAGTTTCTTGTAGTGGGTTCTACAAGGGTTACTTTCTTGGGGTCAAGAAAGTGGTTATCTTTTTGTAGTGAAGTATATGCATGTGTGTGTGCTTGTAAACCTTCTTGCTAAAAGATAGTGGATCAAATCTTAATCAGGTGGTGATTAAGGACTGGATGTAGGTCACATGTGGAGTGGCTGAACCAGTATAAAAGACTTGTGCAATCTTCTTCAACCTTATCTCTTATTTTGTAATTTCTTGGTTGTGCTTTAAAGAAGATAAAACTTGATTAACATGTGTATGTGAATTTTGATGGTTTAAATCTATAATTGGATATTATATTTGAACCTCATTGTCTTGTAATCAAGTTGCACATTGCATTCATATCATTGTAACAAGTCTTTAAGAGTGCTTCATTTGAAAATTCTGTCATAGAAAAGTTTTGATTGAATTTAAGATCCAAAAACTCTGATAAATTTTTAAAGGGTCATTGAATCCAATTCACCCCCCCTCTTGGATTGGGCCATTCTTTTCTAACAATTGGTATCTAGAGCAAGGTTCTTGAGAGTTATTCAAGATTTAAAAATGGCCAACAACAACCTACCCTATGGTGAGGGTGTCTCTATACATAGACCTCCTGTTTTCAATGGTGAAAATTATGTCTATTGGAAGATTAGGATGAGAATTTTCATTGAAGCTATTGATATTGCTGTATGGGATGCTATAGAAAATGGACCCTATATCCCTATGAAAAAGAATGATGATGGTGAGCTTAAGGAAAAACATTGGAGTGAGTGGAGTGATGAGGAAAAGAGAAGAGCCCAACATGACAAAAGAGCCAAAAACATCATAACATCTGCATTGTCTATTGATGAATTTTTCAGAATTTCACAATGCTTATCTGCTAAAGATATGTGGGACACTTTGCAAGTCACTCATGAAGGAACAAGCGATGTAAAGAGATCAAGAAAGCATACTCTCATTAGAGAATATGAGCTATTTAGAATGCAAAATGGTGAATCTATTTCTGATTTTCAAAAAAGATTTACACACTTGATAAATCACCTTGTTGACCTTGGCAGGAAATTTGAAAAGGAAGAGCTGAATCTAAAAGTGCTGCAATGCTTGGATAGATCATGGAAAGCAAAGGTGACAGCCATTGAAGAATCAAAGGATTTGACTTCCTTGACATTAGCTACTCTCTTTGGGAAATTAAGGGAGCATGAGAAAAGCTGCACATATTTGATGAACATGAGCAGCAAGATAAGAAAGGAAAAGGAGTGCCATTGAAAGCCCTGAAATCTGCCAAAGGTAAAGAAGTGTGTGAAGAAACAAGCTCCGATGATTCTGAAACCGAGAACTTCAATCTGCTGGTAAAGAAGTTTAGAAAGTTCATGAGAAGAAAGAAGAATTCCCCCTAAAAATTCAATAAGAAGTCAAACAAGAAAGAGGAAGCAAGCACATCCTCCTTCAATTGCTTTGAATGCGGAAAGTCGGGACACATGAAAGCTGAGTGTCCAAATCTCTTGAAGAAGCAACAAGAGGAGAAAAAGTCTAAGAAAAATGCAAAAGGAAAGAGAGCCTATATTGCTTGGGAAGATAATGACTCAAGCACATCAAGTGATGAATCTGAATGTGAGGAGAACAACCTGTGCTTGATGGCTGGAACTGACCATGACACAATTGTAAGTGACTCTGACCTTGAATCCAATCCGGATTATGATCAGCTTCAAGAAGCTTTTATACAAATTCATGAAGAAGCTGTCAAATTAGGTGCCTTAAATTCAAAGTTGAAAAACAAGCTGAAATGGTATGAAAATGCTTTAATTGAAGCTGAACAAGAGCTTGAAGATTTGAAGCATGAGCATGAAAATCTTCAAACTATGTTTAACTTTAGTGAAGCTCATTCCTCAAAAGACGTTTGTGAACATTGCAAAGTTTTTGAAAAAGAAAATGCTGACTTAAAATCCACACTTGCAAGGTTCACAAAGGGAAATGCAAATTTGAATATTCTTTTGGGAAAACAAAGAAACACTTTTGATAGGAGTGGACTTGGCTTTAATCCAAGTACAAGCATACCAGTTGTGTCAAAGAAAGTAGCTTTTGTAAAAAGTCAAAATTTTAGAAAACTCAAAAGCAACTTTTCTAGACAAGCAACTTGTTTTTATTGTTGTAAAAAAGGTCATACAATTAGGAACTGCTATTCAAGAAAATATGGAGTTCCAAGTGGAAAAATGATTTGGGTTGAGAAGAGTCAAAGGCTGAGAACTAACCAACAAGGACCCTCCACATGGGTACCTAAATTTTTCCTCTAAATTTGTGTTGTAGGAATGCTTGAGGGCCAAAAATTTACTGTGGTATCTTGATAGTGGCTGCTCAAGGCACATGACCGGGGATCCCTCCAAATTCTCAAGTCTGAAATTGAAGAATGAAGGGTATGTTACCTATGGTGACAACAATAAAGGCAAAATTCTTGGCCATGGCAATGTTGGTAATCCCTCCTCTCAAACATTGATTGAAAATGTTTTGAGAGGATTACGGATTACTTGAAATCAAGTGTGTTAGACCAAATGATAATTACGGATTGTTGAAAATAATACATTTTAGTGAGAAGTGGGAGTGACCTAGATTGGTAATTTTCAATGAATTTTAGTAGCTATGAATCGAGTGTCAGACAAAATATTTGATATTGTTGGAATTTTATTAAAAATAATAAATCTTAGTGAGTTTTCCCAGTCACTGAGATTTGTAATTTTCAGTAAATTTGAGTCATTAATAGTGTTAGGCAAAAAGTATTAGAGATTACTTGAAATTTATTGAAACTAATAAATCTTAGTGAGATACGAGAGTCATGGAAATTTGTAATTTTCAGTAATTTTTTCCTATTAATAGTGTTAGAGAAATTAGTTGATATTTGTTGAATTTTATTGAAAATATTAAATTTTAGTGATATGCGGGAGTCACCGAGATTTGTAATTGTCAGTAAAATTAAGTCCTTAGTATAATTTTAGGCAAAGAGTATTCGAGATTGCTTGAATTTTATTGAAAATAATAAATCTTCGTGAGATGCGGGAGTCACCGAGATTTGTTATTTTCAATGAAATTAAGCTATTGATAGTGTTAGACAGAATATTAGATGTTGGTTGATTTTTATTGAAAATAATGAATCTTAGTGAGTTTCGGGAGTCACCGAGATTTGTAATTTTCAATAAAATTAAGTCATCAGTAGAGTGGTAGCCAAAATGTATTATAGATTGCTTGAACTTTATTAAATAATAAATCTTAGTGAGATGCGGGAGTCACCGAGATATGTAATTTTTAATAATTTTTTGCTATTAATAGTGTTGGACAAATTAGTTGATATTTGTTGAATTTTATTGAAAATAATAAATTTTAGTGAGATGCGTGATGGAGGACCATCCTTGACTTCATGTGAAGCCCACCAATGGTTAATTAGAGTAGTCTAGTATTAAATTTTGTTTTCCATTTTTACCCTTGTATTTTGGGGTATTTTAGTCATAGGATTTATTTTCTTTGTATTTCCTATTTTGCCCTTGTATTATGGGGTGTTTTAGTTAATTAGGACTTTTTAATTGGGCTAGGGTGTATTACAAGGAGGTGACGCCAATTTGGTAGCTATTTTTGGACCATTTTTGGTATTAGAAAGGCTTAGGCCCAATGGTGGGCAAAGGTTGCATGAACTTGTCATGCACCTTGTTATAGCCAATCTAATCCCATAGTTTCCAAACTTGGCCACCAAGTTGCATCTAGGGTTAATTTGGCATTGCATTTAGAGTGAATTTGCCTTGACATTCACGGCCACACTCACCCTAAATGCAACCCTAAATGCAACTTCTCCTATAAATACCCCACACCCCACCACTTGTAAATACTTTGGAATATATGATATTGAGTGAGCCATTTAGTGCCTCAAAATCCTTCCTTAGTCACTAGGGTTGCTTCGGCTAGCCCACCTCCATTCTCCTCCCTTGGAGAGTGATACCTAGAGTGGCCTCCACCTACCTTGGAGTGAGCCAACCTAAACCATCCAAACACCTTCACCTAGCAAGCTTCCGCCAACCTCCTACACTTTTACGTCAACCTCCCTTTCTTCACCATCAAGTGTTCTTTTCCCCACCTTGTTGAACCTAGATCAAGGGCTAAGGACTCTTCTCCTTCATCATAACGCATAGCATGGAGGGAGGAAATCCATCAAGTGGTATCATGAGCCAAGGTTCTCCAAGGGTAACAATATCTAGTCTTTGAGTCTTTTTCTTTGAGTCTTTTTGCTTTCGGTTATCTCCTTCTCCTTTCTTCTTGGATGACCGAATAGCTTTGTGGTTCATAACTTGTTCTTGTGAACTTCCTTGACATCTTAGGTTTCCATGCTTTTAGGTATTTTTTTTCCATGCTTTCATTTGAGTCTTACATGAACATGAAAAACATGCTATAAACATGCTTTTGTTTTTTTAATCTACCTAAAGTTTTGTCACTTGTTGTTCCCTATATTTTGTCTACTTTTATTCCATGTATGTGCCCAAACACTTTGCATGAAATATATGAAAAAAATATGCCATCTTGCATGATATAGTGGGCGTGACATATCTTGCATTTTTTTAGGAGTCATTCATGCATGCTAACTAGTCCTAGCATGTTCCTTGTTTTTGTTGAATTTCCATGTGTAAAAATACTTCCTTGCACATGCCTATCTTTGCTGCCCACTTTTCCCTTGCATTTCACTTGATTTTGTTAACTTTGTATGCCTAAAAGAAACCCTAAAAGAATATAATAGCTGGCTGAAATTTTTGGTGCAAAACAATTTGTACTAACTAGTACAATCAAATTCCACTAAAAAGATTCCTTTAAGGAACCCATTAAAAACCGCCACTTGTCTTCCTATTTTGCTCCTAAGTTTTAACCTAATTTTTGGACCAACCACAAGTGTAAAACCTAAGCAACAATTGGGCTTAACTACAAAAAAAATTTCGGACCCAAGGCTAATTTAAAATCAAATTGCCGTGACCAAGAAAACAAAGAACAAAAGAACACAAAAAAAAAAATTCTTGGACAAAAAGGACTTGTTGCTAGACTTGTGGACCTGGACCAATACCTTTGCATTTGGGAGTGAACTTTGGACACTTTGACCTCATCATTTGGGACTTTCTTTTGGCTGGACAAAAATACAAAAATTAACTTAATCAAGTGAACTAAACACCAAACCTATTCTAGTGCCTTTCTAAGTTGAATTCTTTGTGTGCTTGCTTTATTTGATTGAGTCTTAATTTTTTGCTTGTCTTTTTGGCCTCTTTTGTTTGTCATCTTCAAATCTCTTTGAGTTTAGCCTTTCATAATTGTGCTTTTCAGTTTTCTTTCCTTGGAACTCTTGCTTTGGGTTGGTTTCTTTTCATTGTAGGTCCAAAACTCACTTTAGTCATTTTCACACCTTTGGTGGATTTGAGTGGAGGGGTGAACCGAATCCAAGCTTAGCCTTTGGAGGGAATTCCACCATCTAAAAGAGAGATCAAACACTTGGAGAGGGCTAACCTTTGTTTGTTCCTTGTGAAGGGAAGGCGAATTTGAAGGAGCTTTGAAGAACTTAATTTTTGTTCTTAATCTTTTCTTGAATTTTTCTTGTTCTCGGCCACCTTGTATTTTTGGCCTTTAATTTCTTTGCTTTGGTTTGTAATTTGGCCATTCATAAACCTCTTCAACTTGGTTTTAGTTCGTGTAGTTGAAGGTGATTTGAAAACCTTCACTAGGACCCCGACTAGTGTATGTTTTAAGTTGCTTTCCATTGCATGTTTTCTAGCTTTCCTAGTATAATTGTTTAGGTTTTTACTTTACTTTCCAAAACGTTTAGAAGGCTTACTTTGCCTACTAGGGGTGCGTGCACACACACACTTGGTAGTGTCAAAAATTGTTTTGTAAGAAAGGTAGTAAAGGGCTTAGTGATTTTTTACTTGAAAAGGGCTTGGTTATTAAGTGATTCATTGTAGTCCACCTCCCCTTGAAGGTTCAATTTGTGCACTTAGGCCTTTTCTACTTATCTTGCACCTTTAAAAACTTTTTGTGAAAACCTTTTTGTGTCACTCATTCTTTGTGAAAACCTTTTTAAACCTTTTTCAAAAACCTTTGTGAAAACCTTTTTGATCAAGGATGAGTGAACAATCTAGTGTTCAAGGTCATAATTCCCGTAGTACTAGGTCTAGTGTTAGGGATGAACTTAGGCAACTCAAAGAGTACCTAAGGAGAAAAGAAGAAGAAAATATAAAAAGAGAAGAAGAGTTGAAAAGAAAAGAAAGAGAAATGGAAAGAAATAATGAAGAAATAAAGAAGTTGTTAGAAAGACTAGTTGTGGGAGGAGAGGCTAGTGGGTCAAGACCAAAAGTCACTTCTCCTCAACCTTCAAGAGGTAAGGGGCATATGCACTCAAGTGTTCATGAGGAGGAAGGGCATCATACCCAACCTCCAAGTGATACCTTATTTAGTAGTCATCACAATGATGATTACTACCAAAGACCCCCAAGACACCATAGACATAGGGAGTCTTCCAATAGGGAACCTAACATCAATCTTCCCTCATTTCATGGCAAAGATAATGTTGAAATTTATTTAGATTGGGAAATGAAAGTTGAACAACTTTTCTCTTGCCATGGAATAAGTGAAGATAGGAAGGTTTCCTTAGCAACCCTTAGCTTCCAAGGGCATGCTATGTATTGGTGGACCTCCTTAGAAAAAGAAAGAAGAATAAATCATGAGCCCCCAATCCAATATTGGAATGAGCTCCGTAGTGCCTTAAGAAGGAGGCATATTCCTCCATACTATGACCGAGAACTTATGGATAAACTTCAAAGGCTAAAACAAGGGTCCTCTAGTGTGGAAGAATATAGGCAATCTATGGAGTTGCTAATGATGAGGGCTGGGATTAGGGAGGAAGAGAGGACCACAATCTCTAGATTTCAAAGTGGTCTTAATCTTGAGATAAGAGACAAAGTTGAACTTTTACCTTATAGGGATTTGAATGAACTAGTTCAACTTTGTTCAAGGGTGGAGCACCAACTTCAAAGAAAACCTTTCCGAAAAGACTCCACTCCCTCTTATTCCAAGAATTTTAAAAAGGAGGGCCACTCTTCCCTACCTTATCCCAAAGAAGAAAAAGAAAAAAAAGAAGAAAAAGAAAATTCATCTTTTAAGGCATCTTCCAAAGACACCAAAACAAGTGACATCAAGTGTTTCAAGTGTCTTGGCCGTGGGCACATTGCTTCACAATGTCCCACCAAGAAAACCATGCTTTTGAAAGGCCAAGATCACTATAGTAGCCTTGATGAAGCTACTTCCTCATCTTCACGAGATGAAGAAGAAGTTTTAGAATCCGAGGAAGAAATCTTACCTTGTGAAGGAGACCTATTGTTGGTTAGAAGGCTCCTTAACAATCAATCTAGTGAAATTGACCAATCCCAAAGAGAGAACTTGTTTCAAACAAAATGCAATGTCTTAGAAAGTACTTGTTCTCTCATTGTAGATAGTGGGTCAACTTCTAATTGTTGTAGCACTAGATTAATTGATAAGTTAGCCTTGACTACAAAACCTCATCCTAAGCCTTATAAAATGCAATGGATCAATGAGGAAAGAGGTGTTGTAGTTAACCAACAAGCAAGTGTACCAATCTCTATTGGCAAATATAAAGAAGAAATTTTATGTGACATAGTGCCATTAGAGGTTAGTCATGTCTTGCTAGGGAGGCCATGGCAATATGACAAGCACATAATCCATGATGGCCTCACTAATAAAATAAGTTTCCAACACCTAGGTAAAAAGTTTGTGTGGTGTCCTCTATCACCATCTCAAGTGAATGAGGACCAACTCAAACTCAAAGCTAAGAAAGATGAGGAAGAGAAAAGCAAAAACAAAAATAAAAAGAAAAGAAAAGACAAAAAGAATTTTTCCTTTGACAACAAAGGGCTAGGTTTAAGTGAACCTTAACCCTTGTGCCATCCTCTTTTCTTTGGTGCCAAAGAAAGATGGCAATAGAGGATGTGCACTATTTTAGGAAAAGCCATCATTGCATAAAAGGCACCCAATCCCTAAGCTAGATAATTTGGTGTATGAATTGCATGGGATCAATAACTTTGATGGTGAAGCCTCTTTGGCTCTCTCCTTTCCCCTAGTGCTTTCATTCAACAAATTGTGTGCTTAAGGATTGCCTAGTTAAAATTTTAGTATTTTACTTCCCTAATTGTGGTTTTACATCTTATGAAGGTTCAAAGGATTGGAAAAGCTTGAAGATTTGTGGTCAAATCCTTCTCAAAAAGGAGGGTATGATGGAGGACCATCCTTGACTTCATGTGAAGCCCACCAATGGTTAATTAGAGTAGTCTAGTATTAAATTTTGTTTTCCATTTTTACCCTTGTATTTTGGGGTATTTTAGTCATAGGATTTATTTTCTTTGTATTTCCTATTTTGCCCTTGTATTATGGGGTATTTTAGTTAATTAGGACTTTTTAATTGGGCTAGGGTGTATTACAAGGAGGTGACGCCAATTTGGTAGCTATTTTTGGACCATTTTTGGTATTAGAAAGGCTTAGGCCCAATGGTGGGCAAAGGTTGCATGAACTTGTCATGCACCTTGTTATAGCCAATCTAATCCCATAGTTTCCAAACTTGGCCACCAAGTTGCATCTAGGGTTAATTTGGCATTGCATTTAGAGTGAATTTGCCTTGACATTCACGGCCACACTCACCCTAAATGCAACCCTAAATGCAACTTCTCCTATAAATACCCCACACCCCACCACTTGTAAATACTTTGGAATATATGATATTGAGTGAGCCATTTAGTGCCTCAAAATCCTTCCTTAGTCACTAGGGTTGCTTCGGCTAGCCCACCTCCATTCTCCTCCCTTGGAGAGTGATACCTAGAGTGGCCTCCACCTACCTTGGAGTGAGCCAACCTAAACCATCCAAACACCTTCACCTAGCAAGCTTCCGCCAACCTCCTACACTTTTACGTCAACCTCCCTTTCTTCACCATCAAGTGTTCTTTTCCCCACCTTGTTGAACCTAGATCAAGGGCTAAGGACTCTTCTCCTTCATCATAACGCATAGCATGGAGGGAGGAAATCCATCAATGCGGGAGTCACCGAGATTTGTAATTGTCAGTAAAATTAAGTCCTTAGTATACTGTTAGGCAAAGAGTATTAGAGATTGCTTGAATTTTATAGAAAATAATAAATCTTAGTGAGATGCGGGAGTCACCGAGATTTGTTATTTTCAGTGAAATTAAGCTAATGATAGTGTTAGACAGAATATTAGATGTTGGTTGATTTTTATTGAAAATAATGAATCTTAGTGAGTTGCGGGAGTCACCTAGATTTGTAATTTTCAATAAAATTAAGTCATCAGTAGAGTGGTAGGAAAAAATTATTAGGGATTGGTTGAACTTCATTGAAAATAATATAAATCTTTGTGAGATGCCGGAGTCAAATCTTTAATAAATTTTTGCTATTATTAGTGTTAGACAAATTAGTTGAATTTTATTGAAAATAATAAATTTTAGTGATATGCGGGAGTCACCGAGATTTGTAATTGTCAGTAAAATTCAGTCCTTAGTATAATGTTAGGCAAATAGTATTAGAGATTGCTTGAATTTTATTGAAAATAATAAATCTTATTGAGATGCGGGAGTCACCTAGATTTGTTATTTTCAATGAAAGTAAGCTATTGATAGTGGTAGTCACCTAGATTAAGCCATCAGTAGAGTGGTAGGCAAAAAGTATTAGAGATTGCTTGAACTTTACTGAAAATAATAAGTCTTATTAGTGAGATGAGACTTGAGAGAGTCACTAAGATTTGTAATTTTCAATAAATTTTTGCTATTAGTAGAGTGTTAAGCAAAGAGTATTAGAAATTACTTAAATTTTATTGAAAATAATAAATCTTAGTGAGATGCGGGAGTCACCGAGATTTTCTATTTTCATTGAAATTAAGTTATTAATAGTGTTAGACAGAATATTTGATGTTGGTTGATTTTTATTGAAAATAATGAATCTTAATGAGTTGTGGGAGTCACCGAGAATTGTAATTTTCAATAAAATTAAGTCATCAGTAGAGTGGTAGCCAAAATGTATTATAGATTGCTTGAACTTTATTGAAAATAATAAATCTTAGTGAGATACGGGAGTCAACGAGATTTGTAATTTTTAATAAATTTTTGCTATTAATAGTGTTAGACAAATTAGTTGATATTTGTTGAATTTTATTGAAAATAATAAATTTTAGTGAGATGCGGGAGTCATCGAGATTTGTAATTGTCAGTAAAATTAAGTCCTTAGTATACTGTTAGGCAAAAAGTATTAGAGATTGCTTGAATTTTATTGCAAATAATAAATCTTAGTGAGATGCGGGAATCACCGAGATTTGTTATTTTCAATGAAATTAAGCTATTGATAGTGTTAGGCTGAATATTAGATGTTGGTTGATTTTTATTGAAAATAATGAATCTTAGTGAGTTGCGGGAGTCACCGAGATTTGTAATTTTTAATAAAATTAAGTCATCAGTAGAGTGGTAAGCAAAAAGTATTTGAGATTGCTTGAACTTTATTGAAAATAATAAATCTGAGTGAGATGCGGGAGTCACCGAAATTTGTAATTTTCAATAATTTTTTCCTATTAATAGTGTTAGAGAAATTAGTTGATATTTGTTGAATTTTATTGAAAATATTAAATTTTAGTGATATGCGGGAGTCACCGAGATTTGTTATTTTCAATGAAATTAAGCTATTGATAGTGTTAGACAGAATATTAGATGTTGGTTGATTTTGATTGAAAATAATGAATCTTAGTGAGTTTCGGGAGTCACCGAGATTTGTAATTTTCAATAAAATTAAGTCATCAGTAGAGTGGTAGGCCAAAAGTATTAGAGATTGCTTGAACTTTATTGAAAATAATAAGTCTTTGTGAGATACGGGAGTCACAGGGATTTGTAATTTTCAATTAATTTTTGCTATTAGTAGGGTATTAGACAAATTGTTTGATATTTGGTTATTTTTATTGAAAATATTAAATCTTTGTGAGATTCGGGAATCATCGAGATTTTTAGTTGTAAGTAAAATTAAGTCCTTGTTAGAGTGTTAGGCAAAGAGTATTAGAGATTGCTTGAATTTTATTGAAAATAATAAACCTTTGTGAGGTGCGGAAGTCACCAAGATTTGTTATTTTCAATGAAATTAAGTTATTAATAATGATAGACAGAATATTTGATGTTGGTTGATTTTTATTGAAAATAATAAATATTAGTGAGATGCGGGAGTAACCGAGATTTGTAATTTTCAATGAATTTCAACTCTTAAAAGAGTGTTAAACAAAATATTTGATATTTCTTGATTTTATTGACAATAATAAATCTTAGTGACATGCGGGAGTCACCGAAATTTGTAATTTTCAGTAAAATTAAGTCCTTGTAGAGTGTTAGGCAAAGAGTATTAGAGATTACTTAAATTTTATTGAAAATAATAAATCTCAGTGAGATGCGGGAGTCATCGAGATTTGCTATTTTGATTCAAATTAAACTATTAATATTGTTAGACAGAATTTTTGATGTTGGTTGATCTTATTGAAAATAATGAATCTTAGTGAGTTGCAGCAGTTACGAGATTTGTAATTTTCATTAAAATTAAATCATCAGTAGAGTGGTAGGCAAAAAGTATTAGAGATTGCTTGAACATTATTGAATATAATAAATCTTAGTGAGATGCGGGAGTCACCGAGATTTGTAATTTTCAATAATTTTTTGCTATTAATAGTGTTAGGCAAATCAGTTGATATTTGTTGAATTTTATTGAAAATATTATATTTTAGTGATATGCGGGAGTGACCGAGATTTGTAATTGTCAGTAAAATTAAGTTCTTAGTATAAATTTAGGCAAAGAGTATTAGAGATTGCTTGAACTTTATTGAATATAACAAATCTTTGTGAGATGTAGGAGTTACCGTGATTTTAATTTTCAATGAAACTAAGCTATCTATTAGTAGAGTGATTTTATTGAAAATAATAAGTCTTAGTGAGATGCGGGAGTCACTAAGATTTGTAATTTTCAATAAATTTTTGTTATTAGTAGAGTGTTAGACAAATTGTTTGATATTTGGTAATTTTTATTGAAAATAATAAATCTTTGTGAGATGCGGGAATCATCGAGATTTGTAATTGTAAGTAAAATTAAGTCCTTAGTAGAGTGTTAGACAAAAAGTATTAGAGATTGCTTGAACTTTATTGAAAATAATAAGTCTTATGGTGTGTTTGGACGAGGAATTTATATAGGGTAATTCATTTATTTGAAGAATTTCAAATTTCTTGAGGTGAAATACTTTGTTTGGATGATGAATTTACAAAGAATTTAAAATCCAAGCATTTGTGAAATTCCTTAAAATAGTATAATTTCAAATTCTCCCAAAAATGGGAGAATTTGAAATTCCTCATATTTATTTTTCTTATTTCACCTATATATTTTATCTTATCTCTTCATTCTTTTAATTATTGGATATTCAAAAATATTTTTAAAATCATTAAATATTATCTTATATTAATTTTTAAAATTATTAAATATTATCTAATATTAATTTTTAAAATTATTAAATATTTAAAAATGGATTAATATTTATTTTTATAAAATTTAATTTAAAAATCTCAACATATAAATATATTTTTAAAATTAATTTTACTATGATGGAATCAAATTATCATATTCAACCTAATAATTTAAAATTTAAAAAATTTGAATTGACTCATCCAAACAAAATATTTTAAGAATGATAGAAATTGAAATCAAAGTAATTCAAATGCCAAAAATTTAAAATTCCTTGAATTTGTAAAATTCTTCATCCAAACACACTATTAGTGAGATGCGGGAGTCACTAAGATTTGTAAATTTTAATATATTTTTGCTATTAGTACAATGTTAGACAAAAAGTATTCTTGATAGGATAAAATTTATTGAAAATAATAAATCTTAGTGAGATGCGGGAGTCACTGAGATTTGTAATTTTCAATGAATTTCAACTATTAATATAGTCTTATACAAAATATTTGATATTGTTTGATTTTATTGAAAATAATATATTTTAGTGAGATGCGGGAGTCACCGAGATTTGTAATTGTAAGTAAAATTATCTCCTTAGTAGAGTGTTAGGCAAAGAGTATTAGAGATTGTTTGAATTTTATTAAAAATAATAAATCTTTGTGAGATGCGGAAGTCAACGAGATTTGTTATTTTTAGTGATATTAAGCTATTAATAGTGTTAGACAGAATATTTGATGTTGGTTGATTTTTATTGAAAATAATAAATCTTAGTGAGATGCGGGAGTCACCGAGATTTGCAATTTTCAATGAATTTCAACTGTTAATAGAGTGTTATACAAAATATTTGATATTGCTTGATTTTGTTGAAAATATTAAATCTTAGTGAGATGCGGGAGTCACCGAGATTTGTAATTTTCAGTAAAATTAATTCCTTAGTAGAGTGTTAGGCAAAGAGTATTAGAGTTTGCTTGAATTTTATTGAAAATAATAAATTTTTGTGAGATGCGGAAGTCACCGAGGTTTGTTATTTTCAATGAAATTAAGCTATTAATAGTGTTAGACAGAATATTTTATGTTGGTTGATTTTTATTGAAAATAATAAATCTTAGTGAGATGCGGGAGTCACCGAGATTTGTAATTTTCAATGAATTTCAACTGTTAGTAGAGTGTTATAGAAAATATTTGATATTACTTGATTTTATTGAAAATACTCAATCTTAGTGAGATGCGGGAGTCACCGAGATTTGTAATTTTCAGTAAAATTAAGTCCTTAGTAGAGTGTTAGGCAAAGAGTATTAGAGATTGCTTGAATTTTTTTGAAAATTATAAATCTTAGTGAGATGCAGAAGTCACTGAGATTTGTTATTTTCAATGAAATTAAGCTATTATTAGTGTTAGACAGAATATTTGATGTTGGTTGATTTTTATTGAAAATAATAAATCTTAGCGAGATGCGAGAGTCACCGAGATTTGGAATTTTCAATGAATTTCAACTGTTAATAGTGTTAGAAAAAATATTTGATATTGCTTGATTTTATTGAAAATAATAAATCTTAGTGAGATGCGGGAGTTACCGAGATTTTCTATTTTCAATGAAATTAAGCTATTAATAGAGTTAGACAGAATAATTGATTTTGCTTGATTTTTATTGAAAATATTGAATCTTAGTGAGTTGCGGGAGTCACCGAGATTTGTAATTTTCAGTAAAATTATGTCATCAGTAGAGTGGTAGGCAAAAAGTATTAGAGATTGCTTGAAATTTATTGAAAATAATAAATCTTAGTGAGATGCGGGAGTCACTGAGATTTGTAATTTTCAAACAAATTATTAATAGTGTTAGACAAAATATTGGATATTGCTAGACATTATTGAAAATAATAAATCTTAGTGAGATGCGGGAGTCACCGATATTAGTAATTTTCAGTAAAATTAAGTCCTTAGTAGAGTGTTAGGCAAAGAGTATTAGAGATTAATTAAATTTTATTGAAAATAATAAATCTTAGTGAGATGCAGGAGTCACCTAGATTTGCTATTTTTATTGAAATTAAGCTATTAATAGTGTTAGACAGAATATTTGATGTTGGTTGATTTTTATTGAAAATAATGAATCTTAGTGAGTTTCGGGAGTCGTCGCGATTTGTATTTTTCAATAAAATTAAGTCATCAGTAGAGTGGTAGGCAAAGAGTATTAGAGATTGCTTGAACATTATTGAAAATAATAAATCTTAATTAGATGTAGGAGTCAAGGAGATTGTAATTTTCAATGAAATTAAGCTATTAATTAAGTTATACAAAATATTTGATGTTGTTTGATTTTTATTGAAAATAATGAATCTTAGTGTGTTGCAAAAGTCACTGAGATTTGTAATTTTCAGTAAAATTAAGTCATCAATAGATTGGTAGGCAAAATGTATTATAGATTGCTTGAACTTTATTGAAAATAATAAATCTTAGTGAGATGCGGGAGTCACCGAGATTTTCAATTTTCAATAAATTGTTGCTATTAATAGTGTTAGACAAATTGTTTGATATTTGTTGAATTTTATTGAAAATAATAAATTTTAGTGAGATGCGGGAGGCACTGAGATTTTTAATTGTCAGTAAAATTAAGTCCTTAGTATAGTGTAAGGCAAAGAGTATTAGAGATTGCTTGAATTTTATTGAAAATAATAAATCTAAGTGAGATGCGGGAGTCACCGACATTTGTTATTTTCAATGAAATTAAGCTATTGATAGTGTTAGACAAAATATTACATGTTGGTTGATTTTTATTGAAAATAATGAATCTTAGTGAGTTGCGGGAGTCACCGAGATTTGTAATTTTCAATAAATTTTTGCTATTAGTAGAGTGTTAGACAAATTGGTTGATATTTGTTGATTTTTATTGAAAATAATAAATCTTTGTGAGATGAGGGAATCACCGATATTTGTAATTGTAAGTAAAATTCAGTTCTTGGTTGAGTGTTAGGCAAAGAGTATTAGAGATTGCTTGAATTTTATTGAAAATAATAAATATTAGTGAGATGCGGAAGTCATCGAGATTTGTTATTTTCAATGAAATTAAGCTATTAATAGTGTTAGATAGAATATTTGATGTTGGTTGATTTTTATCGAAAATAATAAATCTTAGTGAGATGCGGGAGTCACCGAGATTTGTAATTTTCAATGAATTACAACTATTAATATAGTGTTAGACAAAAAATTTTGAGATTGCTTGAACTTTATTGAAAATAATAAATCTTAGTGAGATGCGGGAGTCACCGTGATTTGTAATTTTCAATGAAATTAGGCTTTTAATAGTGTTAGACAAAATATTTAATGCTGCTTGATTTTTATTGAAAATAATTAATCTTAGTGAGTTGCGGGACTCATCGAGATTTGTAATTTTCAGTAAAATTAAGTCATCAGTAGTAGAGTGGTAGGAAAAAGTGTTAGAGATTGCTTGAATTTTGTTGAAAATAATAAATCTGAGTGAGATGCGATAGTCACCGAGATTTGTAATTTTCAATAATTTTTTTCTATTAACAGTATTAGACAAATTGTTTGTTATTTGTTGAATTTTATTAAAAATAATAAATTTTAGTGAGATGCGGGAGTCACCGAGATTTGTAATTGTCAGTAAAATTAAGTCCTTAGTATAGTTTTAGGAAAAGAGTATTAGAGATTGCTTGAATTTTATTGAAAATAATAAATCTTAGTGAGATGCGGGAGTCACTGAGATTTGTTATTTTCAATTAAATTAAGCTATTGATAGTGTTAGACAGAATATTAGATGTTGGTTGATTTTTATTGAAATTAATGAATCTTAGTGAGTTGCGGGAGTTACCGAGATTTGTAATTTTCAAAATTATTAAGTCATCAGTAGAGTGGTAGGCAAAAGGTATTAGATATTACTTTAGGTTTATTGAAAATATTAAATCTTATTCAGATGTCGGAGTCATTGAGTCTTGTAATTTTCAATAAATTTTTGCTATTAGTAGAGTGTTAGACAATTTGTTTGATATTTGTTGATTTTTATTGAAAATAATAAAACTTTGTGAGATGCGGGAATTACAGAGATTTGTAATTGTCAGTAAAATTAAGACCTTAGTAGAGTGTTAGGGAAACAGTATTAGAGATTTCTTGATTGTTTTTGAAAATAATAAATGTTAGTGATATGCGGGGATTACTTGGATTTGTTATTTTCAATGAAATTAAGCTATTAATAGTGTTAGACAAAATATTTGACGCTAGTTGATTTTTATTGAAAATAATGAATCTTAGTGAGTTGTGGGAGTCACCGAGATTTGTAATTTTCAGTAAAATAAAGTTATCTGTGGAGTGGCAGGAAAAAAGTATTAGAGATTGCTTGAACTTTAATGAAAACAATAAATCTTAGTGAGATGCGAGATTCACTGATATTTGTAATTTTCAATAAATTTTTGCTATTATTAAAGAGTTAGACAAATTGTTTAATATTTGTTGATTTTTATTGAAAATAATAAATCTTTGTGAGATGCGGGAATCACCGAGATTTGTAATTGTCAGTGAAATTAAGTCCTTAGTAGACTGTTAGGCAAAGAGTATTAGAGATTGCTTGACTTTTATTGAAAATAATAAATCCTAGTGAGATGCAGAAGTCACCGATATTTGTTATTTTCAATGAAATTAAGCTATTAATAGGATTAAATAGAATATTTGATGTTGGTTGATTTTTGTTGAAAATAATAAATCTTAGTGAGATGCAGGAGTCACTGAGATTTGTAATAATCAGTCAAATTAAGTCATCAGTAGAGTGATAGGCATAAAGTATTAGAGATTGCTTGAACTTTATTGAAAATATTAAATCTTAGTGAGATGTGGGATTCACCGAGATTTGTAATTTTCGTTGAAATTAAGCTTTTAATAGTGTTAGATGGAATATTTGATGTTGCTTGATTTTTATTGAAAATAATGAATCTTAGAGAGTTGCGGGAGTCATCGAGTTTTGTAATTTTCAATAAAATTAAGTCATTAGTAGAGTTGTAGGCAAAAACTATTAGAGATTGCTTGAACTTTATTGAAAATAATAAATCTTAGTGAGATGCGGGAGTCTCCGAGATTTGTAATTTTCAGTAAAATTAAGTCCTTAGTATAGTGTTAGGCAAAGAGTGTTAGAGATTAATTGAATTTTATTCAAAATAATAAATCTTAGTAAAATGCGAGTCACCGAGATTTGTAATTTTCAATAAATTATTTCTATTAATAGTGTTCGACAAATTGTTTGATATTTGTTGAATTTTTGTTGAAAATAATAAATCTTAGTGAGATGCAGGAGTCACTGAGATTTGTAATAATCAGTCAAATTAAGTCATCAGTAGAGTGATAGGCATAAAGTATTAGAGATTGCTTGAACTTTATTGAAAATATTAAATCTTAGTGAGATGTGGGATTCACCGAGATTTGTAATTTTCGTTGAAATTAAGCTTTTAATAGTGTTAGATGGAATATTTGATGTTGCTTGATTTTTATTGAAAATAATGAATCTTAGAGAGTTGCGGGAGTCATCGAGTTTTGTAATTTTCAATAAAATTAAGTCATTAGTAGAGTTGTAGGCAAAAACTATTAGAGATTGCTTGAACTTTATTGAAAATAATAAATCTTAGTGAGATGCGGGAGTCTCCGAGATTTGTAATTTTCAGTAAAATTAAGTCCTTAGTATAGTGTTAGGCAAAGAGTGTTAGAGATTAATTGAATTTTATTCAAAATAATAAATCTTAGTAAAATGCGAGTCACCGAGATTTGTAATTTTCAATAAATTATTTCTATTAATAGTGTTCGACAAATTGTTTGATATTTGTTGAATTTTTTTGAAAATAATAAATTTTAGTGAGATGCGGAAGTCACCGAGATTTGTAATTGTCAGTAAAATTATGTCCTTAGTATAGTGTTAGTTAAAGAGTATTAGAGATTGCTTGAATTTTATTGAAAATAATAAATCTTAGTGAGATGCTGGAGTCACCGAGATTTGTTATTTTCAATGAAATTAAGCTATTGATAGTGTTAGACAGGATACTAGATGTTGTTTGATTTTTATTGAAAATAATGAATCTTAGGGAGTTGCGGGAGTCACCGAGATTTGTAATTTTCAATAAAATTAAGTCATTAGAACAGTGGTAGGCAAAAAGTATTAGAGATTGCTTGAACTTTATTGAAAAGAATAAATCTTAGTGAGATGCGGGAGTCACTAAGATACGTAATTTTCAATAAATTTTTGCTATTAGCAGAGTGTTAGAGAAAATGTGTGATATTGTTGATTTTTATTGAAAATAATAAATCTTTGTGAGATGCGGGAATCACCGATATGTGTAATTATCAGTAAAATTAAGTCCTTAGTAGTGAATTAGGCAAAGAGTATTAGAGATTGCTTGATTTTATTGAAAATAACAAATCTTAGTGAGATGCGGGAGTCACCGAGATTTGTTATTTTCAATGAAATTAAGCTATTGATAGTGTTAGACTGAATATTAGATGTTCGTTGGTTTTTATTCAAAATAACGAATCTTAGTGAGTTGCGGGAGTCACCGAGATTTGTTATTTTCAATGATATTAAGTTATTAATAGTGTTAGATAGAATATTTGATGTTGGTTGATTTTTATTGAAAATAATGAATCTTAGTGAGTTGCGAGAGTCACCGAGATTTGTAATTTTCAGTAAAATTAAGTCATCAGTAGAGTGGTAGGAAAAAAGTATTAGAGATTGCTTGAATTTTGTTGAAAATAATAAATCTTAGTTAGATGTGGGACTCATCGAGATTTGTCATTTTCAACAAAATTTTGCTATTAATAGAGTGCTAGCTAAATTATTTGATATTTGTTGAAGTTTATTGAAAATAATAAATTCTAGTGTGATGCGGGAGTCACCAAGATTTGTAATTTTCAATGAATTTCAACTGTTAAGAGAGTGTTAGACAAAATATTTGATATTGCCTGATTTTATTGAAAATACTAAATCTTAGTAAAATGCGGGAGTCATCGAGATTTGTAATTTTCATTAAAATTACGTCCTTAATAGAGTGTTAGGCAAAGAGTAAAAGAGATTACTTGAATTTTATTGAAAATAATAAATATTAGTGAGATGCGGGAGTCACCGTGATTTGCTATTTTCAATGAAATTAAACTATTAATCGTGTTAGATAGAATATTTGATGTTGGTTGACTTTTATTGAAAATAATGAATCTTACTGATTTGCGGGAGTCACCGAGATTTATAGTTTTTAGTAACATTAAGTCCTTAATAGAGTGTTAGGCTAAGAGTATTAGATATTGCTTGAATTTTATTGAAAATAATAAATCTTAGTGAGATGCGGAAGTCACTGACATTTGTTATTTTCAATGAAATTAAGCTATTAATAGTGTTAGACGGAATATTTGATGTTGGTTGATTTTTATTGAAAATAATAAATCTTAGGGAG
Source organism: Cajanus cajan (assembly GCF_000230855.2). Lineage (NCBI taxonomy): Eukaryota > Viridiplantae > Streptophyta > Magnoliopsida > Fabales > Fabaceae > Cajanus > Cajanus cajan. Next base: position 51,184,922 of record NC_138524.1, on the reverse strand, counting down.
ATGCGGGAGTCACCGAGATTTATAATTTTCAATGAATTTCAATTGTTAATAGAGTCTTAGACAAAATATTTGATATTGCCTGATTTTATTGAAAATAATAAATCTTAGTGAGATGCGGAAGTCATCGAGATTTGTAATTTTAAGTAAAATCAAGTCCTTACTAGAGTGTTAGGCTAAGAGTAATAGAGATTATTAAAATTTATTGAAAATAATAAATCTTAGTGAGATGCGAGAGTTACCGAGATTTTCTATTTTCAATGAAATTAAGCTATTAATAGTGTTAGATAGAATATTTGATGTTGGTTAATTTTTATTGAAAATAATGAATCTTAGTGAGTTGCGGGAGTCACCGAGATTTGTAATTTTTAGTAAAATTAGTCATCAATAGAGTGGTAGGCAAAAAAGTATTAGAGATTTCTTGAACTTTGTTGAAAATAATAAATCTTAGTGAGATGCGGGATTCACCGAGATTTGTAATTTTCAATGAAATTAAGCTTATAATATTGTTAGACAGAATATTTTACGTTATTTGATTTTTGTTGAAAATAATGAATCTTAGTGAGTTGCGGGAGTCACCGAGATTTGTAATTTTCATTAAAATTAAGTCATCAGCGGAGTGGTAGGCAAATAGTATTAGAGATTGCTTGAACTTTATTGAAATTAATAAATCTTAGTGAGATGCGAGAGTCAACGAGATTTGTAATTTTCAATAAATTTTTTCTATTAATAGTGTTCGAAAAATTGTTTGATATTTGTTGAATTTTATTGAAAATAATAAATTTTAGTGAGATGCGGGAGTCACCGAGATTTGTAATTGTCAATAAAATTAAGTCCTTAGTATAGTGTTAGTTAAAGATTATTAGAGATTGCTTGAATTTTATTGAAATTAATAAATTTTAGTGAGATACTGGAGTCACCGAGATTATTTAGTTTCCATGAAATTAAGCTATTAATAGTGGTAGACAGGATATTAGATGTTGGTTGATTTTTATTGAAAATAATGAATCTTAGTGACTTGCGGGAGTCACTGTAACACTCCAATTTTCAAAAAGGTTATTATTATTATTATTATTATTATTATTATTATTATTATTATTATTAGATGGTATTTGGTCATAATTATTTTAATAATTACAGAGGAATATTATTTTGTACGTTTTAAATAATTATTATTTTGGACAATTATTTTGTATGTATTAAATAAGTATTTTTATTAGCATTTTTAAATAAATATTTATATGTTTTAAGAGAAGGTTGATTTTATATGATATTTTGTTATTGAAATTATATTATTATATTTAGGGTCAGAAATATATTATTATTATAGAGAAAAAATATTTTATAATATACATGTATTTATTTTATTTAATTATTTTGAGGAAAATTAGAAGTGGGTTAGAAGAGAAGGAAAATGGGTTGGGTTGACCCAGTCCAATGGATTAATTTTAAGAAAGGAGTCAGGTGGTGTTAACCCTATCTGCCTCATTTGCGTTCTGAAGGGTTAGGGAAAAAAAAGAGGAGAAAATTCTTGAAGGAAGGCGTAAAGTGTTCAGATTGCTCCGTCGTTCTTCTGTTGGCCTTCGTTCATCATCCTTAAGGTACGGGGGGATGGGTTTCTTCATATGTGAATATAGGGGTGTTCGGGTAGTGAGGGCAATCCCTAAGTCCCTCTAGGAACTCTATTTAAAATTCTGAACGATTATCTGTGCAATCGATGTTCTAAATTCTTAATTCATTTGGAAGAACTTATTTCTTGAATTGTCTTTGAATTCCATTGGGGCTTTCTTGTTAATTCTTTATTCTTAAATTTGATGACTTGAATTTTATGTATTAAGAAGAGTTTAGATTTTTTTTTTGTAAAACCAATGGAAACCAATTTTTGAGGCTTGAGATGTGTATGGATTGATTTGGAACGTATGAAGAATATAAATGGAGTTAAACTAAACCAACGGTGTGTAGAAGTAGTGAAAATTGGTAAAAACCTTGTTGGAACTCGTAAAACGCAGGTTTAATTGCACAGAGGGGAGTCTGGGCAAAGATTTGGGCGCTCAGCGCCAGTTTTGGGCGTCGGGCGTCGGGACCCCGACATATGTTTGTAATTTTGCGATATCTTTCTGTGTAGTTATCCAAATCGAGTGCCGTTTGTTTTGTTAGAAACTAGACATCTGGGGATACCATTTAGACACAAGAATCGTGTAAAAATATTAATATTTGATCAAGTTATGTGAGTTGCAATTTGAGCCTTCAAATCTGTGTGCGAACCACAACATCAATTTTTGTGAGCCCTGAATGGTAACCTAAACGACTTTATTAGGATTTGTGTTCTTCATGAAAGTTGTAGATATTGATGTTAGGATTCTAATGGAGTTGGGATCACTTAGAAAGGATATGTATATCTCGAGTTATGGTTAAATTATTAACTGAATGTCATAGATATTGTGATGTGTGTGAAGAATTATGTGAAATTTGTGATCTATGATGTTGATAACTTAATGATAGGTACCTAGCATGTGAGGATGATATTGCATGGATTGTTATTGACATGTGATGATGTTATATAATGGAGATGCATTAATTATGAGTTACGTGAGATGCATGAGTTGCATGAGACTTATGAGTTGCATGTGGTGCTTGAGAAGCCAGATGTGGCTATATTGCATTGGACCCTGGGCCCAGAGAGGGGTTGAGAAAGGGGGGACCATGACGGGAGGCATTCCATGCGTGGGCCGTTGGGTGTTTAACTGCGCAACTCACTGGCCACAGAGGGTTTAACGGTGGGTGGATTGCCTTTGCACGGGCCGCTGGGTGTTTAACCGTGCAACATACCGGCCCTGGGAGGGTGTGAGAACGGTATGCCCGCATTGGCAACAACTAAGGGAATTGACGAGGTACGCCCATTGTGCGGAGTGTTAAGTTGAGACTCTTAGGAGAGGAGATGTGTATGAGCATATAGTGAGCATGTGTATGAAAGCTTGTATGATTGAAAAAAAAATGATGTTTGGTAATTATATGAGATGTATTTGTTGTTTATATTTAATGATGATATTTTGGTGCACGGTGTGGGGTGGGAATTGGGTAGCTCTATGTTCATATATGATGTTATCTATCTCTCACCGTCCTGTTTTTATGTGGTTTTCTTTTAGGTGAAGATGAAGGCACTCATAGTGTTGAGTTCTAAAGGGAAAGGGTTATGCTCTGATATTGTGACATCGGGGCAGAGGACTTTTAGGAAAGAATTTTTATATGGATTTGGAATTGTAAATATCATTTTGAAAATAATTTGTAAACTTTTGTGTTTCATTTTCTAAATCTTTAATATTCAAGGTTATTGAAGAACGATTTTTGAAGTTTATGTGAACCCTTTTACCAAATTTTAAAGTTTATTTTTCTTAATTTAATTACATTATTATGATGTATGTATTGGGGTAGTAAGGGTGTCACATTTAGTGGTATCAGAGCAGGTCGATCCAATTGGCCGTGAGTTATGAGTCTACTATGCTTGTTTGGTAGATGAATGATGGAATATGTTTTACTTTATGATGAGGATAATGATGATGATGATGTTTCCCTTGTGTTGTTAGTGTTGTGCTTACACTTATATTGTTTTCTCAGAATTTGGCTGAAAGACATGATATAGCTTAGTTGAGGCTATTCATGATTGCTTATTTGTTTTGATACTTCTTTCTTACGTAAGAAGTAGTGGTTGAGTGGTATCGCTCGTATTGCGAGCATATGTGCCAGTAGTAATGGACGAAGCCTTGCTAATCAACTAGAAATTATTGGGACCTTAGATTTGGGTGAGACATTGATTTGTCGAGAGTTTACGGTTAATGGAGTTTCTAGAATCTATAGTTGTAGCGATTGAATCCAAGGAGGTTGTATATGAGAATTGGAGTTTTGGTATCCTTGATGAGAGATTGAAATGTTGGTAATTCCCTTGAGTGTTGGTGTTAGCATGTTTACCGTTTATGGTTTAGGTAGCATGTGAGTTTTATTTTCTAAGTCTGTTGTGCTAAATATGTGAGTTGTTTGGTTTAGGATTGTAGTGGGAAGCTTGAATATGAAGTTGAGGTGTGAGTTTGGAAGGGTTGATGTATTTTTGTGGCCTTAGATATATTGATATACTATTGCTGTTTGGTGTAGAGGATATTTTCGCTGCAGTTTTGTTGTGCCATTATGACTACCATATTTACAGATTTAGATTTTATGATCTTCATACAAGTTGTAGCCTTAGACGTTATCTTTCCAATGGAATTGGAATCAGGTAAAACGGAGGTCTAGAACTCCAGTTATAGCTACTTTGGTGATCAAAGGTCTAGCTGTAAGCGCCGAATATATCTGCTGGGGTTTTTGAAATTTTTAGCTAAGAAGATGATCTTTTAGAATTTTATGTCTTCATAAGAGTTTTAACTTATTCTCTTAGCCTTCTTTTGAGATAGGTTTGAGATCATTTGGATGAGTATAACTCTCTAGGTATCATTTTCTTTGATCATTGTTGAAGGGATATGTATGGTGTCATGATATTTTTGAATCGTTAGACAATGCAAGGATAAAAATTGATTTTTGTCATGATTCTAAGATGTTAGGTGGATTGAGAGGTTGTTTAAGATTGTATGATGTTATGTGGTAAAGTTGGTTCATGTACATACTATATGGAGTAAATGGTGATTGATTCGTACATGCTTAGGAATGATATATATCGATTGTTTGAAGTAGATATTCTAATATGATTTGATATGCATGTATGTTGATATGAGGATAGATGACCTTATGGATCAATTAGCGGGTGTTTAGTAAGGTTGACCTTAACGTGTGCTATCATCAAATTGGAATTGAGAGTGAGGATTTATCCAAGATAGCTTTAGGCTAAGTTATCTAAGTATGAATTTTGGTTGTATAAGAAGAGTTTTCTAGGTCCTGTAATTTTAGTGGGGGTATAATGTAGATCTATCTAAGGTAGAAGTTGTATTTCAGTGGGTGATACCTAACTCAATTAGTGAGGTTAAGTGTCTTTTTAGATAAGCTTATTATTATAGGAGAGTTATTGAGAAAATTCTTAAAATAACATTACCTTAGACTAGATTGACGAGAAAGAGGAGTTGCCTTTATGTGGGATAGTGAGTGTGAGAGTAGTTTCCAAACTCTTAAGGAAAGATTGACTAGTGTTAATATTACTGGATTTTAGTAAGCCTTTTATGGTATATAGTAGTGCTTCTAAGATAGGTTTGGGCGGAGTGTTGATGCAAGAAGGAATGGTAGTAGCTTATGCTTCTAGGAAATTGAGAAATCACGAGAGGAATTACCTTACCCATGACTTTAAGTTAGCGGTTGTAATATTTATACTAAGATTTGGAGACACTACCTATATGATTCTAAGCTTGAGGTATTTAGTGATCATTAGAGCCTTAAATATCTTTTGACCAAAGGAGATAGTTGGAATTTCTTAAGGACTAGGATTTTAATCTTAGTTGTTATCTAGGTAAAGCCAATGTGGTGATCGATGCTTTGAGTAGGAAACCTTTATATTTGCTTTTCCTTATGATTAGAGAGATGGATCTTTTAGTTCAAATTAGGGATTTAAGCTTGACTTATGAGGTTATCCTTAGTAGTGTGAAACTAGGTATGACTCGAATAACTAGTCGATTGTTAAAGGAAAATTAGAGGAACATAATTTGTTGATTCATTTTGGTGATAAGATATGAGGCTATAGGACAAGATAATGGATAAGTGTTTATCTCGGGTATAGATGAAGTGGTAAGACTTTGAGATCTAGTATGTGTACCTAGTGTACTTATGCTTAGGTGGTTGATCTTTAGAGAAGGTCATAGAAGAAAAGCTAATATTATGGCAGATACCTTGAGTAGGATGATCTTTCATCTATCGTCTTTGATGATTTAAGGTTGGATTTGATTAAAGAGTTTACAGACTTAAGCTTGATGTGTGAGCTTACCCTTAGAAGCATTGAATTGAGTATGTCGAAAGTGACTAGTGAATTAATGGATGAGATTAGAAAAAGCCCAAGAGTCAGATCCTTTCTTAGTGAACCAAGTGAAGAAGATTGATAGGAATATAGGTAACCTTTTCTGAGTAGGAATCGATGTTGTTTTGAGGTGCAAGAACAAAATTTGAGTGCCTAGTAATCCCGAATTAAGAGATGATCTTAGAGGAAGGACAAAAGAGTACTTTTAGCATCCACTTAGGAGCTATTAACATGTATCAGAGTGGCGCAGCGGAAGCGTGGTGGCCTAAGGTGAAGAGAGGAGGAGAGGAAGTTTGTGTACTCATGTTTAGTATAATATAAGTCTAAGACAGAACATCATAAGCCTTTTAGGACTTTTGTAACCTTTAGATGTCCCTGTTTGGAAGTGAGATAATGTGTCTAGACTTTGTTGTGGGTTTGCCTAGGAAGTTTAGGAAGAATCTTGAGTTTAATGAAGTAGTCATAGTCGAACCTCTTCATTTCATAAATTCGAGGACGAATTTCTTAAAAGGGGGGAAGTATTGTAACACCCCAATTTTCAAAAAGGTTATTATTATTATTATTATTATTAGATGGTATTTGGTCATAATTATTTTAATAATTATAGAGGAATATTATTTTGTACGTTTTAAATAATTATTATTTTGGACAATTATTTTGTACGTATTAAATAAGTATTTTTATTAGCATTTTTAAATAAATATTTATATGTTTTAAGAGAATGTTGATTTTATATGATATTTTGTTATTGAAATTATATTATTATATTTAGGGTCAGAAATATATTATTATTATAGAGAAAAAATATTTTATAATATACATGTATTTATTTTATTTAATTATTTTGAGGAAAATTAGAAGTGGGTTAGAAGAGAAGGAAAATGGGTTGGGTTGACCCAGTCCAATGGATTAATTTTAAGAAAGGAGTCAGGTGGTGTTAACCCTATCTGTCTCATTTGCATTCTGAAGGGTTAGGGAAAAAAAAGAGGAGAAAATTCTTGAAGGAAGGCGTAAAGTGTTCAGATTGCTCCATCGTTCTTCTGTTGGCTTTCGTTCATCATCCTTGAGGTACGGGGGGATGGGTTTCTTCATATGTGAATATAGGGGTGTTCGGGTAGTGAGGGCAATCCCTAAGTCCCTCTAAGAACTCTATTTAAAATTCTGAACGATTATCTGTGCAATCGATGTTCTAAATTCTTAATTCATTTGGAAGAACTTATTTCTTGAATTGTCTTTGAATTCCATTGGGGCTTTCTTGTTAATTCTTTATTCTTAAATTTGATGACTTGAATTTTATGTGTTAAGAAGAGTTTAGATTTTTTTTTTGTAAAACCAATGGAAACCAATTTTTGAGGCTTGAGATGTGTATGAATTGATTTGGAACGTATGAAGAATATAAATGGAGTTAAACTGAACCAATGGGGTGTAGAAGTAGTGAAAATTGGTAAAAACCTTGTTGGAACTCGTAAAACGCAGGTTTAATTGCACAGAGGGGAGTCTGGGCAGAGATTTGGGCGCTCAGCGCCAGTTTTGGGCGTCGGGCGTCGGGACCCCGACATACGTTTGTAATTTTGCGATATCTTTCTGTGTAGTTATCCAAATCAAGTGCCGTTTGTTTTGTTAGACACTAGACATCTGGGGCTACCATTTAGACACAAGAATCGTGTAAAAATATTAATATTTGATCAAGTTATGTGAGTTGAAATTTGAGCCTTCCAATCTGTGTGCGAACCACAACATCAATTTTTGTGAGCCCTGAATGGTAACCTAAACGACTTTATTAGGATTTGTGTTCTTCATGAAAGTTGTAGATATTGATGTTAGGATTCTAATGGAGTTGGGATCATTTAGAAAGGATATGTATATCTCGAGTTATGGTTAAATTATTAACTGAATGTCATAGATATTGTGATGTGTGTGAAGAATTATGTGAAATTTGTGATCTATGATGTTGATAACTTAATGATAGGTACCTAGCATGTGAGGATGATATTGCATGGATTGTTATTGACATGTGATGATGTTATATAATGGAGATGCATTAATTATGAGTTACGTGAGATGCATGAGTTGCATGAGACTTATGAGTTGCATGTGGTGCTTGAGAAGCCAGATGTGGCTATATTGCATTGGACCCTGGGCCCAGAGAGGGGTTGAGACAGGGGGGACCATGACGGGAGGCATTCCATGCGTGGGCCGTTGGGTGTTTAACTGCGTAACTCACTGGCCACAGAGGGTTTAACGGTGGGTGGATTGCCTTTGCACGGGCCGCTGGGTGTTTAACCGTGCAACATACCGGCCCTGGGAGGGTGTGAGAACGGTATGCCCGCATTGGCAACAACTAAGGGAATTGACGAGGTACGCCCATTGTGCGGAGTGTCAAGTTGAGACTCTTAGGAGAGGAGATGTATATGAGTATATAGTGAGCATGTGTATGAAAGCTTGTATGATTGAAAAAAAAATGATGTTTGGTAATTATATGAGATGTATTTGTTGTTTATATTTAATGATGATATTTTGGTGCACGGTGTGGGGTGGGAATTGGGTAGCTCTATGTTCATATATGATGTTATCTATCTCTCACCGTCCTGTTTTTATGTGGTTTTCTTTTAGGTGAAGATGAAGGCACTCATAGTGTTGAGTTCTAAAGGGAAAGGGTTATGCTCTGATATTGTGACATCGGGGCAGAGGACTTTTAGGAAAGAATTTTTATATGGATTTGGAATTGTAAATATCATTTTGAAAATAATTTGTAAACTTTTGTGTTTCATTTTCTAAATCTTTAATATTCAAGGTTATTAAAGAACGATTTTTGAAGTTTATGTCAACCCTTTTACCAAATTTTAAAGTTTATTTTTCTTAATTTAATTACATTATTATGATGTGTGTGTTGGGGTAGTAAGGGTGTCACAATCACCGAGATTTGTAATTTTCAATAAAATTAAGTCATCAGTACAGTGGTAGGCAAAAAGTATTAGAGATTGCTTGAACTTTATTGAAAATAATAAATCTTAGTGAGATGCGGGATTCACCGAGATTTGTAATTTTCAATGAAATTAAGCTATTGATAGTGTTAGACAAAATATTTGATGTTGGACGATTTTTATTGAAAATAATGAATCTTAGTGAGTTGCGGGAGTCAGCGAGATTTGTAATTTTTATTAAAATTAAGTCATCAGTAGAGTGGTAGGCAAAATGTATTAGAGATTGCAATAACTTTATTCAAAATAATAAATCTTAGTGAGATGCGGTAGTCACTGAGATTTGAAATTTTCAATAAATTTTTGCTATTAAAAGGGTGTTAGAGAAATTATTTGATATTTATTGATTTTTAATGAAAATAATAATTGTTTGTGAGATGCGAGAATCACCGAGATTTGTAATTGTCGGTAAAACTTAGTCCTTTGTAGAGTGTTAGGCAAAGAGTATTAGATATTGTTTGAATTTTATTGAAAATAATAAATCTTAGTGAGATGTAGGAGTCACCGAGATTTTTTATTTTCAATGAAATTAAGGTGTTGATAGTGTTAGACAGAATATTAGATGTTGGTTGGTTTTTATTGAAAATAATGAATCTTAGTGAGTTGCGGGGGTCACCGAGATTTGTTATTTTCAATGAAATTAAGCTATTAATAGTGTTGGACAGAATATTTGGTGTTGGTTGATTTTTATTGAAAATAATGAATCTTAGTGAGTTGCGAGAGTCACCGAGATTTGTAATTTTCAGTAAAATTAAGTCATCAGTAGAGTGGTAGGAAAAAAGTATTAGAGATTGCTTGAATTTTATTGAAAATAATAAATCTTAGTTAGATGCGGGACTCATCGAGATTTATCATTTTCAACAAAATTTTGCTATTAATAGAGTGTTAGCTAAATTATTTGATATTTGTTGAAATTTATTGAAAATAATAAATACTAGTGTGATGCGGGAGTCACCGAGATTTGTAATTTTCAATGAATTTCAACTGTTAATAGAGTGTTAGACAAAATATTTGATATTGCCTGATTTTATTGAAAATACTAAATCTTAGTAAAATGCGGGAGTCATCGAGATTTGTAATTTTCAGTAATATTACGTCCGTAGTAGAGTGTTAGGCAAAGAGTAAAAGAGATTACTTGAATTTTATTGAAAATAATAAGTCTTAGTGAGATGCGGGAGTCACCGGGATTTGTTATTTTCAATGAAATTAAACTATTAATCGTGTTAGACAGAATATTTGATGTTGGTTGATTTTTATTGAAAATAATGAATCTTACTGATTTGCGGGAGTCACCGAGATTTATAGTTTTCAGTAAAATTAAGACCTTAATAGAGTGTTAGGCAAAGAGTATTAGATATTGCTTGAATTTTATTAAAAATAATAAATCTTAGTGAGATGCGGAAGTCACCGACATTTGTTATTTTCAATGAAATTAAGCTATTAATAGTGTTAGACGGAATATTTGATGTTGGTTGATTTTTATTGAAAATAATAAATCTTAGGGAGATGCGGGAGTCACCGAGATTTATAAATTTCAATGAATTTCAACTGTTAAAAGAGTGTTAGACAAAATATTTGATATTGCTTGATTTTGCTGAAAATAATAAATCTTAGTGAGATGCGAGAGTCACCGAGAATTGTAATTTTAAGTAAAATTAAATCCTTAGTAGAGTGTTAGGCAAAGAGTAATAGAGATTACTAGAATTTTATTGAAAATAATAAATCTTAGTGAGATGCGGGAGTCACCGAGATTTTCTATTTTCAATGAAATTAAGCTATTAATAGTGTTAGATAGAATATTTGATGTTGGTTAATTTTTATTGAAAATAATGAATCTTAGTGAGTTGCGGTAGTCACCGAGATTTTTAATTTTTAGTAAAATTAGGTCATCAATAGAGTGGTAGGCAAAAAAGTATTAGAGATTGCTTGAACTTTGTTGAAAATAATAAATCTTAGTGAGTTTCAGGATTCACCGAGATTTGTAATTTTTAATGAAATTAAGCTTTTAATAGTGTTAGACAGAATATTTGATGTTACTTGATTTTTGTTGAAAATAATGAATCTTAGTGAGTTGCTGGAGTCACCAAGATTTGTAATTTTCATTAAAATTAAGTCATCAGTAGAGTGGTAGGCAAAAAGTATTAGAGATTTCTTGAACTTTATTGAAAATTATAAATCTTAGTGAGATGCGAGAGTCACCGAGATTTGTAATTTTCAATAAATTTTTTCTATTAATAGTGTTCGACAAATTGTTTGATATTTGTTGAATTTTATTGAAAATAATAAATTTTAGTGAGATGCGGGAGTCACCGAGATTTGTAATTGTCAATAAAATGAAGTCTTTAGTATAGTGTTAGTTAAACAGTATTAGAGATTGCTTGAATTTTATTGAAATTAATAAATCTTAGTGAGATACTGGAGTCACCGAGATTTGTTATTTTCAATGAAATTAAGCTATTGATAGTGTTAGACATTATATTAGATGTTGGTTGCTTTTTATTGAAAATAATTGTCGCAACCCGAAAATTTTCGATCTTGCGACCTATGGTTTAGACATCCTTTTAAAAGTCTCATTAATTAAGGAATGCCCGGACACCAGACTAATCCTTAATTAATGGTTTTGAAAATAGGTTCATGGAGTCGCCACCAATATTTTACTCAAAACATTGGAAAAAGAAAAGGTTTTTAAAGATCCAACTATGGCCTTGATAACTAGAATTGGGTTCGGGGGTCGATTACGTGTAGGGAAGGTATTAAGCACCCCTACAACACCCTCAATTGGTACCCTATGATGAAGTTAACATGATAAAAATTAATAAATTAAATATTGAATCCCCTTTATTAATATTTATTTACATGCTTAAAATATAAATTAAGCGATTAACCCTAAAATATCTACATTATGACGTTTATTATAACAAAAAAAATAGATAAAGATGAGAAATAAAAGGAAGAGAAGAAGATTGACTGAAATACCTCTTGAACGAGCTTTATTGAATCTTCAAATATGGAGAAGGTGCTTTGTGGCGACCTTTCACACTACAGTATGCCTCACAGATCTCAAGAAATACAATAGGAGGGAGAGAGAATATAGAGATGCGACACAAATCTCAAGCAATACAATAGAAGGGAGAGAGATAGAGAATTTTCGTGCTCAAAGGAGTCTTATTCGAAATTTCTCTGGCCGCCCTGAGAACAATGCCCGAAGCTTCTATTTATAGGAATCAGAAGCGGCCAGAACGGCCTGTTCCGGATTCGGAATGGCCTGTTCTGGCCCAGTCGTTATGTGCAATTTTCTTACCCTAGAACGACCCTTTCTGAAAACGAAACGGCCCGTTCCAGAGTAGAAATTAACACAAATTTTCCTTTTTCAGAACGGCCCGTTCCAAATTTGCCTTGTTTGGAACGGCCCGTTCTGGTTTTGGAATGACCCGTTCCATCCAAGTCTCTTTAGGTGTTTTTAGTTGCGTTGGAACGACCCGTTCTGATATTGGAACGGCCCACTCCGGGGTTTAGAACGGCCCGTTCCGATTTTGGAACAGCCCGTTCCGGGCTACTAAAACCACCTTATTTGGCCTTTAGGCCTTCTAATGTCCTGTCTTGTTGTTTTCCTGCTTCAGAAGCTCCTTTCCTTCATAACGGAGGTCCATTTCTTTGTTTGTGTGCCCCCGGATGAAATTGGGTATCTACAACTGCCCCTCTTTACTTGTCCTTTGGAGTAGATATGTGTTGCTTTTCCAAAGGCAAGTAAAGACGTAGACATTTCGTCCGGGTCTCCTCCTCGTCTCTTTGGTGTTGGCGCTTCTACGTTGCTTCTCTTGGATAGGTGTATTTGCTCGTGTCCTCGCCCTTTAGAGAAGTTGAGTGTTGGTTGCATACTCTATTGGGTAACAAGGCTGACAAACTGTACACCTGATCTTCGATCTTGAAGTAGATGCTCCATTGTTTCTCATGTGATAGTGCGTTCTTTTATTTGTAGCTTGTTGAAGAGGGAGTATTTTCGTAGCTTAGCTTCCCTCACGGCTTTTTCGTATACTGGATTGGGATGTAAGTACAGTCTCTCTAGACCTTTCCCTCACGGCTTTGTCGTATACCGGATTGGGATGCGAGTACAGTCTCTCCAAACCTTTCCCTCACGGCTTTGTTGTATACCGGATTGGGAGGTGAGTACAGTCTCTCCAGACCTTTCCCTCACGGCTTTGTCGTATACTGGATTGGGATGCGAGTACAGTCTCTCCAGACCTTTCCCTCACGGCTTTGTCGTATACCGGATTGGGATGCGAGTACAGTCTCTCCAGACCTTTCCCTCACGGCTTTGTCGTATACCGGATTGGGATGTGAGTACAGTCTCTCCAGACCTTTGTTGTATTTTGAGGAAATTGTCGGTGCCCTCATTGGTTTTCTTGAATTTTGGTAGATATTGCCCCAAGGATGTTGGGAAGGAGGTGTGTCGTGATGCCTCTAAGTTGGGCTACTTTTATCTTTTGTTCAAATGCTTTCAATTGGAATTTGTGTTTCCTTTTTGGATTTTCTTGTTGGTGTTGTGGGATGAAAGACTGCCCCGAGGTGGATGGGCAAGAGATGTTTGATGTGCCCCTGTGTTGGTGGACAAAGTGGATGGGTGACGAGAATTCTGGTGCTGCCCCTGTCGTGTAAGTATTGTGATGCCTCTCCAGGCGCTTGTTGTGGAGTGCTTTTGATTTATTGATGATTGATTGTTTGATTGTTGACAGATGCCCCATGGTGAGTATGGATGCATGGATGCACATGAAAATGCAAGACAAAAATGGATTGGATTTTTTTATTATATTTATTTATTTTTTATTTTTTGTAAAGTGAAGTTATACCCTTTTGTGCACACTTGTGCCCTATGCATGCTATGCAATGATGCCTCTATGCTAATGCTTAAATGCAGATTGATTTTACTTTCAAGAAATTAATCTATGCGCATTGATCAATGACATGGATTGTTAGCCTTTTAGCCGTGTCGAATTTAGTGTTGCTTTTTTGAACCTGAGGTTTGTGTAGTTCAGCCCTCTCGCCCGTATCGGATATGATATATTAACCCTTAGATTAGGTGTGCCTAGACTCTGTTCTAGGACACCTCCATCTTCTCCTTGTGAGTGTTCACTGTGCATACTCCGTGTATCTCTCAAATTTATCTTAATGCCATATAGGTCAAGAGGAAAGAGAGGAAGAGGATATATATATATATATATATATATATATATATATTTTTTTGTAAAAGTTTTGGTAGAAATGATTTTTTTCAAAAATGGTTTATAGAAGAATGGCTGGCCGAGGTAGGCTAGTGGTTTAGGCTGATGAACAAGCACATTCAAAGTGAGGAAATCATTTTCCGCGTTTAGCTTATTATTTCCTTCAAAGTTAAGCGATGACTTGGGATTGCATATTGATTAAATGATCTTATCGAGCCGCCTTTCGGTTTTCAGCTCGGGATGCTGCTTTGTCCTAACTTTTGCCTAGGTTACTTGAGATGTGTTCCCTAGCAGACATTTTTTTTTATCCTCACTTTTGCCTAGGCTACCCTTTTTGTTTGTGGATCTCCTAGCGGACCTTGCCTTAATTTTTGCGCAGCCCCCTTAGTGGGTTTCCTGCCAAGCTTTTGTCTTTGCAGCATTTGTGATCATTTTTAATTCCTTCATTGAAGGGGGATGCCCCTTGCACTGATTTCATTTGGACTTTTATCCACAAGTCATGCCCAATTTGCTTGATCTTTATGTGTTTTTTTTATTGCATATTAAGGCATTGTTTCTAATGACGTCTTTATTTCAAATGTACTTGTTCATTTAAGGTTTGTTGACGAGGCTTAGAGTAGATAAGAGGGAGAAGAGAAACGAAGTAGAAAAATGTATGGCATTAAAATAGAATTTTTAATCTACACGTGCCCATTTAATGTAGCTCGAAGGCCCGGGCATGCCCCGAGTTCGTGATTCATACACAGAGAAGTAGAAGGAGGTTGCCCCTTAGAGAGGCCTAGGTCATCTGACTGTAGAGCTAGTCCTCCACTTGCTTGGATGTGGCACTTTAGAAGATCTCGTGTAGAGGGAGGTCCTTTGGCTTCTTCTCTCGTGAAGGTGTTGTCAACCCATATCCTGAGACTTTCCTGAGTAGAAGTGATGATAGAGCTTTTCATGGAGTCTTTCTTCTCAAGAGGAACATTTAAGCTGTCTCTTGATTTTCAGCTCGAACAAACATTGTCCTTTGTATTTTTTTTGTGTTTTTTTTTCCTAGAACGCCTTTTGCGGGTTTTCATTCTAGCAGCTTCTTAACAAGCAATGCTTATCTCTTGCTAAAATCACCTTTTGAGAAAGCTCTATTCACTTTGCCTTAGTGTTTGAGGGATTCGTCCTCCTCAGGTTCCCTTTATTAGCTTGCATCTTGTTAGGAGTGTGGATTCATCCATTCATAGTTATTTCTCCTATTTCGCTTGGATTTCACAGTTGTACGACACGACTTTATCCTCTTTGGGGCAAGAGTTGACGTCTTAATGATTGTGGAGTTCTTTACCCTAAAGTATTTATGCATGGCTTACTTTCCATTACTTTCGACTAACGAACATAAGTTAATTTCCCTTTTTATTCTCATTTATTCTTTTACAAGGAGGGATAAATGTAATGCAGAATGTAGAGAAAGTTGAAAATAATAAATATCAGTCTCATTGATTTGTTTATTTGTGAATGCTCAAATAGATTTCGACAGTATTAAGTGAGAATCTATATTAGATTCTAAGAAAACTTACTTCAACAAACATATTGAAGCAAGGGCCCAACCATAGTATTTTTTAAGAAATTGATTTATGTTTTTCTTTATAGCACACTGCCGTATATTAGAGCATTCACTTTTCTTAACTTTCTATACGTATTGCAACCTAATCCTCCTTAGCTAATAAAATAAAATGAATGAAATTAATGAGCTAATCTAGAATGCATGTCATTTTTTGCCTAATCTTTATCATGTTTCTATTATCTAAAGGGGAATGATGCATGGTAAAGATGAGATTTCTTTTATTGATTTTTTTTTTTACAAAAAGGAAACTATCTATATGATGTTAATGGAATGCTGACCTAAGAATGTACAAAGGGGTATAAAATTTTTATTATTATTTTTTTATTATCTGTTTGTTTATTTTAAAATTCCAATCCATCTTATTAGAACAAAATAATACAAACAAATGCACAAACACATGCTCAATCAACGTACACCCACGAACGATCGTGTTCAAATCCTTGGTCTGTGGTCCCTGTCAAGAAAAGTGCATTGTATAGGATGGTTCTTGATGTGCTTCCACTTGGATGCACATAGGAGGAACTTCAAGTCTCCACGGATCCTTGGAAGAGGCGTCAAGGATTGGAGCTCCAAGGAGACTCAAGGTGGCCGAAGCTTGCTTCTAGCTAAGTTCCAAGGAAGAAAGGTGACCTAGCTCTACAAAGAGAAGCACTCAAGGAGGGTAGAGAAGGTGACCAAGGTGACTTTCGGAGGGAGAGGTTTCAAGTGAAGAAATCTCATTCAATTAATCCAAAAGTGACTACATAGCTCGGCTATAGGGAATTTATAGGGAAAATTAGGTTAAGGTGACCTTGGGTTAGCCTAGGGTTAAGTAGAACCAAGGTAAGGTTCACTTAACCTTAGGCGCCCAAAATTTGAATTCAAAATTCAAATTTTGGTGCGTAAATCCGGATCACCCATGTGCTAGCTCATTTGGCATGTAATTAAGAAGCCATTTGAGTTACATTTCGGATCACACCATGTGCATGTATTGCACATGGCCGAAATGCACACCAAATGTGTTTCTAATTACATGCTAATGTAACTTCACATGTAACCTAAATAACCCTAAATTCACATGACCTCTAAATGTATATCCTACACTACATGGCCGGAAATACAAGGCCTAAAAGAAAATACAAGGCACTAAGGCCCAAATCCTATACTACCCTAAGCTACTTGGGCTTGGGCTAAAGCCCAACAAAATAAGATGGTGGACTTTCCTTGGGCTTGGGCCCACTCTTCATGCATCATCCTTGCCATAGCCCTAGTAGTTGGGCCCTTAGCCCATGGGCCTCCTCCATCATCCCCTCCCTCTTGAAGAGGATTTGTCCTCAAATCCAAAGCATCTTCCTCTTGGGTAGCTAGTCCTGTAAAAAGAGACAAATCAGAAACATTGAAACTAGAAATAACACCATACTCAGAAGGGAGATCTAGGACATAGGCATTATTATTGATTTTCTTAAGGATTTGGAAAGGACCATCCCCTCTAGGACTAAGTTTTGACTTTCTTTTGGAAGGAAACCTATCCTTCCTAAGGTGTAGCTGATGGAGAAGGTAAGGAGGAGTGATGAATGTTCTTCTCCTTAGCTCTCCTTATGCACGGATCTTCTTCAAGGAAATAGAAACCAACGTGATGAACACTAGATGGAGGAGATTCTCGGATAGGAAGAAGGCTTAAGCCTTGGATGGAAGCATCCAAGCTTAAGGTGCAAGGGAAAGCTCACTTCAAAGAGGAGGAAATCCTAGAAGGGTTCCTAAGGTGAAGCTTTCTCTCATGGTGACTCTTGAACGAAATTTGGCTGAATAAGCTCTCAAATTTCATTATTCTCAAAAGTGAATACAAAGAGTGGAAGAATCACTTAAGTAGGGTTCCAAGTGTGCAACTTTGGGCGCCTAAATCCAAGGCTACATGTGGCGCCCAAAATTTGAATTCAAACTTGAAATTTGAATTCAAATTTTGGCTCCCATGTGCTAGTCCGAAAATTTAGGTGCCTAGATGCATTTAGGTTTGATTTGAGAGTGATTTAGGGTTAATTTGAGTGGCACATGTTCAGCCACCCATGGTGCTAAACATGTGACTCAAATGTAACTTAAATGACTTCCAAATTAAACCTAGTTTAACCTAATTTACCTATTTAAGTAATTCTCGTATATTCCTAATCTAATGACCTAAATACAATGGTCAAACAAATACAATGGAAAGGAAAAATTACAAGAATGAAAATGAGCCCAATATTGGGTACCAAAGGCCCATGAAGCCCAAAACTAGGCCCAACAAGCCTAAAACCCTAAAATGCTACTCTATGTGGTCCAAAATACAAGACCAAAATATATGATACCTATACTAACATGATGTATACAAAACATATGAAAATAGCTATAACAAAATATGGCCCATGAAAAGTTCAACTTGGACCTTCCCAGGCCCATTGGGCCCTGACTGGCCCAAACCTTCATGTCTAGCCAACTCCTCTTGGCTCCTTCAATATGTAACCTCTTGCCTTCCTAGGCATGATTCCATCATCCCCTCCCTCTTGAAAAGGATTTGTCCTCAAATCACGAGGATGCATGGAATAAGAATCATCACCTACATACACAACAAACCATGTATAAGAGGTGACATGTTTATGATGAAAAAATGGATTATGGATCCTAAGAGGAGTCCTTATATCTAGCCTAAGAAAGAAAAATAAACTATCAAAATTAGACTCCCTAAAAGTAGAAATAGGCTCCTCTCCTAAGCATAACCTAGAAGTAAAACCTAAGAATGTAATAACACTATGACTAAGACAATGAAAAGAATGATTTTTAAACACTACAATATCTTGCCTAAAGTACCCTAAATGGTAGCCTAGGCTTTTCCTAAAATATAAAGAAAAGAATACTAGAAAACGTCCTAAACAATTTTGAATCATATTGTTTGGTAGATAAAATGTCTTGGAAAATCTTGAAAACTTATATAAACTATTTTTGTCTTGTAGGGAAGGGTGAAAATTAAGTTCAAATAAAGATGAACTTCTCATAAGATCAAAAATAGAATATGAAATATGACAAGATGTATCTATCAAACAATATATTCCAAAATTTGGGTGCTTTATTAGAAAAACTATGGTAGAAGGATTCCTAAAGAGAGGAAGGCTATCTTCCTTGGGCACCTCCAAGGAAGTAGCACAAGAAGTGGAACTAAATGTAGTCCACTCCTTCTTCACTACATCTTGAAGTTGAGATTCATTTTTCTTTAGAATGATTTGTTCTTGAATCTCTACTTCATGACTAGTGGTAAGATTAGGGTAAGAGTTAAGGTCTTTATTTATGAAGAGAGTATTTTGTAAATGATTTTTAGTGGTAGAACAACTCTCTTCACTCACAAGTCCTTTAGAGGAATTATTTTCCTCCTTACTCTTCCCTAAGAGCAATGCCTTTTTTCTTTCTTTTTCTCTTGTTTTTCTCAATTTTTCTTTTGCTAAAAGTTTTTCTCTATTTTGTTTAATAATGTGAATTTCTTCCTCTAAAATTGCAATTTGTGCTTTTTTTTCAAGTTTTTCTTTTTCTTTTTTTAAAGCTTCTTGCTTTGTCCAAGGTGTTAGTGATTTAAGCCTTTGAGTAGAATGTGAAAAACCTTTTGGAGAGCTTAATTCACTACCACTTGAGAAATATTTTCTCATGATTAAACAAAAGAATTTTTTTGTATATGCTATGCAAAAAGTTATAAAATGTTTTTGGTATTTTCTAGGAATGAAAATAACACTTGGAAGTCTAAGTGTACAAGTTGCACTATCAAGGGAGGTGAGCTACAAAGAGCCACTTAATAACCAAGCCTTTTCAAGTGGAAATCACTAAACTCCTTTGTGGTATCTCCAATTCCCCAAAACTTTTCACAAAAATTTTGAATGTTTTTTCACAATTTGTTTGTTTTTTGAGACTAAACTAAACGTGAGCAAGTAAATCTACACAAGTCTAGACGTTTCAAGGCAGCAAAATAAAGCATTTAAAAGACAAAGAACTTAAAGGAAACAATGTAAGCAACTAGTCGGATATCCTAAGTGGAAGCTTGAAACATATGAAATTTCCAAGCCACTTCCACTAGCACTACACGTGAGGATGCTAACAAGGAGTTAGATATACCTGACCAGCTTCTTAATACTCCCTCCAAGCTTTACAAATTGATTTTAAAATACAAGAGAGATTGCAAAATTTAAACTAGCCTAGAAAGCAATAAATGGCGGTTTTGGTGACCAATTTAGTGACGGTTTTTGTGTTCAACTTTTCTAACACTTGTTTAAGTGTCTTAATCCGCCACTAATCCTTCAAATTTGATGCTCCTGGACCTGCAAAGAATCACAACAAAAGAGGTTAATGGTGGCTGCCTCACAAGGTGAATGGAATGGTCACTCAAGTGAAGGAAGTTTAGGAGAAGTTTTGGTCACTAATTTAGGTCAAATTTTTTAGGTCTTAGTGTCCAAACTTTTCCTACTCTTTGTTGAGCAATGCTTGATCCTTGAGCAAGGATTTGAGGCCACTTCCAGCACAGGGAAATTATTGAAAGAAAACTAGACAAGAAATAGAAGCACAATTTGAAAAGCTTATACCAAAAGTTAAGAGTAATATGTATATATGACAAGACTCAAAGAGGTTCAACAAGTAAAACTAGAAAATAAGACTCCAAATAAAGCTAGCACTCAGTTAGGAATGTTCCTAGATAGGTACTAGAGTAGATGAACAAAAAAAAAAATTTGAAAGCAATTGGATAAGTATAGCAAAAGTAGTAGTCAAAACAATAACAAGGAATCAAGTGAATTTTCTCCAAAAACACCTCACAGCTTTTGCATTTTAAATTGTCTTATATATATATATTTTTTTTTAATTCTTTATTTTTCCAGTCTCAAATTAAGACTCCAGAGAAGGTGTTTGCCTTTTTTTCAAATTTTTCTATGATTCCAAGCTATAGAAACCGAGATTACAAAAATTAGGTCAAAATCCAAGTGAAAATGAGAAACTACTGCACTAGTCTTAGGTTTTTGTATTGAATTCTTTTTGCACACTTTTCTTTTGAACTTTAAGACTTTTCTTTTGTTTTAGGCTCTGTTTTATCTCTGTTTTCAGCCTCTAATTTTTTTAAAATTGAATCCACAAGAAAGAGTGCACTAGAAGTAGAATTAAGCACTTGAAATTTTGAGTCAAAATTTTTTATAAGATTTTCAATGGAAAGTGATTTGAAAACTTAAGAACACAATGGAAACCTAACTCTAAAGAAACTTGCTAGGACTAATAGCAAATTATGAACACAATAAGGTAAAAGAAAAAGCACATATAGGTAGGCACAAATGAACACAAACCGAAAGCAAAATATGAACAATGTACTCAAAGAAAAAATTAGGTCAACATGCTATTCAAGGAATTTTGTGACATAGAAAGACTACACACAAACTCTAAGACAAAACATGGATTAAAAACCAAAATCTAATGCAAATGCATGAAGTCCAATTACGGACACATACAAGAATGGAGAGACTCAAATTAAATCAAAACAAGCACAAGCTAATAGGTCCTAAACATGTTGATTGTGGAAGAAAATTCAAAAACAATCAACCAATGGATCTATGGAACAAAATGTGATTCAAAACATATAGATCCGAAAATAAACTCAAACAAGACAAGAAGAAAACAATGAACAACACAAGAACACAAAAAGAAACGGACTCAAAAGTGAAACAACTTATCTCCTTGAAGAACCTTGCTCTTGATACCAAAAATGATGGAGAAGGTAAGGAGGAGTGATGAATGTTCTTCTCCTTAGCTCTCCTTATGCACGGATCTTCTTCAAGGAAATAGAAACCAACATAATGAACACTAGATGGAGGAGATTCTCGGATAGGAAGAAGGCTTAAGCCTTGGATGGAAGCATCCAAGCTTAAGGTGCAAGGGAAAGCTCACTTCAAAGAGGAGGAAATCCTAGAAGGGTTCCTAAGGTGAAGCTTTCTCTCATGGTGACTCTTGAACGAAATTTGGCTGAATAAGCTCTCAAATTTCATTATTCTCAAAAGTGAATACAAAGAGTGGAAGAATCACTTAAGTAGGGTTCCAAGTGTGCAACTTTGGGCGCCTAAATCCAAGGCTACATGTGGCGCCCAAAATTTGAATTCAAACTTGAAATTTGAATTCAAATTTTGGCTCCCATGTGCTAGTCCGAAAATTTAGGTGCCTAGATGCATTTAGGTTTGATTTGAGAGTTATTTAGGGTTAATTTGAGTGGCACATGTTCAGCCACCCATGGTGCTAAACATGTGACTCAAATGTAACTTAAATGACTTCCAAATTAAACCTAGTTTAACCTAATTTACCTATTTAAGTAATTCTTGTATATTCCTAATCTAATGACCTAAATACAATGGTCAAACAAATACAATGGAAAGGAAAAATTACAAGAATGAAAATGAGCCCAATATTGGGTACCAAAAGCCCAAAGGCCCATGAAGCCCAAAACTAGGCCCAACAAGCCTAAAACCTAAAATGCTACTCTATGTGGTCCAAAATACAAGACCAAAATATATGATACCTATACTAACATGATGTATACAAAACATATGAAAATAGCTATAACAAAATATGGCCCATGAAAAGTTCAACTTGGGCCTTCCCAGGCCCATCAGGCCCATTGGGCCCTGACTGGCCCAAACCTTCATGTCTAGCCAACTCCTCTTGGCTCCTTCAATATGTAACCTCTTGTCTTCCTAGGCATGATTCCATCAGTAGCCAAACCCAGTCACCTTCTTTGAAGATAACCTCTTTCCTACCCTTATTATTATATTTTTGGTATTTTTCTGTTTGGGATTGAATATGTTCTCTAACCCTCTCATGTAATTTCTTGACAAACTCAGCCCTAGATGCCCTTTCTTTATGAATAAAGGAAGCAACATCGGGTAGGGGTAATAAATCTAATGGAGTAAGAGGATTAAAGCCATAAACAATCTCAAAAGGAGACATGTTAGTGGTCTTGTGAACCACTCTATTATAGGCAAACTCCACATGAGGGAGATAGTCATCCCATGACTTTTTATTGCCCTTGAGGATTGCCCTCAACATAGTCCCTAGAGACCTATTTACTACCTCAGTTTGCCCATCAGTTTGGGGATGACATGTGGTAGAAAATAGAAGTTTAGTTCCTAACCGTGCCCAAAGAGTTTTCCAAAAGTGGCTTAGGAACTTAACATCTCTATCTGAGACTATAGTCTTAGGTAACCCATGGAGTCTCACAATTTCTTGAAAAAATAATTTAGCAATGTGACTTGCATCATCCACTTTGTGACATGGAATAAAGTGTGCCATTTTGCTAAAACGGTCCACAACCACAAAGATGGAATCCTTTCCTCTTTGGGTTCTAGGCAATCCAAGGATAAAATCAATGGAAATGTCGACCCAAGGAGAAGAGGATATGGGCAAGGGGGTGTATAGTCCATGAGGTTTAGTGGTAGACTTTGCTTGTAAACAAACAATGCAACTACTACAAAATCTTTGAACATCTCTTTTGAGATGAGGCCAAAAGAATTTCTCTTTCAAACGGGAAAGAGTTTTCTCAATTCCAAAATGCCCCATGAGCCCACCCTCATGGCTCTCCTTAACCAAGAGTTTCCTAATAGATCCTTGGGGTATACAAAGTTTGTTTTCTTTAAAAAGATACCCCTCAGAAATATAGTACCCTTGATAAGGTTTTTGAATACATAAAGAATAAAAGTTAGAAAAATCAAGGTCTTTCTCATACAACTCCTTGATGTCATCAAACCCTAATATTTGAGAACCTAGGGTATTCAATAAAACATGTCTTCTTGACAAAGCATCAGCTACTACATTGGTAGAGCCTTTTTTATATTTGATGACATAAGGAAATTGCTCTAGGTACTCAACCGATTTTGCATGCCTTTTATTTAATTTATGTTGACCCTTCAAATATTTAAGTGATTCATGATCACTATGGATAACAAATTCCTTGGTTACAAGGTAATGTTCCCAATTTTGAAGGGCACGAACTAAAGCATATAACTCCTTGTCATAGGTAGGGTAGTTCAAGGCAGCCCCATGAAGTTTTTCACTGAAATAAGCTATGGGGTGACCACCTTGTAACAACACAGCCCCTATGCCAAGACCTGAAGCATCACATTCTAGCTCAAAAGTTTTTGAAAAATCAGGCAAAGCTAGAACAGGTGCTTGAGTAAGTTTAAGCTTAAGTTCTTGGAAAGCTAAGTTATGTTTTTCCTTCCATTCAAAAGCCACATCCTTCTTTACCAACTCGTTGAGAGGTGAAGCTAATGTAGAGAAGTTAGGAACAAAACGTCTATAAAAGCTTGCCAAACCATGGAAGCTCCTAACTTCACTAACATTAGTAGGAATAGGCCATTCTTGGATGGCTTTGATTTTCTCGGGGTCCACATGAACCCCATTTTTGCTGACCACAAATCCTAAGAAAATAACATTATCCACACAAAAAGTGCACTTGTCTACATTAGCAAACAAGTGATTGTCTCTAAGGACAAGAAATACTTGCCTTAGGTGATCCACATGATCACTAAGAATTTTGCTACAGATTAAAATATCATCAAAATAAACAGCTACAAATCTACCAATGCAATCCCTAAGGGCATGATTCATCAACCTCATGAATGTGCTAGGTGCATTAGTAAGCCCAAAAGGCATTACTAACCATTCATATAGTCCAAACTTAGTCTTAAAAGCGGTTTTCCACTCATCACCTTCCTTGATTCTAATTTGGTGATATCCACTCTTAAGATCTACCTTGGAAAATATGGATGATCCATGCAATTCATCAAGCATGTCATCAAGCCTAGGAATTGGGTGCCTATATTTTATGGTGATGTTGTTGATGGCTCTACAGTCACAACACATCCTCCATTTTCCATCTTTTTTTGGCACCAAGATGACTGGTACAGCACAAGGGCTTAGACTCTTTTGAATCCAACCTTTCTCCAACAACTCTTATACTTGTTGCTCTATCTCTTTGGTTTCTTGTGGATTAGTCCTATAGGCTGGTCTATTTGGAAGACTAGCCCCAGGCACAAGATCTATTTGATGTTCTATTCCCCTAAAAGGAGGAAGTCCAATGGGGCCTTCCTTGGGAAATATATCATCAAATTCTTTTAAAAGATTTTTTTACCACAAGAGGTAGAGAAGTTTCCAAAGAAGATGTGGCAGTGCAAGTTAGTGTTCCACTACACATGAGGATATGAGACGATGGTTCAAGAAAGAGAGAGGTTTTATGTAAAGGTGTTGAATCAAAAGTCTCTCCTTGAACTATCTCTAGAGAGGGAACACTAGTCTCTCTAGAATCCTCTTTTTCCCTAATTTTTAGGTTTTTTTTTTTCAACTGTTTTGTATTTTTCTTTTTCTTGCTCACGTTTGGCCTTCATTTGTACTTGATCTTCCATCACTTGGGAAGGTGATAGAGGATGAATCACAAATTTCTTACCCTTGTGAGTGAAAGTGATTTTATTAGTTAGGCCATCATGATGAGTTTGTTTATCAAATTTCCATGGCCTACCTAGTAAAATATGACAAGCTTCCATGGGAACTACATCACATTGAACTTTATCATTATAGTTCCCAATAGAAAACTCTACTTCCACTTGTTGGTTGACCACCATATCCCCATCATCATTAAGCCAATGAAGTTGATAGGGTTTTGGGTGGGGTGTGGTAGTCAAGCCCAACTTTTCAACCATCCTAGTGCTACAACAATTGCACCAAGATCCACTATCCACTATGAGAGAACAAGCTTTATTGGAAATATTGCATCTTGTATGTAAAATGTTCTCTTTGGGATTGTGTATCACTAGGTTGGTTATTGAGGACCCTTCTCATCATAAGAAGTTCCCCATTGTAAGGATAAGTGACCTCACATGACTCTCCTTCACTTGCTTCTTCTTCATCCTTACTTGAAGATGAAGAAGTAGTAGCTTCATCATGGCTACTATAAATGTCTTGGCCCCTTAAAATCATCACTTTCTTATTAGGGCATTGAGAAACAATGTGACCTCTCCCAAGACACTTAAAGCACTTTATATCACTAGACTTTGTGCTAGTGTGTGAAGTGTTTATTTTTTTATCTTTTTCTTTACCTTTGTCTAGATTTTTGGAGGGAAAAGTAGTCTTTTTTTCAAAATCATTTTTCTTGCCCTCCCTCTTGTAGTTATCCTTAGAAAAAGAAGATGAGTATGAGCTTGCTTTAAAACCTTTTCTCAAATTTTGTTGTTCAACCTTAATACAAAGTTGAACCAAATCATCCAAATCCCTATAAGGGAGAAGCTCAACCTTATCTCTTATGTCAAAAGATAACCCACTCAAAAATCTAGCAGTGGTAATATTTTCCTCTTCTCTAATGCCAGCCCTCATTATGTATAACTCCATTGTTTGTCTATATTCTTCCACAGTCATATTTTTTTGATGGAGTCTTTGGAGCTTGTTGATAAGCTCCCTAGTGTAGTAAGAGGGAATATGCCTCCTTCTCAAGGCACTCCTTAAGTCATTCCAATATTGAATTGGAGGTTCATTATGGAGACGCCTATCTCTCACAAGTGAGGTCCACCAATACATGGCATGACCTTGGAAGCTTAGAGTGGCTAAAGACACTTTTCTTTCTTCACTCACTTGGTGGCAAGTGAAGATTTGTTCTACCTTCATTTCCCAATCTAGGTACCCCTCCACATCATCTTTTCCATGAAAATAAGGGAGATCTACCCTAGATTCCCTTGTCTTGGGTTGCCTATGGACTCTTCTAGGAGGTTGTTGATAATGATCCCCTAAGGCTAGGCTATCATGTATTGACTCTCCTATGGTGGAACTATGAACGTAAGAACTATGTTGACCATGATGTTTCTTTTTCTCCTTTAATAGACGAATCTCCTCCTCCATAAGAGCAATTTGAGCTTCTCTTTCAAATTTTTCTCTAAGTCTTTGTTGTGATTCTTGCTCTTTCCATAGCTTTAGTGATCTTAATTCACGTGATAATGTAGCAAAATCTTTGTTATCACTTGAATTAGTATCACTATGAGGAGTAGAAAATTCTTCCATTATAGGTGAAAGATTATTTTTGATGAATGAACTTTGAAAATCAATTGTTTTTATGCAAGGTTAAGACTAAGTACTAGGAGGATTATGTATACAAATTGAACTTTGGAGGGAGGTGAGCTACTAGGAGCCACTTAAAAACCAAGCCTCTTCAAGTAAAAATTACTAATCCCCTTTGTAGTTAATCTCTACCAAATTCTTTTCAATGAATTTTTTTTTTTATGTTTTATGAGCTATGGCATACTAGTCGTAGGAAAGCAATTAAAACAAAAGATAAGCAAGAAAAATAAGCTATCTAAACGTGTCCTACGGTGAGAGCTTGAGAGATACCAAAGATCAATCAAGGACCACTCCCACCAAGTACTAACGAAAATTCTATTCCTAAGGAGAGATGGTTGTGTACCAAAGACACCCCCAAGACACTCCTACAAAGGCCAAATACAAGATATGAACAAAGTGAAACACAAAGAACAAGTGGCTTTAAGAAAAATTAGAAAAAACAGCCACCAACAATTAGTGATGGATTAGTGACCAATTTTGCAACAAAATTTTCAAATTAGTAAGGAAAAATTGGTCTCTAAAATCCGTCACTAATGCTTATGTATATTTTTTTTTTTAAAATTCAAGTACAATTCAAATTGATTTCTCCTCCAATATTCACGGCAATTCCAGTCCAGCAATCACAATTTTTCCAGCCAAGAATGTTTATGGTGTATGTGTTGAAGTAGTCAAATCCGAGAGCCACCTATGTCCTTTTCTCTTCCTTTTCTTAGGCTTCTTTTGATGACCCTTGTAGAACTAGCTTCTAGGAAGATAGGCTAGGTCAAACTTAGGCCACACTTGATGAATAAACAATGATAAAAACAGCAAAGAGAGTTGAAGAAATAAGGAACATAGGAGTAGAGTAAGAAATGACAATTTAGGTGACACAAATAAGTAGTTGACTAGAACAAGAAGGAATTGACCTAAGATGAGTTCTAGATTGGATGCTCAAAACCAAAACACTCAAAGATATAAGAACTGAAAATTTTTATGATTCAAGCACAAGTATTAAATCGAGAAGAAAACAATTGAGAATTCAAACTCCTTAATTGGCTTTTGCTTTTCAAATTAGGTTTAGCACTTTTTTTTTTTAATCAATTTTGTTTTGAATTTCTTTTGATCTTTCTTCTATATTTTTTTTTTAATCTTTAGGAGTTGCCTTTTACTATAAAGTTTCTATGTCTCATATAAGTCTCGGTCACTTGAGGGAAACACCAAAACCGGATTCAAAATAATTGCCAAATGACAAGCCAAATAAAATTCAAATTCAAGATAAATGGAACATGCTTTTCATGCTTGTAGTTTTGAATGGCACATGCTCACAGTTTTAGGCTCCAAGATTCAAATTCAAATTTGAATTAGTAACACAAATTTTCAGCACACACCAAAACATTAAGATCAAACACTCACGGATACACAAATTGTTTAAGACATTTTCAAAATTTGGAAAACCTAAAATTCTAAGAAAACTACTAATGATCTAATAGTAGTTCATGAACTCAATTCAAAACAAAATTTGATGAGCTTATACAAACACTTATGGATCTCGGCCAAATCCAGAAAAAATTGATTCAACTTTCAAAAGAAAAAATTCAAAAGGATCAACAAGCAATGCTAGGAATGATGAACATATAAAGAAATACACAACCTTACTAAACATGGATTCAAAACAAAAATTAAGACTTAAGCAATTTTCAATGGCCGAATAAAATTCAAGAAGACTCAAACAAATCAAAAAACTAATAGGCAGAAAATTCCTAATTAAGCACAAGAAGAGAGCATGATTCATGGAAGCATATAACATAGGCGCATATATGAATCATTCAAGCAACAAGAAACTAGATCCATCAAATTTTAAGGCTCAAATTAGATCTAGGAAGGAAGCAACTCTCATGTGACAAGAACTCAAAAAAAAAATAAGATGAACACAAAATTGACAACAATCAACCACGGATCACACCACAAAAGATAAGGATCAAGACTTATCTCTTGAAGACAAAACCGGATGCTCTTGATACCACTTGATGTGCTTCCACTTGGATGCACATAGGAGGAACTTCAAGTCTCCACGGATCCTTGGAAGAGGCGTCAAGGATTGGAGCTCCAAGGAGACTCAAGGTGGCCGAAGCTTGCTTCTAGCTAAGTTCCAAGGAAGAAAGGTGACCTAGCTCTACAAAGAGAAGCACTCAAGGAGGGTAGAGAAGGTGACCAAGGTGACTTTCGGAGGGAGAGGTTTCAAGTGAAGAAATCTCATTCAATTAATCCAAAAGTGACTACATAGCTCGGCCATAGGGAATTTATAGGGAAAATTAGGTTAAGGTGACCTTGGGTTAGCCTAGGGTTAAGTAGAACCAAGGTAAGGTTCACTTAACCTTAGGCGCCCAAAATTTGAATTCAAAATTCAAATTTTGGTGCCTAAATCCGGATCACCCATGTGCTAGCTCATTTGGCATGTAATTAAGAAGTCATTTGAGTTACATTTCGGATCACACCATGTGCATGTGTTGCACATGGCCGAAATGCACACCAAATGTGTTTCTAATTACATGTTAATGTAACTTCACATGTAACCTAAATAACCCTAAATTCACATGACCTCTAAATGTATATCCTACACTACATGGCCGGAAATACAAGGCCTAAAAGAAAATACAAGGCACTAAGGCCCAAATCCTATACTACCCTAAGCTACTTGGGCTTGGGCTAAAGCCCAACAAAATAAGATGGTGGACTTTCCTTGGGCTTGGGCCCACTCTTCATGCATCATCCTTGCCATAGCCCTAGTAGTTGGGCCCTTAGCCCATGGGCCTCCTCCATCAGTTCTAATCTCATTGGTTCTCAAGGCTCCCAAGGTGCCCCCATTATAGGGACCCAGTATCTCTGTCACCGTCACCTGGCAAACTCTAAGGTCTGTCGTAGTATTTCGAGCTAGAGTAACCGGTTATCAACTTGAGTGTGATTTCCGACAAGGCTCGTAGGCTCCAAGGCCAAACTTGGGCCGGTCGTACGTCAACCACTCCCTATGTTTAATACCCTCATGCCCCCGGGTGTAGGGGGAACTATTGTGTGCAAAGGTTTTGTGTACAATTTGTATTCCAACAAGTGCAGAATTCAAACAGGCAAACAAATATTAAAAGCCAAGCAAATAAACAAACAAAGTAAAGGGGAAAAATACTCAAATTATTATTCTTATTTTATTAACTTCATCATTTATTTGGGCTTGACCCTCTTAAAACTTCCCCAGTGGAGTCGCCATCTGTCGCAACCCGAAAATTTCCGATCTCGCGACTAATGGTTTAGACATCCTTTTAAAAGTCTCATTAATTAAGGAATGCCCGGACACCAGACTAATCCTTAATTAATGGTTTTGAAAATAGGTTCATGGAGTCGCCACCAATATTTTACTCAAAACATTGGAAAAAGAAAAGGTTTTTAAAGATCCAACTATGGCCTTGATAACCAGAATTGGGTTCGGGGGTCGATTACGTGTAGGGAAGGTATTCAGCACCCCTACAACGCCCTCAATTGGTACCCTATGATGAAGTTAACATGATAAAAATTAATAAATTAAATATTGAATCCCCTTTATTAATATTTATTTACATGCTTAAAATATAAATTAAGCGATTAACCCTAAAATATCTACATTATGACATTTATTATAAAAAAAAAAAGATAAAGATGAGAAATAAAAGGAAGAAAAGAAGATTGTCTGAAATACCTCTTGAACGAGCTTTATTGAATCTTCAAATATAGAGAAGGGGCTTTGTGGAGACCTTTCACACTACAGTATGCCTCACAGATCTCAAGAAATACAATAGGAGGGAGAGAGAATATAGAGATGCGACACAAATCTCAAGCAATACAATAGAAGGGAGAGAGATAAAGAATTTTCGTGCTCAAAGGAGTCTTATTCGAAATTTCTCTGGCTGCCCTGAGAACAATGCCCGAAGCTTCTATTTATAAGAATCAGAAGGGGCTAGAACGGCCTGTTCCGGATTCGGAACAGCCCGTTCTGGCCCAGTCGTTATGTGCAAATTTCTTACCCTGGAACGACCCTTTCTGAAAACGGAACGGCCCGTTCTAGAGTAGAAATTAACACAAATTTTCCTTTTTCAGAACGGCCCGTTCCAAATTTTCCTTGTTTGGAACGACTCGTTCTGGTTTTGGAACGGCCCGTTCCATCCAAGTCTCTTTAGGTGTTTTTAGTTGCGTTGGAACGGCCCGTTCTGATATTGGAACGGCCCGTTCCGGGGTTCAGAACGGCCCGTTCCGATTTTGGAACAGCCTGTTCCGGGCTACTAAAACCACCTTATTTGGCCTTTAGGCCTTCTGATGTCCTGTCTTCTTGTTTACTTGCTTCGGAAGCTCCTTCCCTTCATAATGGAGGTCCATTTCTTTGTTTGTGTGCCCCTGGACGAAATTGGGTGTCTACAATAATGAATCTTAGTGACTTGCGGGAGTCACCGAGATTTGTAATTTTCAATAAAATTAAGTCATCAGTACAGTGGTAGGCAAAAAGTATTTGAGATTGCTTGAACTTTATTGAAAATAACAAATCTTAGTGAGATGCGGGATTCATCGAGATTTGTAGTTTTCAATGAAATTAATCTATTGATAGTGTTAGACAAAATATTTGATGTTGGTTGATTTTTATTGAAAATAATGAATCTTAGTGAGTTGCGGGAGTCACCGAGATATGTAATTTTCAATAAAATTAAGTCATCAGTAGAGTGGTAGGCAAAAAGTATGAGAGATTGCCAGAACTTTATTCAAAATAATAAATCTTAGTGAGATCCGGGAGTCACTGAGATTTGTAATTTTCAATAAATTTTTGCTATTAAAAGGGTGTTAGACAAATTGTTTGATATTTGTTGATTTTTATTGAAAATAATAATTCTTTGTGAGATGCGGGAATCACCGAGATTTGTAATTGTCGGTAAAATTAAGTCCTTTGTAGAGTGTTAGGCAAAGAGTATTAGATATTGCTTGAATTTTATTGAAAATAATAAATCTTAGTGAGATGCGGGAGTCACCGAGACTTGTTATTTTCAATGAAATTAAGGTATTGATAGTGTTAGACAGAATATTAGATGTTGGTTAGTTTTTATTGAAAATAATGAATCTTAGTGAGTTGCGGGAGTCACCGAGATTTTTTATTTTCAATGAAATTAAGCTATTAATAGTGTTAGACAGAATATTTGATGTTGGTTGATTTTTATTGAAAATAATGAATCTTAGTGAGTTTGAGAGTCACCGAGATTTGTAATTTTCAGTAAAATTAAGTCATCAGTAGAGTGGTAGGCAAAAAGTATTAGAGATTGCTTGAATTTTATGGAAAATATAAATCTTTGTTATATGCGGGAGTCATCGAGATTTGCCATTTTCAACAAAATTTTGCTATTAATAGAGTGTTAGCTAAATTCTTTGATATTTGTTGAAATTTATTGAAAATAATAGATCCTAGTGTGATGCGGGAGTCACCAAGATTTGTAATTTTCCATGAATTTGAATTGTTAATAGAGTGTTAGAAAAAATATTCGATATTGTTTGATTTTATTTAAAATAATAAATCTTAGTGAGATGCGGGAGTCACCGAAATTTGTAATTTTTAGTAAAATTAAGTCCTTAGTAGAGTGTTAGGAAAAGAGTATTAGATATTGCTTGAATTTTATTGAAAATAATAAATCTTAGGGAGATGCGAGAGTCACCGAGATTTGTTATTTTCAATGAAATTAAGGTATTGATAGTGTTAGAAAGAATATTAGATGTTGGTTGGTTTTTATTGAAAATAATGAATCTTAGTGTGTTGCGGGAGTCACCGAGATTTGTTATTTTCAATGAAATTAAGCTATTAATATTGTTAGACAAAATATTTGATGTTGGTTGATTTTTATTGAAAATAATGAATCTTAGTGAGTTTGAGAGTCACCGAGATTTGTACTTTTCAGTAAAATTAAGTCATCAGTAGAGTGGTAGGCAAAAAGTATTAGAGATTGCTTGAATTTTATGGAAAATAATAAATCTTAGTTAGATGCGGGAGTCATCGAGATTTGTCATTTTGAACAAAATTTTGCTATTAATAGAGTGTTAGCTAAATTCTTTGATATTTGTTGAAATTTATTGAAAATAATAAAACCTAGTGTGATGGGGGAGCCACAAAGATTTGTAAGTTTCAATGAATTTCAACTGTTAATAGAGTGTTAGACAAAATATTTGATATTGCCTAATTTTATTGAAAATACTAAATCTTAGTGAAATGCGGGAGTCACCGAGATTTGTAATTTTCAGTAAAATTAAGTCCTTAGTAGAGTGTTACGCAAAGAGTAAAAAAGATTACTTGAATTTTATTGAAAATAATAAATCTTAGTGAGATGCGGAAGTCACCGGGATTTTCTATTTTCAATTAAATTAAACTATTAATAGTGTTAGACAAAATATTTGATGTTGGCTGATTTTTATTGAAAATAATGAATCTTAGTGAGTTGCGGGAGTCACCGAGATTTGTAATTTTCAATAAATCTAAGCCATCAGTAGAGTGGTAGGCAAAAAGTATTAGAGATTGCTTGAACTTTACTGAAAATATTAAGTCTTAGTGAGATGAGGGAGTCACTGAGATTTGTAATTTTCAAGAAATTTTTGCTATTAGTAGAGTGTTAGGCAAAGAGTATTAGAGATTACTTAAATTTTATTGAAAATAATAAATCTTAGTGAGATGCGGGAGTCGCTTAGATTTGTAATTTTCAATAAATTTTTGCTATTAATAGTGTTAGACAAATTGTTTGATATTTGTTAAATTTTATTGAAAATAACAAATTTTAGTGAGATGCAGGAGTCACCGAGATTTGTAATTATCAGTAAAATTAAGTGCTTAGTATAGTGTTAGGCTAAGAGTATTAGAGATTGCTAGAATTTTGTTGAAAATAATAAATCTTAGTGAGATGCGGGAGTCACCAAGATTTGTTATTTTCAATGAAATTAAGCTATTGATAGTGTTAGACAGTATATTTGATGTTGGTTGATTTTTATTGAAAATAATGAATCTTAGTGAGATGCGGGAATCACTGAGATTTGTAATTTTCAATAAATTTTTGCTATTTAAAGAGTGTTAGACAAATTGTTTGAAATTTGTTGATTTTTATTGAAAATAATAAATCTTCGTGTGATGCGGGAATCACCGAGATTTGTAATTTTCGGTAAAATTAAGTCTATAGTAGAGTGTTAGGCAAAGAGTATTAGATATTTCTTGAATTTTATTGAAAATAATAAATCTTAGTGAGATGCGGAAGTCACCGACATTTGTTATTTTCAATGAAATTAAGCTATTAATAGGTTTACACGGGATATTTGACGTTGGTTGATTTTTATTGAATATAATAAATCTTAGGGAGATGCGGGAGTCACCGAGATTTGTAATTTTCAATGAATTTCAACTGTTAATAGAGTGTTAGAGAAAATAGTTTATATTGCTTGATTTTCTTGAAATTAATTTATTTTAGTGAGATGCAGGAGTCACCGAGATTTTTAATTTTCAGCAAAATTAAGTCCTTAGAAGAGTGTTAGGCAAAGAGTAATAGAGATTACTTTAATTTTATTGAAAATAAAAATTCTTAGTGAGATGCGGGAGTCATCGAGATTTTCTATTTTCAATGAAATTAAGCTATTAATGGTGTTAGATAGAATATTTGATGTTGGTTAAATTTTATTGAAAATAATGAATCTTAGTGAGTTGCGGGAATCACCGAGATTTGTAATTTTCAGTAAAATTAAGTCATCAATAGAGTGGTAGGCAAAAAGTATTAGAGATTGCTTAAACTTTAATGAAAATAATAAATCTTAGTGAGATGCGAGAGTCACTGAAATTTGTAATTTTCAACAAATTTTTGCTATTAATAGTGTTAGACAAATTGTTTGATATTTGTTGAATTTTATTGAAAATAATAAATCTTAGTGAGATGTGGGAGTCACCGAGATTTGTTATTTTCGTTGAAATTATACTATTGATAGTGTTAGACAGAATATTTGATGTTGGTTGATTTTTATTGAAAATAATGAATCTTAGTGAGTTGAGGGAGTCACCGAGATTTGTAATTTTGAATAAAATTAAGTCATTAGTAGAGTTGTAGACAAAAATTTATTAGAGATTGCTTGAACTTTATTGAAAATAATAAATCTTAGTGAGATGCGGGAGTCACTGACATTTGGAATTTTCAATAAATTTTTTCTATTAGTAAAGTGTTAGAGAAATTGTTTGATATTTGTTGATTTTTATTGAAAATAATATATCTTTGTGAGATGCGGGAATCACCGAGATTTGTAATTGTCAGTAAAATTAAGTCCTTTGTAGAGTGTTAGAGAAATTGTTTGATATTTGTTGATTTTTACTGAAAATAATATATCTTAGTGAGATGCGGAAGTCACCGAGATTTGTTATTTTCAATGAAATTAAGCTATTAATAGTGTTAGACAAAATATTTGATGTTGGTTGATTTTTATTGAAAATAATGAATCTTAGTGAGTTGCGAGACTCACCGCGATTTGAAATTTTTAGTAAAATTAAATCATCAATGATGTGGTAGCTAAACAGAATTAGAGATTGCTTGAACTTTATTGAAAATAATAAGTCTTAGTCAGATGCGGGAGTCATCGAGATTTATCAATTTCAACAAAAATTTTCTATTAATAGAGTGTTAGCTTAATTCATTTATATTTGTTGAAATTTATAAAAAATAATAAATCCTAGTGTGATGCGGGAGTCACCAAGATTTGTAATTTTCAATGAATTTCAACCGTTAATCGAGTGTTAGACAAAATATTTGATATTACCTGATTTTATTGAAAATACTAAATCTTAGTGAGATGCGGGAGTCGCCGAGATTTGTAATTTTCAGCAAAATTAAGTCCTTAGTAGAGTGTTAGGCAAAGAGTATAAGAGATTACTTGAATTTTGTTGAAAATAATAAATCTTGGTGAGATCCGGGAGTCACCGAGATTTGTAATTTTCAATGAAATTAAGCTATTAATAGTGTTAGACAAAATATTTGAGGTTGGTTGACTTTTATTGAAAATAATGAAACTTAGTGAGTTGCGGGAGTCATTGAGATTTGTAATTTTCAGTAAAATTAAGTCATCAGTAGAGTGGTAGGCAAAAAGCGTTAGAGATTGTTTGATTTTTATTGAAAATAATAAATCTGAGTGAGATGCGGGAGTCACCGAGATTTGTAATTTTCAATGAAATTAAGCTATTAATAGTGTTAGACAAAATATTTGAGGTTGGTTGACTTTTGTTGAAAATAATGAATCTTAGTGAGTTGCGGGAGTCATTGAGATTTGTAGATTTCAGTAAAATTAAGTCATCGGTAGAGTGGTAGGAAAAAAGCATTTGAGATTGCATGAAAGTTATTGAAAATAATAAATCTTAGAGAGATGTGGGAGTCACCGAGATTTGAAATTTTCAATGCATTTCAGTGTTAATAGTGTTAGAAAAAGTATTTGATATTGCTTGAATTGTATTGAAAATAATAAATCTTAGTGAGATGCGGGAGTCACTGATATAAGTAATTTTCAATGAATTTTAGCTAGTCATAGAGTATTAGAAAAAATAATTGATGTTGCTTAAATTTTGTTAAAAATAATAAATCTTAGTGAGATGCGGGAGTCACCAAGATTTGTAATTTTGAGTAAAATTGAGTCATTAGTAGAGTGATAGGCAAAAAGTATTCCAAACAGGTTGAAATTTATTGAAAATAAAAAATCTTAGGGAGATGTAGGAGTCACCGAGATTTATAATTTTCAGTAAAATTGAGTCATCAGTAGAGCGTTAGGCAAAAAGTATTAGAGATAGGTTGAAATTTATTGAAAATAATAAATCTTAGTGAGATGCGGGAGTCACCGAGATTTGTAATTTTCAACGAATTTCAGTTGTTAATAGTGTTAGACAAAATATTTGATACTGCTTGAATTTTATTGGAAATAATAAATCTTAGTGAGATGTGGGGGTCATCGAGATTTGTAATTTTCAGTAAAATTGAGTCATTAGTATATTGTTAGGCAAAAAGTATAAGAGATAGCTTGAAATTTATTGAAAAACATAAATCTGAGTGAGATGCATGAGTTACCGAGATTTGTAAAATTCAGTAAAATTGAGTCATTAATATAGTGTTAAACAAAAAGTATTAGAGATAGCTTGAAATTTATTGAAAATAATAAATCTTAGTGAGATGCGGAAGTCACTGAGATTTCTAATTTTCAATGAATTTCAACTATTAATAGTGTTAGACAAAATATCTAATATTGCTTGAAATTTCTTGAAAATAATAAATCTTAGTGAGATGTGGGAGTCACCGAGATTTGTAATTTTCAATGAATTTCATTTACCAATAGAGTGTTAGGCAAAATATTTGATATTGATTGAATATTATTGAAAATAATAAATCTTAGTGAGATGCGGGAGACACTGAGATTTGTAATGTTTAGTAAAATTGAGTCATCATTATAGTGTTAGGCAAAATGTATTAGAGATTTCTTGAAATTTATTGAAAAAAATAAATCTTAGTGAGATGCGCGAGTCACCGAGATTTGTAATTTTCAATGAATTTTAGTTTTTAATAGTGTTAGACAAAATATTTGACATTGATTGAATTTTATTGAAAGTAATAAATCTTAGTGAGATGCGGGAGTCTCCGAGATTTGTAATTTTTAATGAATTTCAGCTATTTATAGAGTGGTAGAAAAAATATTTGATATTGCTTGAATTTTATTGAAAATAATAATTCTTAGTGAGATTCCGGAGTCAATGAGATTTGTAATTTTCGTTGAATTTTAGTTATTAATAGACTGCTAGACAAAATATTTGATATTGTTTGAATTTTATTGAAAATAATAAATCTTAGTGAGAGCCGGGGGTCACTGAGATTTGTAATTTTCAATAAAATTTTGTCATCAGTAGAGTGTTAGGAAAAAGTATTAGAGATTGCTTTAAATTTATTGAAAATACAAAATCTTAATGAGATGCGGGAGTCACCGAGATTTGTAATTTTCAATGAATTTCAGCTTATAATTGAGTGCTAGAAAAAATAGTTGATATTGCTTGAATTTCATTGAAAATAGTAAATCATAATGAGATACAGGAGTTATTGAAACTTGTAATTTTCACTAAAATTGAGTCATCAGTAGAGTGTTAGGCAAAAAGTAGTAGAGATTGCTTTAAATTTTTTGAAAATAATAAATCTTAGTGAGATGCGGGAGTCACCGAGATTTGTAATTTTCAATGAAATTAAGCTATTAATAGTGTTAGACAGAATATTTGAGGTTGGTTGACTTTTGTTGAAAATAATGAATCTTAGTGAGTTGCGGGAGTCATTGAGATTTGTAGATTTCAGTAAAATTAAGTCATCGGTAGAGTGGTAGGCAAAAAGCATTTGAGATTGCATGAAAGTTATTGAAAATAATAAATCTTAGAGAGATGTGGGAGTCACCGAGATTTGAAATTTTCAATGCATTTCAGTGTTAATAGTGTTAGAAAAAGTATTTGATATTGCTTGAATTGTATTGAAAATAATAAATCTTAGTGTGATGCGGGAGTCACTGATATAAGTAATTTTCAATGAATTTTAGCTAGTCATACAGTATTAGAAAAAATAATTGATGTTGCTTAAATTTTGTTAAAAATAATAAATCTTAGTGAGATGCGGGAGTCACCAAGATTTGTAATTTTGAGTAAAATTGAGTCATTAGTAGAGTGATAGGCAAAAAGTATTCCAAACAGGTTGAAATTTATTGAAAATAAAAAATCTTAGGGAGATGTAGGAGTCACCGGGATTTATAATTTTCAGTAAAATTGAGTCATCAGTAGAGCGTTAGGCAAAAAGTATTAGAGATAGGTTGAAATTTATTGAAAATAATAAATCTTAGTGAGATGCGGGAGTCACCGAGATTTGTAATTTTCAACGAATTTCAGTTGTTAATAGTGTTAGACAAAATATTTGATACTGCTTGAATTTTATTGGAAATAATAAATCTTAGTGAGATGTGGGGGTCATCGAGATTTGTAATTTTCAGTAAAATTGAGTCATTAGTATATTGTTAGGCAAAAAGTATAAGAGATAGCTTGAAATTTATTGAAAAACATAAATCTGAGTGAGATGCATGAGTTACCGAGATTTGTAAAATTCAGTAAAATTGAGTCATTAATATAGTGTTAGACAAAAAGTATTAGAGATAGCTTGAAATTTATTGAAAATAATAAATCTTAGTGAGATGCGGAAGTCACTGAGATTTCTAATTTTCAATGAATTTCAACTATTAATAGTGTTAGACAAAATATCTAATATTGCTTGAAATTTCTTGAAAATAATAAATCTTAGTGAGATGTGGGAGTCACCGAGATTTGTAATTTTCAATGAATTTCATTTACCAATAGAGTGTTAGGCAAAATATTTGATATTGATTGAATATTATTGAAAATAATAAATCTTAGTGAGATGCGGGAGACACTGAGATTTGTAATGTTTAGTAAAATTGAGTCATCATTATAGTGTTAGGCAAAATGTATTAGAGATTTCTTGAAATTTATTGAAAAAAATAAATCTTAGTGAGATGCGCGAGTCACCGAGATT
The DNA here is from genome assembly GCF_000230855.2 of Cajanus cajan. NCBI lineage: Eukaryota > Viridiplantae > Streptophyta > Magnoliopsida > Fabales > Fabaceae > Cajanus > Cajanus cajan. The sequence continues at coordinate 51,145,434 of NC_138524.1, read as the reverse complement.
TGTAATTTTCAATGAATTTTAGTTTTTAATAGTGTTAGACAAAATATTTGACATTGATTGAATTTTATTGAAAGTAATAAATCTTAGTGAGATGCGGGAGTCTCCGAGATTTGTAATTTTTAATGAATTTCAGCTATTTATAGAGTGGTAGAAAAAATATTTGATATTGCTTGAATTTTATTGAAAATAATAATTCTTAGTGAGATGCCGGAGTCAATGAGATTTGTAATTTTCGTTGAATTTTAGTTATTAATAGACTGCTAGACAAAATATTTGATATTGTTTGAATTTTATTGAAAATAATAAATCTTAGTGAGAGCCGGGGGTCACTGAGATTTGTAATTTTCAATAAAATTTTGTCATCAGTAGAGTGTTAGGAAAAAGTATTAGAGATTGCTTTAAATTTATTGAAAATACAAAATCTTAATGAGATGCGGGAGTCACCGAGATTTGTAATTTTCAATGAATTTCAGCTTATAATTGAGTGCTAGAAAAAATAGTTGATATTGCTTGAATTTCATTGAAAATAGTAAATCATAATGAGATACAGGAGTTATTGAAACTTGTAATTTTCACTAAAATTGAGTCATCAGTAGAGTGTTAGGCAAAAAGTAGTAGAGATTGCTTTAAATTTTTTGAAAATAATAAATCTTAGTGAGATGCGGGAGTCACCGAGATTTGTAATTTTCAATGAATTTCAGCTATTAATAGAGTGTTAGACAAAATATTTGATATTGCTTGAATTTTTTTGAAAATAATAAAACTTAGTGAGATGCGGGAGTCACCGAGATATGTAATTTTCAGTAAAATTGAGTCATTAGTAGAGTGTTAGGCAAAAAGTATTGGAGATTGCTTGAAATTTATTGAAAATAATAAATCTTAGTGAGATGCGGGAGTCACCGAGATTTGTAATTTTCAATGAATTTTAGCTATTAATAGAGTGTTAGAAAAAATATTTGATATTGCTTGAATTTTATTGAAAATAATAAATCTTAGTGAGAAGCGGGAATCACCGAAATTTGTTTTTTTTCAGTAAAATTGAGTCATCAATAGAGTGTCATGCAAAAAGTATAGAGATAGCTTGAAATTTATTGTAAACAATGAATCTTAGTGAGATGCGACAGTCACCGAGATTTGTAATTTTCAGTTAAGTGTCATCAGTAGAGTGTTAGGTAAAAAGTATTAGAAAATGCTTGAAATTTATTGAAAATAATACTTAGTGAGATGCAGGAGTCACCGAGAATTCTAATTTTCAATGAATTTAAGTTATTAATAGAGTGTTAGACAAAATATTTGATATTGCTTGAATTTTATCAAAAATAATAAATCTAAGTGAGATGTGAGAGTCGCCGAGATCTGGAATTTTCAGTAAAATTGATTCATCAGTAGATTGTTAGGCAAAAAATATAAGAGATAGCTTGAAATTTATTGAAAATAAAAAATCTTAGTAACATGCAGGAGTCACCGAGATTTGTAATTTTTAATAAATTGAGTCAACAGTAGAGTGTTAGGGAAAAAGTATTGGAGTGCTTGAAATTTATTGAAAATGTTAAATCTTAGTGCGATGCGGCAGTCACCGAGATTTGCAAATTTCAATGAATTTCAACTATTAATAGTGTTAGACAAAATATTTGATATTGCTTGAATTTTTTTGAAAATAATAAAACTTAGTGAGATGCTGGAGTCACCGAGATATGTAATTTTCAGTAAAATTGAGTCATTAGTAGAGTGTTAGGCAAAAAGTATTGGAGATTGCTTGAAATTTATTGAAAATAATAAATCTTAGTGAGATGCAGGAGTCACCGATATTTGTAATTTTCAATGAATTTCAGTTATTAATAGAGTGTTAGGTAAAATATTTGATATTGCTTGAATTTTAATGAAAATAATAAATCTTAGTGAGATAAGGGGGTCACCGAGATTTGTAATTTTCAGTAAAATTGAGTCATCAGTAAAGCGTTAGGAAAAAAGTATTAGAGATAGCTTGAAATTTATTGAAAATAATAAATTTTAGTGAGATGCGAGAGTCACCGAGATTTGTAATTTTCAATGATCTTCAACTATTAATAGTGTTAGACAAAATATTTGATATTGCTTGAATTTTACTGAAAGTAATAAATCTTAGTGAGATGCTGGTGTCACCGAGATTTGTAATTTTCAATGAATTTCAGTTATTAATAGAGTGTTAGACAAAATATTGGATATCGCATGAATTTTATTGAAAACAATAAATTTTAGTGAGATGCGGGAGTCACCGAAATTTATAATTTTCAGTAAAATTGAGTCATCTGTTATGCAAAAAGTATTAGAGATAACTTGAAATTTATTGAAAATAATAAATCTTAGTGAGATGCGGCGGTCACCGAGATTTGTAAATCTCAATGAATTTCAACTATTAATAATGTTAGACAAAATATTTAATATTGCTTGAATTTTACTGAAAATAATAAATCTTAGTGAGATGCCGGTGTCAACGAGATTTGTAATTTTCAATGAATTTCAGTTATTAATAGTGTTAGACAAAATATTTGATATTGCATGAATTTTATTGAAAATAATAAATTTTAGTGAGATGTAGGAGTCACTTAGATTTGTAATTTTCAGTAAAATTGACTCATCAGTAAAGTGTTAGACAAAATGTATTAGAGATTGCTTGAAATTTATTGAAAATAATAAATCTTTGTGAGATGCGGGAATTTCTGAGACTTGTAATTTTCAATGAATTTCAAATATTAAGAAAGTGTTAGACAAAATATTTGACATTGCTTGAATTTTATTAAAAATAATAAATCTTAGTGGGATGTGGGAGTCACCGAGATTTGTAATTTTCAGTAAAATTGAGTTAATAATAGTGTTAGGCAAAAAGTATTAGCGTTTGCCTGAAATTTATTGAAAATAACAAATCTTAGTGAGATGCTAGAGTCACCGAGATTTGAAATTTTCAATGAATTTCAGCTATTAATAGAGTGTTAGACAAAATATTTGATATTGCTTGAATTGTATTGAAAATAAAAAATCTTAGTAAGATGTGGGAGTCAACGCGATTTGTCATTTTTATTAAAATTCAGTCATTAGTACAGTGATAGGTAAAAGTATTCGAGATTGCTTCAAATTGATTGAAAATAAACATTTTAGTGAGATGCGGGAGCTATCGAGTTTTGTAATTTTCAGCAAATTTTTGTCGATAATAGTGTTTAGCAAAAAATATTAGAGATTTCTTCAAATTTGTTGAATATAATAAATCTTAGTGAGTTGCGAAAGTCACCGAGATTTGTAATATTCACATATTTTCAGCTATTAATAGTGTTAGACAAAATATTTGGGTTTCCTTGGATTTTATTGAAAATAATAAATCTTAGTGAAATGCAGGAGTCACCAAGATTTGTAATTTTTATGAAACTAGAGTCATGTGTAGTGTGTTAGGCAAAATGTATTCGAGATAGGTTGAAATTTATTGAAAATAATAAATCTTAGTGAGATGCCGGAGCCACCGAGATTTTTAATTTTCATTGAATTTTAGCTATTAATAGAGTATTAGACAAAATATTTGATATTGTTTGAATTTTATTAAAAATAATAAATCTTAGTGAGTGCAGGAGTCACCGAGATTTGTAATTTTTAGTAAAATAGAGTCATTAGTAATGTGTTGGGCAAAAAGTATTCTAGATAGGTTGAAGTTTATTGAAAATAATAAATCTTAGTGAGATGCGGGAGTCACCGAGATTTGTAATTTTCAATGAATTTCATCTATTAGTAGACTATTACAAAAAATATTTGATATTGCTTGAATTTTATGGAAAATAATAATTCTTAGTGAGATGGGGGAGTCAACGAGATTTGTAATTTTCAGTAAATTTGTGTCATCAGTAAAGTGTTAGGCAAAAAGTCCTAAAGATTGCTACAAATTTATTTAAAATAATAAATCTTACTGAGATGTGGGAGTCACCGAGATTTGTATTTTTCAATGAATTTTAGCTATTAATAGTGTTAGACAAAATATTTGATATTTCTTGAATTTTATTGGAAATAATAAATCTTCGTGAGATGCGAGAGTCACCGAAATTTGTAATTTTCAGTAAAATTGAGTCATTAGTAGAGTGTTAGGCAAAAAGTTTTAGAGATTGCTTGAAATTTATTGAAAATAATAAATCTTAGTGAGATGCGGGAGTCACCGAGATTTGTAATTTTCAGTTAATTTGAGTGACGAATATAGTCTTAGGCAAAAACTGTTATAGATTTCTTGAAATTTATTGCAAATAATAAATCTTAGTGAGATTCGGGAGTGACCTAGATTTGTAATTTTTAATGATTTTTAGCTATAAATTGAGTGTTAGGTAAAATATTTGATATTGCTTGAATTTTATTGAAAATAATAAATGTTAGTCAGTAGTGGAGGACAACGAAAATTGTAATTTTTAGTAAATTTGAGTCATTAATAGAGTGTCAGGAAAAAAATATTTGAGATTACTTGAAATTTATTGAAAATAATAAATCTTAGTGAGATGCGGGAGTTACCATGATTTGTAATTTTCAATGAATTTCAGCTATTAATAGAGTGTTAGACAAAATATTTGATATTACTTTAATTTTATTGAAAATAATAAATCTTAGTGAGATGCATGAGTGACCGAGTTTTGTAATTTTCAATGAATTTAAGCTATTAATAGTGTTAGACAAAATATTTGATATTGCTTGGATTTTATTAAAAATAATAAATCTTAGTTTTTCATTATTTAGCAAAAAATTGCTTAGTCTTTCGTACCAAGCTCTAGAAGCTTATTTTAAACTATAAAGAGTCTTTTTCAATTTGAAAACATGTTCTTTAAAATTAGGATTTTCAAAATTAATAGGAGGTTGTCTTACATAGACTTCCCTTTTAATAATACCATTCAAAAAACACGATTTACATCCATTTGAAATAATTTGATGTGTTTACGAGCTACAATGGCTAACATTATTTTGATAGCTTTTAGCTTTCATTACTTCAACAGCACCTCCTATGATGATTCTCCCATGTTGATATTGGGTGAATTTAATGAAATTTTCCATTTTGTCTTTCCAAGATGGGTAGTCTTCTCTATTAAAGACAGAGGGCCTTGTAAAAGAAATTCCTTTAGGTGGGTATTGACCTTCATTGCTTCTCATCTCATGGTCTTTTCCTTTAGCACTATTAGATGCTCAACCCTATCAAAGGCTAAGCTCTAATACCAATTTATGGAGAAAAGAGAGACGTTAGAAGGGGATTTGAATTGTGTCACTAAAAAACTCACACTATCTACAAAATAGTGAAGTAATAATGTTATAGTAAGGAGTGTAAACGAAAAGGCAAACAAAAAGAACACAAACTGTTTTTATATTGGTTCGTCCCAACCATCGAGGCTATGTTTAGTTCTTGATCCAACTTTATCAAGTTCCACTATGTTATCCAAGATACAAGTATTCTTTATCAAGACACTTCTGGCACAACCCTATGTGTTCTTTGACTTGCCTCTTCAAGAAACTACCTAATTATTCTTTTACACATCCTCTCCAAGCTTCAAACAACAAGTATTCTTTTATAAACAAGCCTTTCAAAGCTCAAACCCAATAACTCAAAGTTATAGAGGTTTACAAAGTTGGTTCATCTTCCTTTCAAGACACGATACAACAAATTCAGTACAAAGACTTTTTACAAAAATAAAGAATGTAGTGTTGTTTACAATGATTGATCTTTTTTTCTTTTTGAATTTCAAACTTCCTTTTGTAGGGTTTTCAATGAAGATGACCATTACAAATCCTTGGGCTTATGTATCATGACTTGCTTCATCTGTCTTCATGTTTTTCTTCTTGAGGAGAGAAGTTTCCATTGGTGTAATAAATGTTTGCATGAAATGCTTTAATCGAATTGTCACTTCTTATTTGATCAAAGAAGCTACTTATCACCTTTAAGCTCCAAGTGGATAGAACTATGTGTGTATCAAGTTGGTGCAATGTTGAAACAACTTTTAACTGCAGCTTTGCATTTCCAGGGCCCAACTTTTCATTTTCTGACACAAAACATGTCTTTCTTTCCTCTTTGTAAAGTTTAGGTACCGAGGAAGAACTTCTTAAATTCAATATGTTAAAGAAACATTCAGACATAGCCACTTCCTTATTCAGAGATCATAAATAATAAAGATTTAACTATATCTCTCTTTAAATCTAATGTTTTGTCTTAGTGCAGCTTTTGTCTTATACAAGGATTCATCTTGTGAAAACTTGTATCTTATTGAGAAGTTGTGTCTTAGTAAAAGATTTTTCTTAGTCATTTCGAAAAAAATTTCTATTGATCAAAAACCTATTTTTTTGTTAATAGAAAAACTTTAAACTAGAGGAATATATGATTGTCTTTTCACCTAACACTTACTAACTTTGACATTGATCGAAGTCTCTTTTATAGATATCACCATTGCTCGCAACATGAAGGCTAAAGACTGTTGAGGACTTCGAATTGACAACCTCATACTCATACTTTTTGGCAAGTACAATCTAAATTTGTATCTATATATATATTATATATAATTATATAAAGGAGATACCTTCCTTTTGTCCTCTCTACTTTTTTTTAGACATTTGTACCTATTTATTATATTTCAATCTTTTCTCAATAGCATATCTCTTAAAGGTAAATCAATACCATATATATGAAGATGATAACTCCCTTAGGTCACCACTGTTTTTTAGACATTTATACCATTTATTATATTTTAATATTTTCCCAACCATGTATCTCTTAAGGGTAAAATAGAAGAAAAAAAACATAAACATGAATGCAAAAAATTAATCGTTCACTCTATCAAAAATAATTATCCACTTATTTTGTGATCATATTTGGTCTCTATTTATTATTTTGTAACCATGTTTGATCTCTACATTTTAGTTTTCACTCCCTTAACTTATTTATCCATATCTATATTTGATTATAATATTTTTATTTTGAACCATATTTTGTCATTCTAACTACATAATATCTTTTAATAATGACATAATATCTTCTTTAATAATAATCACTATTAGATAATTATCTTATCTCACTGAATAAAATCACATTATCATATTAATAACTTACTCCCTCTTTTATACTATGATTTTGTCCAAATATGGTTTAAAACACTACGTTTTTGTTACATTGCAACATTAGCTAACACATCTCACCCTACAAAATGACTAACATTTCTTTTTCAAATCATTCACAATAATTTTATATCCAATTTTTTGTGAACCGAGGGTTACCACATATATACACATGTCTCCTACAAAATGACTAACATTTCTTTTTCAAATCATTCACAATAATTTTATATCCAATTTTTTGTGAACCGAGGGTTACCACATATATACGTCTCCACATTGGTGAGATATTGTTCGCTTTAGGCCCACATCCCAACAATCCTCCCCTCAAACAAAAAACCACGGTTTAGGCCCACAGAACTCACTCACGCTCTAGGTGCTTGCACATATAGACATGTTTCCACATTGGTGAGATATTGTTCGCTTTAGGCCCTAGCCCTCACGATTTTGCTTTTGGACATCACCGAAAAGGCCTCTCAACCAATGGAGACAATTGTGTGTATATAAACTCATGTCCATCCTCTTGTTTGAACGATGTGGGACTTTGCTTTCATCCCAACACAATTTAACCCACAATAATTTTTTTTTTTAATTTTTTGTGCAAATATTACTCTTTAATATTACATCAAATGTTATTAATTTTTTTTAATTTTATTTTAAAAAAATAAGAGTGATGTATAAATCATATTAAATATTAAAATTATTTTAATATCACTTTATAAACATTTTATCATCAATTTTTATTGATTTTTCTGTTTCCATCCCATCATGTCATATTTATCATCATTTGAATAGAATGCAGGGTGTCCATTTTTTTTCTTTCTTTTTTTGGTTTTGAAAAATCTACGTTATTTGTTATAATTTTGACAAATCTTGGTCTGTAAACTTACATTGTATTTTTATCATTCTCTGTAAAATGTATAAATACCATAATTATAGTGTTATTTTTATTGCCGTGAACAATCCATATACTAAAATATTTTGAAACATGGGACTATAAGATTGTTGAATATTTTATGTGTAATTTTATATTACTTGAAATTTGAAAGTCCCTTCTTTCTCATGACCATTACTTTTGTTAAAATTAAAAACACAAACTTAGATAAAGCATAAAAAAAAAAAAAATCAATCGTAAAATTTAATTTATGAGGGAAAGTTGGGATTGAATAGATAACAAGTATTTTAATTGCTCAAATTGAACATATCATCCGTAGTAGCTCACCTGGTTAAATTCGATTGTTGAATTTCCGGGTTCGACTCCCGGCTACGGTATAATTTCAAAAGAATTACTTTTTTTTTCCTACTTTTAATTAAAAGTAAAAGTAAAATGATTTTATAATTAAAATACACATTTCAACCAAGCCCTTGTTATTTTGAAATGTTTAGGGTTTAATAACTTATGTTACAAAATCACTATTATCTTACTATATAATTTCTCTATTTTTTATTTTTAGATTTCTTTTATTATTTTAATTGTATCTATATCTATATTATATATAATCTATACCTCTCTCTATATATATATATAAATCTATATATCTAAATCAACAATAATAAATAAAGGGAATACCATATTTACTCTTGTAACATTGTCTGATTTTTAAGCATTATTGAATTAACTATATAATATATGTTGATTAATTGTTGAATTGATGCAATTATTGTTGTTTAATTTAGAGCTATAAGGATCAAGGTGTTGGGAATATGTCTTAATATCTTCAAGAAAATAAATTAGTTTTGATAAGAATCTTTTATTTACTTTTCAAGTATTTAAAGTTAATTTGTTTATATCATTTTAGGATTTTTCCCCTTATTTATCTAATAGGTTAATATCGATATTTGATTATTGTATCACAATTTTTCTCTATCTATATTGAACTCATGAATAAAATCAAATCATGCTTATTTGATAAAAATATATCTTTACAAAATAATCAATCATTGGTATCCAGAGTCAAGGTTCTAACGATATGTGGAGGTGGAAGCCGAAACAAACTTTTCACAAATTTTTTCACCTACTTTTGTAGGAGAAATAATGGAAACCTTAGGAGAGACTAAATTGATGTCGTTCCTCCTTCAAGTTTCTTAGATGGATCTTTAACTTCTTGGACTCCTTAAAGCTCTTTCAATGGCTTCTTGTGATGTTAGACATTTTCTATTTTTTCTCTATGCATGGGAAGATTACATTAGAGAAACCATATTTAGATTTATTAACTCTAACCCACAGTTTATCTAAATCAAAAACTAAACTCCAACAATTTTTCATCATAAAGTTATCATTCACATCCCTTAGTCTATGAAGATCAAGACCCTTTGAATCCTTAGTTTGCCAAACAATAGGTCATCCCACTACATTAATGTTCTTGTGCTCTTCACTATCACCCAAAGAAAACCCCTACAAATCTTGTCCTCCTCATCACAAAAAAGTCATGGTGTAACATCCCTCAAATTTGACATCTTAACGGCTTCACTTCATGACACTTCACATTTTGACACTTCACACAACTTCTTGTTCGTTAGAACCCTTCGTGGATAGCCCTTTCTGAGATATTTGTCCGCTTTTTAGGATCAAAAAAGGCCCCCATAAACCAATACAAGACTTTTTAGTATTCTTTATTCTCCCTTACACACTTTCTGAGAAACTTCCCAAAAGGTCACTCACTCCTTTTTTTCGTGTTGTTTTCCTTTGACTGTTAAACATGTGATCATCAGCGTGAGGCTGAAGATGTTGTTGATGAAGCTTAGGTTTCTATGTTGGGCTTTGCTATGGTAGGACATGTGACATCGGGGCATAGATAGGATTAGTTTAAGATGTTCTTATTAAATTATTTTGGAAAACTCAGTTTTATTTCTTTGTAATTTTACTGGCATGTTATTTGGATTAAGTTTATGAATGTGAGCTCTTTACCCTTACGTGGTTGGAAATTTGTTTTTTTTTATGATGAATTTTTTTTATTTATAATTATTGTATATGTATGTTGGGGTAGACGGTGTCACATCAGGTGGTATCAGAGCAGGTCAATCCAATCAGCCGTGAGTTATGTACTTATCATGATTCTGTTGTGTACTCTAACAATGTTTTTTTTTGTGTTGTACTTTGATGATGCTTTGCTTTGATAATGATGATGATGATGTTCTCCTTGTGTTGATATTGTTGAGTTTTATATTGTTAGATTATATTGTAATTAGAGGAATGATTGTAGACACCCAATTTCATCCGGGGGCACACAAACAAGGACATGGATCTCTGTTACGAAGGGAAGGAGCTCCCGAAGCATGCCAACGAGAAGACAGGACTTCAGAGGGCCCAAAAGCATAGATTAAATATTTTTATGGGCCCAGAACGGGCCGTTCCAAAATCGGAACGGGCCGTTCCAAGGTCCGGAACGGGCCGTTCCGAGGCTCCCAAAAAGCCAAGAACCCTAATTTGGAACGGGCTGTTCCGAGATTGGAACGGGCCGTTCCAAGATTGGAACAGGCCGTTCCAAACTCCTCCAAAAAGGGGTAAAAGCTTATTTGGAACGGGTCCGAAACGGGCCGTTCCTAAATCTGGAACGGGCCGTTCCAAGGCCGTTCCAGACCAATCATATGTGCTGAATTTGGACCCCAGAACGGGCTGTTCTGAAATCAAAACGGGCGTTCTGGTTCCCCGGAACGAGCCGTTCCGGTTTCAGAACGGGCCGTTCCAGGGTCCAAATTAAGGCACAACGGCCATATCCAGAATGGCCGTTCCGATTTTGGAACGGGCCGTTCTGGACCCCCCTTCTGAAGTCTATAAATAGACGGCTGGGGCTCATTTCTCCAGACTCTAAAATTTCGTCCAGACTTCCTATAGCTCGAAATTTCTCTCTTTTTCTCTCTTCCCCTCTCTTTTTGTATTTCTTGAGATTTTTGTGAGGCATTGTAGTGTGAAGGGTTGCCAAAAAGCACCCAAATCTCCATCTTTGAAGATTAATAGAGCTCGTTCAAGAGGTATTCAAATCAATTTTCTTCTCTCTATTTTATTTCTTACATTTGATAAATATTGTTTATAATAAGAGCAATCATGTAGATATTTTAGAGTCAATTGTTAATTTAAATTTTAAATCATGTAAATAATCATCAATAAAAGGGGATATAATATTTAATTTATTATTTCTTATCGCATTAACTTCATCATAGGGTACCGATTTAGGGCGTTGTAAGGGTGCTTAATACCTTCCTTACACGTAACCGACCCCCGAACCCAATTCTGGTTATCAAGGCCATTATTGGATCTTTTAAAAATCTTTTCTTTTTCCAATGTTTTAAGTAAAACATTGGTGGCGACTCCATAGAACCTATTTTCAAAACCATTGATTAAGGATTAGTCTGGTGTCTGGGCATTCCTTAATTGATGAGATCTTTAAAAGGATGTTTAAACCATTAGTCGCAAGATCGGAAATTTTCGGCTTGCGACAATGATAGATAGTGTTAGCTAATATCATTGTGACTGCTCTTCTTCATTCTTATGAGTGCTTAATTGTTTGATACTTCTTGCTTACGTAAGAAGTAACGGATGAGTGATGTCGCTTGTGTTGCAAGCATATGTGCGAGTAGTAGTAGACGAGATATTGTGCTAATCAACTAGAAACTATTGAAACCTTAGATTTGGGTGAGACATTGATTTGGTGAGTGTATTAAGAGTTTTATGGTTGATGGAGTTTCTGGAATCTATAGTTGTAGTGATTGAATCCAAGGAGGTTGTATGTTGAGAATTGGAGTTTTGGTATTCTTGATGAGAGATTGAAACGTTGGTAATTTCCTTGAGTGTTAGTGATTGCATGTTAACCTTTTATGGTTTAGGTAGCATGTGAATTTTATTTTTTTAAGTCTTTTGTGTTGAATATGTGAGTTTTTTGGGTTTAGGATTGTAGTGGGAAGCTTGGATATGATTTTATGGTGGAAAGGAGTGGATTTGGAAGGATTGAGGTATTTTCGTGGCCTTAGATGTTGATTCACTATTGTTGTCTAGTGTAGGGGATGTTTGCACTGCATTTTTGTTGTGCCCGTATGAGTACCGTATTTACAGATTTAGATTTTATGATATTCACGAAATTTGTAGCCTTGGACGTTATCTTTCCAATGGAACTAGAATCAAGTAAAACGGAGGTCTAGAACTCTAGTTATAACTACTTTGGTGATCAAAGGTCTAGTTGTAAGCGCTGAATATATCTGTGGTGGTTTTTGAATTTTTAGCTAAGAAGATTATTTTTTTTTAGAATCTCATGTCTCCATAAGAGTTGTAGCTTATTCTCTTAGCTTTCTTTTGAGATAAGTTTGAGATCATTTAGATGAGTATAACTCTCTAGGTATCATTTTCTTTGACAGTTGTTGAAAGGATATGTATGGTGTCATGATATTTTTGAGTTGTTAATGCAAGGATAAAAACTGATTTTTGTCATGATGTTCCGAGATGTTGTCATGTGGATTGAGAGGTTGTTTAAGGATGTATGATGCTATGTGGTAAAGTTGTTTCATGTACATGCTATATGGAGTAAATGGTGATTGATTCGTACATGCTTAGGGATGATATATATTGAATGTTTGAAGTAGGTATTCTAATATGATTTGTTATGTGTGTATGTTGATATGATGATAGATGACCTTATGGATTAATTAGTGGATGTTTGTGTGTTTAGTAAGGTTGACCTCAAGGTATGATATCATCAAATTGGAGTTGAGAGTGAGGATTTATCCAAGACAAATTTAGGCTAAGTTATCTAAGTATGATTTTTCATTGTATGAAGTGAGTTTTCTAGGTCTTTTAAATTTTAGTGGAGGTATAACGTAGGTCTATCTAAGGTAGAAGTTGTACTTAAGTGGGAGATACCAAAGTCAGTTAGTGAGGTTAAGAGTTTTCTTAGAGTAGCTTATTATTATAGGAGAATTATTGAGGAAATATTTCTAAGATAACATTACCTTTGACTGGATTGACCAGGAAGAGAGAGTTGCCTTTATGTGGGATAGTAAGTGTGAGAGTAGTTTCCAAACTCTTAAGGAAATATTGACTAGTGTTAATACTACTAGATTCTAGTAAGTCATTTGTGATATATAGTGATGCTTCTAAGATAGGTTTGGATGGAGTGTTGATGCAAGAAGGAAAGGTAGTAGCTTATGTTTCTAGGCAATTGAAAATTCATGAGAGGAATTACCTTATCTATGAACCTAAGTTAGCAGTTATGATATTTACACTAAAATTTGAAGACACTACCTATATAATTCTAAACTTAAGGTAATTAGTGATCGTTAGAGCCTTAAATACCTTTTGACCAAAGGAGATAGTTGGAATTTCTTAAGGACTAGGATTTTAATCTTAGTTGTTATCTAGGTAAAGCCAATGTGGTGACCGATGCTTTGAGTAGGAAACCTTTATATTTTCCTTTCCTTATGATTAGAGAGATGGATCTTTTAGTTCTAATTAGGGATTTAAGCTTGACTTATGAGGTTACCCTTAGTAGTGTGAGACTAAGTATGACTCGAGTAACTAGTGGGTTGTCAAAGGAAAATCGGAGGAGCACAATTAGTTGGTTCATTTTAGTGACAAGATATAAGGCTATAGGACTAGGTAATGGAGAGAAGTTTCCTTGGGTATAGATGAAGTGGTAAGACTTTGAGACTGAGTATGTGTACCTAGTGAACTTATGATGGAGGACCATCCTTGAAGCATCATATAGGGCCTATCACAAGGTCCATGGCTAGGAGAGTAGAGGAAGATGAAGAACACACCACACCAAAGGCCATGATCATCATGTGTGTGGAATTTTAGCCATCTCCTTAATTTGTTGCTTCCTTTTCCCATTCTGCCCTTGTATTTTGGGGGTACATTAGATATTAGGATTTTATTTTGTATTTTTATTTAGCCTTTGTATTATGGGGAAAAATTAGTCAGGATTTATTTTAGGACTTAAGCCTTATTTTTAAGGTCAAAAGTCCATTTCTTTCTTTTTTTGACCTAAGGGTACTTTAGTCTTTTAGGAGGGATGAGACCCATTTCATTTGGGATGCATTTAGGGTTCATTTAGGGTGCATTTGGACACCAAAATTTTGGCCAAATGCTCCCAAGAAACCCTAGATGCCTTTCTTTCCCTATAAGTACTCTAGGTAACCCACCTTGTAGCCACTTTGGAAATTAATGAATTTGAGTGAGCCTTTGTGCCTCTTCATTCCTTCCTTAGTCCCCTAGGAACTCCATGGCCCCCTATCCTCTCCTCTCTACCTAGAGTGAGCTTGGGTCTTCCTTGGTTGGCCTTCATCATCCTAAGTGAAGTGAGCTGGCCTAAAGGAGCTACACCACCAAACACCATCCATTTCTCTCCTTCATTTTGTGCGTCACCCTTCACCTTCCCAAACACCAAATCCTCCACTTCCATACCCTTGAAGAGATCATCCTTCACATCATATCAACCTTGGAGAAGAGAAGGAATCAACCACTAACTCTCATGGAGAAGTTGGTTCCATCACGTGGTATCAAGAGCCATGGTTGTCTTCAAGGGTAACTTGTCTCTTCTCTTTTGTGTCTTCTAAATGTTTCTTGTCATGTCTATGTCTTCTCATATGTCTTGATGTTATCCTCTAAAATATTTCTTAAAATGTTGTCTTCTTGTTGAGTGGTTCATTGTTGGTTCATGAGCCTTCCTTTGTTGTGCTCTAGGTTTCCTTTAAAATAGGTTCTTGTGTGCTTTTCTCCATTTTCACCTTTGCTGGAAAATTTTGTCAAGAACATGATGAACACTTTATGAACCCCATTTTAATCTTTATTTGTCCAAGTTTTGTCTCAAGTTTGTGTTTCTCTCACTTTTTCACCCAAATACCAAGTATATGCATGATACCTTCACTTCATGCATGTAATATGGAAATTAATGATGCATGTTTCCTCTCCTAAGTGGCTGGCCAAACATTTTGCATGTTCTTAGAGGTCATTCATGCATGTTATTTAGTTCATGACATGTTCTAAAAGTTTGTTGAATTCCATGTGAATTTGTCTCCTATACATGCATGGTTAGCCACCCCTACATGCTCATCATCACATGATTGTCCCTTGTCCTTTGTATGACAACCAAGTAGTGTTTTGTTGCTGAAAAATCTGCCAAGAATGTGTTTGTTTGCTGAAAAAAACTGCACCAAATTAGTACATAGTACAAGACACATTCCACCTTACAAAAGTTGCTTTTTGCATGCCACTTGTCCTTTTTGTCTCCTACTTTTTTGTGCTACTTTTAATTCACCCACAAGTGTAAAAACCAAGCAACATAACAAGGTTAAAATTAAAAAAAAACTGACCAAGGGGCTGCACCTGTTCCGGCCAAAGGGTGGACTAGGGTTTTTTCCTAGATCGTGCCTTAGAGCCAGAGCATTCAAAAGTGTAATCTGCCCTCTCAACTCTAGGGTTTTGGGTTTTATGGTGAGTTGTTCATGGGCCTCTTGGGCCCCGAGGATCGAGGGATTTTCCTAACCGTTCTTATCACGTGGATGCGGGATTAGCGGGAACGAACTTAGTCGGGATCCGACCGACAGGGCCTATACCGAAAGTCCAGCGAGGTACATGCCGAGCAGTCCCCTTATAGGCGAGAAGAATCGAGCTTGCCAGGTCAAGTCGGGCCATGACCGAATAGGATCGTACTGAGCCCTCCTCCGGGTTGATGCCAAAAAGGAGATCGCGGTCGCCTTATTTCCGAGTGCCCCTAAGGCGAGAAGGTTTAGGGCCTGGAGGCCTAGTCGGGTAATTGCCGAGTGTAGGGACGTTAACACTCTATCACCAATAAGGAGATTAAGTCGGTCCATGACCGAGACGGTACACTTGCCTTCCAGCCTTGAGCCAATGAGGCGAAAAGGCTAGAGCGGCTCTCTTCTTTGCGTCGCCCCAGTATTGGGCCGAGAGGGGTTGTCGGTGATCAACCGAGACGATACACTTGCCTTCCAGCCTTGAGCCAATGAGGCGAAAAGGCTAGAGCGGCTCTTTTCTTTGCGTCGCCCCAGTATTGGGCCGAGAGGGGTTGTCGGCGATCAACCGATACGGTACACTTGCCTTCCAGCCTTGAGCCTGTGGGGCAAAAAGGCTAGAGCGACTCTCTTCTTTTAGGTCTTCTCGGCATTTGGCCTAGAATAAGAGTCGGGATTTCATCGAGACGGACCATAAGCGTTATGACTTCTTGGAAGTTGATAGGACGCGTCCCCTCCGCTTACGCATGAGGGGACATGTATTTATTGCGAAGGCGGCGCTGCAGGGATGTGAGTAATGGTAGTGCCGCGTGGAGGCTTCTATCGCTAGGGTTTTAATCGTGGGGCCCGTTTTGGTTTAGGGTCACGACGTCCTACGCGCGTTGTGGCCTTTGGGTGCACCCCCCCACGCGCGGACTTTCATGTTTATAAATAAAAGGGGGCTACCCATTTTTTCAAGTCATTTGCCTCTCCTTCTTCGCGCGTTTTCCTGTCCGGTGGTGGCTCTTTCTCCTTCGCCCTGAGTTACGGCGGTCCACGGTGGTTTTGAGCCTATTTTAGTGGGTGAAGTTGTGAGGGAAAACCCCCTAGGTACACGTATTTATTCCCTTTTTCTTAGTGATTTTTCTTGCCACCCTTTGAGTTTAGGATAGTCTAAGATTATATTCGCAATGGCTGTCGCGGGTTATGGGGTGTTGTACAAATGTGTTAAGGACGACGCGTTAAAATGTGAATCTTTGATTAATTCCTGGGAGGCCATGGATAGCTTTTGTAGGGATTATGTAGTTTGTCGTGATGGGGATGAAGTGGTTGTGTGCGAACCTTGTGTTGACAGGGAGCCAGTTTGCCTTAGTTCACCGTCGACGGAAAAATTCACTTTTTGCTATACCACTCTTATTTCTAAAGTTAGGGTGAGATGGCCCCTTACCGAGTGTGAAAAGGGGGTGCTTAGGTCTTTGGGTGTTGCCCCGACCCAACTTCACCCAAATAGTTGGGCTTTTGTGCGGGGTTTTGAGATCTTGTGCACTGGGCTTGGCATAACCCCGACTGTAGATAAGTTCTTCTATTTCTTCGAGAGTAGGACCAGCAAACGTAGCGGTTGGGTGTCTGTTAGTGGGGTCTCGGGTCGGGGTTTGTTGTCGTTGTTCCAATCATCCTATAAGGACTTCAAAAAATCATTTTTTCGAATTCGTAGCCTACCTGGTCATGAAAATGTGTTAGAGGGGTTTCCTTTGTACTGGAACCAGAATACAATAGCATTTGGTGGGCTAGATTCCGAGAGGCTCTGCGAGAGTTATCGGATTGACGTTAAGAAACTCGAAGATTTGAAAACCTTATTCAATACTGGAAAACTTCTAGACCTAGAGAGTAGACCGCAAGAATTGAAAATATATATAGGTATACTACTGTTTGAACACCCAAAAATGCTTCTTTCCCTTTTAATGTTTCGTTCTTAAGTTAACTTGTTGATGTGTCTTTGCAGGGAGGATGGCTAGTATGAGCAACCGAGAAATGATGAGACTATGGAAGCAGCAAAAGGTTTCTGAGGCGGCTGTAGTGGGAGAGTCGGCTACCGAGAAGGTTGTGGACACTGGTAGTCCCGTAGTGAAGTCGAAGACCATCGGCGAGACCCCGCAGAAATGCCGTCGTGAGACCGACAAGTCCATCTCGGTGGTCAACTTGGAGACTGTCGTGGCCACTGAGACGGATAAAGACAACACAGAGGTTCAATCTACCGAGAGGACCCTGAGTGCTTGTCTTGGGGAGAATTGGGAACCGATGAATTATGGCGCCGATCGTAGCAATGTGGCCTCTTTCTGGGACGAGAAGTTCAACCACAGTGCCCACCTCCGAGGTACCGACCTGCTAGAAGGTGACCGTGAAGATTTGGAGAAGATGAGTGCTTTCACCATCGCCAAGGGCGTCGAATCACTTACCAATCGTCTCTCGGCTCTCTCGTTGATCAACAAAGACAAAATTCGCGGCTTAGTGAAGGAGACTAAGTTGCAAGGCAAAAGGATTGTTTCCTTAGAGGAAAGTTTGAACAAGAGTAAGGCTGAGCTCAAGTGGGTATCTACTGAGCGAGATAGGCTACTAGAAGGTCGCCGTGTGTTTGAGGACGAGAAACAGGCCTAGGCGGCGGAGAAGGTTGCAATGGAGAAGGATTTGGAGGATGCTCGCCTATCGCGGGAAAAATATGCCAATGCTGCCCAAACCTTCGAGAGTGATGTGGCGAGTATGAAGGCCGAGATTGAGAAGTTGCAAGCTGACGCCCATGCTATCAAAATGAATTCACTGAAGAAGTTTACGCAAGGTTTTGATGCGGCGACTTCTCAGATAAAATTTCTGCATGCCGATCTCGACATTGGGGGAATGGGCTACTTTAAGGAGATTGTAAATGGTGAACTGGTGGATCCTCCCGAGGATGACTGAGTTCTGCCTCATAATGTTGTTTTTACCTTTACATTTTCATGTTTTTTGTTGATGGCTTGTATGGACCATTGTGACCCTTTGCTTTTATAAAATCTGTGTGTTTCCTTTGATATGAGTTGAGATATGAGTTGAGTGACTTGGTGTGTGCGAAAATATTGATCCTTTGCCGGCCAATTGCAAAATTTTTTCTAAGTTAAAAATGAATACTGAGGCACCTAGTCGCCCAAATTCCGACTAAAGAAATTGCCGAATTTTTTTCTAAGTTAAAAATGAATACTGAGGCACCTAGTCGCCCAAATTCCGACTAAAGAAATTGCTGAAGTTTTTTTTTCTAAGTTAAAAATGAATACTGAGGTACCTAGTCGCCCAAAATTCCGATTAGAAAAATTGCGGAAATTTTTCTAAGTTAAACTGAATACCAAGGCCTCTTGTTGCCAAAAATCCGACGTAAAAAAATGAAGAATTTTTTCTAAGTTAAAATGAATACCAGGGCATGTAGTCGCCCAAAATCCGACTAGCAAAAATTGCAGAATTTTTTCTAAGTTAAAATGAATAGCAGGGCATGTAGTCGCCCAAAATCCGACTAGCAAAATTGCAGAATTTTTTCTAAGTTAAAATGAATAGCAGGGCATGTAGTCGCCCAAAATCCGACTAGCAAAAATTGCAAAAGTTTTTCTAAGTTAAAATGAATAGCAGGGCATGTAGTCGCCCAAAATCCGACTAGCAAAAATTGCAGAATTTTTTCTAAGTTAAAATGAATAGCAGGGCATGTAGTCGCCCAAAATCCGACTAGCAAAAATTGCAGAATTTTTTCTAAGTTAAAATGAATAGCAAGGCATTAGTGGAATTTATCCATGCGAATGGTCGTCCAAATACCGACTGGAAGAAAATAACAAACTTTATCTAAATTAAAAGTTGAACCTTAATAAGAGAAGTCGTCCAAATACCGAGTCGAAGAGAGTAGTGGAATTTATCTAAAAGTTGATCCTCAGCGCGAGAAGTCGTCCAAATACCGAATGAAATAATGGGGAATTTTTCCTAATTTTCTTGACTCGACGACAGACTTTTCCGATTGTCCCTTGCCATTGCATTTTTTTTTTTGAAAGGAATCCGATGCGACCTGCTTGGTAAAATTCCGATTTTGCCGACAATCACGAGTTTGTCTTCGAGTTATTTATACTCGCCCAGTCGGACTTTTGCCGACAATCACGAGTTTGTGTTCGAGTTATTTATACTCGCCCAGTCAGACTTTTGCCGACAATCACGAGTCTGTCTTCGAGTTATTTATACTCGCCCAGTCGGACTTTTGCCGACAATCACGAGTCTGTCTTCTAGTTATTTATACTCGCCCAGTCGGACTTTTGCCGACAATCACGAGTAGTCGGACTTTTGCCGACAATCACGAGTCTGTCTTCGAGTTATTTATACTCGCCCAGTCGAACTTTTGCCGACAATCACGAGTCTGTCTTTGAGTTATTTATACTTGCCCAGTCGGACTTTTGCCGACAATCACGAGTCTGTCTTCGAGTTATTTATACTCGCCCAGTCGGACTTTTGCCGACAATCACGAGTCTATCTTCGAGTTATTTATACTCGCCCAGTCGGACTTTTGCCGACAATCACGAGTTTGTCTTCGAGTTATTTATACTCGCCCAGTCGGACTTTTGCCGACAATCACGAGTTTGTCTTCGAGTTATTTATACTCGCTCAGTCGGACTTTTGCCGACAATCACGAGTTTTTGTGCCTTTAAAATAACGTGTTAGGAGACAATGAAAGAAACAGAGAGATGGCATTTATTAGAATTGAAAAGGTCGGTGCCTCATTAAAAACCTTCTCAGCAAAAACCCCTCATATTTTTACGGGGACAAAATACTGAGTTAGGAAAAGAGTGCACCTAATACAAATATATAGAGAAACTAGCTATAGTAAAAGTGCAAATTTGCAGCATTCCATGTTCTCGGTATCAAACCTCCATCCAAGGTCCTCAGTCAGTAAGCCCCTTTGCCGACCACGTCATCAATTTTATAGGGGCCAACCCATTTAGGAGACAACTTGTTCTTCATCTGTGTTAGCTGAGCACGCCTCAAAACTAGGTCGCCTACGATAAAGTCTCTTGGATTCACCTTTGTGTTGTATTTGAAGGCGGCTCTCCTCTGGGCAGCTACTTGATTTATTCTTGCTTTTTCTCTTGTCTCTGCGATCAAGTCTAAATCAACTCGCCTTCCCTGGTCGGATTCCTCTTCAGAAAAAGCCGTAGTGCGCACTGAAGGCACTGCAATTTCGATCGGGATCATGGCGTCGGTTCCGTACACCAGATTGAAAGGAGTGTCTCGGGTCGTTAAATGAACAGTCGTGTGGTACGACCATAACACGCGGGGAAGCTCTTCCACCCACGAAGCGCCTGACTCTTGCACACGCTTCTTCAAACCTGAAAGGATTACCTTGTTGGCCGACTCCGCCTGGCCGTTAGACTGTGGGTGTTCAACAGAAGTGAATGCCATTCGGATGCCGACCTCTTTGCAAAAATCACGAACTCTTGTACTTGCAAACTGTGTCCCATTATCGGAAACGAGCATTTGAGGGACTCCATACCTGCACACCACATTCTTCCAAAGAAAAGTTCTTACCTTCTCCGCTGAGATGGTTGCAACTGGCTCCGCCTCGATCCATTTACTGAAGTAGTCTACCGCCACTATTAAGAATTTCAGTTGCCTTATCGCAATCGGGAATGGACCGAGAATATCAATCCCCCACTTATGGAAAGGCCAGGGAGATAGGATTGAATGTAGTCGTTCGGCCGGGGAATGGTGTAAAGCTGCATGTCTTTGGCATCCGTCACACTTTTGGACCCAATTGACACAGTCATTCCTCAAAGATGGCCAAAAATATCCGGCTCGGGAAACTTTGTATACTAGAGCTCGGCCTCCGATATGGCTTCCGCACATTCCACTGTGTACCTCATCCATTACTCTCTTTGCTTGCGGCATGGTCAAACATCTTAAGAGGGGAGAGCTGAAGCCCCTTCGGTACAGTCTTTCGTTGATGACTACGAACCTGGCCGACTCCCTTTGCACCAACGACGCCTCCCTCTTGTCTTCCGGTAACTCCCCCCGAGTTAGATATGCGATGTACGGTCCCATCCATGAATTAAGCTCTTCTTGGATGAACATGACGTTCCCTTGCGCCTCGTTTATACTTGGTTGTGCTAGCGTCTCTTGAATGACTGACCGAGTAGCTCCTGGTTTCTTCGTGCTTGCAAGTTTGGAGAGCAAGTCGGCCCTCGAATTCTGATCTCGTGGTACATGACTAAGTGTGAACTCTCGAAAATTTTCCGACAAAAGCCTAACCTTTTCCAGATACTTAGCTAGTTGAGGATCCTTCGCCTGGAAGGTGCCGGCTACCTGCCCTGTGATCAGTTGGGAGTCGCTTCTTGCCGATAGACTCGTTGCTCCCATTTCCTTTGCCAACGTCATACCGGCCAACAACGCTTCGTACTCGACTTGGTTATTGCTTGCACGGAATTCAAATCGCAATGACTGTTCCGATAAAATACCTCCTGGTCCTTCCAGGACGATCCCTGCTCCACTTCCCCCAAGGTTTGAAGCTCCGTCTACCGATAAGATCCACTGTGTCTCTTCAGTACTACCTTCATCGGCTGGTGAGGTTAGTTCCGTCACGAAGTCGGATAGCGTTTGAGCTTTGATTGCTCCTCTCGGCTCGTACTTGATGGAATACTCTGATAGTTCCACAGACCACTTCATCATCCTTCCTGCCAAGTCGGGCTTCTGCAGCACTTGCCTGATCGGATGGTCTGTCCGGACTACGACCTCATAACTCTGGAAATAATGTCTCAGCTTGCACGCCGTGACCAGTATCGCTAGGGCTAACTTTTCTATCTTCTAATAACGGACCTCTGCTCCTTGTAAGACCCTGCTAACAAAATAAACGGACAATTATGAGTTACCTCTTTCCTGTACTAAGACTGTGCTGATGGCGCTATCGGATGCCGACAGATACATCAGTAAGGGGAGATCGGCCTACGGTTTGGAGAGTATTGGCAGTGAGGTGAGAGCCTGCTTGAGTTCGCCGAATGCTCTCTCACATTCATCTGTCCACGCAAATTTGTAATTCTTCCTCAAACATTGGAACAAGGGGAGCGACTTGTCTGCTGCCTTCGAAAGGAACCGAGAAAGGGAGGCCATCCTCCCTGTCAACTACTGTACCTCCTTTACTGTAGCTGGGCTTCTCATACTGATTATAGCAGAGCACTTATCGGGATTTGCTTCGATGCCACGATGCGTTAGTAGGAAACCGAGGAATTTTCCCGCTTGGACGCCGAAAGAGCACTTCGCGGGGTTCAGTTTGAGTTGGTAGTGTGCTAGGGTGTCGAACGACTCTTGAAGGTAGGAAAAATGCCGACCCACGCTGGGCGACTTGACCACCATGTCGTCTACGTACGCCTCCACATTCCTTCCGAGTTGATCGGCCAACACCTTGTCCATAAGCCTCTGGTACGTCGCCCCGGCGTTCTTCAATCCGAAAGGCATCACCTTGTAACAGTAGCTGGCCTGATAGGCCATGAACGCTGTTTTATCTTCATCAGCTGGGTGCATCCTGATCTGATTGTACCCCGAGTACGCGTCCATGAAACTCAACAATTCATACCCCGATGCGTTGTCGACTAGACAATCTATGTTGGGCAGCGGGTATGAATCTTTTGGACAAGCTTTGTTTAAATCGGTGAAGTCCGTGCACATCCTCCAGGTTCCGTTACTCTTTCGTACCATTACCACATTCGCCAGCCATGTCGGGTATTGGATTTCTCGAATGTGACCAGCTGTCAACAATTTCTTTGTCTCCTCGGCTATGGCCCTCTTCTTATCCTCTCCAAACTTTCGTCGTTTCTGGATCACCGGTTTCGCATTAGGGTCGACCATTAGACGGTGACATAGAAAATCGGGATGAATGCCTGGCATGTCGCCGGCACTCCATGCGAAAGCTGAAACGTTGCTCTTCAATACGGTCAGCAACCCTTCCTCATCTTCCTTAGTTAAAGACACACCAATCTTGACTGTTTTTCCCTCGGCCAAGCTAACTTCCTTCACGTCTTCTGCTGGGGCTGGTCGGGAATCGAAGTGGGTCATCCTCGGATCCAACTCGATTGATTGGATCCCCCGATCAACCTGTGTCACATATAACTGTCTCCTCGCCCCCAAACTGTCCTCGTAGCACTTCCTTGCGACTTCTTGATCAACACAGAGGACCCCAACCTTCCCGCTGGGTAAAGGGTACTTCAGCTTCAAGTGGGGTGTGGAGACAACTGCTCCCAACTTATTCAATGTCGGTCGTCCGACTAGTATGCTGTAGGACGACTGAGCATTGACCACCAGGTATCGGACAGTGATAGTCTTCATGTAGTCTCCTTGGCCGAAAGTTGTCTCCAAGTCGGCGTATCCCCTAGCTGTTACCTGATCACCTGCAAAACCAACTAAAGTACCTGCATTTGGCATTAGACGGTCAGTCAGAATTTTCATCCTGACGAAAGCTTCCCAGAACATTATGTCTGCCGAGCTGCCCTGGTCCACCAGTACGCGTTTCACATTATAACCCATGACTATCGCCGAGACGACAATCGGGTCATCCTTATGTGGGGACACACCTTCGAAGTCGGCGTCCGAAAATGTGATAGCAGGCCGAGATGGTTTCACCCGGTCCGAGACGGATAAAACAGACCGAGAGTACCTCTTCCGTGCTGCTGATGTCGGGCCCCCTCCAGCGAATCCTCCCGCTATAGTGTTGAAGTCTCCATGGACAGCTTGTTGGTGAGTCTCTGTTCTTTTTTCTAGAGGATCTCTCGGGGGAGACCTCCCCTCTCGCCTCTTTCTTCTCGTGTTTTCTCCTTCACGCATGCGTCGCCTGTCGGACGGGCCCTCCTCCTGCTTCCCTGCAATGAATTTTTTTAAACGTCCCTCCTTAATGAGGCGCTCTATCTGTCTACCGAGGACGAAGCAATTCTCAGTAGTATGCCCGTGAGTCCGGTGGAATTCGCACCAATCGGTTTTATACGGTCCCAACTATCGGTCAGTCGCCGCAGGGAACTCGAAAAGTGACGCGCTATTGACGTCATGTAGTATGTTCCGCCTGGGAACGTTGAGTGGGGTAAACTTCTCTTCTTCCCTGTTGTGCGTCCATTCGGTCCTTGGCCGACCGACATGATCGGCCTGCCGGTAGTTACCCTCCTTCGTGTTATAGCGGTCCCGTCGCTTACTCCAATCCAATCGTGGTCGGAGATGTTTGTTGACTTCCTTATTGCTGCCCCCTGCTTCTCGGTTCTCAGCTGCTCTTTTAATAATCTGGTTCTCCTCCGTCTTGATGTGGCTCAAGGCGAAAGCCCGAACCTCCGACATCGTTTGACAGTTCGCCCTTTCAAGCGCAATGTCGAAGGCTCCGGACCTCAAACCTTTCTGGAATGCGATGACCGCCATCCTCTCGTCCAACGACGCTATCCTCAAGGCGACCTCGTTGAACCTTTGTAGGAAATCTTTCAAAGACTCTTCGCGTTGCTGCTTGAGGTCGAACAAATCCGACGTGATTCGTGGCTTCTTTTTGTTAGCGGCGAACTGCGCCATGAAGAGCCGGCTAAAGACATCGAAGTCGGTGATCGACCGATCAGGAAGACCGCTAAACCAGTCTAGCGCCGCCTTCTTGAGCGTGCCCATGAACAACTTACAGTGGACTTCCATGCTCCCTCCACAGATCAACATTTGAGCCCGGAAGTCCGTCAAATGCTGACTGGGGTCCTGCGTTCCATCAAAAGGTTCGATCTGTGGTATCCGATGATCCCTAGGGATCATCTCAGCCTGTATGGCTTCCGAGAATGGTCTAAAGTCCCTAGGGACCTCCAGCATGACGTCCTCCTCCACAGTCCTGGTACTAGCAGCCATTCTGGCTTGCAGCTCGTCCGCTCTCCTCCTGATGTCTTCATTCTCGCGCTGGATGGCCTCCTCTCTCTCCCTGGACCGTGCGTTGTCCTCCCTCAAGCCATTGATCATGGCCATCATCTCCTCCATGGTAGGAGGTTGTGAGTTGTTGTTGTTGTTGTTGTTGCTGCCTCTCGCCATAGTAAAGTGTGGGTTCTTCTGTATGACTTGGGGCGTAGGAAAAGTTTCACCGTAGCCCCATGGTGGGCGCCAAAATGTTCCGGCCAAAGGATGGACTAGGGTTTTTTCCTAGATCGTGCCTTAGAGCCAGAGCATTCAAAAGTGTAATCTGCCCTCTCAACTCTAGGGTTTTGGGTTTTATGGTGAGTTGTTCGTGGGCCTCTTGGACCCCGAGGATCAAGGGATTTTCCTAACCGTTCTTATCACGTCGATGCGGGATTAGCGGGAACGAACTTAGTCGGGATCCGACCGACAGGGCCTATACCGAAAGTCCAGCGAGGTACATGCTGAGCCCTCCTCCGGGTTGATGCCAAAAAGGAGATCGCGGTCGCCTTATTTTCGAGTGCCCCTAAGGCGAGAAGGTTTAGGGCCTGGAGGCCTAGTCGGGTAATTTCCGAGTGTAGGGACGTTAACACTCTATCACCAATAAGGAGATCAAGTCGGTCCATGACCGAGACGGTACACTTGCCTTCCAGCCTTGAGCCAATGAGGCGAAAAGGCTAGAGCGGCTCTCTTCTTTGCGTCGCCCCAGTATTGGGCCGAGAGGGGTTGTCGGCGATCAACCGAGACGGTACACTTGCCTTCCAGCCTTGAGCCAATGAGGCGAAAAGGCTAGAGCGGCTCTCTTATTTAGTTCATGACATGTTCTAAAAGTTTGTTGAATTCCATGTGAATTTGTCTCCTATACATGCATGGTTAGCCACCCCTACATGCTCATCATCACATGATTGTCCCTTGTCCTTTGTATGACAACCAAGTAGTGTTTTGTTGCTGAAAAATCTGCCAAGAATGTGTGTTTGTTTGCTGAAAAAAACTGCACCAAATTAGTACATAGTACAAGACACATTCCACCTTACAAAAGTTGCTTTTTGCATGCCACTTGTCCTTTTTGTCTCCTACTTTTTTGTGCTACTTTTAATTCACCCACAAGTGTAAAAACCAAGCAACATAACAAGGTTAAAATTCAAAAAAAAACTGACCAAGGGGCTGCACCAAAAGCTGGCTGGAAAAATACAAGAAAAAAAAATTCAAAAGGAAATTGTTGCTAGACTTGTGGACAATTACCATTTTACCCTTGCACAATTGGAGTGGACTTGGACCATTTTTTGTACCCATATTTGGACCCATTTTATGACAAAACCCGTGGCTGGACATTAAGGAAAGGACCTTACACTAATTGATTTCATTTAAGGACAAGGAACATTAAACACTTAATTCTATTCTAGAACCCTTCTAGGATTTTCCTTTGAGTGCTTGCCTTCTTAAATGTGCCTTAATTTTTTGCTTGTCTTTCTTGGAATTCCTTGTGTTTTGTCTCATCAATATTCCTCTTGAGTTTAGCCTTCCTAATTGATCATTTTTAGTTTTTATTTCTTAGCCTCCTTTCTTGCTCTTGGTTGGTTTGTTTCACTTGGTGTAGATGAAGCCTACTTCCACACTTCCATGCAATTTTGGGGAAGATTGAGTTGGAGGAGTTGGCCATGAGATCCAAAGAGCTTTGGGAGGGAACCATCACAAACATAGAGTGCCAAACACATCGGGAGGAAACTAACCAAGTTTTCTCATTGTGAAGGGAACACCAAATTGGAGCTTGAAGAATTTTCTTGTTTTGTTTATTTACTCTTTCTTTTGTGCCAATTTTGTGTTGTTTTGATTGGGCCACTTGTGTCTTGGTCCTTATTCATTCAATTGGGTTGTAAATTGGCCTCTTAAATTAATTAGTTTTTAGGAGTAGTTTTGTTTAGTACTTGTGGAAGTGTCTTGAAAACCCCCAAGGTCACTTCAAGCTTCCACCCTAGGACTTCCGACTAGTATATGCTTTATTGCTTTCCTTTAATTCTCTTAGTTGTTAGCATAATTCCTTAGATTGTTGTATGTTCGTTTAGAGGCTTCCAAAGTTGCCTACTAAGGGTCCGAACACACACTCACCCTTGTGCTAAAATTGTTTTTGTGAGAAAAGTGAAAAGGGGCTTAGTGATTTCTACTTGAAAAGGCTTGGTTTTTAAGAGACTCTTTGTAGTCCACCTCCCTTGATAGTTCACTTTGTGCACTTAGGCCTCCTATCACTACTCTTGCACTCAAAAGCTTTTGTGAAAACCTTTTATCACTCACTCTTTGTGAAAATATTTTCAAGAACCTCTTTGTGAAAACCTTTCTTGATCAAAGATGAGTGATCATTCAAGTGTAAGGGGTCAAAATACTCATAGTAGTAGACATAGTCTTAGGGATGAGCTTAGAGAACTTAGGGAGTATATAAAAAGAAAAGAAGGAGAAAATGCAAAAAGAGAGGAAGAATATAAGAGAAAAGAGAGAGAAAATGAGAAAAACAATAAGGAAATAAAAGAGATGTTAGCAAAACTAGTCATGGGAGGGGGAGTTGGGGGATCCAACCCAAGGGTAAGCATCCCTAGAAGTGAAAGTGAGGGTAGTCAACACCCTACAAACCCCCTAAGTGATAGCCATTATAGTAGTCATCACAATGATGATTACTATCAAAGGCCACCAAGAACACAAAGACCAAGACCAAGGGAGTCTTCCAATAAAGAACCCAACATTACTCTTCCCTCATTTCATGGAAAAGACAATGTTGAAACATATTTAGATTGGGAAATGAAAGTTGAACAACTTTTTTCTTGCCATGGAATAAGTGAAGAGAAAAAGGTTTCTTTAGCAACCCTTAGCTTCCAAGGGCATGCTATGTATTGGTGGACCTCTTTAGAAAAAGAAAGAAGAATGCATCATGAACCCCCAATTCAATATTGGAATGAACTCCGTAGTGCCTTAAGGAGGAGGCATATTCCCCCATACTATGACCGTGAGCTTATGGATAAGCTTCAAAGGTTGAAACAAGGTTCATCTAGTGTGGAGGAGTATAAGCAACAAATGGAGTTACTTATGATGAGGGCGGGTATAAGGGAAGAAGAGAGGACTACCATTTCTAGATTTCAAAGTGGCCTAAATCTTGAAATAAGAGACAAAGTTGAACTCTTACCTTATAGAGATTTCAAGGAGCTTGTTCAACTTTGTTCAAGAGTGGAGCATCAACTCAAAAGAAATTTTTTTAGAAAAGACTTCACTCCCTCTTATTCCAAGAACTTCAAGAAGGAGGGCCCCTCTTCCAAACCTTATTCCAAAGAAAAAGAGCAAGAAAAAGAAAAATCTTCTTTTAAAGCACCTTCCAAAGATGCTAAAACAAGTGACATCAAGTGTTTTAAGTGTCTTGGCCGTGGGCACATTGCTTCTCAATGCCCAACAAAGAAAACCATGATTTTAAGAAGCCAAGATCACTATAGTAGCCTTGATGAAGCTACTTCCTCATCTTCGAGTGATGAAGAAGAAGTTTTAGAGTCCGAGGAAGAAACTTACCCATGTGAAGGAGACTTATTAATGGTAAGAAGGCTTCTTGGGAACCAATCTAGTAATTTAGACCAATCCCAAAGAGAGAACTTTTTTCATACAAGATGCAAGGTTTTAGAAAATACTTGTTCTCTCATTGTGGATAGTGGGTCTAGTTGTAATTGTTGTAGTACTAGATTGGTTAACAAGTTATCCTTGACTACTCTACCTCACCCTAAACCTTACAAGTTACAATGGATAAATGAGGAGGGAGGTATTGTGGTCAACCAACAAGTAAATGTACCTATCTCCATTGGCAAGTATAAAGATGAAATTTTATGTGATATAGTGCCATTGGATGCTAGTCACATTTTACTTGGAAGGCCTTGGCAATTTGACAAGAAAACTATTCATGAAGGCCTTTCTAATAAAATAAGTTTCCACCACTTGGGCAAGAAAATTGTGTTATGTCCTCTATCACCTTCCCAAGTGAGTGAGGACCAAATCAAAATGAAAGCCAAAAGACAAGAGGATGAAAAAACAATAATAAGAAAACAAAAGAAAGAAAAAAAAGGTCTCCCCTTAAAAGCTAAAGAAGGGGAAGAGAAGGTATCAAGTTTAGAGGCAAGTGTCCCCTCTAAAGAAGTTGCTCACAAAAGTCACTTATCCATTAAAAATGAAATCAAAAAAACACTTTTGCTTGAGCAACCTTTATACCTCCTCTATTTCAAAGAGACACTAGCTGCCACTAGTCATGAACTTGAGTCTCTACCTCAAGAGGTTCAAAAACTTTTGAAAGAATTTGATGCCCTATTCCCTCAAGAAGTTCCAAGTGGGCTTCCACCTTTAAGAGGAATAGAACATCAAATAGACCTCATACCGGGGGCTAGTCTTCCTAATAGGCCCGCCTATAGGACTAACCCTCAAGAGACCAAAGAGATAGAATCTCAAGTTGAGGACTTGTTGAAGAAGGGTTGGGTTCAAAAGAGCCTTAGCCCTTGTGCCATTCCCGTTCTTTTGGTGCCTAAGAAAGATGGCAAGTGGAGGATGTGCACGGATTGTAGAGCCATCAATAACATCACCATAAAATATAGGCACCCAATCCCTAGGCTAGATGATATGTTGGATGAACTACATGGGGCAATCATATTCTCCAAAATTGATCTTAAGAGTGGTTATCATCAAATTAGAATTAAAGAGGGTGATGAATGGAAAACCGCTTTTAAAACCAAGTTTGGTTTGTATGAATGGTTAGTGATGCCTTTTGGTCTCACCAATGCCCCTAGCACTTTCATGCGTCTCATGAATCATGTACTTAGGGATTGCATAGGGAAATTTGTAGTTGTATATTTTGATGACATTTTAATTTTTAGCAAATCCTTAGGTGAGCATCTTGGGCATCTAAGGGAAGTGTTAATAATTCTTAGGGACAACCACCTCTATGCCAACTTAGAGAAATGCACCTTTTTTAAAGAAAATGTAAACTTTTTGGGCTTTATAGTTGGCAAAGAGGGAGTGCAAGTTGACCCCGAGAAAATAAAAGCCATCCAAGATTGGCCCACCCCAAAAAGTGTGGGAGATGTGAGGAGTTTCCATGGTTTAGCAAGCTTCTACAGAAGATTTGTCAAAGACTTCTCCACACTTGCATCCCCTCTTAATGAGCTTGTTAAGAAGGATGTCCTTTTCATTTGGGGTGAAGCCCAAGAAAAAGATTTTCGTGATCTTAAAGAAAAGCTCACCAATGCACCCATTCTAGCCCTCCCAAACTTTGCTCAAACCTTTGAGCTAGAATGTGATGCATCCGGTTTTGGCATAGGTGCCATGTTACTTCAAGGAGGCCACCCCATTGCTTACTTTAGTGAAAAACTTCATGGGGCCACCTTGAACTATCCTACCTATGACAAAGAGCTTTATGCCCTTATTAGAGCCCTCCAAGTTTGGGAGCATTACTTAGTGACTAGGGAATTCATCATACATACCGATCATGAGTCACTTAAGTACATTAGAGGGCAAGGAAAGTTAAACAAAAGACATGCCAAGTGGGTTGAATATCTTGAGCAATTCCCTTATATTATCAAATATAAGAAGGGAAAGAATAATGTGGTGGCGGATGCTTTATCTAGAAGGCACTCATTACTCTTTTCCTTAGGGTCTCAAATCCTTGGTTTTGATAATATAAAGGAGTTGTATGAGGATGATCAAGATTTCCAATCCATCTTCACCAAATGCCTCCAAAAGCCTTTTGATGGGTTTTATCTTCTTGAAGGGTACCTTTTTAAAATGGGAAAACTTTGTATACCCCAAGGATCCATTAGAAAGCTTTTGGTTAAGGAAAGTCATGAGGGAGGTCTCATGGGCCATTTTGGGGTTGATAAAACCCTAAGCCTTTTGAAATCTAAATTTTATTGGCCACACATGAGAGTAGACGTTCAAAGGCATTGCTCCAAGTGTATCACTTGCCTTCAAGCAAAATCAAGAGTAATGCCTCATGGACTCTACACCCCTCTTCCTATAGCTAGCTCCCCTTGGGTTGACATTAGTATGGACTTTGTGCTTGGTCTCCCAAGGACCCAAAGGGGGTTTGATTCTATCTTTGTGGTTGTGGATCGTTTTAGCAAAATGGCTCATTTTATACCATGCCACAAAGTAGATGATGCTAGCTATATTGCTAAACTTTTCTTCAAGGAGGTGGTCCGTTTGCATGGGTTACCCAAGACTATTGTGTCCGATAGGGATGCTAAGTTCCTTAGTCACTTTTGGAAAATTCTTTAGGAAAAACTAGGAACAAAGCTTGTCTATTCCACTACTTGCCACCCACAAACCGATGGGCAAACCGAAGTAGTGAATAGGTCCTTATCCACATTGTTGAGGGTCATTTTAAAAGGGAACAAGAAAACTTGGGATGAATGCCTCCCCCACATAAAGTTTGCCTATAATCGAGTAGTCCACAAGACTACTAACCTTTCTCCTTTTGAGGTTGTATATGGCTTTAATCCCCTTACCCCTCTTGACTTGATTCCATTCCCTAATACTACTTCCTTGTACCACAAAGAAGGAGTATCTAGGGCTAAATTTATAAGAAAATACCATGAAAAAGTCAAGAGCCAAATTGAAAAACAAACCGAAAAATATGCCAAGTACAACAACAAAGGGAGGAAAAAGGTAACCTTTGAAATTGGGGATTGGGTTTGGCTTCACTTGAGGAAGGATAGATTCCCTACTCAAAGGAAGTCCAAACTAAACCCTAGGGGGGATGGCCCTTTTCAAGTTCTCAAAAGGATTAATGACAATGCATACATTCTAGACCTTCCCTCTGATTATGAAGTTAGTTCCTCTTTTAACGTTTGTGATCTTACACCTTTTGTAGGGACTAATGACATGGATGAGGATGACGATTTGAGGTCAAATCCTTCTCAAGAAGGAGGGGATGATGGAGGACCATCCTTGAAGCATCATATAGGGCCTATCACAAGGTCCATGGCTAGGAGAGTAGAGGAAGATGAAGAACACACCACACCAATGGCCATGATCATCATGTGTGTGGAATTTTAGCCATCTCCTTAATTTTTTGCTTCCTTTTCCCATTCCGCCCTTGTATTTTGGGGTACATTAAATATTAGGATTTTATTTTGTATTTTTATTTAGCCTTTGTATTATGGGGCAAAATTAGTCTTAGGATTTATTTTAGGACTTAAGCCTTATTTTTAAGGTCAAAAGTCCATTTCTTTCTATTTTTGACCTAAGGGTACTTTAGTCTTTTAGGAGGGATGAGACCCATTTCATTTGAGATGCATTTAGGGTTCATTTAGGGTGCATTTGGACACCAAAATTTCGGCCAAATGCTCCCAAGAAACCCTAGATTCCTTTCTTTCCCTATAAGTACTCTAGGTAACCCACCTTGTAGCCACTTTGGAAATTAATGAATTTGAGTGAGCCTTTGTGCCTCTTCATTCCTTCCTTAGTCCCCTAGGAACTCCATGGCCCCCTATCCTCTCCTCTCTACCTAGAGTGAGCTTGGGTCTTCCTTGGTTGGCCTTCATCATCCTAAGTGAAGTGAGCTAGCCTAAAGGAGCTACACCACCAAACACCATCCATTTCTCTCCTTCATTTTGTGCGTCACCCTTCACCTTCCCAAACACCAAATACTCCACTTCCATACCCTTGAAGAGATCATCCTTCACATCATATCAACCTTGGAGAAGAGAAGGAATCAACCACTAACTCTCATGGAGAAGTTGGTTCCATCAACTTATGCTTAGGTGTTTGATCTTTGGAGAGCATCATAGAAGTAAAACTAATGATATGGCAAACGCTTTGAGTAGGATTCTCATTCACCTATCAAATCTTTGATGATTTATGGGTTGGATTTGATTGAAGAACTTAGAGACTTAAGCGTGATGTGTGAGCTTGCCCTTAGAAGCATTGAATTGAGTATGTCGAAAGTGACTAGTGAATTAATGGATGAGATTAGAGAAGCCTCGGAGTTAGATACTTTCTTAGTGAACCAAGTGGAGAGGATTGGTAGGGGTATAGATAGCCCTTTACGAGTGGAAGTTGATGGTGTTTGGGGTTTCAATGATAGGATCTATGTGCCTAGTAATCTTGAATTTAGGAAGATGATCTTAGAGGGAGGACATAAGAGTACTTTTAGCATTCATTTAAGAGCTACTAAGATGTATCAGAGTGGCGCAGCGAAAGTGTGGTGGCCTTAGGTGAAGAGAGGAGTAGAGGAATTTGTGTACTCATGTGTAGTATGCTAGAAGTCTAAGGTGGAACACTAGAAGTCTTTAGGATTTTTACAGCCTTTAGACGTCCTAGTTTGGAAGTGAGATTTTATATCTATGAACTTAGTTGTAGTTTTGCTTGACATGCTTAAGGAATTTGATCTTATTTGGTTAGTGAATAGACCCACCAAGGTGGCTCACCTTACCCTTGTTGATATTAGATATTCTTTTGAGAGATTGATAGAGATGTACTTCAGTGAGCTAGTAAGGTTACACCAGATTTTCTACTAGTATAGTTTCTAATGGGTAATATTTAGGAAAGTGCTGCATGAGAATTAGAAAGCGAGATGCAAGAAGTCTACCCATTTCTGTTTGCAAGTAAATTTCGGGGACGAAATTTCAAAAAGGAGGGGAGAATTGTAACATCCCGAATTTTCTACTAGTATAATAGTTAATTATTATTTATTTTATATTTGTGGAGATTATTTTCTAATAGTTACTTTAATGGGTTTTATAGAATGTTTTAAAGGTTTTTAATAATTATTAGTATTTTAATAACAAATATTTATGAAAAATATTTTTGGATAATATTTTTATTTTTAGTAGCCTAGAACTGGCCGTTCTCAAATTGGAACGGGTCATTCCAGACTACTAAAATAGCTTATATAGACTAGACTGGAACGGGTCATTCCAACACATGATTCTATGAGTAAAATGCGAAGCCATAACGGGCCGTTCCGATTTGGGAACAGGCCGTTCCAGATATGGATATTGTAGGTAAAATTTGATTTCAGAATGGGCCGTTCTAGTTTTGGAACAGACCGTTCTGAATATGAAATTTACGTATGACGCATGAGTCCAAAACGGGCCGTTCCAGATTTGAAACGGGCTATTTTGGCCACATCTGATGCCTATAAATATTATGCTCTGGAACTTCAAAAACACATTTTTTCACTTCTGATCTCTTTTCTTCTACACTCTCTGAAGACCAAGGGGAACCCATAGGAGGAGACCAACAAGATCCGGTTTTAGTTTCAGCTCCTACTTATCGAGGTAAGGGGGAGTGAGAAACCTCGCTTTGGGTGTGAGAATATCTGTAAGGTAGTGGGATTGGCCCCCAATCCTGTATTTGTTGTATTTTTTTTGTATGCTCATGTATGAAGGGTTTTCCCTAATTGTATCTGTTTCGCCTATTGTTTTCTTATATGTAATTAATTGTATGATCTGAGATCTCTATGGGTTCCTATGGGAAACCCTAAGGGAATGCATTGGTGATTATAAGAGGAGATGGTTTGAAAAGGTAATTGTATGAGTTAATTGTATTGTTTTAAATGTTTATTATATGAATTAGAGTGCTCTATCGGTTCCTGTGGGAACCCTATGACAAACAAACAAAATATGTGTTTATTTTTGACAATAGACAAGTTTTGATATGATTTTGAGTGCTCTGTAGAGACTATGTGAATATGATGAGATGATGTGAAAAGTGATAATGAGACATGATGATGTGATATGATAATGAGACATGACAATGTTATATGAGAATGCATAGAGTCTTGATTGACATGCATCATTTGTATAAATGTTTTTAAGAGTACGATATGGAATACACCGCCAGGGAAGGCCCTCTAGTGTAAAAGCTTCGGGGATAGCTCGGTTTGGA
Organism: Cajanus cajan; assembly: GCF_000230855.2. NCBI lineage: Eukaryota > Viridiplantae > Streptophyta > Magnoliopsida > Fabales > Fabaceae > Cajanus > Cajanus cajan. The sequence goes on along the minus strand of NC_138524.1, from coordinate 51,110,070 downwards.
AGTCCCAGTCTCGCCCATTGTGTGCATGGGATATATCTTGCGCGTCTTAGCTATCCCGACGAGACCCTGGTAGTATGTCTTTCTAGTGAAAGTGCGCAGAGGGTGTGACCTGACATGTACTCCTAGACTACTCTTCGTGTATTGCTAGCGGTAATATGCCATGTGATGTTTTACTAGCGTCACATGCATGATAATATGTAGTCCGTGTCTATACAAGTGCATTTTTAATGTTGTATGATAAATTGATATTTTTATGTCTTGGATGAGTGAGATGTAATATTGTTGTTAATATATCTATGTTATACCTGTTTTGTTTGTGTTTGACTATCCGACATATATTTCTACACTGTGAGCCAGAGTGAGATGTTTCTCACTTCCTTTTTTCTTGTTGTTTTTTTTTACTGTTAAACAGGTGATCATCAGCGTGAGGCTGAGGATGGTGGTGATGAAGCTTAGGCTTCTATGTTGGGCTTTCCTCTGATAGGACATGTGACATCAGGGCATAGATAGGATTAGTTTAAGATGTTCTTATTAAATTATTTTGGAAAACTCAGTTTTATTTCTTTGTAATTTTACCGGCATGTTATTTGGATTAAGTTTATAAATGTGAGCTCTTTACCCTTACGTGGTTGGAAATTTGTTTTTTTTTATGATGAAATTTTTTTTTTTATAATTACTGTATACGTATGTTGGGGTAGAGGGTGTCACAACCGAGATTTGTAAATTTTAGTAAATTTGATTCATTAATAGAGTGTTAGGCAAAAAGTATTAGAGATTGCTTGAAATTTATTGAAAATAATAAATCTTAGTGAAATGCAGGAGTCACCGAGATTTATAATTTTCAATAAATTTGAGTCATTAATAGAGTGTTAGGCAAAAAGTATTAGAGATTGCTTGAAATTTATTGAAAATAATAAATCTTAGTGAAATGTTGGAGTCAACAAGAGTTGTAATTTTCAAAGAATTTCACCTATGATTAGAGTGTTAGACAAAATATTTGATATTCTTTGAATTTTATTGAAAATAATAAATATTAGTGAGATGCTGTGATCACCGAGATTTGTAATTTTCAATAAATTTGAGTCATAAATAGATTACTTGAAATTTATTGAAATTAATAAATCTTAGTGAGATGCGGGAGTCACCGGGGTTTGTAATTTTCAATAAAATTGAGTCATTATAGAGTGTTAGGCAAAAAGTTGTAGAGATTGCTTGAAATTATTGAAAATAATAAATGTTAGTGAGATGCGGGAGTCCTAGAAATTTGTAATTTTTAGTAAAATTGAGTCATTAGTAGAGTGTTAGGAAAAAGTATTAGAGATTGTGTGACACCCTCTACCTCATATACATAATACACAATAAATATAAGGTACATTTCTGAGTAAATAAAACTTTCTTAAAAATAAAGTTTCAAAACACATAAATAGAGAGTTCACATTCAATAAGAGAAAGTTAGGATTTAATACAAAACAAGTATTTTCTTACTTTTAACAAACCTTCATTACGGAGAAAAAACAAAAGAAAAAAAAAACAATAAAACAAGCTTTAATTATTCAACACCTGAGAAAACATTTAAAAAAAAATAAAAGAAATAGTGGTTTGGATTCAAACAACATTTTTTTTTCTATTTTCAGTTTTCGTTATAAAAATTCTACCTTATTTTTAATGTATTTTCTCAAATTTTTTCCACTAAGGATTGAACAGGTTTAGTATATTAAACACTTGAATCCAACTTTTACTTTTAAATGTTTGTTAGTACTTTAACTTGTTTAATGTATAGGTTAAATATTTATTATATGTGAATAAAATTTATAATGAATTGTATATATTGAATCCAACTTCTGCTTTTAAATGTTTGTTAGTACTTTAGCTTGTTTAATACATAGGCTAAATATTTATTATATGTGACTAAAATTTATAATGAATTGTATATATAAATAATTATTATATTTAAATATATATATTTTAATTAAATTTTATATAAATATATACTTTTAAATATAAAAATTATATTTTAAATTTTATAATAAACAATTTATACCATAACATAATTCTTTTATTGATAATTTATTTTTAAAATATTAAAATTTAATTAATAAATAATTATGTAAACTGTAATATTCTGATTTTCACAGATTATATGAAACTCAAAGCCTAAATTAGGGTGATTTAGTAGCCTGAACAGGCTGTTCCCAAACCGGAACGGGCCGTTTCAAACTACTAAAATGGCCTATAAACTCGAGATTGAAACGGACCGTTCCAACACAAGCTATTATGAGTAAATTTTGGACCCAGAATGGGTCGTTCCACTTTGGGAACGGGTTGTTCCAAATATGGTCGTCGTGAGTTAAATTTGAGTCATTAATAGAGTGTCAGGAAAAAAATATTAGAGATTACTTGAAATTTATTGAAAATAATAAATCTTAGTGAGATGCGGGAGTTACCATGATTTGTAATTTTCAATGAATTTCAGCTATTAATAGAGTGTTAGACAAAATATTTGATATTACTTTAATTTTATTGAAAATAATAAATCTTAGTGAGATGCATGAGTGACCGAGTTTTGTAATTTTCAATGAATTTAAGCTATTAATAGTGTTAGACAAAATATTTGATATTGCTTGGATTTTATTAAAAATAATAAATCTTAGTCTTTCATTATTTAGCAAAAAATTTCTTAGTCTTTCATACCAAGCTCTAGAAGCTTATTTTAAACTATAAAGAGTCTTTTTCAATTTGAAAACATGTTCTTTAAAATTAGGATTTTCAAAATTAGGAGGTTGTCTTACATAGACTTCCTTTTTAATAATACCATTCAAAAAACACGATTTACATTCATTTGAAATAATTTGATGTGTTTACGAGCTACAATGGCTAACATTATTTTGATAGCTTTTAGCTTTCATTACTCCAACATCACCTTCTATGATGATTCTCCCATGTTGATATTGGGTGAATTTAATGAACTTTTCCATTTTGTCTTTCCAATATGGGTAGTCTTCTCTATTAAAGACTGAGGGCCTTGTAAAAGAAATTCCTTTAGGTGGGTATTGACCTTCATTGCTTCTCATCTCATGGTCTTTTCCTTTAGCACTATTAGATGCTCAACCCTATCAAAGGCTAAGCTCTAATACCAATTTATGGAGAAAAGAGAGACGTTAGAAGGGGATTTGAATTGTGTCACTAAAAAACTCACACTATCTACAAAATAGTGAAGTAATAATGTTATAGTAAGGAGTGTAAACGAAAAGGCAAACAAAAAGAACACAAACTATTTTTATATTGGTTCGTCCCAACCATCAAGACTATGTTTAGTTCTTGATCCAACTTGATTAAGTTCCACTATGTTATCCAAGATACAAGTATTCTTTACCAAGACACTTCTGGCACAACCCTATGTGTTCTTTGACTTGCCTCTTCAAGAAACTACCTAATTATTCTTTTACACAAATCCTCTCCAAGCTTCAAACAACAAGTATTCTTCTATAAACAAGCCTTTCAAAGCTCAAACCCAATAACTCAAAGTTATAGAGGTTTACAAAGTTGGTTCATATTCCTTTCAAGACATGATACAACAAATTCAGTACAAAGACTTTTTACAAAAATAAAGAATGTAGTGTTGTTTATAATGATTGATCTTTTTTTATTTTTGAATTTCAAACTTCTTTTTGTAGGGTTTTCAATGAAGATGACCGTTACAAATCCTTGGGCTTATCTATCATGACTTGCTTCATCTGTCTTCATGTTTGGCTTCTTGAGGAGAGACGTGTTCATTGGTGTAATAAATGTTTGCATGAAATGCTTTAATCGAATTATCAATTCTTATTTGATCAAAGAAGCTACTTATCACCTTTAAGCTACAAGTGGATAGAACTATGTGTGTATCAAGTTGGTGCAATGTTGAAACAACTTTTAACTACAGCTTTCCATTTCTAGGGCCCAACTTTTCATTTTCTGACACAAAACATGTCTTTCTTTCCTCTTTGTAAACTTTAGGTACCGAGGAAGAACTTCTTAAATTCAATATGTTAAAGAAACATTCAGACATAGCCACTTCCTTATTCAGAGATCATAAATGACAAAGATTTAACGATATCTCTCTTTATATCTAATATTTTGTCTTAGTGCAGCTTGTGTCTTATACAAGGATTCATCTTGTGAAAACTTGTATCTTATTGAGAAGTTGTGTCTTAGTAGAAGATTTTTCTTAGTCATTTCGAAAAAAATTTCTATTGATCAAAAACCTATTTTTTTGTTAATAGAAAAACTTTAAACTAGAGGAATATATGATTGTCTTTTCACCTAACACTTACTAACTTTGACATTGATCGAAGTCTCTTTTATAGATATCACCATCGCTCGCAACATGAAGGTTGAAGACCGTTGAGGACTTTGGATTGACAACCTCATACTCATACTTTTTGGCAAGTACAATCTAAATTTGTATCTATATATATATTATATATAATTATATAAAGGAGATACCTTCCTTTTGTCCTCTCTACTTTTTTTTAGACATTTGTACCTATTTATTATATTTCAATCTTTTCTCAATAACATATCTCTTAAAGGTAAATCAATACCATATATATGAAGATGATAACTCCCTTAGGTCACCACTGTTTTTTAGACATTTATACCATTTATTATATTTTAATATTTTCCCAACCATGTATCTCTTAAGGGTAAAATAGAAGAAAAAAAATATTGACCGTTCCAACACAAGCTATTATGAGTAAATTTTGGACTCAGAATGGGCCGTTCCACTTTGGGAACGGGTTGTTCCAAATATGGTCGTCATGAGTTAAAACTCATCTTTGGAATAGGCCATTCTGGTTTGAGAACGGGCCGTTCCAGATGTGAATTTTCCACATGATGAAAGGATCCAGAACAGGCCGTTCTGGATCCAAAATGGGTCGTTCTGGACACTCCTGAAATCTATAAATAGAGCACTTTTGGCACTGTTTCTAGACACACTCTTTAGAGACTATGGAGAACCAAGAGAAGGAGATCAACCAAATTTCGCTCTAGCTTCGCCTTCTGCTTATCTAGGTAAGGGGGAGTGAGAAACCTTGCACTAGGTGTGGGAATGTATGTTGGGTAGTGGGATTGGCCTCCAATCCTATGTTTGTTGTATGCTCATTTATGAGGGGTTTTTCCCAATTATATATGTTTCTTCTATTTGGTCTTCTTATATGTAAATAACTATATGATTTGAGATCTCTATAGGTTCCTATGGGAAATCCTAAGGGAATGCATTGATGATTGTAAGAGGAGATTGTTTGAAGAGGTAATTATATGAGTAAATTGTACTGTTTTAAATGTTTATTGTATGAATTAGAGTGCTTTGTGGGTTCCTGTGGGAACCCTATGAGAAACAGGCAAATTTATAATATTTTCTGTTTTACCTTCTGATTGTTCTGTTGTATTCCTTGTTGAATGAGATGTACGAATATGTGTTTATTTTTGCAAATAGACAAGTTTTGATATGAATTCAAGTGTTCTGTGGAGACTATGTGAATATGATGCGATAATGTGAAATGTGAATATGAGACATGAGATATGAGGATATGTGATAATGTTACATGATGATGTGATATGACAATGAGACATAACGATGTGATATGATAATGAAACATGAGAATGCATAGAGTCATGATTGACATGAATCATTTTCATAAATGATTTTAAGGGTACAATATGGAATACACTACCAGGGAAGACCCCCTTATGTAAAAGCTTAGGGATTAGTCCTTGGGGATAGCTCGATTTGTAAGTCCCAGTCTCGCCCATTGTGTACATGGGATGTATCTTGCACGGCTTAGCTATCCCGATGAGACCCTGGTAGCATGTCATTCTAGTGAGAGTGTGTAGAGAGTGTGACCCGACATGTACTCCTAGGCTATTCTCGTGTATTGCTAGCGGCAATATGCCATGTGATATGTGTTACTAGCACCAAATGCATGATAATATGTAGTCCGTGTCCATTACATGTGCATTTTAATGTTATATGTTAACTTGATATTTTTATGTCTTTGATGAGTGGAATGTGATATTGTTGTTAATCCGTCTATGCTATGTACATATACATGTCTTGTTTGTGTTTAGCTATCCAGTGTGTATTCCTACACTGTGAGCCAAAGTGAGATGTTTCTCACTCCCTTTTCTTTTTGTTGTTTTCCTTTGACCGTTATATAGGTGATTATTAGCATGAGGCTGAGGATGTTGGTTATGAAGTTTAGGCTTCTATGTTGGGCTTTGCTCTGATAGGACATGAGACATCGGGGCGTAGATAGGATTAGATTAGGATGTTATTTCTATTAAATTATTTTGAAAACCTTAGTCTTATTTCGTAGTAATTTCTGTTGATTATGTTATTTGTTTAAGTTATGGATGTGGTGCTCTCTATTTGAACATATTTGGTATTTTAATAATGAAAGATTATGTTATTCAAATTTTATTATTTATGTGTTATGGTATGCAGGGTAGAGGGTGTCACATAAACAAAATCCAAATTAGATAAGAAGTTAAAATTATCTTTAAAAACCTTCTATTGGAAGAAAAGTCCCTAAAATCACTTTCGCAAAATATAGAGATTTATGCTTAATATATAAGAGTTTATATTGATAAATATAGTACTAATTTAAATAATTATTTCAATATTGAAATATTAATTTGAATTAATTATTATCAACTATAAAATATATTTTAAATTAAAAAATTTTAATGCATAGATTAAATTACAAATTTATAAAAAAATTGAAAATTATATGATATTTCATTTTATAGACTTACTTCAATCAATAATTCATGTTCTACATCAAATTTCAACAATCCTACCATTAAATTATAAGTTCTTAATGCTTAGATAAAAAATATTTGATACATTGTTTCATTAATTCAAAATGACGGATAATCATAAAAATATTTTATACGTTGATTTGAGGCTATATAACAAGTATCACGTGTTTTTCAATTTTTCTTGAAATTTATAGACTTGATCTATTAAGAACTTTTTATTTGACAATTTAATAATTGAAATTTGATATAGAACATAAATTATTGAATAGAGTAAGTGGATTTCTCCCAATATATATATATGTGTGTGTGTGTAATACCCATTTTTTTTATTATTATTAATTATCAATGGCATTTTCGTAAATTTTATAAAGGTATAGGGGTATTCTTGTAATTTTATTACTGATGGCATTTTCGCAATTTTAAAAAAATTTAAGGGGTGTTTTGGTAACTTGGAACGGGCCGTTCCAAAAGCAAAACGGGCCGTTCCAAGCTTAAAAATTATACTAAATTTTTTTAGTGAGAACGGGCCCAGAACGGGCCGTTCCAAAAGGAGAACAGGCCGTTCTGGTTTTGGAACGAGCCGTTCTGGAGGGAGAACGGGCCGTTCCGGAGGGAGCACGGGCCGTTCTGGATGAGTCTCGGAACGGGCCGTTCTGATTTTAGAACGGGCCGTTCTGCTTTTTGGGAACGGGCCGTTTCGATTTTGGAACGGGCCGTTCCAGTTTAAAAATTTGCGTACATTTGAAAGATTCGTAACGGGCCGTTCCGAATTCAATACGGGCCATTCCGGGTGACTCTGGTTGCCTATAAATAGGGGCCAGGGGGGGTGAAAAAAAATATACGGAGGGAAGTGAAAATCTTAGAGAGAGAGAAAGAGAAAGGAGAGAGAGAGAGAAAGAAAAGAAAAGAGGAGAGAGAAAGAGGAATCCAGTAGAGGAGGTTCTGCCAGGGGAGAGAAAAGAGGAGGGAGAAGAGGAGATTTTGCCCGAGTTTCGGTTCTTGTTTAAGGAGAGAGGAGGAGGTTCTGCCCGAGTTTCAGTTCAGGTTTATACAAGTAAGGGTAGTGCTTATAAAATTAATCTAGTGTGTATGAGCATGATAGGAATAGTATAATTTTAATATGCTATTTTATGTGGAGATTTTCATTTAACATAATATAATTTGGATCAATTGATGGTTGTTTTGGATATTTAATTATTTATATTATTATTATATTGACAAATTGGCATGGTTATGGTTATGTTTAATTATGGAATATGCTATCTGTATGTGGTTTGGAAAAGTAAATAGGACTTAAAGGAGTAAGGTTATGGTATGGATTAGGTCTCTTGGTGAGATCAGGATATAATCTTTGGAATAATATGGAATTTGGGAATCCCATGGTGAGGATTCCAATGTGGAACTTTTCCAAAGGTTATATAATAAACCACTTCAGATGTTAGGTGGATTCTGAAGTACTCCTCTAAGTATTCTATTTGCTACCGGTATGGGTCTAGGCCGAGTCATACCGATGGATGAGGTGGCCCCACCAGGGTTACGTGACGACGTAATCCAACTGTATATTTTCCATGAGAGGTTAGGCGTGGGACATGGGTTGCTAACATGTTTCACCGTATCAACACTTGGTTTGGATGCTGTTGAGGCCAACATTTGGTTTGGATGTGTTGGTTACATCATGGATTATACAGTGGTGTGACTTTGTTTTGGATATGGAATATGTATACATATGGTATGGATTGTATACATTGGTTATGGATTATTTTATTATCATAAAATATGTATACATTGGCATGGACGTGTATACATTATATTTTGGGTTGGTCTATATTTAGCTTGAAAATGACTTGTTGGTCTGGATAAATACTGTGGATAAATATTTGTTTAATGATATTTTATTATGATGTACTATGATTGGTTTTATATGTGCTAACCCTTATATTTCCATGATGTGGACTGTGATGATCTCACTATGTGGGGGAGCAGATCAGGTATGAGGCTTTGGGATAACAAGGAGTCTTTTGGATAGCTGCTTTGAGAAGTGGCTAGGTTTAGAGCTTGACCAGCACCTAGGGTGTCTTATTTTGATGTTTTCATGACATTGTAATTATATTATCTTTTTGGATTACTGTATAACTTTACTAAGGATGATGACTCTGCTATAGAAGATTATATTATATATTTTGGAAACAATTTATATGTTATTGTATAATTACACTCTAGCGTAGCTGGCTTTTGCTCTATTTTCTTTATTTTATATTATTTTATTTTGGTTGGTTATTGATGTGACGGCCTAGGGTGGGTCGTTACAATTTTGGTATCAGAGCTGGTCGAGTCTCTTTAGGGTTTGTGGGAAATGGTCTTATTATGTTTCTGTTGAGTGGAAATAGATTTTTTTTGAAAGGAATTTCTTATGTGTTTTAGTGTAAACTCATGGGTTCCTTGATCTTTTATCTTTATTAGGATGGTTGGTAGGGGAAACCATTCTCATCCTTCTTCAGGTGTAGATGAGCGGCAGATTGCTCAGGCTATGGAGCTAATTGCTGCTGCTATTGGACAACAGAATACTTTGTTGGCTCAGATGGAGACCAACCGGGCTGCAGCTGAAGCAGCTAGGACTGAGATACCTGATGAGTATAGAGGCTTGTCAGAGTTCAGAAAAGGGAATCCTCCTCAATTTACAGGTGTTGATGGACCTGAAATTGCTGATCAATGGATTGAAGAGATGGAGAAAATCTTCATGGTGATGCAATGCCCCGAGGAGAGGAAGCTAGTTTATGCTGTTTATATGTTGGTGGGTGAGGCTAGTTTCTGGTGGAAAGGTGCTCAAGCTATGATGGAAGCTAGAGCGGAGGTGATAAATTGGGAAAATTTCAAAAAGGTATTCCTAGAGAAATATTTTCCAGATAGCGCCAGATATGCTAAGGAAGCTGAATTTTTGAGATTGCAACAAGGAAATATGTCAGTACAAGAGTATGTGGTCAAGTTTGAACACTTGGCTAGGTATTATTCTCAAGCTATCACTGAAGCCTGGAGATGTAGGAAGTTTAGTGAGGGTCTAAGATTTGAGCTGAAAAAGACTATTGTCCCTATGGAAATTATGGAGTTCCCAGTTCTAGTTGAAAAGGAAAAAACAGTTGAGAGATTTGAAGGAGGAAATAGAGTGGCAAAGGGTCTAGAGGGATCATCTGGATTTGGGAGGGGGAAACATCCTCAAAAGAGACCATCTCAGTTTCAAATTGGAAATGCTAATAAGAAACCGATGGGGACTACTACCACAAGAGATGTTCAGAGTATTAGATGTTATATATGTGGAGGCCCACATATGATGAAGGACTGTCCTACAAAGAACTATACGTGTTTTAAATGTGGCAAGGTGGGTCACATGGCTAAAGATTGCAATGTCAAAAATATTCCAGCTAGAGAGAACCAGAAAGTGGATCGGCCTACTGCAGCAGGTCGTGTCTTTGCTTTAACAGGTGTTGAAGCTGAAACGACATCTGAGCTGGTAAAAGGAAAGGGCAAAGCTGATGGTAATGATATTTCTATTTTATTTGATTCTGGTGCTTCACATTCTTTTATTTCTTATGAATGCGTGGCAAGGTTAAATTTAGTTGTGAGTTCCTTGTGTGTGGATCTAGTTGTTTCTACCCCAGCTTCAGGGTCTATTTTGACTTCTGAGGTTTGTTTGAGATGTCCAGTGGAGGTGGAAGGGCGTTGTTATAAAGTGAATTTGTTTTGTTTACCTCTATCCGATTTGGATGTGATTTTAGGGATGGATTGGCTTTCTGCCAATAGGATTTTGATAGATTGTTCAGAGAAGAAATTAATCTTTCCTACTGATGAACAGGAGAGATTTATTTCTAATAGACAGGTGGATGGGTTGTTGAAGGATGGAGCTCTTGGGTTTATGATCTTATCTTTTATTAGTGTAGAGAATGAAAAGTTGTTGAATAGTATTGATGTTGTTAGAGAATTTCCAGAGGTTTTTCCAGATGATGTTCCGGGATTACCACCAAAGCGAGAGTTAGAGTTTAGTATTGATCTTATACCAGGGGCGGGACCAGTGTCCATTTCTCCTTATAGAATGGCACCAGCGGAGTTATCTGAATTGAAGAAGCAGGTTGAAGAACTTTTGGAGAAGCAGATGATCAGACCTAGTGTATCTCCGTGGGGAGCACCAGTATTATTGGTAAAGAAAAAGGATGGTGGTGTGAGGTTATGTGTGGATTACAGGCAGTTAAATAAATTGACAATCAAGAATAAATATCCATTGCCAAGAATAGATGATTTGATGGATCAGTTAAGGGGAGCTACTATTTTCTCCAAGATTGATTTGAGATCTGGGTATCACCAGATTCGGGTAAAGGAGGAGGACATACCAAAGACTGCTTTCAGGACTCGGTATGGCCATTATGAGTATGTTGTCATGCCTTTTGGAGTGACGAATGCTCCAGCTATTTTCATGGATTATATGAACAGGATTTTCAGACCCTTTCTGGATAAGTTTGTGGTGGTGTTTATTGATGATATTCTGGTTTATTCTAGATCTATGGAGGAACATAGAGAACATTTGAGGATAGTTTTGCAGGTATTGAAGGAGAAACAGTTATTTGCAAAGTTGTCAAAATGTGAGTTTTGGTTATCTGAAGTTAAGTTCTTGGGTCATGTGATTTCTGCACAAGGAATTGCAGTTGATCCTACTAAGGTGGAAGCGATTTTGAGGTGGGAGCGTCCAAAATCAGTTACTGAAATTAGGGGTTTTGTGGGATTGGCTGGCTATTATAGAAGATTCATAGAAGGATTTTCTGAAATAGTTATGCCTTTGACACAGCTGACCAGGAAGGATCATCCTTTTATATGGACGGAGGAGTGTGAAAGGATTTTTCAAGAGTTAAAGGAAAAGTTGACTTCGTCTCCAGTGTTGATTCTGCCAGATCCTAATAAATCTTTTGAGGTTTATTGTGATGCATCTCATCAAGGTTTAGGATGTGTTCTTATGCAAGATAGACAGGTTGTGGCTTATGCATCTAGGCAGTTAAAGACTCATGAACGAAATTATCCTACGCATGATCTAGAGTTGGCTGCGGTGGTTTTTGCTTTGAAGATTTGGAGACATTATCTCTATGGAGAAAAGTTTCATGTGTTTAGTGATCATAAGAGTTTGAAATATTGTTTGATCAGAAAGAGTTAAATATGAGGCAAAGGAGGTGGATTGAGTTTTTGAAAGATTATGACTTTCAGTTAATGTACCATCCAGGTAAAGCAAATGTGGTGGCAGATGCTTTGAGTAGAAAATCTCTTCATATGTCTTACATGATGGTTAAAGAGATGGAGTTAGTAGAGAAATTCAGGGATATGAATCTTAATGTTGTGATTGCCTCAGATTTTATTAGTTGTGGTATGACTACCATAACTAGTGATTTCTTGGAGATGGTGAAACAAAAACAAGTTCAGGATACGAGATTGAATAAGGTTAGAGAGTTGTTGGGTTCTGAGAAAGCTGAAGGATTTGAACAAGATATGGATGGAATCTTGAGGTACAAGGGTAGAATTTGTATTCCACAAGATGAGGAGTTGAAGAAGTTGATACTTGAGGAAGGTCATAAAAGTAAGTTGAGTGTACATCCGGGTATGACAAAAATGTATCAAGATTTGAAGAAAATGTTTTGGTGGAATGGTATGAAGAGGGAGATAGCTGAGTATGTTGCATCTTGCATTGTGTGTCAAAAAGCTAAAGTAGAACATCAAAAACCAGGAGGTTTGTTACAAATGATGGAAGTGCCAGAATGGAAATGGGATAGTATAACCATGGATTTTGTTGTTGGATTACCAAGGTCTGCTAAGAATTGTGATTCTATTTGGGTGATCGTGGATAGATTAACTAAGTGTGCTCATTTCCTTCCAATGAATATAAAGTGGTCCTTGGAAAAGTTAACTCAATTGTATATTAAGGAGATTGTTAGATTACATGGTGTGCCCTCCAGTATCATCTCTGATAGGGATCCTCGTTTTACATCCCGATTTTGGCAAAGTTTGCATCAAGCGTTAGGGACTAAGTTGAGGCTCAGTTCTGCTTATCACCCACAAACTGATAGGCAATCTGAGAGGACTATCCAATCTTTGGAGGACTTGTTGAGGGCTTGTATTTTGGATCATCTAGGGAATTGGGAAGAGATGTTGCCTTTGGTCGAGTTCACTTATAATAACAGTTTTCATGCAAGTATAGGAATGGCACCATTTGAGGCTCTGTATGGGAGGAAATGTCGAACACCTTTGTGTTGGTTTAAAGAGGGAGAATCAGTGATGGTGGGGCCAGAGATCATCTTACAGACTACTGAAAAGGTGAAACAAATTCAGGAAAGAATGAGAGCTGCTCAGAGTCGGCAAAAGTCTTATGCAGACAAAAGGAGGAAACCTTTGGAGTTTTCAGAAGGAGAACATGTGTTTTTGAAAGTAACTCCTACCACAGGTGTGGGAAGAGCTATCAAAGCTAAGAAGTTGAATCCTAAGTTTATTGGGCCGTATCAAATTCTCAAGAGGATTGGACCAGTGGCATATCAGATTGCATTACCTCCATTCCTTTCTAATCTGCATGATGTGCTCCATGTTTCACAACTGAGGAAATATATTCACGATCCAAGTCATGTATTGGAATCAGAGGCAGTACAAGTTAAGGAGAATTTAACTTTTGAGAAACAGCCAGTTTCAGTGGCAGATAAGAAAGTTAAACAGTTGCGAGGTAAATCTATCAATTTGGTGAAAGTTATTTGGGATGAGATTACTAATGAAGCTACTTGGGAGTTGGAGGAAAGGATGAAGGATCAATATCCATATCTCTTTTAGAGTAAGTGAATTTTCGAGGACGAAAATTTTTGTTGTTGGAGACAATTGTAATACCCATTCTTTTTATTATTATTAATTATCAATGGCATTTTCGTAAATTTTATAAAGGTATAGGGGTATTCTTGTAATTTTATTACTGATGGCATTTTCGCAATTTTAAAAAAATTTAAGGGGTGTTTTGGTAACTTGGAACGGGCCGTTCCAAAAGCAAAACGGGCCGTTCCAAGCTTAAAAATTATACTAAATTTTTTTAGTGAGAACGGGCCCAGAACGGGCCGTTCCAAAAGGAGCACAGGCCGTTCTGGTTTTGGAACGAGCCGTTCTGGAGGGAGAACGGGTCGTTCCGGAGGGAGCACGGGCCGTTCTGGATGAGTATCGGAACGGGCCGTTCTGATTTTAGAACGGGCCGTTCTGCTTTTTGGGAACGGGCCGTTCCGATTTTGGAACGGGCCGTTCCAGTTTAAAAATTTGCGTACATTTGAAAGATTCGGAACGGGCAGTTCCGAATTCAATACGGGCCGTTCCGGGTGACTCTGGTTGCCTATAAATAGGGGCCAGGGGGGTGAAAAAAAATATACGGAGGGAAGTGAAAATCTTAGAGAGAGAGAAAGAGAAGGGAGAGAGAGAGAGAAAGAAAAGAAAAGAGGAGAGAGAAAGAGGAATCCAGTAGAGGAGGTTCTGCCAGGGGAGAGAAAAGAGGAGGGAGAAGAGGAGATTTTGCCCGAGTTTCGGTTCTTGTTTAAGGAGAGAGGAGGAAGTTCTGCCTGAGTTTCAGTTCAGGTTTATACAAGTAAGGGTAGTGCTTATAAAATTAATCTAGTGTGTATGAGCATGATAGGAATAGTATAATTTTAATATGCTATTTTATGTGGAGATTTTCATTTAACATAATATAATTTGGATCAATTGATGGTTGTTTTGGATATTTAATTATTTATATTATTATTATATTGACAAATTGGCATGGTTATGGTTATGTTTAATTATGGAATATGCTATGTGTATGTGGTTTGGAAAAGTAAATAGGACTTAAAGGAGTAAGGTTATGGTATGGATTAGGTCTCTTGGTGAGATCAGGATATAATCTTTGGAAAAATATGGAATTTGGGAATCCCATGGTGAGGATTCCAATGTGGAACTTTTCCAAAGGTTATATAATAAACCACTTCAGATGTTAGGTGGATTCTGAAGTACTCCTCTAAGTATTCTATTTGCTACCGGTATGGGTCTAGGCCGAGTCATACCGATGGATGAGGTGGTCCCACCAGGGTTACGTGACGACGTAATCCAACTGTATATTTTCCATGAGAGGTTAGGCGTGGGACATGGGTTGCTGACATGTTTCACCGTATCAACACTTGGTTTGGATGCTGTTGAGGCCAACATTTGGTTTGGATGTGTTGGTTACATCATGGATTATATAGTGGTGTGACTTTGTTTTGGATATGGAATATGTATACATATGGTATGGATTGTATACATTGGTTATGGATTATTTTATTATCATAAAATATGTATACATTGGAATGGACGTGTATACATTATATTTTGGGTTGGTCTATATTTAGCTTGAAAATGACTTGTTGGTCTGGATAAATACTGTGGATAAATATTTGTTTAATGATATTTTATTATGATGTACTATGATTGGTTTTATATGTGCTAACCCTTATATTTCCATGATGTGGACTGTGATGATCTCACTATGTGGGGGAGCAGATCAGGTATGAGGCTTTGGGATAACAAGGAGTCTTTTGGATAGCTGCTTTGAGAAGTGGCTAGGTTTAGAGTTTGACCAGCACCTAGGGTGTCTTATTTTGATGTTTTCATGACATTGTAATTATATTATCTTTTTGGATTACTGTATAACTTTACTAAGGATGATGACTCTGCTATAGAAGATTATATTATATATTTTGGAAACAATTTATATGTTATTGTATAATTACACTCTAGTGTAGCTGGCTTTTGCTCTATTTTCTTTATTTTATATTATTTTATTTTGGTTGGTTATTGATGTGACGGCCTAGGGTGGGTCGTTACAGTGTGCGCGTGTGTGTATGTGTGTGTATACACACACACTAGCATTTTAATATGTGTAGTGCACAAGCTAAATATATATTATATATAGTTAATTTTTTTTTAAATATTATATTTAAATATATAAATCATATTTAAAATTTATGTAATAGATATTTTTAAATAAATAAATTATATTATGATCAATAATTTATATTATAATATAATATTATTTTTATTTATGATAATTTATTTTAAAATTTAATTTATAAATAATTATGATAAATAAAAATCAAATTAAATATGAAGTTAAAAAATCCCTAAAAATCCTTTCATCAAAAAGAAATTCCTAAAAATGCTCTCGTAATATTGAGATTCACATTTAGTATACAGGAGATAATATGTGAGATGTGACACCCTTTACCCCAACATACATATACAGTAATTATAAAAAAGTAAAATTTTTCATCATTAAAAACCAAATTCCAACCACGTAAGGGTAAATAGCTCACATTCATAAACTTAATCCAAATAACATGTCGGTAAAATTAAAAAGAAATAAAATTGAGTTTT
Organism: Cajanus cajan; assembly: GCF_000230855.2. Taxonomy (NCBI): domain Eukaryota; kingdom Viridiplantae; phylum Streptophyta; class Magnoliopsida; order Fabales; family Fabaceae; genus Cajanus; species Cajanus cajan. The sequence goes on along the minus strand of NC_138524.1, from coordinate 51,093,834 downwards.
CCAAAATAATTTAATAAGAACATCTTAAACTAATCTTATCTACACCCCGATGTTACATGTCCTATCAGAGCAAAGCCCAACATAGAAGCCTAAGCTTCATCACCAACATCCTCAGCCTCACGCTGATGATCACCTGTATAACAGTCAAAGAAAAACAACACAAGAAAAGAGAGTGAGAAACATCTCACTCTGGCTCACAGTGTTGAAATATACACTAGATAGCCAAACACAAACAAAACAGGTATAACGTAGATAAATTAATAATAACATCACATCTTACTCATCCAAGACATAAACCATCACTTTATCATATAACATTAAAATGCACATGTAATGGACACGGACTACATATTATCATGCATGTGGCGCCAGTAAAATATCACATGGCATATTACCGCTAGCAATACACGAAGAGTAATCTAGGAGTACATGTCGGGTCACACCCTCTACGCACTCTCACTAGAAGGACATACTACCAGGGTCTCATTGGGATAGCTAAGCCACACAAGATACATCCCATGCACACAATAGGCGAGACAAAGACTTCCAAACCGAGCTATCCCAAAGGACTAATCCCTGTAGACCCCTAAAATTGTCCGGGTTGAAAATAAGACTCAAAGACTCTCGAAGACCGAAGGAAAGTCAGCCGGAAGGACTCCTGGAAGACCCTAGGATGATTCTTTGTAAGTCTAGGAGTCTTAGAGTAGCTTAGAATAAGGGTATGCGAGGATTGGAGCTCAATACGCCCTCCCAGAGGTTCAGTACGGCCGTACTGAGCCATTTGAACTGCAATACGGCCGTAGTGAACTCAATACGGCCGTACTGAAGTTTTTGAACTTCAGTACGGCCGTACCAAATTCAATACGGCCGTACTGTAGTTCAAAAAACTTCAGTACGGCCGTACCAAATTCAATACGGCCGTACTGTAGTTCAAAAACTCAGTACGGGCCGTATTGACCTCCCAGGCCGTATTGCGCCTCAATCCTATAAATAGGACGTCATTTGCACGTCCTTCCACACTTTTTACACATTCCTCAACCCTCCTGCTGAGTATTCTTGGGTTTTTGAGCTATTCTCTGCCCTAGATATCTCTCCGGGAGTCGATCCGACGAAGTTCTTGAGTCACGAGCCATTAGCTTGAGATTCGAACAAGTCGAAGGGAAATCTCTCTGATTTCCATAGTAAAAATTATCTTTAGGGGAAAGGAGCGAGCGGACGTGTAGTGGGAAGGAGCGCCAAAAAGCCTCCTAAACTTCGTTTTGAATATATAAAAGCCCGCTTCGAAGGTTTCTTTCTAAATCTTTTCTTTTACTGCTCTTATTTATTGCTTTTTGATTGTTGCATTACACGTTTAAAGCTTTCATCATGTAAATATTATATCTATAATCGTTTCTAATAAATAGGGGTAATCTAGTAATTTTACATTGTTATTTATGAAATAATCCGTCATAGGGAACCCGAAAGGGGCGTTGTGGGGTGCTAACACCTTCCTCGCACGTAACCGACTCCCTTACCCGACTCTGGTTGTAATGGCCAAAGTTGATTTATGAAAATCAATTGCCTTATATCTTTTTCCAATGTTTTGAGTAAAATATTGGTGGCGACTCCAAGAACCCTTCTTTTTACGAAAACCACTAATCCATGGAGGGTCCCGCTTGGGATTAACATGGATTGGTGAGAGTCATTTAAACAAAATTGTTAGTTCGATGAGGTCTCAGTTTGAGAATAAGTCGTTCTAACAATCCATCATTTTTTTCCAAACTTTAAAAGAGTCCAACCATCGTCGCAAATGCCAAGGTCCGTTTCGGCGGGTGGCGACAATCCCCAAAGCTTTTACACTAGGTGATGGGTTCCTTCTCCATGAAATGACGTAGAGATGAAGGAGAGGAAGCCTTGCCCTTGATCTAGGTTCAACAAAGGAAAGACACAAGGAGATTTTGGGGTGGAGAAAGGAGTGGGTTGCGTGAAAAGGAGGTGTTTGGCGGAAGCTATTTAGGTGATGGTGTTTGGTGATTTAGGTTGGCTCACTCCATGGTAGGTGGAGGCCACTCTAGGTCTCACTCTCCAAGGGTGGAGAATGAAGGTAGGCTAGCCGAATTTAGCTAGGGACTAAGGATAGGGACTTGAGGCATAAGAATGCTCACTCAAATTCATATACATCCAAAGTATTTACAAGTGGTGGGGGGTGGGGTATTTATAGGAGAAGTTGCATTTAGGGTTGCATTTAGGGTGTGCATGGCCGAAAATGCCAAGGCAAATGCACTCCAAATGCAATGCCAAATTAACCCTAGATGCAACTTGGTGGCCAAGTTTGGAATCTATGGGATTAGATTGGCTATTTCTAGGTGCATGATAAGTCCATGCAACCTTTGCCCTCCATTGGGCCTAAGCCTTTCTAATCACCAAAAATAGGTCCAAACTCACCAAACTAGGCGTCACCTCCTATGTAATACCCTAGCCCAAATTAAAAAACCCTAATCATCTAAAGCACCCCATAATACAAGGGTAAAATAGGAAATACAAAGAAAATAAATCCTATGACTAAAATACCCCAAAATACAAGGGTAAAATTGGCAAATAAAATAAACCCTATACTAATGAGGCTTAGGAGAGTACTAATACTCTATGATCATGAGGAGAGTATCCCTAGGTGTGTGAACACCCTCCTCCTCTTCGACCCTCCTAGCCATGGACCTAGTGATGGGGCCCACATGTGTCTTCAAGGATGGTCCTCCATCATCCCCTCCTTCTTGAGAAGCATCTGTCCTCAGATTAATTTCTTCATCCAACTCCTCAGCTCCTAAAAATGGTGTGAGATCACAAACATTAAAAGATGAGCTAGTGCCATATTCAGAAGGAAGGTCTAATATATATGCATTGTCATTTATTTTGTGAAGGACTTGGAATGGTCCATCTCCCCTAGGGTTTAGTTTGGACATCCTTTGAGTAGGAAATCTATCCTTCCTCAAATGAAGCCAAACCCAATCCCCTACTTCAAAAGTGATTTTCTTTCTTCCTTTGTTGTTGTATTTGGCATATTTTTGAGTTTGTTGTTCAATTTGACTCTTGATCCTTTCATGGTATTTCTTAATGAAATCTGCCCTAGATACTCCTTCTTTGTGAAACAAGGAAGGGGTATTAGGGAGGGGCAAAAGATCAAGAGGAGTGATTGGGTTAAAGCCATAGACAACTTCAAAGGGGGAAAGATTAGTAGTCTTATGGACTACTCTATTGTATGTAAATTCTATATGGGGGAGACAATCATCCCAAGTTTTCTTATTTCCTTTGAGGAGTACCCTCAACAAAGTGGATAGAGATCTATTTACTACTTCGGTTTGGCCATCGGTTTGAGGATGACAAGTAGTAGAATAGAGGAGCTTAGTTCCTAGTTTTTCCCATAAAACTTTCCAAAAATGACTAAGGAACTTGGCATCCCTATCGGACACAATTGTTTTGGGTAGACCATGCAAACGGACCACTTCTTTGAAGAAAAGTTTAGCTATATAGCTAGCATCATCCACTTTGTGGCATGGTATAAAATGAGCCATTTTGCTAAAACGGTCCACTACCACAAAGATGGAGTCAAATCCCCTTTGAGTTCTTGGAAGACCAAGCACAAAGTCCATGCTAATATCTACCCAAGGGGAGCTAGCTATAGGAAGGGGGGTATAGAGTCCATGAGGCATTACTCTTGATTTAGCCTTCAAACAAGTAATGCATTTGGAGCAATGCCTTTGGACATCTATTCTCATGTGTGGCCAATAAAATTTAGCTTTCAAGAAACTTAGGGTTTTATCAACCCCAAAATGGCCCATGAGACCTCCTTCATGACTTTCTTTGACCAAAAGATTTCTAATGGATCCTTGGGGTATGCAAAGTTTGCCCATTCTAAAAAGATACCCCTCAAGAAGATAGAATCCATCAAAAGGCTTTTGGAGACATTTGGCATAAGTGGCTTGGAAGTCTAAATCAAGCTCATACAATTCCTTGACATCATCAAAGCCAAGTATTTGAGTTCCTAAGGTGGAGAGCAAGGTGTGCCTCCTTGAAAGGGCATCGGCTACCACATTGCTCTTTCCCTTCTTATATTTGATGATGTAGGGGAATTGTTCAAGATATTCCACCCACTTTGCATGCCTTTTATTCAACTTTCCTTGCCCTCTAAGATACTTGAGTGACTCATGGTCGGTGTGAATAACAAATTCTTTAGTCACCAAGTAGTGCTCCCAAACTTGGAGAGCTCTTAAGAGGGCATAAAGTTCCTTGTCATAGGTGGGATAATTCAAGGTGGCCCCATGAAGTTTTTCACTAAAGTAAGCAATGGGGTGACCTCCTTGAAGTAACACAGCACCTATGCCCAAACCGGATGCATCACATTCTAGCTCAAAGGTTTGATCAAAATTTGGTAGAGCTAGAATGGGTGCATTGGTGAGTTTCTCTTTTAGGTTTTTAAATGCTTTTTCTTGGGCTTCACCCCAAAGGAAGGGTACATCCTTCTTAACAAGCTCATTAAGAGGGGATGCAAGTGTGGAGAAGTCTTTTACAAATCTTCTATAGAAGCTAGCTAAGCCATGAAAACTTCTAACTTCTCCAACACTTTTTGGGGTGGGCCATTCTTGGATAGCCTTTATTTTCTCGGAGTCAACTTGCACTCCCTCTTTGCCAACAATGAAGCCCAAAAATTTAACTTGTTCTTGACAAAAAGTGCATTTTTCAAGGTTGGCATAGAGGTGGTTGACTCTAAGAATTATTAGGACTTGCCTTAGATGTCCAAGATGTTCATCTAAGGTCTTACTATATACAAGGATGTCATCAAAGTAGACAACCACAAATTTACCTATGCAATCCCTAAGAATATGATTCATTAGGCGCATGAAAGTACTAGGGGCATTAGTGAGGCCAAAAGGCATCACTAACCACTCATATAAGCCAAATTTGGTTTTAAAAGCAGTTTTCCACTCATCACCTTCTTTGATTCGAATTTGGTGATAACCACTTTTAAGGTCAATCTTGGAAAATATGATGGCCCCATGTAATTCATCTAACATATCATCTAACCTAGGGATTGGGTGCCTATACTTTATTGTAATGTTATTGATGGCCCTACAATCCGTGCACATCCTCCATTTGCCATCTTTCTTAGGCACCAAAAGAACGGGGACGGCACAAGGGCTAAGGCTCTTTTGAACCCAACCCTTCTTCAACAAGTCATCAACTTGAGCTTCTATCTCTTTGGTCTCTTGTGGGTTAGTCCTATAGGCGGGCCTATTAGGAAGACTAGAACCCGGTATGAGGTCTATTTGATGTTCTATTCCTCTTAAAGGTGGAAGTCCACTAGGGACTTCTTGAGGAAATAGATCATCAAACTCCTTTAAAAGTTTTTGAACCTCTTGAGGTAGAGACTCAAGCTCATGACTAGTGGCAGCAAGTGTCTCTTTGAAATAGAGAAGGTACAAAGGTTGTTCAATCAAAAGTTTGTTTTTGATATCATTTTTAAGGGATAAAACACTTTTATGAACAACTTCTTTAGAGGGGACACTTTCCTCTAAACTTGGCACCTCCTCTTTCCCTTCTTTATTCTTAAGGGAAAGGTCTTTTTTTTTTTTTCTTTGGCTTTTTACTTTTTTTTCCTTCTTCCTCTCTTTTGATTTTCATCTTGAGTTGGTCCTCATACACTTGAAAAGGTGATAGAGGACACAACACAATCTTTTTACCTAAGTGATGGAAACTTATTTTGTTGGTTAGGCCATCATGAATAGTTTTTTTATCAAATTGCCAAGGCCTCCCAAGTAGAATATGACTAGCATCCAATGGCACTATATCACATAAAATTTCATCTTGGTATTTGCCAATGGAGATAGGTATATTCACTTGTTGATTAACTTCAATACCTCCCTCCTCATTGATCCATTGTAATTTGTAAGGCTTTGGGTGAGGCATCGTAGTTAAGGATAGCTTATCCACCAATCTAGTACTACAACAATTGCAACTAGATCCACTATCCACAATAAGAGAACAAGTGTTTTCTAAAACCTTGCACCTTGTATGAAACAAGTTCTCTCTTTGGGATTGGTCTAGGGTACTAGATTGGTTTCCAAGAAGCCTTCTAACCATTAACAAGTCTCCTTCACAAGGGTGAGTTTCTTCCTCGGACTCTAAGTTTTCTTCATCACTTGAAGGTGAAGAAGTAGCTTCATCAAGGCTACTATAGTGGTCTTGGCCCTTTAAAATCATGGTTTTCTTTGTTGGGCATTGAGAGGCAATGTGCCCTCGACCAAGGCATTTAAAGCACTTGATGTCACTTGTCTTAGTGTCTTTGGAAGTTGTCCTTTGAGAGGTTTCTTTTTCTTTTTCTTTAGGGAAAGGATTGGAAGAGGGGCCCTCCTTCTTGAAGCTCTTGGAATAAGATGGAGTGGAGTCTTTTCTAAAAGTTTTTCTTTTGAGTTGGTGCTCCACTCTAGAACAAAGTTGAACAAGCTCATTCAAATCTCTATATGGTAAGAGCTCAACTTTGTCCCTTATTTCAAGGTTAAGACCACTTTGGAATCTTGAGATGGTGGTCCTCTCTTCTTCCCTTATCCCAGCCCTCATCATGAGTAACTCCATAGATTGCCTATATTCTTCCACACTAGAGGACCCTTGTTTTAATCTTTGAAGCTTATCCATAAGCTCTCGGTCATAGTATGGAGGAATATGCCTCCTTCTTAAGGCACTACGGAGCTCATTCCAATATTGAATTGGAGGCTCATGGTTTATTCTTTTTTCTTTTTCTAAGGAAGTCCACCAATACATAGCATGCCCTTGGAAGCTAAGGGTTGCTAAAGAAACCTTTCTATCCTCACTTATTCCATGGCAAGAGAAAAGTTGCTCCACTTTCATTTCCCAATCTAGATAAGTTTCAACATTATCTTTGCCATGAAATGAGGGAAGATTGATGTTGGGTTCCCTATTGGAAGACTCCCTATTTCTATGATGCCTTGGGGGTCTTTGATAGTAATCATTATTGTGATGACTACTATGGAAGATATCACTTAGAGGTTGGGTATGATGCCCTTCCTCCTCATGAACACTTGAATACATATGCCCCTTGCCTCTTGAAGGTTGAGGAGAAGTGACTCTTGGTTTTGAACCACTAGCCTCTCCTCCCACAACTAATCTTTCAAGTAATCTTTTTATTTCCTCATTGTTTCTTTCAAACTCTTTTTCTTTCCTTTTCAATTCTTCTTCTCTTTTTATATTTTCCTCTTCTTTTTTTCTTAGGTACTCTTTCAATTCCCTAAGTTCATCCCTAACACTAGACCTAGTACTACGAGAATTATGACCATGGACACTAGAATGATCACTCATCTTTGATCAAGAAAAGATTTTCACAAATTGTTTTCAAAAAGGGATTGAAAATGGTTTTCACAAAGAGTGAGTGATAAGAGGTTTTCACAAAAAGGTTTTCAAGGTGCAAGATAGGTAGGAAAGGCCTAAGTGCACAAAGTGAACTTTCAAGGGGAGGTGGACTACAAGGAATCACTTAATAACCAAGCCCTATCAAGTAAAAATCACTAATCCTTTTCTACTTTCTCTTACAAAAACGAATTGGCACAATCAAAGGTGAGTGTGTGCACGTTACCCCTAGTAGGCAAAACAAGCCTTCTAAACGTAATTGCACAAAGATAAAGTCCTAAGCAATTATACTACTAAAAGCTTTAAAACATGCAAAAGGAAAGCACTTAAAACATGTTCTAGTCGAGGTCCTAGGTGAAGGTTTTCAAATCACCTTCAACTACACGTACTAAAACCAAGTTGAAGAGGTTTAGAAATGGCCAAATTACAAACCAAAAAATGAAACTAAGGCCAAAAACAACAAAGAGGCCGAGAGAGAAAAGTAAGCAAAAAATTAGACAAAAACAAGAATTTAAGTCTTCAAACTCCTCCAATGGGGTTCCTTCACAATGAACAAACGTGTTAGACCTATCCAAGTGTTTGTTCACTCCTTTATGTGTGGTGTAAGTCCCTCCAAAGGTTAGGCTTGGATTCGGTTCACCCCTCCACTCAAATCCACCAAAGGTGTGAAAATTGACTAGAGTGGGTTTTGACCTACAATGAAATTAAAACCAACCCAAAGCAAGAGTCCAAGAAATAAAAACTGAAAAGCACAATTAAGAAAGGCTAAACTCAAAGAGAATTTAAGATGACAAAACAAAAGAGGCCAAGAAAGACAAGCAAAAAAATTAAGACTCAATCAAAGAAAGGAAGAACACAAAGAATAATCCTAGAAAGGCACTAGAATTAGGTTAGTGTTTAGTCCACTTGATTAAGTTCTTTTTGTGTTTCGGTCCAGCCAAAGGAAAGTCCCAAAATAAGGTCAAATTGTCATAAGTCCAACTCCCAAATGCATAGGTATTTGTCCAAGTCCACAAGTCTAGCAACAAGTCCTTTTTGGTCCAAGAATTTTTTTTTTGGTTCTAGTCTTTTTCTTTCTTTTCACGGCAATGTTTTCTTTTATATGTCTTGGGTCCGAAATTTTTTTGTTAAATTAAGCCCAAATGTTGCTTAGGTTTTGCACTTGTGGTTGGTCAAAAATTAGGTTAAAAAAATTTAGGAGAAGAGAGGATGACAAGTGGCATTTCTTAGTGGTTCCTTAAGGAATCTTTTTAGTGGAAAAGGTTTGTACTAGTTGGTACAAGTTGTTGGCACAATTTTTTTTTTCAGCCACCTCTTAGATTCTTTTAGGGTTCCTTTAAGCATACAAAATTAACCAAAACAAGTGGAATGCAAGGGAAAAAGTGGGCAGCAAGTTATATGCATGTGCAAGGAAGCATTTCACACATGGAAACTCAAAATTACAAGGAACATGCTAGGACTATTTAGCATGCATGAATGACCTCTAAAGAACTTCTAAATGTCACGCCCACTATCATGCAATATGGCATATTTTGTTCATGTGTTTCATGCAAAGTGTTTGGCACATACATGGAATTTATGTTGACAAAATATAGGAAACAAAAGAAATGACAAAACTTTAGGTGGATTCAAAAATCAAAAAGCATGTTCTTCATGTTCATATGAGACTCAAGAAAAATGAAAAGCATGGCAACCCTAAAAAAACATGGAAACCTAAAATGGCAAGGAAGGCTCACAAGGACAAGGTGTGAACCCTAAAGCTATTCGGCCACACAAAGAAGGCAAGGAGAAAGAAAATGACCGAAAGCAAAAAAAACAAGAAGAAGACTCAAAGAAGACACAAAAGTACTAGATGTTACCCTTGAAGAACCTTGGCTCTTGATACCACTTGATGGGTTCCTTCTCCATGAAATGACGTAGAGATGAAGGAGAGGAAGCCTTGCCCTTGATCTAGGTTCAACAAAGGAAATACACAAGGAGATTTTGGGGTGGAGAAAGGAGTGGGTTGCGTGAAAAGGGAGGTGTTTGGTGGAAGCTATTTAGGTGATGGTGTTTGGTGATTTAGGTTGGCTCACTCCAAGGTAGGTGGAGGCCACTCTAGGTCTCACTCTCCAAGGGTGGAGAATGAAGGTAGGCTAGCCGAATTTAGCTAGGGACTAAGGATAGGGACTTGAGGCATAAGAATGCTCACTCAAATTCATATACATCCAAAGTATTTACAAGTGGTGGGGGGTGGGGTATTTATAGGAGAAGTTGCATTTAGGGTTGCATTTAGGGTGTGCATGGCCGAAAATGCCAAGGCAAATGCACTCCAAATGCAATGCCAAATTAACCCTAGATGCAACTTGGTGGCCAAGTTTGGAATCTATGGGATTAGATTGGCTATTTCTAGGTGCAAGATAAGTCCATGCAACCTTTGCCCTCCATTGGGCCTAAGCCTTTCTAATCACCAAAAATAGGTCCAAACTCACCAAACTAGGCGTCACCTCCTATGTAATACCCTAGCCCAAATTAAAAAACCCTAATCATCTAAAGCACCCCATAATACAAGGGTAAAATAGGAAATACAAAGAAAATAAATCCTATGACTAAAATACCCCAAAATACAAGGGTAAAATTGGCAAATAAAATAAACCCTATACTAATGAGGCTTAGGAGAGTACTAATACTCTATGATCATGAGGAGAGTATCCCTAGGTGTGTGAACACCCTCCTCCTCTTCGACCCTCCTAGCTATGGACCTAGTGATGGGGCCCACATGTGTCTTCAAGGATGGTTGATGGAAGACTTGTTGGAGACCCGGATTGATGTTGAGTTTCCTTCAAGCTCCTCCCTAGATCTTGAACTCCTTGATTCTTCCTATGCTTGGTTAAGGTCTCCTATGGAGGAGGAGGCCTTAAGACCACCACGGTTGGTGGAGAAACTCTCCCAAGAGGCGCCACTCCTTGTTGAAGAGATAAGCCCCTTCAATTCTCACCACACTCTTCTATGAAGGGATAAGAGAATTGGATGAACTCAAAGAGGTTTAGGGACTTTTGGAAGAGAGAAATATGAACTCTATTCAGAATATACAATCTCAATTACATCAAAAGTGTTTTACAATGAAGGAAAAACGAAAATATAGGAGTAGGAAGCTTGGAGAGCAAGCTAGTCTTAACCATGGTTCACTAGGAACCATGGTAAGGTCTAGCTAACCATCCATGGTCTAGAGGCTTGGAGAGCAAGCTACTCACTTAGCTTGCTTAGTAAGCAAGCTAAGGAGAAGCTTGTGCTTCAAGCTTCTAAGCTTGAGAAGAACCAAGCAATTTGGCCAAGTGTGAACACAAGTGTGAACACATCTAGGTGGGTGGCTTTTTGAAATTAATTTACTCCAACCGGTTTTGAAATTGTTAATTTGGTTTAGTTAGGTTCATCCAATGTGAATGGAACCTAGCTAAATCAAATCTATGAAAAATTAGGAGTAAAATGAGTCCAATATGTAAATTTTAGCCTAGGACCACCTCTTGGCTAAATTGCTAGTAACACTCTCTAGCTTGCTAATGGCACTCTCTATCTTGCTAATGCCACTCCCAATCCTACTACTAGAAAACTAAGAAAAGAGTGTATTTATAGGTTAGGTTAAATGGAGTCAAAGTGCCCAAGTAACCTACCCTAGAAACAATATACAATAGCTACTAAAAAGGAAATAAAGTGCCTCACAAATACAAAGGCAAAAATACACCTATACAAGTATCTACTATATACAATGTACAAGAAATCAAACTATACAATGTATTTACAATAGAGACTATGAGACTAACAAGAGGAATCATGCTCAATACTCATATTGAGCATAGGTCTAAGAAGCACCTCCTCTCTAGAAGCCTCCTCTAGCCTCCTAACCATGGACCTAGTTAAAGGCCCAATGGTCTTCAAGTGTGAGCATCCTTGGATCACCCTTCACCCTTCTTGGTCTTACCTCTTCCAAAGGGATCCTTGGGGATTAGATTTCCATCAATGGTCCTCCATCACTAGGGGGCCTTCCCTGGCAGTGTATTCTATATTGTACCTTAAAAACATTTATGCAAATGATGCATGTCAATCAAGACTCTATGCATTCTCATATAACATTGTCATGTCTCATTATCATATCACATCATCATGTCTCATTATCACTTTTTACATCTTCTCATCATATTCACACAGTCATCACTTTTCACATCATCTCATCATATTCACATAGTCTCTACGGAGCACTCAAAATCATATCAAAACTGGTCTATTTTCAAAAATAAACGCATATTTATACATCTCATTCAACAAGGAATGCATCAGAGCAATCAAAAAATAAAACAGAAAACATTCATATTTTGCCTATTTCTCATAGGGTTCCCACAGGAACCCACAAAGCACTCTAATTCATACAATAAACATTTAAAATAATACAATTAACTCATACAATTGCCTCTTTAAACTATCTCCTCTTACAATCACCAATGCATTCCCTTAGGGTTTCCCATAGGAACCCATAGAGATCTCAAAAGATTACTCAAAGCATCGTCTACGATCACATAAGTATTCCCAACGTAATAGCGTTATTAAAAGAAGAAACAAAGAAGAAAGAAGCACGCAAAAACAGAGCATGCATGTGTCAGAAAAAGTGCATTACTTTTTTAGAAAAGGACAACGACTATATTGCTGCATGACCAGAAAAACACAAATAATTTTTTGGAGGTCTCAGATAAAGTCAAACACTATTGGCAACAAGATAGAGAAGAATACATGTAATGTCTAAGAACAGGAAGCAACATTTAATGCAAGACCAAATGCATTAATTGAAAGGATCAAACTCGTCATGAACGACTATATTAGTTTCAAGGGACATATGCAACGGGCAAATTTTACAGGCCTATAAGTATGCAATAACATCAAACCGGAAAAGGCTGGCAAAGAAGAAACGAAGGAATAATTATAGGCTTTGCCCTAGGCTTTGATAAGAAGAAAAAGAGTGATATCAAGCCCATAAGACAGAGAGATCAGAGATAAGTATTCATAGTCATATGTACAATGTAATATTGTATTTGTATCTCAATAAACTAAGGTGTTCGAAATGTCACTTGTGGACAAACCTTAGAGAGTGTTGTAAACCTGTGTATCCTCTCCACGAGAGTAACCCAACCACTCAAACACAGGTCTCTATAAGACTAAGGTAGCAAACCTTAGAAAGTGTAGGAAATTCCTAATCCTCTCTGTGAGAGTCATTCATGCACTCAAACCAAAGAAAAAATCTCTAATTGTAAAAGCCTGAAGAGGCTAGGGAAAGAATACTTGTAAAGCTCGGAGGAGATTGTCAAAGAATACTCAGTGAGAGCCAGAAGTGGCTGAACAAAGAATACTAGCACCGGTGAGTGAAGCCGACGGGCCTGTCACAACCTGAAAATTTTCGATCTCGCAACAAATGATTTAAACATCCTTTTGAAAATCTCATCAATTAAGGAATGCCCGGAAACCAGACTAATCCTTAATTAATGATTTTGAAAATAGGTTCATGGAGTCGCCACCAATGTTTTACTCAAAAAATTGGAAAAAGAAAAGGTTTTTAAAAGTCCAATAATGGCCTTGATAACCAGAATTGGGTTCAGGGGTCGATTACGTGTAGGGAAGACATTAAGCACCCCTACAACGCCCTTAATCGGTACCCTATAACGAAGTTAACATTATAAACAATAATAATATAAATATTAAATCTCCTTTTATTAATTAATGATTATTTACATGCTTGAAAATTAAATTAAACAATTGACTCTAAAATATCTACATGATTGTTTTTATTATAACAATACTTATCAAAAATAAGAAATAAAAGATTGAGAAAAAGATTAATTGAAATACCTCGTAGCAAGCTTTGTTAAATCTTCCGATATGGAAATTCTAGGTGCTTTGTGGGAACCTTTCACACTACACAAATGCCTCACAAATCTCAAGAAATACAATAGGAGGGACAGAGAGAAATTTTGAGCTCTAAGGAGTTCTGGAAGAAATTTTGTCACCCTAAGGATTGTGCCTGAGTTGTCTATTGATAGGCATCAGAAGGGGGCCAGAACGGCCCGTTCTGGGCTAGTCCGTTATGGGTAAAATAAGAATCTGGAATGACCCGTTCCAAAAGTGGAACGGCCCGTTCTGGGTTCGAATTTTACTTACAACAAGTTATTCTAGAACGGCCTGTTCCAAATTAGGGTTTTAGGCCCATTTGATGATTTGGAATAGCCCGTTCCCGGTTTAGAACGACCCGTTCTGGGCAAGTCTGTTATGGGTAAAATAAGAATTTGGAACGACCCGTTCCTAAAGCGGAACGGCCCGTTCTGGGTTCAAATCTTGCTTATAACACCTTGTTCTGAAACGGGCTGTTCCATTTTGGGAACAACCCATTCTAGTCTTGGGAACGACCCGTTCCGGTCTTGGAACACCCATTCTGGGCTATTAAACCAGCTTATTTAGGCTTTAGGTCTTCTGATGTCATGTCCTGTTGTTTCCATGCCTTAGGAGCTCCTTTCCTTGATAATAGACGTCCATTTCTTTGTTTGTATTCCCCCTGGACGAAATTGGGTGTCTACAACTACCCCTCTTTACTTGCCCTTTGGAATAGCTATGTGTTGCTTTTCCAAAGGCAAGTAAAGACGTAGACATTTTGTCTAGGTCTTTTCTTTGTCTCTTTGTGTGACGCTTCTACGTTGCTTCCCTTGGATAGGTGTATTTGCTCGTATCATTACCTTTTAGAGCAGCTGAGTGTTGGGTTGCATACTCTATGGGGTAACAAGGGTGACAAACTATACACCTGATCTTCAGTCTTCGAGTAGATGCTCCATTGTTTTTCTTGTGATATACAGTGTGTCCCTTTATTTTTAGCTTGTTTAAGAATGAGTATTTTCGTAGCCTCTCCAGGCTGGACTGATATTTTAAGGCTTCAGTAGGCCTCTTCTAAAGGTAGGTAACCCTCTTTTTTGTTGTAGTATTTTCGTAGCCTCTCCAGGCCGTAGTATTTTTGTAGCCTCTCCAGGCTGTAGTATTTTTGTAGCCTCTCCAGGCCGTAGTATTTTTGTAGCCTCTCCAGGCCGTAGTATTTTCATAGTCTCTCCAGGCTGTAGTATTTTCATAGCCTCTTCAGGCCGTAGTATTTTCATAGCCTCTCCAAGCCGTTTGCTGGTGCTGATGATGTGATTGCCCCTTTTCTTTGGGGAGGACGTTTGATGAAGACGAGGATTGCAAGTAGGTGGTGCCCTTGTGCTCGCGGGAAAAGGAGTAGATGGTTGACTGGGATTTTGGTGTTTCCCTTGCCATGTGAGTATTGTGATGCCTCTCCAGGCATCTTCATTGTGGGATGGTTGGTAAGAGTTTGGTGTTGTTCTTGTCAAGGTGAGTATTGTAATGCCTCTCCAAGCGTCTGCTTGTAATAGGGTTTTTTTTCTAAATTTTGTTTTCTAAATGCTTCGGCTTTTTCATCATGTACGAAGCTTGCCTTTTTTTTTGTTTTATTTTTCTAAATGCTTCGGCTTTTTCAACATGTACGAAGCTTGCCTTTTTTGATTTTATATTTTGTTGTCATCATTGGTGGAGGGATCACATCCCATGATGATGTTATTTGCTGAATTTTTATTGATGAGTATGATTTTGGAAGTCACTCCTGGCTTTGGTTAGGAAGTCATTCCTGGTCTTGACATTTTTTTTTATCATCCTTCATTTAGTTGAGGAGTAAGGCGCGATGGCCTCTTCATGCTTATGGGCTTGCTTATTCGGTCGATTTCATTCTATTCCACTATTGATATGTCTTTGCTTAATGGGCACATAAAATTACTTGGGGTTGCCATTTGACACCGCTTCAACTCATGCTTAGCTATTGAACTTTTACGAGTGCTTTATCCTGATGACTCTTTCTGACCCATAGCAAGTAGCATACATGGATGCATGGATGCAATGAAAATGCAAGACAGGAATGATTCTTTTATTTATTCTTTTTTCTTTGTAACGCCCTTCCATATGCCCCTAAATCATATGCATGCGATGCAGTTTATGCTCATGTGTTTAGTCCTAAACATGCAATTAATTTTTTTTTTATGTCGGGAGATTAACCTGTTCACGTTAAGGTTAAAGTTGACAATTCCTTTTTATTCATGCTGTTTGGAATTATTGTCGGGATATGTTCTTTTGAACTCAAGGTTTCAGTGGCTCCTCAATTATCAATGTGTAGTCAAATGTCTCTAAACTCCGTTAAGGGACATCTTCCCTCTGTGAGTATTCACTGTGCATTTTTCGTGTATCTTTTCAGTACCATTTTAATGCCATAAAGGTCAAGAGAAAAGAAGAAACAGAATGTTACTTTTTTTTTCTCAAAAGGTTGTTAGAAGGGATTTTTTCAAAAAGGGTTTTTAGAAGAACGGCTGGCCAAGGTGGGCTTTAGTGTTTATGGCTATTAAACAAAGCATATTTGCTACAAAGAAGCTATCATTGTGTTTATCCTTTATGGAAAGTGAAGTGATGACTTGGGGTCGTACTCTGATTGGATGATTCCTCTGAGCCGCCTTTCGATTTTCAACACGGGTTGTTGCTTTAACGTCCTAACTTTTGCCTAGGTCACTTGAGATGTGTTCCCTAGCGGACATTTTTATTTTGATCTTTTCTTTTTCCTAGGTTACCCATTTTTACTTGTGGGTTGCCTAGCAGATCTTTCCCTAACTTTTGCGCAGCCCCCTTAGTGGGTTTCCTGCCGGGCCTTCATTTTTTTGCAGCACTCGTGAGGTATGGGATGTCTTTATTTTATCAAACCCTAGTCATGTTTGAATTCACGTGATTACTTCTCTCCTACCCTTTCCATGCTATTGTCCGAATAACATTTTTATTGCAAATAAGCTACGTTTATTTGGGGTTAGTGGATGAGGCCTAAAGTGAATATTTAAATGGAAAAAAGAAATGAAGGAGTGTTATGGCATTTAAAACAGTACTTTCAATTTAAACGTGCCCCTTTAACAAAGCTCGAAGGCTCAAGCATGCCCCGAGTTCATGATTCGTACACAGAGAGATTAACCGAGGTTGCCCCCTAGAGAGGCATGGTTGACGATTGGTTGAACTACGTTAGGAACACATTCCCACTTGCTTAAATGTGGGTGTTTCGACTTCGGAGTGAAACCTTTATAGATTCTTGCTTCTCAAAGGGAATACTCAAGCTGCCTTTCAGTTTTCAACTCGAGCAGGCGTTGCTTTTTTTTTATGTATCCCTATCTCTTGCATAGGATGTATCCTATCGGGATTTTGATTCCTTTACCCTAATTTTTGCCTAAGATGCCCTTTACGGGTTTTCATCCTCGCGGGTTTTTGTCATGCAATGCCCTTATTCTTCAATTGGGTTTTGTCTTGTAATTCCCTAGAAGCAAGGATTCATCCATTCTTGATCATTCCTCATATCCCAACAGTTGTCATTTTCGCATGGGGAACTCTCAATGTTTGAATCATCAATTTGGGGGTGTTATGCCCCCCAGTCTTCTTGCGTAATTACTGGTTTTTTAAGTGCTTCCAATTTGATGTATCGAGTTTGCACTTGATTACTAGTGATCTCATTATTCGATTAACATGCACAGGTTAGGTTTCCCTTTTTTTCTTATTTATTATTTATCAGGAAGACATGTTATCTATATGAGGTGCAAAAT
This sequence comes from Cajanus cajan, assembly GCF_000230855.2. Taxonomy (NCBI): domain Eukaryota; kingdom Viridiplantae; phylum Streptophyta; class Magnoliopsida; order Fabales; family Fabaceae; genus Cajanus; species Cajanus cajan. The sequence goes on along the minus strand of NC_138524.1, from coordinate 51,076,762 downwards.
AGGATGCAAAGATGATTGAGAAATTTAACAAATATCATTCTCATTGATTTGTTTGTTTAGAGAACATTCTTTGTACAAGATCTTTCGGTGCACTTTGATGATGTTGTTGCAGGCTACAGAAGCTCATGCTTGAATGATGAGTCAGAGAAGAAAGATGCGATTTGGAGTGATTTGATAATGAATTGGAGGTGTAAGGGTGCTTATTATCAATTTTTTCAAACTCCCTAAGTTCATGATTTCTCATTCAGTAGTGGAGTTTTCTTTATCTTCCCAAACTATGTTCTTTTGAAGCAAATTCTTTTTCTCTTTTTTTTTTGCTTCAATTTCCTTTTTTTGCGTGCCTCCTTTTTGAAATTTCAAATAATCTCCTATTTGAGTTGAGGAATGACATCTTTCTAGATTGGAAGAAGTCTGAGAAGATGTAGACTTTGCCTTCTGCTGAAAGGATGACGAGAGTCCAAAGTCTAGTAGGCCTCCTTAGTATAAGGGCACACGATTCTTGTACTTTAGAATGTTCTCCTTTCTCAAAAATCTTTGCATACTATGTGCTTTCCATTTCTAATGAATGTATATGTTAAACTAAAAGATACATGATATTTGTTTTCTGCCTAAATTTTATCATTTTTTTAACTAAGGTTATGATGCATGATTTTTGCTATATATTTATGTGTTTTTTTTTTTTGTTGAAATAAACTATCCTATATAATGCTTTGAGGTTTGGGTATATAGAAGGGAGTTAAATTTTTTATCATATTTTTTTATTATTAATATCTATTTGTTTGTAATTCTTATCCATTTGAAATAAATAAACACAAACAAATGCAACACACATATGCTCAAACAAATGTACACCCGCGAACAGTCACGTTTAAATCCTTGATCTGTGGTCCCTGCAAGAAAAGTGCATTGTATAGGACAGTTCTAATCTCACTGGTCTTAAGGCCCCCAAGGTGCCCCCATTATAGGGACCCAGTATCTCTGTCGTCGTCACCTAGCAAACTCTAAGGTCTATCACAGTATTTTGGGCTAGAGTAACCGATTATCACCTTGAGTGTGATTTCTAACAAGGCTCGCAGGCTCCAAGGCCAAACTTGGGCTAGTCGTATGTCAACCACTTCCTATGTTTATTACCCTCATGCCCCCGGGTGTAGGGAGAACTGTTGTGTGCAAAGGATTGTGTACAATTTTGTTAGTCACTTAGCCTCAATTTCCAGCAGCAATATATTCTACTTCAACAGTAGATAAAGCAACACTATTTTTCTTTTTACTATGCCATGATACTAAAGCGGATCCAATAAAATGGCATGTTCCACTAGTACTCTTTCTATCAGTTTTACACCCGGCAAAATCAGAATCTGAGTAGCCTACTAGATTGAAAGGCATGTTTTTAGGATACCATAGACCTAGATTTGTGGTTCCTAACAGATATCTTATAATTCTTTTAACAGCACTCAAATGAGATTCTTTAGGGTTAGATTGATATCTTGCACATAAAAACACTGAACATAATATCAGGTCTACTTGCAAATAAATATAAGAGAGATCCAATCATACCTCTATATTTCTTTATGTCTATGGATTTTCCCACTTCATCTTTGTCAAGGTAGCAAGTAGTGCTCATTGGTGTTTCCATTGATTTAGCATTCTCCATTCCAAACCTTTTGAGAAATTCTTTACAGTATTTGCTTTGATTAATAAATATTCCATTTTTGGTTTGCCTTATTTGTAGTCCAAGGAAAAAATTTAGTTCTCCCATCATGGACATTTCAAATTCACTTTGCATATCATTTGAAAATTCCTTGCACAAGTAGTCATTAGTAGCTCCAAAAATAATATCATCAACATAGATTTGCACTAAAAGGATGTCATTCATTTTTCTTTTGATAAAGAGTGTAGTATCAACTTTTCCCCTTGTAAATTCTTTTTCCAAAAGAAATTTACTAAGTATTTCGTACCATGCCCTAGGAGCTTGTTTTAATCCATAAAGAGCCTTTTTCAATTTAAAGACATGGTTTGGAAATTCTGAGTTCTCAAAATCGGGGGGTTGTTCTACATAAACTTCTTATTGAATAAAACCATTTAGAAAAGCACTTTTAACATCCATTTGGTATAATTTGAAGTCCATTATTGATGCATAGGCAAGTAAAATCCTAATGGCTTCTAGTCTTGCTACTAGTGCATATGTTTCTTCATAATCTATACCTTCTTCTTGATTATAACCTTTAGCAACTAATCTAGCTTTATTTCTTATGACTAAACCATGTTCATCAAGTTTGTTTCTAAAAATCCATTTTGTTCCTATAATTGGATGATTAGTGGGTCTATTTACCAAATCCCATACTTGATTTCTCTTAAATTGATTTAATTCTTCTTGCATAACATTAATCCAATGTTCATCATTTAAAGCTTCATCAATATTTTTAACTTCTATTTCAGAAACAAAAGACATATTGTTGCATGTTTCTTTTAGAGAGTTTCTAGTAGTTACCCCTTTTGTTATATCTCCAATGATATTTTCAAGAGGATGATTTCTTGAGATTCTCCACTCTCTTTGAGGATTGATGTTTGTTTGACCTTCTTGGATTATTGAATCCTCTTTTTCTTTATCTTTGTCATCCTTGTGAGTTTGCTCATTAATATGAGTATCTTCAAAGCTTTCTACAATTTCATCAATAATATCTCTTCTTGGTTCGGTCCCTCCACTTTGTACTTTTTCCTTACTTTTATTCTTTAGTGCATTTTGATATGCTGCAGATGATTGATGTGGGTTAAGGTGCTAACCTGGTTAGGATCTTTTCTCCACATAGTGATGCCTTAACATATCTATCTTTTCCAAAAAAATATCTCTTCTTGGACAAACAAGGTTAGTTTCATCAAATACAACTTGTATTGATTCCTCAATAGTCATAGTTCTTTTGTTGTATATTCTAAATGATTTGCTATTTAGAGAGTATCCAAGAAATATCCCCTCATCAGATTTAGCATCAAATTTTCCTAAGTTATCTTTTCCATTATTAAGTACAAAACATTTGCATCCAAAAATATGAAGATGTGAAATATTAGGTTTTCTTCCATTGAATAACTCATAAGGAGTTTTCTTAAGAATAGGTCTAATCAAAGCTCTATTCATAGTATAGCATGCGGTGTTGACAGCTTCTGCCCAAAAATATTTGGGGAGTTTTGAATCATTAAGCATTGTTCTTGCTAATTCTTCTAATGATCTATTCTTTCTTTCTACTACTCCATTTTGTTGTGGAGTTCTAGGTGCAGAAAAGTTATGTTCAATTCCATTTTCTTCACAAAATGAATCAAAATCTTTATTTTCAAACTCTTTTCCATGATCACTTCTAATGGAGACAATCTTAAGGTTTTTCTTATTTTGAATTAGTTTAGCAAATTTTCTAAAGACACCAAATGTATCACTTTTATTAGCAAGAAATAAAGTCCAAGTGTATCTAGAGAAATCATCCACTAAGACAAGACCATAGTAACTTCTACCAAAGCTCATAATTCTAGAAGGTCCAAACAAGTCCATATGCAAGAGTTCTAAGGGTCTTGTGGTTGTAACTATATTCTTTGGTTTGAAAGATACTTTTACTTGTTTTCCCTTTTGGCAAGCATCACATAATTTATTTTTCTCAAATTTAATTTTTGGTAATCTTATTACTAAATCTATTGAGATTAATTTATTTAAGTGTTCCATGTTTATGTGAGCAATGCTTTTATGCCATAACCAAGATTCATCATTTTTACTCATGAGGCATTGAGAATGATTATCATTATTTTCTATTTTTATTTTATATACATTGTTAATTCTAAATCCCACTATCTTAACTTTTTTATCATTTTTGTGTTCAATTAGACATTTTTGTGAATCAAAGGATACTGAAAAACCTTTATCACAAAGTTGGCTAACACTTAATAAACTATGTTTAAGACCATCTACAAGTAAAACATTTTCTACGGAGGTTGAGAAATTTGTACCAATTTTTCCAATGCCAAGTATTTTTTCTCTGTTGTTGTCTCCATAGGTTACATGTCCACTTCTCGTAGGAGTGAGGTCAATAAATTTTGAAGCATCTCCTGTCATGTGCTTGGAACATCCACTATCAATGTACAAAGTTTGGTTGCTAGAATCCTTCAAGACAAAGAAAGGTTGATTTAGGTACCCAAGTTTTCTTTGGGTCCTTAATGTTAGTATTAACAGAAGAACCTTTTGGAATCCACACCATATTCTTGAGATTGTTAAAGTTCTTTCTAATGTAGCATGTTGAGGAATTATGACCTTTCTTTCCACAATAAAAAAATGTTATGAAAGGAAAACTAGTAACTTGAGTGGGAACAAAGAAATTTTTGTACTTCTTCTGTTGTTTTTGAGGATTATATCCTAATCCTGTCTTATCAAACACACATTTTTGCTTTCCTAATATTATATCTAAATTATTTCTACCATTCGTAAATTTTTGCAAAAGTGTTTCTTAAATTACTAATTTCTTCCTTAAATTTATTGCAAGTTGAACATGGATGATTTGTTTTATTAGTATCTAACTTAGTTTTAATTTCATGTTTTTCATTTTTAGAATTAATCATTTTAATTTCAGTTTTGAGATTATCTAATTCATTATTTAATTTCTAATTTTACAATTGTTTTCTTATATGATGATACTAATTTTGCAAGTTTAAATGATTCTTTATGTAAATCATTGAATGCTTCTTGAAGTTCATCAAATGAGATTGAGATATCATTGTTAGAAGATGTTACCTATTCTTCGCTTTTGTAGTCTTTGGCCATAAGTCCCAAATTTACAACTTCATTTTCAGAGTCACTTATAGAATCCGTGTCATTTTCTTCCCAAGTGATATAGGCTTTCTTCCCCTTCTTTTCTTTGAAACTTTTCTTATTAGATTTTTCCATCTTTCTTTTATAGATTGGACATTCTAATCTCAAATGTCCTGGTTGATTACACTCATAGCATTTTGGGGTTGAAACAGAGTCTTCTCCTTTTCTCTTATTGTTGAAGTTGAATCTTTTTCGGTTTCCTTTGTTTCTAAGGAATTTGTTGAATCTCTTTATAAAGAGGCTGAAATCCTCATCATCCTCTAAATCATCTTCCTCAATATTTTCTTCTTTCTCATCTTCTTCTTGAATAGATGATGATGTTTTGAGTGCTATCCCTTTCTTTCTTTTATCACTTTCCTCATATTGATTTAGTCTCATTAATTCCATTTCATGTTCTTGAAGTTTTCCGAACAATGAGGCAAAAGACATGGTTGTCAGATCTTTTGATTCAGCAATTGCAGTCACTTTTGGTTGTCATTCCCTACTCAAACATCTCAAAACTTTATTAATAAGATCTTCATTAGGAAACACTTTTCCTAGGGATGCAAGATGATTGATTATATGTGTAAATCTCTTTTTCATGTCTTGAATACTTTCATTTTGATTCATTCTAAATAATTCATATTCATGGATGAGAATGTTTCTCCTAGATCTTTTGATATCATTTGTGCCTTCATGTGTTATTTTTAATGTGTCCCACATTTCTTTTGCATTTTCACAATTTGAAATTATGAAGTATTCATCTATTCCTAATGCAGAAGTAATTATATTTTTGGCTTTCAAATTGTATTGACTTTTCTTCTATCATCATCACTCCATTGGTCTTTGGATAAATTTTTTATTTCATGACCTACTACAATAGTGGGAATGAAAGGACCATTTTCAATAGCATCCCATATGTTTAAGTCTATGGCTTCTATAGGAGGTCTATTAATAGAGTTTCCTTTAGGAAATAAAAAATTTGATGAGGCCATTTCAATTCTTGAAGCTTTTAAGCCTTCTACAAGAATTCTGCTCTGATACCACTTGTTAGTCAAGTAGCCTCGTATAACTTAAGAGGGGGGTGAATTAAGTTATCTAATTTTTCTTTTCTTTATGAGTTTTTCCAAATTCTTTCTTATAAATTCAATATCATAAACAAATTGTATGTAATGATGCAAAGACTTCACAACACAATTAAAAAGTATAGGGATAGAGAATTGCAAACTTGATTTTATACTGGTTCGGCCAACCTTGCCTACATCCAGTCCTCAAGTCTCCCACTTGAGATTTTCACTATTCTTGTAACTTTTACAAGACTCAAATTCTCCAACACCTAGGAATTCTCTTTCCTCGTGTTGAGAATCACAGACCAACAAGGAGAACAACACTTTCTCCTTTACAGATCAATAGATGAATTGAATAAAGTAGAACAACTCTCTTTTGAAGAGTGGATTTTACACTTTTTTGATCTAGTAGAACTCTTTAGATAATGTTTGCAAATGATTTTGGCCAAGTGATTTGTAAAGATAATTTTCACAATAGAGTTCGTCACTTTTCTCTGAAAAATTATAGGTATTTATAGACAATTGTTTCTTAGGTTATGTCTTTTCATGAAGAGTTGTAACTCTCTATAATTTTTTAGAAAATAGGCTCTGGTAATTGATTACAAGACTTGGTAATCAATTACAACGGTTTAAATTCAAAATGTTTGAAATGTTGTATAATTTAAATTCAAATTTTGAAGTTTTATCTTCTGGTAATCGATTACAAGGGTTTGGTAATCGATTACCAGAACACAATTTGAATTATGAATTTTGAACTTTGAACTTTAGAAGTTTTCTTCTTCTGGTAATTGATTACAAGGGATGGTAATCGATTACCAGAACATGTTGTTGCATTGTTACACAAACTTTTATGTAGAAAACTTCATATCAATAATTTCTTTCACAAATCTCTTTTAAGAAATGATTTTAACTATTCTTTAAAGCTTTTGTTAAGTCTTTTGAAAACATTTTTACTTACTTTTAAAAGATTTAAAACTTGCTTAATTTTAGAGAGATTAATTTGAGGTTTTTGAAAACTTATTCTCAAGGCCAAGCATACTTGCAATTCTAAAAGATTCTTTTACATACTTAGCTAAGTTGACAAGACTTATCTATGTACCACTTGAGATCTTGTTCTTGCATCAACTTGATTTAGCTCAACCTTGATTCTTCTTCAATGCTTTATAATCACTTTGGCATCATCAAAACATTTGTGCATATTTTCTTCCACAAATTTTATTTAAACAGGTGTAGAATTCAAACAAACAAAAAGATAGTAAAGCCAAACAAAACAAGTAAAGTAAAGGGGAAAAATATTTAAATTATTACTTTTATTTTATTAACTTCATCATTTATTGGGCCTAACCCTCATAAAACGTCCCCAGTGGAGTCGCCATCTGTCGTAACCCGAAAATTTTCAATCTCGCGACTAATGATTTAAACATCCTTTTGAAAATATCATCAATTAAGGAATGCCCGGACACCAGACTAATCCTTAATTAATGATTTTGAAAATAGGTTCATGGAGTCGCCACCAATGTTTTACTCAAAACATTAGAAAAAGAAAAGGTTTTTAAAATTCCAATAATGGCCTTGATAACTAGAATTGGGTTCGGGGGTCGATTACGTGTAGGAAAGGTATTAAGCACCCCTACAACGCCCTTAATCAGTACCATATAACGAAGTTAACATTATAAACAATAATAATATAAATATTAAATCTCCTTTTATTAATTAATGATTATTTACATGCTTGAAATTTAAATTAAACAATTGACTCTAAAATATCTACATGATTGTTTTTATTATAACAATACTTATCAAAAATAAGAAATAAAAGAGAGAGAAAAAGATTAATTGCAATACCTCGTAGCAAGCTTTGTTAAATCTTCCGATATGGAAATTCTAGGCACTTTGTGGCAACCTTTCACACTACACAAATGCCTCACAAATCTCAATAAATACAATAGGAGGGAGAGAGAGAGAAATTTCGAGCTCTAAGGAGTTCTAGAAGAAATTTTGTCGCCCTGAGAACTATGCCCGAGCTGTCTATTTATAGGCATCAGAAGGGGTCCAGAACGGCTCGTTCCAAATTTGAAACGGCCCGTTCTGGGCTAGTCCGTTATGGGTAAAATAAGAATCTGGAACGGCCCGTTCCAAAAGTGGAACAGCCCATTCTGGGTTCCAATTTTACTTACAACAAGCTATTCTGGAACGACTCATTCCAAACTAGGGTTTTAGGCCCATTTGATGATTTGGAAGGGCCCGTTCCCGGTTTAGAACGACCTATTCAGGGCAAGTCTGTTATGGGTAAAATAAGAATCTGGAACGGCCCGTTCCTAAAGCGGAATGGCCCGTTCTGGATTCAAATCTTGCTTATAACAACCTGTTCTGGAACGGGCTGTTCCATTTTGGGAACAGCCTGTTTCGGTCTTGGGAACGGCCCGTTCCGGTCTTGGAACACCCATTCTGGGCTACTAAAACCAGCGTATTTAGGCTTTAGGTCTTCTGATGTCATGTCCTGTTGTTTCCATGCTTCGAGAGCTATTTTCCTTGATAATAGACGTCCATTTCTTTGTTTGTATGCCCCCCGGACGAAGTGGTCGAGAATACTTGGGGAACCGAAGTGGTTTAAGAATACTAGCGTTGGTGAGTGAAGCCAACGGGCCAGGAGTGGTCAAGAATACTTGTTGAACCAGAAGTGGTTTAAGAATACTAGCGTTGGTGAGTGAAGCCAACGGGCCAGAAGTGGTCGAGAATACTCAGGTCCAGGAGTAGATGACAATACTCAATGTTCTTCATTTTGATATCTAATGGAACCCTTCATTTGAAGGAGACTGGACGTAGCTCAGTTGAGCAAACCAGCATAAAATGACTGCATTGTTTTTCTTGCTTAACTAGGAACAAATCTTCTTTACTGATTAAATCTTTGTGAAAGACTTCGTCCAATATTTACATATCGTTAAAATCATTTTTCAGACAAAGACGCAATTTCGTTTAACAAATATATTACACTGAAAAGCTTTATCTACTACTTGTCTTTAAACGAAACTATCTTAAAAAGGAAAATGTAAGAACTTCAATAATTATTATTATAAACCATTTTCCTCAACAAACGATAAACCCTTCAGACGCAATGACCTTGCGTTAACCAAATTCTGCCTAACCATCTGATATTCGAAAGTGCATTGGATAATGTATATTACTCTTGCGAAAATGTCTTTAAAATTCCTTCGCACACACACAGATATTCAACCCCCCCTCTTCTATGTGTTTTTCTGCTAACTTCAAGCAAGAGGTTCTTTGCCTCAATGACGTCAGATGCATGGCAAATGGCATTGGAGGTGGCTATGTTGAAGAAACTTGTTTTAAGTTGTCTTAATGTTGAAGTATGATGAATTACTTTCATGATAAATGAGTTACTGATGCTAGTTGTAACAACCTAATTTTTACAGATTGTACGAGGGCCCAAAGCCCAATAGGGGTGATTTAGTATCCCAAAACGAGCCGTTCCCAAATTGGAATGGGCCGTTCCAAACTACTAAAATGAGGGTGACTTAGTATCTTAGAACAGGCCGTTCCAAAATACTAAAGTTGCCTACAAATCTTAGTTGGGAACGAGGCGTTCCAAACTACGAAAAAGGCTTGTAACCCTAGTTCAGAACGGGCCATTCTGGTTTAAGAACGGGCCATTCCAAATATGGACGTTATGGATTAAATGCAACCCCAGAACGGGTCGTTCTAGTTTGAGAACAGGCCATTCTGGATGTGAATTTTACACATGCCGTTAGAGTCCATAACGGGTCGTTCTGGATTTGAAACGGGTCATTCCGGCGACGCTTGATGCCTATAAATAGAGAGCTCTAGAACTCCCAAAAAGTACACCTTTCAGTTCTGACTCCTTTCAGTTTTGACTCCTTTATTCTACATTCTCTTCTTTTCCTTCTACACTCTCTGAAGACCGAGGGGCACTCAAAGGAGGAGACCAAGGAGATCTCTATTTTAGTTTCAGCTAGTATTTATCCAGGTACGAGGGAAAAGGGGATTATTTGTATGCAAAGTTACATGAGGGAATTGGGTATGAAGCTCGTAGGATTATGAGTAATTTTATAATTATTTCTGTTTGGAGAATTATTGGTCTTATGTGATTCTGTATGTATTTAGGATTACGAATATATATTTAATTTGTAAGAATGATGATTTGGGTGAGAAAACGAAATTATAGAACAGTGTCTGTAAGTTAGGAAAATTTGGATTATTTCTATTTGAGGAATTGATGATCCCATTAGATTCTGTATGTGTTGTGGATTAGAAATATATATATTTAATTTGTAAGAATGATGATTTGGGAGAGAGAACGAAATTGTAGAAAAGTGCCTCTGAGTTAGGTTTTGGAAAATTGGGAGTTTTACTATTTGATTTAATATTGTATTAAATTGGTGATTCAGTTGAGTATTATATTAATTTATCAATATTATTGTTACATTATTTGATAAAAATTGATGATCTAGATGTGAATTTCTTAAGAGGTATGTGAACCATTATTTTGTTGGACTTATCTGTTGTGTGTACGTGATATGGAATTGAGCTATAAGATGAGATGTTGTGATGAATGTGAATATGATTGTGATTGTGGTTCCTCACACTAATGACCAGGGATGGCACGACCCTTGGGTAAGTGATGCTACAAGGACGGCGTGACCTTGGCATGGTATGGGATGAGTGAGGCAATTAACACGTATCACTTATGTCAGATGTGGCATAGCCTTGGCATAGGGTTAATTGCAAGATTTGTGTGGATTGATTGTGATTGTGGTTCCTCACACTAATGACCAGGGATGGCACGACCCTTGGGTAAGTGATGCTACAAGGCGTGACCTTGGCATGGTGTGGGATGAGTGAGGCAATTAACCCGTATCACTTATGTCAGATGTGGCGTGACCTTGGCATAGTGTTCATTGTAAGATTTGCATGGATTATGATGGATTGATGTAATTGTGAATTGAGATGTGAAGATGATGAATGATTGATAAATTATGATATATATAAATGCTTGTGAATATTTCATTAAGTAATGAGTAATGATGAGATTATGTTGTGTTTTCCTTATGTGCTTTACATATAGATGTTTTCTTTTCTCATCGTATAATTTTTGGATGTTTTAGGTGAGGAAGATCTGGCTTTGAGTGGCATCTGGAATGCCAACAGTTGATTTATGGGTATGCTCTAATATGTGACATTGGGGCAGAGGATTTCTAGGACATGAATTGTATTTGTATATGGAGTTGAACCTATTATTTTGAAAACAATTTGTAAACTCTTAAGTTTTATTTTCCAAGTTTCATTTTCAAAATATTTTGGATATTGAAGAATGTTTCTAAAGGTTTTTATGTGAACCCTTTTACTTATGTTGAAAATTTTATTTCCTTAGTTTATTTACATTATTTCAATATATGTGTTGGGGTAGTAAGGATGTCACATTTAGTGGTATCAAAGCAGGTCGATCCAATCGACCGTGAGTTATAAGTCTACTATGCTTGTTTGGTAGATGAATGATGGAATGAATTGATTGTGGAATTTATTGATATGCTAGTATGATGATTAATTATGTTTGTTGTTATTTAATTGTGTGTACTCTAACAATGTTTTGCATTATGATGAGGATAATGATGATGTTTCCCTTGTGTTGTTAGTGTTGTGCTTACTTGTGTATTGTTTTCTCAGAATTTGGTTGAAAGACATGATATAGCTCAGTTGATTCTATTCATGATTGTTTATTTGTTTTAATACTTCTTACTTATGTAAGAAGTAGTGGTTGAGTGGTATCGCTCGTATTGCAAGCATATGTGCCAGTAGTAGTGGATGAAGCCTTGTGCTAACCAAATAAAACTATTAGAACCTTGGATGTGGGTAAGACATTGATTTGTCGAGTGTATTAAGAGTTTATGATTGGTGGAGTTTCTGAAAGCTATAGTTGTAGTGATTGAATCCAAGAGGTTATGTGTTGAGCATTAGAGCTTTGAGCATTCTTGATGAAAGGTCAAAGTGTTGGTGATTTCCTTAAGTTTTGATACTTGCATATTAACCTAGTTAGGGGTTAGGTTGCATGAGGATTTTATTTCAATTATAAGTCTTTTGTGCTGAATGTGTGATTTGTTTTGGTTTAGAATTGTAGTGAAAAGCTTGGATATGAGTTTAAGGTTGTCGCAACCCGAAAATTTCCGATCTCGCGATTAATGGTTTAGACGTCCTTTTAAAGATCTCATCAATTAAGGAATGCCCAGACACCAGACTAATCCTTAATTAATGGTTTTGAAAATAAGTTCTATGGAGTCGCCACCAATGTTTTACTCAAAACATTGGAAAAAGAAAAGGTTTTTTAAAAGTCCAATAATGGTCTTGATAACCAGAATTGGGTTCGGGGGTCGGTTACGTGTAGGGAAGGTATTAAGCACCCCTACAACGCCCTAAATCGGTACCCTATGATGAAGATAACGTAATAAGAATTAATAATTAAAATGTTTAATCCCCTTTATTAATAATTATTTACATGCTTGAAATTTAAATTATACAATTAATCCTAAAATGTCTACATGATTATTTTTATTATAAATAACATTTATTAAAAATAAGAAATAAAAGAGAGAGAAGAAAATTAGCTGAAATACCTCTTGAACGACCTCTATTAATCTTCAAAGATGGAGATTTGGGTGCTTTTCGACAACCCTTCACACTACAATGCCTCACAAAATCTCAAGAAATACAAAAGAGAGGGGAAGAGAGAAAAAGAGAGAAATTTCGAGCTATAGGAAGTCTGGACGAAATTTCGGAGTCCGGAAAAATGAGCTCCAGCTCTCTATTTATAGACTTCGGGAAGGGGGTCCAGAACGGCCCGTTCCAAAATCGGAACGGCCATTCTGGATATGGCCTTTGTGGGTTAATTTGGACCCTGGAACGGCCCGTTCTGAATTCGGAACGGCCCGTTCTGGGGAACCAGAACCGCCCGTTCTGATTTCGGAACGGCCCGTTCTGGGGTCCAAATTAAGCACACACAATTGGTCTGGAACGGCCCGTTCCAGATGTAGGAACGGCCCGTTTCAGACCCGTTCCAAATGAGCTTTTACCCCTTTTTGGAGGAGTTTGGAACGGCCTGTTCCAATCTTGGAACGGCCCGTTCTAATCTCAGAACAGCCCGTTCCAAATTAGGAATTTTTGGCTTTTTGGGAACCTCGGAACGGCCTGTTCCGGACTTTGGAACGGGCCGTTCCGATTTTGGAACGGCCCGTTCCGGGCCCATAAAAATATTTAATTTGTGCTTTTGGGCCCTCTGAAGTCCTGTCTTCTCGTTCGCATGCTTCGGGAGCTCCTTCCCTTCGTAACAGAGATCCATGTCCTTGTTTGTGTGCCCCCCAGACGAAATTGGGTGTCTACAAAGGTGGAAAGAAGTGAGTTTGGAATGGTTGAGGTATTTTGTGGGATGTTAGTACACTATTGTTGTATGGTGTAGGGGATATTTTCGTTGCAGTTTTGTTGTGCCAGTATGAGTATCGTATTGACAGAGTTAGATTTTGTGGTCTTCATGAAAGTTGTAGCCTTGGATGTTATCTTTCTAATGGAACTAGAATCAAGTAAAACGGATGTCTACAACTCCAGTTATAACTGCGTTGGTGATCATAAGTCTAGTTGTAAGCGCTGAATATATTTGTTGTGATTTTTGAATTTTTAGCTAAGAAGATGATCTTTTTAGAATCTTATGTCTTCATAAGAGTTATAGTTTATTCTCTTAGCTTTCTTTTGAGATAGGTTTTTTGGATGAGTATTGATGAGCCGTAATTTAGTGCTTCAATTCATATCATTATGGCATTGATTACTTCTCACATTTAGGGTTAATTTCGTGGTTTTATCATGTTTGCTAATTGTCATTTGAATTATGGGCTTAATTGCAAAACTAATCAAATTTCTGTTTCTGGACAGTTTGACCTTTGCTCGGTGTTTTGGCCATATCTGGAGCTACAGGACTCCGAATTGAGCAATCTTAGTGGCGTTGGAAAGCTAAGAGAAAAAGATACAAATGTCTCACTAATGTGCATCTCCTAATTCGAAGCCTAAGATGGTCAAAATGGAGCCCGAAAATGACCCACGGAATCTGGAAACGTTTTGGGCCTTGTTTTGCAATGTTCAAATCAGTTTGGGCCCAATTTGACCCAAGCCTTCTAGAAGGGCAAAAGGGTAATTTAAGAAACCCTAAAAGAGAGCAGAAGACAGGGGGCTAGAGGCACACTCACGGGGGCTTGCTCCCACTTCCACCTTCTCTTCCGTTTTTAGTTTTTCTTAGGTTTAGTTTAGGGTTTCTTCTTCTTTCTTGTTCTTCTTTCTTTTTCCTTCATTTTCAACACTTCTTGGGACTCCTATGATGCGAATTTCTCCATGGGTTAGGAATGTAATCTTTAATTTCAGTTGTTATTCACTTTCCCCTCTTTTAATTTAGAATTTCAAGTTCAATTTGTCTTTAGTTTCATGCTTCTTGCTTTGGTTGAAATTTATTGCGATTCTAGCTTCTCATTCATGCCTTGTGGTTGTTGCTACTGTTATTTTGCTGCTGCACACGAATTTAATTTCAAATTTATGGCTTTAATGTTGATTAGCTTAGGGTTTAATTTACTAGCTAGTGCTATGAGTAGCTAAGTAACTTTGGTTGGATTTCTTAATGTGGATAGCAACGTCTCTTTGAGGTTAATGGTATTGTAATATTGTTTTTGAGTTGAATTATGTTCCATAATCTCTAATTAAGTTCTTAATGAATGGTTCTTATATTTTCGCTTAGTTAATTGACGAACCATTATTAATTTCACAAGTCATATAATTGGGTTTTCGCTTAGTTAACGAGATTATGTGAATTGTGATGAGATTTACAAATAGAGAATTGAAGTGGGTTGTGTAAGTGCTTAACTGCAACTTACTTTGTTTAATTCTTAATTAATCTTCGCTTAGTTGGTTAATTAGGAGCTCGAATGTGATTAAACTCAATAACTTGCATGTTTAGATTAATTGAGGATAAGAGGTCAAGCTATCTAGTTAAGGAATCCAACTGTTTAGTTTATTGTTTGTTACCGTTTGGTTACCATTTATTTGTTTCTTTTTCAATCAAACCCCCCCCCTTCTATTTTAATTTCCGTTGCTTGAATCCTATGGCTTAAATGCATTATTCCTTGAGAGAACGACCTAGGTTAACCCCTAGCTGCACTTAATTGTGTTTATTTTTGGTTGAGTTGCGACGTCTCATCAAAAATTTGGGTTCTTGTTGTGGATTGTAATCTCTCTTTGAGGTTGGGTATGCTTGTATGTCTCTGTTCTGCTTGTTCTTCTCCATTTAACCTCTCTGTCCATGCTTAATGGGCTGTGCTCCAAGCCACAGTTGCTTAATCTGTGAAGAGGTTGATGTTGTATACGTTTGCTTAATTCGTGTAGGGAAATCTTGAGTTAATCTTCGCTTAGTTGGTTAACTCGGATGGAACAAGGATTAAGTGGTTAATAGAGTAATGTTTGAGAACCAGGGATAAAAGAGTTACAATCCGAACAAGGAGCCAATCCATTTTTACTTGCTGTTTTATTTCGTTTTATTGTGTTACGAACTGAAAACCTGAAAGCAAACCCCCCTACTGTGTGTTTAAGCCTTTAACAGTAAACGACGGTCCTTGGGAGACGACCTAGGAGTCACTTCCTATTACTACATTTAATTGTATTTATTTGACCGGATACGGCTCCGATCAAATTTGGCGCCGTTGCCGGGGATCTTCGGTTGCTGTTATAGGCAGTGTGTTTGTGTGTTATTTGTTCTGTTGTGTGTTTTGTGTTTTAGAGCTCTGATATGTTATGTGTGTAGTGTATTAGTGTATCAGTGTTAGTGTATCAGTTTCTGTTTCAATTTTGTATGAACTTTGTGTATCAGTTGGTGCTTGCGTTTGTGTGTCATTGCATGTTATTTGTGAGCCAGCTGAAGAATTCAATTCATGTTGTTAAGTTTGATGAACAGTAACCAATGGAACAGTAACTCGAATTTGGTTTTGGTGTATTTGTTGTCATGTGTTTAGCATAGTTGATCTTTATTGCATTTGATAGCCCATTGTTAACCAATTATATTGATTCCATTTGGTGTGCTGAATCATTGTTGTGTGTGTTGAGTTTCAATTTTGGTGCATTTCGTGGTGCATGTGGCTCAAAATCTGGTGCATTTTGGCTCAAAATCTGGTGCATTTTGGCTCAAAATCTGGTGCATGTTGGCTAAAAATCTGGTGCATTTTCCCCTGTTTTTTGGTGCGTTTTCTGGTCAGTTTTGGTGCGTGTTCTGTTTCGGCTGGGCATGCTCTGTTTTGGCTGCCTACTACTCCTCTGTTCGGGTGCCAAAAATGTGGGAAAATGGTGTGCAAGTGTGCAAAATCTGGTCCAATTTGGTGCACATGCATAGTGCTGAATAGTGCCAAATTTTCCAATTAATTGTGATTTTTGTTTTTGATAGCTAGACTTGTTATTTTTGTCTGATTTTTTTTGTGGGAACTTCTTTCAACCTATATTTTGTGTAAAAAATAGCTAGGGCACATAGTTTGGTCAAAATTTGGAGATACAATATTTTTAAAAAACTTTTTCAGCAAAACTTCAAGGGGCCATAACTTTTGCTCTGGTTATCGGAATTAGGCAAACTTTTTTTTCATTTTGTGTAGAAAAAAACGATCTATCCAACCCACACGGCTATGCCGTGTGGCCCCAGCCAGATCTTCAAAAAAACGTCATTTACTATTTCTTTTGTATTTTTGAAGTTTTATTTCACTATTTTTCCAAACTTCTATAATTTTTAAAAAATAGTTAGGTTTTGAATTTTGTTCTCAACTTTTTTGTGGTAGTGTCTTATGATTTTAGGGTGATGTTGGTGCATTAGTTTTGATATTTTCTGACTTTTCATGGAAATTCCCAGTTTACCCCTACTGTTCACGTGTCCTGATGCATGTGTTGCATGTAGTGCATGACTAGGAGCAACCCTGGTTATTTGCATCCATTTGATCCTGAAATTGATAGAACATTCCATAGATTAGTTAGAGAGCATATAGTTCCATCTTTAGATAGTGATAGTGATAGTCATAGTGTTAGTGATAGTGTAAGTGTTGCAACTGAACTTCATTCAAGTCAACCTGAAAACATGGGTGAACATAATGGACCTCAAGAGAGAACACTTAGGGAGATGGCTGCACCTGATTTCACATATGAGAGTCTGTGCATTCAATATCCTGAGGAAGATGTTCCTTTTGTGCTTAAAACTGGACTGATCCATTTGTTGCCTAAGTTTCATGGTCGTGCAGGTGAGGATCCACACAAGCATCTCAAGGAGTTCCACATAGTTTGTTCCACCATGAGGCCACCTGATGTCCCTGAAGATCACATCTACCTGAAGGCATTCCCTTTTTCATTGGAGGATCTTGCCAAGGACTGGTTGTATTATCTGGCTCCTGGTTCAATAACAGGTTGGAATGATTTGAAGAGAGTGTTCCTGGAAAAATTCTTCCCTGCATCCAGGACCACTGCAATCCGGAAAGACATATCTGGAATTAGGCAACTCATGGGGGAGAGCTTATACGAGTACTGGGAAAGATTCAAGAGGCTGTGTGCTAGCTGCCCTCACCATCAAATTTCTGAGCAGTTATTAATGCAATATTTCTATGAGGGGTTGAACATGATGGATAGAAGCATGATTGATGCAGCTAGTGGAGGAGCCTTAGGAGATATGACACCTGCTTCTGCTAGAGGGCTGATTGAAAAAATGGCGTCCAACTCACAACAATTCAATATGAGGAGTGATGTCATAGTTGTGAGGGGTGTGCATGATGTGGTAGCCCCAGATTCCACTGAACACAAGAAGCTGGAGAGTAAGATTGATGCTCTCACCACCTTGGTTTCACAACTGGCTGCAAATCAAAAATAAGCTCCACCACCAGCAAGAGTATGTGGCATCTGCACTTCAATTGGTCATCCAACAGATGCTTGTCCCTCCTTGCAAGAATCTTCTACAGGTCCTGATGCCCCACAAGCATATGCTGCCAACATTTACAACAACAGACCTCCACACCAGCAGCAACATAATTATGATCTGTCTTCCAATAAATACAATCCTGGTTGGAGGAATCATCCTAACTTGAGGTGGGGAAACCCTCAACAGCAGCAAAATCCACCACCTTTTCAGAATAATCCCTCAAGTTCTACATATCAGCCTCCTCAACAGAGACCTCCTCCTGCACCTGTAGCCCCACCAGCTCCTCAACCTTCTACTTCTGAACCTTCATTGGAGGAGTTAGTGAGGCAGATGACTCTTCAAAACATGCAGTTCCAACAAGAGACCAGGGCTTCCATACAGAGTTTGACAAATCAGATGGGTCAGATGGCAACTCAGCTCAATCAGGCACAGTCCCAAAATTCAGACAAGCAACCTTCACAGACTGTGCAGAATCCGAAAAATGTGAGTGCCATCACCTTGAGGTCTGGCAAACAAATTGACATACCAGCACCACCTACAGCTGTTGTACCCTCACCTGAGCCTACAGTTGAGAAAGAGGGCCATACAAGTAGTAGCAAAAATTTTCATGCAGGTGGACCTTCTTCCAGTGCACTCAGTGATGATCTACATCAGCCTCCTATCCCTCTTCCATTTCCACCAAAATCAATTCCAAGCAAAAAGATGGAAGAGGTTGATAAGGAGATCTTGGAGACTTTCAGGAAGAAACGTCTCAACACTCATAGGTAAATCTGTTCCACATATTCCTGAGAAGTGTAAGGACCCAGGTACATTTTGTGTACCTTGCATTATTGGTAACAATAAATTCGAAAATGCCATGCTTGATTTAGGAGCTTCAATTAATGTCATGCCTCTGTCTATTTTTAATTCTTTGTCTCTTGGCACTTTGCAACCTACGGGTGTGGTCATTCAGTTGGCCAATAGGAGTGTTGCTCACCCCACAGGTTTTATAGAGGATGTCTTGGTTCGGGTTGGTGAACTAATTTTTCCCGCTGATTTCTATGTTCTTGATATGGAGGAGGGATTCTCCCATGGTTCTGCCCCAATCATTTTGGGTAGACCATTTTTGAAAACAGCCCGGACCAAGATTGATGTTTATGCTGGCACCTTGTCTATGGAATTTGGTGATATTGTTGTTCATTTTAATATTTTGGATGCCATGAAATTTCCTTCTAAAGCTCATTCTGTTTTTCGTGCTGAATTGATTGATGATCTAGTTGATGAGCATATTCATGATTTTGATTCTTCTCATGCTAAGAAGCATTCATTTTCACTTGATTTGCATAGCTGTCTTCCATGCATTGAGTCTGAGTCTGAATCTGAATATCAATCTAAATGTGAAACTGATTATGAGGCATCTGAATTTTACACTTTGGGTGTTGTACCTCTTGCTCTTGATTTTATACAGTCAGAATGCACTAACCATGTTGCAGGAAGTACAAAAGAATCTGACTTGCAGGTTGAGGTACAGGCTGCGGAGCCACTTCTCCCTTCTTTGGTTCCTTCTAATGTTCAGCCAGCACCCACACCAGAGTTGAAGCCTCTTCCAGAGAACCTCAAGTATGCTTACTTGGAGGATCATGAGAAGCTGCCAGTGATCATTTCCACCTCCCTTGATGCTGTTCAAGAGGAGAAATTGTTGCAAGTTCTAAAAAAGCATAAGAAAGCAATTGGTTGGACCCTGGCAGACATTCATGGCATTAGTCCATCCACATGCATGCATAGGATATTATTGGAGGATGGAGCTAAACCAGTGAGACAGCCCCAGAGGCGACTCAACCCTGTCATTTTGGAAGTTGTGAAGAAAGAGGTGACCAAGCTTCTACAAGCTGGGATCATCTATCCCATTTCAGACAGTCAGTGGGTGAGTCCGGTCCAGGTAGTCCCCAAGAAGACAGGCCTCACTGTTGTTAAGAATGAGAGGGATGAGCTCATCCCCACTAGAGTGCAAAACAGTTGGAGGGTCTGTATTGACTACCGCAGGCTCAACCAAGCAACAAGGAAGGATCATTTTCCTCTGCCCTTCATTGATCAGATGCTTGAGCGTCTGGCAGGTAAATCTCATTACTGTTTTCTTGATGGGTTCTTTGGCTATTTTCATATTCATATCGCTCCTGAGGATCAGGAAAAGACCACATTCACCTACCCTTTTGGTACTTTTGCCTATAGGAGGATGCCTTTTGGCCTATGCAATGCCCCTGGCACATTCCAGCGGTGCATGCTCAGCATTTTTAGTGATTTTCTTGAAAATTGCATAGAGGTGTTTATGGATGATTTCACTGTTTATGGATCCTCTTTTGATGCATGTTTGGATAGTTTGGATAGAGTTTTGAATAGATGCATTGAGACTAACCTTGTTCTTAATTTTGAGAAATGTCATTTCATGGTAGAACAAGGTATAGTTTTAGGGCATATCATTTCTAGTCGGGGCATTGAGGTTGACCCTGCAAAGATATCTGTCATTGCACAATTGCCTTACCCCTCTTGCGTGCGAGAGGTGCGATCTTTTCTTGGCCATGCAAGTTTCTACAGGCGTTTCATTAAAGACTTCAGCAAGAAAGCCCTTCCATTATCCAGCTTGCTTCAGAAGGATATTGAATTTGATTTTGATGACAGGTGCAAGGAAGCATTTGATTGCCTCAAGACAGCCTTGACCACCACTCCTATCATACAGGCACCAGACTGGACAGTTCCCTTTGAGCTGATGTGTGATGCTTCAAATTATGCACTAGGGGCTGTCCTAGCACAGAGGGTTGACAGATCACCTAGGGTGATATACTATGCTTCCAGGATATTAGATGCTGCTCAAGCAAATTACACAACCACGGAAAAGGAACTTTTAGCTATTGTTTTTGCACTTGATAAATTTCGATCATATTTGCTTGGTTCTCGTGTCGTTGTTTTTACAGATCATGCAGCTCTAAAGTACCTGTTGAAGAAGGCTGACTCAAAGCCTAGGCTGATCAGATGGATGCTCTGGCTTCAAGAGTTTGACTTGGACATCCGTGACAGGAGCGGAGCACAAAACTTAGTGGCAGACCATCTCAGTAGGATTGAGAGAGCGGAGGATAGTGCTGATGTCTTGCCTATCCAGGATAACTTTCCTGATGAAAATTTGTTAATTATTTCTTCTGTTTCTGTTCCTTCCCTCACCCCTTGGTTTGCGAATATTGTTAATTATTTAGTTGCTTCTGTTTTTCCTCCTTTAGCATCTAGAGCTCAGATTGATAAACTTAAGAGTGATGCTAAACATTATGTTTGGGATGACCCCTATTTGTGGAAGTTTTGTAGTGATCAGGTAATCAGGAGATGCTTGCCGGACCATGAGATTGACTCCGTCCTGCAGTTCTGTCATTCTTCTGCATCTGGTGGTCATCTTGGCATTCAGAGGACAGCTCGCAAGGTGCTTGACTGTGGTTTTTACTGGCCCACCATATTCAAGGATGCGTGGAAGATTTGCAGCACTTGTGAGCAGTGTCAGAGAGCAAGAGGAGCCCTTTCTTGGAGACAGCAGATGCCTCAGCAACCCATGCTATTCTGTGAGGTGTTTGATGTCTCGGGTATTGATTTCATGGGTCCCTTTCCTGTTTCTTTTGGTTTCTCTTACATTCTCCTAGCTGTTGATTATGTTTCAAAATGGGTGGAAGCCAAAGCCACTAGAACTAATGATGCTCGGGTTGTTGTGGATTTTGTCAGATCTAACATATTTTGCAGGTTTGGAGTACCCAGAGCTATTGTTAGTGATTAGGGCACCCATTTTTGTAACAGATCCATGCAGGCTTTGCTCAATAAGTATGGGGTAGTGCACAGAATTTCTACACCTTACCATCCCCAGACTAATGGGAAAGCAGAGATTTCAAATAGAGAGATCAAGAGGATCTTAGAGAAGATTGTCCAGCCCAACAGGAAAGATTGGAGCAATAGGCTGGAGGATTCTCTCTGGGCGCATAGGACTGCCTACAAAGCACCTATAGGGATGTCTCCTTATCGGGTTGTCTTTGGTAAGGCATGTCATTTACCTGTGGAGATAGAGCACCGAGCCTACTGGGCTGTGAAGACTTGCAACTTCTCTATTGATCAGGCTGGAGAGGAAAGAAAGTTGCAACTGAGTGAGCTTGATGAGATCCGCCTTGAAGCCTATGAGAACTCTAAGTTCTACAAAGAGAAAACCAAGAAGTTCCATGATAGCTTGATAGCTAGGAAGGACTTCGTGGTTGGCCAGAAAGTTCTCTTGTACAATTCTCGGCTCGGACTCATGGGTGGTAAGTTACGTTCTAAGTGGATTGGACCTTTTGTTGTTACTAATGTTTATCCTTATGGTACAGTTGAAATCAAAAGTGAATCCACAGATAAGAGCTTTAAAGTCAATGGGCACCGGCTGAAGCCATTCCTCAGCAATCCATCTTTGTTGGATGTTGTTGTAGAGGAGACATCTCTGCTCGACCCTGCTACTCTCCCGCCATGACTTAGGGAGTTTTCTTTCCCCTTCTCTTTCTTTACTTTTATTGCACTTGTCCATATTTATTACTTGTTCTGATTGCTCTGATCTTCTGTTTGCGCCACATTGGGACAATGTGTGATTTAAGTGTGGGGGGGACTGTTTTGGTTTGGTTACATGTTTTTAGGGTTTATTTGTTATTTTAGGTTTTATGTTTAGGTGTTCTGTACAGCTTTGCATGTTTCTCTGTGATTTCTGGGTTTTGATTGTTTGTAGGCACTTACTTCATTCTTGGATAGGAGTTTCTGGATACTATATGGTTTGAAATCCTTGTTTTTCTCTGCTTGGAAAGATGATTTTGAGGTTTGAGAGGTTGTTTTAATTGTGACAGATATACCCTGTGTGAGAATTTGAGCCACTCTCTGTTCTTACTTGTGTGTTATGCCTCTTGATTGCTTGCACAATTGCCTTGTCTTGACTCTGTTTGATACTTCTTGATTCACATGTATGTTTGGATATGATTAAGGCATTTTTCTTCTGATAAGCCTCTGGCCAAATAAGCCTACCTTGAATTAACTCCTCTGATAACCCTTGCTGAGCCTATTTCCCCTTTTGTGTTTGAAGCTCATTACAAGCCTTAACCGAAAAACCATGATTACCTTAACCTTAGGGAGTTTTGGAGCTTTGGAATTGTTTTGGGAATAAGTTCTTGAAAAAGTGTGGGGGTGTGTGTATGTTTCAATGGATGATGTATATTGGCCAGTTGATCCCTTATGTTGTACACTTTACTTCTCTGCATGTTATCTTATCTCATTTAAAAATTTTCGTGTGTATTGTTCACTACATACTGTTCATCTCCTAAAAAAAAAAAAAAAAAAAAACAGAAAACAAAAACCAAAAGTTGTTTGAGGCAAGAGAAAGAGGATTGATCATCATAGAGGTCATTAGAGGTTTCTGGGTTTGTTCGTATTCTTGACTTATTCCCCATTGCTCCTCTAGTTCCTCTGGTTTGCAGTTACTTATCCCATATATTATCCTCTACCCTGTCCTTAGCCTCATTACAACCCTGAAAAGACCTTTTGATCCTTATGTGCATGTTTGTTGGATGTTGATTTTAGAGGCTTGCCAAGTCTATCTGTTGCTTGTTTTTCATGAGTGCTTTGAGAGTATACAGTTGCCTAGACACTTGAGAGATACAGTGATACAGTGCATCTTGTGAGGTTCTGTTGTTTTTGATTCACCTCTTGAGCTGATTGATTGTCTTGCCATGTTTTGAAATGCTTGGATGATTTCCATAAGTATCTGGTTTCTCTGACTCTTTTTGTGTTGGATGTTGTCTACTCCTTTTCTTTTCCTAGGATTCATTGAGGATTGTGTAAATCTGTTTGTTTTCTTCTGTGTATTCTTGTTTCTGTTTCTTTTTGTTGTGTCACTCTCTTTGCTGTCTTTGGAATTTTTCCATGCTCTACTTTTTGATTTTGCCCAGGAGTGCAAAAGGCTAAGTGTGGGGGAATTTGATGAGTCAATATTTTCCCCTATTTTCTTAACTTTTTGTACTTATTTTAATCTCTGATTTGCGCTTAATTGTTGATTATATGCACTGTTTTCCATTTGGGCTTTAATTGGACCGGTAATTCACATTTTAACTAATTTGAATTTTCTGGATCTAATTATTCCATATTTTTATTTTCAGGGCAGTTTAATAATTAATTGAGCTTGGAATTAATTTTTGGACTTCAAGAGGAGCTGCCATGTCATCTTCCACGTCATCTGCCATGTCATGCTGCACCATTTTCCACCTCAACATTCATTTTTTAGTTTTTAGGCTATTTTATTGTTATTGGGTCAGACATGTAATTGTTTTGGGGCCCAATCTCATTTTAAGTCATTTTAGGTTTAGGCTAGGGCTGACTTGGCAGCCACTAGAGGAGGGGTCTGATGTGACCACGTGAACAGTGCCTCCTTCATATTTTTGGGCAGACGTTTTACTCTCTTGTAGCCTAGCTTCACGTTTTGTTCTCCTGGAGCTGCCATTTTCGTTTTACTCTCTTCTTCTCCTCTTATATGCATTTTGTATCTGAACTGAACCTTTACATTTGAAATACAGATTGTCATTTTCGTTTCCTTCTCTGCCTTGCATTTTCGTTTTCTGTTTTCATTTTAATATGGAAGGCTAAAAAAACCCCTGGGTTGGGTTCTTGTTGTGGATTGTAATCTCTCTTTGAGGTTGGGTATGTTTGTATGTCTCTGTTCTGCTTGTTCTTCTCCATTTAACCTCTCTGTCCATGCTTAATGGGCTGTGCTCCAAGCCACAGTTGCTTAATCTGTGAAGAGGTTGATGTTGTATACGTTTGCTTAATTCGTGTAGGGAAATCTTGAGTTAATCTTCGCTTAGTTGGTTAACTCGGATGGAACAAGGATTAAGTGGTTAATAGAGTAATGTTTGAGAACCAGGGATAAAAGAGTTACAATCCGAACAAGGAGCCAATCCATTTTTACTTGCTGTTTTATTTCGTTTTATTGTGTTACGAACTGAAAACCTGAAAGCAAACCCCCCTACTGTGTGTTTAAGCCTTTAATAGTAAACGACGGTCCTTGGGAGACGACCTAGGAGTCACTTCCTAGTACTACATTTAATTGTATTTATTTGACCGGATACGGCTCCGATCAAGTATAACTCTCTGTGTGTCATTTGCTTTGACAGTTGTTGAAGGGAGGTATATGTTGTCATGATATTTTTGAGTTGTTAGGCATAGCAAGGATAAAAACTGATTTGGATATGATGTTCTAAGGTGTTGTCATTGAGAGGTTGTTTAAGATGGAACCTAGGTAATTTTTTAGTTAAGTTTTCTTTATTTTCCAATACATACCTAGGTAACTACATTGGGTACCTCCAGCAAGATATTTTAGTTCTTAGGACTAGTGCTTTAGTGTGCTATAGTTTTAGTCTTTTTAACTTTTTAGGTTTTAGTTATACACCTAGACTTCACCATAGGGAGGATCCTATCCTTAACATTAGAGAGTCTAGTCCTTTTAGTTTAAACAATCTTTTTAGCATTTTTAGTGGAACCCCTCTTAGGATACACTTTCCATTTCTATCATATACTGTCACCTTTAATGCTTATTTTTATGTTTTTGTTCATCATGAGGCCCACCATGAAGAACCTCTTGATTTGAGGTCAAATCCTTTTCAAGAGGGAGGGAATGATGGAATAACACTAAGGCCAAGAAGACCAAGAGGTGATGTATTGAAGGAGGCAAGAGGAATGGGTGTAGACCCCTAAAATTGTCCGGGTCGGAAATAAGACTCGAAGACTCTCGAAGACCGAAGGAAAGTCAGCCAGAAGGACTCCTAGAAGCCCCTAGGATGATTATCTGTAGGTTTAGAGGTCTTAGAGTAGCTTAAAATAAGGAAGTGGGAAGATTGGAGCTCAATACGGCCTCCTTGGAGTTCAGTACGGCCGTACTGCACATTTTGAACTACAATACGGCCGTACTGAAACCAATACGGCCGTATTGAAGTTTTTGAACTTCAATACGGCCGTACTGAATTCAATACGGCCGTACTGTAGTTCAAATCTTCAGTACGGGCCGTATTGATGTCAGAGGCCGTACTGCGCCTCACCCCTATAAATAAGACGTCATTTGGACGTCATTCCACACTTTTCCACACAGTTTTGACTCTCTCCTTGAGTATTCTGGGGTTTTTGAGCAGTGTTCTGCCCTAGAAATCGCTCTGAGAGTCAATCCGACGAAGTTCTTGAGTCACGAGCCATTTGCTTGAGTCTCAAACTTAGTCGAAGGGAAATCTTTTGGATTTCCATAGTCAAAAATTATTTTTAGGAAGGAGCGAGCGAGCTTGTAGAGGGAGGGAGCGCCAAAAAGCCTCCTAAACTTCATTGATATATAAAAAGCACGCTTCAAGAGGTTTCTTCTCTAAAAATCCCTTCTTTTACCGCTTTCTGATTGTTGCATATTTAAATTCGTCATCATGTAGATATTTAATATATAATCGCTTATAATAAATAGGGGTAATTTAGTAATTTTACGCTATTATTTAATAAATAATCCGTCATAGGGAACCCGAAAGGGGCGTTGTGGGGTGCTAACACCTTCCCCGCACGTAACCGACTCCCTTACCCAACTCTGGTTGTAATGGCCAAGGTTGATTTTTGAAATCAATTGCCTTATCCCTTTTTCCAATGTTTTGAGTAAAACATTGGTGGCGACTCCAAGAACCCTACTTTGCGAAAACCACTAATCCATGGAGGGTCCCGCTTGGGATTAACATGGATTGGTGAATCATTTAATAAAATTGTTAGTTCGATGAGGTCTCAGTTTGAGAATAAGTCGTTCTAACAATCCACCACTTTTCAAAACCTTAAAAAGAGTCCGACCATCGTCGCGAATGCCAAGCTCCGTTTCGGCGGGTGGCGACAATGGGTTAGTGTTAAAAAACCATAGGAGGAGTAAGCCTACTTTTGGGCCTTAGCTCCTAAGTTTTTATAGCATTTATTTTTATTCCTATTTTTGCCCTTATCTTTAATTTCCTATTTTACCCTTGTATTTTGGGGTACCTTAGTCATAGGATTTATTTTCTTTTGTATTTCCCATTTTATACCCTTGTATTATGGGGTGTTTTAGATCATAGGTTTTTAATTTTGGGCTAAGGTATTTAATTAGGGAGCTAGACACATTTTTGGTGGTGTTTGGACCTATTTTTGGACTTAGAAAGGCTTAGGCCCAAGTGGAGGGCAAAGGTTGCATGGTCTTATCATGCACCTAGATGTAGCCTAACTAAACCCAAAGATTCCATCCTTGGCCACCAAGTTGCATCTAGGGTTAATTTGGGTTTCATTTGGTGTGCATTTGGCACCCTAAATGCAACCCTAGATGCCTCCCACTCCTATAAATACCCTAGGCACCACACCTTGTAAATACTTTGGATATTGAATATAAAGAGAGCCTTTTGTGCCTTTATATCCTTCCTTAGTCACCCTTGGCTAATTCGGCCACCTCCCTCCCATCTCCACCTTGAGAGAAACAACCCTAGAAGTGGCCTTCATCATCATGAAGTGAGCCAACCCTAGAGTACCCTTCTCAAGCATTTCCTCAAACACCTTCTACCCAACCTCCATTTTCGTCCATTCCATCATCATCCACCCTAAAACCTTGTGCCACCTTTGAAGAACTTGATCCTTGGAGTAGGCGTCCTCTTCCCTCATCATCTCATGTTCATGCAAGTAAGGATGCCATCAGATTCGTACATGCTTAAGGATGGTATATATGAAGGTTTAAAGTAGGTATTCTAATATGATTTGATATGCTTGTATGTGGATATGAGGATAGGTGACCTTATGGATCAATTAGTGAATGTTTATATGTTTAGTGAGATTGACCTTAGGATGTGATATCATCATATTAGAGTTAATTGTGAAGATATATCCAAGATAGATTTAGGCTAAATTATCTAAGTATGATTTTTGATTGTATGAAGTGTGTTTTCTAGGTCCTGTAATTACTAGCAGAGGTATAACGTAGATCTATCTAAGATAAAAATTGTGCTTAAGTGGGAGATACTTGAGTTTATTAGTGAGGTTAGGAGTTTCTTGGGTTAGCTCATTACTGTTAGAGATTTATTGAGTAAATTTCTAAGATAGCATTACTTTTGACTAGGTCGTCTAGGAAGAGTGTTGTCCTTGTGGGGGATAGTAAGTACGAGAGTAGTTTCCAAATTCTTAACAAAAGATTGACTAGTGTTAATACTACTAGATTTTAGTAAGTCTTTTGTGGTATATAGTTATGCTTCTAAGATAGGTTTGGATAGAGTGTTGATGCAAGAAGGAGCAGTAGTAGCTTATGCTTCAAGGAAATTGAGAATTCATGAGAGGAATTACCTTACCCGTGACCTTAAGTTAGCGGTTTTAATATTTACACTAAGATTTGGAGACACTACCTATATGATTCTAAGCTTGAGGTGTTTAGTGATCATAAGAGCCTTAAATATCTTTTGACCAAAGGAGTTGAATATGAGACAAAAGAGATAGTTGGAATTTTTTAAGGAATAAGATTTTGATCTTATTTGTTATTTGGCCAAAGCCATTGCGGTGACCGATGTTTTAAGTAGGAAACCTTTATATTTATCTTCCCTTATGATTAGAGAGATGGATCTTTGGACTCAAATTTGGGATTTAAGTTTGACTTGTGAGATTACTCCTAGTAGTGTAAAACTAGGTATGACTTGAGTAACAAGTGGATCGTTGAAAGAAATTGGAGAAGCATAATTAGTTGATTCATTTTGGTGACAAGATATGAGGCTATAGGATAAGGTGATGGATAAGAGTTTGACTTGGGTGTAGATGGAGTGGTGAAATTAGAGATCTGGTATGTATACCTAGTGAACTTACGCTTAGGTGTTTGATCTTTGGAGAGGATCATAGAAGTAAAACTAATATTATGGCAGATACCTTGATTATGATGATCATTGATCTATCATTTTTTATGATTTAAGGGTTGGAATTTGATCGAAGAATTTAGAGACTTAAGCTTGGTGTGTGAGATTACCCTTAGGAGCATCGAATTGATTATGTTAAAAGTGACTAGTGAATTAATGGATGAGATTAAAGAAGCCCATGAGTTAGAGTCTTTCTTAGTGAACCAAGTGGAGAAGATTGGTAAGAGTATATATAACCTTTTATGAGTAGGAATCGACGTTGTTTTGAGGTGCAAGAACAAAACTTGGGTGCTTAGTAATCCCGAATTAAGGAAGATGATCTTAGAAGAAGGACATAAAAGTACTCATAACATTCATTTAGGAGCTACTAAGATGTATCAGAGTGGCATAACGGAAGCGTAGTGGCCTAAGGTGAAGAGAGGACAAGAGGAATTTGTGTACTCGTGTTTAGCATGCTAGAAGTCTTTAGGACTTTTGCAACCTTTAGACGTCCCATTTTGGAAGTGAGATGGTGTGTAGATAAACCTTGGTTGTAGGCTTGCCTAAGATGATTACAAAATTTGATTCTTTCTGGGTGTAGACACCCAATTTCGTCCGGGAGGCACACAAACAAGAAAATGGACCTACATCATGAAGGAAAGGAGCTCCCGAAGCAGGCAAACAACAAGACAAGATATCAGAAGGGCCAAAGGTCAAATAAGGTTGTTATAGTAGCCCGGAACGGGCTGTTCCAGAATCGGAACGGGCCGTTCCGAACCTCGGAACGGGCCGTTCCAATATCAGAATGGGTCGTTCCGAACCTCGGAACGGGCCGTTCCAATATCAGAACGGGTCGTTCCAACGTGACTAAAACAACTAAAAATCCAATACCGGAACGGGCCATTCCAATACCGGAACGGGCCGTTCCAATACCAGAACGGGCCGTTCCAAACAAGTCAAATTTGGAACGGGCCGTTCTGGAAAGGACAAATATGTGTTAATTTCTACTCTGGAACGGGCCATTCCGTTTTCTGAACGGGCCGTTCCAGGGTGCGTAATTTGAACATAACGTTCAGATCCGGAACGGGCCGTTCTGGCCCACATCTGATCCCTATAAATTGAAGCCTCGGGCACATTTCGCCAGGCGGCCAGAGAAATTTCGAATAAGACTCCTTTGAGCACGAAAATTCTTTATCTTTCTCTCTTCTATTGTATTTCTTGAGATTTGTGTCGCATCTCTATCTTCTCTCTCTCTCCTATTGTATTTATTGAGATTTGTGAGACATACTGTAGTGTGAAAGGTAGCCACAAAACACCTTCTCCATATTTGAAGATTCAATAAAGCTTGTTCAAGAGGTATTTCAGTCAATCTTCTTCTCTTCCTTTTATTCCTCATCTTTATCTCTTTTTTTTTTGTTATAATAAACGTCATAATGTAGATATTTTAGGGTTAATCGCTTAATTTATATTTTAAGCATGTAAATAAACATTAATAAAGGGGATTCAATATTTAATTTATTAATTCTTGTCATGTTAATTTCATCATAGGGTACCAATTAAGGGCGTTGTAGGGGTGCTTAATACCTTCCCTACACATAACCGACCCCCGAACCCAATTTTGGTTATCAAGGCCATTATTGGACTTTTGAAAACCTTTTCTTTTTCTAATGTTTTGAGTAAAACATTGGTGGCGACTCCATGAACCTATTTTCAAAATCATTAATTAAGGATTAGTCTGGTGTCGGGGCATTCCTTAATTGATGAGATTTTCAAAAGGATGTATAAACCATTAGTCGCGAGATCGGAAATTTTTGGGTTGCGACACTGGGTTATAGTGGATAAACTCACCAAGTTTACTTGCCTTACCCTCGTAAATAATAGACATTCCTTGGTGATATTGTTAGAGTTGTACATGAGTAAGGTAGTGAGGTTGCATAGGAGTTAGAAAGCAAGATGCGAGGAGCCTACCGATTTTTGTTTTCAGGAAAATTTTGGGGACGAAATTTCTAAAAGGAGGGGAGAATTGTAACAGCCTGAATTTCACAGATTGTACGAGGGCCCAAAGACAATAGAGGTGATTTAGTAGCCTAGAACAGGCTGTTCCCAAATTGGAATGGGCCGTTCCAAACTACTAAAACGAGGGTGATTTAGTATCTTAGAACGGGCCGTTCCAAAATACTAAAGTTGCCTACAAATCTTAGTTGGGAACGGGGCGTTCCAAACTACGAAAAAGGCTTGTAACCCTAGTTCGGAATGGGCCGTTCTGGTTTAAGAACGGGCTGTTCCAAATATGGACGTTATGGGTTAAATGCAACCCCAGAACGGGTCGTTCTGGTTTGAAACAGTTCATTCCGGCGATGCTTGATGCCTATAAATAGAGAGCTCTAGCACTCCCAAAAAGCACACCTTTCAGTTCTGACTCCTTTCAGTTCTGACTCCTTTATTCTACATTCTCTTCTTTTCCTTCTACACTCTCTGAAGACTGAGGGGCACTCAGAGGAGGAGACCAAGGAGATCTCTGTTTTAGTTTCAGCTACTGTTTATCCAGGTACGGGGGAAAAGGGGATTATTTGTATGCAAAGTTACATGAGGGAATTGGGTAGAAGAGGAAGCTCGTACGATTATGAGTAATTTTATAATTATTTCTGTTTGGAGAATTATTGGTCTTATGTGATTCTGTATGTATTTAGGATTATGAATATATATTTAATTTGTAAGAATGATGATTTGGGAGAGAGAACGAAATTATAGAAAAGTGTCTGTAAGTTAGGAAAAATTGGATTATTTCTGTTTGAGGAATTGATGATCCCATTAGATTCTGTATGTGTTGTGGATTAGAAATATATATATATAATTTGTAAGAATGATGATTTGGGAGAGAGAACGAAATTGTAGAAAAGTGTCTGTGAGTTAGGTTTTGAAAAATTGGGAGTTTTACTATTTGATTTAATATTGTATTAAATTGGTGATTCGGTTGAGTATTATATGAATTTATAAATATTATTGTTACATTATTTGATAAAAATTGATGATCTAGATGTGAATTGCTTAAGAGGTATATGAACCATTATTTTGTTGGACTTATCTGTTGTGTGTATGTGATATGGAATTGAGCTATAAGATGAGATGTTGTGATGAATGTGAATATGATTGTGATTGTGGTTCCTCGCACTAATGACCAGGGATGGCACGACCCTTGGGTAAGTGATGTTACAAGGACGGCGTGACCTTGGCATGGTGTGGGATGAGTGAGGCAATTAACACGTATCACTTATGTCAGATGTGGCGTCGCCTTGGCATAGGGTTAATTGCAAGATTTGTGTGGATTGATTGTGATTGTGGTTCCTCACACTAATGACCAGGGATGGCATGACCTTTGGGTAAGTGATGCTACAAGGACGGCGTGACCTTGGCATGGTGTGGGATGAGTGAGACAATTAACCCATATCACTTATGTCATATGTGGCGTGACCTTGGCATAGTGTTAATTGTAAGATTTGCGTGGATTATGATGGATTGATGTAATTGTGAATTGAGATGTGAAGATGATGAATGATTGATAAATTATGATATATATAAATGCTTGTGAATATTTCATTAAGTAATGAGTAATGATAAGATTATGTTGTGTTTTCTTTATATTCTTTACATATAGATGTTTTCTTTTCTCACCGTACAATTTGTGGATGTTTTAGGTGAGGAAGATCTGGCTTTGAGTGGCATCTAGAATGCCAACAATTGATTTATGGGTATGCTCTGATATTGTGACATCGGGGCAGAGAATTTCTAGGACATGAATTGTATTTGTATATGGATTTGAACCTATTATTTTGAAAACAATTTGTAAACTCTTAAGTTTTATTTTCCAAGTTTCATTTTCAAAATATTTTGGATATTGAAGAATGTTTCTAAAGGTTTTTTTGTGAACCTTTTTACCTATGTTTAAAATTTTATTTCCTTAGTTTATTTACATTATTTCAATATATGTGTTGGGGTAGTAAGGGTGTCACACTAGTTCATTATGTATTGATATATGATAATATGTGATGATGTTTTAAGTTGTTTAAGTTGGTAGTTACCTATTGCTGAAAGTTAAATTGCAAGATGTATGTTGTTTTAAGTTGTATGTATCTCTTATGGTAGTGCCGACAACTCTTTAACACCTCTCTTGTTCTATTAGTTCATTATATCCATCTCTTTTCTTAGTTGGCAAACGACCTTTGAGAGGTTTTTTTCGTCAACCACTTCTACATGGTCTTCCTCAAAATGAGGGTCTTCAACAATCGTGTTCTTCTACGTAGTAATCATCGTGAAAGAGTAATTTGTGGCTTGAAGCCTTCAATCTTGATCTCACGGTGAGTGCCAAAATGTACATGTTTTGGGGTACAACGGTAAATCTTGTGTTGAAACTTCTCAATTCTTTGCTATCTAAAAACTCCAAAAGGTGGAGTACCTGAAAAGGTACTCCAACCCTCAAGTTAGGTTTGGCTCAAATATCTAGGTGACTAATAAATGAACGTTGGTTTTGCCTCAATTTGTGTAATTGTTTATGCTGACCATGATGGGCATGGATCTATTAGGCTTTGGTTTTAAATTAAAAATTAGGTAATACGATTATTGATGTCGGGTTAGTCCCTTAATCTTGTTTATTTCTTTTATTAGTTATGTGGCCCATTTTATGAGTCCCAAGTTTTGGTCATGTTGGTCAAGTTGGTCATCTTGGTTGTCTCAGTCACTAAAAGTGATGAGACCATCACAATTGGGACAGGTGTGCACATGGATTGACTAGCTTAGAGCCTTGGACCGCTTTGATCATCTTAGTTGTCGACAATGTTGAGATCATACCAGAGGCGATAGTTATAAATACAAATTTGATTGCTTCGACTAGCTTGGCCATATGGGTATTGTGACACCCTCTACCGCGCATACCATAACAACATAATAATAAAATTTGAATAACATGACATTTTATAATTAAAATATCAAACGTGTTCAGATAGAGAGTACTACATCCATAACTTAACAAAATCAGCGGAAATTATAAATAAATAAAACTAAAGTTTCCAAAATAATTTAATAAGTGAAACATCTTGATCTAATCCTATCTATGCCCCGATGTCACATGTCCTATCAGAGCAAAGCCCAACTTTGAAGCCTAAGCTTCATCACCTACATCCTCAGCCTCATGCTGATAATCACTTGTATAACGGTCAAAGGAAAACAAAAAAAAGAAAAAGGAGTGAGACATATCTCACTCTGGCTCACAGTGTAGAAATACACACTGGATAGCCAAACACAAACAAGACAGGTATAGCATAGATATATTAACAACAATATTACATCTCACTCATCCAAGACATAAAAATATCAATTTATCATATAACATTAAAAATGCACATGTATGGACACAGACTACATATTATCATGCATGTGGCGCCAGTAAAACATCACATGACATATTGTCGCTAGCAATACATGAAGAGTAGTCTAGGAGTACATGTCGGGTCACACCCTCTGCACACTCTCACTAGAAGGACATACTACCAGGGTCTCGTCGAGATAGCTAAGCCGCGCAAGATACATCCCATGCACACAATGGGCGAGACTGGGACTTCCAAACTGAGCTATCCCCAAGGACTAATCCCCAAAGCTTTTACACTATGGGGCCTTCCCTGGCGGTGTATTCCATATCATACCCTTAAAAACATTTATGCAAATGATGCATGTCAATCAAGACTCTATGCATTCTCATATTACATTGTCATGTCTCATTATCATATCACATCATCTTGTCTCATTATCGCTTTTCACATCATCTCATCATATTCACATAGTCTCTACAGAACACTCAAAATCATATCAAAACTTGTCTATTTTCAAAAATAAACACATATTTATACATCTCATTCAACAAGAAATACATCAAAACAATCAAAAAGCAAAACAGAAAACATTCATATTTTGCCTGTTTCTCATAGGGTTCCCACAAGAACCCACAGAGCACTCTAATTCATACAATAAACATTTAAAACATTACAATTAACTCATACAATTACCTCTTCAAACCATCTCCTCTTACAATCACCAATGCATTCCCTTAGGGTTTCCCATAGGAACCCATAGAGATCTTAGATCATACAATTAATTACATATAAGAAAACAATAGGCGAAACAGATACAATTGGGGAAACCCCTCATACATGAGCATAAAAAAAATACAAAAAACACAAGATTGGGGGCCAATCCCACTACCCAACAGATATTCTCACACCCAAAGCGAGGTTTCTCACTCCCTCCCTTACTGTTGGGCTGCAAGCAAAGTCCCACATCATTCAAACAAGAGGATGGACATGGGTTTATATACACACAGTTGTCTTCATTGGTTGAGAGGCCTTTTGGGTGATGTCCAAAAGCAAAACCGTGAGGGCTTGGGCCCAAAGCAGACAATATCTCACCAATGTGGAGATATGTGTGTATGTGTGGTAACCCCTTCGGTGCGTAACAAGTGGTATAAGAACCGATGATCTCAGGTGACCGGCTCGACGAGTATGATGGCTGGCAGGTGGATCCAAGTTTGGGATCCCTTGTGTCGAAAGTCTTCCTAACGGTGGGTCCATGTGGAAAAGATGCTTCCTAGTAACATGAAGGGTTAGGAGGCGTGTCCCGCTGTCATGAGGGAGATCATGATGGAGCGGAAGTGCAAGCACTCTAAGCGTGAGTGAGCTCTGTGGGGCCACCATCGGATAATACTCTTAGTTTCCACTGCAGGGGATGGGTTAAACCCCGTGGTCCTTTGTTTGAGGGGCTGTCATGAAGGAGGTCATGATGGAGCGACGGTGCAAGCACTCTGAGCCTGAGTGAGCTTTGTGAGGCCACCATCGGATAATACTCGTAGTTTCCGCTGCAGGGGATGAGTTAAACCCCATGGTCCTTTGTTTGAGGGGAGGATTGTTAGGATGCAAGCAAAGTCCCACATCGTTCAAACAAGAGGATGGACATGGGTTTATATACACACAAATGTCTTTATTGGTTGAGAGGCCTTTTGGATGATGTACAAAAGCAAAATCGTGAGGGCTTGGGCCCAAAGCAGACAATATCTCACCAATGTGGAGACATGTGTGTATGTGTGGTAACCCCCCGGTGCACAACACTTACCTCGATAAGAAGGAGCTGAAACTAAAGCAGGATCTTCTTGGTCTCCTCCTCTAGGTTCCCTTGGTCTTTAGAGAATGTAGAAGAAAAGAAGTCAGAAATGAAAAATGTGCTTTTGGGAGTGTTAGAGCGTTCTATTTATAGACGTCAAGTGTGACCAGAACGGCCCGTTTCAAATCCAGAACGGTCCGTTCTGGACTCATGCGTCATACGTAAATTTCATATTCAGAACGGCCTGTTCCAAAACTAGAACGGCCCGTTCTGGCTTCACATTTTACTCAAAAAATCATGTGTTGGAATGACCCGTTCCAATCTAGTCTTTATATGCCATTTTAGTAGTCTGGAACGGCCCGTTCCAATTTGAGAACGGCCCGTTCTAGGCTACTAAAAATAAAAAATATTACAAAATAATTTTCATAAATATTTATTATTAAAATACTAATAATTATTAAAAACCTTTAAAACACATTAAAATAACTATAAGAAAATAATTTCCATAAATATAAAAATAAATAATAATTAACCATTATACTAGTAGAAAATTTGGGATGTTACAATTCTCCCCTCCTTTTAGAAATTTCATCCCCGAAATCACCTGAAGCAAATAAAAATGGATATGTGTCCTGCATCTGACTTTCTAATTCCCACGTAGCACCAATTCTCTTAAGGATTTGGTAAGGACCAATGAATCGTGGAGTAAGCTTGCAAGATTTAAGTGCTCTACCAACTCCAGTCCAAGGAGTTACTTTAAGGAATACATGGTCTCCCTCTTTAAACTCAAGGTCTTTCCTTCTTTTATCATGGTAACTCTTCTGCCTACTATGGGATGCTCTCATTTTATCCTAGATCATCCTAACCTTTTTAGTAGTCTGTTGAACTATCTCAGGTCCTAATATGACATTCTCTCCAGGCTCTACCCAACATAAGGGTGTCCTACATCTTCTACCATACAAAGCCTCATAGGGAGCCATCCCAATACTGGAATGGCAGCTATTATTATAGGTAAACTCTATCAAAGGTAGGAAACTATCCCAACTACCCCCATGCTCTAAGATGCAAGCCCTCAATAAGTCTTCCAAAGATTGTATAGTTCTCTCAGTTTGACCATCTGTTTGGGGATGATAGGCTAAACTCAATCTAAGCTTAGTGCCTAACGCCTTATGCAAGCTCTCCCAAAATCTAGAGGTGAACCTACGATCTCTATCAGAAACTATACTAGTAGGAATTTCATGCAACCTCACAATCTCACCTATGTACAACTTGTGTTGGCCATATGGGTATTAAGATGAATTGTGTTGATGGCTGAAACCTATCCAAATAATCCTTTTCTTGGGTAATGTCTGAACTTTCTCCTATTTTGACGAAGAATATACAATCCAAGCATAAGTACAAATATAGGTAATACCCAATTTATTAAATCAGGTACAAGGATGTGAATGGGTATATGTTTTCCTATCACAAACTGTACCCATTTTCACTTTTAAATTTTTAGAAACTTATTTTACTTTGTTTTATAATTTACTTGAGATTTATGTAATTCTTACTCTATTTTAAATTTTTGTTAGATGAAACTTAATGTAATTTTTTAATTACTACTCTATGTTGAAATTCTTATTTTTTTTATAAAAAAAATATTTAATTAATTTTTGAACAAGTACAGGTGTACCCGATACCCCACGAGAATAAAGATGAGAAACAAATTTCATACCTATCAGGTACAAAGACGAAGATAGCTATAGGATATGAACTCAGGGCGGGAACAGAATATTAAAACCCGCACCTGTCATGCTTTTTATAAGTGGCTAAAATTAAATAAGTATAACTATATTAATCACTGTGACATAGAATTAATCACAATTAATCATTTTAATACCAAATGATATGATTTTGAAACATGAATGGATCATCTTGAAACAGGTATAGACAAGAAAGAGGAACTTGACCCTAATTGTGACCTGCCAGTAGAGCCAAAGTTATCAAAATAAAGAAGCGTGACCCTGACCACGACTTGTCAGTAGAACCAACATTATCAAGTTCTTATCCAAGAACAAAGGAAAAAGCTCTCACAAATGAGAAACTCAAAATATATTAATATTCAATCTGATATGGATGCTTACAAGATGCTCCTATTTATAGGCTAAGATAAGCAACCTATAACTTACATGTATTAAATTTCCACTAAGTTCCACTAGGCAATAAAATTCCACTAATTCCCATTAGCATTTATTTTCCACTTAGAAGCCTAAAAGATAAGGAAAAATCATCTAATTTATTTAATAAAATAAAATGAAAATTACAAAAATTAGACTTAATCATGTTTTCAACCCAAAACTACTTAAACTGCAGCTCACTAATGCTTCTTCTTGATTATATGTGTTTGGGCTTGTCTTTAATTTGGGTTTATGTCTTCATCAGCTCTTAGGAAAGTGATCCATTTTGATACAACCTTTGAACTTTGTTCTGAACCTTCCTTGATCTTTATAATGAGTCCTTGTAAGGCTTGCTTCATCCTCTTCATCTTGGACCTTGTCATGGGACCTCCAATGTTACTCAAAGGATATTTGTCTTGACAGGTTGGATCTTCATCAATAATGTTATATTTTCTTGTCTATAAATGATATGTTGTATTTAATATCTTAAAACTGTCAATAAGAATAAGAGTTATTAAATAGGATATGAGATCTACCAATTTTTTAAAAACAAATTTAATTAATTAGAAAGAGTGTGTTTAAAAGAGTGAGACTGAGAATTTATTGCTAGCATTTCTTATTTCACTTATTAATTAACTTTTTATAATATATTTTTTACATTATTTGAACTCACTTATTTGTGACTTTTATATTCTCATTATGTATATCACTAGTGCAAGAACAACATTTAATGAAAAACTTTTTATATTGGGCATCATCCCCATGATGTATAATGTGACACGGTGACATGCTAGTAAATATGATAAAACATTGTTATTTCATTTATTGAAAACTACAACAAGAGAAGAAAATCATTAAATAGACTATGCGATCCACCATTTTTTTTTTTGTTTTAAAACAAATTTTAACCAATTAGAAAGAATATGTTTAAAAGAGTGAGATAGAGAGCATGTCACTAAAATTTCACTTCATCAATTAATTAACATTTTATAATATTTTTTTTTTTTACATTCTTTTAAGTCACTTATTTATGATTTTTATATTCATCATATATATCACTAGTGTAAAAACAACATTTAATGACAAATTTTTTTATATTGAGTGCATCCACTCAACATAAAAAGTAATTAATGTAATAGTATATTTGTAAATATGTTAAAACATTTTATGATAAATATTGATTCACTTGTCATAAAATTTTTCATGAGGAGTGAAACAACACTGTCACAAAAAGTGTTGGTATTGGTCAATTGGATTTAACTCCAACCTTTCTTTAATAAGTATTGACTTACTTAATGTATAATTTTTTTTATAATGAGTAAATCAATAACCATAATAATTAATAAAATTAATTTGTGACACGAAAAATTATGAAAAAAAATAAAAATATTTTTGGAAGATTGTTGCACCTTCACGCCAGTTTTGGCACTTGGCAATAGAAAACTCAACAAAATATTTTTGTTAAGTTAAAGTAAAAAATAAAAAATAAAAAATAAAAAAAAGTCAAAAGTCTTTTTTTTTTTCTCCTTATAAGTACAACCCACCGCACCTCTACATTATTACACTCTTCAACTTCTTTCTCTCTTATTCTCCTCTTCTTGCTCTCTTATACTCCTCCTCCCTACAAAACCATTTTTTCTTCTCATTCCCATCACCTAAAAATATTACTAAGCTTTAACATTACTATTTTGACAACTTAAGCTAAATCTTCTCCACTCAAAGTTTCACCATCACTCACCAAATTCATTTCTTATTAAGGTATAAAGGGGAGAGTGAGGTTGAAGCTTTATTCTTAATCTCAATGCGTTATACAGTAGTTTATGTTTTAAAATTTTTATTTTAGTTTTAATATTTGGGTAATGCTTGATCATTTAATTTTATTATCTTTATTTAACTTAATTTATGCTTATTTATATTTAAGTTTATTTATTTGCTTGCCATTTAATTTATGTCTTGTCATTTATTGTTATTATAACTTGTTATTTAAATTTATAGTTATATTTAAATTTCTGCCAATTATGTTATTATTGTCTTGTTTTATTCACTTATTGTCATTTAGTTTTTATTTAAGTCATTTATATTTAAATTTACTTATTTGCTTGTTTTTTAAATTATGTCTTTCAATTTATTTTATTTTGTTATATTTCTGTTTTTATTTAAGTTTGTTAAGATATTTATTGATATATTTAATTTCATAATTATAATTCATCTAAATAAATTAAATAAAAAAATATTCTTTTTTACTTTTATTTCAGGACTTTAAGGTCGTTCTCTAAAATAAGGATAAGAAGAGTTATTATTATTATGATTATCAATTAACTACTTATAGTATAAGTAGTTAATTGGGATAATAGTAAATTATTGTAGTTGTATAAAAATGAAACTTTGTTTTTAGACTTTAATACAAGGCTCTTCCCCATAGTTATTGGGAAAATAATTATTTTTTATAAATAGCTAATTCTATGAAATATATAATTTTGTTAAGGTTTTTAGCAAATTATTAAAGTTAAAAATAGTCATTTTGGATTATTGTAGTTTTGTCTCATTTATAATTTCCATCAAAGTCAAAATTATTTTTAAATAATGATACCTAATTTTAGTAAATTGTTATATAAATGAAAGTTTATGGTCAATAAATAGGAGACAACTCCTACCTTACACGTTATAAATTGATTTCATAAGATTGAATTAGATAAAAAAAAACTTAGATTATTCTAAGAGTCCTAAATATAATCATTATTTTTCTCTATAACCGAAAAATAAAGATTACAAAGCAAAGATAAAATATGTATTTTCTTTGACTTCTATGTACATTTTCTATTACAATTATATATATAAATTACAATTATATATATAAAGTTTTCTAATATATTTAAGCATTATAATTACAAAAAAAAATAACTAAATTGCAGTATAATCAAAAACAATAAAAATAAGAGTAAAAAAATCATTGATAAAAAATTATTATTTTACAATATTATACTATATTTAATATGAACATTAATAAACAAGAAAAAAATAATTATAAATATCAATGTAACTTAGTAAAAGTATTTTATCTATACTAATAAACGAATTAGTCCGATAAACAAATTATTTTTCCTTTATGGTGTGTTTGGATGAGAAATTTTACAAATTTAAGGAATTTTAAATCTTTGGTATTTGAATTACTTTGATTTCAATTTCTATCATTCTTAAAATATTTTATTTGGATACATCAATTCAAATTTCTCAAATTTTAAATTGTTGAGGTGGATTTGATAATTTGATTCTACTATAGTAAAATTGATTTTAAAAATATATTTATATTTTGATACTTTTAAATTAAATTTTATAAAAAAAATATTAGCTAATTTTTAAATATTTAATAATTTTAAAAATTAATATTAGATAATATTTAATAATTTTAAAAATATTTTTGAATATTCAATAATTAAAAACATGAAGAGATAAGAGATAAGATAAAATATATAAGTGAAATAAGAAGAAGAAAAAATATGAGAAATTTTAAATTCTTACTTTTTTGGGAGAATTTGAAATTATACTATTTCAAGGAATTTCACAAATGCTTGAATTTCAAATTTCTTTTAAATTCTCCATTCAAACAAGGTATTTCACCTCAAAAAATTTGAAATTCTTCAAATAAATGAATTACTCCATTTAAATTCCTCATCCAAACAAACTATTAAACAAAATACAAATAGACACACTCGACCGGATAGAATTAGTAATATAACTTCATTAGATTGTTAGACACTTGTGAGATAAAGTTAACCATCATTACATATTTTAGAAACTTCTTGATATATATTGTTAGCCACTACTGTAACAGCCCAATTTTTAGATTGTACGAGGGCCCAAAGCCCATTAGGGGTGATTTAGTAGCCAGAATGGGCCGTTCCCAAATTGGAACAGGCCGTTCCAAACTACTAAAGCGAGGGTGATTTAGTATCTCAGAACGGGGCGTTCCAAATTACCAAAAAGGCTTGTAACCTTAGTTGAGAACAGGCCATTCCAGATATGGCCGTTATGGGTTAAATGCAACCCCAGAACGGACCGTTCTGGTTTGAGAACGAGTCGTTCTGGTTGTAAATTTTACACATAACGTAAGAGTTCAGAACGGGCCATTCTGAATTTGAAACAGGTCGTTCCGGCCACTCTTGATGCTTATAAATAGAGCGCTGGCACTCTCAAAAAGCACACCTTTCAGTTTTGACTTCTTTTAGTTTTGACTTCTTTTCCTTCTACATTCTTTGAAAAACGAGAGGAACCCAGAGGAGGAGACCAACTGTCGCAACCCAAAAATTTATGATCTTGCGACCTATGGTTTAGACATCCTTTTAAAAGATCTCATCAATTAGGAAATGCACAGACACCAGACTAATCCCTAATTAATGATTTTGAAAATAGGTTCTTGGAGTCGCCACCAATATTTTACTCAAAACATTGGAAAAAGAAAAGGTTTTTAAAAATTCAATAATGGCCTTGATAACCAGAATTGGGTTCGAGGGTCGGTTACGTGTAGGGAAGGTATTAAGCACCCCTACAACGCCCTAAATTGGTACCCTATGATGAAACTAACACGATAAGAATTAATAAATTAAATATTGAATCCCCTTTATTAATGTTTATTTACATGCTTAAAATATAAATTAAGCGAGTAACCCTAAAATATCTACACTATGACGTTTATTATAACAAAAAAAGAGATAAAGATGAGAAATAAAAGGGAGAGAAGAAGATTGACTAAAATACAATAGAAGGGAGAGAGATAGAGAATTTTCGTGCTCAAAAGAGTCTTATTCGAAATTTCTCTGGCCGCCCTAAGAACTGTGCCCGAGGCTTCTATTTATAGGAATCAGAAGGGGGCCAGAACGGCCCGTTCCAGATTCAGAACGGCCCGTTCTGGGCCAATCGTTATGTGCAAATTACACACCCTGGAATGGCCCGTTCTGAAAACGGAACGACCCGTTCCAGAGTGGAAATTAACACAAAGTTGCCCTTTCCAGAACGGCCCATTCCAAATTTGACTTGTTTGGAACGGCCCGCTCTGGTATTGGAACGACCCGTTCCAGCCTAGCACTCTTTAGGTGTTTTAGTCACGTTGGAACGCCTCGTTCTGATATTAGAACGGCCCG
Source organism: Cajanus cajan (assembly GCF_000230855.2). Classification (NCBI taxonomy): domain Eukaryota; kingdom Viridiplantae; phylum Streptophyta; class Magnoliopsida; order Fabales; family Fabaceae; genus Cajanus; species Cajanus cajan. The sequence continues at coordinate 51,033,528 of NC_138524.1, read as the reverse complement.
TTCCGGGGTTCAGAATGGCCCGTTCCAATTTTGGAACAGCCCGTTCCAGGCTACTAAAACCACCTTATTTGGCCTTTAGACCTTCTAATGTCCTGTCTTGTTGTTTGCCTGCTTCAAAATCTCTTTCCCTTCATAACGGAGGTCCATTTCCTTGTTTGTGTGCCCCCGGACGAAATTGGGTGTCTACAGCTGCCCCTCTTTACTTGTCCTTTGGAGTAGCTATGTGTTGCTTTTCCAAAGGCAAGTAAAGACATAGACATTTCGTCCGGGTCTCCTCCTCGTCTCTTTGGTGTTGGTGCTTCTACGTTCCTTCTCTTGGATAGGTGTATTTGCTCGTGTACTCGCCCTTCAAAGAAGTTGAGTGTTGGTTGCATACTCTATTGGGTAACAAGGCTAACGAACTATACACCTGATCTTCGATCTTCAAGTAGATGCTCCACTGTTTCTCTTGTGATAGTGCGTTCTTTTATTTGTAGCTTGTTGAAGAGGGAGTATTTTAGTAGCTCAGCTTCCCTCATGGCTTTGTCGTATACCAGATTGGGAGATGAGTACAGTCTCTCCAGATCTTTCCCTCACGGCTTTGTCGTATACCAGATTGGGATGCGAGTACAGTATCTCCAGACCTTTCCCTCACGGCTTTGTCATATACCGGATTGGGATGCGAGTACAGTCTCTCCAAACCTTTCCCTCACGGATTTATCGTATACCAGATTGGGATGCGAGTACAGTCTCTCCAGACCTTTCCCTCACGGCTTTGTCATATACTTGATTGGGATTTGAGTACAGTCTCTCAAGACCTTTCCCTCACGGCTTTGTCGTATACTGGATTGGGATGCGAGTACAGTCTCTGCAGACCTTTCCCTCACGGCTTTGTCATATACCGGATTGGGATGCGAGTACAGTCTCTCCAGACCTTTCCCTCATGACTTTGTCGTATACCAGATTGGGATGCGAGTACAGTCTCTCCAGACCTTTCCCTCACGGCTTTGTCGTATACCGGATTGGGATTTGAGTACAGTCTCTCCAGACCTTTCCCTCACGGCTTTGTCGTATACCGGATTGGGATGCGAGTACAGTCTCGCCAGACCTTTCCCTCACGACTTTGTCATATACCGGATTGGGATGCGAGTACAGTCTCTCTAGACCTTCCCTCATGACTTTGTCGTATACCAAATTGGGATGCGAGTACATCCTCTGCAGACCTTTCCCTCACGACTTTGTCGTATACCGGATTGGGATGTGAGTATAGTCTCTCCAGACCTTTCCCTCACGGCTTTTTCGTATACTGGATTGGTATTTGAGTACAGTCTCTCCAGACCTTTCCCTCACGGCTTTGTCGTATACCGGATTGGGATGCGAGTATAGTCTCTCTAGACCTTTCCCTCATGGCTTTGTCGTATACCAGATTGGGATGCGAGTACAGTCTCTCCAGACCTTTCCCTCATGGCTTTGTCGTATACCGGATTGGGATGCGAGTACAGTCTCTCCAGACCTTTGTTGTATTTTGAGGAAACTGTCGATGCCCTCATTGGTTTGCTTGACTTATGGTAGATATTGCCCCAAGGATGTTGGGCAGGAGGTGTGTCGTGATGCCTCTAATTTCCTTTTTGGCTTTTCTTGTTGGTGTTGTGGGATGAAAGACTACCCCTAGGTGGATCGGCAGGAGATGTTTGATGTGCCCCTGTGTTGGTGGGCAGAGAAGTGGATGGCTAGCAGGGATTCTAGTGTTGCCCTTGCCATGTGAGTATTGTGATGCCTCTCTAGGCGCTTGTTGCGGAGTCCTTTTGATTCATTGATGATTGATTGTTTGATTGTTGATGGATGGTTGTGGATGCCCCATGGTGAGTATGGATGCATGGATGCACATGAAAATGCAAGACAGGAATGAATTGGATTTTTTTATTATATTTATTTTATTATTTTTTTTATAAAGTGAAGTTACACCCTTTTGTGCACAGTTGTTCCCTATGCATGCTATGCAATGATGCCTCTATGCTAATGCTTAAATGCATATTGATTTTACTTTCAAGAAAGTAATCAATGCGCATTGATCAATGACATGGATTGTTATCCTTTTAGCCGTATCGAATTTAGTGTTACTTTTTTGAACCTGAGGTTTGTGTAGTTCGGCCCTCTCGCTTGTACCGAACATGATATGTTAGCCCTTAGATCAGGTGTACCTAGACTCTGTTCTAGGATACCTCCATCTTTTCCTTGTGAGTGTTCACTGTGCATATTTCTTGTATCTCTCAAATTTATCTTAATGCCATGTAGGTCAAGAGGAATGAGAGGAAGGGGATATATACATATATTTTTTTTGTAAAAGTTTTGTTAGAAAGGATTTTTCTCAAAAATGGTTTATAGAAGAATGGATGGCCGAGGTAGGCTAGTGGTTTAGGCTAATGAACAAGTACATTCAAAGTGAGGAAATCATTTTTCGCGTTAGCTTATTATTTCCTTCAAAGTTAAGCGATGACTTGGGATTGCATATTGATTAAATGATCTTCTTGAGCCGCCTTTCAGTTTTCAGCTCGGGATGCTGCTTTGTCCTAACTTTTGTCTAGGTTACTTGAGATGTGTTCCCTAGCGGACATTTTCTTTTTTCTTTGATCCTCACTTTTGCCTAGGCTACCCTTTTTGTTTGTGGGTCTCCTAACAGACCTTGCCCTAATTTTTGCGCAGCTCCCTTAGTGGGTTTCCTGCCAGGCTTTTGTCTTTGCAGCATTTGTGATCATCTTTCATTCCTTCATTAAAGGGGGATGCCCCTTGCACTGATTTCATTTGGACTTTTATCCACAAGTCATGCCCAATTTGATTGATCTTTATGTTTTTTTTATTGCGTATTAAGCCATTGTTTCTAATGACATCCTTATTTCTAATGTACTTGTTCATTTAAGGTTTGTTGACGAGGCTTAGAGTAGATAAAAGGGAGAAGAGAAATGAAGTAGAAAAGTGTATGGCATTAAAATAGAATTTTCAATTTACATGTGCCCATTTAATGTAGCTTGAGGGCCTGGGCATGCCCTAAGTTCGTGATTCATACACAAAGAAAAAGAAGGAGGTTGCCCCTTAGAGAGGCCTAAGTCATCTAACCGTAGAGCTAGTCCTCCACTTGCATGCGCTTCAAAGATCTCGTGTAGAGGGAGGGAGCTTCAGAAGATCTCGTGTAGAGGGAGGTCCTTTGGCTTCTTCTCTCGTAAAGGTATTTTCAACCCATATCCTGAGCCTTTCCTAAGAACTAGGAATGGGTAGAAGCGATGATAGAGCTTTCCATGGAGTCTTGCTTCTCAAGAGGAACATTCAAGCGGTCTCTCGATTTTCAGCTTGAAAAACATTGCTTCTCGATTTTTTTTTGCCTAGAATGCCCTTTGCGAGTTTTCATTCTAGCAACTTCTTAACAAGCAATGCTTCTCTCTTGTTAAAATCATCTTTCAAGAAAGCTCTATTCATTTTGACTCAGTGTTTGAGGGATTCGTCCTCCTCAAGTTCTATTCCGCTTGGATTTCACGGTTGTACGACACGGCTTTGTCCTTTTACGGCAAGAGTTAGCATCTTGATGATTGTGAATTTCTTTGTCCTAAACTTTTTATACATGGCTCACTTTCCATTACTTCCGATTAACGCACATAGGTTGATTTCTCTTTTTATTCTCATTTATTCTTTTTTTTCAAGAAGGATATGTTCTAAATGAATGCAATGCAGAATGAAGAGAAAGTTGAGAATAATAAATATCAGTCTCATTGATTTGTTTATTTGTGAATGCTCAAATAGATTTTCAAAGTATTAACATATCAAAGCAAAGGCCCAACCATAGTATTATTTTTTTTTTTATAAAATCGATTTGGACTTTGTCGTATATTAGAGCATTCACTTTTCTTAACTTTCTCTATATGTTGCTAATACCTAATCTTAACCTAGAATGCATGCCATTTTTGTTTTTGCCTAAACTTTATCATGTTTTGATTAACTATGAGATATGATGCATGATACGAATATACATATATTTTTTAAAGGTATTATACATATATTTTTTTTTGGAAAGGAAACTACTTATATGATGCTACGATATGATGACCTAAGAATGTTCAAAAGGGGTATAAATTTCTCTATTTTTTTATATTTTTATTATCAGTTTGCTTCTTTTAAAAAATTAATCCACTCTTATTAGAACAAATAATGCAAACAAATGCACACACACATGCTCAATCGACATACACCCGCGAACAGTCACGTTTAAATCCTTGGTCTGTGGTCCCTGCAAGAAAAGTGCATTGTATAGGACAGTTCTAATCTCACTGGTCTTAAGGCCTCCAAGGTGCCCCCATTATAGGGACCCAGTATCTCTGTCGCCGTCACCTGGCAAACTCTAAGTCTATCGCAGTATTTCAGGCTAGAGTAACCGGTTATCACCTTGAGTGTGATTTCCGACAAGGCTCGCAGGCTCCAAGTCCAAACTTGGGTCGGTTGTACGTTAACCACTCCCTATGTTTAATACCCTCATGCCCCCGGGTGTAGGGAGAATTGTTCTGTGCAAAAGTTTGTGTGTAATTTATTTCAAACATATGCGGAATTTAAACAGGAAAACAGATATTAAAGCCAAACAAATAAAGCAAACAAAGTAAAGGGGAAAAATATTTAAATTAATATTTTTTATTTTATTAACTTCATCAATTAAATGGGTCTGACCTTCTTTAAACGTCCCCAGTGGAGTCGTCATCTGTCGCAACCTGAAAATTTCTGATCTTGCGACCTATGGTTTAGACATCCTTTTGAAAGATCTCATCAATTAGGAAATGGTCGAACACTAGACTAATCCCTAATTAATGGTTTTGAAAATAGGTTCTTGGAGTCGCCACCAATATTTTACTCAAAACATTGGAAAAAGAAAAGGTTTTTAAAAATTCAATAATGGCCTTGATAACTAGAATTGGGTTCGGGGGTCGGTTACATGTAGGGAAGGTATTAAGCACCCCTACAACGCCCTAAATTGGTACCCTATGATGAAATTAACACGATAAGAATTAATAAATTAAATATTGAATCCCCTTTATTAATGTTTATTTACATGCTTAAAATATAAATTAAGCGAGTAACCCTAAAATATCTACATTATGACGTTTATTATAACAAGAAAAGAGATAAAGATGAGAAATAAAAGGGAGAGAAGAAGATTGACTGAAATACCTCTTGAACGAGCTTTATTGAATCTTCAAATATGGAGAAGGAGCTTTGTGGCGACCTTTCACACTACAGTATCCCTCACAGATCTCAAGAAATACAATAGGAGGGAGAGACAAGATAGAGATGCGACACAAATCTCAAGAAATACAATAGAAGGGAGAGAGATAGAGAATTTTCTTGCTCAAAGGAGTCTTATTCAAAATTTCTCTGGTCGCCCTGAGAACTGTGCCTGAGGCTTCTATTTATAGGAATTAGAAAGGGGCCAGAACGGCCCGTTCTAGATTCAAAACGGCCCGTTCTGGGTCAATCGTTATGTGCAAATTACGCACCCTGGAACGGCCCATTCTGAAAATGGAACGACCCGTTCCAAATTTGACTTGTTTGGAACGACCCGTTCTGGTATTGGAACGACCCGTTCCAGCCTAGCACTCTTTAGGTGTTTTAGTCACGTTGGAATGACCCGTTCTGATAATGGAACGACCCGTTCTGATATTGGAACGGCCCGTTCTGATATTGGAACGGACCGTTCTGATATTGGAACGGTCCGTTCCGGATTCAGAACGGCCAGTCCCGGGATTCGGAACGGCCCGTTCTGATTTTGGAACGGCCCGTTCTAGGTTACTAAAACCACCTTATTTGGCCTTTAGGCTTTCTGATGTCCTGTCTTGTTGTTTGCTTGCTTCGGAAGCTCCTTCCCTTCATAACGGAGGTCCATTTCCTTGTTTGTGTGCCTCCGGACGAAATTGGGTGTCTACATCAACCAGATCCTGCTCTAGTTTCTACTTATCGAGGTACAGGAAAAAAGGGGATTATTTGTATGCAGAGTTAGAAGCATAAAGTCAAATTAAATTGTATTTTGAAACTTTATTAGTCTCTCGATTCTAAATCTTGATCATTTCAATAATATTAGTAGATCCAATGAGTAACCACTAGCAAAAGCTTGAGATAGCGGGTTAGTGTGGGTATGCCTCATGTATATATGTATGTTGGTGTTTATGTTTGTCGGTGCTTTGTCTTTGTGTCTGTGTACGTTCTTTGTTTATCTGTTTGTTTTTAGTTGGGAACGGGCCGTTCCAGATATGGCTGTTATGGGTTAAATGCAACCCCAGAACGGGTCGTTCTGGTTTGAGAATAGACTGTTCTGGTTGTGAATTTTACACATAATGTAAGAGTCCAAAATGGGCCATTCCGGATTTGAAACAGGCCGTTTCGGCCACTCCTGATGCCTATAAATAGAGCGCTCTGACACTCTCAAAAAACACACCTTTCAGTTCTGACTTCTTTCAGTTCTGACTTTTTTTCCTTCTACATTCTCTGAAAACCGAGGGGAACCTAGAGGAGGAGACCAACTAGATCCTGCTCTAGTTTCTGCTTATCGATCGAGGTACGGGGAAAAGGGGATTATTTGTATGCAGAGGTACATGAGGGAATTGGGTAATTTTATAATTGTTTTTGTTTGAGGAATTGATGATCCCATTAGATTCTATGTGTTGAGGATTATAAATATATATTTAATTTGCAAAAAAAGATGATCTGGGAGAGAGAACAAAATTATAGAAAAGTGTCTGTAAGTTAAGTTTTGGAAAAATTGGGGGTTTTACTATTTGGGTTAAAATTCTACTGAATTGATGATTTCATCGAGTTTTATATTAATTTATAAATGTGATGGTTATATTATTTGGTAAAATTGATGACCTAGATATGGAATGTGGTGTGATGCCTTCGTATATACATTATATCTACTGTATTATTATTGAATTGATAACATGATGTGAGTATGTTGACATGAAATGAGATGTGTGGAATGTGAATGAGATGTGATTGTGGATCCTCATACTAGTGACCAGGGGTGAGCACGACCCTAGGCTGCTAAAAAGTTAGTGTGACCTTGGCACAGTGTTATGTTAGGGGTAAGCATGACCCTAGGCTGCTAAAAAGGGTAGCGTGACCTTGACAAAATGTTATGTCAGGGGTGAGCATGACCCTAGGCTGCTACAAGGGTATCGTAACCTTGACATAGTTTTAATTGTAAGATTTGTGATGATTGTTGATGTGATGTGATTATGGTTCCTCACACATATGATCAGGGATGAGAAGACCCTAGGTAAGTGATGCTACAGGGATGACATGCCCTTGACATAGTGTGGGATGAGTGATACAATTAATACGTATCACTTATGTCTAGAGTGGCACGACCTTGAGGTGGCGTGACCATTGGCATAGTGTTAATTGCAAGATTTGTGATAGATTGGTGTGATTGTGAAATTGTGATATGAATATGATGCATGATTGATAGAATTAGAATGTATGGATATGCTTGTAAAGACTTCATTAATTGATGAGTTATGATAAGATTATGTTGTATTTTTCCTTGTGTTCTTTACATATAAATGTTTTCTTTTCTCACTGTACAATTTATGGATGTTTTAGGTGAGGAAGATCCGGCTATGAGTGGCATCTAGAATGCCAACAATTGAATTATGGGTAGCTCTGATATTGTGACATCGGGCAGAAGATTTCTAGGACATGAATTTTATTTGTATATGGAGTTGTACTTATTATTTTGAAAACATTTTGTAACCTCTTAAGTTTTATTTTCCAAGTTTCATTATTAATATATGTATTTTGGATATCGAAGAATATTTCTAAAGGTTTTTATGTGAACCTTTTTATCGATATTGAAAAATTTATTTTCTTAATTTATTTACATTATAACATTATATGTGTTGGGGTAGTAAAGGTGTCACAACTACAATTATATTTATTTACTCTTGATCACTTAGAAAACAAAATTAATCTAGTTGTAGAGGTTACACAAATTTTTAAATTTTATCATCATTGTAATTTTGATGAATAAAAAAATTAATCATAATATTAAATACTATAAGTAACCACATAAGCTTGGCCGTCACCAAGTGGACAAATGCCATGTGTAGTTACTTTTCCCTTATGATATATACTATTTTAATACTGTTTGTTAATTTTACAGTATTTAATAATAATAATAATAATAATAATAATAATAATACAGTATATTGATTACTGGTTTCCTTTTTGGTGGAAACAAAGGAGTAGTCATGCCTGTGCCTAGTCCTGAACTGGTTCTTGGGAAAATCTTTGTAGGTCTGATGTAGTATGGTTCATCCTCTAAGATAGTAGGATGTTTCTTTTCTTCAACAAGCCTGACAAGTTCTTCATATTGTTCCTTGGCTTTGTCTAAGCTTCTTTGTTTGTTGAGAACTTCCATACTAAGTTTATGGATTCCCTTGACTCCTGCAATTTCCCTTTCCAATTGTTCAATTTTTTCTTTCAGCTCTTGATGGTAGGTTTGTAGTTTGGTAGACAGAAGTTTGATGTCACGATCCATAGATATATGCATCTTTTCGATCTTTTGGTTTATCTCTGTTAGCCATGTATTTTGGGCTACAGCATTTTCTGTCTGCCAATTTAGCACTTCCTCTGCTTGAGAAAGAGCTTTCATTCTGCCATCAGTGGCGACTTCTGTCTTTGTGACAAAAGGTTTGACATCTACCCTGGTAGTTGGAGTGGTTCTTCTCTCAAGTGGTGGAAATTCCCCGTGAGAGGCCATCATGCAGAACTCCGTCCTTTGTACAGGAGGGACTGTATTGTAATGATTTTTTCTTGGATTACATCTTTCTAGAGGAGGCCAGAAAAAAGAAAAGAAAAATCTCTTGAAAAGACGCCTCCACCAGAACCATCGACAAAGAAAACTGAAGTAGAAACATCTTCCCCAAAATGTACAGAAGAATTTCCTACTCAATCATTGATGGTAAACACAGAGGGAGATGATACAGAAGAAATTTCAGATATAGAAGAAAAATCTGAAAAAGACTTTTCTATATCCGAATATACTTCTTCAGAAAACTCTTTTGAGTTAACAGAGACTTCAGTTGAAACAAATTCTCAAGATAACACCAGCCATGTTATTAGATCATTGATGGCAACAAAAAGAGATGGCCTGCATAACAAAGAAATTAATACTCCTGTCCCAACAGGTTCTCCACTGTTTTCTCTAGATCATATACCACCATCTCAATGGAGAAAGAAGTTCTTAGACTTCAAAGCATGGTTAGATGCAAAGATGGTTCATGCTGATGCAGACCAATATAAGGTTATTGAAGAATTTTGTGCCAACATGACAGGTACATTGAAAGAATGGTACATAAGTTTGGGACGAGTAAATCAAGATAATCTTCACAAGACATCCATTGATGAATTTCTTGGAGGACTCCAATATCACTTCCTTGGAGAATCAACTCTTCTTGATCAAATTGTCCGAAGAGAATATTTTGAGATGAAATGCTGTTCTCTAGAAAAAGAAGATCTTGATCGACACTATCAAAGAATGTCCCAAAGATTCTACCAGCTCAATGGCATGAATGATGCCAGTCTGATAAATACTTATGTCAGTTCTCTTCCAGAAGAGTTACAAGAAGAAATGTGGAGAATATTGCAACAATCAAACAAATATGTTCTCCTAATGACTATGGGAGAAATTTATCAGACTAGCATTGCTGCTTTGGACAAAATCTGCAATCAGCAGAGAATGTTCAAAAAGATGATTGAGGAACAACCTAAATACAAGCAAGTGTGCAAGAAGGGATACCTGCAAATCAAATGCAAAGACTCCAGTTGCCATTGCAAAGATAGATCCAGCAAGAAAAAGAAGTTTAAATCCTTTAAGAAGAAGGGAAGGAAAAAATTCAAATTCTTCAAGAAAAAACCCTTCAGAGGAAAAGGATCTAACAGCAGATGCTTTATTTGTGGACAAAAGGGACATTTATCAAAAAATTAAGAAGGCCACAAAGTTGATAAGCACACTCAAATTGGAAGATGAAGATGTAGAATCAATGTTTGATGAACAAGAAACTCCAGATGAATCAACTGTTTTTGGTATCACACACTCAGAAGGAGATGTTGATAGCTCCTCAGAACAATCTGACTACACTGATGATGAGTGCAATCATTTTCCCATACTGAAAACAGAAGAGGTATGTTTTCAAAAGGAAAAGGAAATTCCATTACTACCAAATGTTGAAGCATTCATCTTGCCAACAAAATATCATGTACCTATCAAAGTCATTGCATTCATAGATATCGGTGCATCCAGAACGATGCTCAATCCTGCAATATTACCTTCAAATTTATGGGCAACTCAAGTTCATAAATTCATAGCTGCAGATGGAAAGACTTATCAGACAGACTTAGTCACATCCTCAAAAGTTGGAATTAAACTCTTTCCAGATTGTACAATTTGGATGAAGGTAATTGGAGATAGTCTTCATGAAAAAGATATTCTCATTGGCAGAGATCTTTTAGTCCAGAGCACCAAGTTACAAATTCTTGCTTATGGATTAAAATACAAAAGAGAATTCAAGCCTTTCTGCAAGAATTCAAATATGTTCTCATTAGCAGAACTCCCTCCAAGATTTGAAGATATTGGAAATCAGATCAAGAAACTATGTGCTGACAGTCATGATCTTTTCAGACATCCACAACCTTTGTGGACAATAAAGGAATTCTTTGTTCAACTTCCTTTCAAAATGAATGAAGATATCAATCTAACCAAAGCCAGTCATCCTGGAATGTCACCAAGTGAATATCAGGCAACCAAAGAGGAATGCCAACAATTGCTAGAGCAAGGACTCATCAAGCCAACAAACTCAAGCTGGGCATGTACGGCATTTTATGTGAATAAAAGAGCTGAACAAGCCAGAAACAAGAAGAGACTTGTCATCGACTACAGACCTTTGAATGTGTTTCTAAAGGATGACAAATTTCCTCTTCCAAAGATATATTCACTTCATGCCTACATAAAAGATGCATACTATTTCTCAAAGTTCGATCTCAAATCTGGATTCTAGCAGATTGGCCTAGATCCTAAAGATCGACCAAAAACAGCTTTCTGCATCCCAAATGCTCATTACCAGTGGACAGTCCTTCCATTTGGTCTGAAAGTTGCTCCTTCATTATTTCAAAAGGCTATGGTTCGAATCTTTGAACCCATCCATAGTGCTTTGATCTACATTGATGACATCCTACTTTTCTCTCCTAGTGAAGACAGTCATAAAGAACTCCTACAACAGTTTCACCAAATCTGTAACCAGTATGGAGTCATGCTTTCATCAAAGAAATCTGAAATCGGAGTCAAAGAGGTTAATTTTCTTGGTATGCATTTTGCTTATGGAAAATACGTCCCTCAACCTCACATTGTAGAAAGACTCCCAGAATTTCCAGAAAAGGATATGACCGTCAAAGAGGTTCAATAGTTTTTGGGGATTATTAATTATGTTAGACATTTTATTCCCAACATTGCTCCTCACATTTCACATTTCACAATTATCAAAGCTACTGAAAAAGAATCCCCCTCCATGGGGATCAGCCCAAACAGAGGCAGTAAAAACTCTGAAGAAGATCGCTCAAAATCCTCCTCCACTAAAAATTCCAGGTGAAGGGAAAAAAATTTTGCAAACAGATGCAAGTGATCATTATTGGGGTGCAATTCTAACTGAAGATGTCCAAGGATAACAGTTTTTCTGTGGATTTGCTAGTGGAAAGTTTAAGGATTCAGAACTTCATTACCACACCATCTTTAAAGAAACGTTAGCAGTCAAACATGGAATTCAAAAATTTGATTTCCAACTCAGAGGACATCAGTTTGAAATCCAACTAGATAATTCTGCATTCCCACGAATGTTAGAATTCAAAAACAGGGTTCCTCCCAATGCACAAATACTCAGGCTAAAAGAATGGTTTTCTAAGTATGACTTTACAGTCAAACATATTAAAGGAAAAGACAGTTTTGTTCCAGACTACCTCTCTAGACCAAGAAAGCCTGAACAATATATAAGTATAATATCTTCTGGTTATACTTATCCAATGATCCTGACGAATGAGCCATCATCCTCATCCTCTCAACCTAATCCTTAGAAAAACCAATTTCCCCCAGAAATCACACCACACTTCCCTATTTCTCCTGCAACATTGAAAAACTTTGCTAGACAACATATGTTCTCTTATCTAGCAGCCTCTCTACACAAACACCATATTCCACCCAAGCCAAACTAGTTTAATCCAGACACACCTTTTTTAAATATCTTTGGCATCTTATTGGGAAAGACATTTCTTGAAGATGACATGTGGTATTAATGGAGCGTCTCTTTACTCCATCAATATCCATTAATCTTTCCTACCTAGGAAATGATTGATTTTCTGTAGAATACAGAAAATGAGGGTTCATTATTATGGGAATTCCTGTCCTGGTATGAACCTATACAAAAATGGACTGAAGACCTTAAAGCTGAAAAAAGAAGGATTCGACAGCATCATGATCCTAATCAATGGGATTTGGGAAAAATGGTTACCATTGCCATTATTCATCGTCCATATTTTAAACATCCAAAAACAAAATTATTATGGACACAAAACCAAGTTCAAATGTGGTCTACATATCCAAACCTTCAAATGTTCACTGAAGAAGATCAACATCCTTTTTATCAGAGTGAATTGATCATTGAACTTCATAGGTTAAATGGAACTTTTGCTGAAGTCATTAACAGAAGTTCTACATGTGCCAATTTAAAGCCACTGGATATCATTTGCCCTCCTGAGCCAGATATAAATTATTACAGTACTGCTAAGCAAGTTTGTCCACCAGTCAATACGGCTCCATCAGAACAACTCATTCTTGAAAGTGTTGATACACGCGGGCAAATCCTTATGCATGAAGATAATGCATATCATCTTAACAGTCCAACCTTATCTCAAGCCTACAACTCAGCCTCTGATTCTGATTCCAGTAATTCAGATCCAAACTTGTCATCTAGTCATGAGCCTATCTTCAAGCACTAACTGATGGAAATTTCTGACCATCACGTGAAGGAATCTTATCCTGAAAAAGCATGGTGCAATCATCTAGGGAATCTTATAAGTACTAGTTTGTTGTTTGTGTCGGCAGATGTAACTTAACATCTTTAGCCAGTATGAGCTGTGTGTATGAGCTGTCATTGTACTAGTTTGTAAGCCAGTATGAGCTGTATGTAGGAGTCATTGTACGAGTTTGTATGAGTCATTGTACGAGTTTGTAATAGCGTCAGCCATGACGATAATAGTCTTAAATTTGCTTCATGAGGATTTCAAGTCCAGTAGCTCGGCTCCTCTATATAAGCAAGGTTTGTGTAATGTTGAGAGGCAGAGAACCTCAACCATAAATAAAACTTCTATTTTATATTATCATGAGTTTCTAAACACTTCTCTCTTTCCTGAAAACTCTATTCTTGTGATTATGTCTTAGACTTCCTTCCGTGAGAGAATACTTTGCTCTATTATTAAATATAGAGTATGCTCTGCACTTGCCATGAAAATGGAACCTGTGCATCAGAAATATATTTGATCAAAGATCCTTTTGAACGGTCCTTATTGTTATTAGTATTAAATTTAGAATTCTTGCTATTAATATAGCTATGATTAAGAAAGTAATAGGGCTTGAGAAAGTATGCTAAGGGTGCGGAAAAGCTCGGTCGTGAAATCTTAATTATAATTATATCTAATGACCAAAATTTTTTATTAATGCTAATGACATTTAAGGCTCCCGTCCAGAATGATTTTAATATTAAGTTGTGTATTTAATTTCTTAAAATTATTATGACATTAAAATTATGTTTAGTTGGTATATATTTGTCATTTGAATTATTTTTATGATATTTTGATGCTTTTATTATTGAAAGTTTGGTACTATTATTTAAGTATTTGTAATTATTTTTATTTTAATATTTAATATTTTAAACCATTTTAACTATTGATAAATTTTAGTATGATAAAATTTAGCTTATAAATATTTTTTCTTATAATTTTATGTATTTTTATTTTTAAAAAATTTATTTTTTTGAACCATTATTTAGGCTCGCGGACCGGTCCGTTATCCGCGGATTTTGACGGGCCGGATACGGACTTAAAAAATAAGTCCATTTATTTTACGGACCGGACTTATCCAACCCGTATAAAACACGAATTTTACAGACCGGACCTTAAACGGGCCGGACCGGTCCGTATACCCACCCCTATATATAGATATATGTATATGTGAAATATTATAACGAATGAAAGAAACAATGTCAAATTTGTTAGATTTGACAGTGTCAGTGGGTGATGCATTCAATTGCCATTCATTCACGATGGTGTACAGCTGGAAGACTTAAAAAAGACTTAAAAAAGTTATGGGTTGACTGAGCCATCAAAGAAATCAAAGTTCTGCACTGCATTAGACATTAGCCATTACTCATTTGCATAAGCTTAATCATCTCATCCACCTCCTTAAGCTGCACTAGTAAGTTTCACAATCCTTTCTTCTATTTGATTCAGCCATGCCGGTGGTAGAAACGCTTGGTGGTGCTCTTTTCGGTGCATTCCTTCAGGTTGCATTTGACAGGCTAGCTTCTCATCAAATTCTGGACTTCTTTCGCGGAAGAGAACTTGACAAGACACTACTGAACCAGTTGAACATGAATTTGCTGTCCATAGATGCTGTGGTTGATGACGCAGAACGAAAGCAGATTGATAATCCACGCGTGAAAGCATGGCTTGCTGCTGTCAAAGATATCGTGTTTCAAGCAGAGGATCTCTTGGATGAAATAGACTATGAACTCTCCAAATGCCAAGTGGAAGCTGAATCTCAGACTGATGCTAACCAGGTACGCAACTTTAACATGGAAATTGAAGCAAAGATGAAGCAAGTCCTTCAAGACCTAGAATTTCTTGCAAACCAAAAGGGTTATCTAGGTTTAAAAGAGGCTAGTGGTGTTGGTGTTGGATCAGGATCATGTAGTAATGTGTCACTGAAATTACCATCAACATCTTTAATGGTTGAAAGTGTTATTTATGGCAGAGATGATGACAAAGAAATAATCATTAATTGGTTGACATCTGACCCTGATAATTGTAAACAACTACCAATACTTTCTATTGTGGGAATGGGTGGGGAGGGTAAGACCACGCTTGCCCAACATGCATACAATGACCCAAGGATAGAGAATAAATTTGATATCAAAATTTGGGTTTGTGTTTCGGATGATTTTGATGTTTTCAAGGTAACAAGAACAATTGTTGGGACAATCACTAAATCAAAAGATAAGAGTAGAAACCTAGAAATGCTTCAAAGAAGATTGATGGAAATACTGACAAGGAAGAGATTTCTTCTTGTCTTGGATGACGTTTGGAATGAAGATCGAAAGAAATGGGAAGTAGTGCAAACTCCTCTTAATTATGGGGCCCACGGAAGTAGGATTCTTGTTACAACTCGTAGTAAGAAAGTTGCTACTACCATGCGGTCAAATAAAATACATCTCCTAACTCAGTTAAAAGGTGATCATTGTTGGAAAGTTCTTGCTAAATATGCATTCCATGATGATAATCCTCCCTTATTAAATGATGAGATGAAAGAGATTAGTACAAAGATAGTTGAAAAGTGCAAAGGTTTGCCACTAGCTTTGAAAACAATTGGAAGTCTCTTATACACAAAATCATCTATTTTGGAATGGAAAAATGTGCTAACAAGTGAGATATGGGACTTACCAAAAGAAGATAGTGAAATTATCCCTTCTTTATTATTGAGTTATCATCATCTTCCTTCTCATCTCAAGAGATGCTTTGCGTATTGTGCCTTATTCCCCAAGGATTATGAGTTTGACAAGGAGTGTTTAATTTTGTTGTGGATGGTTGAAAATTTTCTACAATGCCCCCAACAAAGGAAGAGTCCAAAAGAAATTGGTGAACAATACTTTAATGATCTATTATCAAGATCCTTCTTTCAAAAATCAAGCACATATGAAACATGGTTTGTCATGCATGACCTTCTTAATGACTTGGCAAAATATGTTTGTGGAGACACCTGTTTCAGGTTGGGAGTTGATAAAGTAAATGTTATACCAAAAATGACTCGTTATTTTTCTTTCGCAATCAATCATGTTCAATATATTGATGGGTTTGGGAGTTTATATGATTCTAAAAGATTACGTACATTTATGCCAACAAGTTGGAGAATGAATTACCTTTATGATCATTGGTATTGCAAGGTGTCAATACATGAGTTATTCTCCAAGTTTAAGTTCTTGCGTGTCTTCTCCTTGTCTTGTTCTGACCTTGCAGAGGTTCCTGACTCTATAGGCGATCTTAAACATCTCTGCTCATTAGACCTCTCTGGTACTGCAATAAAAAGACTACCTGATTCAACATGTTCACTTTATAATTTGCAAATACTAAAGCTGAGCTTTTGTAAAAATTTGGAGGATTTGCCCTTTAATTTACACAAACTCACGAATTTGCGTCGCCTTGAATTTAGAGACACTAATGTGAAAACGATGCCAATGCATTTGGGGAAGTTGAAGAATCTTCAAGTATTAACTTCATTTTATGTTGGCCCAAGTAGTGAGTTTAGTATTCAACAACTAAGTGAACTCAAACTTCATGGAAGGTTGTTAATTGGGGAGTTGCAGAATATTGACAATCCCTGGGATGCATTAATAGCAGATTTAAAAAATAAAATACACCTTGTGGATCTAGAGTTAGAATGGAATCGAAATCATGACGATTTAACAAAAGAAAGGGATATACTTGAGAATCTACAACCTTCCAAACACTTAAAGAAGTTGTCAATCAAGAACTATGGTGACAAACAATTTCCAAGTTGGTTATTTGATAATTCATTATCTAATGTGGTGTCCTTGAAGTTGGACTATTGTATACATTGTCCATGTTTGCCTCCTCTTGGACTTTTATCATTGCTCAAGAACTTGACAATTACAGGGCTTGATGGGATAGCAAGTATTGATGCTGATTTTTATGGGAACAACACTTCTTCATTTACATCCTTGGAAACATTGTACTTCTCTGATATGAAGGAATGGGAAAAATGGGACTGTATAGTTGTAACAGGTGCTTTTCCGCGTCTTCAACAACTTTTTATAGTGAAATGTCCCAAGTTGAAAGGTCACTTGCCAAAGCAACTTCTTCATTTAAAGAAACTGGTTATTCGCCACTGCAAACAACTTGTGGCTTATGTTCCTAAGGCTCTAGCATTTTGTGAATTAGATATTCGTTACTGTGGAAAACTGCAATTTGATTATCATCCAACAACTTTGAAAATGCTAACCATTAGCGGACACAACACAGAAGCAACAACAATTGAAAGGATTGGGAACATCTTATCTGATACTTCTCTTGAATTCTTGTCAATTGATTCTTGCCCTAATATGAATATTCCCATCAATCGTTGCTACGATTTCCTCATAAATTTGGAAATCAGTGATGGTTGTGATTCTCTAACAAACTTTCCTCTAGATTTGTTCCCAAAACTTTGTTCGCTTGATCTCATGTGTTGTCATCTACAAACAATTTCACAGGGGCGTGTTCATAATCATCTCAAGGATCTGAAGATAGATGAGTGCCCTTGGTTTGAATCATTTCCTAGTGAAGGATTATTTGCACCCTGGCTAGAGAGCTTTCATATTAAAGGATTGCAAAATTTGAAGTCATTGCCTGAAGGCATGCATTTCCTCCTTCCATCTCTTGATAACCTTCGAATAGAAGATTGTCCAAGAGTTGAGTCCTTCCCTGACGGAGGTTTGCCATCAAATCTAAAAAAGGTCCATCTCTATAATTGCTCCAAGCTTATCACTTCTTTAAAAGGAGTTTTGGGATCCAATCCCTCTCTAGAAACCTTGTGTATTGGAAAAGTGGATGCAGAGTCTTTTCCTGACGATAGTTTGTTGCCACTCTCTCTTACTTCTCTATCGATCTATGATTGTCCAGATCTTAAAAACCTGGACTACAAGGGTCTTTGTCGCCTCTCTTCTCTCATGGAATTGGTTCTTGATGACTGCTCTAGCCTCCAATGCTTACCAGAAGAGGGTTTGCCCAAATCCATTTCATATCTTAGTATTTCTGGCAATTGTCCATTTCTCAAACAGTGTTGCCAAAAAATAGAAGGCCAAGACTGGAGAAAGATTGCTCATATTAGAAATGTATGGATTGATCATAAACCAATAAGATGAATAAGAAGGTAGGAATTACACATGCACAGTTTCTCAGATGTCTACCTTTTCATCAAGTGCAAATTCTTCACAATATCTTTGAAGCTTTTGATATACAATCTTGTTTATTGGAAATATTTCTCTCTGGTTAACATTTACCAAACAATAATAGCAACACAAGTTACATTTATATTAACAGATATTTATTAAAGGAGGGTGACTTATCTCTTCACTCATCATATTTTATTTCAATGTTATATTTCACAAGCTAGAATTTTTGTTATAAATATCCACTATTGAACTTACTTGAATGTTAGGATCCGAGAAAAATAGTGTGTGTTGCACACTTTGCTTTCCTTTTCATTATATATCAATATAGCAGATTGAGTACATAGATTGGAAAGGCCTAGGAGTCTAAGACATCACATCAGACATACAAAAGAAATATTAATAAATACAAAGGCTTCTCTAATAAGCTATTCTAACACTCCCCCTCAAGCTGGAGCATATAGGTTGTATGCACCAAGCTTAGAACATAAAAACTAAATGCAAGGCCCCTTCAAAGACTTAGTCATAACATCTGTAAGTTGTCCATTGGATGTGACAAATTCGGTGACAATTTCCTTAGACAGCAGCTTCTCTCTAACAAAATGATAGTCAACTTCTATATGTTTAGTTCTCTCATGAAATACTGGATTGGAAGCAATGTGTAGCGCAACCTAATTATCACAATACAATTTTATTGGATGACCTTCACAAAATTTTAACTCTCGAAGAAGTTGCTTAATCCACATAAGTTCACAGGTAATTAAGGCCATAGCACGATATTCAGCCTCAGTACTGGATCGGGCAACAACATTTTTCTTCTTACTCTTCCAAGATATGAGATTTCCACCTAGGAATACACAGTAGCCAGTAGTGGAACGTCGGTCTATAGGACAACCAGCCCAATCAGCATCACAATAGCCAGAAATGTGGCTGTCTCCTTTGTCCTCATACAATAATCCTTGTCCTGGAGCCTTTTTGATATATCTAAGGATACGTAAAACAGCATTCCAATGATCAATATGAGGGGCCTGCATGAATTGGCTAACAATCCCTATTGCAAAAGAAAGATCAGGTCTTGTAATTGTAAGATAAATAAGCTTCCCAACCAATCTTCTATACCTCTCTAGGTCTGTAAATAATTCACCTTGATCAGCCATCAACTTTTGGTTAGGATCCATAAGACTATCAATGGGCTTGCAATCCAACATGCCAATTTCCTTCAAGATATCAATAGCATATTTCCTTTGTGAAATCACAATGCCTTCCTTTGATTAAGCAACCTCAATACCCATAAAGTATTTCAAATGCCCAAGGTCTTTAGTTTGAAAATGACTAAACAAGTGTTTCTTCAATTGAGAGATTGTAGTTGCATCATTTCTTGTAATCACTATATCATCAACATAAACAATCAAATAAACACAACTCCCAGGCGAAATGTGACAATAGAATACTGAGTGGTCTACTTCACTTCTTTTCAACCCAAAATTCTGCACCACATGACTAAATTTTCCAAATCAAGCCCGAGGAGATTGTTTGAGACTATAAAGGGATCTTCGCAATTTACAAACTAAACCAGACTCCCCCTGAGCAACAAACCCAAGAGGTTGCTCCATGTAAATCTCCTCCTCCAACTCCTCATGAAGAAACGCATTTTTAATATCTAATTGGTGGAAAGGCCAATGTCGAATGGTTGCCATAGTAAGGAAGAGACCAACTGTAAGGATTTTGGCTATAGGAGAAAAGGTATCACCATAATCTAAGCCATAAATTTGAGTATATCCCTTGGCCACCAATCTAGCTTTGAGTTGATCAACAGTACCATCAGGCCCAACCTTAATGGCGTAGACCCATCTACAACCAATTGGTTGTTTACCAGGAGGGAGTGGAACTAACTCCCACGTACCACTATGTTCAAGACTTGCATTTCAACAATCATAGCTTGTCGCCATCCAGGATGATCAAGTGCCTCATGGACATTTTTAGGAATAGTTAAAGGAGATATAGAGGAGACAAAAGAACAATATGAGGGAGATAACCGATAATAACTCAAAAAATTATAAATAGGATGAGGTTCCGAGTAGATCGAATACCTTTGCGAAGGGCAATTGGCCATCCTGAACCACCATCACTAGGATCCGTAGTAGGGGGGCCTGATGGTGAAGGACATGAATTGGGTGGTGCGTGAGGGCGCGTGGAGGATCCGATGCCCTCGAAACCAATAGGGTTGGGTCGTGCTCAACGAGGCGCACCAAACCCTAAGGTTGCCGAAAAATTTAGTCACCGGCGGCTGGTGACCGACGACAAAGGACAGCGGAAGACGGCTGCGGATGCGCGGCGGACAGTGACGAATGACAGAGCATGATCGGACCCGCTCTGATACCAACTTGAATGTTAGGATCTGATAAAAATAGTGTGTGTTGCACACTTTGCTTTCCTTTTCATTATATATCGATATAGCAGATTGGGTACATAGATTGGAAAGGCCTAGGAGTCTAAGACATCACATCAGACATACAAAAGAAATATTAATAAATACAAAGGCTTCTCTAGTAAGCTATTCTAACAAACTTGAAATCCAATCAAATTTGTTGCTTATATTCAAGACACTAGAAAAATGGTGAAGGCAATAAAGTGCCAAAGTTATATATGATGGTTTCATCTTCCTTGATCTTGATAGGTACGTAAATTTGTATACTCATTCTTCTTTTTTTTTAGTTCATACTAGGGTCGGCCCAAGCATAAGGCTGTCCAAGCCCTAACTTTAGGCCCCCAAAATATTTTTTTTACTTACAAAACTTAATGAATCAGTTGTATCAGTACTAACTTTGATTTGTTGGTCATTATCTAAGTCTAGCATTGTAAGGACCGGGTCCGATCCTAATATTATAATTTTTGCTAAAAGTTCCTTTTTCTTATAGGTGTCTATTGATTTTTTTACCACTCATCTTTAAAAAAACTCAACTTCAAAACTCACTTTAGGCCTCAAAATATGTTGGGCCAGCCCTAGTTCATACTTCTCACATTTTTAAGATTTTTTTCTTCCCATAATACCTTTCTTCTTTCAGTTTTCTAGCAAAGCATCTTTTCTATTGGTTTTCTCATTTTAATTCCTCAAAGTTGCCTTAGTGTTAATAACATATTGTGTACCTTTCAATAACAAGTTGTTGGTCTGAGTGATATTAGATTCAGTCTTGTTAAGTAAGGTTTCAAATTCAAGTCTTGAGTATAGAAAAAATGTGATTAGAAGAGGCGAACCCCACTAAAGGTGGCTAACCAAGTTCTCCTAGAGAGATTAGTCACCAACAAGACTGGTAGACACTTTGTACCAATAACATGATTACCAAAAAAAATATTGTGTACCTTTCTGTTTTCAAATGTATCCTGAATTGCAAAACACTATTTTCTTAAGGAAATTCAAGAGCAAACTCAAACAAAACTCTCTTGTTCTCTGTGAATGACTGCAATGTTTCTGGTTTGCATGTTATGGATTTCATGTATTGATATACAAAATGCGAGACTGTCATACTTTACTATCAAGACTCTTAGCTCCTACTTTTTAATTAGTTCTATTTTGGTAAACATGTTCAGCTCATCTAATTGATATGCATATAAAGGAAGTGATAGCCAACTTTAAACTATTGAATTTTCAAGTTGTCTTTTGCACTTGTAGGTGGATCATATAAAACAAAAGCTTTTGAGCTGATATAGTCCACGAAACATTGTTCGTGACAGATTTGACACGGGTATAAGAGTTTTGTTCATATTCTTAAAGGTAAATGAAGCATCACGTTATCATATGTTTTCTTATGGTCAGATTCTTAAAATCTTCTCAAGTCATTGTTTTCATCTAATTCTTGGACTGTATGGTTTTGTGAGTTCAGATTGAAAGAGCTATCAATCAAGAGGTATGGTGACACGAATTCCAAGTCGGTTTTTACTTAGAAGATTCTTCAAAATCCAATGTGGACTCGTTCAAGTTTAGCAACTCCAATTTTTTATTTTTGTCTTGTTGCCTTCTTTGGACTCTTTCCATGTTTCAAGAATCTATCAATAATTTGGCTTGATGGGAAAATGATTATTGGTTCTAAGTTTCATGGGAGTATGCAAGTGGCTCCACTTCTATTATTTCATTTGCATAATTGGAATTTGCATTATCTACATATCAACACGTGTTTTACATGTTATGTGTACTTATGTTATTACTTGGACAAAGTCTTATTAAAATTTATTTTAAATGTCACATAGTATACATTGAGGCATTAGAAGAGGAACTTTATTTTGTGCTTATTAATTTAGGATGTCTATTTTGTTTTTGGGATATAAATCCTCATACTTTCATAGGATATTTGTAAACCTTTCTTGAATTATTTTACTATTTTCTCTTGAATAGAATTAATTCGAAGTTTTGCTTTAAGTTTACACATTTTCACAAATGTATGTATATACGACAATAATGTCTAACTAGGATATTACAGTCGGAAATCAACAAGTCTCAAGTTTCTGAAAAACTCTACAAGCTAGACTTTTAATATATAAATTTATAATTTACTAAGAATTTTAATTAACTCCTATACAATCATTATATTATTTTTGAACTTAAGTTCCTAAAATTTGTGAAAAAAATATTAAATTTATTAATATTCACTTTATGAATAGCTTTATGAGATTTTGAAATTAAAAATAGATTTTTCGTGGTTATTACTCATTTACTTTCCTTTAGCTCACAATATTTTAGTTCACAAGACTGTCACCCCAAAACCATGTTTTTCTCTCTTCACTCCTTATCTAGCCCGGCTTCGACGAGTTACAATTAATATATTTTTAATTTAGTTCCTCTTTGTGTTTATAAATTGACGGAAAATATTATACATTTAATTGTTGTCTTATATTGGTTCAGACTATGATAATCAAAACTTAATACATGATATTAGGATAGATGAATATATAACATAAATCACCAATTTTAATTTTGTAGCATGTCTCGTTTAGTTAAGCTTACGGTTACGGTTACGCTATCCAAAAATATCTTCATTCTCCACTTTACCCCTTACTTTCCTTCACTCTCTTGATTCCTATTCACTACTAGAATTTCTCTTATTATACGTGATTTTTCCTGCAAATTTTTATGCGAAATTTCTGCAGGTAATACCTTTGTGGATAATATTTTTTTGTGAATTTTAAAATTTGCAGGAAATTTTCCTGCGAAATTTCTTGCAAAAAAAATTCGCAGCAAAGTTTCCTGCAAAAAAAAATTTCGCAAGAAAGTTTCCTGCGAATTTTTTCGCAAGAAATTTTGCAGGAATATTTTTTACGAAAAAAAATAAAGTAATTACTATAAATTCTATCAATAATTTTTCAACTTTCAAATGCTCACAATGAATTCATCCGAAACATTTGCTTTCATGTCTCCAACATGTGATACATAATCTTTTAAATTCTAAGATTGTAGATTATAAGTCTAACACTCAACCATACAAATCAACTTGTAAGGTAAGTGTTGCCCCCAACTTATATACTCTTTAATTGCTTTATTTTCAACTGATGTGGGACTTGAAGTTTTTTTAAAATATTAAACTTATAAATTTAAATATTTTTTATTTTTCCTGTGGATTAAAATTTGCAGGAAAATCCGCAGGAAAAGTTACCTGCAAAATTTTTCTACCATTTAGTACACATTACTTGTGAATTTATTTTTGCAACAAAATCTGCAAAAAATAAAATAAAATTCTTACAATATTTTTTGCAAATTTTTACCACAGAAATGATTATTAAAATTGTAGCAAAATTTATAAGAAATATCTGTAAATTATTTTTTGCAAATAAATTCGCAAAAAATTTCTGCGAATATTTTATTGCAAGAAAATTCACAAAAAAAATTTGCGAATATTTTCTTGCAGGAAAATTTGCAACAAAATGACACTTTTTTTTTAAAAAAATTTTTTAAGGGACCATAAATCACAAAAATAATAATGAAAATTGAATCTCTTAATGAAAAAGCAAGGAGTCTTATTAAATATAACAATGACTACTTGTTCTAATATATTTGTTTGCAATATATACAACTTAAATAACTTTTATAGTATATTATTAATTTTAAATTATATATTTAATAATTCAGTATCTATGTAAATATTACATATATTATTTTGTGATATTAATTGCAAGCATATTATATATGTACATATTATTTATATTTTAAATTTGTATTAATATACCGTTTAACATGTAATTTTTTTATGTATTTTTTTACAAAATAAAAATAAAAATAATTTTAAATAAGATAGAAAAATTTAAATTTAAAATAAGATATGAATTTATTAAAATTTATAAGTATAAATATATTTAATATGAATATTTTTTAATAAAAATAAATAAAAATCGAGTCATGCGGTTCAACCAGTGACCCACCGGTTCAACCTTTGACCCACTGACTTAATACCTTAACCGGTTCGATGACCGGTCCGGTTTTTAAAACTATGCTAGTAAGTGGCCATAGATCGTATCCAATCCAATAATCGGATGAATCCAATCTAATTCAAACCCAAAAAATGGGATTGATTCAAACTATCATGTCAATTCAAATTTGAAAAATGAAAATCCAATCATTTTGATGTGGATATCGGATTATCCAATAATCAAATCAAACCAATCCATTTAATTAATTTAATATATATTTTTTTCACCAAATTTAGACTATCAATAATAAAAATAAATAAATGACTTATTCAACTTTTTTTTTAACTAGCACATTTATTTAGTATCAAATGACCAAAATGAAATTCAAGTTTTTGTTTGTCTCGTTGTGAGTGTCTCTCATTTATAAAAGTTGACATAAATTACATATTAGAGTTTTTGTGGTATTAATTGTGACACTTGAGATATTTTTGTTGAATATGTAATGTTGAGGATGATGTAATAGATATGTAGATTGTGATGTTATGCAAATTTAAGTTTTAATTTAATAACATTTATTATTTTTTAAATTTATAATTTTTAATGTTTAAGTATTAATGTTGATATACCAATTTATAATATTGAATGTTTTATAAGTTGATGGCATAAAAATATATTTTACAAATTGTCTAATGTGACTTTTACTTTTATTTTATAACTTTTAATTTTATGAATAAATCTAATGAATCAATTAGATTCAAATCGAATATGATTGAATTGGTTCAAATTTAAAATTAAAAAATTAAAAAGTCGAATCAATCTAATTTAATTAAAGTTAATGAAATTGAACAAAATATTCTTAGAATTCAATTTAATATGTGTCCACCCCTAATGGGTGGCACTATATATAATTCCAACAAGGCAACAACGCTTTCTCTTTCTTGAGATGTAACCGAAAAGGCAGTAATAACAAGTGCTCTTTGCCTCTCCCTCGTTACATTTTACTTTGAGTTGAAAGTCTTGTTATTCTAGTCTTTAACCATTGATAAGTGTCTAATTAGTGTGATAAAATATAAATTTGACACATTTATCCAGCATAATTTTTGTACATATTTATATAATTTTGGCCAATATACTTAGAATTAAAGAGAGACTCTTAATTTATGTTATTACAGGGAGTGATGAGTTTTTTTATCAGATTTTGTGCTTATTTTTTAGGTTTTGAAGTCTGGAGGCAAACCACTCAACCCATCAAAAGGGCTGAGCGCTTTCAAGTCAGAGAGCTTAACAAGTGAACCAAAGGAGAGGCGTTCAGCCACTCCCAAGCACTGAGCGGTTTTGGCCCTGGAAGAATGAGTGCTCTCTGCCTCCTAGGCGCTCAGCAGATCTAAAGCGCCTAGCCCCTTTTGCTTGCTTAATGGTGAAGAATCATCTCAGGCGCTCAGCAGATTTGAGGGGCTCATCCCTTCATATTACTTCATGTTGAAGAATTCTCCAAACCGCTCAACCGTTTCAAGGCGCTGAGCGGTTCCTTCTTTTTCCTGCCTACTCTGTTTTAATTCCAACACCTATAAAAGGGTAGAAGAGAGAGAAAACAGGGATCAGAAGTTGCACAAGAGAAAAACAGAGACAAAGGAACAAAACAGAGCACCTTGGAGCTCGTGGGAACACAGTTCGTCAGAGGATCTCTTTCTTCTACCTTTCCTCTTGTTACTTTGTGCTTTCTTCTTCTATGGAGAGCTAAAGCTCTAGGGTTGGGATTGATGTAATCATTGAACTCCTTTGTATTCCTCTTTGATTCATATATATATATATATATATATATATATATATATATATATATATATATATCATCTATTACTCAATATCAGTGATTTGTATTCTGTTCTTAATGCTTTGATAAATTGATCATTTATCTTTGATTTCAGATTTAGAATTTGGTTGGAAAACGTTTTCTGAATCTAGACTTGGAACAAATCACCTATTAGTTTTGAAATGATTTTGAAATTAATAGTTGTAATAAGTTCTTACTCTTAATGTAGGATATTTAACTGAATGAATGTATTTAACTGAATGAAGTGAGGAATCATTCATTCAGTTAAATATCTTGGAATTTCTTGTGCCAAGGAATTGGGTATGAATGGATATAGAGAACTCAATGATAATGAGTAATAGAATCATTTGAAAGAATCAATAGGAATGCATAGGAGAGAGATTGATGAAATCTAATCCCAACTATTTCTCATATATGTTTTCTTAAATTTAACTTAATTTTGGTTACTTAGTTTAATTTACCGCTCACATCAAATATTTAACATGTGTGATCATTCAAGCTTTGAATTTACGAGTAACAATTAGCATAATAGAAATCAAAATCTACTTCACAAGTCCCTGAGGATCGATAACCTTTTAACTATATTACAGAGACTAACCATCTTCCACATAATCACATATCAGTTCATCTTTTTTTACCCTGCAACTTGGTTTCCCCCACTTTACTTTGTTTGCAACTCTTCAACAATCTCTCTCTCTCTCTGACTTAGAAATCAATTACTTCATAAATGTTTTTCAGCCTTTCTCTACCCCTTTTCATCTAAATATCTTCAATTCGAGGTTTCTCCATCTTTTCTTTTTGCTAAAGCCAAAGCAAAACACCTTAGGAAAGTTTCTGTCATCTTCTACACATTCTATCCCAACTTTCCCCTGAATGTATGATACGTCATGCATCCATTCTTAATCTTATTCTTCACTTTTCCTCTCATCCACACACCTCAATATTCTCATCTTCACTCCACTTATTGTTTTGGTCATGTGGACCCTAAATCTTGCAGCTTTCACTAGGACAAGAGTGTGGTCATAAGAAATAACTCACAAGCATATATTGAAAAATGATACACTGATTAGAAGACATGATGTTTCAACCAAGAGACATAGTATCCTATCATAATATTATTGACATACAGGAGAAAGAATCACTGAATAAATAAAGCGATCTAAGAATGTATATAAATTCCCTTTGACAATGTGAATAATGGAAATACCAAAATTAACCTCTCATACACAACATGTCACCAAACTAAAGAACTCTTGGAATATATTTTACGCATCAACCTTTCATTTGATCACGTATATGTGGAATCTGATGAGGGTGAGTGTTACACTGGTACTTGAGAAAGAAAGAAATGTAGGGATCTTATATTGAATGAAGAACGATATTTCAGTTTTGTACTGAACGTGAGTGCAAACTGAGTATAATAAGAAAACATCAGACCCAGAGAAATTCCAGACTCTAGATTCTCCCAATTGTCTCACAATCCTCAGATAAAATGGGAATATTCCATTTCACACCATAAAGAATAATTAAAATTATGAAAGTAAGAATAAAGCACCATTTACATGTAACTTTAGATCAATGCATGGCACAATAATATTGAATTTTAAACAAGCTAAAAAATATTGGACCTCACAATGGATGTATTTTAAAAGATAAAGTACTATCAATGAGTGGAAAATTATGTATTGAGATTTGAATAACTTCATACAATCACTGAGTTTGAATACATGTTTAAAAGAATTTTTTATAATTTCTTTATTTTAAATAGAGAAGTTCTTAAAAGAAATTCTTTTAAACTTGTACCCAAAGAGACTCATAATCTATTATACTCTTCATATGCATATTAGCATATTTATACGACGATCAAAACATTTGATTTTTCAATCAATGATTACAATTTCTGTTTCACAGTATAATATGGAAAGAAATCCAAACTGGAATGTGATCTTGAACATTTTATGCACCACCAAAACCCACAACACAACGATGCCAATTTTTAAAACCAAAATGAAAATATGAACAAAACCTAAGTAGCAATGAACCCTATAATAAAGGAAGGCAAAAATTAATGGAAAGAAAAAAGTGAGAATGAGAACCGTTAGTGTTTGCCGCCAAATGCAGCTCTCGGGACTCACCAGTTGGAACGCGTACAAAAGCTGTTTCCGGTTTTATTAATATTATAATATAATTTTTTACTAAATTGTACTTTAGAAGATTAATTAATTTAGTTTAAAATATTAAAATTGATAACAATTTAAACTATCTTTTTAGAATTAATTTTCACTTTTTTCACTTGGTGAGTTTTCACTCAATTAGTTAATATTTAGAAGAAAGATATTTATATGTTTATTTATCTTTTTGAATTACTTTTATTTCAATTTTTATCATTCTTTAAATTTTTTGTTTAGATAAGTCAATTTAAATTTCTTACATTTTAAATTCTTAATTTTTATATGGTAATTTGATTTCCATCATGGGTAAGATTGATATTTTAAATATATATATATATATATATATATATATATATATTGAGATTTTAAGATTAAATTCTATAAAATTAAATATTAGTTGATTTTAAATATTTAATTATTTTAAAAATTATTAGATAATTTTTAATAATTTAAAAAATATTTTTTAAATATTCAATATATATATATATATATATCGCCTAGGGGGTTCTGCTCACTCAACAAGTTATGGTCCCCAACAAGAGAATCCATAGGTATTGAGTTTACCCAACGAGTTATGGCTATCCAATGATGAGCTCTAATGGAGTTTATTTGCCTAACGAAAAAAAGCCACAAAACATTTTCCTCATTGAGCGAGTGTAGTCTGCCCAACAACAAGCTCCAAATAACTTTGCTCACGAAGTGAGACCCCTATTTTATAACTTGTTATATTTTGTGCTTCCATATTTAATTTGATGTAAATTGATGATAGATGAGCCTTATACATATATAATACGTTGTTATATGCATGATGATTAAATCATTTTGTATAATGTTGAGTTGATATATGTTGAGTGGGTTATCCCTTCGAGTGTTGTTATATAGTATGTTGAATGAAAAGTTGTTGCCTGTGTTGTAACTAAAGTTGAATTATAACATTGTGTTGATTAATGCATGATGCATGTTGATGAGTTGTGAAATTGAACTTAGGATTAGAGAAGGGGATGAGTTGTTTTATAAGTTGAAAGATTTCATTGTGAGGATCTGTGTTATGGTGCTCTGTGAGTCCAAAAAGATAAAAACCTTATAGAGATAAGGTTAACTCGTAAAGTGGAGTGTTTCTTTCGAAAGTTGTCTCCCCTAAGTTTTTATTTGATACAATATGGGGATCAAATCGAGTCATATTATTTATGAAGTGACCAATAGAGAGCATGAGATCAAGGACCAAGATCCCTAATTGTGTAACACCCCAAGTTTTCTAAAATTATTGAAAGAACATTTTGATTAATTAAAGGGTTTTATAAGATATTTTAGAGGCTTTTAATAATTATGAGTATTTTAATTAAATAATAAACATTTGTGAAAGTTGTTTTGGATAATATTTGTTAGAGAAATATGTATTTTTATGATATTTTGTTACAATAAATATTTTGAGAAAATATGCGTTTTTATTATAATTTTTTATATATTTTATTTTAATATATATAATTGTGTTGGAAGAAATATACTTAGTTTATATTATATATTTGTTAATTATTAATTATTATATTTTGTTATAATTATTTGGGTTGAGAGAAATAAGTTTATTTGATATATTATTTATTTATTTATATATAAGTTTTAATATTTTAGGAAAAGGAAAAGATAATTATGGTTAAGGTATTTTTACCGAAGGGTTAGTGTGAGTTAAGTTTTTAAAAAGGGGTTACAACAATTCTTTTATTTGTATGCTTCTCATTTTTCATATTACGCATAGGCTCTGAAGAACGGGGAAGAGAACACCTTAGAGATCCACGTCCTTCATTAAACGTTTATTGAGGTACAAGGGGAGTGAGTAATCTCACTCTAGGCATGGGATAATTATTTGATAGTGAGGTTGACCCCTAATCTTTTTTTAATTGTATGCATTGTATGAGGAGGAAGCCCAATTTGTATTTGTTCCTTAACTTTTGTCTTCTATATGATTCTTCATTGCTCTACTTGGTGGTATTTATGTTTAATTTTGTGTATTGAACTAATCTTGTGGATCTTAAATTGCTTGTGAGTTTCTATGGGAATCCCAAGGGAATGCATTTTTGGTGATTGTATGAGAATTTGAATGAGTATGTAATTATGTGTGTTATATGTGATGTTTGAATTATATATATAATTAATTTCATGTAATTTGAATTATTTGAGAATCTGTAAGTGCCTGTAGTTATCATAGGAAACCCTTATTTGTGTTGCTCTTCTTATATGTTGTTGTAGGTAATTTTCAGCATGATGTTAAGGAAAGGCTTAGTCCTTACAAAAGGGTTATACTCGGATAAAAAGTGACATCGAGACTTAGTTAGAGATTATCTTCTTTTGTCATGTTTTGAGATAATTGTTAGTTTTCATGTAATAGATCTCATTGGGATTTCAGTTAATTTTGTTTTGTTAAAAATGTGATACCTTCTATGTTGAACACGTTGTATTTTATTTATGAAAGACTTTTCTATTCATTTTTATTTATTCATGTATTATGATATGTAGGGTAAAAGGTGTCATAAACTGAGTGTTGTAAAAATGTGTAGTATTTCAAGGGTATCTAGAGGGTTGATTCCATATAGGCTTAGTTGTTGCATACTAATGTCGTGGTAGACTCATATCCAAGTTGTTCTAATTTTGGATTTTCCTAGTTTAAGCGATGACGCCTAAGAAATTATTTCTATGTTGATTATGGGTTGGTATCGAAACTTGAGTTGTTTAAACCTAAAAAAAATAGGTATTTATGTGTTGTTGGTCCGGTAGGGTCTAACTACTTAAATTATTCACCTATGTTATAAAAGATCTCTTAGTTGAAATATATGATAACAGATAAAGTTGTTAAGTTGTATGTTGTGTTGTAAAGTTTTTAAGTTGTATTTTAGGTTGTCAAATTGTATTTTAAGTTGATATAAGTTGTTTATAAAGTTGATAAGTTGATTATTTATGTTGTTTGAAGTTATGTTGCTACTGTTGAAGCTGTTGAAGTTGAAGTTGATGATGTTCTTAGAGATAACTTATGGTTTTCCATTTGTATGATGAATCTATTTACAAAGCTTACCATTGTTTTTCATGTGTTGGACTACTATGATCATAATTGCTATAAGAGCAAGCCATGATTAGGCTAGAGGACGAGCAAGTTGTAATGGAGGACCATTCATAGAGAGCTCACACATGAAGATCATTGGGCCTTTAACTAGACTCATGGTTAAAAAGCTAAAGGAGGCTTATATAGAAGAAATGCTTCTTAGACCTATGATCTATATAAGAATTGAGTATGATTCCTTTTTTTAGTCTCATAGTCTGTATTGTATATACCTTGTCTAGTACCTTGTATATAGTAGATACTTGTATAGGCTTATTTCTATCTTTGTATATGTAAGACACCTTTATCTTTCTTTATAGGTCATTCCCATAGGATTTTAGGGTATGTTGCTTTGAGACTTTTACTTCATTTGACCTTGCATTAAAGGTCATAGATTTTCTTATTTTTAGTTTTAGTATTGGGGTAGCAAATAACAAATATGTAGGTGAAGCTAGCAATTGGGCCTTTAGTGGGCCTAGGCAAAATTTTACATATTAGGCTTGTTTTTCTCCATTTAATCCAAGGAATTAATTTAGTTAGGTCTCACCATCATTTGGTGAACCTAACTAAACAAAATCCAAGATTTTGGATTGTATTAGATGAAGGAAAACAAGCCTTATGGCCGCCCATCCTCCTCCATGGCCGAGTTTTCCTTGTTCCAACACATTTCTCTCTTGGATAGCCAAGGGGACAAGGTAACACTTAGCATTTTATGATTAGCTCTTCTAGATCTAAGTGTCCCCTCCTTGTCTCCTAAGAGACAAGTTGACACTTGGCACTTTATGATTGGCAAATCTAGATCGAAATGTTCCTACCTTGTCTCTACCTTGTCTAGCTTGCACTACAAGCTTCTCCACCACTATATATAGGTTATTTCACTTGTAAAACTCACTTTTGGATCATTTTATGAGATTGTCAAGTTGTTTAATCTAAATTCTCTCTCTGAAAAGTTTAAATTCTCTCTTTGATTTGCTTCCAATTCTCTTATCTTCTTCCTAAGAGTTTGGTGAGAGTTGAAGTGATTTATCGTCTACCTTGAAGTGGCACCACTAGAACAGAGTTTTTCACCTTCTGAGGTAAAACCAGAGGTCTCTACCTCCATTAGAGACCTTGAGGAGTGACAAGAAGTCAAAGATCTAGGGAGAAACTTGAAGGAGAAGTCATATCAATCTAGTTGCTCCATAAGGTTTCCATCAAGTTGGTTGGCCATATAGGAGATGGTGTTTTGTAGAGGTTATTCTAACATAGCTTTAAATAGATGGTTGACCAACACTTAGGGTTTTATTGTTTTCCAGTACTAATATATGTGTGTGTGTAAGGATTATTGTAACCCCATGGGATGCTTTATGTTTTTTAATTGATGCTAGAAGATGTTTATGTTTTTTATTGCATTACAGTTGAGTTATAATAAGTTTATTGACATGTCAGCCCATTACAATTATTTTATAAAATTTTGTACTACTTTAGCTAATAGTCAACAACCTACTTTAACTATTAAGGTCAACCTAGTCATTGGAAGATGAGATAGATATATGAGGACCTAAAATTGATACTCTAATGTGATTTTACTTAGTAGCCATATTGTAAATGGGTAAAGGAACATAACAAAAACTTGACCCTAACCACTGGTAGAACTAGAGTAAAGTGTGACCCTAACTCCAATTTGTAGATAAAACCAACATTATAACTCTCACAATGGAGAAACACTCAAATTGGTTAATTTGCAAAATTTTACTTGAATGTTTACATGAGGTTTCTATTTATAGGATATGATAGGTAACCCATCATATGCAAGAAGCGACTTTCTATTGAGAACTCCATTAAGGATTAAACAATTATTATTTCTAACTTAATTAGCATTATTTTCCACTAGAAATGACTTTCCACTATTCCATTAACCATCATAATGGTTTAATGGAATATAAACACAAAAATCTAACCTAGAAAATATCAAAAGTCACATTAACTTATTTAAATGAAACCAAATACAAAAATTATAGTAAAATTAAGAAAATGGACTTAAATAACTATACAACCCAAAACTAATTAACTCCAACCCATTAATGTTTCTTCTTGATCATATGAATTTAGTTTGTCACATTGTCTTTGAATTGAGCTCAAGTCTTCATCAACTTTTAGAAAAGTGACTCAAATTGGTGTAGCTTTTGAACTTTGATATGAAGTTGCCTTGATCTTCACAATTAGTTCTTCTAAAATTTATTTTATTATCTTCATCTTGGACCTTGTCATGGGACCTCTAATGTCACACCAAGGATATTTGAGTTGGCTAATTATATCTTCATCATTTTCATTGTCATCCTTTAATTTTTTTATTGATAAAAATATTATAATAAATAAATATTTTCAAATATAAATTCATCCTTATATTAAATAAGAATAGTTATTCTTAGATATCATTCTCCAACAATAGTTTTCTTTAGCCATATTTTTTTATAGGAGTGTTTTTCAAGATTTTTCCAAAACTTGTTATATCATTAATGATATATTTTCATTTATTGATGAAAATATATGTATCATTTTCATTTTTAAATTAAATTTAGTATTATTTTTTAAATAAAAAGAAACACACAAAAGCAGATTGGATATAAATATTTTGAATTTAACAGTTTCCATGGATATTTATACATTTTTTTTAAACAATTTTTCATCATTTTTTAATTTAACATTTAAATATAAAAAAATCATAAACACCTTTGATTATCAATTTAAAGGATTTTGGTTGAACGTTTTGGTTGAAAATAAAATACAATATTCTACATTGATAATTTAAGAAACAAAATACCTCTAAATGATAAAGATAGGTTTAATAAATTGATAATCACCAATAATATTACTTTAAATTAATTTAATAAATTGTTATGATTAAAATAATAACATCCCTTATTTATATTATCAATATAGTTAACAATTTTAATAGCCTAAGTAATAGATGAGGATATAAAGCTGAAAATTAGATATATTATATTGATTCAAAATAACAATACCAATTAGTAATAAAGTTGTTCTAGAGACTACATTTATTTTGCTTGGAAAACGGCCCGTTCTGCTTGGAGAACGGCCCGTTCTATTGCAGATCCACCCACTCTGCTTGCAGATCCACCCACGCGCAAAGCATTTTCTACCTGTATTAACAAACGATGTTCAGCCAAACGCGAAGAAGATGATAATATTAACTAGTATATTAATAGATAAATACATACATTTATTTTCAACATATAAGATAATATTTAAGAAAGGATTTTCCAAACTAACCTCAAACGCGAGCCCAATGCAATCGATCAAAAACTCAAGAATTACCCAAACGCGCAAACATACACTCAGATGCAATACACTCAAACGAAATCTTAACCCAGAAAATTCGAATGACACTTATACTCAAAGCTCTCTTGATTAAATATTGACGCGCAGGCGAATACAGTTTGAAATTTGTAGATATTTTACGTCGGACCTCATAGAGGCCGACGTAAAAAAGAAAATCTACGTCGAATATAGCTTATGTCCGATGTAGATTTTCTTTTTTACGTCGGCCCCTATGAGGTCCGACGTAAAAAAGTTGGACTTAATTACAAAAATGCCACCGCATTTTTTTAACGTCGGATTTTTCTTTGTCCGACGAGAATACAGTGACGTAAATTACCCTTTTTCTACTAGTGTTAAGAGTGTGTTTGGATGAGGAATTTAAATGGAATAATCCATTTGTTTGAAGAATTTTAAATTTTTTGAGTTGAAATACTTTGTTTGGATTGAGAATTTACAAAGAATTTGAAATCCAAACATTTATGAAATTTCTTGAAATAGTAAAATTTCAAATTCTCACAAAAAAAGTAAGAATTTGAAATTCTTCATATTTTTTTCCTTATTTCACTTATATGTTTTATCTTATCTCTTCATATTTTTAATTATTAAATATTCAAAAATACTTTAAAAAATTATTAAATATTATCTAATATTAATTTTAAAATTATTAAATATTTAAAAATTGACTAATATTTATTTTTATACAATTTTTATTTTAAAATCTCGACATATAAATATATTTTAAAAATCAATTTTACCATGGTAGAATCAAATTATCATATCCAAATTAACAATTTAAAATTAAAAAAAATGAATTCACTTATCCAAACAAAATATTTTATGAATGATAAAAATTAAAATCAAAGTAATTCAAATACCAAGAATTTTAAATTCCTTAAATTTGTAAAATTTTTCATCCAAACACACCATAAAGCATTATGTATTATTAATGTTTATTGTTTATTGAATCCAATTACTAAAAACGATTTCCTTTCTAACAAAATAAATAATAGTAATAATCATCATCGAGATCCGTAATTATTATTTTTCAACCAAATCGTCAATCAATTAGGAAAAAAATCGTCAATCACCTCGTATACAGGTTGATTTAATATCAATTAGGAAAAAAAATAAACTAAAGGTATAAAATAAACTCTATAAACATATAAAAAATTATATAAACCAAAATATTGAAACAAACCACATAACATTCAAAAACATATGAAATACAGAATTCTGAAGGCACCAGAATGTTAGGAATTGGCTAAAATAAAATCCCGGTTTATTTGTGATTCTTTTACTTTAGTTTCCTGTCAGTTAGAGGTGTAGCAGTAACTTCGTATTTATCGCATTTTCAGTTTTTGCTTTGCGGTGTATTGGCTATTTAACAGCCTGATGCTTTCCATTCAATAATAGAACATTTCCTTTCAAATCTCTCTCTCTCACAATCACTTTACAATTAGATTTATCATTTGGTATCAGAGCCTCGCAAGGGGCTCTGTAGAAGCAGCAGTCTTCTCGGATTTAAGCAACGACAATGGCTACAGAAAGTACTTTTGTTCAACCAGCAGTGCCAAGATTTGATGGTCACTACAGTCATTGGGCGATGCTTATGGAGAATTTTCTACGATCAAAGGAGTATTGGGTTGTGGTGGAAAATGGATTTTCTGCAGCAGCAGAAGGTGTCACTCTGTCTGAGGCACAAAAGAAAACTTATGAAGAGCAGAAATTGAAGGATCTTAAAGCTAAGAACTATTTGTTTCAGGCTTTAGATCGTTCAATTTTGGAAACTATAATCAACAAAGATACATCCAAGAGTATTTGGGACTCCATGAAGAAGAAATATGAAGGAACAACCCGTGTAAAACGTGCTCATCTCCAAGCTTTGCGAAAAGAGTTTGAAACTGCTCACATGAAGGAAGGAGAATCAGTGAATGAGTACCTTGCTCGTGTTCTTGTCATTAGTAACAAGATGAAAGCCAATGGTGACGATTTGAAAGAAGTTGCAGTGGTAGAAAAGATTCTAAGGTCCATGACATCGAAGTTCAATTATGTTGTGTGTTCCATTGAAGAATCCAAGGATACAAGTATACTGTCGATTGATGAGCTGCAAAGTAGTTTGCTTGTGCATGAACAACACATGAGTAATATTGTCCATGAAGAACATGCTCTGAAGGTGACTCAGAGCAACCAATACACTGGTCCTGCTGGACGAGGAAGAGGGCGTTGGAA
The DNA here is from genome assembly GCF_000230855.2 of Cajanus cajan. Taxonomy (NCBI): domain Eukaryota; kingdom Viridiplantae; phylum Streptophyta; class Magnoliopsida; order Fabales; family Fabaceae; genus Cajanus; species Cajanus cajan. The sequence continues at coordinate 50,996,217 of NC_138524.1, read as the reverse complement.
TTCTGGAGGTAGAGGTCGTGGAAGAAGCAGGCAAAATATTGATAAAGCAACCGTGGAATGCTATAATTGTCACAAGCTCGGGCACTTTCAGTGGGAATGTAAACAAGGGGTGACAAATTTTGCAGAAAGTCAGGTAGAGAGTGCCGAAGAACACATGTTGTTGATGGCTTATGTTGAAACAAAGGAGCAACAAAAGACAGATGTCTGGTTTCTTGACTCTAGGTGCAATAATCACATGTGCGGCAAAAAGGAATATTTTTCTGAGCTTGATGATACCTTCTCAGATTCAGTGAAACTGGGCAATAATTCCAATATGGTGGTTAATGGGAAAGGCAACATCAGACTTGATGTAAATGGAGTTATTAGCATTATCTCGGGAGGTTTTTATGTTCCGGAATTGAAGAACAATTTGTTGAGTCTGGGACAATTGCAAGAGAAGGGGTTGAGCATTTTATTTCAGCAAGGAAAATGCAAAATATATCATCCAGACAAAGGTTTGATTATGCAATCTAATATGTCATCGAATCGGATGTTTATCTTGCATGCCATCTCCTTGCCTGTAGCACCTACTTGTTTTAACACAGTTACGGAAGATGTAGCACAGTTGTGGCATTGCAGGTTTGGCCACTTAAGTTTTAAAGGCTTACAGACTCTACAACAAAAAGGAATGGTGGAAGGTTTACCAATGCTTAAGTCGCCCTCTAAGCTGTGCAAAGATTGTCTGATTGGGAAACAACATCGAGATTCATTTCCCATGAGAAGTTCTTGGAGAGCTTCATAGATTCTTCAACTTGTTCATGCCGACATTTGCGGACCAATTAAGCCAGTCTCAAATAGCAAGAAAAGGTATTTTCTTACTTTTATTGATGATTTTAGCCGAAAAACCTGGGTTTATTTTTTGGCAGAAAAATCATAGGCTTTTACTGTTTTCAAAAGCTTCAAGTTACATGTTGAGAAAGCAACAAATATGTCACTCAAAGGGTTGCGCACAGATCGTGGTGGAGAGTTCACATCTCGAGAATTCAATAACTTTTGCCATGCGCATGGAGTGCAACGACAATTGACAGCTGCATATTCACCGCAACAAAATGGTGTTGCAGAACGGAAGAATCGAACAATCATGAATTTGGTTCGCAGCATGCTATCTGAAAAGAAAGTGCCTAAAACCTTCTGGCCAGAAGCAGTAAATTGGGCTGTGCACGTGTTAAATCGTTGTCCAATGCTAGCGGTGAAGGACAAAACACCCGAAGAAGCCTGGAGCGGAATCAAGCCATCAGTCCAGCATTTCAGAGTCTTTGGTTGTGTCTCTTATGCTCACGTACCTGATAATTTGAGATCTAAACTAGATGCGAAAAGCTTGAGGTGTGTTTTACTCGGAATCAGTGACGAATCAAAGGCATACAGGCTTTACGATCCTATCTCATAAAGGATTATAATAAGCAGAGATGTGGTTTTTGCAGAAAATGAAGCATGGGAATGGAACAACCATGAGTCAACTACTATTTGCGAGCTAGAATGGGAAGATGGTGACAAAGTTGTTTCAGAAGAATCTCCTGTAGAAGATGTTGTTGATGCACAACCGGAAGAGTCTCTTACCATTAATCAAGACACTTCTGAAGGTCTTATGGAAGGGAGGAGTAGAAGGCAATCAACTTGGCTAAGAGACTATGTGTCCGGTGAAGGGTTGTTTGATGAAGAGGCTGTCTTTTACTCAGCATTCTTTGCCTTATATACTGCTGGTGCTGAACCGCTCAATTTTGAAGAAGCTGTGAAGACAGAAAAATGGAGAAATGCCATGGATATAGAGATTGAAGCGATTGAGAAAAATGGCACTTGGGAATTAATTGATCGGCCAAAGGGAGCTAAAGTAGTTGGAGTAAAGTGGGTTTACAAGACTAAACTCAATGAAAAAGGAGAAGTTGACAAGTTTAAAGCAAGACTGGTAGTGAAAGGATATGCACAGCAGTACGGTATAGATTACACAGAAGTTTTTGCTCCGGTAGCTCGTATGGAGACTGTGCGGTTGGTAATTGCGTACGCCGCACAAAAGGGGTGGGCTATACATCAACTAGATGTGAAGTCTGCCTTCTTACATGGAGAATTAGCTGAAGATGTCTTTGTTGAGCAACCTCGTGGTTATGTGCAGAAAGGGAAAGAAGAAAAAGTGTACAAATTAAAGAAAGCTCTTTATGGGCTTAAACAGGCTCCACGTGCTTGGTACAACCGCATTAAAGCATATTTTATTAAGGAAGGTTTCAAAAAATGTGAATATGAGCATACTCTTTTTGTTAAACAAAACAAAAGGGGCAGCATGCTCATTGTAAGCTTATATGTTGATGATCTTCTGTTTACAGGAAATGACGAGTTGATGTTTACTGAATTTAAGAACTCGATGATGCTTGAGTTTGACATGATTGATCTTGGAAAAATGAAGTATTTTTTTGGTCTTGAAATCTTGCAGACATCGGGAGGAATCTTTATCTGTCAAAAGAAATATGCTGAGGAGATGTTGCAACGTTTTGGGCTGAATCAAAGCAACTCAGTTCAAACTCCAATAGCTCCTGGTTTTAAGATTTGTAAAGATGAAGGAGGACAACAGGTGGATAAAACTTGCTTCATGCAAATGGTGGGTTGTCTTATGTATCTCACTTCGACCCGTCCAGATTTGATGTTTGTTGTAAGTCTTCTGAGCAGGTATATGGAGAGTCCCACTCAACTCCATTTACAACTAGCAAAGAGGGTACTAAGGTACATACAAGGAACTGCTGAGTTTGGAATTTTTTACAAGAAGGGAGGAAGTGATAAACTCATAGCATATACTGATAGTGACTATGCCGGAGATATGGATGATAGAAAAAGTACAACTGGAAATGTCTTTCTTTTTGGATCTGGAGCTGTATCATGGTGTTCGAAGAAACAACCAATTGTAAGTTTGTCAACCACAGAGGCAGAATTTATCGCAGCGGCATCATGTTCCTGTCAAGCTATTTAGCTAAAGAGGTTGCTCATGACACTTGATCAAACTGAGCAAGAGTCCATAACTATTCATTGCGATAGTAGTTCTGCTATCAAGCTATCAAGAAACCCAGTAATGCATGGACATAGCAAGCATATTGATGTTCTTTTTCACTTTCTTCGAGAGCTTGTACAGGCAGGAGTGATAGAACTGATTCACTGTAACACTTCGGAACAGATTGCTGATGTTATGACGAAGCCTCTCAAGCTGGATATCTTTTTGAAGCTGCGTGCAATGCTTGGAGTCTGTACAAAGAACAATGTAAACTAACTTCTTTGTATTAAAAGAATTTAGTTTAAGGGAGGAATTGTTAGGAATTGGCCAAATAAAATCCCGGTTTATTTAGGATTCTTTTACTTTAGTTTCCTGTCAGTTAGAGGTGTAGCAGTAACTTCGTATTTATCGCATTTTCAGTTTTTGCTTTGCAGTGTATTGGCTATTTAACAGCCTGATGCTTTCCATTCAATAATAGAACATTTCCTTTCAAATCTCTCTCTCTCACAATCACTTTACGGTTAGATTTATCACAGAAGCCATAATATGGAAATTGGAAATAGATCCGACCAAAAGTCCAAAAACAAAATCCTCAAAATCATAATAATTGCTATAAAATAACATAATGACATCAATCATTATTTTCCTGCTTGATAATCTTCCTAATTTTATTGTTCGACATCTAACAAGAGTGAGAACATTTTCAAGATTGAGATCATTCACAACACCAACTCCATCACCAACAGCAAGGATATCTTTAGATGAAATCGGTCCATTATCAGCAGTTTTTGATTGAGGAGATATGAAAAGTCCATCAGGACAATCATTGTTATCAACAAACATAGAAATATTATCCTGCTTAACAATGTATAATTATTATTGTACTGGGAATAGGCCGAGTACCCCCTTAGGTCGAGTACTCTCTTAGGCCGAGTACCCATCAGGTCAATGAATAGGCCGAGTACCCCCTCAGGCCAATGAATAGGCGGAGTACCTCCTCAGGCCGAGTACCCATCAGGCCAATGAATAGGTCGAGTACCTCCTCAGGCTGAGTACTCATCAGGCCAATGAATAGGCCGAGTACCCAACAGGCCAATGAATAGGTCAAGTACTCCCTTATGCCAACTACACGTCAGGCCAATGAATAGGTCGAGTACTCCCTCAGGTCGAGTACCCATCAGGCCAATGAATAGGCCGAGTACCCCCTCAGGCCAAGTACCCATCAGGCCAATGAATAGGCCGAGTACCCCCTCAGGCCGAGTACCCATCAGGCCAATGAGTAGGTCGAGTACCCCCTCAGGCCAAGTACCCATTCGGCCAACGATCATGTCGAACACCCTTTCGTCCAATGAACAGGCCGAACACCCATTCGGACAACGATCATTCCGAACACCCTTTCGGCCAATGAACAGGCCGAACACCCCTTTGGCCAACGATCATGTCGAATACCCCCTCGGTATGAACAAACCGAATGGGTATTCGGCTGTATCGAATTTACATGAGGTAAAGTAAAGCAAGTATTAATTACATTAAACACATTCATGTCAACTATAATCAGTGTGCAAAACCTTGTGCACCAACCCAATAATCCAAAAAACCCACCAGGCCCAAGAACGTCACTATAAATATGGTATTGATGGGACTGATGGGACAAGTATGATTATTTAATACTATAGCATTTATTGCTCTAGACCGAATACTGACTTGAGCGTCGGAGTGCCTTTGCAGGTACCCTCCCCCACCACTCGGAGATAGGATTCGGCTAGCACGCGGGTCGCGGGACTTAGAAGATTAGCCAGCAAGAACCACAAGAGTGTTTCCGACAAGAACAATTATATTTTATAATATTTTATTTAGTAAAATGAAAAAATATTCAAAAATATTTATTTAGAATTATTATCCTACATAATAATGTATAAATATTATATTTTATGATATTTTATTTGAAAAAATTAAAAGATATTTAGAAAAAATATTTTATTTAAAAATAATCAATTCAAACAAAATTATACATATTTCATTAATCTTATCGTTAAATATTCAAAATTATAGTTTTGAATTATCTTAATAAATAATAAATAGCATTTTATTTATCCATTCTATATTAAAAAAAAATCAATTTTTTTCATTTTTAAACTGAATTGAATTGAAGATTAATGTCAATTCTTTTCATTTTATTTTTTAATTTCCTATTTTTAAGAGTGAGATATTTAAATAAAAATATAAAATATATTTTTTAATTTAATTTTTTAATTAATTATAAAATATACTTTAAAAAAAATCAATTCAAATCAAATTATGCTTATTTCATTATCTTATTGTTAAATATCCAAAACTATAGATTTAAATTATCTTAATAAATAATAAATAGTATTTTATTTATCCATTCTAAATAAAATATTTTTTTTTCATTTTTGAATTAAATTGAACTAGATTGAAGATTAGTGTCAATTTTTTTCATTTCATTTTTTAATGTTTTATTTTTTTAAAAGTGAAATATTTAAATAAAAATATAAAATATATTTTTAATTTAAATTTTTAATTAATCATGAAATATACATTTTTAAAAAACAATCAATTCAAATCAAAAAACAATGTTCCACTAAGCATAAACACTAATAAAAATAATTTTACTATTTTTTTAAAGAAAATAAAAATTGATAATAAATTTGATTTTTGATTGGCCAAGAACAGAGAGGGATGAGACCTTGAAATTTAGCCAGAAAACCAAACTCACCAAAGGATAACACCTGTCCTTGAAAAATCCTTCTTTTATATAATATTGTTGATTGATTGATTGATTTGAACTAAATTAAATTGAATTAAATATTCATGTCAATGTTTTTTCATTTCATTTTTTAATGTCTTATTTTTTAAAAGTGAGATATTTAAATAACAATATAAAATATATTTTTTAATTAATTATAAAATATACTTTAAAAAACAATCAATTCAAATCAAAAAACAATGTTCCACTCGGTATAGATAACAGAACCCACTAATAAAAAAAATTTTACAAAATTTTTTTGTAAAAAAAATAAAAATTGATAATAAATCTGATTTTTGATTGGCCAAGAAAAGAGAGGGATAAGACCTTAAAATTTAGGCGGGAAACCAAACTCACCAAAGGATGACACTTATCCCTAAAAAAACCTTTCTTTTATATAATATAGTTTAAACCTTTCTTTTATATAATATAGTTTATATATATATATATATATATATATATATATATATATATACTAATTAACTAATGTAACGTAGTAAGTATTTTAGAAGGTCATGGGTGATTTAGTAGTCCAGAACGGGCCGTTTTCAAACTGGAACGAGTCGTTCCAAAGACCTATGAATCTTGGACTGGAACAGGCCATTCCAAAATGGTATTGTGAGTTAAATTCAACTTCAGAATAGGTCGTTCCGGTTTTAGAATAGGTCATTCTAGACGTGCCAGAACGGGTTGTTCTGGTTTCAGAACGGTCCGTTCTGCATGTGAATTTTACACATGATGAAGGAGCCCAGAACAGCTCGTTCCGGATTTGAAATGGGCCATTCTGGCCACTTCAGACTTCTATAAATAGAGGTTGTGCAGTTGAGGAGAAGGAGAGGTTTTTAGATAGAAGTTTTAGAGAGAAGGACTCTAGACTAAGAAGCTTGCTTTGGGTGGATTGAGGTTCTGGGTTGAGCTTCGGAAAGGAAATTCTACTTCTTCTCAGTTTTTGGCTATTATGAGCCAATCTTCAGGTAAGGGAAGCTATATTGTATGTTGTTTGGTTATATGTGAGTTTAGGAACTCATATGGAGTTGTATAATTACATTGAGATGTATGATGAGTAGAAAGTGAAATGAAGAGATACATGTTGAGTAAGTGTTGTAAACTAAATGAGTAGTTGTGCCAAATAGAAAATGCGTTGAATACATGGTATGTTGCTAAAGTTGTTATATTTATGTGTGGATTATTTATATGATGTAAATTATGATGAAATGATAATGTTGTGAGTTGTGAGAAGCATGATGTGAAATGTGTAGACATGTTGAGATTTATACAAAATTTATTAGTTGACCATGTTGTTAAGTTGTTAGAGAAGAGTTGTATGTTGCTATAAAGTTGTATGTTGTACCATGTGTTGAAAAGATATTATTTTATGATGATGGAGTTGTAAATTATGAGTTGAGCTAATAAGTTGTTGAGTTGATTGTATTGTTTAAAGTTGAAATGAGATGTTGTGTTGTTAAAATGTGTTGTTAAACAATGTTGATGAGTTGTTGTGCTGATATACCATGTTGTTTAAGTTGAAAGTTGATTGAGATGATGAGTTGAAAGTAGTGTGTTGTTTAAGTTGTTGAGTTGAGTTGTGCTGTTGAGTTGTAAGTTGATTAAGTTGTGATGATGAGTTGTTGATCACTAGGACTAGGGGAGATATTTTCGAAGTTGCTCATCCCATTGTGTAGATTGAGATAGTTGTGGTGCTCTAAGAGCCCAATTTGTTGAAAAACCCTCCTTGGGAAGTTGTCCCTTGGAGTGGATGTTGTGTTGTTCTCCTCTAGGACTTAGTTGATCCCGTGTGTGGGCAAGATCGAGGCACACATGTACAAAGCGACCACGGTATAGGAGCAAGGTCGAGTTATACCGATTATAAAGTGACCATAGTATAGGGGCAAGGTCGAGCTATATCGATTACAAAGCGACCACAGTATAGAGGCAAGGTCGAGCTATACCGATTACAAGCGGCCAATTTGAGTAAAATACGAAGTCGGGAACTTAGTTCCTAACCGAGTACTATACTTCCTTGTTTAAGTGGAAAAGTTTGAGAAATCGTTATCGTGTTGTGGATTTCTATCCAAATTTGTTGTTTACCTAGCAAGCCCAAAAAGGTTCTATGTTGTCGGTTTGGTAGGACCTAGCCACTTAGACTACTTACCACGTTGTAGGAGATCTCTGAGTTGAAATGAATGTCGACGCATAAGTTGCTGATGAGTTGATTTGTTGTTGATGAGAGTTGTATCTATGTTGTTGTGTTGTTAAGTTGTGATTGTGTTGTATGTTGATCCTGTTGAGGATGATAGTGCTATTATGTTGTAAGTTGCTTAATTGTATACAAGTTGATGATGATGCTAGTGTTGCTAGATTACCTGTGTTGTAAGTTATTTTAAACATGTGTTGTTGAGAGGTGTGTAACACATGTGTTGGTTGTTGTTATGATGAATATGATAACTATTCTAATGGTTTGTACAATAGTTGCGTTGAAGTGTTGATACAGCGTTGATACGTGAAATCAAGTTAAAATGATGTTAAGATGTATAATATATATGATATTTATCTTATGTGTCGGATGCGAAGATGATTATATAGTTGTTGTATTGCATATTAAATTATTATGAGTTGTTTATTGTCTCTAGCTTACCCTTGCATGTTTTCATGTGGTTTGGACTGCGATGATCATACGTTGTATGGGAGCAAGGCAGGGATAGGCTGGGAGATAGCTGCTAGAGGCCACAAGAGGTGCCTAGAGAGTGATATTTTTTTGTAGGCTACCTTATATAGTAGCATATTTTGTTGTATATAACTGGTTGTTGTTGGTTGCTTGATTAACAACTTGTGTTGTAAATATTTTATTATACTATTTTAATATACATATTCTTGTAGTGTGTAGTATTATTTCGTAGTGTGACGGCCACGGCGGGTCGTTACAACTAACTTCTTAAAACTCCATTTATAAAATCTAACTTCCTTTTTCTTAATAAAATAAACATTATTAATAAAAACAAATATTTTCCCATAACCATTATAAAATATAATTTTAAAAAATCCTTTTTATTTAATTAAAATCACTAATAATTATATAAAAAGCCTGTATACCTATTTAATTAATTAAAACATCTTTTATTAACCATTTATTATTTTTAGAAAAACATATGGTGTTATACATATAATATAAATGTATGTATAAAACTATATTTCTAAATAAGATTTAAGAAGAATAATGAATGTTTTATATTAATTTTAATTAAACATTTGTGTCGATCGGTCACAAAGTTTAAAGGAAGAAATATATAAATGTAGCACAAGTCATTTGAAAGGTTGAAAATGGTGAAGGTGGGAGGGGGTTTGGTTGGTTATTGACCAAAGGGTGATATCCATTTATATATTTTTATTGATAAATTCATCTAATGGTTAATAAACATATTCCATCGTGGAAGATATCAACAATTTTCCCATGCTAGCCACTGTTTAAGAATGAAATGTTTACCTGAAACAATGCGAAAAGTATTGAGTTCCTCAAAAAGATGAAAAAAAGGATGTAACATATGAATTTGAATTTTAAATCAAATATCAAATATTTAAATAGAAAAGAACTTGTTCAAACTGATTGATGTATTAAAAACGATTGACAATAGTTTAATATATAAAATTAGATGTATAAAATATAAAATCTTTAAATATATATTAAGAATTTAATTAAAGTGAGGAATCGAATTAGTATAGGTTTGCCACTACTGAAACATTCCAGTTCATCAACAATAATTAAAAAAAAAAAAGTATAGTTAAGGAAAAAGAACACTTTTCAGAAAGAAAAAAAAAAGTGTTTGAACCTATATCAGAAACTCAAGAGTTTCACCCTTGGAAGACTAGCCTTGTATTTGTAAAGAGAGAAAAAAAAAGTAGAAGAAAAATAAATAAATAAGAAATAAAATAAAAATAAAAGTTATTTTGTAAAAGAAAAATTGAATAAAAAAATAGAATGGAAGTTAATTTTTAAGAGATCACGAGATTTAAAAATAATAAATAAATTTTTATTTATATATATAATTATTTTATTTATATATAATCTATTATGTATATAAATAAAATTTTAAAAAATAATTAAAAAGCACACAAAGGCACAACTTTTTTGGTCAAATTTTGTGTACTTTCTCTCATTATAGAGAAGATTTTGGTCGTGGATCTCATTCCAAATTTCCTTACACATCCACTCAATTCTCTTTTACCAAAATAATATTACTATTTTTACTTCCTTACATTTCCACCCCTATTCTCTTATTTCTCATTTACTAAACAAAGCATAAAAGTGTACCTTCCGAGAGAAGAAAATAGAAAGGTAAGAAAATTTGTTTTGGGTGACTTGAGGTGGGGTTAAGAGATTTTATGAGTTTTTCTTTATGTTTCTATCTTTTCTAAAACTTTAAGCCTAAATCTAATTAGTTAATCTTGTTTAAGGCTCACACTTAACAATGAAATTTACTCCTTGCATACAATAAATCACAACATACACTTAATATTTATTTTAAATGCCTAAACTATTCTTTACAATTTCCAGGATACATATCTTATATTTTAAAAATAGGTGTTTTGGAATACAATAGACCATCGAGTGTGGGTGTTTTAGAACACAATAGATCATTCTAAAATGATTTTTTTGGAATATAATATTACCATTTTGAAATGAATGTTTCAAATCATATATCGTTTTAGAAAAAAGAGTCTTTTAAAACACAGAAATCATTGATGGAGTGAGTGTTCTAGAACACTATTTTCAAAATGGTATGTGTTTAAAACACAAAAATATAACAATTTTGAATTGATATTCAAATCAATACAACACATTTTGAATTTCCTAATCTAAAAATCAACGTAAACATCAAAAAATTAAAGCACAAAAGTCACCTAAAAGAAGAAGAGACGTGAAGATGCTAATGATGTAGTGATAGTTGACAAAATTCATTTAAAAAGAAAGTGAGGAAGATAAAGAGATAAAGAGAAAAAAGGGAGTGCTAAAACTCTTCTCTAACCTTTTAAAGATTGAGAATGAGAAGAGCAAAACTCTTCTCTAACCCCTCTTATTGTCATTCCTGCTCCTCATACCAATAATATGATTAAGAAGAAAAAAAACTCTTCAATTAGGTATCCTCATTTTACAGTATTAATCACGCACTCTGATTCTTTTTCCCCCTAATCTATATAAATAGAAAGATATATATATATATATATATATATATATATATATATATATATATATATAATATTTTAATTTATAATAAATAAACTAAATTATGTTATAATATTATTTTTATATTAAAATGTATTGGAAGTAAAAAAAAAAAAAGTAAATGTACCAATGAAAGTAGTAGTTTTTTTTATTGATAATTATAGTAAAGATGATAATTCTTTTTGTATATAAATTTATTGAAATGTTTTATCTTTTATAATTACTTTTACTCACGCACATAAATTTTACTTTTCAAACTTCTCTCACTTACTACAAGAAAAATTGTAAATTTTCGATGGACATAATCCGTTGGTAAAAAGGAATATTCGTCCAAAAAAGATAATTTTTGATAGATTTTTTACGGATGCAAATTCGTCGAAAATAGGGGTGTCAGAAAAAAAAAATATGTTTGGAAATAATTTAATCCATCAAAAATTTTCAACAAATGATTCTGTGATAAATATCTATCGATAATTACCGACAGATATATTTGTTAGAAATTACAGACAAATATTCCATCGGTATTGTTTGAAAATCTTTATGTAATTCTAATGGATAAATTCGTCAAAAATTTCTATTTAATTTTAATAAGTGTGTTTTGTCCTTACTCGCATACTTTCTGGAAAACTTCCTAGAAGGTTATCCATCTCTAAATTATTCTAAGTTAAATACGCTTAACTATGAAATTCTAATGAAATTCTAAATTATTCTAATAAGCTACTGAACAATAAATGCAACTTGTTATTACAAGTAGTACAAATTAATTTTTTTAAGTCATCATCAACTATACAATCTCATATTTGTACTATATTTGGATCCCTCTCATTCCAGTGTGTTCGGACTGTTATAAAAATATAATAATATATATAATAATTATATTATATTTAATTATATTAATCAACAATAATAATAGTTATATTATATTTAATTAATCTTTATTTGTGTGTGTATATATATATATATTTACTTTTATAATTAACAATCTACTTATTTCTATTTAAAATTAATATTATGAAACAATTTAAATTATTTATTATAAATTTTAAATTTTAAATAATAATTTAGATATTTAAAATATTATTTTTATAATTTATAATGATAATATAATTTAAAAATGATAAATATTTATTTATTACATATTTATAAATTAAATTTTAATATTTTAAATAAATTATTAATTAACTTAATATATTTATTTATCTCAAATTTAAGATATAAAATTTTAAAAATGTATTTATCCTTGTTTTATTTTTTAATTATTAACCATTAATAAAATACTAATTTAAAATCTTATCTAATTATATCATAATATTTTCATATCAAATTTAAAATAAGATATTACTTATACAAAAATATCAAGATCATATAGTAAATTGTCAATATGATCTTAGTTAAATAATTTAAAATAATTAATTTTTAACTATATTTTTGGCAAATTATTTATTTCAGAGCTAATCAATTTTTTTCTATATTAATTATTAGTAAAATTTAATAACTTTTAATTAAACAGTTGAATTGATGAAATTCAACATACACTATGAGTTATTAAACGAAGTAACTTTATCATAGTTACTTTGTGAGTCATTTGATTCATCCTTTCTCTCTCTCTATATATATATATATATATTTAAAATTTTATTGATCTTTTTTAATATGTGACTGTCAATTTTAATCATCTTTATTGCTACCGAATGAAATATTAAACATTTCTTGTGGATACAATTTTCGATAAAATATTAAACATTGTTGACAGAGCAAATTTTTGACAAACCATTATCTATTAGAAACATTCCATTAGAAAATTTCGACTTAAGCATCCGTCGAATATTTTTGTCAAAATTCTTACATTTTTGACAAATATAAATCCGTCAAAAATATTTCGTCAATAGTATAACTTTTCTTACGAATTCTTTTCTGTCAAAAATATAATTTTTGTGAAAGATTTGTATCTGTAAAAAATTATCCATCGATAAAATTCAACGAAAATATAAATTTTTTATCAGATTTATATCTGTCAGAAATATGAATTTTCTGACAAATTTATATCCGTTAGAAATTATCCGTCTATAAAATCTTTTAGAAATATAAATTTTTTCGATAAATTTATATCCCTAGGTAATATAACTTTTCTTACATGTTTTTTTCTATCTGTGAGACCCATTTCCCTCTTTTTCCTCCTTCACTTTCATTTACTCTTTCTCTTCACTCTCTCATTCCCTACTCACTCTCCATGTTCTTATTCTTGTTGTCTCAAGGTGGTGGGGTGGAGTAGTTCGGATTTCTAGCTGAGTATTCGGAGCTCTTTTTCCTCCTTTGTTGTCCAAGCTTGTTCTTCTCCTCCGATCAAGCTTCTCTTCTTCTTCTCCAACCCTCTTCCTCTTCGTTCCGTTTCTCTTCCCGGAAGCTCGGATTCTTCACCCGAGGTAAGGGAAGCTGGTTATTTCCGTTGCATTTGGCTGTGTATGAGTCCAGAACTCATTTTTTGGTTAGTTTTTTTTTTTAAATTTCAAGTTGGGACTGTTGAAAAATGGGGTTTTTGAGTTTTCGGGGTTTTTGATAAATTTGGGGTTTTTGATGAAGTTGTGGTTGCATGTTGAAAAAGGTGTTATTTTTGAACTCTTGGATGAAAATGGGTTACTTTGGCCGGATTGCATGTACTGGATAGTGATTTTTGCAGGTACTTTGGGAAAATTTTCGAACTTGGTAAGGTTTCAGATGAGCTTCGCGCTGAGCGCTGTTCATCGCGCTGAGCGCTGTTCATCGCGCTGGGCGCGTGGCCGCCATGGGACCTCATTTACCAAGCTCGCTGAGCGCCTTGATGAGTGCGCTGGGCGTGCTTGAGAACGTAGGTCTCTGGTTGGCCCTCGCTGGGCGCGACTTGGACTGCGCTAAGCGCGATACCATTGTAACTTGTTGTTAAGCTCTAGAGGCTGCGCTAAGCGCGACCCTTGTCGCGCTGGGCGTGAGACTCTTTGGGAGTCTCTGCCTCGTGGGCGCTGGGCGCAATTCCGAATTGTGCTGGGCGCGAGACCAAGGGGTGGTCTTTGCCTTTCCCGCGCTAAGCGCTGGGATAGGTGCGCTGGACGCGTGAGACTCCTTCAAGTCTCTGTCTGGCCTGCGCTGGGCGCAGTTAGTATTGCGCCAAGCGCGGGAGAGCCTTGTGCTCTCTGGCTGAGTCCCGCTAGCCCCCTGAGGCTCTCTGGTTGTACTGCGCTGGGCGCAACTTCAAGGGCGCCGGGCGCGGGGATGAGACATTTCCTTTTATGTATTGAATTATGTTGTTGTATGTTGATAAGTTGAGTTGTATGTTGATAAATTAAGTTGTATGTTGATAAGTTGAGTTGTATGTTGATAAGTTGAGTTGTATGTTGATAAGTTGAGTTGTATGTTGATAAGTTGAGTTGTATGTTGATAAGTTGAGTGTATGTTGATAAGTTGTGTTGTATGTTGATAAGTTGAGTTGTGTTGTATGTTAAGTTGAAAAAGTTGAGGTGTGTTGAATATTGATATGAGTTGTTGTAGGCCATAATGGCTGAGTTGTTGTAGGCCGTATTGGCTGAGTTGTTGTAGGCCTCAAGGGCTGAGTTGTTGTAGGCCTTAACGGCTGAGTTGTTGTAGGCCTTCACGGCTGAGTTGTTGTAGGAGAATCTCCGAGGTGATATGCGTGACGACGCATTTATATCAAATTGCAGGTTGGTTGCATAAATTGAATGGATAGTAGAATGTTGTTGTGTTGACGGTTGAAGTTGTACTGATTATTAGAATTTTTGTTGTATGTTGTTCTTTTTATACTAGCTTACCCTTGCTGTTTCCTTGTGGTTGGACTGCTATGATCGTATGATTTACGGGAGCAGAACAGGATTAGGTGTTTGGTTCGTGGTGAGTCGGCAGCTGGTATGCGGAGCTGGCCATGTTTTGTTGATATTTTGTTGTAATAGCTACTAGGTGTAGCAGTTGGTTGTATTTTGCCGGTAGGATAATTTGATACACTCTAACTCTAGTCGGATCGAGGCTTTGTATATTTTTATATTCTAGACCCTATAATTATATACTTGCTCTTTCTATTTGGTGTTTCTGGTGTTTTGAGGTTGGTGTGTAGTGACCGGTCGGGTCGTTACACTTTAGTGTTATCAGAGCAGTTCGAGTCTAGTGGACACTCTTTGGGGGTGGTTCCTTTAGGCTTTTGTTGTGCTAACTCTGAGTTGTGATATCTTGATGTGTTGATTGGCTGTGTTGATTGTTGTGGTGTTTTGTTGTATTGTTGAATTGTTGTTTGGTTTAGATATTGTTGCTAAAGGTGTAATTTCTTTTGTAGACAATGTCTAGAGCCAACGAACAGATAGCCAGGGCCATGGAGATGATGGCCATGGCTATGCAACAGCAAAATGCCTATTTTGCTAGGATGGAGGCAGAGAGAGCTGCAGCTGGTGCAGCAAGGCCCACTGGGTCGCAGGAGAGCCGGGACCTGGCTGAGTTCCGGAAGTGCCATCCTCCTCAGTTCAAGGGAGAGGCAGATCTAGAGGTGGCTGACCACTAGATTTACGAGCTTGAGAAGATCTTCACTCTGCTGGGATGTTCTCAAGAGAGGAGGCTAGCATACGCGGTGTACATGCTTGTTGGAGAAGTCGAGCATTGGTGGAGGGGTACCCATCATATGCTGACTACCAGAGGGGTGGTTGTGGACTGGGAGTGCTTCAGAAGGATGTTCTTGGAGAAGTATTTCCCTGAGAGTGTAAGACATGCCAAGGAAGCTGAGTTCATGCGCTTACATCAAGGAGGGATGACCGTTTCGGAATATGCGATGAAATTCGAGCACCTAGCTCGTTTTTATTCGCAAGGCATCGCCGAGGCTTGGAAGTGTCGGAAGTTTGCAGAGGGATTGAAATATGATCTGAGGAGAGTGGTGGTGCCTATGGCCATCACTGAATTTCCAGCCTTGGTGGAAAAGGCGAAGGTGGTTGAGCGGTTGGAAGGTGGTAATCGCGGGGTGAAGATTTCTGAGGGGCCATCCGGGTCCAAGAAAGGAGGGAGCCAGAGGAAGCCATATGATAGGCCCCAACCACATCAAGGGGGTCCTGTCATCAGGCAACCTGCTGGTGGTGCTGCTGGTGGAGGACAGGGTGGAGGTGCTGCCCTGAGATGTTACAGGTGTGGTGGGTCCCATATGATCAGGGATTGTCCCCACACAGAGAATCGGTGTTTCAGATGCCAACAGATGGGCCATGTATCATTCAACTGCCCTGCCAGGGCCAGACCAGAGAGGAGTGCTCAGAGGAGTGATGCTCAGAGAGGAGATGCTCAGAGGGGCGGCAGACCCACCACAGCTGGTAGGGTCTTTGCTTTGACCGGTGTTGAGGCTTTGACTTCTTCGGATCTGGTGAAGGGGAAGGGCAGAGCTGCTGGTAAGGATGTGGTATTCTTGTTTGATTCTGGAGCTTCCCACTCTTTTATCTCTTATGCTTGTGTTGCTATGCTGGATGTACCTGTGTGTGATCTGGGGCTGAGGCTGCTAGTGTCGACGCCCGCGTCTGCTTCAGTAGTTGCTTCTGAGTTGTGTGTTGGTTGCCCTATCGATGTGAATGGGAAGAGGTATAAGGTAAACTTGATTTGTTTACCTTTAGTTGATATTGACATAATCTTGGGAATGGATTGGTTATCTGCCAATCGTATCCTTATAGATTGTGCCAATAGGCGGTTGATCTTTCCTCAGGAGGAGGATGAGTTGTTGATTTCAGCTAGCCAAGCTGAATCATTGTTGAGAGATGGAGCAGAGTGCTGTCTTCTGCTTGCGGCGTTAAGTGTTGAGACGGAACGGGCTATTTCTGAAATTGAGGTGGTGCGGGATTTTGCTGAGGTGTTTCCAGATGAAGTACCTGGGTTGCCTCCTACTAGGGAGATGGAGTTTAGCATTGACTTGGTTCCAGGAGCGGGGCCAGTGTCGGTGGCTCCCTATAGGATGGCTCCTGCTGAGTTGGTTGAGTTGAAGGGTCAGTTGGAAGACCTATTGGAGAAGCAGTTGGTGCGGCCGAGCGTTTCGCCGTGGGGTGCACCTGTGTTGTTGGTGAAGAAGAAGGACGGAGGTAGTCGACTTTGTGTAGATTACTGGCATTTGAATAAGTTGACCATCAAGAACAAATATCCACTCCCTCGGATAGATGACTTGATGGATCAACTGAGGGGAGCATCGGTGTTTTCAAAGATTGACTTGAGGTCGGGCTATCACCAGATCAGGGTGAAGGAGGGTGACATACCGAAGACTGCTTTTAGGACTAGGTATGGTCACTTTGAGTATGTCGTGATGCCGTTTGGTGTGACCAACGCCCCTGCAGTGTTCATGGATTACATGAACAGGATCTTCCGGCCATTCTTGGATAAATTTGTGGTGGTATTCATTGACGACATCTTGATTTATTCAAGAACCCGGGAAGAACATGGAGAGCACTTGAGGTCGGTGCTGGAGATTTTGAAGGCGAAGCAGTTGTATGCCAAGCTTTCTAAATGTGAGTTTTGGTTGGATGAAGTGAAGTTCTTGGGCCACGTGATTTCAGCTGAGGGGATTGTTGTGGATCCGGCTAAGGTGGAGTCGGTGTTGCAGTGGGAGCGCCCGAGGACTGTCACTGATATACGGAGTTTCGTGGGTCTGGCGGGTTATTATCGGCGGTTCATTGAGGGATTCTCCAGGATAGTAGCGCCTCTGACCCAGTTGACGAGGAAGGAGCAGTCGTTCATTTGGACAGATGCCTGTGAACGGAGTTTTGAGGAGTTGAAGAGGAGGTTGACTACTTCTCCTGTGTTAGTGTTGCCGGATTCTGGTGAACCCTTTGATGTGTACTGTGATGCCTCTCACCAGGGTCTTGGGTGTGTGCTGATGCAACACAGGAAAGTAGTGGCCTATGCTTCAAGGCAACTGAAGAACCATGAGAGGAATTATCCCACTCATGACTTGGAGTTGGCAGCTGTTGTTTTTGCCTTGAAGATATGGAGACATTATCTGTATGGTGCTCAGTTCAGTGTCTTCAGTGATCACAAGAGTTTGAAATATCTGTTCGATCAGAAGGAGCTGAACATGAGGCAGAGGAGGTGGATGGAATTCCTAAAGGACTATGACTTCCAGTTGATGTATCATCCTGGTAAGGCCAATGTTGTGGCAGACGCACTGAGCAGGAAAACCATTCACATGTCTGGGATGATGGTGAAGGAGTTGGAGTTGGTGGAGAAGTTCAGGAATTTAAATCTCTGTGTGGAGTTAGCTCAGGATCACATTAGTTGTGGGGCAATTACCATAACTAATGAGTTCTTGAGGCAGGTGGGACTCAAGCAGTTGCAGGATGCCGAGTTGGTGAAACTTATGGGGTTGCTGGGTACTGAGAAGGCGGTTGGCTTTGAGTTGGGAGGAGATGGAATCTTGAGGTTCAAGGGCAGAATTTGCCTGCCTCAGGATACTGAGCTGAAGAGGGTTGTGTTGGAAGAAGGCCACAAGAGTAGGCTTAGCATACATCCGGGTATGACTAAGATGTACCAGGACCTCAAGAAGACCTTCTGGTGGTCTGGTATGAAAAGGGAGATAGCTGAGTATGTGGCGGCCTGTCTGACCTGTCAGAAGGCGAAGGTTGAACATCAGAAGCCGAGTGGATTGATGCAGCAGATTGAAATTCCAGAATGAAAGTGGGATAGCATCACTATGGATTTCATTATGGGGTTGCCTAGGTCAGCTAGGAATAGTGATGCTATCTGGGTGATTGTCGACTGGTTGACCAAGTGTGCACATTTCTTGCCTGTCAACATCAAGTGGTCCTTGGAGAAGCTGACGCAGTTATATGTGAGGGAAATAGTACGGTTACACGGGGTGCCTTCCAGTATTATTTCAGACAGAGATCCGAGGTTCACTTTCAGATTTTGGTAGAGTCTGCACCAAGCCCTAGGCACGAAGTTGAAGCTGAGCTCTACTTATCATCCTCAGACGGATGGTCAGTCAGAGAGGACGATTCAGTCCTTGGAAGATTTGCTGAGGGCTTGTGTGTTGGACCACTTGGGTAGTTGGGAGGAGGTCCTACCGTTGGTGGAATTTACGTACAATAATAGCTTTCATGCTAGTATTGGGATGGCGCCGTTTGAAGCCTTGTATGGCAGGAGGTGTAGGACTCCTCTGTGCTGGTATCAAGAGGGTGAGTCAGTGGTTGTAGGACCAGAGTTGATCCTACAGACTACTGAAAAGGTGAAAATGATTCAGGAGAAGATGAAGACTGCTCAGAGTAGGCAAAAATCATATGCAGACAAAAGGCGTAAGCCTTTGGAGTTTTCCGAAGGGGAACATGTGTTTCTGAAGGTGACTCCGACTACTGGTGTGGGTAGAGCACTAAGAGCAAGGAAGTTAACGCCGAGGTTTGTGGGTCCCCATCAGATCATACAGCATGTGGGTCCGGTTGCTTATCGGTTGGCTCTGCCACCGTCTCTTTCAAACCTACACGATGTGTTTCATGTCTCCCAGCTGCGAAAATATGTTCATGACCCGAGTCATGTGGTGGAGTTGGATGATGTGCCGGTGAAGGAGAATCTGACCTTTGAGAAGTTACCAGTAGCAGTGGTTGACCATAAGTTGAAGGAGTTAAGGGGCAAGTCCATCGCTCTGGTGAAGGTGTTATGGGATGCGGCCACGGGTGAGGCTACTTGGGAGGTGGAGCAGCAGTGTAGGGAGCGGTATCCGTTTCTCTTTCCAAGTAAGTCGGTTTTCGGGGACGAAAACTCTTATTGTTGGGGAGATTGTGAGACCCCTTTCCCTCTTTTTCCTCCTTCACTTTCATTTACTATTTCTCTTCACTCTCTCATTCCCTACTCACTCTCCATGTTCTTATTCTTGCTGTCTCAAGGTGGTGGGGTGGAGTAGTTCGGATTTCTAGCTGAGTATTCGGAGCTCTTTTTCCTCCTTTGTTGTCCAAGCTTGTTCTTCTCCTCCGATCAAGCTTGCTTCTCTTCTTCTTCTCCAACTCTCTTCCTCTTCGTTCCGTTTCTCTTCCCGGAAGCTCGGATTCTTCACCCGAGGTAAGGGAAGCTGGTTATTTCTGTTGCATTTGGCTGTGTATGAGTCCAGAACTCATTTGTTGGTTAGTTTTTTTTTTTAATTTCAAGTTGGGACTGTTGAAAAATGGGGTTTTTGAGTTTTCGGGGTTTTTGATAAATTTAGGGTTTTTGATGAAGTTGTGGTTGCATGTTGAAAAAGGTGTTATTTTTGAACTCTTCGATGAAAATGGGTTACTTTGGCCGGATTGCATGTACTGGATAGTGATTTTTGCAGGTACTTTGGGAAAATTTTTGAACTTGGTAAGGTTTCAGATGAGCTTCGCGCTGAGCGCTGTTCATCGCGCTGGGCGCGTGGCCGCCATGGGACCTCATTTAGCCAAGCTCGTTGAGCTCCTTGATGAGTGCGCTGGGCGTGCTTGAGAACGTAGGTCTCTGGTTGGCCCTCACTGGGCGCGACTTGGACTGCGCTAAGCGCGATACCATTGTAACTTGTTGTTAGGCTCTAGAGGCTGCGCTAAGCGCGACCCTTGTCGCGCTGGGCGTGAGACTCTTTGAGAGTCTCTGCCTCGTAGGCGCTGGGCGCAATTCTGAATTGCGCTGGGCGCGAGACCAAGGGGTGGTCTCTGCCTTTCCCGCGCTGAGCGCTGGGATAGGTGCGCTGGACGCGTGAGACTCCTTGAAGTCTCTGTCTAGCCTGTGCTGGGTGCAGTTAGTATTGCGCCAAGCGCGGGAGAGCCTTGTGCTCTCTGGCTGAGTCCCGCTGAGCGCGAGCCTGCTTGCGCTGGGCGCGCTAGCCCCCTGGGGCTCTCTGGTTGTACTGCGCTGGGCGCAACTTCGAGGGCGCCGGGCGCGGGGATGAGACATTTCCTTTTATGTATTGAATTATGTTGTTGTATGTTGATAAGTTGAGTTGTATGTTGATAAATTGAGTTGTATGTTGATAAGTTGAGTTGTATGTTGATAAGTTGAGTTGTATGTTGATAAGTTGAGTTGTATGTTGATAAGTTGAGTGTATGTTGATAAGTTGTGTTGTATGTTGATAAGTTGAGTTGTGTTGTATGTTAAGTTGAAAAAGTTGAGGTGTGTTGAATATTGATATGAGTTGTTGTAGGCCGTAATGGCTGAGTTGTTGTAGGCCGTATTGGCTGAGTTGTTGTAGGCCTCAAGGGCTGAGTTGTTGTAGGCCTTAACGGCTGAGTTGTTGTAGGCCTTCATGGCTGAGTTGTTGTAGGAGAATCTCCGAGGTGATATGCGTGACGACGCATTTATATCAAATTGCAGGTTGGTTGCATAAATTGAATGGATAGTAGAATGTTGTTGTGTTGACGGTTGAAGTTGTACTGATTATTAGAATTTTTGTTGTATGTTGTTCTTTTTATACTAGCTTACCCTTGTTGTTTCCTTGTGGTTGGACTGCTATGATCGTATGATTTACGGGAGCAGAACAGGATTAGGTGTTTGGTTCGTGGTGAGTCGGCAGCTGGTATGCGGAGCTGGCCATGTTTTGTTGATATTTTGTTGTAATAGCTACTAGGTGTAGCAGTTGGTTGTATTTTGCCGATAGGATAATTTGATACACTCTAACTCTAGTCGGATCGAGGCTTTGTATATTTTTATATTCTAGACCCTATAATTATATACTTGCTCTTTCTGTCTGGTGTTTCCGGTGTTTTGAGGTTGGTGTGTAGTGACCGGTCGAGTCGTTACACTATCAGTAAAATTTATCGAAAATATAAATTTTTCAACAGATTTATATTCATTGGAAATTATCTGTCAGTAATTTATATTTTCATTGTAGTGACTTTTTATGTAACCACCTATTTCATTATTTTAACATTATTATTAAATTTTTTTTACACTTTTATTAAATAAAACAGAGTAATTTAAAATCATGCGAGAAGTATATATATATATATATATATATATATATATATATATATATATTATAGTTCCATAAATAATGCATGAAATGTGCTTTTTAATGAAAGAAGGATGGAAATGTTGACAAATTTTAATTTTAAAAGGTTGTTTTTTACACCGTTCTAATTCTAATATAAAAGAGGAATGCTACAGCCTCCCACTCTTAATTCTTAAACATCTAATTATCCTCCGAACGTTAAAATTGGTATTATTAAATTAAATTAATTGAGAGATGTTAAACTTTCGGTGATCAAAGAATTATTGGATATATAATTTCAGAAAATTCAACATTTTTTCAATTTAAAAAATTGGGAGTGAGAATTTTAATTACTAAATTAAAAATTTTAATTTATGTAATATTATATAAGTAATTATTAATTATTAACATTAATTGACACATATAGTAACAACTTATATTCCTTAATCAAATTATTTAAAGTTTAAATTTTTATATTAGGAGGGCGACACCAACTTTGTAATCATAAATTTACATGTACTTAAAAGAGTATATATATACTCACTAATTTTAAAAATAATACATATATATTTTGTCCTCCCCTCCCACCTAATTTTTTAATTTGAACCTAGTGCTTGAAATTTAATTTTTTTAGTTTCTTTTTCATATTTTGGTTTATTTTTTACTAACTTTTTATTATGAATGAGTGTTTTCTCTAGTTTTTCTTTACGTAATATTTATGTTTTTATTTTCATATATAAAAAGATTTTTTTAAGTAAATTGTCTTCATTAACTAAAAGTCTTAAATTCATCATGGTTATCTTATATGTGTTCACAATTTTCGATGAAAATTGATTATCACTACTTTCGACGGAGAATATTTCATAAAAAAGTATATAAATAATTTCAAATTGAATGAAACATATCGAGGTTGGTGTTTTGTGTTCAAAGTCAAATTGAACACAAAAACGTCTACCCCTAGATATTTTGTATTCAAACGACCTCATATGTAAAATTATTTTTTTGAACAAATTATGTCTAAGGGATATGTTTTTTTTTTTTCTCAACATTATGTCAACCCAAGGAGAATTTTCTTTGTAACATTATCTACGTGGTAAAAAAATATTTTGATGATTAATTTTTTAAATTATTTATGTTTAATATATATATATATATTTATTTATTTCTTTTGGCTGAAAAGCCAACATCTCGGTGATCAGAAGAGAAGTTTTACATGGTTGCATGGGGAAAGGTTTTAATAAATAGATTAAAAATCTATTTTAGTCCCTTATAATAATTGTTTGTTTTAATTTAGTCTCATTTTTATTTTTAGTCTCAATTTGGTCCCTAATAAATTAATTAGTTACAATGTCAAACTTCCGTTCAAATTATTTAGACAGAGTTAACCGTTGGCCACGTGGATGCCACGTGAAAGCTACGTAGATGTCATGTGAATGTCAAATTTTGTCATGCATCTAGAACTAGAACGACCAGTTCTGAAATCGAAACGGACCGTTCCGGTTGCAACCATGATGTGTAAATTTTGCATTTGGAATGACCCGTTCCAGATGCATTATTTAACACCAATGCGTGCAGCAGAACGGGCCGTTCTGGCTTCCAAAACGGGCCGTTCTGAATCCAGAACGCCAACCAACATAGTGCACTAGTGTGATTCAAAAATCGAAAGCAAACCATTTACACGTACACAATTTTTTTTATCGAAAAGATAATATATTTTAAAAAATATAATTTATATTCTAATATATATATATATATATATATATATTTAAATTATCGTATGTATAAAATATAAATTTCGAGGAGTTATTCATTTATCTGATATTTGTCAAACTTTTGTATTTTCTATTTATTGTTTATGTTGATAAAAAAAATTAAAATTGTAAAAATTTATATCACATATTAAAAATATCTTTATATGATAAATAAATTAAACTTAATTTTTATAAGATTTAATATATTTATTTATATGTTTTTATTAGTGTTAAATTATTATTAAGTAGGTTTTTAAGATTGTTATGTAACTAAACATTTTAAAAAATGTCTATGACAGATAAATATATAATATTTATAACATGTATTTTTAATAAAAATTATGTTTAAATCTGTTAAATTATAATATAACATAATTTGACCTAGTTTATTTTCATCCTTAATCATAATTGTAGATATAAAAACTTGTAAAAAATAACTATAATATATATTTATACTTTTAAAAATTATATATAAAATTTTTAATATTACAAATATATGAATAAGTATTGTCCTGACGATATAAAATTTCTGGATATAATCATGGAACCAGAACGGCCTGTTCTGGTTTCAATTTTGGTGTGTTAATTTTGCAACTGGAACACCAGAACGGGCCGTTCCGGTATCAAAACAGGTCGTTCTGGTTCCAGTAGCATGACAAAAATTTGACATCCACGTGACATCCACGTGGTCAACAGTTAACTCTGTCTAAATAATTTGAACGAAAGTCTGACATTATAACTAATTAATTTATTAGGGACCAAATTGAGACAAAAAATAAAAGTGGGACTAAATTGAAACAAATAATCATTATAAGGAATCAAAATAGGTTTTAGCATAATAAATAATATCTATGATAAGTTTTGTACGAATTAATATTTGGCATACCTTGTTGAGATGGCCGAGTTGGTCTAAGGCGCCAGATTAAGGTTCTGGTCCGAAAGGGCGTGGGTTCAAATCCCACTCTCAACAAATCAGCTATTTTTATAATAAAAAATAGGTTTATATGTATTACATTTTTTTATATTTATACCAATAAAATTAAATACTACATCAATATTTTTTTTTCAATTTATTTATATAAACTTGAACACAAATATTAATTTAGTATTTAATATATTATTTTATATGCATTTTATCATTTTGGATTCAGTAACTACTAATTAAATATAAATTTAAAAATTATTATTAATATTTAATTGATGAACCTACTTTAAAGTTTAAAGTTATGCAGCCATGATTTTTTTTCCCAAAATTGACCCAACAAAGAGTATCGTTACATAGCACATGGACTTCATTATTGCAATTTGCAAATGATATGTGGCATGAAACATTTAAAATGTTTTAAATGTGAACCAGAAATCTAGGTCAAACTTTTAATGCAAGAAGAATGACAGCACTATAAAATGAACAATAATGTGTGCATGAGTTTATTGTGATTTTGATAAACAAGTAGCCACAAAAACATGTTAAGGATAGAAATAATAGTATTTATTATTTTATTTATCTTATATTTGCTTACTTTTTCCCCATGATGTTACTAATTATGTCTTCTATTTTATTTTTTTTCTTCTTAGTTTTGTACTTCTTTATTCATGGGGTAAAAGTTCTATAAAAAATAAATATAAATATATTTTATCCTATAATAGTTTTTTTTATTAGTTTAATCATTTTAAAATTACCCTTTTAAAATGAGACTTGTAAAAAATATTTTGTTTTGATATTTGTTATTTTATTTTAACTTTTATGAGTTTTTGAATCTCTATAATAATTTGTTCATTTTAAGTTAATCCCTTAACAAATAGTGGAATCTCAAGCAAATTATTCGATATTATAAAGATAAAAATGAAAGAAAAAAATATATATCACAAAGGCTAAAATAAATTGTTAAAAATAAAATTACCAAATTACAAAAAATCACTTAAAAATTTACAAACATTAAATAAAGAATGAATACCAAACATAATTGTGTCTTATTCACGTTGATACTAGAAAGATTATATACATTATATTTTTCCTAAAGATTTGAAGCTAATTTTGTAATCAATATTTTAAATATTTACGAGAAATATTATAGGAGTTAGACACGGTAATAGATCCATAAATTTTAGATAGTAGAGACAATCCTTACTCATATATTTGTAGTATTAAAAATTTTATATATAAATTTTTAAAACATAAATATATATCATAATTATTTTTACAAGTTTTTATATCTACAATTATGATTAAGGATGAAAATAAACTGGATCAGATTAGATTATATTATAATTTAATATATTTGAACTTAGCTTTCTTTAAAATTACATGTCCTCAATATGACTTATTTATCTGTCATAGATATTTTTTAAATGTTTGGTTAGAATTATAATCTTAAAGATCTACTTTATAATAATTTAATATTAATAAAACCATAAAAATAAATATATTAAATTTTATAGAAAAACGAGTTTAATTTATTTATGATATAAACATATTTTTAATATCTTATATAAATTTTTAGATGATAATTTATTTTAAAATATATTTATAATAAAAATTCAAAATAAAATATAAATCTTCCAATCTTTCTTATTTTAATTTTTTTAATCAACATTTACAATCTTACAATCTTTATTATTTTAATTTTTTTAATCAATATAATAAATAAAAAACATAAAAGGTAAAGTGCAAATTTTATTTATCACAAATTAATTTTTTTAATATATTACATTATATGTGAACATTCATATATATATATATATATTATAATTAATTTTTTTAAAAAAATAATTTATTATTAAGAAATATTCTTTATTACATATGATAATTCATTTCCTTAAAAAATTTGAAAAATATCAAATAAATAAATATCTCTTTTGAATTTACATTTTTTACATATAATAATTTATATATATATATATATATTTTATTAAAATATAATTTTTATTTTTTAAATATATTTTTTAAAATAAAAAATGTGCATGTATAAAATGACAGTGAGAAGTATCATTATTGTCTTCAATGCAGATTCATCTCTAATTAGACATATTATTCCTAATTATATAAAAATATAATTGAGATACACTGTACTCAAATGATATTAGTAAGATATAACTGTTAATTATCCCGACTAAAATAAAAAATGAGCATATATTAAGAGGATAAAAATATACTTTAGTATAGAAAATAGAAGTATTCCAAAATTCATAGAGTTGGAAGCCACATGTTAACAATACCTACCTATACGACATCAGCTTAATTAATTATTGTGACGTCAGGTTATTGTGATACCACATGTTTTTAGCCACGTGTCACCTTAAGGAGCAATTTCTTACACGTACTCACACAAAAGGTATTACCCAAAGTAGTTAAACACTCCTCGTGCCCATTTTCCACAAGTTGTTGGATTTTATACAAAAACAATGGAAGTGTCACTTCACCTCACCTAACGTCAGCCACCGTTTCATGAGACTGTTACTAATTACTATGCACAGTTTGGTTCCACTTTTATTCTTGTTATAATA
This sequence comes from Cajanus cajan, assembly GCF_000230855.2. Lineage (NCBI taxonomy): Eukaryota > Viridiplantae > Streptophyta > Magnoliopsida > Fabales > Fabaceae > Cajanus > Cajanus cajan. The sequence continues at coordinate 50,969,052 of NC_138524.1, read as the reverse complement.
ATTTGTATTAAAAAATTATTATTATTATTTTGAAAAATTGAATTTTCAATTTAATATAAATTATTCAAATTTACCATTATAAAGTACAAAGAGAGACGGATACAGGGGGCTGGCAGGGTTTTTCTCCTCGCCCTCTCCCTCCCATATGAGTTGGATTATTTTGTTAATAAATATGGTGAAGTCTTACAAGGATCACTAATGCAAGTGGTGTACCATGCACCACTTTTATTTACCATTAGATGCATCCAATCTATTAACATATTATACACCACCTTATCACATAGGATCTAAGTCTATGAACTTTTTACTAAAATAATTTTAAAAAAAAGTTACCGAAAAACAGTTGTTCCAATTTATTTACGCTTTCGTTTTCATGTTCAGAAGGGTCATTCTGATATCAGAACGGGCCGTTCTAGATTAAAAAATAACACATAAAGAATGGATCAGAATGGGCCATTCCAGATGAAAAAAATACATGACGAATAGATCAGAACGTCTTGTTCCAAAATCAGAACGGGCCGTTCTGATTTCGGAATGGGTCATTCTGGCCAGATGGGTCAACATATGGAACAACGGACATGAGCACACATTGATGGCTCATCCAATGCGAGGCCCATTGTTTCACACACGAGAATACATGGAATGGTACGTGGCCTTCCATCTATTTCCTATCTATGTCACGACTACTACAAGATTCAAGGACCCATCAACGACGAAGGACTTCCACAACATTTGAAATTGGTGCAACTTTCATGCAATCGTATGAAGAGACTCATTAGCATGTATCAAATCCTCTACACAACATCACCCCATTCAATTGATAATGTTTTTCTATTAGAAAATAACACCAAACAAAATTTTCTACTATAAATATAATTTTCTCTCATTTAAATCATTGCAAAAATTTGTTAGTTTTAGTTTTACATCTCGACATTTTTCTCTTAAAAAAATGATGTAAACAAATATTTTTTAAATTTGATTTACATTAGTTTAATTGCTTTTAGGTAGAGTTGTCAAAACGGGCTAGCCCGGCCCGTTTGCCCCGACCCACCTCAACTCACTTTTTAAGTGGTCCAACCCGGCCCGGCCCACCAAATTTATTATGCAAATTTTTCTAGCCTGGCTCAGCCCACCACGGGTTGGTGGGCTAAACGGGTCGCCCACCAACCCACCTGATTTTTTTTTAAAAAAAATTATAATTTAAAATAAATTTCAATATAAAATAATATCTAATCTAAAGGAAAAATTATCAAATTAAGTATCATGGATACAACATTAAAATTAAATTAAAAAGTGTACAACTTTAAAAATTAAAATAAAAAAATAAAAATTCTTTCATGAGAGTGATTATTCATCAATATTAAATTTTATTGGAGGTTTGGGTAGATAAATTTATACCAATTTCATATTGTTTAGCATTGATTTTATCTTTATCTATAAAAAAAATGACATCTTATTAAAATAATACATATATAATAATAAATAGTTAAGTGAGTTGTTAGTGGGTTAAGTTGATGGGTTGGTAAATGGGTCAGGTGGGCCACCTGGCCCACCACGAGTTCAACCCGGGTGGGCTGGGTCGAAAGTGGGTCGGGTCACATTTTTTGACCCATCATAAATTTTTTCATTTTTTGGCCCGGCCCAACTCGTTTTCAAGGTGGGTCGGGTTGACCCACGGGATGGAGTCCACTTTGACAACTCTACTTTTAGGGTGCATAGACTTTCATCATTTTGTTGCCAATGCCACAAACATTAGGCGTGAATTAAATGTCACATAGTGTGAGGAGAGATACTCATTTTCTGTTTGGATTTGTACTAGGTGTTAATGTATGTGGCGTTGAACATGAGTTAGACAAAGGCCATCTGCCTGATTTGGGTCGGGCGTGAGTTTTGCCATACCAAATACGAGAGAATGGGAGACTCTTTGCCTCAATCACATTAGGCGCGGGTAGTTTGGTGCTAAGCGCGAGTGAGATATGAAGCCCCTTCCTCAATGACATCAAGCATCCTATGAATGAAGTTGGGCGCAAGCATGAAAAGTAAGGAGTGATTTAGTTGAAAGATTATATCCAATTCCAAACAAGGAGTGATTTAGTTGTTCATTTCCATGGTAGCCTTCAAGAAAAAGATGGAAAAAAAGGAAGAAAATGTACTAATGATTTGATATTAAGCTCCAAAATGAGTGTCAAAAACAAAGTTTATCATGCCCAATATATTTGAGAAATAACTTACTAACAAGATGTATCTACTTGTCAATGCTTCATCAATTGAAAAATACACAGTTAAATGTGTTTAGGGTTTAGGGTTTATGTTGATTTGTGATAATAGTCGTAGCACAGATAGGAAATAGATGGATCTGACCATGTACCATTCCATGTATTCTTGTGTGTGAAACAATGGGCCTTGCATTGGATGACCCATCAATGTGTGCTCACGTATGTTGTTCCATATGTCGACCCATATGGCCAGAACGACCCATTTCGAAATCAGAACGGCCCGTTCTGGTTTAACAGGGCATGTGTTTTTTTTTGAATCTGGAATGGGTCGTTCCAGATTCAAAAATAACACATGTCCATTTGAACCAAAACGAGTCGTTCTGATTTTGGAATCGATCGTTCTGATCCATTCGTCATGTGTTATTTTTTCATCTGGAACGACTCGTTTTGATCTATTCATCATGTGTTATTGTTTCATCTGGAACGTCCCTTCAGAACGGCTTGTTCCGAACATGAATAGGAGTTGCGTCAATAAATTGGAACACCTGTTTTTTGGGTAATTTTTTTTAAAAAAAAAAATATTTCAGTAAAAATTTCAGAAACTTAGATCTTGTGTGATAGGGTGTATGATATGCTAATAGGATTAGATGCATCTAATGGTAAATAAAAGTGGTGCATCCATACACCATTTGCATTAGTGGTCCATCAAAGAATTTACCGGTAAATATATGATAGGTTAAAACCCTAATTTAGTCCCTCATAATATTTGTTTGTTTCAATTTAGTCCCATTTTAATTTTTTGGTTTCAATTTGGTCCCCAATAATTTAAATTATTGCAATGTCGAACTTTCGTCCAAATTATTTGGACGGAGTTAACTGTTGGCCACGTGGGTGCCACGTGAATGCATACGTGGATGCTTAATTTTTCATGCATCTAGAACCAGAACGACCCGTTCTGAAACCGGAACGACCCGTTCTGAAACCGGAACGACCCGTTTTGGTTGCACTCATGGTGAGTAAATTTTGCATTTGAAACGACCGTTCCAAATGCATTATTTAACACCAACAAGTGTATCAGAACGGTTAGAACTACAAGAAAATGACGATTTTGCGACGGTTATATGGCCTACATTGCGACGGTTAGAACTGCCGCAAAGACAACATTGCGACGGTTTGGGAACCGTCGCAGAATTGTCCGTCACCAGGCAATTTTGCGACGGTTATCAGAACCGTTGCACAAACCGTCGCAAAATTGGAATTGCGACCGTTTCATCAACTGTCGCACCAAATGCCTCTAAATTAATATTACAACCCTGTTTTTACCCGTCGAAAATTATAATTTTTTTTTATTTTAATAAATTTATTAATGTAACAATCCTCATATTTGGCCTTTCAAGGATTTTATTTCACGATATTTCACTGTTTAACATGTTTTATCCTTACTTGTGCAATTTCTGGGAAACTTCCCAGAAGGTCACCCATCCCTGTACTACTCCAGGTCAAGCACGCTTAACTGTGAAGTTCTGATGAGTAAGCTACCGAAATGTATATGTATGTTGTCAGTATAACTTGTACAAATTAATTCATTTAAGTCATCCTCAAATATACAATCTCATATTTGTACTATAATAATAATATATAATAATTTTATATTACAAATAATAATAATAATAATAATAATAATAATAATAATATATTTAGTTATTCTTTATTTATATGTACTTACTTTTATAATTAACATCTACTTATTTCGATTTAAAATTATAATTTAAATTTTTTAAATTTTTTAATTTATAATGACAATATAATTTATAAAATTATAAATATTTATTTATTACATACTTATAAATTAAATTTTAATATTTTAAATAAATTATTAATTAATTTAATATATTTACTTACCTTAAATCAAACATAAAATTAAAAAAAAATGTATTTATCCTTGTTTTATTTTCTAATTATCAACTATTAATAAAATACTAACTTAAAATCTTATCTAATTATATATAATATTCTCATATCAAATTTAAAACCAGATATTAGTTATACAAAAATATTAAGATCATATAGTAAATTGTCAATAAGATTTTAGTTAAATAATTTAAAATAATTAATGTTTCAATTATATTGTTAATTAGAAAATAATTTATTCCAAAACTAATTAATTTTTTTATATTAATTATTAGTAAAATTTAATAATTTTTAAATTAACAATTAATTGGATCGATGAAATTCAACACACACGATGAGTTATTGAGCGGAATAACTTTACCAAGAGTTATTTTGTAAGTTATCTTAAATCAAACATATAAAATTCAAAAAATGTATTTATCCTTGTTTTATTTTTTAATTATCAACCATTAATAAAATACTAACTTAAAATCTTATCTAATTATATCATAATATTTTCATATCAAATTTAAAACCAGTTCTTACATTTTCAACAAATATAAATTTTTCTGAAATATTCCATCAATAATATAGCTTTTCCTACAAAAATTTTCTCATCGAAAACATAAATTTTTTGACAGATTTAATTTTGTTTTTATAAGAAATCATCTTCGATTAATATAACATTTTGTATATATGATATAACAGTAAAAGATTTTCAATTTAACGGTTAAATTTACAAAATTCACATTTAATATAAAGTTATTGAGTGGTGTAACACTTAGTAAAATTTACACTGATGTAATTATAAACCCCCTCATATATATATATATATATATATATATATATATATATATATATATATATATATATTAAATGTGACTTTTACTAAGTATTACACCGCTCAATAACTTTATATTAAATGTGAATTTGGTAAATCCAACTGTTAGATTGAAAGTTCATATCTCTCATAGATTATATATACAAAACTTTATATTAACCCAAGATGATTTGATACTTCATTTTTATAAAAAAAAATTGATGTAATATATTCATTTCAAAATACACTAAAATATAAATAATTTGATTACCTTCCAGTTGTTGTTCAATTTTAACAAAATTTGATATACACTTATAAAGTGATATGAACTTTCAATTTAACGGTTGGATTTACAAAATACACATTTAATATAAAGTTATTGAGCAGCATAATACTTAATAAAAGTTACATTGGTATAATTATAACCCCCTATATTATATATATATATATATATATATATATATAGGGACGGATGTACGTTTGGAATAGTGGGCACTTGCCCCACTACTATTTGACATATACATAATTTTTTATCTAAAAAAATAATATATTTTAAAAAATAAAAATTGTATTCTAATAAAATAAAAATATAGATTCAGAAAAAATGTTTATTTATTTTATATTTGTCAAATTTTTGAAAGAAATTAATTCTCATGTAATAAAAAAAATTTCTTAATAATGAATTAATTTTTAAAAAAAGTTTAATTATAATATATATTTGTATATATATATATGTCTTAATATTCACATATATAATGTAATATATTAAAATAAAAAGTTTTTTGTTAAAATAAAATTTTTACCATGCATGTTTATTTTTTGTGTTTTTTATTTATTGTATACGTTGATTGAAAAAATCAAAATAGTAAAATTGTATATATTGAAGAAAAAAATCAAAATAAGAAAAATCAGAAGATTTATGTTCCATTAGGAATTGTTATTATAAGATATATTTTAAAATAAATTATCATCTAAAAATATATATTAGATATTAAAAACATATTTATATCATAAATAAATTAAACTGGATTTTTATAAAATTTAACATATTTATTTTTATATTTTTAATAGTGTTAAAAAGATGGACATTTAAAATAAAATTTATAAAATTTAACATTATAAATTATTCAATAATATGTGATGTGATAACTCAAAAATTAAGTTATAAAATGATAATTATACTTATTTATATACTCTAACACATCTTACATACAAGATAAATTCATAAGTTTGTTGAAAGATAAATTTATATTCTAGTCACGATTTTGAAATTCTATAAAGAAAAAAAATCGTGTACCTCATGTTAAAGAAAGTATATATAAAATTGTTATTAAAATATAAGTTCATTAAGATAATATACATAATACTTCAAAAAAAAAAACTTTTAAATTCTAATAAAAAAAATGCTGAAAATTTTGCGACGGTTTATGACTAACTGTCGCAATGTTAAATTTGCGACGGTTTATGATTAACTGTCGCAATGTTAAACTTGCGACGGTTTATCATAAACCGTCGCAATGTTAAACAAATTTTGCGACAGTTTATGATAAACCGTCGCAATGTTAAACAAATTTTGCGACGGTTTTGAAAAACTGTCGTATGAAGGGTCGCAATATCAAAGCAACGACGGTTTCTAGATAACCGTCGCAATTTGCCCGTCGCAATTTATCATTTTTCTTGTAGTGGTTCTAGTTTCCAAAACGGGTCGTTCCGGATTCAGAATGGGCCGTTCTAGAACGCCAACCAACACACAATGTGGTTCAAAGATAAAAACAAACCATTTACACATATATAATTTTTTTTATCTAAAAAATAATATATTTTAAAAAAAATTATATTCTAATAAATATTTATATATATATATATATTTAAATTATCATATGTATAAAATATAAATTTCAAAGAATTATTCATTTATCTCATATTTGTCAAATTTTGTGCTTTCTATTTATTGTATATGTTGATAAGAAAAATCAAAATTGTAAAAATTTATATCACATATCAAAAACATCTTTATATGATAAATAAATTAAATTAAATTTTTATAAGATTTAACATATTTATTTTTATGTTTTTATTAGTGTTAAATTATTATTAAGTAAGTTTTTAAGATTGTAGTTCTAACCAAATATTTTAAAAAATGTCTATGACAGATAAATATATCATATTAATAACATGTACTTTTAATAAAAATTAGGTTTAATTATGTTAAATTATAATATAACATAATCTGACCTAGTTTATTTTCATCCTTAATCATAATTATAGATATAAAAACTTGTAAAAAATAACTATAATATATATTTATACTTTTAAAAATTATATGTAAAATTTTTAATATTACAAATATATAAATAAGTATTGCTCCCACGATCTAAAATTTCTGGATCCGTCACCAACTATAATCATCGAGTTTGTGTTGGACATTTTGGAACCAGAACGGGCCGTTCTGGTTGCACTCTTGATGTGTTAATTTTGCATCCGGAACGACCCGTTTTAGGTGCAAAATTAACGCACTAAGTGTGCAACCAGAACGGGCCGTTCTGGCTCCAAATACATTAAAAAATTTGGCATCCACGTGTGCATCCACGTAGCATCATGTGGCCAACAGTTAACTCCGTCTAAATAATTTGGACGGAAGTCCGACATTGCAATAATTTAAATTATTGATGACCAAATTAAGACAAAAAATTAAAGTGGGACTAAATTGAAACAAAAAAATATTATAAGGGACTAAATTAGGATTTTAAACTATATGATATTATGGGAGTGACGGATCCAGAAAAATTATTAAGTGGAGGCAATAAAATATTTTATAATATTTTTTTATTAAAAATATAATAATTTTTTAAAAAGTATATTTTTGTGATTAAAAATTTAATATATCACCTATTTTTTATAATTAAAATTTTTTTATAAATAGAGTGATAAATTTTTTTTTTCTGTCTGATATTGTATTTAAGTGTGATGTTGCAATTTTTAGTGATTTATTTAATTTTAGAGGAACAAAATGGTATAAAATATTAAGATAAAGATAATATAATTACTATTTATTTTATTTTATATCTCTTCTAAATTTCTATGTTCATTTAAAAAAATATATTTTATGAGAACAATGCCTATTTTTTTTATAAGAGTATATTTTATTTTTATTAAATATGTTTAAGTAAAAAAAAAATAAAAACTTTGTTTAGCAATTACTCTCATTTCTCTTAATTTGGATAATCTCCTACCAACACATAATGTACATATACAAGATCAAAAGGGTTAAAAACTAAAATAAAAATTGGAAAATAACTTGTGTTTTTAAATTAAATTATGACATCTTTAATGAATAAAGGAGTAATAAATCTTTCAGTCAAAAAATAAAATATATTATAATAATAATAATAATAAAATTACGACAATTTTTTCATAAAGTGAAAGAAATTACACTATAGAATAAATATAAATGAAATATTAATGTATTTTAATATATTAGATATAAAAACAATCATCACAAAAAATATTACATTTAATCACATAAAAAAAAGTGTTACTATAGTCTATATTTACACTTTTTTGATGATATATTAACATAATATTTTAACATATTAGATATAAAAATAATCATCGCAAAAATGTTACATATAATTACATAAAAAAAATGTTATTATAATCTATATTTACACTTTTTTAATGATATATTAATATATATTGTATCTATAGTATATGTAAAAATAATTTTTAATAATAAATATCATATCTCTATAATATAATATGTGTGTCATTACTTAAACAATTTTTTTATAATAAATTAAAATATAACTTATATATATATAATTATAAAAAGTAAATTATATATATATATATATATATATATATATATATATAAGTGTAAAATTTCAGTGGGGTACCTGTCCCTACTCTCACATGAATGGATCCGTGCCTGTATTATGGTATAAAATTATTTGAAAAAAATTAATTGAGAAAGTTATGAAAAACATTCTATAAATATATAGTGAATAATATCATGTATTTTTAAGAGGCTTTTATTATTTATTATTTATAAACTTTAACTAATGTATTACATTATTTAAAGTTAAATATTTAAATAATTAGAAAGAAAGAAAGTTTTTAGGTTTAATATTACAATCGTTCAATTTTGATCTTTAAAGTTTTAATTGAATAATTTAGTCTTGCAATTATACAATTTTTGTTTCTAAATTTTTATTTAAATAGTTTTAATTTTTTAAATATCATAATTATACAATTTTAATCACTCAAGTATAACAATTATATAATTTTTAATCTATATAAGTCATATATTTTATAATTCTCATTTAGGTATTAATGATGTGTAATTATTTTTACTAAAATTACTGATTATGTAATTTAAATAAGCAAAAATTTGTATAATTGAGATATTTGATAAACTAAAATTATACAATTGCGATACTTTAAAAATTAAAACTACTTAATTAAAAATTAAAGATCAAAATTACACAACTACAATATTTGATAAATTAAAATTTAAAGGATTAAAATTACACACTACTATATTTAAGGAAAAAAATACATATATAAGTTATATTTCTAGTTTGGTCACTGATTAGGAACCAAATTTTAATAACCCGATAATTAAGTTATATTTTTAAGGATAAAATAAGTTTTAAATCTTATTTGTTAGTCAAAATTGATCATAGTCTGTTTTGATCCACGTGTCTTTTATTAATCTTTTGTGAAACTTAAAATACTAAGACAAGGGACAATACTCACTGATTATAAAAAGTCCAATGGCTAAAATGATTAGTTTTGAAGAATAAAATACTATAGTAATTTTAATCCAAATTTGGAAGAACCAAAACACACGTTACCTTACTTTTAATAATGAACAGTGTGTTCGTACGGGTCAAATAATTTGACAAGGGCCTAGTTGAGAATGTGATCCTTTAAGCATCTAACATGAATCCACAGCGCAGAGATCATAGAAATGGGACATCCTTTTGAGTCCACTAGTGCCAAATGCTTGGATCAGAAATCAAGAAATGGGACCAACTGGCCAATAAGATTTCAGTTTTAGATGGAGAGTTTTAGGCCACAAATCTCATCACCAAAATATTCTCAGCCACAAACTCATAACAAGTATTTTTCTTTTGCCCTTTTCTTTTCACACAACTGTCTGTTATCAGATTAACACTTAGTGGGTCTGCATCTTGGTTTATATAATAATAACTCCTTCTTACAACTATTTGAGCAATATAATATGTGCACTTGACCACCCCAAAACCGCAGCACCCTCAGCAGCATCCTCAGATTTTCAGCTTCCACAACTCAAATTCTAGTGAACCAAGTTTTGTTCATCGCTGACTACTGAATTCTCCATCTGGGTTGGTTTGTTTTCATCAATCAGAAGCTGGGTTCTCTCTCTTTTCTGTAGCTAAGCCTTAGAAACTAGAAAGGTATGTTCTATTATCGTATATGAAGTGTTATTTTTTTTCTTCTAAGGAATGATTTTAAGGAAATTCAACAGTTTTTAAGTTTTTTCTTTTTGGGTGTCGAAAGATATATGGTGTTTTCCCCCTTTCTAGATTTTTGTCCTTTTGTGTTTGTTGAACATTCCGAGGCTTGAATGAGGTGGGGATTTCATTCCTTAATGAGGATATGAGCTTTTATTTTCCTGCTGGAACAGGATTCACTCCTATTAAAAAAAACACATTTTTATTTGAAGGAAAACTCGTACAGAAACTATTGACCTGCATAACTTTCTTGGGCTTGGTTGAATGAAGTTCTGCTTTTGTGTTAATCAAACTGCTTGTTTGTATCTGAGTCAGAGAATTCTGCATATTTCCATTTGATAAGGCCATTCACCACATGCTGATATTGACAAATTTTGAACATTCTGCAGAGTATTTGGCATGGAGTGGTACTATGGATGTGAAAATAGTGGCTTTCTTGTTCCCAATGAGCAAGAAAATTTGGTGGAAAGGCATCCTTCACCAGAAAGATGGTCAGAATGGGGAATAAGTACACCACCCCAAGAGTGTTTGATGATGGACACAAATGAAACAGAGGAAGAATTCAATTTCATTGATGAAAGTTTCAACAATGAAATTGAGTTTGACCATTCTAAATATGATAAAGACCAGTCTAGCAGTTCAAGTGTGTGTGGAGGATTGACTGATCAATCTTTTCAGCAAACAGCACTTTCATGTGATCATCATCATCAGCCTAAGTATCAGCTTCAAGACCTATCAACTTTCGAATGCACCGATGACATTTTCTTGTACAAGCGTAACCTCTGGAACTAAGATACTTGGTTTTATGCCTGTAGGATTATGAAATCATGTAGCAAGTCCAGTACAAATTGAATTGTTCTGTGGTGTTTTTTGCATTCCAAATTTCACCATATTTGTCATAATGATTGGAGCCAATACAGACTAACACAATCATACTTATTTGTTCTCAGAACTCTATAAGCATGAACCTGTTATTGCATGGTAAGGGCTCCCATTTTCTTTAATAATTCAAGTATGGAAATTCTTTTTTCTTAATTTTTCATTAAATATGTAACCCAACATAGACATTCAATACTCACTGGCTTATTACCATAGGCATGAAGTTAATCCAATTCAAACAAATATTTTGTCTTATGGTCTTCACATGGTTCACATATGCAGGGATTCTGTACTTGAAGATTTTCCTTGTGTTGAAAGCCTACACAAATCTTTCTTTTATCCTGAAAACCAGTGCAGCAGCAACACAACTGGTGATTACTATATTTGAGTGTGTGAACAAGTAATTTCAAAAATATCTATAATATGGGTGTACTAATTACAAATTAGTTCTTTCCATCAGGTGGAGTACAGAAAGATTTTGCAGCTTCAGATTTGGTTCCTTGCAACTTGGACTCTAAGGATTGCCTAGATATAGAGGTGACTATTACCTTTTGTCATGTAGTTCAATAGTGTTTCAAAATCGTAAATTTGTAGTAAACATGTAGTCAGCATTGCACTTGTAATCAGACCAAAATTTTCTTGTGTATGTGGCCTCCAAATCGTTTGTTATGCAATAGCATAATTTACATGCATATACTTATTCATGTATTATGGATATCCTTTTTATGTTTAAAAACTTTGCTGTATTTTTAAGTGATTGCTACCTTAAAACTTTTATGCTTGCAGCAATCATGTTATCCGATAATCTCTTTTATTTGATCTTAACAAGTTCACAACATAAAATGGGCAGAAAAAGAGAAGTAAATCTACCAGTAGCGTACAAGTACTTTTTTATGATACTATATTGTGGAGAAATAAGTGAATTGTGATAAATATTTTTTTTATACTAATAGAACAAATTTCCATACAAATTCTAATATGGTAATTGTAAAGTATGCCTTGTGTTCTGCTTTGAAGGCTTACAGTGTAATGTAATCTATTTAATTTCTCTTTAAGGGGCATGCAGTCAAAGTCTTGGACCCTTTTGAGCAGTCTAATGGAGATGACACCATGCTTGAGCAGTTCTCTCTTGAGGAATTTACACTGCAAGATTTTGAGATGATAATTGCACAGGTACTGAGAACTGAAATTATAGGAATATGATTAAATGTAATAATAAGTAGTGCTACTGAAGCATTTTTTGAGTGCGATGAAAAAAGTGTTACTAGCACTTTACATACAATAATACTTTTTGCTGATTTTTATTGTCATTGTCTCACTTGATTAGTTCACTGAGAAGACTCGTATTGGTTTTCGAGATGCCATGTACCGTCTTGCTAGAAATACAAAACAACATGTAGTTGAGGATCTGGATGGAGCTCTTAACAATGAAACCATGAGGTACAATATTTACATATGCTACATTTCTCTTATCTTCTTTTGGCCATTAGTTGCTACATGTTGTGGTGAAACAGTAACTCTCTTTGGTGATTTGGATGACAACATAACTTCTGCTTGGTTTGGCCTGAAACTACTCAACACAAATTGCACTCTAATTCCTTCAATACTTCTTTTACAATCAGCTTAACATTAACTTTTTATTTTGTTTCAGATTATATTGTACTTATTGGTATATTATGAAACAAATATAGTTAGTTCTGTTTTCTAGTTTAGTTTTTTCATATTAACTATTTTGTTTCAGATTATATTGTACTTATTGGTATACTATGAAACAAATATAGTTAGTTCTGTTTTCTAGTTTGGTTTTTTCATATTAACTATTTTTGTTTTTTTGCAACACTCATTGTAACACACTGAGCATTGTTGGTGTTAGACACAAGTCCAAATAATAGTATACAGTTTTGTCTTTCCCCGAACTACTAAAATAATGAAAACCCTTGGTTGAAATGTAGGTCTGAGGTCAAGAAACCAATGGAATCAGAGACCAACAGAGTTGACAGAGCAGTTGCAAGTCTCATGTTCAACAAGATGGAACTTAACATACTAGATCTTCCTCTTACAACTCTAGTAAACTTGAAGCAAGAAGTAACCGGAAGTAAATGTCTTGAAGGAAAAAGATCAAAAGCCTTTGATGTGGAACAAGAATCTCTCTATACACCCGGAAAAGTTACCCACCAATGCTGAGGTTCCAATATTTGAACCAAAGAACCAAGAAGTCACAGAATCATATTGTCCATGCAGCTCCTACAAAGAAGTCATTCATGCTTGAGTTTGGTTAAGTAATGTGATTGTGAGGTGCTTCCTAGTAGCTAAACCAAAAATAATAAAAACCAATTTTCTGTAATTATGCAAAGGAAATTTTGACTATTTTGGCTTCTGTGATCTCCATGTATATGTGCTTTTGCACAAGAATTATTTGTATTATGTAGCTTCTGTCCAAGGGCTAGATGTATGCATTCAGCCCTATTTTGATTTTGATTGGAATGTAAATGGTTGAATTGATCAACTAGCTAGCAAAGATGGGGTCAGTGACTCTGTTGAGTATTCTTAGGTGCTGTACACCTTGATATTTTGATCAACTAGCAGTTAGAAAAGGTGGGGGTTACTTGAGGATTCTTTGTGTTGTACCCTTATATTCTTCTTAGAGTACAATTGTGAATTTATCAACTAGGCAACTAGCTATTAGAAAATCTTGGGCTAGGATTCTTTGGCATCTCGATATTTTTAGTGTAAATGCGAATTTATCAACCGGGGATTACGAGGATTTTCATCATAGGAGTCAAAAAATCAGAAGTGCATTTGAATAAGTGACAAAATTTAGATACATTTTTATATGTATTATGTATTTGTTTTTCGATTTGAATTAGAGATTTATTTAAGTAATATGCATAATAAAAATAAAAATTAAAAGATTACTCAAATTTTTGGAGTGAAACACCAATTTTAATTGTATAGTAATATCAATATTAGTAATTAGTGAGCTGTACTTAAGTTGTCTTCTGCATAAAATTTAAAATAAAAATGCTCTTATGATGTAGTTACTTTTAAGAATTTATTTTCAACATTATATTTTTATAACTTTCAAGTAAGGATATATTTTGAGTTAAAAAGTAAGGATATGTAACATGCATAAAAGGGCAAGATGGAGAATTGGCGTCAAAATTACTAGATGGTCCTTCAGGACGCGTGGCACAAGACCCGGAAAGTAAGGAAACGGTTAGGAGAAGCACACGTGAGCGTAAGGAGAACTTGTATTTGAAGGATTATGATCATGGATGAATGCATGTTGATGGTATGAACCTTCTTTCTAAATATTCCGTCGTTCATTGTTCTTAAAATTGTAACAAACATTGTTCCAAAGTTGCAATTGAATTTCTCTACTATATCACTCTATTTCATTAGTGCTTTCATTACTCTTCATGGATGAGCACACCAGGTTGAAGGAAATTCAAGCTGAAGTGAAAACCCAAGGTAGCGAGATTCAACAATTGTTGGAACGATTTGAATTGCGAGATCGCCAACAACATGAATATAATGATAAAAAAAGAGGCTGGAAATCAAGCTCGACTTGATCAGATCCAAGCCACTTTGGATCGTTTGTTGGTTACAAAAAATGACACTCAGCATCATGAAGAGTCTACGTTGAATGTGGTATTACCTATGACAGACATTTCTCTCGAGTTTCCTCATTTTGATGGTAATTCTTTGGTGCTTGGATGGATCTTCAAGGCAGAAAAGTTTTTCAATTATCACAACACATTAGATGCTTCTAGGGTTGAGATTGCAGCGATGCATTTTGGTGGTGATGTGGTTCCTTGGTTTCAGATATTATAAAGGTTGGCAGTGGTAAATACGTGGGCAGAATTAACTCGTGCTCTTGAATCTCAATTTGGTCCTTCACCATTCGATTGTCTTATGTCAGAATTGTTCAAGCTACAACAATCATGTTCTATTTCAGATTACTATTTGAAATTCATGTCTCTAGCTAATCGGTCATTTAGTCTTAATGATGAAGCACTCCTTAAGTGTTTTTTGAGTGGTTTAAATGCAGATATTAAAATAGATGTTATGGCTTTGTTACTGGCTTCCTTGTTAAGAGTTGTTGCATTGGCAAAACTTTATGAAGATAAATATTGCCCTTCACCAAAACAGGCCCTCAGTAAACCATTTGTTTCAACTTATTATTCTAGAAATGCATCCCAATCATTCCAACCATCTCAAAACTTGAAAGTTAATTCCAAGACAAATCTTCCAGCGTTATTACCTACTCCAACTGGTCCTCCACTTAGAAATGCCAATGTTAAAAGGATTATCCCTGCTGAAATGCAGTTAAGGAGAGATAAGGGACTTTGTTATTTTTGTGATGACAAGTTTACCTTTAATCATAAGTGCCCAAATATATAATATCTGTTTCTCCAATTGGAAGAAAATGATAGAGTTGAATCTGAGACTATAGAGGAAGTGATAGTGACAAATGTTAAAAACACTGTTGTGAAAGATCATCATTTGTCGCTGAATGCTTTGAAAGGTGGAATGGGTGTGGGAACTATTAGGTTCTTAGCCTATATTGATAAACTTCCCATTCAAGTATTGATTGATGGTGGAAGTTTAGATAGTTTTCTGCAACCAAGCGTCGCTAAATTTTTAAAATTACCACTTAACCCAGCTTCTATGTTCAAAGTAATGGCGGGAAATGGGAATTACATGAGTGCTGAAGGAGTGGTCCAACAACTTAATGTGCAAAGGGGACATTCATTTGTGTTACTTGTTTTCTTGTTACCTATATCTGGTGCGGATTTGATTTTAGAAGCTAGTTGGTTAAAAACCACTAGTTCTCACATTGTTGATTTTGAAGCATTACAATTGAAGTTCTTAAAGGATGGAAAATTTATTACATTGTAGGGAGATAAGGATTTGATTCTTGCTTAGGCACAATTACATCATATTAGAAGGATTATACATACCAATTCAATAGCTAAGGTATGTAGTATGAAGTTGGTTGAAGAAAATTCACACTCTTTTCCTTTGTTAGATTTTCTTGCGGACATGGAACCTGAACTAGCTCTTTTACTGCATACTTATGGATCTATTTTTGCTAATCCTACTAGTTTACCACCTCCAAGATCACATGATCATTTTATTCCCTTGTTAGAAGGCTCTAATCCTATGAAAGTTAAGCCTTACAGGTATCCTCATAGTCAAAAAGAAGAAATTGAGATATTGGCGGAGGGAATGTTGAGAGAAGGCATCATTCAGCCTATTAGAAGTCCTTTTTCTTCTCTTATAATCTTGGTTAAGAAAAAGGATGGGTCATGGAGGGTTTGTACTGATGATCGAGCTCTTAATGCAATAACTATCGAGTATAGTTTTCCTATTTCGACAGTCGATGAGTTGATAAATGAGCTATTTGGTGCTTATTATTTTGTGTTAAGTCAGACGAAGAAATTTTCAACAAGGTTTTGAATATGACAAATATAATATGTATTGTTATTTCTAACATGTGTGTTAATGTTTTAGATAAATATAAGAACAGACAAAACTGAAAAAATGAAGTACGTGTTATTACACGTACTATGGTCAAATCAAACGAAGCCTGGTTGAGCTGTACAAAGTATCAGATGATGGTTGATCAAGCATCAAGACTAAGCCTAATCAAAAGCTAAACGAAAATACAACAAATACAAGACAAGGCGTACTACCAGTTGAAGTCTTGAAGTATCAGACGAAAGGCCAAAACAAGTATCAAACAAGGCTAAATCAAGAACAAGACAAAAGTTTGTTAAGCACCAGATGAAGTCCGTACAGACATCAAATGAAACTTAATGGTCAACCAGATGAAGGTCAACAAAGTATTAGACGATGGATAACCCAAGACGAAGAAACGTTCCAAACGGAATTAAAGTCTTCCATCTTCACAACTGACCGGACGGAAGGAAAAGTCAGTCTACTTCTCAAACAGAGACTCAAATTTGAGATGCATTACCAGACGCAGACGAAGAATACTGAAAAGCGTCTAAAGTCCACTATTCACATCTAAAGATATCAAATATTGTCTACACTCATAGAAGAACACACGAAGTCATCAAATTTGTGAGAAGAAAGAATAAAGATAGACAAGCGCGTATCCACAAGTCAAAGCATGCGTGTGTCAGAGAAAGTACACCTACTTTTCAGAAAAAGACAACGCCTCTGCAGCTACAATGACGGAAAGAGAACAAAAATAGCTAGGTTATGATTGAAGTCAGAAATAAAAGTAAACGAACTACACAAAAGACTTCACGTAACACAGATTCAGTAAGCAAACATTTAATGCAAGATCAAATGCATTAAATGAAAGATCTATATGGCCATGAACGAACTACTATCTACGCCAACAGGAAGCTCCGCTCTAACGAACACTTTCAAATTTAAACAACGGGTAGATTTATCACGAGGCTATAAATATCAAGACCTAACAAGAGAAGAAAGGGTGAAGAGAAGCAACGAGCAATAAGCAAAAGCGAACGTAAAAGCAAACTTACATCTCTTCTTGTACAGTCTTATATATTTGTGTAAATCTAAGATAACTTATCTTATTGAGTGTTGAGACTATCCTATCCTCTCTATGAGAGTAATACACACACTCAAAACACATATCTCTATAAAACTAAGGTTGCATACCTTAGCGAGTGTAAAAACCATCCTATCCTCTCTGTGAGAGTTATACACACACTCAAAACATCTATCTGTTGTAAATCCTGAAGAGGCTAGTTGAAAGAATACTTGGTGAACTAGGAGTGGTTGATAATACTTGGGGAACCAGAAATGGTTTAAGAATACTAGCCCTGACGAATGAAGTTGGCGAACCAGGAGTGGTTGATAATACTTGGGGAACCGGAAGTGGTTTAAGAATACTAGCGCTGACGAGTGAAATTAGCGAACCAGAAGTGGTTGATAATACTTGTAATCCGTTGCGATTAGTGGAACCCTTCGGTTGAAGGAGACTGGACATAGCTCAGGTCGAGCGAACCAGTATAAAATTCTTTGCACTATTTATCTATTTCTCAGACGCAATTTTTGTTTAGTTGATATATCATACTGAAAATTTTGTCCACTACTTATTTTTTACTACAACTATCTTTAAACAGAAAATACACTTGCTTAACTTATTATTTTAATAAATATTTTTCTTGTGCAGACGATAAACTCTCAGACGCAAAATAATTTTGTTGAGCCAATCTTGCACAAGTTTTAAAGTGTTCAAACTAATATTTTTACTAGACGAAAAAGAGTCTCTCTGCAAAAACGATTTCAAAATTCTTTCGTTCACTCACACATTCAACCCCCCTTCTGTGTGTTTTTCCTCTAACTTCATTTTTCTAAGCTTGATCTTAGATCTGGTTATCATCAAATCAGATTAAATCCTACAGACATACACAAGACAACTTTTAGAACTCACCAGAGCCATTATGAGTGATTAGTCATGCCCTTTGGCTTGACTAATGCCCCTACTACATTTCAGAGTTTAATAAATGATATTTTTGTCGGCATGTTAAGAAGGTTTGTACTAGTATTTTTTGATGACATTTTGGTGTACAATGCTACTTGGAAGGATCATTTATGTAATTTGGAAATCTTTTTGAGCATTTTGAAGAAATATGAGTTGTTTGCAAGATTTTCTAAATGTTGTTTTGGAGTGACATAGATTGATTACCTTGGGCATACTTTGTCTAGTTCTGGTGTAGCTATGGACAACGCTAAGTTGGAAGAATACAGGCATGGCCTAACATAAAAACCTGAAATAGTTAAGGGGTTTTTTTTAGGCCTCACAGACTATTATAGAAGATTTGTGAAGCAGTATGCTACTATTGCTGCACCATTGACTAAATTACTCAGAAAAGATGTTTTTCTTTGGACTTCAAAAGAAACAAAAGCTTTTGAATAATTAAAGGTAGCTATAACTTCTGCTCCTGTTTTAGCTATTCCTAATTTCAAGGAACCTTTTGTGCTTGAAACAGATGCTTCAGGGACTGGAGTGGGTGCTGCCCTAAGTCAAAATAAGCATCCTATTGCTTATTTTTCAAAGAAAATTTATGTGAGAATGCAAAAACAGTTAGCATATATTAGAGAGTTCTATGCCATCACTAAGGCATTAGCTAAATTCAGGCATTACCTTCTTGGTCATAAATTTATCATTAAGACAGACCAGAAAAGTTTGAAGGAATTGTTGGAGTAGAAGTTGCAAACTCCTGAGCATCAACAATGGTTGCCTAAGTTTTTAGGCTATGATTTTTCCATTCAATACAAACCTGGAAAAGAAAATATTCCTACTAATGCCCTAGAAGTTTTTTTATGGTTTGGTTTGAACCTAACTGTTCCTGGTTGCAACAATTAGTGCAATTAACTCAAACAGATCCTAAATTGTCTAAGATGTACAACGCTTATGTTCAGGGTCAACAATCTAATTATGAGTATAATATCAAAGATGGTGTTATTTTTTGGAAGGGTCATATTGTGGTTCCTAATAATACAAATCTGATAAAGAAAATTCTTATGGAATTTCATGATTCAAAAGTTGGCGGGTATGCTAGTGTCACCAAGACAATGGCCATAATTGGTAATTAGTTTCATTGTACTAACATGCAGCAGGATGTCAGAAAATACATCAGAAAGTGTGCTATCTATCAGTAAGCTAAAGTTGAACATGCATTACCAATGGGATTCTTGCATCCTCTACCTATTCCTCAACAAGTTTGGGATGACATTGCTATGGATTTAATTACTCATCTTCCTTCTTCAAATGGTTATGCAACAATCATGGTTATTGTGGATAGACTATCCAAATTTGCTTATTTTATTCCAATGAGGTCTGATTTTTCTAGCAAATCTGTGGATGAAGCCTTTATTACTCAATTGGTGAAGATATATGGAATACCAAAATCTATTGTTTTAGATAGAGATAGGGTCTTTATTAGTTCATTTTGACAGTACTTGTTTAAATCTTAAGGAACAACATTTTCAATAGGATCTTTTTACCATCCTCAGTTTGATGGTCAAACCGAGAATCTGAATAAGACACTAGAGATGTATTTGAGATGCCATGTATATGAAAATCCCAAGTCTCAAATATTGTTGCAATTAAAAGCAAATTTGTTGAAGTCTCAAAATTATGTGAAGCAGCAAGTGGACAAAAAAAGGAGATCAACTGGATGTAGGAGTTTTTGTTGGTTAAACTACAACTGTACATGCAACAATCTTTAGCATTACGGAAGCATCAAAAATTGGGTCTCAGGTTTTTTGGACCTTTTGAGGTGATTCAAAAGATTGGTTCTATAGCATATAAATTGAAGTTACCAGAGATAGTTAAAATACATCTTATTTTTCACATTTCTTTGCTCAAGAGGTTTCATGGTAAATTACCACAACAGTATGTACCATTACCTCTCACTACTTCAGAATTTGGCCTTACAATTGATCCATGGGCAGTTTTGCAATGTAGAGTGATAACAAGAAACAATAAGAAGGTGTCTCAAGTTTTAATTCAGTGGGAAATTTCAAAACCTAATGATGCTACATGGGAGAATGTTGCCGAGAGAAGAATTCCTATCCTCAGTTCAACCTTGAGGACAAGATTGTTTTTGATGAAAAGGGTAATGTAACATGCATAAAAGGGCAAGATGGAGAATTGACGTCAAAATTACTGGATGGTCTTTTAGGATGCGTGGCACAAGACCCGAAAAGTAAGGAAACGGTTAGGAGAAGCACACGTGAGCGTAAGGAGAACGTGTATTTGAAGGATTATGATCGTGGATGAATGCATGTTGATGATTTGAACCTTCCTTTTGTATATTTCGTCATTCTTTCTTCTCTGGCTTTCTTCCTCCTCTATTGTTCATTTCTTTTTGCCTTCTTCTCTCTATTCAGGTAGACTCAAATAAAGGAGTTTCGTTCGTACGTCGTGAGGATCGTTCAAAGTTGCGTGATTTTTGTTATGTTCATTGTTCTTAAAATTGTAACAAACATTGTTCTAGAGTTGCAATTGAATTTCTCTACTTTATCACTTTGTTTCAAGATACCTTTTGGAACCTCATCTAGCTTAGCAATCAAGTGAAGAGTATCCTTTATCTGAGCATAATAGATCACTTGATTTTAGGTAGCATTTAAGAGAAGGCCAACCACCAAAAAATCTGAAGTGGTGATCTTCTATGCTGGGATAAGAAAAGAAGTAGTACATCTAAAGAGAATAGGACAGAAGAACGATGTGAAATAAATTTACAAAGGCATCAAAGAAAGTAAAATTGTACCTTTTTTACGAGAAGAAAAAACATTTATTGTTATTCAAGACACTTAAAGAAGGGGGCCAATTTTTATTTATTTATTTGTTCTGTAATTATTTGAATGAGGAAAAGATTAAATTATATTGGTGTAACTTTAACAATTATCACACCGTACAATAATTTTTAATTCGATTATGTTTTATCAAAACCCGTCCCTGGATTGAAATTTAGTATTACTTTAAACATGTATGTCAAATTTTGTTAAAATTGAAAAGGTGACCAAACTATTCATATTTTAGTATATTTTTTAAAAACATGTGTTGTGTCAATTTCAATATATATAAATGAGATATTTAATATTTTTTTATCAATATAAAATTTTGTATATATAATCTAAGTAAAATGAAGTTTCATGAATTTTGAAAAGACATCATCGAATTGAAAGATATTGAATGATATAATAATTGTTAAATTACACTAGTGAAATTTGATCTCTCCACTATTTGAATATTTATTTGTTAATAATGATTATTTGATAAATAATGATTTTTATAAATACTTACTATTTTTTTGCATATAAAATTAAGTACCTTAAATTTAAGATAAATTTATTTTTAATCCCTCAAATTTAAAATTAATATTTTTAATCCTTGTAATTTCAAAAACTCTTGTTTTAGTTCTTATATTCAAATTTTGTTAATAAATTTGTCAAATATTATTATATAAAATCTATTTAGTGGTGTCCTTATTAGTAAAAATATCATATTATAAACTCAATTGATACTATATAACTATTTTAATCTATCATTTTTTAGATATGCTATATATGATTTGAGAGACTAAAATAAGATTTTTTTTATAAAAATTATAGGGATTAAAAACAACCATTATAAATTTGAGGAGTCGAATAAATTTACCCTAAATTTAAAAGATTAAAAATATATTTAAATATTTTATTTTCAATGATTAAAAAAATGTATTAATTTGTTAATTACAAAAAGATATTATTGAAATTTCACATATTATAAATTTTTTGGATAATCATATTATTTATACAAAATATCTGCAGTTAAAAATAATGATTAATCTCGAATCTGGGATCATAAATATATATAATATAGATATTTCTCTTACAACAAACTCTTTGATATATAAAACCCTATTCAAGTTGGATACGATTTATACTAACTTTTTTTTTTTAACTTTATAAAAAATTAATTTCACAAAATAATAAAACAATAATTTTACATGTATATAAAGAAGCATAAGGGAAGAGGTTGTGTAACACCCCAATTTTCAAAAAGTATATGAAGGTCCAAAAGCCCAATAAGGGTGATTTAGTAGCCTAGAACAGACCATGCCCAAACTCGAACGGGCCATTCCAAACTACTAAAAATGCTTATAAACTCTAGTTGAGAACGGGTCGTTCTGGTTTAAGAACAGGCCATTCCAAACATGGCCATTATGGGTTAAAATGTAACCCCAGAACGGGACATTCTGGATGTGAAATTTTACACATGACAAATGAGTCCAGAACGAGCTGTTCTGGATTCGAAACGGGACGTTTCGGCAATGCTTGATGCTTATAAATAGCACGCTCTGGCACTCCAAAAGCACACTTTTCACTTCTGACTTCTTTTCTTCTACACTCTCTAAAGACCGAGAGGAACACAGAGGAGGAGACCAACCAGATCCTGCTCTAGTTTTAGCTACTACTTGTCGAGGTACGGGGGAAAATGGGAGATTTATGTGTAGAGTTACATGAGGGAATGGGTGGAGAAGAGTTCTTGTGGAATTTTTAATAATTTTATAATTGTTTCTGTTTGGAGAATTATTGGTATTATGAGATTCTGTATGTGTTTAAGATTAGGAATATATAAATAATTTATAAAAATGATGATCTGGGAGAGAGAACGAAATTGTAGAAAAGTGTTTGTGAGTTAGGTTTTGGAAAAATTGGGGGTTTTACTGTTTAAGTTAAGTTTTTATTAAATTGGTGATTCATTTGAGTATTATATTAATTTATAAATGTTATTGTTATATTATATAATAAAAATTGATGATCTAGATGTGGATTCATGGTGAATTGCTTGAGGGGTATGTGAACCACTATTTTGTATGGACTTATTTATTTTGTGTATGTGATGTGGAATGGAGTTATGGAATGTGGTGTGATGCCTTCGCACAAATGTATACATTATATCTACCGTTTTAGTATTGAATTGATAACATGATGTGGCGAATGGTATATTATTGTTCAATTAATTATGATGAAAGTATGTTGACATGAAATGAGATTTTGTGTTGAATGTGAATGTGACATGATTGTGGTACCTTACACTTATTGTAACACCCCAGTTTTCATACTTTTTATTAAGGGTGATTTAGTAGCTCAGAACGGGCCGTTCCCAAACTGGAACTGACCGTTCTAAACTACTAAAAAAGACCTATTTCTGGTAGCCCAAAATGGCTCGTTCCCAATATGGAACGGGTCGTTCTCAATCTGGAACGGGTCATTCCCAATCTAGAACGGGTCGTTCCAAACCCCCAAAATAGCCTATAACCATAATTGTGAATGGGTCGTTCCAGAGTTGGGAACGGGTCGTTCCAAATATGGACGTTGTGAGTTAAAACTCATCTCCGGAACGGGCCGTTTTGGTTTGAGAACGGGCCGTTCCAGATGTGAATTTTCCACATGATGAAAGGAGCCAGAATGGGCCGTTCTGGATCTGAAACGGGTCGTTCTAGCCACTCCTGAAATCTATAAATTAATAGAGCACTCTGACACTATTTCTGGACACACTCTCTAGAGATCAAGGAGAACCAAGAGAAGGAGATCAACCAGATTCCGCTCTAGCTTCGCCTTCTGCTTATCCAGGTAAGGGGGGAGTGAGAAACCTCGCTCGGGGTGTGGGAATAATTGTTGGGTAGTTGGATTGGTCCCCAATCTTTTGCTTGATGCATGCTTCTAGGAACAGGCACAATATGAATGTTTTTTGTTTTGCCTTCTAATTGTTCTATTGTGTTCCTTGTTGGATGTGATGTATGAATATGTGATTAATTTTAAAAGTAAACAAGTTTTGATATGAATTAGAGTGCTCTATGGGTTCTTGAGAGAACCTTATGAGAAATAGGCCAAATATAAATGTTTTCTGTTTTGCCTTCTAATTGTTCTGTTGTGTTCCTTGTGTGATGTAGAGTGTAAATATGTATTTGATTTCAAAATTAGATAAGTTTTGATATGAATTAAAGTGCTCTATGGGTTCCTGTACGGAACTCTATGAGGAACAATTATGAATATAACTATGTAAAATATGAACAAATGACATGAGACATGATGTGAATGAGAATGTGAAACGTGATGAAATGAGATAAGCTATGATTATGAGAATGTGAAATGTGATGAAATTAGATAAGCTATGACTATGAGAATGTGAAATGTGATGATATGAGACATGAAATTCCATGACAAGTGAAATGTTGAGTTAATGAAATAGTGAATGTGTGACATGCATCATGTGCATATATGATCTATTCCAAGTGTGCCGCTTAGGCTGCATACCAGTGATGTAACAAGCTAACAAGGTGTACCTTAGGGTCACCAGTGATGTAACAAGCTATGTGATGAAATGACTTATTCTAGGTGTTCCGCTTAAGCCGCATACCAATGATGTAACAAGCTATGTGATGAAATGATGAGAAATGTGAAACTTCCGTATGGCAGCACATGCATGCATTTATGAGTCGAGTCCATGACATCATTACATGATAAATGAGTTTGCATGTGATATTGATTGTGTATGTGTATTATTTACATGTGACTTATGTTTTTTTTGTGTGTGTGCTATCTAACCTTTATTTCTACACCTGGAAACGAGTGAGATATTTCTCACTCCCTTGTTGTTCTTTGTATGTGTTTAAATTGTGTTGCAGGTGATCATTAACATGAGGATGTTGGTGATGAGGCTTAGGCTTCAGTTGGACATGCTCTGATAGGATTTGTGACATCGGGGCTTAACTAGGTTTAGCATTGGAGTTTCATTACTGTTATTGTGTTTTGGAAAGATTGATGTTTTATTTTGTCATCATTTCCGGATTGGACTACGATTTGCAAAATATTAATGTGAACTCTCTATCTATGTGTTTTGAAACCTTATTTTTAAGAAAGTTTTATTTACTCAGGAATGTACTTTATATTTATTGTGTATTATGTATGTGGGGTAAAGGGTGTCACACTTATGACCAGGGATGACACAACCCTTGGGTAAGTGATGCTACAAGGACGGCGTGACCTTGGCATAATGTGGGATGTGTGAGGCAATTAACACGTATCACTTATGTCAGATGTGGCATGGTCTTGGCATAATGTTAATTGTAAGATTTGTCTGGATTATGAATGTGAATATGATTGTGGTTCCTCACACTTATGACCAGGGATGGCACGACCCTTGGGTAAGTGATGCTATAAGGACAACGTAACCTTGGCATAAAGTGGGGTGTGTGAGGTAATTAACACGTATCACTTCTGTCAGATGTGGCGTGGCCTTGGCATAGTGTTAATTGTAAGATTTTTATTGAATGTGAATGTTATGTGATTGTGGTTCCTCACACTTATGACCAGGGATGGGACGACCCTTGGGTAAGTGATGCTACAAGGATGGCGTGACCTTGTCATAGTATGGGATGTGTGAGGCAATTAACACGTATCACTTATGTCAGATGTGATTGGCCTTGGCATAGTGTTAATTGTAAGATTTGTGTTAATTATGAATAAAATATGATTGTGGTTCCTTACACTTATGACCAAGGATGGCACGACCCTTGGGTAAGTGATGCTACAGGGATGGCGTGTGTGACACCCTCTATCCCGCATATCATAATACAAATAATAAAATTTGGAATACCAAGTCTTTCATTTTTAAAATACCAAACATGTTTAGATAGAGAGCACCACATTCATAACTTAAACAAATAACATAATCAGTGGTAATTATAAAAGAAATAAGGTTAAGGTTTTCAAAATAATTTAACAGAAACAACATCCTAATTTAATCCTATCTACGTCCCGATGTCACATGTCCTATCAGAGCAAATCCTAACATAGAAGCCTAAACTTTATCATCAACATCCTCAACCTCATGCTGATAATCACCTGTATGACAGTCAAAGAAAACAACACAAGAAAAAAGGGAGTGAGAAACATTTCTCTCTAGCTCACAGTGTAGAAATATACGCCGGATAGCCAAACACAAACAAGACAGGTATAACATAAATAAATTAATAATAACATCACATCTCACTCATCCAAGACATATCAATTTTTCATATAACATTAAAATGTACATGTATATGGACACGGACTACATTTTATCATACATGTGGCGCCAGTAAAACATCACATGGCATATTGCCGCTAGCAATACACGAAGAGTAGTCTAGGAGTACATGCCGGGTCACACCCTCTGCGCACTCTCACTAGAAGGACATACTACCAGAGTCTCGTCGAGATAGCTAAGCGCGCAAGATACATCCCATGCACATAATGGGAGAGACTGGGACTTCCAAACCGAGCTATCCCCAAGGACTAATCCTCAAAGCTTTTACACTAGAGGGCCTTCTCTGGTGGTGTATTCCATATCGTACCCTTAAAAAAATTTATGCACATGATGCATGTCAATCAAGACTCTATGCATTCTCATATCACATTATTATCATCACATATCATCATTACATTTCATCATCACATTTCATCATCATATTCCATCATCATATTTCATCATCATATCTCATCATCATATTCACATTATCACATTATCACATTATATTCACAATTCTCACAGAGCACTTTAATCCATATTAAAACTCATCTATTTGCGAAATTAAACACATATTTACACTCTGCAAACATTAAGGAACACAACAGAAAACTCAAAAGGTAAAACAGAAAACATTCATATTTTTCCTGTTTCTCATATGTTTCCCACAAGAACCCACAGAACACTCTAATTCATACAATAAACATTTAAAACAATACAATTAACTCATACAATTACCTCTTCAAACCATCTCCTCTTACAATCAGCAATGCATTCCCTTAGGGTTTACCATAGGAACCCATAGAGATCTCAGATCATACAATTAATTACATATAAGAAAAACAATAGGCAAAATAGATACAATTGGGAAAAAACCCCTCATACATGAGCATACAAAAAAATACAACAAACACAGGATTGGAGGCCAATCCCACTACCCAACAGATATTCCCACACCCAAAGCGAGGTTTCTCACTCCGCCCTTACCTCGATAAGCAAGAGATGAAACTAAAGCTAGATCTTGTTGGTCTCCTCCTCTGGTTTCCCCTTGGTCTTTAGAGAATGTAGAAGAAAAAGAGGTGAAAAGTGAAAAATGTGCTTTTGGAGTGATAGAGCGTTCTATTTATAGGCATCAGTAGTCGCCAGAACGGCCCGTTTCAAATCTGGAACAGCCCGTTCTAGACTCATACTTCATGTCCAAAATTCACATTTGGAACGGCTCGTTCCAGAATCAGAACGGTCATTCTGGATATGAGTTTGAACTCACAACGACCATATTTGGAATGACCCGTTCCCAAATCAGAACGACCCGTTCTGGGTTCGAAGTTTACTCAGTGAATCATATGTTGGAACGACCCTTTCCAACCTAATCTTTCTAGGCCATTTTAGTAGTCTGGAACGGCCCATTCTAGTTTGAGAACGACTCGTTCTGGGCTACTAAAAATCAAAATATTACAAAATAATTTTCATAAATATTTATTGTTAAAATAGTCATAATTATTAAAAACCTTGAAAACATTCTATAAAACCCATTAAAATAGCTATAAGAAAATAATCTCCATAAATATAAAATAAATAATAAATAATCATTATACTAGTAGAAAATTCGGGATGTTACATCGTGACCTTGGCATAGTGTGGGATGTGTGAGGCAATTAATACATATCACTTAGGTCAGATATGGCGTGGCCTTGACATAGTGTTAATTGCAAGATTTTTGATGGATTGATGTGATTGTGAATTGTGATGTGAAGATGATGCATGATTGATAAAATTATGATATATAGAAATTCTTGTGAATATTTCATTAAGTAATGAGTTATGATGAAATTATGTTATGGATTTTCCTTGTGTGCTTTACATATAGATGTTTTCTTTTCTCACCGTACAAATTGTGGATGTTTTAGGTGAGGAAGATCCAGCTATGAGTGACATCTAGAATGCCAATAGTTGAATTATGGGTATGCTCTGATATTGTGACATTAGGGCAGAGGATTTTTTTAGCACATGAATTTTTATATGGATTTGGAGTTGTATTTATTATTTTGAAAATAATTTGTAAACTCTTATGTTTTATTTTATAAGTTTTATTTTCAATTATTTTGGATATTGAAGAATAGTTATGAAGATTTTATGTGAACCCCTTTTACCAATGTTGAAAAAATTTATTCGTTAGTTTTATTTACATTATTACAAGATATGTGTTGGGGGTAGTAAGGGTGTCACATTAAGTGGTATCAAAGCAGGTTGATCCAATCGACTGTGAGTTATGAGTCTACTATGCTTGTTTGGTAGATGAATGATGGATTGAATTGATTGTGGAACTTATTGATATGCTAGTGTGATGATTGATTATGTTTGTTGTTTATTTAATTGTGTGT
This sequence comes from Cajanus cajan, assembly GCF_000230855.2. NCBI lineage: Eukaryota > Viridiplantae > Streptophyta > Magnoliopsida > Fabales > Fabaceae > Cajanus > Cajanus cajan. Next base: position 50,939,797 of record NC_138524.1, on the reverse strand, counting down.
ATCGTTTTCTCATAATTTGGCTGATAGACATGATATAGCTTAGATGATGCTATTTCTATTACTTTTCTTCATTATTATGATTTCTTATTTATTTTGATACTTCTTGCTTACGTAATAAGTAGTGGTTGGATGGTATCGCTTGTGTTGTGATCATATGTGAAAGCAGTAGTCGAGGAAGCATCGTCCTAATAAACTAGAAACTATTGGAACCTTGGGTGTGGGTGAGACATTGAATTGTCAAGTGTATTGAGAGTTTATGGTTGATGGAGTTTCTGAAATCTATAGTTGTAGCGATTGAATCCAAGGAGGTTCTATGTTGAGAATAAGAGTTTTGGTATTCTTGATGAGAGATTGAAATGTTGGTAATTTCCTTGAGTGTTGGTGCTTGCATGTTAACCTTTTATGATTTAGGTAGCATGTGAGTCTTATTTTCTAAGTCTTTTGTTGAATATATGAGTTGCTTGAGTTTAGGATTGTAGTGGGAAGTTTGGATATGAGTTTAAGGTGGAAAGGAGTGAGTTTGGAATGGTTGAGGTATTTTTGTGGGATGTTAGTACACTACTGCAGTATGGTGTAGGGGATGTTTTCGCTGCAGTTTTGTTGTGCCAGTATGAGTACCGTATTGATAGAGTTATATTTTGTGGTCTTCATGAAAATTGTAGCCTTGGATGTTATCTTTTCAATGGCACCGGAATCAGGTAAAACGAATGTTTAGAACTCCAATTATAGCTGTTTTAGTGATCAGAGGTCTAGCTATAAACGCTGAATATATCTGTTGTGGTTTTTGAATTATTAGCTAAGAAGATGATCTTTTAGAATCTCATTTCTTCATAAGAGTTGTAGCTTATTCTCTTAGCTTTCTTTTGAGATAGGTTTGAGATCATTTAGATGAGTATAACTCTCTAGGTATAATTTTCTTTGATAGTTGTTGAAGGGATATATACTGTGTGATGATGTTTTGAGTTGTTAGGCAATGCATGGATAAAAACTGATTTGGTTATGATGTTCTGAGGCATTTTCATATGGATTGAAAAGTTATTTAAGGTTGTATGATGCTATGTGGTAAAGTTGGTTCATGTACATGTTATATGGAGTAAATGGTGATTGATTTGTACATGCTTAGGGATGGTATATGTCAAATGTTTAAAGTAGGCATTCTAATATGATTTGATATGTGCGTATGTTGATATGTGGATAGATGACCTTAGGGATCAATCAGTGAATTTTTGTGTGTTTAGTAAAATTGACCTTAGGGTATGATATAATCATATTGGAACATGAGAGTGAAGATGTATCCAAGACAGTTTTACCTAAGTTATCTAAGTATGATTTTTGGTTATATGAAGTGAGTTTTCTAGGTCTTTTAAATTTTAATAGAGGTATAATGTATATCTATCTATGGTAGAAGTTGTGATTAAGTGGGAGATACTTAAGTCAATTGGTGAGGTTAAGAGTTTTCTTAGATTAGCTTATTATTATAGGAGGTTATTGAGGAAATTTCTAAGATAACATTACCTTTGAAAAGATTGACTAGTGTGTCAATGTTAATATTACCAGATTTTGGCAAGTCTTTTGTGATGCTTCTAAGTTGGACTTGAGAGGAAATACCTTATCCATGACTTTAAGTTAGTGGTTGTAATATCTATACTAAGATTTGGAGGCGTTACCTATATGATTCTAAGCTAGAGGTATTTAGTGATCATAAGAGCCTTAAATATCTTTTGACCAAAGGAGTTGAATATGAGACAAAGAAGATAGTTGGAATTTCTTAAGGAATAAGATTTTGATCTTATTTGTTATTTGGGCAAAGCCAATGTGGTGACCTGTGTTTTGAGTAGGAAACCTTTACATTTATCTTCCCTTGTGATTAGAGAGATGGATTTTTTGGCTCAAATTAGGGATTTAAGTTTGACTGGTGAGATTACCCCTAGTAGTGTGAAACTAGGTATGACTCGGGTAACAAGTGGATCGTTGAAAGAAATTGGAGAAACATAATTAGTTGATTCATTTTGGTGTCAAGATATGAGGCTATAGGACAAGGTAATGGGTAAGAGTTACCTTAAGTATAGATGGAGTGGTAAGACTTTGAGACCGAGTATGTGTACCTAGTGAACTTACGCTCAGGTGCTTGATCTTTGGAGAGGGTCATAGAAGTAAAGCTATTATTATTCATCTATCATTTTTATGATTTAAAGGTTGGATTTGATTGAAGAGTTTATAGACTTAAGCTTGGTGTGTGAGACTACCCTTAGGAGCATTGAATTGATTATGTTGAAAGTAACTAGTGAATTAATGGATGAGATTAGAGAAGCCCGGGAGTTAGGATTGGTAGGGGTATAGATAACCTTTTACGAGTGGAAGTTGATGGTGTTTTGGGGTTCAAGGATAGAATCTATGTGCCTAGTAATCCCGAATTAAGGAAGATGATCTTAGATGAAGGACATAAGAGTACTCTTAACATTCATTTAGGAGCTACTAAGATGTATCAGAGTGGCGCGATGGAAGCGTGGAGGTCTAAGGTGAAGAGAGGAGTAAAGGAATTTGTGTACTCGTGTTTAGTATGCTAGAAGTCTTTAAGAATTTTGCAGCCTTTAGACGATTCATTTTAGAAGTCAGATGGTGTGTAGGTAAACCTTGGTTGTAGTTTTGCTTGATTTTCTTAAGAAATTCAATTCTTTTTGGGTTATAATGGATAGACTCACCAAGTTTACATGTCTTGCCCTTATTGATAATATATATTCCTTGGAGAAATTAATAGAGTTGTACATCAATAAGGTAGTGAGGTTACATGGGAATTAGAAAGCAACATGCAAGGAGCCTAGCCATATCTGTTTTCAGGAAAATTTTGAGGACGAAATTTCTAAAAGGAGGGAAGAATTGTAACACTCCAATTTTAAAAAATTATATGAAGTCCCAAAAGCTCAATAAGGGTGATTTAGTAGCCTAGAACGAGCCGTTCCAAACTACTAAAAAGGCTTATAAACTCTAGTTGGGAACGGGTCGTTCTAGTTTAAGAACGGGCCGTTCTGGTTTAAGAACGAGCCGTTCCAAACATGGCCGTTATGGGTTAAAATGTAACCCCAAAACGGGCCGTTCTGGATGTGAAATTTTACACATGACGAATGAGTCTAGAATGGGCCGTTCCGGATTCGAAACGGGCAGTTCTGGCCACGCCTGATGCCTATAAATAGCACGCTCTGGCACTCCAAAAGCACACTTTTCACTTCTAACTTCTTTTCTTCTACACTCTCTAAAGATCGAGGGGAACCCATAGGAGGAGACTAACCAGATTTTGCTCTAGTTTCAGCTACTGCTTATCGAGGTACGGGGGAAAATGGGAGATTTATGTGTAGAGTTACATGAGGGAATGGGTGGAGAAGAGTTCCTGTGAAACTTTTAATAATTTTATAATTGTTTCTGTTTGGAGAATTATTAGTATTATGAGATTTTGTATGTCTTTAAGATTAAGAATATGTAAATAATTTGTAAAAATGATGATCTGGGAGAGAGAACGAAATTGGGGGTTTTACTGTTTAAGTTAAGATTCTATTAAATTGGTGATTCAGTTGAGTATTTATATAATTTATAAATGTTATTGTTATATTATATAATAAAAATTGATGATCTAGATGTGGATTCATGGTGAATTGCGTGAGGGGTATGTGAACCACTATTTTGTGTGGACTTATCTATTTTGTGTATGTGATGTGGAATGGAGTTATGGAATGTGGTGTGATGCCTTCGCACAAATGTATACATTATATCTACCGTTTTAGTATTGAATTGATAACATGATGTGGTGAATGGTATATTATTGTTCAATTAATTATGATGTGAGTATGTTGACATGAAATGAGATGTTGTGTTGAATGTGATTGTGATATGATTGTGGTTCCTCACACTTATGACCAGGGATGGCACGACCCTTGGGTGAGTGATTTTACAAGGACGGCGTGACCTTGGCATAGTGTGGGATGTGTGAGGCAATTAACACTTATGACTTATGTCAGATGTGGCGTGGCCTTGACATAGTGTTAATTGTAAGATTTGTGTGGATTATGAATGTGAATATGATTGTGGTTCCTCACACTTATGACCAGGGATGACACGACCCTTGGGGTAAGTGATGCTACAAGGACGACGTGACCTTGGCATAGTGTGGGATGTGTGAGGCAATTAACATGTATCACTTATGTCAGATGTGGCGTGGCCTTGGCATAGTGTCAATTGTAAGATTTGTATTAAATGTGAATGTGATGTGATTGTGGTTCCTCACACTTATGACCATGGATGGCACGACCCTTGGGTAAGTGATGCTACAAGGATGGCGTGACCTTGGCATAGTGTGGGATGCGTGAGGCAATTAACACGTATCACTTATGTCATATGTGGCGTGGCCTTGGCATATTGTTAATTGTAAGATTGGTGTTGATTATGAATAAAATATGATTGTGGTTCCTCACACTTATGACCAGGGATGGCACGACCCTTGGGTAAGTGATGCTATAGGGATGGCGTGACCTTGGCATAGTGTGGGATGTGTGAGGCAATTAACATGTATCACTTATGTCAGATGTGGCGTGGCCTTGGCATAGTGTTAATTGCAAGATTTGTGATGGATTGGTGTGATTGTGAATTGTGATGTGAAGATGATGCATGATTGATAAAATTATGATATATAGAAATGTTTGTGAATATTTCATTACGTAATGAGTTATGATAAAATTATGTTATAGATTTTCCTTGTGTGCTTTACATATAGATGTTTTCTTTTCTCACCGTACAAATTGTGGATGTTTTAGGTGAGGAAGATCCAGCTATGAGTGGCATCTAGAATGCCAACATTTGAATTATGGGTATGCTCTAATATTGTGACATCGGGGCAGATGAATTTTTTAGGACATGAATTTTTATATGGATTTGAAGTTGTATTTATTATTTTGAAAACAATTTGTAAACTCTTATGTTTTATTTTATAAGTTTTATTTTCAATTATTTTGGATATTGAAGAACAATTATGAAGATTTTATGTGAACCCTTTTTACCAACGTTGAAAAGATTTATTCGTTAGTTTTATTTACATTATTACAAGATATGTGTTGGGGTAGTAAGGGTGTCACAGATTGTTTGCTCTCGTGCATCCGTCCCTGGTCACAAGTGTCAAGTGGTACCTACTACTACCTACACTTAAAAAAAAAAAAATATATATATATATATATATATATATATATATATATATATAGGGAGCGTATCAACTGAAAGGAAATTTATTATGAGAGACGAGAGAATTAAAATATAACCCTTAGATTAATTAAGTGAGAGAAAATTTGGAGTTTAATCAAGTGAGAGAAAATTAATTTAAATGTTATATTTTAACCTCTCATCTCTCATAATAAATTCCATCTCACTTTATATGCTCCCTATATATATATATATATAAGTGAGAGAAAATTTGGAGTTTAATCAAGTGAGAGGAAATTAATCTAAAGGTTATATTTTAACCCTCTCATCTCTCATAATAAATTCCCTCTCACTTGATATGCTCCATATATATATATATATATATATATATATATATATATATATATATATATATACATCAGTGTAACTTTTACTAAGTATTATGCTATTTAATAATTTTATATTTAATGTGAATTTTGTAAATCTAACCGTTAGATTGAAAGTTCATATCACTTTATATTTTGTTGAAATTGAACAAGAACTTGAAGGTAATCAAAGTGTTAATATTTTAGTATATTTTGAAATGTATATATTACGTCAAATTTGTTTTATAAAAATGAAGCATCAAATCATCTTGAATTAATATAAAATTTTGTATATATAATCTAAGAGTAAAGAACTTTTAATCTAATGATTAAATTTACAAAATTCATATTTAATATAAAGTTATTAAACAGTGTAATACTTAATAAAAATTATACCTATGTTATTATAACTTTCATATATATATATATATATATATATATATATATATATATATATATATATATATATATATATATAAATCCAGTATATATCGCTAGGAGGAAATGATAACGATGAATTTTCTATCAGACTTTTAGTAACAATAATTATTTTTTATTTATTAATGTTTATTTCTTTTTGACACCAATTATTAGAAACTACAAAATTTTAAGAATGGAAGTACTTAATAAGATATGGACCAACAAAATTATATAATTTCTCACATGAATAAATTTGAATCAATATGTCAGAGCTCTCAAAATGAGCTAAACTAGGGTTCAACTGTCTCACAAACGGATTTGGGTCAAGTCGAGTTAGAAAAAAAAAACTATATCGAATTTAGCTAAATTTTAAATTGCTCACTTAATCTATAAGTCAAAATAGGTTTGAGTCTAATTGAATCGAGTTAATTTATTTAACCCGCTATTAAAAAATAAAATAATATATATATATATTTTATGTTTATGTTTATGTTTTATGTAATTTTTATTTGAAATTTTAATTAATATTTTTTTTATGTATTTGTATTAATTTGAATCAATGATAAACTTGATTTTTAATATAAAAAATGATGACTCCTTATTTTATTTATTAAAATAGTATAAAACTAGAAATAATAACAAACATGGTGACTAAAATTGGTTTATCAGGTTTTGTCACTTAAATTAGGAAATTTCATTACTATTTTCGGGAATAGGAAAACTTGGATATGAGACTAAAATGACTTTTTTAACACCCCGGTTTTCAAAAATACTAATAATATTATTATATGGTATTTGGTCAGAATTATTTTTATTATTATAGGAAAATATTATTTTATTTATTTATTTATTTAACTATTTTGGGAAAAAGAGAAGTGGGTCGAGAAGAGGAGCAGGTTGGATTGACTTGGTCCAATTGATTATTTTAAGAAAGGGGTTCAATAGAGTTAACCCTATCTGCCCAAGTGTGTGTGTGTGTGCACTACAAAAAAACACTCATTACCGACGAACTTTTTTCCACAAATAAATATTTGTCTAAAAAATGACATTATCGACGGATTTTTTTGACGAATATGTGTCCGTTTGAAACACAAACAATTCCAATAGATATTACCCACAAATTTTTTCCGTCTAAAATTTCAGATGGATTTTACCTATGAATTTTTTTCGTGGGAAAATTATAGTGTTTCAGACATATATTTCTCACGAATTATCTGTCTAAAACGTTGTTCGTTGAAAATGTAAAAAAATTCGTCAGTAACTTTAAAAAATATAATGATAAAAGATTAGCAAATTAAATTCTTAAATACTTAACTAATTTTGTCATGCTAATTAATTTTCCATACTAACTATTATATATATAATTTATAATTAAATGATAATATAAAATAATAATTTACTATTAATATATTTTAATATTATATATAGTTAATTTTGTTTAAATTGAGAAATATATAATTAGTGAAATGACATTGATGCGTGATAGTCTAAAATTAAAAGGTAATTTCTTAATATTTATAATTTTACCAATTTTGAACTATATTATTTTTAATAAAACAATATTTGTAGTGTAAAAAATTATTGAATTGATCCAATAACAAAATATATGAATATAGATTTTTTAAAAAAAAAATTAAGGTTAGTGTGAAGTGTTGTGGAGTGAAGTCGTTGAAAGGTCAAATATGAGGGTGTTACACTAAATAAAATTGTTATTTAATACAATTTTGAAATAATTTTTTAAAAATATTATCAACAATACACATGGAATTACCGACGGATGTATCGTGGGTAATTATCGACGGATATATATGTGGATAAATTTTTTATTAATAATTTATTTTAAAAATAATAAAATTAATTCATAAGTAATTATGATAAATAAAAACTAAATTAGATACGAAGTTAAAAAATATTTAAAATTCTTATAGTCAAAGAAAAGTCTCTAAAAATGCAATGACACAAGAAAAACATCATTTTTGCTTTATATATAAAAGTTAATTATTTTTTATTAGTTACTAATTTTAATTTAATATATATTTATACAAATTTTAAATATGAATATAGAATTTTTTTTAAAAAGAGATTGAGGTTAGTGTGAAGTGCAGTGGAGTAATCTAATTTTTAAAATAAAATTTTTTAATACATAGATTAAATCTGCAAAAAAAATTAAATTTTGAAAATTATATGATATTTCATTTCATAAATTCAAATTGACAGATAATCATAAAAATATTTTATATGTTGATTTAAATCTAACAAAGTATCACATGGTTGTTATTAAATTTTTTAAAAATTAGTAGACTTGATTTATACATTAAGAGTTTTTAATTCAATGGTTGGATCGTTGAAATTTAATGTAGAATATGAGTTATTGAGTGGAGTAAATATATAAGCAGTGTTTTAAAACCCGGACCGACCCGGCCGGTCGGACCGGGAACCGGTGGTCCAGCCGGTCTGAATCTGAAGTTGGATCGGTTATGCAGTCGACCTGTTTCAAACTGGATTGAACCGGTCAATTTTTCGGTTCAACCGGTGAACCGGTGGGTCAAACCGGTTCAACCACTTTTTTTTCTTTTTTTTAATTTTTTTAAGGGACCATAAATCACAAAAATAATAATGAAAATTGAATCTCTTAATGAAAAAGCAAGGAGTCTTATTAAATATAACAATGACTACTTGTTCTAATATATTTGTTTGCAATATATACAACTTAAATAACTTTTATAGTATATTATTAATTTTAAATTATATATTTAATAATGCAATATTTATGTAAATATTACATATATTATTTTCTGATATTAATTGCAAGCATATTATATATGTACATATTATTTATATTTTTAATTTGTATTAATATACCGTTTAACATATAATTTTTTTATGTATTTTTTTACAAAATAAAAATAAAAATAAAAATAAATTTAAATAAGATAGAAAAATTGAAATTTAAAATAAGATATGAATTTATTAAAATTTATAAGTATAAAATATATTTAGTATGAATACTTTTTAATATAAATAAATAAAAATCGAGTCATGCGATTCAACTAGTGACCCACCGGTTCAACCTTTGACCCACTGACCCAGTACCTTAACCGGTTCGATGACCGGTCCGGTTTTTAAAACTATGTATATAAGGAGGGATCAAATTACTCAAAAATAACTTTTGATAAAGTTACTCCACTCAATAATTTATGGTGTATGTTAAATTTTAACAGTCCAACCGTTAAATTAAAAGTTTTTAATGTATAAATCAAATTTACAAATTTTTAGAAAAATTTAAATCATATAATACTTCGTTATTTGAATAATCAACATATAAAATATTTTTATATTTCTCTGTCAATTTGAATTAATAAAATGAAATATCAAATACTTTTCAAATTTTTTAAAATTTTGTAAACTTGATCTATGCATTAAAAAATTTTAATTTAAGGATTGAATCATTAATTAAAATTCAATATACACTATAAGTTATTAAGTGAATTAACTTTATCAAGAGCTACTCATAGAGTAATTTGTTCTCTCCTCTCTGTGTGTGTATGTGTGTGTGTCTATATATATATATATATATATATATATATATATTAATTAATTTAGACATCTAAATTTAAGATATTATTAATTAAAACATAAAATAATTATAATTCAAATATTTTAATAAATAAAAAATTGAATATTAATTAAATTTTAAAATCTTAAAATTTTTTTATGATTTTTGTATTATATAAATATTATAAACTTGAATTAACGTTACTTCTAAAAATTATATGTAATTTAAAAGAAACAATAATTGTGTGACAACAAATGCATTCTTTGCTCTTTTATATATTTTTTTCTCTGGCATCAAATGAATCCATTGCTCTTTTATGTATTATTTTGTGACGACAAATACATCCATTATTACTGAAGGGCATGCAACGAAATTGTAATAGCAATGACCTGAGACAGTATTGGCATCTGATGCTGTGAATGTTTTCTTCTGCTTAATTGGCAATTGGTTTTACTGTGACAGTGGGAGAAAGGCACAAGAAATCTTGGAAAGGAAATGGAAGAAGCAGTTAGTAGCTAACATCTTAATTTTGCATTTGTGGGTGTCCATTAAGTGACTTTCACAATTTAAAATAAGTAGGGTTTACTTTTTTTTAATTATATATTTTTTGCACTGACTTTAAGAAATATCTTTCCTATACTTTTTTTTTGTGGGGACAAAATTCTTGCATACTAAAGTCTGTGGGGAAAAGAAAAGAGAAAAAAAAAAGGGTGAAAAAGTCTTATCAACCTTTTTGTTTCAAAAATTTATTTTGATTCTTGAAAATGCATCACATTAGCACTTTAATCTTAAAATAAGAAAATTATGAATAAGTTTTTTAAAAAAATTATTTGTTTTGTTTAAATCTTGAAAAATAATTATTATAATTAATTTTAGTCTCTAAATATACATTAATATTATCATTTAAGTCCCATGCTTTTTGAATTTTGAATTAAAGTGAATAATATTTTACTCTTTTAAGATTTTTTTTTTAAAGTTTTTATACTTTCAGATATTAAAATGTCAAAAACATATACTTTTAAAGACTCAATTTTATCCCCCTTTTTTTAATAAACTTCCAAAAGTTGACTTTTGTACATCTCAGACTTTGATTTCTGATTTATGATTCCTTGGAGGATCGAAACAAATTAAAATGCTTTCAGTCTATTTATTTAATTTATTAATTTGCTGTTTAATTTATTCAATTTTAAATTGTCATTGAAACTCAAAATATTAATAATTAATTGATTCAAAAGAGTGGTGTAGATTGAAAAATTAGTTAGTCTTTTCATGTAATAAAATATTATTTTTAAAATTAAAAATTTGAAATATATGGTGATTGGTATAATTTCACTAAAATTATTTAAAGAGATTGATGGTTGATTCTAGTGAGTGATGTCTTACTTTAATTTATTTTTTATAAAAAAAAATGTCACAAACAAACATAAATCAAATGAGAAGTTATTTCAGTATAATGAGTAAACTTACATTCAAAGTCTTGGATATATCATTGTTTAAATATTTTGAGGAAAAGTTTTTCCATTCATAATAGTCCAATTCAAATCAAACAAAATTCTCTCCAACAATATATATATATATATATGTACTAGGAGGCACCCCTTCGGTCAGGCAATAGGCCGAAAGGGGTGCCTGAGCCGACAAAAGCACACCCCCACTTCGGCTGGAGCACGGGCCGAACACACCCTCTCGGCCAAAGGAGAGCCAGGTCTAACACCTCCTCGGCCTAGGCCTAGGCCGAACACCTCCTCGGCATTGACCTAGGCCGAACACCCTCTTCGGCCTCGGAGAAGGCCGAACCTCCTTTCGGCCTCATGCCTAGCCAAGGACTTCAACAAATCAAGCCACTGACATCAGCGACGAGTCGAACACCTCCTCGGCATTGACCTAGGCCGAACACCCTCTTCGGCCTCGGAGAAGGCCGAACCCCCTTTCGGCCTCATGCCTAGCCAAGGACTTCAACAAATCAAGCCACTGCCATCAGCGACGAGTCAAACACCTCCTCGGCCTAGGCCTAGGCCGAACACCTCCTCGGCATTGACCTAGGCCGAACACCCTCTTCGGCCTTGGAGAAGGCCGAACCCCCTTTCGGCCTTACGCCTAGCCGAGGACTTCGACAAAGAGCAGATCACAAACAACACGTGGCCAGTTAGATACTTATTATGTGTTAATTACCAAGCCAGATTAAGACAGGATTAAGGTTAATTCGTGTATTACCCGCATCCCAAGAATGAAGGCCCACCAGGCCCAAACGTGTCACTATAAATATACAGGTGGTATGACATAAATGAGGTACGTTATTATTCCAACTAGCGCATTTATTGCTCTAAACCGAACACTGACTTGATCGTCGGAGTGCCTTTGCAGGTACCCTCCCCACCATTCGGAGTTAGTAATTTGTTCGGCTCGGAAGACTCGGAAAGACTCGAAGACAGCTAAGAAAGGAGTAAGGAGACAAGTGTTCTTCACCCGGAACATTTTGGCGCCCACCGTGGGGCCGAAGCTAGAACGGTTTTCGACCCCGAAGTTAGAACGGTCTTCGACCCCGGAGCAAGATGGTACTTACGAGAAGTCAGCAAGAGAACGTTGCCACAGAATACCCCTACGGGATGCCCCGGGACAATCCTAGGCAACAAGCTAATCAGAACGAGGATGGAATGGAAGAGTCATACGTGGACCGATCTCAACAGCCTAATCCGTCATCGGCCATCGAGCAACTGAAGGCCGAAATGATGGAACTCAGGAGGCTTCGAGAAAAAGATGCTCACGAATTATCGGCCCTGAGAAGAGAAAATGCCGAGCTCAGGAGCGATGATCGGACATGGCACCCATCGCACGATACACGCAACCAGTCAACCCGGGACCAAGGTGAATCGTCTGGGTGGTATAAGGAAGTCAATGTTCCTCGCCCATCAGGTGGACCAGCGACAACGCAAGACCAACAACGAAGACATGGAAAGACTCCATTCACGCCAGAAATTGCCGGGGCTCGTTTGCCCGACAACTGGAAAAACCTGACCTTGGAAAAATACGACGGAACCACCGACCCTGAAGAGCATTTGGATGTTTTCGTCACTCAGGTCGGCTTGTACACAGACGAGGACGCTATTCTTTGCAAAGTCTTCCCCACATCCTTAAAGGGGCCGGCACTCAACTGGTTTACCAGGCTTCCACCCGGGACCGTGGACTCTTTCACGTCCTTGTCTTCCCGCTTTGTGATACAATTCGCTACGAGCCGTCCACACCAACTCACCTCGATCGCGTTGGTCAACATTCGCCAAGAGAAGAAGGAACCTCTTAGAACTTTCATGGAGAGGTTTGGAAAAATGACACTATCTATTCGCGATTTGGACCCAGCCGTTGCCATGCATCACTTAACCACAGCATTACGACCTGGCCCATTCGTCAATAGCTTGTGTAAGAAACCACCCCGAGACCTAGACGACCTGAGACAAAGAGCCACGAAGTACATGCAGATGGAAGAGTTGGCCGAGTTCCGAAACCAGAACCGGCCCGACTCCTTTCTAGGAAGGAAGGAGGATGAGAAGGAACACAACCCAAAACTGCGCCCGAAGGATGTCCCCGACAGGGAAATAGCACACAGGGGGCCCCGGTATACGCAGTACACACCGCTCAACGCCACCAGAGCTAAGGTGTTAGAGCAGGCGCTGGCCACAGAAATCCTAGCAGTCCCACGTCGAGCCATGACTCCGCCCCACGCGGATAAAACCAAGACATGCCATTTCCACAGGAACAGGGGACACACCACCGAGGAATGCACGGCTCTCCGAGACCGCATTGAGGACCTTGTCAAGTCTGGCCATCTCCAGAACTTCACCCAGCCGTCGGGAAGGAGGAGATATGACAACTCTCGGGAAAGGAGAGGAAACAGTGACAGAGCACCCCCAAGGCATTGATCTAGGGAAAGAAGCAGGACCCCCGAAAGAAGTGACCGGCAGCCTGAACGAAGTCAACCCAGGAGGGTGATAAATACAATTGCCGGAGGATTCGCGGGAGGAGGAAGCACGTCCTCCGCCCGAAAAAGGCACTTAAGAGCAATCAAGTTGGTAAATGCCGTGGGAAGAGCAACCATTCACATGCCTCCTATCACGTTTACCGACCGAGACTTCAAAGGGGTAGACCCGATACAGGACGACCCAATGGTCATCAGTGTCGAAATCAACAATTGCGTGGTTAAGAAGACGTTGGTTGATAAAGGAAGCTCGGCAGACATCCTATATTGGAAAACATTCGAACAGCTCGGCATCCCCGAACAAGAGCTAATGCCTTATGGTGAGCCCTTAGTCGGATTTTCTGGTGAACGAGTGGATACCAGGGGGACAATCGACCTGTACACCTACTTTGGGGACGACCACCATAGGCGGAGAATCAAAGTCCGATATGTGGTTGTGCACGCCAACACTTCATACAATATTTTGTTAGGTCGGCCATCCTTAAACAAACTCCGGGCCATCGTTTCCACACCTCACTTAGCCATGAAATTTCCCTCGGAAGAAGGAGCGATCATCACCCTCCACGCGGACCAGAAAACGGCTCGAGAGTGTTACTTTGCAAGTTTAAAAGTTCCACCGACGCCGAGGCCTTCCCGAGATGTTAATGTCATCGGAGACACCAGCCAACGAGACCCAGTCGATGATTTGGAGTTGGACCCGAGAGTGGCAGACGAGGGCAGGGTCGAGCCGATTGAAACAACAGTTCCTTTTCAACTCGGGACGAAAGAGGGGCAGGTCACATTCCTGAGCTCCCAACTGTCCGAAACGGATGCGTGTAAGATCAAACAAGTCCTGGTACAGTACGCCGATTTGTTCGCTTGGACTGCCGCCGATATGCCGGGAATTGATCCCAGTTTCCATTGCCATCGGCTCTCCGTGTGTAAGGACGCCAAGCCCATTGCCCAGAAGAAGAGGAAAGTGGGTGGAGAAAGGGCCCAAGCAGTCAAAGAGGAGACAACCAAGTTATTACAAGCAGGTTTCATCCGGGAGGTCAGGTACTCCACCTGGCTGGCCAACGTAGTAATGGTCAAGAAGTCGAACGGCAAGTGGCGGATGTGCACTGACTACACCGACCTCAATAAGGCATGCCCTAAGGACGCGTACCCTCTCCCTCACATCGACGCACTAGTCGATGGCGCGGCCGGCCACTTTAGACTAAGCTTCCTGGACGCTTATTCCGGGTATAATCAGATACCCATGTACCCCCCGGATGAAGCCAAAACCGCGTTCATCACTGATTCGGCGAACTATTGTTACAAGGTAATGCCATTCGGCTTGAAAAACGCGGGGGCAACATATCAAAGGCTCATGGACAAGATTTTCCGTAACCAGATTGGGACAAGTCTGGAAGTGTACGTAGACGATATGGTGATCAAATCTGCCTCAGGACCCGACCACATCCGAGACCTACGTTCCATCTTTGACGAAGTACGACGCCATCACATGCGACTGAATCCGGCTAAGTGCACATTCGGAGTAGCGGGGGGAAAGTTTTTAGGCTTTATGTTGTCACAAGGGGGATAGAGGCGAACCCCGACAAGTGTCAGGCTATCATCAGCATGAGGAGTCCGATTAATGTCAAAGAAGTACAACGCTTGGCCGGACGAATAGCTTCATTGGCTCGGTTCCTGCCTTGCATGGCAGACAAATCACGACCCATTATGTCCCTTCTAAAGAAAGCCACCAAGTTCAAATGGACCGACGAGTGCGAGTCAGCCTTCAACAGCTTCAAGGCAATACTCGCTACCCCACCGTTGTTGGTTAAGCCCGACCCCCAGCTGGACATGATCATGTACATATCAGTGTCCGACAAGGCCATCAGCACCGTTTTGGTGCAAGAAAAATCGGAGCAGATGCCGATTTACTTCATCAGCCGAGTACTGCAAGATACCGAAGCCAGATACCAACACCTTGAGAAAACGGTCCTCGCCCTCGTCCACACCTCTCGACGCCTCAGACACTACTTTCAAAGTCACCGTATGATCGTCCGAACTGACACTCCCATAACCAAGGTTCTGCGAAAACCCGAATTGGCAGGACGAATGGTTTCCTGGTCCGTCGAATTGTCACAGTTCGACATCCGATTCGAACCGCGAGGGCCCATAAAAGCGCAAAGCTTGGCTGATTTCTTGAACGAATTCACGTTGACGGCGACACCCGACGCACACCTTTGGACCTTACATGTAGATGGATCGTCGAACCAACAAGGCAGTGGAGCGGGTATCATCTTGGAAGGACCAGGCCACGTAGTTGTCGAGCAGTCACTTCGTTTCGGTTTCAAAGCATCCAATAACCAGGCTGAGTATGAAGCCCTTCTGGCAGGACTACGACTGGCAAAAGACTTGGGTATCTCAAAATTACAATGTTGGAGCGACTCACAAGTAGTAATAGGGCAGGTCAGCAGCGCCTTCCAAATCAAAGAGCCGACCCTATTGTTATACTTTCATGCGTTCAATAAGCTAAAGGCCGATTTCGAGGATGTCCAAGTCAAGCATACGCCTCGGGAACTCAATGTAAGAGCTGATCAATTGGCCAGGCTAGCCAGCAGCAAGAAAGTCAGCCATTTGCGAAGTGTGATACAACAGGATTTGCCGAAGCCCAGCATCGCCAAACCAGAGTGCTTACAGGTCCAGCCTGAAAGCCCCGACTGGATGACAGGAATAAAGGGGTACTTGACAGCCGGAACATTACCTGATGACCCATTGGAGGCAAAAAAGATGAGGATTACGGCGGCGCGATATACCCTGATCGCGGGGGACTTATACAAAAGAGGGTTCTCGACCCCCCTGTTGAAATGTTTAGCACCGGACCAGGCGCACTACGTGCTGCGAGAAATCCATGAAGGCGTGTGTGGAACTCATTCGGGAGGCCGAACCCTAGCAGCCAAGGTTCTCCGAGCAGGGTACTATTGGCCAACCTTGGTAGCGGACTGTTCGAATTTCATTCAACAATGCAAGCCCTGTCAACAGCACGGACCCTTAAATCACCAACCCCCCGAGGGGTTACACTCCATCTCCACTCCTTGGCCGTTCTCCATCTGGGGTATGGACATTCTGGGACCATTTCCACCTGCAAAAGAGTTCCTCGTTGTAGCCGTCGACCACTTCACAAAATGGATCGAAGCGGAAGCATTGGCCACCATCACAGCCAGCAACATACAAAAATTCTTTTGGAAAAGCATTATTACCCGGTTTGGGATCCCGTACGCCTTGATCACGGACAACGGACTGCAATTCACCGATCGACGTTTCAATGAATTTTTGAACGGATTAGGAATCAAGCACAGAATGACCTCGGTGGAGCACCCCCAGTCCAATGGTCAGGCCGAGGCAGCGAATAAGGTTATCCTTAAAGAGTTGAAACGACGTCTCGGACAGGCTAAAGGAACATGGCCGGACCAGCTACCGGAAATCTTGTGGGCATACCGATGCACGCCTTAGAGTTCAACCAAGGAGACCCCCTTTCGGCTAACCTACGGCACAGATGCAATGATACCAGTTGAGGTGGGAGAGCCTTCTCTCATGCGAACACAATTTGACGAGGATAGCAACCGGGAAACCCTCAATATTGAGATGGACTTGGTAGAC
Source organism: Cajanus cajan (assembly GCF_000230855.2). Taxonomy (NCBI): domain Eukaryota; kingdom Viridiplantae; phylum Streptophyta; class Magnoliopsida; order Fabales; family Fabaceae; genus Cajanus; species Cajanus cajan. The sequence continues at coordinate 50,922,678 of NC_138524.1, read as the reverse complement.
GAAACTCGAGAGCAAGCATTAGTGAACATGGAGGCCTGTAGAACCAGGTTGGCAAAGAAAATTCGAACCAAGGTGAAACCGAGGGAGTTTCAAGCCGGGGACCTCGTGTGGCGAGTTACCGGTGAAGCAAGGAAGGACAAAGCTCAGGGCAAACTCGCACCTAACTGGGACGGCCCTTTTCGCATAATGCATAACTTAAAGAACGATGCTTACAAGTTAGAAGAGCTCTCGGGAAAGGCTATTCCCCGAACATGGAACGCAACGCACCTAAAGCATTATTTTAGTTAACAAAATTGTAATTGTTTCGGTGCACTCTTTTCCTTCCTCAGGTTTTTCCCTCTTATAAAAATGTGAAGGAGGTTTTTCTGGGAAAGGTTTTTAACGAGGCACCATATCAAATGAATCAAGCCCCTTTTGAATCATTTATCCGTCCAATTTAATTACAAGTGAAAAATCAATTCCCTCCCGAGCCACTTGCTCGGCCAAGGTTGAAAAATCAATTCCCTCCCGAGCCACTTGCTCGGCCAAGGTTGAAAAATCAATTCCCTCCCGAGCCACTTGCTCGGCCAAGGTTGAAAAATCAATTCCCTCCCGAGCCACTTGCTCGGCCAAGGTTGAAAAATCAATTCCATCCCGAGCCACTTGCTCGGCCAAGGTTGAAAAATCAATTCCCTCCCGAGCCACTTGCTCGGCCAAGGTTGAAAAATCAATTCCCTCCCGAGCCACTTGCTCGGCCAAGGTTGAAAAATCAATTCCCTCCCGAGCCACTTGCTCGGCCAAGGTTGAAAAATCAATTCCCTCCCGAGCCACTTGCTCGGCCAAAGTTGAAAAATCAATTCCCTCCCGAGCCACTTGCTCGGCCAAGGTTGAAAAATCAATGCCCTCCCGAGCTACCCGCTCGGCAAAGGTTGAACACCAATTCCCTCCCAAGCAACCTGGTCCGGCCAAGGTTGAAATCTTAACTGGCTTTCAAGCACTCTCACTCCAAGGTACACCTCACTCGGCTAAAGAAAATTCTGTTATTGTTAAAATGGCAACAGGTCCGTATGAAGGTAAAATATCTATGTAAATAAGCAAGAGTAAAAGGAAAGCCTGAACAGGAACTAAAATTTCATTCAAGTTAAGAACGGCACTAACGGCCGGGGGAGTACAATCAAATTCGGCTCTTTCGGCCTAAGGAATCAAAAGAAAAACAAAGTATATCCTATCCCTATACATCATCAACAAAACAGATGCATCCTCAAAAAACAAAAGGTCGTGCCATCCCTCAATCGGCATTGCCGGTCTGATCGGTCTCTTCGTCGTCATCATTGAAGGTGGTGCCGGGGTCTTCAGGGGCCGCTAAGCGAGGCGGAGCGGCTTGATCAGGTTCGGCATCGGGGTCGGCCTCAGCATAGTCCATAAACACCCCCTGGAAGAAGTCCTTGCTTAGCGCGAAGGAGAACTCGGGAGGAAAAGTGCCGAAATGATTGGCTTGCCGAACGACATGCCAAAATCCTTCCTCGTGCTCCTTCACAATCTTGCCCTCGCATTCAGCCCGGAAGGTCGCCATCGCCGCATCACCTTCGGCCTTCGTCCTTTCCACTTCAGCCTGGAGATCCTTCACCTCCTCAACCCGCATCCGCTCGGCATCCTCCGCCGCCTGAACTCGACCTTCCATCCCTTCATAGGCCTCCTTCCAGTGGGCCACCTCGGCCTCCAACGCCGCTTTTTCCCCAGCTAAAGCCTCTTGCACCGAGAGGGATTGTTGCAGAGCCGACTTAGTGTCCTCCAGGCTCTTTTGTAGATTATGCATATCCCCCATCGGTTCCAAGGCCATCTTCCGAAATATGGCGGTGGCCCTCATGTGCAACTCACATGCCATCGCCCATCGAGCCGAAGGAGTGGCCGCATCGAGCATAACATGCCCTTGGGCCGATAACAGATCAGAAGACATCATTCGGGCCGGCCTGATCTCCTCCGATAAAAAGTCCTTGGCAACGATGGCCGAAGGTACGGCCAAATCCGTGGAAGAACCCTCCACTCTTCGTTGCTTGGGCCGAGAGGTTTCCATACCCTCGACATCGGTCCTCCTTTTCCCCTTGTCCTTTCTCTTCCTGCCCCTAGGATCGGGAAGGGCAATAACAGGTGACGTGGGCCGAGCAGCATCTGTGGTTTGAGGTTGGCGATCAATGGCAACACTTCGATGATCTTCGGCGGAGGTCCCGGCCGGGGCCTTGCTCCTCATCAGTTGGCGGTACGACAGTCCCAATCCTTGTTGCGCCATCCAGCCTGCAAAAATCAAACAGTCACACATCAACCTAACAAGAACGACCAATCAGAAATATAAAAACATACCCTCTAAATCAAAACGAGGCCGAGACGACTTGGGCAGCAGCACTAGAAACCGAGAGGGGATACACCTCGGCAGTCCTTTCAGGATATCTAAAGCCGACAACTCGGCTTCGGTCATCATGTCCTCCGGAAAATCATCGTATTTCTGAGGCTGCCGAGTCCAATAAAAAGGGAAAAGGGGTTTCTGCTCGACATCATAAAAGTAATTTCGGCCGGCGACGGGGTCAATGATCACCTTCACAAACCCCGACTTGAACCCCTTGAAAGACGACGTGAAGGGTGTCAGCAACGGGCGGTCGGCGTTCCGAACCAACGAAAGCCACTTAACAGTCTTATTCGAAGGACGAGTACAAAAAAAATGTAAAAATAAACCTACGGACGGCTCTATGTAGTGGTATTTACAAAGCACCCGGAACGCTTGCATATAAGCCCACGCGTTCGGGTGCAACTGCGTCGGGGCCACATTCAACACACGAAGGACCCCCATCTGAAAATCGTCGAAGGGGAGCGACATCCCGAGCTCCCGGAAGAAACACTCGTACATGTAGAAAAAATCCCCGGTTCCTTCCCGCTTCGCAAGAAAAACCAGATCAAGCTCCCCGGGGCCTTCGGCCCGGCATCGACGCAGCAGAATGGGATAAGGATCCCAACCTTCCCATCGGCCTAACGTGCAACGACCAAGAAGACGAATCACGGCAGCCCTCTCATGAAAACGAGAGAAGTACGCCGCCACCTCACCATCGACCCAATCATACCCAGGGATTTCACACGGAGGGTACTTCTGCCTATAATCCCTGGGGCTCATCTCGGCGTCAGGCAAATCCGACCCGGATGAAGAACTAGACTCACCACTACGCTCAGGGCCCGACCCCGCATGACCCCCAATCATTTCCACCTCGGCGTTGAAGGCCAACATCTCGGCGTCGCCATCTTGCGCCGACACCCTATCACTAGCCGACGACCCTGACGATAATGTCACACCTTCGGTGGCCATTATCAACAAAAAACAAATCTAAAAACACAAAAAACGAACCTTTAGGAGTACTCGGCTCACACGAAAGGATATTGAGGCAGTATAACTACAAACAAGGCATGAGGAAGGGAGTCCCATCCCCATACCTTATATAGACCACGCGAAGCAACCCAAAAGCCTCGTAATAAATGCGCCTGAACGCGAAGAGACATAACCCTAGGGCGCGAAACCCAAAGGCGGCCATGGCATGCAACGGTCACTATCCACACCTCCCGAAGAACACGTCTCCCCAAAATCAAACCCCTACGTCTTTTATCCTGGGGCTTGGGGGGGTAGTGTACTAGGAGGCACCCCTTCGGTCAGGCAATAGGCCGAAAGGGGTGCCCGAGCCGACGAAAGCACACCCCCACTTCGGCTGGAGCACGGGCCGAACACACCCTCTCGGCCAAAGGAGAGCCAGGTCTAACACCTCCTCGGCCTAGGCCTAGGCCGAACACCTCCTCGGCATTGACCTAGGCCGAACACCTCCTCGGCATTGACCTAGGCCGAACACCCTCTTCGGCCTCGGAGAAGGCCGAACCCCCTTTCGGCCTCATGCCTAGCCAAGGACTTCAACAAATCAAGCCACTGACATCAGCGACGAGTCGAACACCTCCTCGGCATTGACCTAGGCCGAACACCCTCTTCGGCCTCGGAGAAGGCCGAACCCCCTTTCGGCCTCATGCCTAGCCAAGGACTTCAACAAATCAAGCCACTGCCATCAGCGACGAGTCAAACACCTCCTCGGCCTAGGCCTAGGCCGAACACCTCCTCGGCATTGACCTAGGCCGAACACCCTCTTCGGCCTTGGAGAAGGCCGAACCCCCTTTCGGCCTTACGCCTAGCCGAGGACTTCGACAAAGAGCAGATCACAAACAACACGTGGCCAGTTAGATACTTATTATGCGTTAATTACCAAGCCAGATTAAGACAGGATTAAGGTTAATTCATGTATTACCCGCATCCCAAGAATGAAGGCCCACCAGGCCCAAACGTGTCACTATAAATATACAGGTGGTATGACATAAATGAGGTACGTTATTATTCCAACTAGCGCATTTATTGCTCTAAACCGAACACTGACTTGATCGTCGGAGTGCCTTTGCAGGTACCCTCCCCACCATTCGGAGTTAGTAATTTGGTCGGCTCGGAAGACTCGGAAAGACTCGAAGACAGCTAAGAAAGGAGTAAGGAGACAAGTGTTCTTCACCCGGAACAATATATATATATATATATATATATATATATATATATATAATTCTAACCTATATGAGACATTCAAATATGTTACTAAATCTATGGCACACTAAGCAAGCACGGTTTATATGATAGCGTCGTTTAGTGTCGTAATCAATTTTAATATCCTATTTTTTTATTCACAAATTACTTTGACAACTTGAATGCACGATCTATTAACTAATTAATCTGCTAAGCGTCCAGCTAGCAATTCGGGTTGGATAAAAACTAGAAAATCAAATTATCCATTACCTAAGAAGCCAATAAAACTTCTGAAAAATCCATAATTACCTTATTTAGCCCATTTTCAACTGACCAAAACCAATTAATTAATCGCTCTCAAGTTTCTTAACTATACACAAAAAAAAAATGAACAAAACCTAAACTAATTAAACAATAACACCAAACCAAAAGTCAGTACAATGAAAGAAGAAAAATAAATACAGCCATATTTTCATTTTCAAACCTTGATGGAAATGAAAAGCCACCAAACCCCTACGTGCACCCCTCAATCTAGTTTTCTTCATATAATTCAACACACCCTATACATAACTCCCCAACCCCACCAAACCATTCATACCTCAATTAATTTGCCTCAAACTATCCCACAAAAGCTTATTCCTAATACTTCTTCCAAAACCAAAACTATCCCACAAAAGTTTATTCCTAATACTTCTTCTTCCAAAACCAAAACTATCTCACAAAAGTGTATTCCTAATATTTCTTCTTCCAAAATCAAAACATCAATGACATCGTTGTTATCATCATCGTTACCACCATCACAGTTGTTACCACCACTCATATTACCTAAAAAAGATTTATTAGTCACTACTATTGCCACTACTATCGTGAAAAAACCCTCTACATCCCCTCGTGTGCCCATTTCCCTCCAACCAGCAAACACCAAGAGCAAACGTGATTCCAAGCCCAACAAATTCTACCGGAAGTTCCGGTCGGCGTTCCGGTCATTTCCCATCATCGTGCCGCCATGCAAGATGCCGACGGTAAACAGAATCCGCAGCAATGATATGCACATCCATGGCGGCACAAGGATTACTGGAACCTTATTTGGATACCGGAAAGCAAGGATAAACCTTGCATTCCAAGAAAACCCTAATTGCCGACCGTTCCTACTCCTGGAGCTAGCAATTCCCACAGGAAAGCTGCTCCAGGACATAGGAACGGGGCTCAACAGGATAGCATTGGAGTGCGAAAAGCACTCCAACAATGAGAAGATTAAAGTGGTTGATGAACCCATTTGGGCACTGTTTTGCAATGGGAAGAAAATGGGTTATGGGGTGAAGAGAGAGCCTACAGATGATGACTTGAACGTGATGCAGTTGTTGCATGCGGTGTCTGTGGCTGTTGGTGTTCTTCCCCATGACATGGCTGATCCTCATGATGGTGAACTCTCGTACATGAGGGCACATTTTGAACGTGTTGTTGGGTCCAAAGATTCGGAGACTTATTACATGTCGATGCCTGAGGGGAACAACAAGGGGCCTGAACTCAGTATATTTTTCGTGAGGGTTTGATATTTTCTCCGTATTGATTATATGAAAATAGTTCTGTTTGATTCAAGTAGAACGATAAAACTTAATACTCAAAATGGAAAACACTAATTATATGAGACATGCCATGAGACAGTGGACAAATAAGCTTGAGTTTAAAATAGATTTAAATTACGATTGCATTTGTGATGTATGTGGCTATGGTCACTAATTATCTATAAGGATGTATAATTATTTTCTTCAATTAGGATAGACTTCTAGTTAAGGTAGAGATGAATTAGAAAAACGAAAGGTTGTGGTGTGTGAATGGAAGGAAAGGTGAGAGTGAGTGAGAGTGAGATGATGTACTATAATTTCTTTGTTTCTTTGGTAGGAAACAAATTTGGATCTTTTAATTTTAATTAAATTGTATGTTAGGAGGACATAGATTCGTGTATTTACTTTTCTTTGTATTTTCGTTTGAAGGTGACAGATTAAGAATGATTCGAGAACTTCTGTTTAAGTTCGGTGGTGCTAATTCATGTTTTAGTTAACATTGGGATACTTGTATGTGTGTTTAGTGAAAATATTTTCATGGTGTATATTTGTCTTTGGCATATAACATGGATCCGGAATTTATTGGGTTTCCTAAAGTACTTATTAATAGTTTCACTTTTCACTAATGATTTGTCAAGGGATTAATTAAGGGAAGATATTTGATATATAAATTTACATGTTATGTGAAGGAAAGACGTGAAGACCAATATTTTTGGAGAGCTGCTATACAGTCCGAAAAAGCTGCCGAAACATCGTCCGAATATTTAAAATATTCATATTTTTAAATAAATTTATTATAAAATATTATTTAATTTAAATTATTATTTTAAAAATTCGAAATAAGAATCGGAGGATTGTTTCAGAGCTTTTAGAAATTTTCATATTTTTGACTACCATCATTCTCCAGCCTCTCTCTCCATCACACACATATAAAAGATGTAATTTGTATTCGATAGTTGGCATATTATAAATATTCTTTTCAGATTCAAGTCAACAGTATTTTTTGTTTCTATATTAGTTTCTCTCTTTTTCTCTTCTTTGGATCCAAGTTTTCTAATATGGTATTCTACTCGTCTTAGAAATTTTTTTTATTCTTTTTGTTTCTTCATTTTTCTCGAGAAAATCAAGACCCCATTCTTTCAATCTTTCTATGTTTGCTAATGTATGGGGTGTGCGACAGCCAAGTGAAAGAATGTGTGTCCAAACTCAAATTTTGGTTGGAATATAATCAAAATTTCACATTATTAAAATAAGATAATAAACATAAATTTATAATACACAAATGTCTTCATTAGGAAAAGATCTTTTGAATGATGTTTAAAAGCAAAATCACAAAAGTTTATGTTCAAAATGGATAATTTCATATAAATTTGAAGACATGTGTATGTGAACTCCGGTGCACAAATTTAGTATTAAGGCCAATTTTATATGATTTAGAACTTGATGTTGATACACCTAATTTTTATTTTAATATTATATGGTGTTCTTACCGATGTCACCGATATCAACTCGTCTTTTGGTATGGGATGCCTTCTTCCCCAAGTTCAATTCTCTTCGCGATCTCCAATCTTCTTCTTGAGATCCTCGGATGTACCTGCAAAAAGGACTCCGACGATCAAGTTAGTTCTCCTTCTCCCATGTCATGTACTGCTTATATTATTACCTGTTGTTGTCCTCGTGTAACCGTGTAACTGTTGTTTGGTTATTGTCTGAAGGTTATTGGCGGTTAAGCCACGTCATCTCGGTGTGTCGAGGTGTATTACCAGTCTTCTTTCTCCGATGTTACACCTCGGTATTTCATATGTTTATCCTAATTTACACAAATGGTTATCTCGGTCCGAATTATCTAGTGAACTCGGTTAAGGTCGGCCTTAGCCAGGTTGGTACATAAGCCCCCCAAGCTCTAAGCGAGATAGGAGCGAAAGAGGTTAATGAGGCCGAAGTGGCCCAAATGTGGAGATGACCGAGATTAGATAATGAAGGGTCAAAGCGTAAAAAATAAGTGCGCACTTGAGGTGACATGAGGAGTCACAGTGATAGGGAAAATGACAGCTGGTACCCCAAAGGGCGCGGCGTTTCAGTGCGCGTGCTGAAGAGTTATGGGATGTAATAAATGAGTGTCACATACGAAACGACAGATGCCCTGGGGATGTGTGATTTGTAAAGAAAACGCTTGGGTTCTGGAGGGATGTAAAAATAGTCATTAAAAAGGGATTGTGCGCACACTCTTGAGTATTTGCTCATCATTCGTATGTTCTGTTGAAGAAGTGCTAGAAGGTGAAGTGCAAGATTAGCGTCCACAAGTGTGAAGCATTTGTATTTCCAGGTATTTTCTTAGCCCTGCTGCTTCGCGTTTAAGTTGTAATCACGTTGTATACGAATCTCATAGGTTTAGGTTGAGAGGTAAAGGGGAAATGAAAGGCGACAAAGGAAAGGGTAAAATGGTTGAAATAGAGGAGACGAAAGTACAGAAAAGAGGAGGAAACAACCGAAGAGACTCTCATCCCAAAATTGTAACATCTGGGTATGAATGGGTGAGAGGTGATGTTGGTCAGTATAGCAGCAGGTTTGGAGATTTAATGGGGGTGAGTGTCTTGCAACATCACCTGAAGTTTTGTGTGCCTCCTATGCTAGAACAAATCATAATAGAACCTTGTTCATCTGAAGAACGTGTGTATTTTGAAGGGTCAAACGTATCGCCCAGTATATACATGTATAAATGTGTGTTTAAGGATTTAGGTGTGCTAATGCCGTTTACACCGTTTGAGTGTGTGTTCTTGAAAAAGGTGAACATAGCGCCCAGTCAACTACACCCTAATAGTTGGGGCTTTTTACGTGCATTTCAAGTATTGTGTGCAGTATTAGGGATGGAAGTGAGTGTGCCTAAGTTTATGCATTTTCATCGAATAAAGCTAGGAGAACCACCCTTTGGTTGGGTTTCGTTGAGCGGGAGTTCAAAGGGAGGAGGATTGTTCCAAATATTCACACAGTCGTATAAGAACTTCAAACAAGAATACGTCAAAATTCGGTCTACGTGTAGTGATCCGAGATTAGACTGTGTGTTCTTCTTAAATGGAAAGCCGAGATTCCCCTTCTACTGGCAATCTCAGCCTATGAAATTTTCTGGCTCGGAAGGTTTGGAATTAACACCCTCCGAGGTGGAAGATATAGGTAAATTGCAAAAGCTACCTTAGCCTTTAGAAAGCAAGTCGATTTTAATGCTTGCTGGATCAAAGAGTCCCCAAGATGACCTAGAAAGTAAGTTATAATTATAATGTTGATGACGATTGAGTATGTCTTGAATTGATTCTTACGCAATATTATGTTGCTTGATGTAGGTATCATGGGGAGAAGTAAATGGCGCGAGTTGAAGGGGAAATTCAACATCGAGGAAATTCCAGATTTGGCCCCTTCTAAGCCGAAAGTGAAAAAGCAAAAGATAGGAGGTGTTGAGTCGAAAGCTGATGAGCATAGGATTTTTGATAATGCTGCTAGTGAGGAGCATGAAAGTGTTGCTCATATTGTGAATTCAAGTGCTCCAGAGGAAGATGTAGCCAAAGAGGTGACCATTCCTGTTATTGACTTGGAGAAAGAAAAGGTATGTTTCTCATTGTTATTTAGAAATTTGAAACTGGTATATTATTATATAAATTGCTCTGATTGTAAATTTCTCTTTTGAAGCCTTCAAGTATACCAGTTTCTGAGTTCTCGGAACAGCAAGTAACTAATTTGGAAGCCTCAATTGCTCAGCTTGGGGTGAGTTCGCCGACCTCGCATGGAAGGTCGTCTAAAAACCGGCCGAGATCGTTGCATCAACGATATGACACAGAGAACCCTTTATCAAGGTTGGATCATGTAAGCATGTCACCCTACGTGATTTCCTTTTGGAATGCCGAGTTGACTGCAAGTTCATTCTACAAGGAGGATCCAGCCTATATTGCTGATAAAGCCTTAATTGAGAAGGTTGGGGCTGTTCAAGGTTTGGACTCGGTACAAGTATTTCTTCAAAGATCCATTGCTGTGATGGATCATTGGAAGAAAAAATGGGACAAGAATGCTACACTGATGTCCAAACTAAAAACCGAAAATGCGCAGGTCGGGCCCTTGGTTAAGGAGGTTGGTGATTTGAAAAGAAAATTGGAGGAGAATTCCAAGGCCTTTGAAATCTCGGTGAGATCAAACAAATCTTATGCAGCAAAAGTTGAGGATCTTTTGAAGAAGGTAAATTCGTTGGAAAAGGAGAAGGAAGCTCAAACACAAAACATGAAAGTATTGGAAAAGAAAACAAAGGAGTACGAGGGCAATATCCACAACCTGAAGGAGGAGATGGTAGAGCTGTACAAGAAAAACAAGGCCTGCCAAGAAGTTATTGCAATCAATGTGAAAAAGATTGGGGACTTAGATAATGAGAACAAAAAGATGAAAAGTGAGATGGAGGCTACCGAGTACCAGGTAGTAGTAGAACATAAGAGGGGTTTTGCCAAGGCATTGAGACAAGTGCAAATTGTTGCCCCAAATGTCGATTTGGGAGAAGTTCACATCACGAAAGATGTTTTCAAAGGGAAGCTTGTCAATGAAGATGACATCCTTGACGATGTGAGCGGCGAGGAAAATAATGAGTAACTTTGCTAATGTAACTGCTACTAAAATATTTGGCATTTAGGGTTTATGTTTACTACTGCTTTGTCTGGCCTTCATAGGCTAAATATGTAATTTTGAACTATGTGATGATGTTTTAAATGTTGAATTAATTACATTGCTTACATAAATTTGACTTATGTTAAATGTTGAGTTAATTCCCTGATCATAAATATTGGCGTCTTGATTCCAAATTTAAACAAATTTACTAACCTGTAATTTCGAACTCGGCTAACTTGAATGATAAAGGATATAATTGGCTCGGACTCGGACTCGGCCAAGGATTTCACGGTTTGGCTCAAATTTAGTCAATCTGAGTAATTTACGTACTTCAAGGTTGGCTAATTCAATAAAATTGCATAAGGTTGGCTTCGCACTCGGCCAATCTAATAAAGTTTCGTAAGGTTGGCTTCGAATTCGGCCAACTTGATAGACAGAATTTTGTGAGGTTGGCTTCGAATTCGGCCAACTTGATAGACAGAATTTCGTGAGGTTGGCTTCGAATTCGGCCAACTTGATAGACAGAGTTTCGTGAGGTTGGCTTCGAATTCGGCCAACTTGATAGACAAAATTTCGTGAGGTTGGCTTCGAATTCGGCCAACTTGATAGACAGAGTTTCGTGAGGTTGGCTTCGAATTCGGCCAACTTGATAGACAAAATTTTGTGAGGTTGGCTTCGAATTTGGCCAATGTAAAAGACTTTCATAGCTAGGCTCAAACTTGGCCAATCTTGAAAATATATTGTTAAATAAAGAATAATAGATGCACATATTAAGAAAAGGGAACTTTGATATATCTTGTCATTTGATTACATCCCTTAAGGTTCAACAAGCATGCCTCGTTAAAACCTCTCTGGCCAAAACCCTTCAATGTTTTCGAACTGGGAAAAAAGACCAGAGTAGGAAAAAGAGTACAATGCTTGGATTCAAATACTTCAGCTGTAATAAAATTTCAAGTGAGTGGCATTCCAAGTTCTAGGAAGAACTTTACCACTCAGCTCAATTAACCGATATGCCCCATTTTGTAAATATTCCGAGATTCGAAAGGGGCCTTCCCAATTTGCTGCAAACTTTCCTGCCGATGTGTCTTTTCGGGCATCTCTGGTGGCTCGCCATACGAGATCGCCCTCACGGAATGACCTCGGCTTCAATCTTGAATTGTATCGTCTTGCAGCGCGGAGCTTACAAGCTTCTTCATGTATCTTGGCACATTCCCGAGTTTCAGCAAGCAAATCCAGATCCAATCTGAGCTGTTCCACATTCTGAGTTTCGTCAAAAGTTAATCGTCTGTGACTTGGTTCACCGACTTCAACTGGGATCATAGCATCGGATCCGTAAGTTAATTTGTATGGGTCTCCTGAGTGGTGGTTTGTGGAGTACAATGGTATGCCCATAAGATGCTGGTCAATTCCTCCACCCATTCTCCTTTTGTTATGCCCAACCTTTTCCGAAGTTCCCTGAGAATAATCTTATTGGCCGCTTCAGCTTGTCCATTTGTTTGTGGATGTTCGACTGAAGTTACTTTGTGGTTGATTCCCAGTTGTTTCAAGAACTGTTCAAAGTTTTTGTCTATAAACTGCTTGCTATTGTCGGTGGTAATTGCTTGAGGTAGGCCATATCTACAGATGATCTTCTTCCATGTAAACTTCTGGACATTGGCTGCTGTGATTTTTGCAAGAGGCTCTGCTTCAATCCACTTTGTAAAGTAATCAATACCTACAAGTAGAAATTTCAATTGATTCTTAGCAATTGGGAAAGGACCAAGTATGTCCATTCCCCGCCATGCGAATGGCCAAGCTGATTGCATGGAATGCAATGCTGTTGCAGGTAGTTGGTGTAAGTTGCCAAATTCTTGACAAGCTTTACATTTCTGCACATACACTTTACAGTCTGCTCTCATCGTGGGCCAATAATAACCAGCTCTAATAACCCGAGTTGCCATGGGGCGAGCACCAGAATGCATTCCGCAAATACCACGATGTATCTCGTCCATTACATATTGAGCTTGGTCTGGGTTTAGGCATTTGAGAAGAGGGGTTGAGAAACCTTTTTTGAATAAGTCACCAGCCTCAATTGTGAAGTGAGCGGACTTGATTTTGATCTTGGATGCCTCAACTTTGTTGTCTGGTAAAATTCCATCTGTGAGTTATTTCCAGATATCCGACATCCAAGTTGATTGTCCTTGGTCATCAGTGGATATCGCCAGAAAATCTTGACTCGGGGCACTGATGGTTTCTTGTATGATTGTTTTGTGTTGCCCAGGGCGTTTGGTGGACACAAGCTTGGATAACAGATCAGCTCAGGCATTTTGCTCTCTAGGAATATGTTTGATCTGGAAATCATCAAAGGAAGACGTTAAATGAGTTACCATTAAATTGTATCTTTGGAGTTGTGGTTCCTTTGTTTGGTAACTTCCTCCTACTTGCTCTACAATTAGCTTTGAATCACTACAGCATATCAACCTTTTAACACCGACATCTTTGGCTAACCTCAAACCTGCCAGAAGTGCTTCGTATTCAGCTTGGTTGTTGGTGGCTTGAAAATCGAATTTGATGGCTAATTCCAGCATCATGTTGTTAGGTCCTTCAAGAATTATGCCTGCACCACTTCCTTTAACATTGGACGATCCATCTACATGCAAAATCCAAGTTGGACTTTCTGTTTGGACTGCGGGTGTGAGCTCGGCTATAAAGTCAGCGAGACATTGAGCCTTAAGAAGTCCCCGACTTTCATATCTGATATCATACTCGGACAATTCAATTGACCAAGCTGTCATTCGCTCTGCTAGATCGAGCTTTCTGAGTATCTGCTTGATGGGATAGTCGGTCTTAACCACAATTTGGTGACTCTGGAAATAAGGACGAAGTCGGCGAGCCGAGGTTACCAATGCCAACACCAACTTCTTGATTGTTTGATATCGTTTCTCGGTGTCCTGCAAAACACGACTGATGAAATAAATGGGAATCTGTGTTTTACCATCCTCTTGTACAAGGGTTGTGCTAAGGGCATTATCAGCTACAACAAGGTATAACAAAAGTTGAGCTTGGCTGCGCGGCTTAGACAAGATGGGAGGAGCAGATAAGAATTCCTTGAAATCGGCGAAAGCTTGTTCACATCGGTCGTCCCATTGGAAATCTTTTGGCTTTTTAAGGAGGGAGAAAATAGGTTTGGCTTTCTCTGCCATCTTGGGAATGAATCGAGATAGTGAAGCTAGTCGGCCTGCTAACCTCTGCACCTCCTTGTAATTTTGTGGACTGCGCATGTTAATCAGAGCGTGGCATTTGTCAGGATTCGCCTCAATTCCCCTGCATGTTATCATAAATCCCAAGAACTTTCCACCTTGGACCCCGAAAACATATTTCTCGGGATTTAATCTCATGTTATGTTGTCGGACTTGCTGGAAAATCTCAGCTATGTCTTGAACATGCTCAGCAGGTGATTTGGTTTTGATTACCATATCATCCACGTAGACTTCAAGGTTGCGTCCGATTTGCTTAGCAAACACCTTATCCATTAGGCGTTGGTAAGTTGCTCCTGCATTTTTGAGTCCAAAAGGCATAACACGGTAACGGTAATTGTCACGCTTAGTAATAAAGGCAGTATGGTCCTTATTTGGAGGATACATAAGGATTTGATTGTAACCTGAATATGCATCAAGAAAACTGAGCATACCGTAACTTGAGGCTCCATCAACCAACCTGTCAATGCTGGGAAGTGGATATGAATCTTTGGGACAAGCTTTATTTAAATCTGTGTAGTCAACGCACATACGCCAGTTCCCATTGGATTTCTTGACCATAACTACATTGGCTAACCAAGTAGTATATTTAATTTCCCTGATGAATCTTGCATCCAAAAGCTTTTGAATTTCAAGCTTCACTGCTTCACGCCTCTCACCACCGAGCTTCCTTTGTCTTTGTGATACAGGTTTTGCTTCCTTATAAATTGCCAATTTATGACAAATGAAGTTGGGATCAATCCCAGGCATATCTGCACTAGTCCAGGCGAAAAGGTCAGCATTGTGAGTGAGAAGTGCCATGATTTTACCTTTAATGTCTGGATCCATGCATTGGCCAATTCGAGTACATTGGGTGGCTGTGTTGCCGATCTGGAATTTGATCAACTTGTCAGTAGGATTTGGACGATGATCATGCATGTCAACTCGAGGATCTAACTCGGTAGTTGCTGTCAGGTTAACATGAGCTACCATGGTGGAATTGGATACTTTGGGTGGGACTGTGACAGGTTGAATCTTCAAGCTCTCAGCATAACACTTTCATGCCACTTGTTGATTGGCTTTAACAGTCACTATGTGGCCATTCATCCCCGGAAACTTCATGGAGAGATGAGGGGTAGACACAACCGCTCCAAGTTGATTTCAGGTGGGTCTTCCAATGAGTATATTATATGAAGTGACAGCATCCACTAGCAAGTATTTGACTAAGATACGTCTGGAATTTGTTGTTGTGCCAAAAGAGGTTAATAGTTCAATAAAACCACGAGTATGGACGCGCTCACCTGCGAAACCAACAAGGGGTTCCGAGTATGGTTGAATTAAACTACGTGGGAGATCAAGTTTCAGAAAGGTCGGCCAGTATAGCACATCAGCAGAGCTTCCTTGATCAATCAAGGTTTTATGAACTTCCCAGTTTGCAACTTCGACCGAGATGACCATGGGATCATCTTGGTTTAAGCTTACGCCTTCATAATCTTCATTAGTGAAAGTGATAGGAAGAGTTGGAGTTGTCGGCTTCGACTCGGCATTGTCACAATTATTGATGCTGTAGATAGTACGAAGATGGCGTTTTCGAGCCGAATTGGAACTTCCACCTCCAGCAAAACCTCCGGCTATGGTGTTGATCACACCACGTATGGTGTGTTCCTCAGGGGGTTTTTCATTACGTTGTTGATCAGTGCCGTTGGAACTCGGTTTACCCTCTTGTCATGGATTTGTATTGTTGTAACGATTGTTCTCGAAACGACCTTGGTAATCCTGGTATCGTCCACCTTGATATCGTCCACGACCACGTACCCGACCGCGAAAGCCTCCGCGGGAAGTTTGACCTCGGTGAATATATTGTCCAAGTTGTCCTGCTTGAATAAGCTCTTCAATTCGGTCTTTAAGAGTCCAACATTCTTCCGTGGTGTGCCCGTGATTTCGGTGAAAACGACAATGTTTGCTTTTATCAACGTTGGGCGGATTGTGTGCCGGGGGAGGTAGAGATATCAAATCTGCATGGTTAGCCTCTTCCAAAATATTAACACGAGGGGCGTTAAGAGGTGTATAAAAGTCAAATCTGGGACCACGCGCGTGGCGTGGTTTTTTTGATTTTTGGTCCGTAAAATAACTTTTAGATTTCTCTTTACCGCTACCGCTGGCTTCACCTTTGTTAGAGAGACTTTCTCGGATGGTGTTGCGGAATTCGGCGTGTTCCTCCATCTGAATATACCCTGCTGCATGGGCTCTAAGTTCGTCCATATTTGCTGGCTGATGTCTGCACAGACTATCCACAAAAGGTCCAGGTTTTAGAGCCATCAACATGGAATGGAGGGCAACTTCCGGGTTAAGATGACGGATCTTGATGGAGACATTGGCAAAGCTTTCCATAAAACATCTTAAGGATTCGTCATCTCGTTGCCTCAGGTTGGACAATGCCGCTAATGTTATATGATGAGGCCGACTTGTAGCGTATTATGCTGAGAAAAGTCGTACCAGGGTGTCAAAGTTGTTCACAGAACGGGGTGGAAGTTGGGTATACCAACTAAGTGCTGCGCCTTTAAGTGAGGTTGGGAAGACACGACACATGATGGCGTCTTCATTCGTGTAAAGATTGACTTGAGTGACGTATGCATCAATATGCTCGTCAGGATCAGTTGTTCCATCATACCGTTCGATGTTCAGTGACTTCCATGCCGGTGGTAGGGGAACTTCCATGATGCCATCCACGAAGGGGTGGCGCCGAGAAGAATGATGGTCATACGTTGCCCGACTAGTATGAGTATGCGTAGAACGGTGAGTTCGGGAAGATTCTGAAATATAAGTAGGATCTGAAGTGGAATGGTGCTCTTCGGTTGCCGTTGGAACATGGCTAGACCGAGGAGGAGGAGAAGGGGAATGATGATGTTGTGCATGGGCGCGAAAGGCTGCATTTTCTGCACGTAATTGTTGCAAGACATCTTCATGTTGTTTGCGCATGGTTTCCATCGCTGCTGCATGTTGCTGTTGCATCAACTCGATTTGTTCAAGTAATCGCCTCAAAGTGGCGTTTTCGTCCATGTTATGGGTTTGGCTCCGAGTTGACACCATAAGGTGGTCGGAGGGGGAATTTTACCAGGCCCTCCTTCTAGCGCCAAATGTTCTTACCGATGTCACCGATATCAACTCGTCTTTTGGTATGGGATGCCTTCTTCCCCAGGTTCAATTCTCTTCGCGATCTCCAATCTTCTTCTTGAGGTCCTCGGATGTACCTGCAAAAAGGAATCCGACGATCAAGTTAGTTCTCCTTCTCCCATGTCATGTACTGCTTATATTATTACCTGTTGTTGTCCTCGTGTAACCGTGTAACTGTTGTTTGGTTATTGTCTGAAGGTTATTGGCGGTTAAGCCATGTCATCTCGGTGTGCCGAGGTGTATTACCAGTCTTCTTTCTCCGATGTTACACCTCGGTATTTCATATGTTTATCCTAATTTACACAAATGGTTATCTCGGTCCGAATTATCTAGTGAACTCGGTTAAGGTCGGCCTTAGCCAGGTTGGTACATATGGGTTTATTGAATTGTAAATATGTTAATAGATGTAGTTAATTATAATCATAATATGATTGACATTGCATGGTTGAATTGAGGTGAGAAATTGGGAAGATTTAAAAAAAAAATGAATATGGGTGAATTTTAATTGCCTTCATGCTAATTCTATTCTCTACGATAAAATTTGTTATAACCTTTATCCCATATCTCATAATGTATACTTAAATATAAAATTTATAACATACTTTTCTTAATTAAACCAAAACGAATCAAAGTAAAAAGTATCATATTGTTAACTTAAACAAACTACCATAATCAAATTAAAATTACTAGGAAATAAAACTAGTATCTCCAAATTAGATCAACAAAACAACATCATAAATTAGTTCTAACTACACCTCGATATCATACATATGTCTTATCAGAGCAATCCAACATGAATCTTAAATCTCATCAACCATATCTTCAACATTATGTTGATCATCACTTGCAGAAACCACAAAAGCAACAACAAGCAAAAGCAAAGGGAGTGAGAAACATCCCACTCTATCTCACTATGTAGTGTAGACACTCAATTTCATCTGGGGTACCCAAACTAAGGACAAAGGTCTACTAGAGCGAGACAAACAATCCTTGAGGGGCCCAACGTGTTTGACAACAGCATTGTTATGATAATATCCCTCATTACAGAACTAATTTAGATGATCCAATCATTACGATTAAAGATCAATGTATTTAGAAGATATCATCAAAATTCCAACATGATCCAACGGTTAACGAGTTCTCTAGAAGTTTCGCATTGCAGCTGGAAAAAAAAAAGTACATACAGCCCCTAAGGACCCAATAAAGCATCTAAACGGGCCAAGATGGCTCCGAAAGGCCCAAAAACTATAAAAAAAAATGGATCTGGGGCACGGAACAACCGTTCCCAAATTGGAACGGGTCATTCCTAATGTTGGAACGGCCCATTCCAAAACCGGAACGGCTCGTTCCGCTTTCCAGAAAATTTTGTGTTGAATAGCGTTTTTGTTCTGATAATATCTCCCTCTAAAGACCTAATTTTCATGATCCGACCGATGTAATTAAAGAACAATGTATTAAGAAGATATCATCAAATACTTAGCATGATCCAACGATTAATTATTTCTCTAGAGGCCTCACATTGCAACTGGAAAATATGAATCTTGTACCAGATAATGTTTTTATTATGATAGTATCTCTCACTACAGACCTAATTGCAACGATCCAACTGTTGAAATTGAAGATCAATATATTTTGAAGATACCATAAAATACCCAGCACAAACCGACGGTTAACGAATGCTTTAGAGGTCTTGTATGGAGCCTAGGAAAAGATTGTATTTTTATAAAATTTAGTCCAATATTGGATAGCTCTCTTATGCTTTTGTCTCCTAGTTGGCTATATAAGAAATCCTCTGGCCAATGGATTAAAAAAAAAAGGAGGCTGCAAAGCTTCCCCCTCTCTATATAAACCTTTGAGTGATAGTGAGGATTTTGTAGAACGAAGGGCTCCCAAAACGCGCCCCGCACGCATTTGGGAAGATTTCCTTATAAAAGACTTGCTTTAGAGGTTCTAAATTCTTCTCCTTTATTTATTCTTTTTAATTATTTTATTTATTATTATTTCATTTATTATTCTTTTTATTATTTTATTTCTTTATTTATCATTTTATTTATAATTCTTATATACTAATGAATAATTATGTAGATGATAGGTATTTTTCGTCATGTAAATAATATTAAATAATAAAAGGGGATAAGATATTTAAAAATATTATTTATTATTATGCTAATTTCATCATAGGGTACCAATTTAGGGCATTGTAAGGGTGACTAATACCTTCATTACATGTAATCGACCTCTGAACCCAATTTTGGCTATGAAGACCTTTATTTTGATTTCAAAATCTTTTTTTTCCAATGTTTTGAGTAAAACATTGGTGACGACTCCATGAACTCATTTTTCAAAACCATTAATTAAGGATTAGTCTGGTTTCCAGATATTCCCTAATTAATGAGATTTTTCAAAAGGTAATCCAAATCATTGGTCGTAAGATCAGAATTTTTGGGTTACACCAGATGGCGACTCCACTAGGGATGCTTTAAGAGGGTGCCTAAATAAATAATGAAATTAGAAAAATAAGAATAATAGTTCAAATATTTTTTCTCCTTTCATCTTGTTTTTAAATATTTATCTTTATCTTGTTTATGCAATGAACAGAAATGACATATTATCATTCATGTGGTGCTAGTATAAAAATATCACACTTGTGCATTGTCACTAGCAATACATGTAGAATAGCCTATGAGTATATGTCAGGTCACACCTTCTACACACTCTCACTAAAAAGATATACTACCAAGGTTTGGTCGGGTGATGGAAGCTAGATGAAGACCGGTCGTTGAATCTCCATAGCTCCACCTTAATTCGACCTTTGCACCTTGAGGTTGATGGATTAGAAGCTTGAAACAACTTTGAAGAACCTTCAATGGTGGAGAAGCAACTTGGATGGTTCGGCCACTTCAAGAAGCTTCAAGAAGCTTGAGGAACCTAGTTCAAAGGTTGAAAACCTTTGAAGAAAAACCTAGAGGAGAAGCTCCACGGTTTTAGGGACTTAAGAGAAGAGAGAATTTTTAGAGAATTTCTGAATTCATTCATCAAAAGTGAAGGTTTAGGTCAGATTTACAAATATATAGGGAGAGGTAGCTTGTAGTGTAAGCTAACCTTAACCATGGTTCATTAGGAACCATGGTAAGGTTTAGCCTAACCATCCATGATTTCTAAAACTTGTAGGAGAAGCTAACCTTGACCATGGTTCACTTAAGAACCATGGTAAGGTCAGCCTAACCTCCTAAGGTTTAGAAGCTTGGAAGGCAAGCTTCAAAGCTTGAAGGAGAAGGCTAAAATTCGGCCAAGAACAAGGTGAAGAGCTAGGCGGCGAAGACTCTAAAATGCTCATTGATTTATTTCAAAAATATTTGATTTGGTTTAGTTAGGTTCATCATATGATGATGAGACCTAGCTAAATCAAATCTATGAAAAATTAGGAGCAAAATGAGTCCAATATGTAAAATTTTGCCTAGGCCCAGTTCTGGTCCAATTACTAGTCACACCCTCAAGCATTGCTAAATGCCACCCCTTTTTCCCTACTGAAAAAATATAAAATGAATGTATCAACAAAGGAGGTTAAATGGAGTTAAACTCTCCAAGTAACCTACCCTAAAATCAATATACAATCACTAATAAAAGCAAGTAAAGTGCCTCGCAAATACAAAGACAAAAATAAGCCTATACAAAGAGACTACTATTTGTACAAACATATGAAAAGGTCTTTAAGATCATCCCATTCCCCTTGGTTCTTTTAAGATATCACATCTTGGATTCCTTGGCCTTGGCCATAGTCTATCATCGGGATAACTAAGTCGGGAAAGATACATCATGTACACAAGGACAAGGTTAGGACTTCCTAAACCAAGCTATTCCCAAGCTTTTGCATTAGGGACCTTCTTTGGTGGTGTATTCCATATTGTACCCTAAAAACACATTTTATGCAAGTGATGCATGTCAAACAGACTCAATGCAATAACATACGTATAATCTTACTTCACATATCACATATTCATCATATTATCTCATATATCCCAAGTACATTCTCAAATACATTACCTAGTCATTAGTAAAAAGGGTAATATCAAGATCACAAGGATAAAACAACCATCTAATAGTCGTTGAGCGAATGTTACCTTGTTGAGTGAGCTAAGCTCCTTGGAGCCTCTCATTGAGTGACTAACATCTAGTTGAGCGAATTGAGCCCCTTAGACTTCTCGTTGAGCAACCAACATCTAGCTAAGTGAGTTAAACTCCCTAGAGCTTCTCGCTAAGTGACCCAATATGTCTCTCTAAGCAAGAACACAATCTTCCTCTTTGAAAATCACGTCTCCTCAATGACTACGAGTTACCCACATCCAATTCTATGCATAAACTCATATACTTGTTAATCAATATCTTCACACAACTATCATAATAGTTTCCTTAGGGGTTCCCATAGGAACACACAAGAATATCAAAACTTACAGTTTCAAGCCAATTTAAAAAAAAGCCAATTTAAAAAATTACCAACACAGATATAATTCACATAAAAAAAACATACAAGGAGAAATAGAGAAGATAAAGACACATTTGGGAAAAATTCCTCATACATAAACATACAACATACATACGATTAGGGATTAATCCCACTACCCAGCACACAAATTCATACTTAGAATGAGATTTCTCACTTTCCCCCTTAGTTTGTTGAGTAGAAAAAGATGGATAATTGATTCTGGGGTGATTCTCTTCTTACTCTTATTCTCCAAGCTTTGAATGTAAAAAGAAGATCGCTTACGTAAAAAGAAGAAAATGTGTAAAAACAAATTAAAATTCCTTTTTAAAAAATTTAACCTTTGTTTAACCCTCTTTTAGTTAAAACACTTAATCTTAATTACTAATTACCTTTCTTTTTAATTAATTAAAAGAAATCGTTAATTAAAATATCTTATATAATATTTTAAAACATGTCAAATAATTAAAATAAATATTAACACAATTATATTAATTAAATAAACATAAAAAATATTTATTAAATATTTAATTTTTTTTTTACTTTTTCTTATTCAAATATATTTTTTTAATACAAATGTTGTTTTTCTCTTTTTAAATTCATGAAAAAATTAAATAATTGTTTCAAAATTTATTATTTTTAAATAAATCTTTATTTTTTAATTTTTAAAATATCAATGAAAATAGAAATCTCTAAATTTATTTTAATTTCGTATTTTTAAATACTCGCACATATATAATTAAAGATACTTTTATTTTTATAATTTTTTATTATATATTTATTTTATAATATGGTTTTTCACTTTAGATTATTAATATACTATCATTTTACTAATTTTTTTTTTATTTTTTAACTTATAGTATTAATCCGCTACTATTTTTTTATTAATATTATTAATATATTATCATAGTAGTATTTTTTTTTGGAAATTATAGGATTGGTGTATTATTAAGTTTTTATTCTTTATAACTTATTAATAATGTTTATATACATTTATTAGTTTTATTTTTATTTTCTTTATATTTAGTTGAAAATTATAATTTATATAATCATTTTTTACAAATATTAATCATTATTTTAAAAATATTTATCATATCTTAAATGTTTATTATACTATTATTTTACTTTTATTGAGAAATAACTATTTTTATTATGAAATTGTATTATTTTATATTCAATATAATTTTATCTTATTGTAATGTTGTAATAATTTGCCACGTCATTATCCTTAGTATAACATGATTCTACGTAGTGAAAAATTTAAAATAATTAATTACACTAGTGTTCTCATCTAACAATTACCCGAATATTCATAATACATATACATGTATAGAGTGCAAAAAACTTAAAACAATTATTGCCAATATAATGGAAAACATAATGCTCCTTAAGGGTTTACATATATACCATGTGCATATATACAATCTATATCAAAATATACAAGTATTGAAAACATAACCTATCACCGATCAAGCCTCTATACACAACCATATTATATCAAAGTAGTAAACTCAAACTAGTTCTTCTTCAACATGACCCTTCACCAAGTAAGTCATTTAGCTTAATCTTGCCCTAATCACATATCAAGTAGGGTCATTGCAATCCAACCATAAGAAAAAGAAAGGGTAAGCTTGTGAAAGAAAATAACATATCAACAGATCAACACAACTATGACCCAATGTCTAGTTTAGCAACACATAACAACATACAACATAAATTTACAACTTAACAACTTTTTCAATATACAACTTATTATATAGACAACACAACTTTTCAACACTTAACAACACAATAACTTAAACAACACCACAACATGGCAACATAGCAATACAATCCTTTAAACTAAACAACATATAGCAAGATAGCAACTTTCAACACAATAGAACTTAGCAACATGTCAACTTAAAAGCAACGAAGAAAAATATAAACAACTTAACATCAAGTTAGCTTTAAAACTTTAAAGCATTACATCAACGAGAACAATATTCCAATAATCAATTGAAAACAACTAAGCAACTTAATAACTAAATCAACTTCAAAACACAATTGAGCAACTTAAGTCACAACTTTCAATTGCTAGTACAACTTGCAACATGTATAACATTCTCAATATAAACAACTTCAATCACAACATAAACAACTTTAAACAATTAATACACCATCATGCATATCAACTGATAAAGATCTCCTACAACAGTGGTGACTAATCTAAGTGGTTTGGCCTTATCGAATGACAACATCTTACTTGTCTTCTTTAGATCAAGTATAGGCAATGGAAACATGTTTAACAACTTATTTTGGTTTCTCAGGTTTTTCCATTTACTTTATGGAAGTTTAGTACCACTGTTAAGGTATATAGAACAACTTAGGCGTGTGTGACACCTTCTACCTTGCATGCCATAATGCATAAAAGATAAAAATTGAATAAAATAATTCTTTATAAATAAAACCAAACATGTTCAGGTAGAAAATATCACATTCCTTACTTAACAAAATAACATAATCAACTGAATTACAAGAAAATAAAACTAATGTTTTCCAAAATAAATCAACAAAATAACATCCTAATCTAGTGCTAGCTATACTCCATGTCACATGTCCTATTAGAGAAAAATCCAACATTGAAGCCTAAGCCTCATCACCAACATCTTCAATCTCATGTTGATGATCACCTACATAACAATTAAGGAAAATACCACAAAGCAAAGGGAGTGAGAAACATCTCACTCTAGCTTATGGTGTAAGAATGTAAACCAGATAGCCAAATGCAAACAAGCACACAAAAATATAGCATACACAAACAAACATTATAACCACGACCGTTCAGTCATATCATATTAAACAATAACAATTACATTATAATGCAACATCCAATGGACATGATTTACATGTTATCATGCATGTGGCGCTATTAAAAAAATCAATCTTGTGCATTATCACCAACAATACATATAGAGTAAGTAGTCTATGAGTACATGTCAAGTCACACCCTCTACTCATTCTCACTAGAAATATATGTTACTAAGGTTTGGTCGGGATAACTAAATCGTCCAAGATACATCTCATGCACATGAGGGAAAGACTAGGATATCTAAACTAAGTTATCCCAAGGTATGATCCCCAAGTTTTTACACAAGGGAGCCTTCCCTGGAAGTGTATTCCATATTGTACCCTTAAAACATATTTTTATGTGAATGATGCATGTCAAACAAATTCGATGCAATAACATACACATGATCTCACTTCACGTATCACATATTCCATGTACATTCTAAAATATATCAACTAGTCATTAGTAACAGGGTAGTATCAAGATCACAAGGGTAAAATAACCATCTGATAGTTATTGAGCGAGTTGAGCTCCTTGGAGCCTCTTATTGAGCGAATAACATCTAGTTGAGCCACCAACATCTAGTACAATCATTGACCACGGGCTGAGCAACCAACATCTAGCTGAGTGTGTTGAGCACTTTGGGGCTTCTCACTAAGTAACCAACACTTAGTTGAGCGAGTTGAGCCTCCTAGGCTTCTTGTTGAGCAACCCAACATGCCTCATTGAGTAAGAACGTGATCTTCCTCCTTGGAAATCACGCCTCTTCAGCGACTACAAGTTACCCACATCCAATTTTAAGTATAAACACATATACAATTGATAAAATTGCTCTATAACATGCAATTAATATTTCAAATCACTCAATTTACACATCAATCAATATCTTCACAAATTATCACGACAAGTTCCCTTAGGACTTTTCACAGGAACCAATAGGAACCTCAAATCATACAATTACAATATAAAACATACATATTTGAGGAAAATCTCTCATACATAGGCATACAACATACACAGAATTGGAGGCCAATCGCACTACAAAAAAAATTGGATTTAGTGACCACCAAAATCGGTCGCTAAATTGCTAAAATCGGTCGCTATTTGCCTTAGCGACCGAATTAGCGACTGAATTTAAGTAGTCGCAAAAACCCTAGTCGCAAAGCTATATAGCGACTAAAAATTTTCGGTCGTTATTTAGCGACCGAAAAATTTTGGTTTAGCGACCGAAAATTTCGGTCGCAAAATGGTTGCAATGATTTTGGTCGCTGAAGTGTATGGGGACCAAATAGTGACCGAATAAATCGGTCGCTAAAGATTTATTTTTTATTTTATTAAATTTTATAGACGTTGCAAATTCGGTCACTACGAAATACTCATATTTGGCCTCTCAAGGATTCTATTTCACAATACTTCACTTTTCAGCATGTTTTGTCCTTAATTACACAATTTTTAGGAAACTTCCCAGAAGGTCACCCATCCCTATATTACTCCAAGTCAAGCACGCTTAACTGTGGAGTTCTTATGAGATAAGCTACAGAAAGGCATATGTATATTGTTAGTATAGGTAGTACAAATTAATTCATTTAAGTCATCCTCAAATATACAATCTCATACTTATACTATCTTTGGATCCCTCTCATTTCGGTGTATTCGAACCGTTATAAAAATATAATAATATATTTAATAATTATATTTAATTAATCTTTATTTATATATACTTACTTTTATAATTAACAATCTACTTATTTCTATTTAAAATTAATATAATGATACAATTTAAATTATCTATTATAAATTTAAAATTTTAAATAATAATTTTTATATTTTAAAATGAGAAGGGTTATAATAACACTGATATAACTTTTACTAACTATTACATGTTTAATAACTTTATATTAAATGTGAACTTTGTAAATCCAACCGTTAAATTGAAAGTTCATATCACTTTATATGTTTATTTCAAGTTTGTTAAAATTGAACAACAACTTGAAGGTAATCAAAGTGCTCATATTTTAATATATTTTGAAATGTATATGTTACGTCAATTTTATTTTACAAGAATGAAGTATCAAATCATCTTGAATTCATGTAAAATTTTGTATATATGATCTAAGAGTAAAAAACTTTCAATCTAACGGTTGAATTTATAAAATTCACATTTAATATAAAGTTATTGAGCGATGTAATATTTAGTAAAAGTTACACCTGTGTTATTATAACACTTTTCTTTTAAAATATTATTTTTATAAATTAAAATTTAACATTTTAAATAAATTATTAATTAACTTAATATATTTATTCATCTTAAATCTAAGATATAAAATTCAAAAAATGTATTTATCCTTGTTTTATTTTTTAATTATCAATCATTAATAAAATACTAATTTAAAATCTTATCAAGTTATATCATAATATTTTCATATCAAGTTTAAAACCAGATATTAGTTATAAAATATGTTAATTTGTGTTGGAATTTTATTTCAACATGAAACTTTAAAATAAATGTGCGAATAAAAAAAAACTCCGTTAAAACAGTCACGTATTCTATTTGATAGAGAAAAAAGCAAGGAAACGCATTGTGATGTATTAAAAACTGATCAAAAAGAACCAGCGGGTGGTTTGCCCAATTAGTTAAGGGGGAAGACTTAAGATTTTCTCCACGTAAGTATTTGTATGGATTTGAGCTCTATTATCAGCAATTTTAGCCTTTTTAAACAAAGTAGGTGTAATTGTAATAAAAAGGAGGTGTATATATCATAAGTTAAATACTATGATCATCTATGAATAAATTAAAATCAAAGGATAATAATTTTTTTAAATTACTAAAAAATATTTCATTTTATAATTGTTTCACAAATTCTTACTAATTTTTGTATAAGTCAATTGCTTTTAAACAATGAAACTAGCACGATTATATCAATTGAATCGAATGATTAAGCCTCACTTTTAAAATATCAATTGAAATAAAACAAGATTCATGAAAATAATTTCAAAATATATTAGGTAAATAATTTTTATATATAATAAAATTAAAGACAAGGATTAAAATAATCAATGGAGTTAATATAATATTCATTTATAAATATTTAAATAAATTATAAGTAGCAAGGTATTATTTAATTGATGTTTAAAATAAAATATTTTATAATATCTAAATGAATTGATTTTTAAGATAAACTATTATATACATATCTAATTAACATAATTTTAAAATATATATGTATAATTAGATATATTTTAAATAAATATTTTTATATTAAAAATTAATTTATCATTAAAAAAATAAAAATATTTCAAAATATGGTTGTTGTTGAATCAGTTTTTCATAGTGGGATCATATTCATATATAATAATAGAATCATGTCTCCTCAAATAAGCGATATCTACCCATAGTAGTACGAGCATAATCGAAGATAGATGGTATAACGTATTTTCAATAATTGATCTCATGTGTTATTGGTGTATATATTTATATATATAATTTATTTTATAATTTTTATTTATTAAACTAATGGAACATTAATTATATTTTATCAATTTTATATTTGTTTGATAAATTTTTATTAATCCTTATATAAGCCAATTATTTTTAATTTAATGGAACTAACGTGTTTATATCAATTGAACTAGACGTTTAAGTTAATTTTGAAAATAATAATAAAAATAAAATAAGATTTATGAAAAGAAGTTTATTTATCTTAACAAAATTGGAAAGTACAATAAATTATGTATTTTCATATTATCTAATAATGTAATAAAATATTAAGCATGGTGCCGGAATTTGACCGTAGGGGTGATCCGTCCAGTAAGATCAGCGAGCCTCCTCTGCTTGATGTATTGGTGCTCCAAGATGGGGGAGGTACCTGCAAAAAGAGACTCTGATGCCAAAGTTAGGGTTTGCATGAATAATAGTCTCATATATATAATGCACGTACCTTAGGGTGGTTTAGGTTTTCCTTGGGCCTTGGGCCTGAGATAAAATATGTTATAGTATAATATATTGCAATATGATATGATATAGTTGAAGGGCGGATCTGGTCTGGGGCGAGATCCTCGGGTTCGGGTGTGATTTGCTCAAATACCGGGCTGACGTCGCGCAGCGCGTGCCCGGGGTTGTTTTGTATTGCTAATCCGGGCTCGGAGCCCGGGTGCGAAGTACGGTTAGTACACTAGCCCCCCGAGCTCTGAAGGCCGTAGGCCGAGTAGCTAAGACCGGGCTCGCTAAGGGAGGAGTGGCTTTTGCGCATACACTAACTGAAGGTCTGCCACGTGTCGCAACTGTTTGTGTCCTGGAGACGTTTGAGTGACGCATTAAGGGCAGTGACGGTTGTGTAATGATGGTTTTGCAATAAATGTGTCGTTAGGTGTGCCCTTCGACCGACACGTGTCGCGTCGGTTTTGAATTTTGGGGGAAAGCTTTTTCTTTTCTTTTACTCGCGCCTTTTCGTCTTTACTCTTTGCTTTCCTTCTGATTTCTCGAGTACGAGAGAGTTTTTCTTGGTTTCTTGCTTCCTTTCGTCACCCTTCTCCTTTGTGCTTCCGTCATTGTTTCCGGTGACCCCTTTCTCGTTAGGGTTATTTTCTGAGGAGGAGTACCAAGTACTTCCTTTTTATTCGTTTCTTCTCTCTTTTTCTCGGGACCTTTCTGGGTGTTCCTCTCTTTTTTCTTTATGGCTGGTGGAAGTGGTGCTAGATCTTCTGCGCCTGTCGGGGGCAAGGCGCGTGGCAAGGCGGTGGCCGCCGGAAGGGTCACTGTTGAGAAGAAAGACCCGCCGCCGCCTAGAGGCCCGGAGCCAGGCGTTCCTGGTTACGACTGGATTAAACGCGAGGTGGCTGAGGTTCAGAGCATTTTTCGCTCTTTCCTTGAAGTAAATGTGTTTTGGAGAACGCATAGGGTTTGCGATTCTTCCATCTCCCATATGATTCGGCTGGAGCCCTGTCAGGCCGATGAGGGCGTGTACATGGGGAGGTCTACTGATCCCCCACATTTCTATGTGTATCAATGTTTTTTTAGGGATTTGGGTATCTGTCTTCCCTTCACTCAGCTTGAGTGTGATTTTTTGAATTTTATCAACTCGGCTCCTTTCCAGTTACATCCCAATAGTTGGGGTTTTTTGAGAGATTTTCAGGTCCTGTGTACAGTTCTGGGTATAGAGGTGTCCCTTCGCATCTTTCTTCATTTTTATCAGTTGAAGATGGGCGCTCTGCCTTACGGTATTCTGTCTTTGAGCGGGAGTAGGGATGGGGGTTTGTTTACTCCCTACTCCCAATCGTATAAAAATTTCAAGTCCGAGTTTTTCCGGGTCGCCCTTGTGGGTGTTGACCCTTTGAAAGATGAGGTGTTCTACTTCGGCGATTTGCCGAGGTTTCCGTTTTATTGGTGTCCCAAGCCGTCTAGGTTTCACGGTTTGGGGGATCTGAAGGTGACGGCCGCGGAGGCGGCTGCAATTAAAAATCTTGTCGCGCTCCCTCATCTGTTGGATTGCAAGCTTGTTTTGTCGCTTGCAAATTCGCCTTACAGGGAGAGAGGCCTAGAGAGTGAGTATTACGCGTTCTGGTAGGTTATTGGGGCTTGTGTGGTTGCTTCTTATTGATGTGCTTTGCTTTCTTTTCTGCAGGCATTATGGGGAGAAACTTGTGGCGTCAGCTTAAGCATCGCTACAATGTTGCTGAGCTCGAGGTTCCCGAGCCTCCGGAGGAGGATGCCACCCCCTGAAGACCCACCGGAAGAGGAAAAGGGGGGAGAAGGAAGTCGGAGGGACCTCCGCCCCTTGCGATGCCGAGGAGGCAACTTCCAGGGTTGTGGATGTGATGGATCTCACCGAGAGTCCTCCGGCTACGGAGGCTACACCGGTGGTTATGGGGGAGGCGGCGCATAGTGTTGGGCCTGCTGCGCCGGACGCCGAGGTAAGTATTCTGTCTATTTACCCGCATCTTCCGTATTAGCTTCGTTTTAGCTTGCTGAGACGGTACGGATTCCCTTGTAGGGCGGGGCTGGCATTGCCGAGGTGGAGTCTCGGGCTGCAGGGCAGGCTGCCCGAGTTGCCAAGGTGGTGAGTATCGTCTTTCCCGAACGTTCCCTTTATTTTTTGTTATGTTGTCTGGCTGTCCGACCTGGGTGATTTTTTGCAGGCAAGAAATGTCACTAAGCCTGAGGTGCAGGCTGCCGGGCTGGTCGCCCATGCTGCTGAGGTAAGTTTTGTCTTCTTGTTTCTGTGGTTTCGTATGTCACGTTGTTTATTTTTTGACGTGGGATTTGTTTTTTGCAGGCGGGGCCGGGGGTCCCTAAAGTGGATTCTTTGGGTACTGAGCAGGGAGCCCCGTCCTCTGCCGCGGATTCAGCGCCGCAGGTGGGCTCGTCGCATGGGCCTCCCCAAACCCAATACCTATCCCATCGTTTTGGGAAGGGGATGGATAAGGTGCGGTTAGATCACGTGAGTGCCTCCGCCGACATGGATTCGTTGTGGAGCGCGGGGGTGACTGCGGAGAGGTTCATCCCTCAAGAATCGCTGAGCTTCAAGGACCGGGGATTGATTGACAGGGTCGGTCCTTAGGACAGTTTCGATGCTGCCTAGGTCATGCTGTAGAGGGTGATGGGCATAATGAGCCATTGGAAGCCCAAGTGGGGTCAGCAGCGAGAAGACCTGGCCAAGCAGCAGCAGGAGCTAGCTAAACAGCAGCAGGAGCTGGCTAAGGTGAGAGGCCGACTCCAGCCATGGAAAGAGGCGAATAAGATCCTGAGGGAGGATAACAAGGCTCTTAGCGCGGCCCTTGATGAGGCGAAGCGGCGGGAGGCCGAGCTTCGGACTACGCGTAGTGACCTTGCGCGGGTGCAGAAGTCTCTTGAGATTGTGTTGCGATCTAATGAGACTTATGCTTCTCAGGTGGGGGAGCTGCAGGAGCTCGCCGCTTTCTCCCGGGTGCGGGTCCGCTCTCTGGAGGATGAGGTGACGTCCTCCCATGACCAGGTGCGGACCCTGGAGGATGTTGTGACCTCTCTCAAGGGGGAGTTGGCGGCGACGACTGAGGAGCGTCTCCGCAGTGAGGTCGTTCTGGGCGGCCGGGAGGACGAGATTGCTGCCCTGAGGGTAGAGCTCGCAGAGCTGGCAGCGGGGAAGGCAGCCACGGAAGGGCGGCTCGTCGAGGTGGAGTGCTCTGTCGTGGTGGAGCATAAAAGGGGCTTTCAGAAGGCTACTCGTCAGGCACGGCTTCTTGCTCCCGGGTTCGACTTTTCTTCCATGCATGTGGAGAAGGTGGTCCGCTTTGGGAGGCTAGTTCAGGAGGACGATGTGAACCACAGTTCTAGTGAAAATGCCTCCGCCTAGGCTGTCTTTGTAATTTTTGTTTCCTTTTTCTTTGTTTCATGTGCCGAACTGGTTGTAAATTTGAATTTATATATGTATGTGTTTTTCTTCCTTCGCGGCTACGTTTGACTTTTCGACAGTTGTGTGTTCTAAGGCATCTGGTGTGCTCTGGACTTGTCTTGTGTTTTACTTGTTTGTTTGTTTTTAGGCCTTCGCTTGGCGTCTGTTGTGTGTTTTTTGTGCATGGTGGTGTCTTTGCCTTGCGTTGGCCGGGTCGGGGTTAGAGATCGACCTCGGCTTTAAGTGAAGCGGGTTGGTGATGGCTCTAGTCTTGGCCTTAGGTGCACTTATGGCTTATATTCCTTTTGTAAATTTGAGTGGGGCGACTTCATTAAGGTTCGTATCCGACCTTTGACGTGATCGTCAGGGTTCACACTTGATTTCTGCTTTACTTGCTTGAGGTTCGCCTTCGACCTCGTATTTGTGTAAACGGACTTGACTGCTCACGAAGGTTCTGAGGTCCGTGCGTGACCTCGGTTTTGGTTTATGCTCGACTTGGGAATGGGGCGTATCGCAACTTGGGCTTGGATTTGAGTGGATGATTCAGTTATGGTTCGAACTCGACCTTAGGTGATGATATTGGGGTTCATATTCGACCCCGGAGTGACATGTTTGAGGTCCATATCCAACCTCGGATTTTCATGCTTGAGGTTTGTACTTCGACCTCGGTGTGAGGTGAGCGATATAATGAAGGTTCGAATTCGACCTTTAGGTGGGGATATTGAGGCTCGTGCTCGGCTCCGGGTTATGTGTTGGGGGTTCGCATTTGTCCTCACTTTGTGGTGAACTGGTTAACGGAGGTTCGACTCCATCCTTTAAGTGGGGATATTGAGGTTCGTACTCGACCTCAAACTAAGGTGGGTGAAAGTGCGGACTCGACTTTTTACGAAGGCGTCGAGGTTTGTTGTTGACCTCGGCCTCGGGTTCTTCAAGTAAACTGATTTGGTTATGGTTCGGACTCGACCTTAGGTAAGAATACTGAGGTTCATACTCGACCCCGGTTTTACATGTTTGATTTGACTAGGGTTTGTGAGAGATTGGATTAAGGTTCGCATTCGTCCTTGAATGGGAATACCGGGGTTCGTATTGGACCTCGGATTTGCGTGTTTGGACTTTTTACGAAGGCGTCGAGGTTTGTACTTGGTCCTTAACGAGAGTGTCGGGGTTCATGTCCGACCTCGGGTTAACGTGTTTGATTTAAGGTTCATATTTGACCTTGAATGAGAATACCGGGGTTCGTACACGACCTCAGATTTACGCGAATGATTGAGTTAAGGTTCGTACTCGACCTTTAACGAGGGTACCGGGGTTCGTGCTCGACCTCGGATTTGCGCGAATGATTGGATTAAGGTTCGTAGTCGACCTTCAACGAGAATACCGGGGTTCGTGCTCGACCTCGGATTTACGCGAATGATTGGATTAAGGTTCGTACTCGACCTTCAACGAGAATACTGGGGTTCGTGCTCGACCTCGGATTTGCGCGAATGATTGGATTAAGGTTCGTACTCGACCTTCAACGAGAATACCGGGGTTCGTGCTCGACCTCGGATTTACGCGAATGATTGAGTTAAGGTTCGTACTCGACCTTTAACGAGAATACCGGGGTTCGTGCTCGACCTCGAATTTGCGCGAATGATTGGATTAAGGTTCGTACTCGACCTTCAACGAGAATACCGGGGTTCGTGCTCGACCTCGAATTTGCGCGAATGATTGGATTAAGGTTCGTACTTGACCTTCAACGAGAATACCGGGGTTCATGCTCGACCTCGGATTTACGCGAATGATTGGATTAAGGTTCGTACTCGACCTTCAACGAGAATACCGGGGTTCGTGCTTGACCTCGAATTTACGCGAATGAGGGTGGTTCAATTTCGATTTTTACAGTAGGTAAGAAAGCAGTAGTTAAGAAAGCAATAGGTGCGCAGAATGGAGAATGTTATTAAATGATTCTGCGTGCCTCATTAAAAACCCTCTCAGTTTGGGACTGAGGCGGGAAAAGAGTGCACGATTTCGTTTGTACTAATGGGGGAACGAAATCTAATGGGGAGCGGTGGAGGGACTCCCCTTGCTTTCCTTGCCGGATGAGGAGATCCTCAGGCTTTCGGCGTAGCATTGCCGAGCTGTCTTTTGGTTTGCTCTGACGGAGATAATCTTTCCGTCATTCCCTGGGAACTTCATGGTGAGGTGCGATGTGGATACCACCGCATCGAGGTGGTTTAGGGTCGGCCTCCCGATGATGATGTTGTAGGAGGTGTTGGCCTCCACGAGGAGGTATCGAACCATGATCCTCCTTGTATTTGGAGGTGTTCCGAAGGTTGTCAGCAAGTCCACGTATCCGCGGGTGTGGACCCGTTCGCCGGCAAAGCCAACTAGGGGCTCTGTGTGTGGCTGGATTAGAGAATGGGGGATGTCAAGCTTGAGGAATGTTGGCCAGTACAGGACGTCGCCCGAGCTCCCTTGGTCGATGAGTGTCTTTTGTACTTCCTAGTTGGCGATCTCTACCACGATGACCATGGGGTCATCTTGGTTAGGGCTGATTCTCGCATAGTCCTCATCGGAAAAGGAGATCGGTGGCGACCTCTTGTGCGAGATCGAGGCGGTGGAGTGGGCGCAGTTGATGCTTCGAAGGTGTCTTTTCCGGGCCGAGCTGCTGGCGCCTCCTCCAGCGAAGTTGCCTGCGATTGTGTTGATTATTCCCCGCAAGGGGGCTGAGTCTGTCTCCTGACTTATTTCGGCCTGTACCGCGCCATTAGCATTTTGCTGGGACCCTGTGGGTAAGTCTGTGCGAGCTCCTGACCCGCAGCCTCTCCCGCGTCCCCGGCCTCCAGAGCCACCTCGGGAACCTGGCTGTCGCTGGATGTAGTGGCCGAGGTGGCCTGCCTGGATGAGTTCTTCGATGCAGTCCCGGAGCGTGCGGCACTCGTTAGTGGTGTGGCCGTAGTTCCTGTGGTACCGGCAGTGTTTGGACTTATCGGCGCTGTTGGGGGTGTGGCCGGGTGGTGGAAGGGCTAGTAGGTTATTGTTATTGGCTTCTTCCAGGATGTGGACTCTCGGGGCGTTTAGGGGAGTGTAGAAGTCATACCTCCCGCTTCTGTTGGCTTTGGCCGGCTTCTTGAATTGGCTGTCATTATTGACTTTTACCTTATCTTTGTGGCCCTGTTCCGGTTTTGCGGGGCCCTTCCCGCGAACTTGGTCGCGGAAGGCCGAGTGCTCTTCCATCTGAATGTAGCCGGCGGCGCAGGCACGCAGTTCATCCATGTCGCGGGGGGCATCGCGGCATAGGCTGTCGACGAACAATCCGGGTTTCAGTGCCATGAGCATGGCGTGCAGGGCGACCTCCAGGTTTAGATTCTGGATCCGAACCGAGATGTTGGAGAAGCGCTCCATGAAAGCTCGCAGAGATTCATCGTCGTTCTGCTTGAGGTTGGCCAAGGCGGCCGAGGTTGTGTGGTGAGGCCGGCTGGTGGCGTATTGTGCCATGAATCGCCGCACCAAGGTGGCAAAGCTGTCGATGGATCCGGCTGGTAGTTGGGTGTACCAATGAAGCGCAGGTCCCTTGAGTGAGGTCGGAAAAACCCTACACAATATAGCGTCGCTGTTAGTGTAAAGGTTTACCTGAGTTGTGTACGAGTCTATGTGCTCGTCGGGGTCCGTGGTGCTGTCGTAGCGGTCAAGGTGGAGGGGCTTCCACCCGCGGGGTAGCGGGGTCTCCATGATGCCATCCACAAAGGGATGACGGCGGAAGGGTTCTTGGCCCTCGGAGACGTGGGTGGGGGCCCTGCTGGTACCCTGCCCTGTTCTGTGTGTTGATGCATGAGACTGGTGCGTGGCAGGTCGTGAAGTCAATGCCTTAGTCGTCGCTCGGGATTGGGAGGCTGAATGTGTCTCCTCCTCATGATCGTCACTGTCGTGCGGAGGTTGATTGGAGTGATGTCGAGGGAGCTGGGCACGGATGCGCTCATTCTCGGCGCGTAACGCTGCGAGGTCTGCTTCATTAGCGGTTCGCATTGCTGCGAGGTCATTCTCATGCTGGGCACGCATGTTCTGGAGGTCGGCGTCGTGCTGTTGTCGCATCTGCTCGACTTGGTCGATCAGCCGCCTCAGGGTTGCAGCGTCGCTGTCCATGGTAGTTGAGTGGCTTGCATCATCTGCTGCTCGTCTGATGTGGCTTCTAGTAGAAACCATGCAGGTGGCCAATAAGAGTTGTCTTGATTGGCCCCACGGTGGGCGCCAAATGTTCTTACCAGAATTTGACCGTAGGGGTGATCCGTCCAGTAAGATCAGCGAGCCTCCTCTGCTTGATGTATTGGTGCTCCAAGATGGGGGAGGTACCTACAAAAGAGACTCCGATGCCAAAGTTAGGGTTTGCATGAATAATAGTCTCATATATATAATGCACGTACCTTAGGGTGGTTTAGGTTTGCCTTGGGCCTTGGGCCTGAGATAAGATATTTTATAGTATAATATATTGCAATATGATATGATATAGTTGAAGGGCGGATCTGGTCTGGGGCGAGATCCTCGGGTTCGGGTGTGATTTGCTCAAATACCGGGCTGACGTCGCGCAGTGCGTGCCCGGGGTTGTTTTGTATTGCTAATCCAGGCTCAGAGCCCGGGTGCGAAGTACGGTTAGTACACTAATGTTCCTACCGTAAGTCAGCTGTCATCGTTAGGGTCACCGCATCCGAGGTATTGTCCGCTTTGGCGCTCGTTGGGCCGTCACGATTTTGTCCTTGAAAAGGAGCCTCGATGGGTTAAAGAGGAAGGGTGTTTATAAACTACCCTTAGCATCGAATCCTAAGCGATATGGGACTTTTAGGCATACCGGAACAAGCCCCCCAGTCGATGCTTAGGGGCAAGAGTGGCCTGGGCCCTCCTTCTAGCGTCAATGTTCCTACCGTAAGTCCGCTGTCATCGTTAAGGTCACCGCATCCGAGGTATTGTCCACTTTGGCGCTCGTTGGGCCGTCACGGTTTTGTCCTTGAAAAGGCGCCTCGATGGGTTAAAGAGGAAGGGTGTTTATAAACTACCATTAGCATCGAATCCTAAGCGATATGGGACTTTTAGGCATACCGGAACACATGGTAAAAGAGAAATAAATTTCTCAAGAGAAAAATAAATAAATTTTCTAGATAAATTATTATTTAAATTAGTCTATTTTTTTTAAAAAAGATTCAATTAAAAAGATTATTATTTAATTTTCATTTATAGCATTATGTTTCTCATTTTTTTAATACATCATGATATATTAATTATCTATTTTAAATTATATAATTTGCATTATTTTAAAAAATTAATTAATTTTATTGGGAGGGTATTAATTTTTATTTCTTATCATTAATATTTTTATCATTATAAAAATAATATTATATATTTTTATATTTGCTTTCATTTAAAAGAAATATATTTCTAAATTTTTTAAAAAATTTACATTTAGCGACCGATTTTTATTTGGTCGCTAAAATTATTATAAACAATAATATTTTTTTTTATTTTTTTAGCGACCGATTTTAATTTGGTAGCTAAAATTATTATAAATAATAATACTTTTATTTTTTTAGCGACCGATTTGAATTTGGTCGCTAAAATTAGTATAAATAATATTTTTATTTTATTTTTTTAGCGACCGATTTTAATTTGGTCACTAAAAAAAATAAAAATATTATTATTTATAATAATTTTAGCGACCGATTTTATTTTGGTCGCTAAAATTATTATAAATAATAATATTTTTATTTTTTTAGCGACCGAAACCGTTCCGTCGCTATTTTAATCAACAATTATAATTTTAGCGACCGATTTAGCGACAGATTATTTGCCACTAAAAATTCAGTCGCTAAATTGGTCGCTAAATAAAATTTGCAACCAAATCAGATTCGGTCGCGAATTATGTCACTATTAGCGACGGAAAAAAATCGGTCGCTAATTTCGGTGGCTAAATTGACTTTTTTTTTGTAGTATCCCACTACTCAACATGCAACTCCACACCTAAAGCGAGGTTTCTTACTCCTCCTTTACCTTATTGAATAGAAAAAGATGGATGATTGACTTCGGGGTGGTTTCCTTCTTGCTCCTGATCTCTAAACTCTAAGCATAAAAAGAAAAGTGCATACATAAAATAGAAAATGCATAAAAATTGATCAAAAATCTCCTCTTAAAAATTTAACCTTCCTTTGACCCTTCTATAGTTAAAACACTTAATCTTAATTACTAATACCCTTTCCTTTTAATTAATTAAATAAAACATTTAATAAAACTCCTTATATTATATTCCAAAATACATCAAATAATTAAAACAAATATTAAACAACCTTTATTAATTAAAATACTTATATTATATTTTATGAAAAATGGGATGTTATAGTGTGAGCTTACCATGACCTTAACATGAAAATTTAAGCCTTATATGAAATTGACCTACCAACTACCCTTCAAATACTATGCACCTTTCTAGCAACCAATTAAGGACTTTACCCATCAACTTCATAGCTTACTCAGTTGGCCACTTTACATATGTATGACTTGACATGATCCCCGTACGGATTTACATTTGGTTATTTTATAATTTGTATGGTTCAACATAGCCCTCATACTATTCCACACAAAACATTGAGAAGAAAACTTAAAAATAAATGTCCATTTAGGAGTCAACTTACTCACCGAAGGTTTTCAACTCTTGGCACTTAGAGCACCATAACTTATATCCACACAATGAGATATTTTAATTTTTAAAACAACTTTATTCTCCTCTAGTTTTTGTGTATCTCAACGTAAACAAGCATGACATGTTTATACAATTCATCATCATACAACTTCAACAATAAGCAACTTTCAACTTAAGCAATTTAAGGTTATAAACAACTTTCAACTTTAGCAACTTAAACCAATATATAACTTTCAACTTAATCAACTTCCAACAATAGGAAACTTTTAAATTAAACAACTTAAATCATCATCATATGTCATCATAAATAAATATATAATAAACTAAATTCAATCTTCTTCATACATAATGTAAACAACCAACTCAATAAGATACATTGAGAAAATTATAAGTTCAAATAGGAAATAGGTGCTTCAAATGCCCCAGAGCTTACTTAGAGCAACTGGAATTCACTTGAAGCACCCCAACAGCTCGCTCAGAGTGAATGAAATTCACTCGGAGCTCCCAATATCTAGCTTGAAGTGACTAGAATTCGCTTTGAGTGCCTAACAGCTAGCTTGAAGCAAGCTTAAATAGAGAGCACCATGGAAAGGGAGCTAAGCTCTCTTTGCGAGTGAGTTCTCGCTCTAAGCCACCAAAATTTGCTTTGAGCACCCACAATTCATTCTAAGCGACCCAAGTTAAAGACTCTTACCTGAATCGATCCACTTACTCGCTTAAGTGATCCCTATGGGTGCTTTGAGTAAGAAAGTCCATAAAACCTGCATGAATCAAAGAACAAACACAGTAACACAAAAACAACATAACAACTCCAAATTCTCTCATTCAATACAACAATTCATGCATGCAACTCACGATCTATCATCTATTAGTGTAAAGGGAAATAATAAAAAGTCATAAAATCTGTACAACTGTATTAGTTATTAGCTTTCCTTTTTAACAATTGTAATTGTGTTTATATAAGACACTTTATTCATCTCTTGTAATACATTCTATTGAGCATCAATAAATAAAAATACTTCTCTCTGTTTTCTCTCCTCTATGGCTGAACTCTAACATGGTATCAAGAGCACTGTGACATCATGGCTTTTGCATCTCAATTCGTTCCACACACGCTCAATACTCCGATTGCTATCAAATTAGATGATGATAATTTCTTGATTTGGGAACAATAGGTTCTTGCGACAATTCGAGGGTTAAAACTTGAGAAATTTGTTCGTGGAGATGCAATCCCACCATGTTTTGCTACAAAAGAAAATGAAACTGCAAAGACGGAGAATCATGAAGCGAAGACGGAGAATCTTGAATACACCAATTATGTTCAACAAGATCAATTGCTTGTTGTGTGGCTCTTGGCATCGATGTCCCCACCAATCTTGACAAAAATGGTGGGATTGAAATTTTCTTATCAAATTTGGAAGAGATTAGAGGTATATTATGTTGCGCGCACACGAGCTGTTATCAAGAAATTGAAATTGTAGCTTTGAATGATCAAGAAAGATAAAGGTATCAATGAATATCTCCTAGAAATTTAAATTAAGAAAATTGTTGATTCTCTTGTTGCGGTTGGGTCGCCCATTTCTGATGAAGATCATATTGATGCAATTCTGAATGGTTTGCTAGATGATTTTGATGGGTTTGTTACTTTCATCATGTCTAGACTTGATCCATACACTGTTGATGAGATAGAGGCATTACTACTTGCTTAAGAAGAGAGATTTGAGAAGCGAAAGCGTTCAAATACCCCTCTTATTCATGCTAATACTATTTCTAGTCCAAATCAATGGCAGAACTCCAATCAAGGTCGTGGTAGATCTGCTTTCAATACACGAGGAGAATTTCGTGGAAGAAGATTTCATAATAGAGGTGGTAATTGGAACGATAGAGGCAGGTTTAATACTGGTAGAGGCAATGGACGCTCAAATTGGAATTAGACTGGCCAAAACAATTGGAATCAAAATAAACCCACATGTCAGATTTATGGTAAAACTGGCCATATTGCTCTTAACTATTATTATAGGTACAATCAAGAGTATCAGAATAATCCTTAGGCCAATAACACTCAGTTTCAACCTAGTGAATATGATCTTTTGGAGACCACTACTCTTGCAACTCCTTTAACTGTGCTTGATCCTCTCTAATACGTAGACTCGGTTGCATCTCATCATATTACTCATGATGAATCCAATCTATCCATGAAGAGTGCTTACACTAGAACTGATTCTGTCAATATTGGTAATGGTATAGGTTTGCATATCAGTCATGTTGGTCATTGTCGTAACCGGGATCACGACGGGATGACGAAAACATTGTTTTTCAATAGAGTCGCCACCAATATTTTATTTTAAGGGAAAAACATTGGAAAACTCATTAAAAATAATCTTTAAAATCAAAATTGGGTTTGGAAGTCAATTACGTGTAAGGAAGGTATTAGCACCTTACGACGCTTGTAAAAATAGTACCTATAATTAATTGCGCAAAATTATATAAATTCATAAATATTTATTTTCCCCTAAAAATATATGATTTATATGATATTAAAGGTAGAAACGCTACTCAATTAACTTCATAAATCGTTACATACGAGAAGGTAATTTATATGTGAAATAAACCTCTTTTATTTATTTATTTATTTTTAAAAAAAGGGAAACTTGTATAAGAATTTATGTTAGCAAATGATTAATCATTAAACCCTCAAAATCAAATAACGTCAAAGATAAAAATGTTATTCAATTGACGTTGTTATTTGTTGTATATTAAATACTTTATAAACAATGATCTTGAAGACAACAAATCACATTCACTTTGTACATACAATTATTTTCAAAAAATAAAAAAAAGTTAAGAAAAGAATATGATACCAAAGGTGAGGCGGATGAATTGTTGAACTTTTTATCGTGTTGAATCTTCAAATATGATGATCTAATAGGTGCTTCTTGGCTACCTTTCACACTACACAGATGCCTCACAAAACTCAAGAATTACAAAGAGAAAGAAAGAGAAAGGATTTTCGAGCTGTAAGGAAGCTTAGATGAATTTTTTTTCGCCTTTTTTTCTTCAATTTTTTCCATCCTCGAAAATTGTGCTCGAGTCTGTTATTTATAGATGTCAAACCTGGCCAGAAGGGCCCATTCCAGAATTGGAACGACCCGTTCTGGATCATTCAGTTGTGAGCTAAATTTGAACCTGGAAGGACCCGTTCTAAACTCGAAACGTCTGTCCCAAACTAGGGTTTTAGACCTTTTTGGTGGTTTTGAACGGTCCGTTTCAGTTTGGGAATGACCTGTTCACAATTAGGATTTTAGGTCTTTTTTAGTAAGTTGGAACGTCCCGTTTCGGTTTTGGACCAGCCCGTTCTGGGCTGCTAAAACTAATTGTTTGGGCTTCAAGCTTCCTTGTTGTCATAGGGTATTGGCTCCATACTTTGGGAGCTCCTCCTCTACATAGTAGACGTCCATTTCATTACTTTTGTGGGTCCGGATAAAATTGGTTATTCACAGTTGCCCCTCTTTATTTATTTATTATTAAATAATCTAAATAAGGTAATTTAGATCATTTGTGTTAAGAAATGAATAAAGATGTGAATTAATTTTATCCAGCTACCCGAGACATAGCCCTTGTGTTGGGATCGTCAAGTGCTAGTGCTAGATCAACTGAATGCTAATGTTGAATGCTTGTACTGGAGTGGTCGAATGCTTGTGCTAGATCGACCGAATGCTAATGTTGAATGCTTGTATTAAAGTAGTCGACTGCTTGTGCTGGATCGATCGAATGCTAATGTTGAATGCTTGTATTGGGGTGGTCGAATGCTTGTGCTGGATTGACCAAATGCTAATGTTGAATGCTTGTACTAGAGTGGTCGAATGATTGTGCTGGATCGACCGAATGCTAATGTTGAATGCTTGTACTGGAGTGGTCAAATGCTTGTGCTGGATCAATCGAATGCTAATGCTGAATGGTCGAATGCTTATGTTGGAGTGGTCGAATGCTTGTGCTGGATCGACTGAATGCTAATGCTGAATGTTGGTGCTGGAGTGGTCGAATGGTTGTGCTAGATCGACCGAATGCTTATGTTGGATCGACCGAATGCTTGTGCTTGATCAGCTGAATGCTTATGCTGGAGTGGTCGAATACTTGTGTTGGATCGACCAAATGCTAATGCTGAATGCTTGTGCTAGATGGATTGATTGTTGGTGCCAATTGAATCAAATGTTGGTGCTGGATTGATTAAATGCTTATTCTAGATTGACTGAATACTGGTGCAAGATCGATCTAATGTTGATATTGGATCGACCAAATGCTTGTGCTAAGTTGGTCGATGGGTCACGCCAGGTAGATACTGGGCTTATACAAAAGAAAATGTAACTTGTGCCAGGTAAGTACTGGACTTAAATAGAAAGTCATATGTGAAGCAAGTGCTT
The DNA here is from genome assembly GCF_000230855.2 of Cajanus cajan. NCBI lineage: Eukaryota > Viridiplantae > Streptophyta > Magnoliopsida > Fabales > Fabaceae > Cajanus > Cajanus cajan. The sequence continues at coordinate 50,879,760 of NC_138524.1, read as the reverse complement.
AGCCTAAAAGCTCTACGTCATAAGTTCTAGGAAGCAAGAGATGAAAATGAAATGTGATGCAATGGTGATATGATGTAAAATGTTATGAGACACAACTTTCAAGACTTAAACTTTTATTTCTCTTTCCTTTCCTTTTTGCTTTTGCTTTTTTTTTTAGGGTCAGAAATTCCTCATCGTGACACACAGCCAAGGATCATTGATGAGTGAGGCCTTTGAACACTTTTGACTTGAATGACAGTTGGTTATTCCCTTGGGTTACCCTTAAGTTGTTGTAAGCACTTATGAGTTGAAACAACGTTATCTTGTTGGTTGCGCTTTGTAACATTTATCAAGAAATTATCAAGCATATTATGGCTTTTAAAACTCATAAAAATAATTTGTAATGCCTTGAATTTTCTTTTTAGATGTAAAATGCATTTCTTTTCAATATATTATCATAAAATACAAAAAGAATTGGCAACAAGGGGGTAGGATAATCTTATTCAAGAGAGTAAAAATGTGTTTACAAAGGAAGTCATTGTATGACAAGAATGACAAATATATACAACGGTAGCAATAGGAGGTAGTTGTTATGTGAGTGACACTTTCCAGATGAACAATACTAGTACTACGCTTCAATAACCTTGATTGCTCGCGAAAAAGTTTGAGAGGATAATTCAATGTATTTTTGCCCCAGTTTGTTTTGCTCTGCCGTGTCTGGCCCCAATTGATACCTTGAAAATTGGCATGATGCTTATATGTTAGATTGCCTTTTCGAGTTTTCAACCTAGCATGTCGCTCTGAATTTGCTTAGATCACCCTTTCAGGTTTTCAATCTAGCGAGCTTTTTTTTTTTTTTTTTTTTTTTTTGCCTAGATTGCTCTTTCGAGTTTTCAACCTAGCAAGTCGCTCTAACTTCTGCCTAGATCACCTTTTTAGGTTTTCAATCTAGCGAGCGTTTATTTTTCTTTTGTACCCTTATTTTTTGCCTAGATTGCTCTTTCGAGTTTTCAACCTAGCGGGTCGCTCTAACTTTTGCCTAGATCTCCCTTTTCGGGTTTTCAATCTAGCGAGCATTTTTATTTATTTATTTATTTTTATAATATTTTTTTTTCACTGTATCAGAATTTATAGGATGTAGGAGATCTTTGCCATCCATATCTGTGAGGATCAAGGCTCCCCCAGAGAAAACCTTTTTAACTACAAAAGTTGTTTAAGACGATCTTTCTGAACTTGTAGAATTTTCTTAAGCATTAAGTCTCCTTCTCGAAACTCCCTAGGGTGTACTTTCTTTTCAAATGCCTTCTTCAATCTTTTTGGTATAATTGCCCATGACAAATTGTATTCAACCTTTTCTCCTCAATGAAATTTAATTGATCCAAACGGGTTTGGACCCATTCTGCTTCTTCTAATTTGACTTTCGTTAATACCCTTAAAGATGGAATTTCAACCTCTTGAATCGATGTAATTTTTGATTGATTTTTTTCTTCTATTTGTAATATTCTAAATTCTCTTTGTTGTTCATAAAAATCCCCTTTCTAATTACATGATAATTTTAGATCTTATTGGCTTGTGTCTTCGAGAAGAATGACCTAAGTTGTTCTCTATATTATAAATCTTTAGTGAAAATCTAGTAATTTTTATAGTGATTCAGTAATGCTATCAAAATAGCATCGTTGCCGGGGACACAAGTCATTGTGTCTTGATTTTATCACTCCTATTAATTGTTTCTATATCTATTAACCTTTCTGTCGAGTATTAATAATTTGATTTTTTTTCTTCTATTTATATATCCATCTTTATATTTATCTCTATTTTCTTTCTGCCCTTATTTTGGTCTCTAACATTACAAGTAGGTTGCTAAAACAAAGGATGGAAACAAAGGAAAATAGAGGAGTAGTAAAAATCATAGGAGTAGAAGACATTAAAGTTGTTTCTATTTTTTGTCTCTAGACCCTAGCCAAAATTTTCATTTCTTGTTAGATTAAGGTGAAATTTGGTCTTCTAAGGTAAAGCGTGATTATGAGCAAACTTACCTCTTTTGGTGGTAAGCTAGCCTTAGAATTGCCAAATCCCTTCATATTCTAGGAGTTTCTAAATTCTTTTGACAAGGGTATTTTGGTCATTTAGTTGAAGTAGCTCCGATTGGGTTGAAATTTTGCCAGAAGGTGTAGAAAATTCATACATCAAGGCGTCATATCACAAAGTGATATGGGCATTGTGGGTCATTTTTGCCAAATTCCTTCGTTTAGATCACTTTTTCAATTATTTTGTGTTTTTGACATTTTTAAAAATTATGAAAAAAATTACAAAAAAACAGGAAATATGAGATGAAAGGATGTTCAGGTGTTAAAATATTTTTTAAAATTCATTTCGTAGCATTTTGCATGTTATAAGACTTGTCAGATGTATATTTGACTTTTCTATTGACTTTGACTTCTTGTTGATTTTTCAATTCTGTAGTTGTGTAGTTATTATATACCTTGTATGTGTTCCGTAATGTATGACTAGATCTAATCCTGGAGTTTCATATGATTTGGATCAAGAGATAAAAAGAATACTTCATAGGTTAAAAGTTAGGGATAATAGTAGTGTAGTTACTAGTTCTATAATTGTTAATCTTACTTTTGTTGATCCTTTTATTTTTGATTTTCATTCTCATAATTATGAAAATTATAAAATTAAAAATATGGATAATCGTCAGATGACTTTGAAGGAATTGATTACACCTAATGTTGTGTATCAACCATGGTGTGTCCAATATCTTGAAAATCAAGTGAATTATGAACATAAATATGAGCTAATCAATTGGTTCAAATAGTAACATAAGATAAATTTTTAAAATATTTAATTTAATAATAATAATAATTTATATGAGATATTTTCTCTCCTAATTACTTTTAGTTTTCATTTCTAATGAAACATTTGCCCTTGAAAACATTCATAAAAAAATCAAATCATTTATTTTATCTAAATTTTTATTTTTACATTTTAGTCTTTTAACCTCATTAAGTAGTTGTCAATGTTACATTTTTATTGTAAAATACTTTTCACTATTCATACAATTATCTTTTTTTTTCCCCTCTTTTCTCATCTCTCACTTTCCATCTCACTAAAACCTCATTTTCTTTCACGATGATACACAAAATTATTCTCAATTTTTTTATTTTTACAAAAATAAATAAAGACATAAAATATTCCAACCTCATTAATAATAAAAATAACAATAACAATCTTTAATAGAATTTGCAATCATTTTTATCTCTATTTTTTTTAGCAAATCATTATATCTTTTAATTTTTTATTTTATTTTTTAATATTCTCTATAAATAACCACGTACATGTATTACTTTGAAAACAAAAGCACTACGTACTTGTAGCAAATCATTAAACGAGGGATTTATCAGTTTTCGTTCTTTCCGCCACACCTAGCAGCATCCCCGCCCTTTGGCTCCATCATCTTCTTCATGCCACTTGTTGTGTTTTTCTCTCCCCAAACTAAAGGTAGTCTTTTTTCTTCTGGGTTCTCCGAGAAACCTCAGTTTCGATGCTGTGAACAATTGAGGGTGAGAAACCCACGTGTATTTGGTTTTATTTGTTGTCTGAATTGCATTGCATTTCGATCTTAAATTTTGATTATCCTAATTGAATTTGGGGGGTTACCCCTCCAACTACTTGACCCCTTAAACCCAAAATATGAAGTAATTTTAGAGCTATTTCCCACTACACATGCACCTCTACCATCCAAACATACCCTTTATTTCTCCGCAGCACTGTGACAAGCAGTGAAAAAGAAGGAAGGTAGTTTCGTTCATTTATTTTTACTGGTCAAGTTTTGCTCATAAACTGTTTGATAAAATTCCTGATTGAAGATTTTGTATCTATTTTGCTTAAGTATGATGCTGTAAATGTTCGGGTTGAGATCCTGTTTCAATACCTTTCCCTTCTCTACGCATGTGTTACTATAGTATTAAACCTGTATAGTTACTTGCTAATATTGATAACGATATGTTTGTTAATATGTTACTTTTTTATTCACCTTAATCATTAGGGGCCTGTATTCTGTTCTTTTATAGTTGAAATTATTGTAGCAATGTAGCTAATCAAATACTATAGCATTCAAGTCATTTCCTGAGCCCAAAATGTACCACGATTGCTAGTAGTATATTTCTGATGTTTAAAAGATTTTTGTATGGGCTAATTCTTCATATTTTACCATTACTATTGCAAGTCTCTTCCAGTTACAGGAAAAATTTTGGGGTGGCTCCTGGGTAGGGATGGCAATGGGGCGGGGGAGGTTAGTAGTCCTCTGTCACCCGCCCCATTTATTATGGGTATCCATTTGATAAAATGTAAAATTTTAAATAAAAAGGTAAGAAATAAAATAAAACTAAAAATAAATAATGATGTGGCCTACCTTAGATTGTTGATCAAATTCTCAGTGTGCTGGTGATCGGTTCACGCTTAATTCATGTGAATGAATTAATGAAGTTTTTTCTATTGCAATTTTGTAGCAAAAAATTACATCCGTTTAATTTAGACAACTTCAACCTCTGTGCTTGAAAAATTTGAAACACCTAAAGAGAATGAAGAAAAATATGAGCTGCTAAGTTTGTGAGAGAAAAGATTTGCTTTATGGATATTTGGTTTGTAGCCTTGTTTTCTTACTTAAAAAACATGAAATCTGTAAATGAAAAGAACTAGCATGAGAAACGGTAATGGTTTTAATTTTGTGTAGTTTGTTTGGCTTTCATTTTTATGGTGCTTGGATGAGAATTTTTTTTTTTTTTTTTTTTATGTTTATAAAATCTTTTGGTAGCTTACTAAATTCAAAATGATACAGGAAGCTGATTGCTTGGACCACAAAAGAGATTTGTTAAATCCTGGGTTAGCATGGCTACCCAGACAATAGCTGAAACTGCCCAGAAAATTGTGACCCCTGAAACTCTCCGCTATGCAGCCAAACAATCTGAGCGTTGTCTTGTTGTCCCTGTTCGTCTTCGCCGTGCCATTAAAAAATATCTTCAAGGTTCTTTGTTTTCTCTGTGCTAACTTTTTCTCCTTATATGCAATATATATCTATATTTTCATATCTGTGATTGCAATTGTTGATGGTGGTCTTGTGATTATAGAGCAGGAGGAGCCATATATGAAGAGGAAAGTCTTGAGATTGTCTCAATCCTTCAATGAAATCAAGGATGTCAATCTACAGCTGGCAACCACCACAGCGAAGAAGATAGTTGAAGACCCTTTAAAATCTTTTGAGCAATCAAAACGTTGGAAGATTACAAGCTCTTATGGAGACATTGGTCTCACATATAGAGATGAAGAGACCATTGCTTATGTGGCTTCTCGAATGCCTGCCGTTTACTCTGCTTGTTACAGAGTACTTAAGGAGGTAGGAAAGAAACTTATTCCAACTAAGGAAAAAATATAAACAAAAGAAGGGAGAATATATGATTAAAGAATTGGGGTTGAAAGCTATGACATCACTAGGTGAAATGGATTTTGAGTTATTTATTTTATGTTAATCCTTTCCTTTGCAAAGTAAATAGAGGAAGCCTGTTAGAACAAAAATGAAAGGAGAAAAAGACTGTGTGAACAATGATTTTGAGTGCATACATGAAAATATAAGAAAACATTAAGATTCTAATGAAATTGTTTCTTCAAGGAAAGGGGTTGTTTCGGTTGACACAAATGAAAGGATTTGTGACAAATGCACTTTCTTATGAGATTGAGTAATGGAGTCAGAAGAGAATAGATTTGCATATGGAAGCAATAATTGTGCCAAAATGTTTTAGGTCTAAATTCAAACTTTAGTCAAACAGGGTGAATTCATGTGTCAAAGTGAATAATGAATTGAATGCCTAATATGTGGGATTAGAGTGTATTCTTGTTCATCTTGTATTTTTTCTTTGTTTATTTTCCAATTCCAAGTTGCATGTGGGTGTAGGATCTGCCATACGTTATGTTTCAATTTCCTTCAGATGTGAACTATGTGGGATAAGGCTATTGTTTTTGTTGTGAACCATGTATTTCCTTGACTTATGTTCACTTTAACCTTTTATTTTAATGAGTTCCCAGAAAAAAAAGCTTTTCAGTCTTGAATAAAATGTTGACTTGAAGTTAATCTCTACATAACTATCTTTTTAGGTTCGCAGAAGGCTTCCCGGTTTCTCCCCATCTAGGGTATTAGATTTTGGTGCTGGGACAGGTTCAGCTTTCTGGTAAAATTCTTGAACTTTGTTCTGGAAAATGGTTAACTTTGATACTATAGGTTTTATTTATGTTCTTGAATTTTTTTCATTGCCTTTCAAATCTGATGATGTAGGGCACTGCAAGAAGTTTGGCCAAAATCTTTACAGAAAGTTAATTTAATAGAACCATCACAGTCAATGCAGCGTGCAGGTCGGAGCCTTATACAAGGTAAATGTTGATTAACATTTTTAAACAAGATAAGTTTCTTAATGCTTTCAAATTGAGGTGTGGGAGGTTAAAGCATATTAGGTTTTAGGAGAAAGCTAGAACTAGAAGAGCAACAACCCTACCTGGCATGTCCATTTGAAGCAATGGAAGATGACCCATTTAGATGTACATTTAGACAGTTATGTTGAAATCATTGAATGTAACTGTAATTTAGCTTATTGTTTATTGATTACCAAATTCCTCGTCATTTGACATTATTTTTAAACAAACTAGTATATTATTAGTGAATTTTGTGCGGTTTAAGTGCTTAAAAAATGTGTTTGATTAGAGAGCTGAGACCTTTATATGTCCTAATGCATTCTGGGATCAGTAATCAGTAATAGATCATATTATACTGGAAACATAATTATCCGGATGGGGTACACCACACTGATAGAAATGTTGCATGCAAAAGGGTGCTGACATAGTGTTGGTACTCTTGGGGAACTACTTTGGTCATCACCTAAGTGTTTGGGTGTTTATTCAATGAATAAATGTCAACAATTTTTGGATTGCAAAAACAAATCCTATTCTGCCAAAGTTGCAGAACATATCTACAGAAAATATTGTATAGACTTGCATTTGTATAAAAAATTGGGGCAGTGTGCATTCTCCTATCTTAATTAATATATATTTGCAATGTTTTTTTTTTGTTTTTGTTTCATATATTTTTATTTCATTAGGACTAAGGTCAATTTTGGTGATTTGGGTCATGCACCTCATGATTCATGGGATGCATGACAAAGGCCATGTTTCAGAGGATGCTGCACTGATATTTATAATGAGTGTGATCTCTCTGGTGCACTGAAGATAAAATAATAGACTTATTTTATTGTGAATATAGAAAATTCATTTCTTTTTATATAGGATTTTGATTGATGGATTATGATCCTTGTTGAATTTTTTTAGAGGTGTTTGCATATGACTTGATTGAGATTAGTTTGAATATTTATCCTGCATTTGTGAAGAAAAGATGAAGGTTATTAAATTGTTCGAAATTTCAGTATGTAATTCAGTTGAGTCATGACTGAGGGGTGATTTGAGTTGGGAAGTCAATTTTCAAGAATTCAGCATCATTAATCAGTAATTACCTAACAACTGACAGCAATGCTGCCAGTTGACCCTGCAGATTTTTTTCTGCAAAATTATTCCTCTAGATTATTTAGTGGTCATTGAGGAAAGAAACTTCACAGGGTATACTCTACTTTCTGATTACTTCACTTTTCAAGCAGTTGTTAGAGGAAGTAATACTTTCTCATTTTAAAGTAAATTTACTCGAAAAGGAAAACTTAATAAAAAAAAGATATGGGTTGGTTTTATCTATTTATAGAAGACTGCCAGTGAAATTAGAAGGTTTAAGAAATTGTCTGACCTGCCATGATCTCTTTGGTTCTTCATTAGGAAATTTAAATGCTTATTTTTAGTGGTGGTACCTAAGCCATTCCAATCACTGCTGTGCTGAATACAGTCATTCCAGTCACTGCTAAATTCCTTACCATGTACTATGTTCCTGGATTTTCCTCTTAACTAATGCTATGCATAATGTGTGATTTTTCCTGTTTAAGATTGATATTGAAATCTTTCCCTTCTGAACTTCCTGAGAAAAACTGAAAATGTTTAAAAGTGACTTTGAATTTTGTTCTGCTGTTTATTACACAGGTCTCAAGAATTTGCCACTTATTCATAGCTATGATAGCATTCAAGCACTTTCTAAAAGTATTGGTAAATCAGACAGAGGGCATGACCTTGTAATTGCTGTAAGTTTATTCTTTTGGATTTTTACATATATTAGCAACAAGTTATTTGTTCTTCAATTTAGTTTGTACAGTGAAGATATGAAAATAAGCCAACCCCATTAATAGGCCTGGAAAAATATGAAATTAGTTCAAAGATAAAAATGAACCTCGATAATAAAATTAAGGCTTAATTACCATGTAGCAGAAGAATGATACTCCTGTGTCAAAGTGGGAATTAAAGTCGAATCAAAAGGAATCACCAACCTTCCTCTTTAAAGTAGAATGCCTTTGCTTAAGGAATAGCCTGGTTTTACATTAGGATTCTGATGCGACTCTTCAATCAATTTCCCCAATGCTGGATCTTTGCAACTTTCTTCCTTGCAGCCACAGTGGAGAAGAAATGACAGCCTGTAATTCACATTCTTCATACACTCTAGATAAGGAATCCGCTCTATTTTCTTTTCCTGGCTTATACACTGTCAAAATGAAAACCCAACTATTTGGCCATCCAACACTGCTGGTTTGCTGTGGTAATTTGCTGTTCCAGCAAGTGTTTCAAACTTTTTTGGTTGGTATAAACTACAAATCTCTGTCCCAATAAATAATACCTCCAATGATGAATTGCTAACACCAAAGCCATCAACTCTTTTTCATAAACAGATTTGGAATGATAGAACTTTACTAAAAAGTGCGGTGGGACTTTTTTGCTGCATCAACACTGCACCAATACTTTTACCACCAGCATCACTCTCAATTTCAAATGGAAGATCAAAGTTTGGATAACCTAGTACTGGTGAAGTAGTTACCACCCTTTTTAAAGTGTCAAAAACCTGCTTTGCTTCCTTGTTTCCATTTGAAGTTATCTTTGTCAGCTCAGTCAATTGTTTTTCTATTCTGCCATAATTTGCAATAAATTTTCTGTAATATCCAGTTCGTCCCGAGAATCCTCTTACTTCCTTCACATTTGTTGGGGTTGGTCATTCTAAAACACTTCTTACCTTAGTTGGATCAACTGCTACACCTTGGCAACAGATTTTGTTTTCTTCAACACCCCGAATACTAGAGCCAAGTGATTTAAGTGAGTTTCCCAGGTAGGTATTACTATAAACCAGCACATCATTAAAAAAATAAAAACCAACACGAACTTCCTCAAGTAAGGCTTGAAAATTTGATTCATGATGGATTGGAAGGTGACAGGTGCATTAGTCAACCCAAAGGACATGACTAAAAATTCATAATGGCCTTTATGAGTATGGAAGGCTGTTTCAGGCACATCTTCTTCCTTTACCCAAATTTGATGATAGCTAGATTTTAAATCCAATTTGGAGAAGTACTTGGCTCCATGCCACTCATCTATCAATTCATCCACAACATGGATTGGGTACTTATCTAACAGTTATTTTATCCAAGGCTCTATAGTCAATGCACATGTGCCATGTTGAGTCTTTATTAGCTAAAATTACAGGACTTGAGAATGAACTAGAACTGGGGCGAATAATACCTTGCTACAGCATCCTTAGTACTTGTGGATGATGGGGGTATCTATAAGGTCTCACTTACTGGTTCAGCCCCATGCTTAAGATTAATAGTTTGATCAACTCCTTTTTTGGTGGCAGTCCTTCGATTTCTCTGCAAATTACAGCAAGATCATCCTTTTTTAGAGTGTTTTCTATCACATTGGAAAATCTTCCTTGTCCAACCTGTCCTTGCAACTTAACATGTTCCCCTTGACTAAAGACCATGGACATCTCCCTCCAATTGATAAGCACTTTGGCCAAAGTTTCAAGCCAAGCAATACCCAATGTAGCATCAACTCCCCCCAAATACAACACATAGGCATCCACAGTAATGCCTATTCCTCCTAACCAAATTAATAAATTTGAACATTTTCCTGTTGTCACCACTCGATGGCCATACCCCAATCTTAACCCCCAATTTCTTTAAATGTTCTATATAAGAATTGTTTATTTGAATGTGTGTTAAACCTGCACACCTGATCTTTATATATAATCAAGATGGAAGTAATTAAGTTTATTATTTTGGATTTTTACACATTAGCAATGAGTTGTTTGTTCTTCAATTTAGCTTGTACACAAACATATGAAAATAAAACAACCAATTAATAGGCCTGGAGAAATATGAAATTAGTTCAAAGATAAAAATGGACGTCTAATAAAATTAAGGTTTAATTACCCTTTTGGTTCTTATATTTTCATAAGTTTTACCTTTTAGTTCTTATAGTTAAAAGTGTTCCATTTTAGTCCTTGCATATATCATATTTGTTTCCTTTTAGTTCTTGTCATCTATTATTATAGGGACTAAAATCTAATGTTTGTGAAACTATCGGGATTAAAAGAAAACAAAAATGGTATGTATAGAGACTAAAATGAAATGGTTTTAGTTATAAGGACTAAAAGGTAAAGTTCACTGATAGGAGACCAATAGTTAAGAGTCTACACTAGGCATAGAAGGGGGGACAAAACTGTAACAGAATAGGTCTTTAAATAGAAAAAGGAAGGGAGTTAGTGGGGGGAGGAGGATAAAGAATCATAGGAGAGAAGAGGTCTCTTGAATACCTCATTGTATTTTCCCTTGCTTGTATTGATCCAGACTTTTGCTGAATAATATACAAGGCTTAGACCCAAAGTTCTTTTCATACTACTCAATCTTTCTATAATATTACTTGGAATCTATCATTCACAAAACAATAGGGATCAACATGGTAATTAAAATTTGTCATGTTGGATTGGTTTAGTTAATCTGTTTCTGACTGAGTTAGTGTACTAAAATAAATTGTTTTAGCAACATCCTTATCTAGTATCAACTGAAACCAATAACGGATCAAAGTATCAAACCACATCATGTCTGTTGCCAAAAGTTAAAATTAAAGAATATTTTGTGCCAAAAGATAAAATTAAACCGATAACATAACAGAGAATATCTGTCTGTTCAAAGGCTAACATTCATCACACATATTCTCTCCTTTTCTCAATTACAAATTTACAATATATAATTAAATAAACATAACTAACTCTCCCCTCTCACAGAAACTGCTCTAAACAGCAGTTTTCTTTTTCTTCTACAAATGACTGCCTTACACAACCCATAAACCACCAGTAACTGCCATACATGGCAGTTCCTGAAGTCTTTTTGCTCTTTCTGGAGTAAACCTTCCACATGGTTGGTTTACTTGGACTTGGATTCAACAACTGATCCTCCTCCAACCCAACAACACAGCCATGGTTCCCATCATTTTGCGTAGTGTTTCATGTGTGGAACTCTAATTTACAGGCTACATAAGATGGATTTGAAGGTCTAATTGTTTACTTAATTTATTGAACATAGTGGATTATTAACTATTTCTATAAGGTTCATGTACTAAGATAATAAACTAACTTGGCTAATCTATTCCTCCATCTAATTTTTACATGTTGATTGAAACAAAAAGTAAATAGTTCAGCTGAATTTTCTCTGTTCTTTCAGTTTATTATTTTATTCTACTACCCTATTTACCTATTTTGTAACACCGAAATGGTTATGCTTTTGTTAGATATTATATTTTTTCATATATTAGGCTTATAAATTATTTATGTGTTTCATAAATTGATGCTAATTGCAAGCAATCATTTTTTATTGGCTGAAGTCCTATGTTCTTGGAGAGATTCCATCAATAAAGGATCGAATTACCATAGTTCGCCAGCTTTGGGATCTAACTCAGGATGTTTTGGTACGATTTCTAGCTTGTACTGTTATTGTCTAGTAAAAGCGAGGATTACCTATAAATAATTTATATTACTTACTAGCTTGGTGTTGTTTTAACGTTTTTTGTAAGTAAAAAAAGTAATTGGTAGAGGAAAAGGAGTGGTTGGAGAAAAGGAAAATGTCTATTATAGAAAATAATTTTTTTTAAAAGAAATGAATGAGGGGATTTTTGATTTCATAAATTACTGTTATGCTTAATTATTTGAATCTTTTATCTAATGTTATCTCCATATGTGAAATTTAATTCTTGTAGGTTTTGGTTGAACCAGGGACACCTCATGGATCTAATATTATAGCTCAGATGAGATCTCACATATTATGGCTGGAAGAAAGAGTAAATTTACTACTAGTTTTAAGAAAAAATTTAACTGACAAATAATCTTTGTATTCTGTCTTTTGTCGTCACAATTGTGAAGTTTTTTTGTTAATATTTTGTTCTTACAAAGCATGGAATTTGCTGCCTTTGTAGAAATACCGAAAATCTTCTCGTAAGAACAATGAAGTTTGTAAAGATTTGATCACTCAGAAGGCTGGTGCATTTGTAGTTGCGCCAGTAAGTATATTACGTTTTTACTCGACATCTTTTCCAATTTTGCAGTTCTACCAATCCCATTCTCCCTCTGTTTCTGCCTGTCCCATTCTTATCTATTTTTCCTTTATTGGTAAATTTTCTTCATGCAGTGTCCTCATGATGGGACTTGTCCACTGGTAAAATCTGGAAAATATTGTCATTTTGTTCAGCGTTTGGAAAGGACTTCATCACAACGTGCCTACAAGGTTTCTCCTTAATCCATATTTTTACCTTTTGTGTTGGAAAGAATCATGTTCCCACATTCCCACTTCCCTTTCCTGTGATATCAAGGGTTAACATAAGAAATTTATTGCTGTTAAATTTCATCATTACAGCGTTCAAAGGGTGTTCCTTTACGTGGCTTTGAAGATGAGAAATTTTCCTATGTTGTTTTCAGGCGAGGACCAAGGCCAAGGCAAGTGTTTTATTTAAATCTTTCATGTTTGAACTAGAGCAATATAGATAATATAATAACAAAAAGAATTTAATTAGAATGCATCGATAATGTACAGGTTTTTCATGATGCTATTCAATCATCGATTGATATGTATGGTAATATTGTTAACTTTTGTGATAAATACTTTAAAAGTCATTTTTAGAGTGGTTTTTAATTTCTTGACAGTGTAAAAATATTTACTCCGATAGTATATCAAAATTAACAAAATATGCCGAGAGTTCTTCTTAAGGTCACGCGACTCACAATGTCTATTCACAAAGCAACAGTTTCTGATCCTTCCTACCATGATCATTGAATGGCATAATTCATATCTTTGAGGCATAGGTATATTCATCCTACGTAACTCTAATTTTTTTAATTCATTCCTTGTACCAGGGAACCTTGGCCCCTTGATGGTACGGAATTTGAGACTCTGAAGGAGCAGCATGCAAAAAGAAATCCAGAGGATCTTGAAATTGACTACGGTACTTGTTACATGCCTCCATGCTTACTTTCTTCTAAAATACTTTGAAACAAAATATATGGTCAGATTTGATATTAAACCAGCTTCCTTTTCATGGTATACATGAAAGGACTTTTGAGATTATGGACTATTTCATTTCCATTATTATTTATTATTCTTCATTTTTCAGAGGACTGGTTGAAGTTGCAACAAGCTGATGATACCCCTCATGAAGAAGCTGATGCAGTAACTGATGAATCTGTTGATCCGGAAAATAGTGTCATTCCTCAAGAAGCAGTAAGCGTGGTAACTTACGATTCCGATGAGGTGGAAACTGACAGCGGTGCTGATGATAATGACGAGGAGGAGGAAAAGGAAGAAGAAAGAGAGAGTGCTGATCTTGGAGGTGGCTGGGGCAGGATTGTCTTCATGCCTGTGAGAAGGGGTAGACAAGTGACAATGAATGTGTGTAGGTCCACCAAAAGGGATGCCTCAGAGGGTTCATATGACCGTATTGTGGTAACACGGAGCAAGAATCCTACATTGCATCATCAGGCCAAAAGATCTATTTGGGGTGACCTGTGGCCGTTTTAAAGCAAAAAATAGTCTGTGATGTTAATTAATTAATTTATTTTTCATTTCCTATTTTTCTGTGCATCTCTCATATAAACCAATATTTAAGGGGGTGCCTCCAAAATTGAAAGAAAAAATTCATATTGAATTTTTGGGAATAGATTTTATGTTATAAATCTCCTAACTTCATGGAACACCAATCGAACAGTAGATATTCATATTAATTATCCAACCTTACAATAATAAATTAATCATCCAATCAATGAATACTAGCAATTACATGCATGCTTAAGGGATTAGCACACCACTACACTTAAGTATGGTTTGATGCTGAAGAAGATTTGCTAACTTGTTTGTTGGTGTTATTAATTATTCACATGGTTTCCTGAAATCTTTGGATTGCATTTACAGCTCTGAATTGTATAACCTTGCCTCCTGAATGCCTAGATTACTTGTTCAGTTTGCACATTTCTTTGTGCTTATCTTTTTAGAATAATGCTTTTTATCCGTTTCATTCCACCTGATAAAACTGTTAGATTTAAGTCGTAAGATGCCTTCTGTAAGGTTTAGTAGAGTTGCGAAGTAAGCCCCATGATCAAGAGTGTCTTTTTTATTAGAAAACTAGGTCAAATTTCCTCGATTGTTTATGTTAATTTTGACAAAGGTATCCAAATCCCTCTGCACTATTTTCTTCGCAGATAAATAAACATATTGAAGTATGATCTTGCCGTAATTGATCTTTAATTAATTTTTGGTTTAATTAGGGTTATGGTTCCTTAGATTCTAATTTTTTAAATTTTAATTAAACAAATTTTGTATGACAAGTATTGAATTACAATTTTACTCTTCAATTATAATTTTATAATTTTTAACTTACTTAAAATACATACATTATAATTTTTATTAATGTATTAAATAATATATACTTATTATTATTATTATTAAAATTACTAATATACGTAACTTAAATAGGTAAAGATTTATATAATTATGATATTTAAAAGATTAAAATTATACATTGGTAGTATTTTAAAAATTAAATTTGTTCAATTAAAAATTAAAGAATTAAAATTATACAATTGTAATATTTGAAGGATTAAACATTGTTTAATTAAAATTTAAAGGAGTAAAATCTTACAACTATTCTACTTAAGGGATCAAAACTCTTTCAAACTTTAATTTTTTAATCAGTCCCATATATTAGATCAGGGTTAAATTATTAATCACAACACATCCCAATCCTAAGGTTAAATTCCAATCATTCATTAATTTTATTTACTTTTCTAAACGTTAAAACATAATAAAATTCTGATTTACGAAAAAGGAGAGGTTAGTAGTGGTTCTTTGATATTTTTATTCTTTTTTTTTTGTTCAGATATAGTATTTCAATATTTCTTTCTTGATTGAGATAAAATTAGAGTTCAATATCTTTATTTACAAAGGTGATATAATTTAGAGGGTTGAATACTAATTTCTCATTGTAGAAAGAGTTTAACGTCATTACCAGGAAATCCATATAGTAGGTGGAATAGTAACATTGTTGGTAATATTACCATCTTTTTTTTTTTTTTTTAAACTCCACAGACTATGACTTTTCACTTTGGGATAATTCCAGATTAGGAAACATATACATTATGCCAAAGGTAAATGTTAATTTAGAATATCAGAATTCCACAAACAAATAAAGAAGCCATGTTAACACAAGACCTTAAAAGAAGTAAATATAATCATAAAACATAAATACACACTTGCCATCCTGCTGATTCCAAATGATCATAATCGAGGTAGCAATTTTGTCTTTGATACATTTTACACCTCTTTATTCTAATAAGAAAGAAAAGACACTAACATTTGTGCCACACATGGTAATTTAGCCATATGCACGGTTATTTAGCTACTTATTATATATGATAAGGATGCCAATAATATGATAGTTGGCAACCTTGCACTATCAATTAAGGTCGTACACTCTAAATGATAAACCTGATCCACTTAACTTTTCATCTATGATTTTGGATAATTTTTCAACCATTGAACGGGGAAGATAATTTACCCAATCTCCTATTTCGGCCTTTCGAAAGAAGTTCTTGTTCTCAATTATCCTTCCTTCACCCATTGTTCCATATTTATTTACCTTTAATTCCTTCATCTTCTCAAAGCTACACAATTTGATTATATTTTCAGTCACTCCATCTTTTTCTTCCTCTTGAGTGAAAGGACAACCCAAAAATTCTGCTATTTTTTTCACATTAAAATTGATATCTTCTTTAAGGTCCTCATACTTTAAGAACAAAACCTTATTTGGCCTAGCAAGACTCTCTTCCCAATAACCTAGTATATGATTCCAAGATGGACCAAACCCAATTACCCCCTTGCAATACATTTCAAAAGCTTCCTCTAGGGGTAATGTAGGTAAAATCTCGGGCATAATTTTGTCAACGAAAGTCCATGTAGACACAAAGGTGTCTAACAAGTTCCTACAAATATAAATTATTCTACAATTACTCTCTTTAATTGATTTGGCCAATGAAGTGAATGGAATATGAGTACCAAAAAGTCTTGGCTCAGTCATAATGGATAAGTCATGTATTTGGCCATAAATATCATCATAAAGGACAAATTCAAATGGAGGCACAAGTTGATGGGGATTGTAATTAAGTAGTGGGTGGTTCTCTAAAGAAGGAAAATGTTGGCGATTGACAATGGCATAGGTAAGGGCTTTCAACCAAGTGGTGCCCGATTTTGGAACACTAGCAATGATAACATCATTGTCTTTGGCTTGGAAGTGATTTTGAAAATTTTTTATGGCTTGGATTTCAGTTGATGAATTCCAAAAGCTTTGGTATAAATAGAGATAAGGTGATATCCAACCCTTCTCTCTAGGGAGAGAGAGAACTAACTCCTTACAATCTTGGCTTAATTTGTCTTCTTCACTTACTTCTTGCAAATTCATTGCTCTGGATTTTATGAAATCTGTGTGATTTGTTGGAGCTAATGGAGTATAGTACAATGGTAGCTTTGCTATATATATAGTAGTGATCGATTGGCGTGAAAAATTAGTTCACAACTAGATATTAAATATATAATATCAATTATTTGTTGAAGGAGAAAATAATATTGTTGTTTTAGTATTTCTTTTATAGATATTATGTATTTAAAGAATTATTATGTATTTAAATATTTAATAAAAGAGTTTCTTTGGTCAGCTATGCAAATTGGTTTACGAGAAGCCAAATAAGTATATGACCTTTTACTAATTGAAAGGGTAAAAAGGAAAATAAAAAATTTAAATGAGAGAAGTGTATAAGACAATGGATTCTTTGATATCGACGTGATGATGTATTAACGTTTTTACATTTTGTCATCTATATTTTTCACTATAACATAAAGAGTTTTTTAGTAGCATTTAAAAAATATTATCTAATTATGTATAAATATTACTAATTTCCTTTGACAACATATTATTAATTATATATAAACAATATTTTTATACAATTAAGTAATATTTTTCAAATGTTATCAAAATGATATTTTTGTAATATTTTAATGATGTTGTTAAATCTTTGTTAAATTTATTAAATATTAATTAATTTTAATTTAAATATTGCTATCAATTATTATATCTACTAAACTCTTAGGAGTTCTTTAAGAGAAATTCGAAGATATTCTTAATTAATCACCACTAATAATATATCAAATATCAAAGTTTATTTATCTTACATATAACTATATGATTATATATACTCTTTATGAGTCATACATTTATTCAATGTGAGACTTTAATTATGGGTAATAATTAGAGATGAGAGATTTTTTTTTACTCGATGGGAGACTTTGATTTTATAAGTAATTAGAAAGAATAATGTTGAGATAAAAAAAATGTTACTAACATTTTTCATGAAAAATATTGAAAATAACTTATGTGACATTTTTTTTACTCGACATGAGACTTTAATTTTTAAAACAATTAGAAAGAATAATATTGAAATAAAAAATGTTACTCTATCTATAGTAACATTTTTCAAAAAAATGTTACAAAATAACCTATGTATTCAATATATATAGTAACATTTTAACAAATGTAAGAATTTAAGAAAGAAAATGTTGCTAAATAATTAAAATGTAATATTGTTTCTTTTCTTTTCATGATGCATATTTAGTTTGTTATTGTACTGTCTCGGTCAGAATGCGATCTAACCCCCTAAATAGGTATTAATTCGATACCATGACTAACTGAGCCCCTACGCCTTACAGGCTTGGGACTGGAAGGCAAGTGTACCGTCTCGGTCAGAATCCGATCTGACCCCCCTAAATAGGTATTAATCTGATACCATGGCTAACTGAGCCCCTACGCCTTACAGGCTTGGGGATGAAAGGCAAGTATACTGTCTCGGTCAAAATCTGATCTAACCCCTCTAAATAGGTATTAATCCAATACCATACTTGGGAAACATTTATTGAACTCCCACAGAGCTTATCGTTATAGTATCGATAGGCAAATACCGAGACGCCATCTCCAAGACAATAGCCCACCGCGAAACGTGGGATGGGGGCCTTTAATAATGGTGATCGTATCAGGGGTAAAATCATATCTTTAATGATCAAATATTCCCAAATAAAAACTGTCATGAAAATCTTCGCGCTCATGAGGCCCATGAGGCCCATGAACAAGAAAGTATAAGACCTAAAACCCTAGAGCTAGGAAGGCAGATCACAGATTTCACGTAAATGCTCTGGCTTGGGAGGCTTGGCCTAGGAGAAGAATCCTAGACTCCCCCTTGGCCGGAACATTTTGGCGCCCACCGTGGGGCTGCGGTAAAACTTCAAGAAATACAAAAACTCGAAGGAGAACAAAGGTTACAAAAAATGGCGAGAGGCGGCGCACCAAATTAGGACGCACAACACCCTACCATGGAGGAGATGATGGCATTAATCTACGGCTTAAGAGAAGAAAATGCTCGAGCTAGGGAGAGGGAGGAAGCCATTAAACAAGAGAAAGAAAAAATTCGAAAACAAGTAGATGAGATGCAAGCAAAAATCACGACCAATCTCAGGACAATGGAAGAAGATAGTATGATGGAAGTCCCGAGGGATTTTAGACCATTTTCAAAGGCAATCGAATCTGAAGCCATCCCACAGGATCATAGGATACCTCAAGTGGAACCGTTTGATGGGACACAAGATCCTAGCCAACACCTAACGAACTTTTGTGCTCAAATGTTAATCTATGGAGGGAGCATGGGGGTCTGTTGTAAGTTGTTTATGGGAACATTGAAGAAGGTGGAACTGGATTGGTTTAGTGGTCTGATCGGTCAGTCACTGATTTCGACATGTTTAGTTGATTATTCATGGCGCAATTCGCCATGAATAAGAAAAAGCCACTAATCACGTCAGACTTGTTCGATCTCAAGCAACAACGAGGAGAGTCCTTGAAAGAATTCCTCCAGAGATTTAATGAAATTGCTTTGCGAATAACATCCTTGGACAAGAAGATGGCGGTCATAGCTTTCCAAAAGGGTTTGAGGTCGGGTGATTTCGACGTCGCACTGGAAAGGGCAAATTGCAAAACTATGTCAGAGGTAAGAGCTTTTGCATTAGGCCACATAAAGATGGATTAAGGGTAGATCAACAAAAAGGCCGTGGAAAATCAAGAGTTGGTCGCCAATGGAAAATAGGGAAATAAGCACCTTCGCGCATGATCAGATTCGAACAAAAGGAGAGATCATTACAACACAGGAGATGGAGGCTCTAGATAGTCGAATTCTAGAGGCCGATCGAGAGAAGGGTGGACAAGGGGTGACGAGCAAGAAAAGTTCACCCCACTCAACATGACCAAGAGTAAAGTTTTGCATGATGTTAATAATGCATCACTTTTCGAGTTTCCAGCTTAGACTTATCGATAGCTTGGCCCTTTCAAGACCGATTGGTGTAAGTTCCATAGAGCTCATGGGCATAGTACATAAAATTGCTTCATTTTGGGGAGGTAGATTGAACGTCTAATCAAGGAAGGAAACCTAAAGAAGTTCATCCTTAAAAAGGGTGAGAGTAATCTGATGGGGTGGGTAGGTCGAGGTGGTCATGGAGACAGAACGAGGACTGAAAGCGAAAGTTTGAAAGAGAGATCACCCCCTAGGAGGACCTCGGTGAAGGACGCTGAAGTTCACCAAAAGGCAATTCACGGGGACTTCAATACCATAGCAAAGGGATTCGCAGGAGGAGGCATCACCTTAGCTGCTCGAAAAAGTTATGCTCATTCCATGTTATCCATATCGAAATTTAGAAGACCTCCCCAACCCGAAATTACGTTCTCGGATTTTTATTACGAACGAGTGGCTCTCCATGAGGATGATCCCATCATCATATCTGTGATTGTGAAGGGTTATAATGTGAAGCGCGTGTTGGTAGATCATGGGAGTTCTGTTGATATCCTCTTTTGGGAAGCTTTTGTGGGAATGAAAATCCCTAACGACTGACTTATCCCCTACGCAGGAACCCTGGTGGGCTTTGCAGGAGACCAAGTTGTTGCTAGGGGATATGCCGATTTGGAGACAACTTTTGGCCAGGGCTCTCAGATGAAAACGGTGATCATTCAGTATTTGGTAGTGAATGCTCAATCATCCTATAGCATTTTAATAGGAAGAAAAACATTAAACAAATTAGGAGCCGTGGTATCGACATCACATTTAAAAGTTAAGTATCCATTACCGAATGGTGATGTGGGAATCCTTAAGGTGGATCAAGAGGTCGCTCGAAAGTGTTATGAGGATAGTTTAAAGGCAAGAAGGTGTTTGTATGCCACACAAGTGGAACAAGAAGTCCAATCTATCTAATTGGATCCAAGAATGAGTCATTTTGATCACCGACGCACCTCTACTGAAGATGTTAAAGAGGTAGTAATGACGGAAGGAAAGAGTGTGAAAATCGGCACTTCTCTGACCCCTGAAGACGAAGAAAAGATGATAAAGGTATTAAGAGCGAACATGTCGATGTTTGCATGGCACTCAACGATATGCCAGGTATAGATCCTAATTTCTTGTGCCATAAACTTATTGTAGATCCAAGTGCAAAAGTTGTGATCCAAAAGAGGAGAAAATTCGGCGAGGAGAAACAAAAAGCCATCGTACAAGAAACAGGAAAGTTGTTGGCAACAAGCCATGTCCGTGAGATCCAATACCTGACTTGGTTGGAAAATGTGGTAATGGTATGCAAGAGTAGTGGAAAATGGAGAATGTGTACGGATTTCACCAACTTGAATAAGGCTTGCCAAAAGGACTCGTATCCGTTGCCCAACATAAACTGCTTGGTTGATGACGCGTCAGGGTATAAGTTGTCAAGTTTCATGGATGCCTATTCGGGGTACAATCAGATCTGAATGCACCAGGTAGATGAAGACAAAACTGCATTCATAGCAGACCAAGCCAATTATTGCTACAGGGTCACGCCTTTTGGTTTAAAGAACACGAGGGTGACTTATCAAAGATTGATGGACAAGGTCTTAGTAAACCAGCTGGGTAGGAATGTGGAAGCTTATGTGGATAACATGGTGGTGAAGTCGATGAGCGTAGATCAACACCTTGGTGATATCCAGGAACTATTCGACCTTATCGGCAAATACCAACTTAAATTGAATCCTGAAAAATTCTCTTTCGGGGTCCAAGAAGGTAAGTTTCTCGGATCGAGGCAAACCCCGACAAATGCTCAACAATGATAAACATGAGGAGCCCTGCAACATTAAAGGAGGTTCAACAGCTTTCAGGGAGAATGGCTTCCTTTTCACATTTTCTCTCAAAGGTAGCTGATAAAGCGCTACCGCTTTTTCAATGTTTAAGAAAGAATGATCACTTCGCTTGGACGGTTGAATGTGAGGAGGCATTCATCGAACTCAAGAAGTCGCTTGCATCATCGCCAATTTTGACAAGACCTCGTATGAATCTCCCTTTGTTAGTTTACATATCGGCATCAGACCAAGCAGTCAGCACCGTACTGGTACAAGAACAGGAGAATTCCTAGGTTCCTATTTACTTCGTAAGCAGGGTGTTGCAAGGAGTAGAAACCCGATATCAAAAGATTGAGAAGCTGGCTCTTACGATACTTGTTACTACACGAAAGCTGAGACACTATTTTCAAAGCTATGAAGTAGTAATCTGAACCGATTATCCAATTTGACAAGTTCTACAAAAGCCTGACTTAGCAAGAAGGATAATGAAGTGGTCAGTTGAACTATCAGAGTTTTCGATCAAATATGAGCCGAGAGGGGCGATCAAAGCTCAAGCTTTAGCAGACTTCGTGATGGAATTGACTTCACCTATTGAGGAGTATAGTGTTAGGGAGACTTAATGGATTTTGTTAGTTGATGGTGCCTTGAATCTTGGAGGAAGCAGAGCTGGCATCGTACTAGAGGGCCCGAGAGGTATACTTGATGTTGTGTATTTTACTCATATTTTAGCACTTTAATTCACAAGAATTCATAGCATAATCATGCATATCTTTCATGTTTTTAATAAATTTTTATATCATTTTCCTATTTTATGCTTTTCTTGGTATGTGTTGTGTTTTCTCTGAGCAGGATCAAGATTTAAGAATTAAAGAGGAAATGCTGAGCTACAGGGAAAATCACGGCCGTGATTCTAAATCACTCCCGTGATTCACCAGAGAAAATCACGGCCGTGATTCCCAATCACACCCGTGAACGCCACTGACCCTTCATAGATGTGCTCCAGAGAAGATCACGGTCGTGATTCTCAGTCACGGCCGTGATTCACTTCGCGTCCCAGCTTTTTAAGTTTTATGTTTTATTTTTTATTTTATCTTTGTAATTTTTATCTTGGTAGTTTTACCTTTTTACCCTTTTAGGTTATAAATTAGATTAGGTTAGCCTAGAACAGGGATTTTTTTTTTGGGAGAGAGTTTTTAGTTTTTGACACTTGGAGAAGGTTGGGCGCCTGTGCCATCGACTCTAAGGTTTGCTTTTCTTTTATTCTTTTTTTCTTGGAGAACTACTATGAACTCCTGTGAGTAGTTTCCCTTTTTCTGGGATCAGGGCTTAGCCTCTGAGAACCTCTTTATTAATGCATTATTCAGTTTCTTAAATTTATTCCAATTCTTGATCTGTTCTTTTATATTTTATATATGAACTTTAATATTATTGTTTTCATAATAACATTAATTAAGGATGAACTGAGAGGAGAACTTGATTATAATTATGATAAACAATTAATCTTAATTTTCATAATCATAGATAATTAGGGATGAACTGAGAGGAGAACCTAATTATCGGAACCTAAAGGAACAGACTTGAGTGTTAAATCACGAGAGTAGATTTAAGCTTTCGAGGAGCAATAGATTAACAAAGATCTTAATGGGCTTAATTGAACGTAATTAACACGAGAGTAGAGATTAATTTTAATTAAACACATCCTCGTAGCCTGAGAAGGTGCAAGGATTAAATTAGGTTAAGACTACCTTCAAGATGGAATAGAATTAATTAATGAAAATAATAATTCAATAATGTTGGAACTCTTTGTGCGAACCCTAGATTCCAGGAAATCTCCTTATCTTATCTTAAAGTTTTATCTTATTCATTAATTGCATTACTATCTCTTTTACCATCGAATCTGATCTTATCATCTCAAAACAAAAATTCCATCTGTTTTAAAATTCAAATTAAAATACTAGTAATTCTAGGTCAAACACGTAGTCCCTGTGATTCGATATTTATTACTTGACGACAACCGTACACTTGCGGTTTTCCACACATCAAGTTTTTGGCGCCGTTGCCGGGGACTACGTCTCTTGATTTAAATTACAATTATTTTAATTCGAATTTAAAAAAAAAAAAAAAAAAAAATTTTTTTTTTTTTAGTGTTTACTTCTCCAATTCAGATTTCACGGGTCACTTTCTTTTTTTTTTTTTTTTTTTTTGCAGTGCCTTAGGGTTAATGCAAAAGAGATCTCTACGTCTTGGGAAACCAACACCACTTGATCCTGAGATTGAAAGAACTCTCCTGAGAAGGAAAAGAAACCTTTCTAGAGAATTTGACATGGCTGCACAACGAGATAATTTACCGCTTCGGGATTACTCTGCACCCATAGCTCGTGGGATACCTGGAGGGGAGATGCAAACTGGAGCTACTGTACCAGCTTCTCTGGTGAATATGCTCAAACAGAACACCTTTGGAGGACTACCATCAGAAGATCCTAATGACCACTTAGAGGGGTTCTTGGAAATCTGTGAGACCCAGCAATTTGATGATGAAGTTTCTGATGGAATGCGACTCCGCTTATTCTCACTCACCTTGAGAGATAAGGCAAAGGTGTGGCTAAGAACAGTGCCTAGAGAAAAGATAGCAACTTGGGAATTATGTGAAAGAGCTTTTCTAGAGAAATTCTTTCCTCCTTCTAAAACTAAAGAATTGAGGAAGAAAATCACTAATTTCCAACAAGGCACTGGAGAGACTATTTATGAAGCATGGGAGCGGTTCAAAGGATATCTTCAAGCATGCCCACAACATGGCTTCAACCGTTGGCTTACCATCCAATTTTTCTTTGAAGGATTGGACCAACAAAGCACCATGATATTAGACTCAGCAGCTGGAGGATCTTTCATGGGGAAACCTATTAATGACTGCATGATTATTTTGGAAAATGTAGCCTCAAATCACAGCCAATACAGTGAAAGAGAAGTCACAGCAAGGAAAGGAACTCCGGGGCGATATGAAGTGAACAATATTGAGTTACTCTTAGCAAAATTTGATACTCTTAATCAAAGATTAGACAAGATGGAAAAAGCTAAGGTTAATTCAGTGGCTACAAATCAAGTATGTGACCTTTGTAGGGAACAAGGGCACACTGCAGTAGATTGTACCTCAATTTTTAATGGAGAAAAAGAAGATACTACTGAACAAGTGGCAGCTTCTCATAATTTCTATGACACTCCTCGAAGAGAGAAGAGTAATCCATATTCCAACACATACAACCCTGGTTGGAAGAATCATCCTAACTTTTCTTGGAAGAATAACCCAGTTCAAGGAAGTAGCAATCAGCAACCTAATTTCCGTCCGTCCAATCACTTCATTAATGGGCAAGGAAATCCAGTACAGACACCCTCAATTCAACAAAGTGTTTCAAGATTAGAAAGCCTTATGGAGAATTTTGTCACTAATCAAAAACAGACCAATGATTCAATGGAAAATTCTATTCAAAACCTTGCTGTCAAGGTTGAGAATATTACTCTCCACAACAAGATGCTGGAAAATCAAATTGCACAGTTGATGCCTAGTTCAAACAATTCTCCAGGTAAGTTCCCAGGTAAAACAGTTGCAAACCCAGCTGAAAATGTTAATGCTGTTACTTTAAGGAGTGGGAAGAAATTAGACGGACCTGTGTCTAATCAAAATGATAATATTGAGATTGATGAAGACGCTTCTCCTATGGTTGAAAAACCTGAAAAAGAGAGATTAGAAAAAGAAAAAGTATCTTCATCAAAGCCTCAAACTGTTTATCACCCTCCAATTCCTTTTCCTCAAAGGTTAGCAAGGACTAAACTTGATAGACAATTTGAAAATTTTTTAAATATGATCAAACAAGTGTATGTAAACATTCCATTTGTAGAAGCTCTACAACAGATGCCTACATATGCTAAATTTCTTAAGGATCTTTTAGCTAACCGAAGGAAATTGGATGATAGAGAGACTGTTACATTGATCCATCATAATTTGCCCAAAAAACTTAAGGATCCTGGTAGTTTCTCTATACCTTGTCTCATTGGAAATCTAAGGTTTGAAAAAGCCTTATGTGACCTTGGGGCAAGTATCAGTTTAATGCCTTTATCAATTTGCAAGAAATTAGATATGGGAGAATTAAAGCCTACAACAATGTCAATCCAGTTAGCAGATAGATCTATAAAATATCCCATAGGAATTTTAGAAGATGTTCCAGTTAAGATAGGTAAATTTTTAATTCCGGGAGATTTTGTTGTTTTAGAAATGGAAGAGGACAACCAAATACCAATCATACTAGGTAGACCATTTTTGGCTACAGCAGGCGTGATAGTAGATGTCAAACATGGAAAATTGTCTTTATCCATTAATGATGAAACAATGGAATTTAATATTGCTAAATCTGTTAGACAACCTTCTCTTGAAAATATTTGCTGCAGGGTTGATATATTGCCTAAAGACATGGAGGAAGAAGTCATGAGATCTATTTTGAGGGATCCCTTGGAGAATTTTCTAGTTGGAGGAAAGCACATAGATCTTGAGGGGATTCAACCTAATTATGCTTGCTTGATCGATTCAAGTCCCCCGTGTAAAGAAAAAGATCCTCTAGTAGAAAGTCTTCTTGAGTCTTCAACAGATTGGCAAGAAGAAAACTCTCCAAAGTTAGAACTTAAACCACTTCCTTCATCTTTAAGGTATGAGTTTTTGGGGGCTAATTCCACTTATCCAGTCATAGTAAATTCAGCTTTAAATGAAAAAGAAACTGAAAAACTTCTCAATGAGTTGAGAAAATTTAGAAAAGTTATTGGATATACTATGACTGATATAAAGGGAATTAGTTCTTCATTTTGTATGCATCACATCTTCTTGGAGGAAAGATCCAAACCTTCTGTTGAAGCTCAAAGAAGACTAAATCCCAAGATGAAAGAAGAGGTAAAGAAATAAATTTTGAAATTATTGGATGCTAAGGTAATTTATGCTATATCTGATAGTCCTTGGGTAAGTCCAGTTCATGTAGTTCCTAAGAAAGGTGGGATGACAGTAGTTAAAAATGATAATAATGAATTAATTCCCACAAGAACTGTGACTGGGTGGCGTATGTGTGTTGATTATAGAAAATTAAATAATGCCACTAGAAAGGATCACTTTCCCTTACCTTTTATTGATCAAATGCTTGAAAGGTTAGCAATGCATTCATACTTTTGTTATTTGGACGGATACTCCGGTTTTCATCAAATCCCTATTCATCCATTAGACCAAGAGAAAACTACTTTTACATGTCCCTATGGTACTTTTGCTTATAGGAGAATGCCTTTTGGCCTATGTAATGCACCTGCTACCTTTCAAAGATGTATGACTGCAATCTTTAGTGATTTATTAGAAAAAGAGATGGAAGTTTTCATGGATGACTTTTCAGTTTATGGTATTTCCTTTGATGACTGTCTATTAAATCTAACTAAAGTATTGCAGCGTTGCTCTGAAGTGAATTTAGTCTTAAATTGGGAAAAATGTCATTTTATGGTACAAGAAGGAATTGTCTTAGGACACCTAATATCTTGGAGAGGAATTGAGGTAGATAGAGCAAAAATAGAAGTAATTGATAAATTGCCTCTTCCAATTGATGTTAAAGGTGTTAGAAGTTTCTTAGGGCATGCCGGTTTCTACCGAAGGTTTATTAAAGATTTTTCAAAAATCTCTAAACCATTATCTAATCTACTTGTGAAAGAGGTACCTTTTAACTTTGATGTTTCTTGTAAGAATGCATTCTACAGGTTGAAAGAAGCTCTCACTACAGCTCCTATTCTGCAAACTCCTGACTGGAGCCTTCCTTTTGAAATCATGTGTGATGCAAGTGACTATGCTATAGGAGCTGTATTGGGACAAAGAAAGGACAAGAAGGTTCATGCTATATACTATGCCAGCAAGACTCTTGATGAAGCCCAAGCCAATTATGCAACAACAGAAAAAGAATTGTTAGCAGTCGTCTATGCTTTTGAAAAGTTCAGATCTTATCTTGTGGGGTCTAAGGTTATTGTTTACACAGATCACTCTGCCCTAAAGTATCTTTTTAATAAAAAGGATGCTAAACCTAGGCTCCTCAGATGGATTCTCCTTTTACAAGAATTTGATTTAGAGATTGTGGACAGAAAGGGAGTAGAAAATGTAGTAGCTGATCATCTCTCGACTTCCACAAGACCAAGCAACAAAGGAGGAACTCCCTATTAATGACAGCTTCCCAGACGAAAAGCTTTTAGCAGTTGTTGTGAAAAACAGTCCCTGGTATGCAGATTATGTGAATTACTTAGCATGTGGAGTCCTTCCTGAAGACTTTAATTATCAACAAAAGAAGAAATTCTTTAGTGACCTTAACAGCTTTATTTGGGATGAACCTTACCTATATAAGAGGTGTAGAGATGGTATCTACAGAAGGTGTATCTCAGAAGAAGCAGCTCCTCACATCATTCACTCATGTCATTCTTCCGCATATGGAGGGCATGCTAGTACATCAAAAACTGCAGCTAAAATTCTACAATCTGGTTTTTACTGGCCAAACTTATTTAAGGATACTTGGAAGATGGTAAATTCTTGTGACCAATGCCAAAGATCAGGGAATATATCCAGGAAACATGAAATGCCATTAAATGGGATTTTAGAAGTAGAAATTTTTGATGTATGGGGAGTAGATTACATGGGACCATTCCCAAGTTCTAAAGGTTACAAGTTCATATTAGTTGCAGTTGATTATGTGTCCAAGTGGGTAGAAGCGATTCCCGCTCAAACGAGTGATTCAAATACTGTCATTAAACTCTTCAAAAGAATTATATTTCCAAGATTTGGGGTCCCAAGAGCTGTGATCAGTGATGGAGGCTCACATTTTATTGAAAGAAAGTTTGAATCTCTCTTAAAAAAGTATGGAGTCACTCACAAGGTTGGTACACCTTATCACCCTCAAACAAGTGGACAGGTAGAAATATCCAACAGAGAAATCAAAAAGATTCTTGAGAAGACTGTATCTACAACAAGAAAGGACTGGTCTTTAAGATTAGATGAAGCTCTTTGGGCCTACAGGACTGCTTACAAAACACCTATTGGCATGTCTCCATTTAGGCTGATTTATGGCAAATCTTGCCATCTTCCTGTAGAGCTAGAACACAAGGCTTTGTGGGCAATAAAATACTTCAACTATGACCTAAAGGATGCTGGAGAAAAAAGGAAATTGGAACTCAATGAGCTTGATGAAATCAGATTAGACTCATATGAAAATGCTAAGATTTACAAAGAAAGAACAAAGAGGTGGCATGACAAGCATATACATAGAAGAGAATTCAAGCAAGGGGACTCAGTGCTATTATTTAATTCCAGACTCAGATTGTTTCCTGGAAAATTGAAGTCAAGATGGTCAGGGCCTTTTACAGTTCAAAAAGTATATCCCTATGGAGCTGTAGAAATCAGAAATGATAAAGGCGACATATTCAAGGTCAATGCACAGAGATTGAAGTTATATTTCCATGGGGAACACTTAGAAAAATTATACTCTATGATTCTTCAGGAACCTACTCAAGCATCATGAAAAAAAAAAAAAAAAAAAAAATAATAATAATAAAATAATAAAATAAAATTTCAGAGTTCCAGAGAGAATCACGACCGTGATTCTAAATCACGGGCGTGATCTTCTCTGGAAAATTTTTGGAAAACCCCAGAGAGAATCACGACCGTGATTATAAATCACGGGCGTGATCTCCTCTGTTTGAATTTTTGAAAACTCACAAAGAGAATCACGGCCGTGATTTCCAATCACGCCCGTGATTCCCTGCTGACGCTCAACAGATACAGCCCGTGATTTTTGAAATTCCCCTTTCCCTTATATATTTTTCCCCCTCCTTTTACATTCTCACTTCTCTCAAACTTACGAACTCTGCCCATTCTCTCTTTTCTTCTCTCCCAAACCCTAACTTCTCACTTCTTCTTCCTCTTCTTCCCTCTTCCTCCCACATTCACTCCTTCCGTTCATCCATGGCTCCCAAGCGCACCCGTACTGTTGGTTCGTCCTCCACCGCTTCCGATACCCACAGTTACGAGGAAGAAGCAAGTGAAATTCCGCACCTTCCTCCGAGGTTCTATCGGAACGATGAATAGCGTGAGCGGAACGAGGTATTACGCTTCCGCACTATCCATCCTACCAGGTATCTCGACTTCCCATTTATTCGTAAGTTGGGTTTACGTGCTGATATCAATTTCATGTTAACTAACATTGGGTGGACAACCTTTGCTACCATGCATAATGATGTTGTTTATCCTCGACTAGTTCTTGAGTTCTTGAGCTCTCTCCACACGGAAATATTATCTGGGCCAAATTGTTCTGAAGGTTTGATTTCTTTCCGTATGTTTAACCAAGAACACGAATTAACCCTGGCTCAGTTCAATAATATTTTTGGATTTCCCACTGGAGGGAGCACGAGAACCCCAAGTTCTTTCAACCCTGGTTCTTTTTGGTATAGTTTGACAGGTACAAGTAATTGGGTCGCTGGAAAATGCAATTCCTCTGCTTTCCGCCATCCTGCCATCCGTATTATGCACCGCTTTATTGCCTCTACTGTTTTGGCCCGAGGTGATTCTGAAGGAAAGGTTCGTTTGAGCGACCTTTTACTTTTATGGGCTATGATGGAAAACAGAGAGGAGCCTATTGATTCTGGCAGTCATTTGGCACGACAGTTCCAGA
The DNA here is from genome assembly GCF_000230855.2 of Cajanus cajan. Taxonomy (NCBI): domain Eukaryota; kingdom Viridiplantae; phylum Streptophyta; class Magnoliopsida; order Fabales; family Fabaceae; genus Cajanus; species Cajanus cajan. The sequence goes on along the minus strand of NC_138524.1, from coordinate 50,849,338 downwards.
GTATTTCCAATACCAGCCACGGTGCGATTGTGAATGGCGGCCTCATTACCACTATAGCTAAACACCTTGGCTATCACGCTTGGCTGGACCAGTTAGAACCACTCCCTGGAAGCCGTACTATTAATTTTGCTACCTGCTCTTCTATGAACTGCATTGCGAAAGATGAAGATGATAAATACTACTTTGTAGTAACCCAGTCGGGAGTGCACCACCAGTTACCAAATCCAACATACACCGTGAAGAACCGGGCTACACGGCAGTTTCCACTGGAGCCATTAGAGGACCTACCTCCTGCAGATGAGGAAGCAGCTCCTGAACAACCCCCTCTACATCCTGGACCTGAGGTGGACAATGCTGCTATCCTAGCAGCTATTCAATCAATGGATAACCGGCTGAAACAAATGGATGAACGCCAGCAGCATTATAATTACATGGTTGATCAAATGTATCAATGGCACATTCAACGGTATCCAGATGATTTTCCACCACAGTGAGATCTTTCTTATTCCTTATTTTACTCTGATGCTTAGGGACAAGCATTTCTTTCTGTTGTGGGTTGGTTGCATATTCATGCATTTTATAATTTTGTCAAAATAATCTATCATGCATTCATTAGCTCTTTGCTTCGGGACAAGCAAATCTTTAAGTTTGGGGTTAGGAGGATGTACGCATTTCATTCATTCATGCAAAAAAAAAAAAATAAAAAAAATAAAAAAAATAAAATAAAATAAAATAAAAAAAAAAAAAAAAAAATCATGCATATATACATATTCAGTTAATCCCAGCTTGAATTTGTGTTTGAAAAGTAAATATTTTTAATGAAATTGTTCGTCTTTGAAAACACTGAATGTGATGAATTGAATCTTGAAGTCTCAGAACAAAAGGTTGAAAAATTAGCTGGTTTTGTGGCTAGCACTTGGTTCTTAGTATTGAGGCTTGAAATGATCGAGAATTATAAAAATAGTCTCTTGAAGATAAATTCTTTTTAATTCGTGCTTAAAAGCTTTTGGGGGGTAAAAAAAAAAAAAAAAAAAAAATCACCTAGCACCCCTTTGAGGTCATAGGTTAGAGGGAGAATATTCTTAACCTTAGAAAACTAAGGGAACTAATTAGCTACTGGGGAATTGTTTAGTAAAATAGCTAGCACCCCTTTGAGGCTACGTGTTCTTGAAATTATCATCCTCTCTACACTGATTGGCTACTGGGGAAATGTTTTAGGTGAGACAAAAACAAAAATAAAAATATTACCCCTATTTGTGTCACAAGCATTGAAAAATTATTTCTGTTAAATTATCTTCATTTGACTAATGAGCTTTACAAGATTTGACATCATGAAACTCTTAGAAACTAAGAGTTGGCGCTAGTAATGAAAGATTAAGATTCTAATTGGACCTTGTGAGACTAAGAGTGAAGATTTTAAATGCTCAGTTAATTCTTGATGACTTTTTTTCAAAGTGCTAATTATTGTTTGAGGACAAACAAAAGTTCAAGTTTGGGGTTATTTGATGTTGTGTATTTTACTCATATTTTAGCACTTTAATTCACAAGAATTCATAGCATAATCATGCATATCTTTCATGTTTTTAATAAATTTTTATATCATTTTCCTATTTTATGCTTTTCTTGGTATGTGTTGTGTTTTCTCTGAGCAGGATCAAGATTTAAGAATTAAAGAGGAAATGCTGAGCTACAGGGAAAATCACGGCCGTGATTCTAAATCACGCCCGTGATTCACCAGAGAAAATCACGGCCGTGATTCCCAATCACACCCGTGAACGCCACTGACCCTTCATAGATGTGCTCCAGAGAAGATCACGGTCGTGATTCTCAGTCACGGCCGTGATTCACTTCGCGTCCCAGCTTTTTAAGTTTTATGTTTTATTTTTTATTTTATCTTTGTAATTTTTATCTTGGTAGTTTTACCTTTTTACCCTTTTAGGTTATAAATTAGATTAGGTTAGCCTAGAACAGGGATTTTTTTTTGGGAGAGAGTTTTTAGTTTTTGACACTTGGAGAAGGTTGGGCGCCTGTGCCATCGACTCTAAGGTTTGCTTTTCTTTTATTCTTTTTTTCTTGGAGAACTACTATGAACTCCTGTGAGTAGTTTCCCTTTTTCTGGGATCAGGGCTTAGCCTCTGAGAACCTCTTTATTAATGCATTATTCAGTTTCTTAAATTTATTCCAATTCTTGATCTGTTCTTTTATATTTTATATATGAACTTTAATATTATTGTTTTCATAATAACATTAATTAAGGATGAACTGAGAGGAGAACTTGATTATAATTATGATAAACAATTAATCTTAATTTTCATAATCATAGATAATTAGGGATGAACTGAGAGGAGAACCTAATTATCGGAACCTAAAGGAACAGACTTGAGTGTTAAATCACGAGAGTAGATTTAAGCTTTCGAGGAGCAATAGATTAACAAAGATCTTAATGGGCTTAATTGAACGTAATTAACACGAGAGTAGAGATTAATTTTAATTAAACACATCCTCGTAGCCTGAGAAGGTGCAAGGATTAAATTAGGTTAAGACTACCTTCAAGATGGAATAGAATTAATTAATGAAAATAATAATTCAATAATGTTGGAACTCTTTGTGCGAACCCTAGATTCCAGGAAATCTCCTTATCTTATCTTAAAGTTTTATCTTATTCATTAATTGCATTACTATCTCTTTTACCATCGAATCTGATCTTATCATCTCAAAACAAAAATTCCATCTGTTTTAAAATTCAAATTAAAATACTAGTAATTCTAGGTCAAACACGTAGTCCCTGTGATTCGATATTTATTACTTGACGACAACCGTACACTTGCGGTTTTCTACACATCAATACTCTTAGAACATTCATTGCGATTCAACTTCAGAGCTAGTAACAATCAGGTAGAATTTGAAGCGTTGTTGGTAGAAATGTTATTGGCGAAATAGATGGGGGCAAAAAGCTTAGCAGCCTAGAGTGCTTCACAATTGATCACGGGACAAGTGGCTGGAACGTTCCAAGCAAAGGACCCTCAGCTGGCCAAATACCTGGAAAAGGTTAAGCTTCTATTGGAGAATTTCTAGGAATTCTCCCTTAGTCATGTGCCACGAGAACAAAATTCACGGACAGATTTGCTCTCCAAGTTAGTGAGCACCAAGAAACTAGGAGCTACTCAGTCAGTTATTCAAGAAACTTTGGCTCAACCTAGCATTAATGAACCACAAGCGGACATTCTTTTTATCCTAGAGGAACTCGACTCATGGATGAGACCATACATTGTATACCTAACACAGGGGCAGCTATTAGATGACAAAAGGGAAGCATCGCTGCTAGAAAGGGAGGCGACAAGATTTGTAGTTATCTTAGAAAGATTGTATCGAAGGGGTTTCAGCACTCCCCTTCTGAGATGTTTGACAACATCACAAGCACAGAGGTTGATGGAAGAGATTCATGGCGACATGTGTGGAAGCCATATCGGAGGATGATCGTTAGTGTACAAGGTGACTCAAGCTGGGTACTTTTGGCTAACTTTGAGAAACGATTGCGTCAATTGGGTCCAAAAATGTGATGGGTGCCAAAGACATGCAACTCTGCACCATTCTCCTGCAAAATGACTTCATTCAATCTTATCTCCTTGGCCATTCAACAAATGGGGGATTGACATTCTAGGCCCATTTCCGATTGTGACACAACAGTTGAAATTCTTAATTGTAGTCGTGGACTATTTTAGCAAGTGGATTGAGGCAGAACCAGTAGCAACCATATTGGCGGAGAAGGTTAGAACATTCTTATGGAAAAATGTGATATGTCGATATGGATTCCCATAGGTGTTAGTGTCAGATAACGGGACCCAATTTGCAAGTGGAAGGGTTTGTGATTTCTGTCGCGAGATCGGTATTCGAATGATGTTCACCTCCGTTGAGCATCCTCAATCTAATGGTCAGGCTGAATCAGCTAACAAGGTCATTTTGTTAGGGCTGAAAAAACGTATTCAAGATTTTGGAGCATCTTGGGTGGAAGAGCTTCCTAGAGTATTATGGTCATACCACATGACTATTCATTCCTCAACTCAAGACACTCCATTCAACTTAGTATATGGAATAGATGCAATGATACTAATTGAGATCAGCGAACCCACCGTGTGTACGACATACTTTTCCGAGGAAGAATCTGAATAGGGAAGACGAGTTGATTTGGACTTGATTTTTGAAACAAGAGACAAAGCTCGGATAAATCAGGTGGCTTCTGTAACAACCCAATTTTCACTGGGCCAAGAGCCCAATTAAGCTGGTTTAGTAGCCCGGAACGGGCCGTTCCAAAATTGGAACGGGCTGTTCCAAATTACTAAATAAACCTACATTTGATAGCCCGGAACGGGCCATTCTGGAATTGGAACGGGCCATTCCAAACTATTAAATTTGCCTATGATTCTTAGTTGGGAACGGGCTGTTCCGGATTTCAGAAATGGCCTTTAAACCTTATTGAGAACGGGTCATTTTGGTTCCAGGACGGGTCGTTCCAAATTATGACCGTTGAGAGTTTTTAATGAAAACCCAGAACGGGCCGTTCTGGTTTGAGAACGGGCCATTCTGGATGTGAATTTTACTCATGATTTAAGGGTCCATAACGGGCCGTTCCGGATTTGGAACGGGCCGTTCTGGAGACACTTGATGCCTATATATAGAGCACTCTGGCACTCCCAAAAGGCGCACTTTTCACTTTTCTCTTCTTTTCTTCTTTGCTCTCTTCTTCTCCTTCTACACCCTCTGAAGATCGAGGGACACTCAAAGGAGGAGACCAAGGAGATCTCTATTTTAGTTTCAACTACTGTTTATCAGGTACGGGGGAAAATGAGATTATTTATATGTAGAGTTACATGAGAGAATTGGGTAGAGGAAGAGTCCTTTAGGATTATGAGTAATTTTATAACTATTTCTGTTTGGAGAATTATTGGTCTTATTTGATTCTGTATATATTTAGGACTACGAATATATGATTTATTTGTAAAAATGATGCTCTGGGAGAGAGAACGAAACTATAAAAAAATGCCTGTAAGTTAGGTTTTGGAAAAATTAGATTATTTCTATTTGAGGAATTAATGATACCATTAGATTCTGTATGTGTTGAGGATTAGAAATATATATTTAATTTGTAAGAATGACGATTTGGGAGAGAGAACGAAATTGTAGAAAAGTGCCTGTGAGCTAGGTTTTAGAATAATTGGGGGTTTTACTGTTTATGTTAAAATTATATTAAATTGATAATTCTATTGATTATTTTATTAATTTATGAATGTTATTGTTATGTTAATTAATAAGAATTGATGATCTAGATGTGAATCGCTTAAGGGGTGTGTAAACCCTTATTTTTGTTGGACTTATCTGTTGTGTATGTGATATGGAATTGTGTATGTGATATGGAATTGAGATATGAGATGAGATGTTGTGTGTATGTGATTATGATTGTGATTGTGGTACCTCACACTAATGACTAGGGATGAGACGAACCTTAAGTAGTGATGCTTCAAGGACGAGCGTGCCCCTGGCATAGTGTGAGATGAGTGAGGCAATTAACACGCATCACTTATGTCAAATATGGCAGCCCTGACATAGGGTTAATTGCAAGACTTGTGTTGATTGTAATGTGACTGTGGTTCCTCACACAAATGACTAGGGATGAGACGAACCTTGGGTAAGTGATGCTACGAGGACGAGCGTGCCACTAACATGGTGTTGGATGAGTGAGGCAATTAACCCGTATCACTTGTGTCAGATGTGGCGTGGCCTTGGCATAGTGTTAATTGTAAGATTTGTGTGGATTGTGATGGATTGGTGTAATTGTGAATTGAGATGTGAAGATGAATGATTGATAGAATGATGATATATCTATAGAAATGCTTGTAAATAACATTCCAAGTTATGATGAGATGATGTTGTGGATTTCCTTGTGTGCTTTATACATAAATGTTTTCTTTTCTCACCGTACAATTTGTGGATGTTTTAGGTGAGGAAGATCCAGCTTTGAGTGGCATCTAGAATGTCAACCGTTGAGTTGTGGGTGTGCTATGATATTGTGACATCGGGGCAGAGAATTCTAGGATAAATTTTTATATGTATTTAGAGTTATAACTTCTCTTTTGAAAGAAATTTGTAAACTCTCAAGTTTTACTTTCTAAATTTCATTTTTTAATTATTTTGTTTATTTATGAAGGTTTTATGTGAACCCTTTTACCAATGTTGAATATTTTATTCTTTAGTTTATTTACAAGATTTATTTATATGTGTTGGGGTAGTAAGGGTGTCACAGCTTCTCAACGAAGGGCGGCCTTTAAGTACAATTTAAACGTTGTCCCACTGGACTTCATAGAAGGAGATATTGTCTTGAAGCGTGCTCAACTAACTCAGATGAAGAACAAGTTATCACCCAAGTGGGTCGGTCCTTATAGAATTTATGAAGTGATCGGCAAAGGAGCATACCGATTGAAGACACGCGATGGGGGAAAGATACCGAGGACGTGGAATGCTACAAATTTACGTTTCTATTATAGTTAATTGATTGTTTTGGTTGTTTTGTACTAGGTGCAATCTTTTCCTAACTCAATATTTTTAATCCCTACAAAAATGTGAAAGGGTTTTTTGCTAAGAAGGTTTTTAACGAGGCACCAATAAGCAATAAAAAGTCATTTCTTCAATTTCATATACATAGTTCAAATATAGACAAACTCGTGATTGATAGGTAAAAATCCAACTGGGCGAGTATAAACAACTCAAAGAAATCATGATTGACCGGTTAAACTCTGACTGGGCGAGTATAAATTGATCAGTTAAACTCCGAATGGGCGAGTATAAATAACTCGAAGAACTCATGATTGATCGGTTAAACTCCGACTAGGCGAGTATAAATAACTCGAAGACAAACTCATGATTGATCAATTAAACTCTAACTGGGCGAGTATAAATAACTCGATGACAAACTCGTGATTGATCGATTAAACTCCGACTGGGCAAGTATAAATAACTAGAAGAACTCGTGATTGACCAGTTAAAATCTGACTGGGCAAGTATAAATAACTCGAAGAACTCGTGATTGATCGGTTAAACTCCGACTAGGCGAGTATAAATAACTCGAAGACAAACTCATGATTGATCAGTTAAACTCTGACTGGGCGAGTATAAATAACTCGAAAAACTCATGATTGATCGGTTTAACTCCGACTGGGCGAGTATAAATAACTCAAAGAAAAACTTGTGATTGATCGGTTATACTCCGACTAGGCGAGTATAAATAACTTGAAGACAAACTCATGATTGATCGGTTAAACTCCGACTGGGCGAGTATAAACAACTTAAAAAACTCATGATTGATCAGTTAAACCCCAACTGGGCGAGTATAAATAGCTCGAAGAACTCGTGATTGATCGATTAAACTCCTACTAGGCGAGTATAAATAACTCGAAGACAAACTTGAGTTTGATCGGTAAAATTCTGACTACGCGAGCATAAATGACTCTAAGACATCGAAGTTTCTTCATGATATCAGCATTTGGGAGAGATGGTTCTATATACCAAAAATGATGGTTTTAACTTAGATTATCCCCTCATTGTTCACGATATCAAAATTTGAATGACATGGTTCAAAATATTACAACGCGTGTTTTAACTTAGACTATTTTCATTCATCATGATGTCGGAGTATTATGGATGGCATGGTTTTGTATACCGGAAATGAAGGTTTAAACTTGATTTTATTTCTTCATTGATATCGAAATTTAGATGATATGGTTCCATACACCAAAAAGTGATTTTTACCTTAGTTTATTTCTTCATTAGTCATGATATCGGAATTTGGGTGACATGGCTTTATGCACCAAAACGAGGTTTTAATTTTCTCCACTGTACATGATATCAAAATTTGGATGACATGGGTTTGTACGCCAAAACGAGGGCTTTAACTTAGTTTATTTTCTCCACTTTCCTTGATATCAGAATTTGGGTGACTTGGTTTTACACACCAAAACTAAGGATTTAATTTGGTTCATTATTCTTGACGTTGGAATTCGGATGATAGGGTTCTATATACTCCAAAATGAATATTTTAACTTAGTTTGGATGATTATTCTTGATTTAATTTGGTTCATTATTCTTGACGTTGGAATTCGTTATTCTGATAGGAGTTTGGATGATATGGTTTTGTATGCCAAAAACGGAGGTTCTAACTTAGTTTATTCCCTTGTATTATGGGGTGCTTTAGATCATAGGATTTTATTTTTGGGCTAAGGTATTTGATTAGGGTGGGAACAAAAACCTAGACATATTTTTGTGGCTATTGGAGCTATTTTTGGTGTTAGAAAGGCTTAGGCCCAAGTGGAGGGCAAAGGTTGCATGGTCTTATCATGCACCTAGATGTAGCCTAACTAAACCCAAAGATTCCATCCTTGGCCACCAAGTTGCATCTAGGGTTCATTTGCATTTCATTTGGTGTGCATTTGGCTTGTGAATTTCGTCCATGCACTCTCCAAATACAACCCTAGATGCCTCCCACTCCTATAAATACCCTAGGCTACGCATCATGTAAATACTTTGGATTATATGAATTTGAGTGAGCATTTTTGCCTCAAATCCTCTCCTTAGTCACTAGGTCAATTCGGCCTACCTCTCCTATCTCTTCCTTAGAGTGAGTTTAGGGATACCTTGAATGGCCTTCACCTCCACTTAGTGAAGAGAGCCAACTACAACACCCAAAACACCATCCTCCCTTCATTTCTCATATTCGCCGAAGCCATCACCATCTACGCCACCTTCCTTTTTTTTGCCTTACCCTTGAAGGAAATCCTCCCACTAAGGTCACTATCTTGGCCTTGGCAAGGAGCTCCTCTTCACCATTGACGTTTGTTCATCCCCGTGGTGGAAGGAGTCCATCATTTGGTATCAAGATCTTAGGTTATCTTCAAGGGTAACTAGCTTCCTTTCCATTTCTTTGAGTCTTTTCTTTTTTTTGAGTCTTGATTTGCGTCATCTTTGAGTTCATTGTCATCCATGAAAACCTTGTTAAAAATGTCTTCTTATGTTGCTCCATGGTTCATTGCTTATTCATGAGCCTCCTTTTGTGCTTTAGGATTTTTCTTGAGTTTTAGGTTCTTGTGTGCCATTTTTGTATTTACTCTTGTTGCTGGAAAAATATATTATGAACATCAAGAACATGTGTTCCATCTCTTTTTGATCTTTTTACCTTTAAATTTTTGTCAAAATTTGTGTTTATCTCACCCATCTCAAAAAGACAAAAATCTATATGTATGATGCACCAATTTGATGTATGAGAAAAATGAAAATATTTGATGTATGTGCTTTTCCATGAGGTGGCTGTAGACCCCTAAAATTGTCCGGGTCGGAAATAAAGCTTGAAGACTCTCGAAGACTGAAGGAAGATCAGCCAGAAGGACTCCTGGAAGGCCCTAGGAGGGTTCTCTGTAGGTCTAGAGGTCTTAGAATAGCTTAAAATAAGGAAGTGGAGGGAATGAAGCCCAATACGGCCGTACTAAACTTAATACGGCCGTATTGAAGCTTCAACACGGCCGCAGTGAACTCAATACGGCGTATTGAAGTTTCTGAAACTTCAATACGGCCGTACTGAAATCAATACGGCCGTATTGAAGCTTCAATACGGCCGCAGTGAACTCAATACGGCGTATTGAAGTTTCTGAAACTTCAATACGGCCGTACTGAAATCAATACGGCCGTATTGAAGCTTCAATACAGCCGCAGTGAACTCAATACGGGCGCATTGAAATTTCTGAATTTCAATACGGCCGTATTGAACTCAATACGACCGTATTGAAGTTCAAAAATTTCAATACGGCCGTATTGATTCTGTAGCCCGTATTGGGCCTGTTCCCTATAAATATGACGTCAATTGGACGTCATTCCACACTTTTACACACAGTTTTAACCCTCTTCTTGAGTATTCTGGGTTTTTTTGAGCAGTGCTCTGCCTAGAAATCAGTCGGAGAGTTGATCCGACGAAGTTCTTGAGCCCCGAGCCATTTTGCTTGAGGATCGAACCTAGTCGAAGGGAAATCCTCCGGATTTCCATAGTCAAAATTTTATAGGAGGGAGCGAGCGGGCTTGTAGAGCGAGGGAACGCCAAAAAGCTTCCCAGTTTTACTTGATATATAAAAAGCACGCTTCAAAGGTTTCTTCTTCAAAATCCTTCCTTTTACTGCTTTCTGTGTGCATATTTAACTGTCATCATGTAGATAGTTAATTTATAATCGCTTATAATAAATAGGGGTAATTTAGTAATTTTACGCTATTATTTTAGAAATAATCTGTCATAGGGAACCCGAAAGGGGCGCTATGGGGTGCTAACACCTTCCCCACGCGTAACCGACTCCCTTACCCGACTCTGGTTGTAATGGCCGAAGTCGATTTTTGAATCGATTGCCTTATCCCTTTTTCCAATGTTTTGAGTAAAACATTGGTGGCGACTCCAAAGAACCCTCCTTTTACGAAAACCGCTAATCCATGGAGGGTCCCGCTTGGGATTAACATGGATTGGTGAGACTTTTAATAAATAAATTGGATAAGATCGACAAGGTCTCAGTTTGAGAATAAGTCGTTCTAATAATCCAATACATTTTCAAAACTAAAATAAAAGCGAGCTCGACCGTCTTCGCGACCGCCGAGGCCCGTTTCGGGCCGGTGGCGGCAGATGGCGACTCCGCTGGGGAAGCTTCGAGAGTCAATCCCATTTAGTGACAGATTATTTTTAACAAATAATAGTTAAAAATTACTTTATTACCCCTCACTTGTATGATAACATGTTTATCTATTTGGCTTTAATAACTGTTGTATTTTTAAATTTACGCAATTGTTTGAAATAAAAACTGCACACAAACCTTTGCACACAACAGTGCCCTCTATACCCGGGGGCATGAGTGATTAACCATAGGGAGTGGATGTTAGTACGGCCGGTTGTCGAATGGGTCTATAGGTGCCCGTAGACCGTTGTCGGAAAACATCACTCAAGGTGATAACCATGAACTTGAGTCCGACGGTGCGTTGGAGCTTTCCATCGACCTACGATGAAAGGAATTGGGTCCCTATAATGGGGGCACCTTGGGGGCCTTGGACTAGTGAGAACAGTTAGAACCTCCTTGAATATGCACTTTTCTGCAGGAGACCCCTACCTCGTGATTCGCTCGTGACTGTTCGTGGATGAGTGAATTGTATGTGCATTGTTTATGTGAAATTGTTTGAGCATACATTGCATTTCTTTAAACATACAACATTCCTATTCTTTTAAAATAAAAATAAATAGGAATAAGAATCTTCCATTACATGGTGTTAACATCTACCTTCATCACATTCATATAGGTAGTTTCCCTTTTCACCCAAAAAATACAAAAAAAATACAAATTAAATATCCAAAAGAAAAAGGGTTATCCAAACCAAGCAATATCATGCATCATCTTAGGAACATCCTAAAAAACATGATAATGCTTAGTTGAATAAACACTATGCATGCATATTCAACCTCATCATCTCATATCATGCATATAGATCATGGAGAGATCTAGGAGTCATTCATACATCTCTCCTAGTAATCCATTAATAAACATTAATAAAAAGAAAGAAATAATCGATGCGTATATTCAAAGAATGGGTCACAACGCCGTTCGCCAACAACCGCGCCAAGCGAGCACACGTCAACTCCGTTGTTGGTAATCAAGACAAACAAAGGGGAAGGTCCAACACCATTAAGGATCACAGTTCCAAGGCCTTTCCCTTACAAATCAAATAAGGCTGTGCCGTGGATATACGACATCCACTCTTCTGCCGACAGCGATATCTCCAACATCGCTGGACTTGGGGGCATGACTAGGAGTGGTAGGATCTACACTCCCGATGATCTTCATAACAAAGCCCCCAAGAATAAAGAAAAAGAAGAAAAGAAAACCGAGGAAAAAGAATCCGAGGAGGAGACTGACAAGCTGTTAAAATTTATCCGACAGAGCGAGTACTCCATCGTGGATCAACTTCATAGGACGCCAGCAAAGATTACGCTGTTGTCGTTGATCCTATGCTCCGAACCGCATCGGCAAGCTCTGTTGAAAGTCTTGAACGAGGCATACGTGTCGCACACTATCTCCCAAGACGAGTTTGAGGGAATTGTTAGTCACATCAAGGCTAATGATCACCTCACCTTCATCGATGAAGAAATCCCCGCCGAGGGATCAAACCACAACAAGCCCTTGCACATCTCTGTAAAGTGCAAGGAGTACCACATCGCAAAAGTCTTGGTGGATAATGGATCTTCCTTGAATGTGATGCCTAAAAGAACTCTTGATCAAGTGGCAATCAAGGGAGTCCAAATGCGCCCGAGCAACATGATCGTTCGAGCTTTCGACGGTTCTAAAAGAGAAGTGGTGGGAGAGATCAATCTTCCAATCCAAATTGGACTCACTATCTTCAACGTCGAATTTCAAGTGATGGACATTACTCCGACATACAGCTGTCTCCTTGGCCGACCTTGGATTCATGATGCGAAAGCTGTACCCTCTACGCTCCACCAGAAAGTCAAGTTCATAATGGGTGACAAACTGATGACTGTACAAGCTGAAGATGACATACTCATCAGCAAGCCATCCACCATACCTTACGTGGATGCAGCAGAGGAAGCTCTAGAAACCGCCTTCCAAGCATTGGAAATTGCCAATGTTGAAACGTTTCCCCGAGAAATGAAGAAGGTAGCCCATATGCTTACTAAGAACGGGTACTTGCCTGGACAAGGACTTGGCAAGTATTCCCAAGGAATTCCCGAGCTACCCATTATCAAGGAGAACCCGGGGAAACAAGGGTTAGGATACAACCCTAGTAAAGATCAAAGGACGAAGAGGAATCAAGATCCAACTCGACGTTCTTTAAGCCAGATCTTTCGGAAGGCCGGTTCACAAACGTCAAGGCCGGTTGTTGTCATCAAGTGTTCTTCTCCTTCTAATAGGGATGTTTAGACCTGATGACTATTAGAGATCACTCCTCGGGGACAGCCCGACCCCCGAGCCTCGATAGGGCACATGTTTCCACTATGATTATAATAAAATCATTCTTCATTATTTCTTATTGCTTCTTTTCTTGCTTGCAATAAAATTCTAAACCACATTATTTAACCCTGTTTGAATAAGCATAAATGAGGTTAAAATCATCTTGATAACAATAAACCCGCATCATTTTTATGTGGAAATGTGCATGACAGCTTGGAGCACCTTTTCTTGGCATCAATAAGTGCCATCATGGATAAAAGAAATCCTAAAGATAATAAGCTCGGCAGGAAACCCAAAAAGGGGACTGCGCAAAAATAAGAGCAAAAGACCCGCTAGGAATCCCACAAAAGGGTGACCTAGGCAAAAGTTAGGGTTACAAAATGAAGACAAAAACCCGCTAGGAATCCCACAAAAAGGGTGACCTAGGCAAAAGTTAGGGTTACAAAATGAATACAAAAGCCCGCTAAGACATCATAAAAGGGTGTTTTAGGCAAAAGTTAGGGCCGTCAAAAAAAGAAAAAAAACAAAATAAATCCATGATGGTACCATCAATTGAATTCAACAAGGGGCTCAAGAAAAGCTATCCAAGTTGTCAAAGCACAATCATTAATAACAAAGATGTGCTTAATCTCATAAGTGTTTAATCGAACAAACCTAAACATAATAAGCCTACCATGGCCAGCCATTCTTACAAAATCCATTTTTCAAAAATAAAATAATCCCCTCTAAAACACAAACTTTTGAAAATATATCCTTTCCTTCTTTTCTCTCTTGTCCCAACGATTTTTGAATAATCTAGTGGAAACATAGAGATATAGTGGTCAATAGGAGGGTTGACATATCTTTTAAAGGAAGGGAAGGATCATTTGGTTGATGACACCAAATCCCAATATAACACGCATCATTCCTCGGTTACAGAAATCGGCAGCGCACAGCCCGTCTGGAGGAATGGCAAAATCCAAAAACGCATCGGTTAATTCTTTTGAAAAATGAATCAAATAGAATTAGGTGCATCATACTGCATACATGCATACAGATGATAGGTGTACTGGAAGATCACTTATTCTCTGTTTATTGGAAAAAACAAACAAAAAAACAAAAAATATAAACTTCAGAAAAAACAATGCGCCCGTACCATGTTCAGTACACCCGTACTAAAATGGGGGTTATGAACAAAATTTCAACTCAATACGGGCGTACTGAAATGGATACGGCCGTATTGGCCATAAAGAAATTTTCAAAGACCTCTTCATGAGGCAATCACATAAAATAGAAAAAATAGAAAAAATTGCTTGTGTATGACAGCAGCAAACAAAATGCAAAGATTCAGAAAATCAACAGCGTCATACAGAATAACTGAGCCTGGAGAGGCTTGCCGAAAGAATACTCACAGAATAACTGAGCCTGGAGAGGCTTGCCGAAATAATACTCCCGCAGAATAACCGAGCCTGGAGAGGCTTGCCGAAACAATACTCAACAGTTTGTACAGAATAACTGAGCCTGGAGAGGCTTGCCGAAAGAATACTCTCAGAATAACTGAGCCTGGAGAGGCTTGCCGAAAGAATACTCTCAGAATAACTGAGCCTGGAGAGGCTTGCCGAAAGAATACTCTCAGAATAACTGAGCCTGGAGAGGCTTGCCGAAAGAATACTCTCAGAATAATTGAGCCTGGAGAGGCTTGCCGAAACAATACTCCCACAGAATAATTGAGCCTGGAGAGGCTTGTCGAAATAATACTCCTTCAGAATAACTGAGCCTGGAGAGGCTTGCCGAAATAATACTCCTACAAAATAACTGAGCCTGGAGAGGCTTGCCGAAATAATACTCTCTCATAATAACTGAATTTAATTTCTTTAGCACTTTTAATTTCTGTACAGCAAAAGCCAAAAACATAAAAAAGGCAAAATACAGAAAAAGCCAAATCAGAAGAAAAGGAAAAATACAGAAAAAGCCGAAAATGAAAAAAGGCAAGGATATAGAAAATCCAACAAACAGTTTGTACAGAATAACTAAGCCTGGAGAGGCTTACCAAAATAATACTCCACATCCTCCACAGTACGCAGAATAACTGAGCCTGGAGAGGCTCGCAGAAATAATACTCCCCAGAGGAACCTCAGCTCAAGCTCACGGAAAAATCCCCAACAAGAGCTATCAAAGCAAAATCGACGCAATCCCCAATGGAAGTGCGATCATCCAAACAGTATATACAAGTCAAAGGACTTAACACTTCCTCAGTGGAAGATAGCTCTCCGACTCAAAGCGCTGAGCGAGGCTAAGCCTGTAGAGGCTTCCTAAATAATACTCTGGGATACATAAGATCCCTCATTCCCCAATCGCCTACTCAGAGGCATCCCTGCAAAAAGAGAAAAATCAAAAATATCAATAAGTATTCCCCAAGCGGAATCTGGCACTCAGCCGAACACTGAACTTCAAATCCCCAGTCGCCTACACAAGAGGCACTCCTTCAAAAAGGAAAACCCAAAAAAAAAGAAAAAATCAATAACAATTCCCCAAGCGGAATTTGGCTTTTTAGCCAATCATTGAACGTCAAGCTGATACGCCTAACAGAAGAGGCTAATCAAAATCAACGACAGAATCCCCAGCGGATAACAGCCTACACAGAGGCGACAAAAATCAGAAAACCCAAAAGAGATACCCGAATAAAGATAACCGGGATACTCCACCAACGTCAAAGGACGTCAGCCAAACATAAGGCATCGCTCAATTCAAGAAGAGCATCTGTGTCTACACCCCAAGGAAACAGAAATTCCCCATGGGTACCAACAATGCAATGCAAGTTGGGGCACAGGAACCTATGAATGACTGCACATCCCCTAGACGGATCCCTGCGTTATCCAGCCCTCAGCGGCACCAAATTCAAAATCAAACCGTCGAAGCAGCATCATGGACTGTGGAGACAAAATCATCTCAAAGCCTAAGAGGCAATACTCAGCTACCCAGTTGTCGAGAGCACCGAGGTATGCACAAAGTCTGGAGAGACGGTACTCAAAGAAAGTCTGGAGAGACGGTACTCAAACAAGGTCTGGAGAGACAGTACTCAAACAAGGTCTGGAGAGACAGTACTCAAACAAAGTCTGGAGAGACGATACTCAAACAAGGTCTGGAGAGACGGTACTCAAACAAGGTCTGGAGAGACAGTACTCAAACAAGGTCTGGAGAGACAGTACTCAAACAAAGTCTGGAGAGACGATACTCAAACAAGGTCTGGAGAGACGGTACTCAAACAAGGTGATGTGCTTCCACTTGGATGCACATAGAATTTTCTTCAAGTCTCCACGGATCCTTGGGAAGATTGGTCAAGGATGGAAGTTCCAAGAGACTCAAGGTGGCCGAAGCTTGCTTCTAGCTAAGGTCCAAGAAGTGAGGCTACCTAGCTCTACAAAGAGAAGCACTCAAGGAGGGTAGAGAAGGAAGCCAAGTGACTTTCGGAGGGAGAGTTTTTCAAGCAATGAAAACTCATTCAATTAATTCCAAAAGTGTCTACAATATCCGGCCACTTAGAATATATAGGTTAGAATTAGGTTAAATGGTACCTTGGGTTAGCCTAAGGTTAAGTAAAACCATGGTATGGTTACTTAACCTTAGGCGCCTAGAATTTGAATTCAAAATTCAAATTCTAGGAGCCAAATCCGGAACCTCCATGTGCTAGCTCATTTGGCATGTAATTAGGAAGCCATTTGAGTTGCATTTCGGATCACACCATGTGCATGTGTTGCACATGGCCGAAATGCACTCCAAATGTGTTTCTAATTACATGCTAATGTAACTACACATGTAACCTTAATTCACCCTAAATTCACATGACCTCTAAATGTAATTCCTACACTACAAGGCCGGAAATACAAGGCCCAAAAGAAAATACAAGGCACCAAGGCCCAATCCTACACTAACCCTAATCTAATGGGCTTGAGATAAAGCCCAACAAAATAAAGTGGCAGGCTTCTCTTGGGCTTGGGCCCACTCTTCATGCATCCTCCTAGCCATAGCCCTAGTAGTTGGGCCCTTAGCCCATGGGCCTCCTCCATCATCCCCTCCCTCTTGAAGAGGATTTGTCCTCAAATCCAAAGCGTTGTCCTCAGAATGAGTTAGTCCTGTAAAAAGAGATAAGTCAGAGACATTGAAACTAGAACTAACACCATACTCCGAAGGAAGATCTAGGACATAGGCATTATTATTGATTTTCCTAAGGATTTGGAAAGGACCGTCCCCTCTAGGACTGAGTTTTGACTTTCTTTTGGAAGGAAACCTATCCTTCCTAAGGTGAAGCCAAACCCAGTCACCTTCCTTGAAGATAACCTCTTTCCTACCCTTATTATTATATTTTTGATATTTTTCAGTTTGGGATTGAATATGATCTCTAACCCTCTCATGTAACTTCTTAACAAATTCAGCCCTGGTTGTGCCTTCTTTATGGATAAAAGAAGCCACATCAGGGAGAGGTAATAAATCCAAAGGAGTAAGAGGATTAAAGCCATAGACAATCTCAAAAGGAGACATGTTGGTGGTTTTATGAACCACTCTATTATAGGCAAACTCCACATGAGGGAGGTAGTCATCCCATGACTTTTTGTTGCCCTTGAGGATTGCCCTCAACATAGTCCCTAGAGACCTATTGACTACCTCAGTTTGGCCATCAGTTTGAGGATGACATGTGGTAGAAAATAGAAGTTTAGTTCCAAGCCTTGCCCAAAGAGTTTTCCAAAAGTGGCTTAAGAACTTAACATCTCTATCAGAAACTATAGTTTTGGGTAACCCATGTAGTCTCACAATCTCTTGAAAGAATAATTTAGCAATATTACTTGCATCATCCACTTTGTGGCATGGAATAAAGTGTGCCATTTTGCTAAAACGGTCCACAACCACAAATATGGAATCCTTTCCTCTTTGGGTTCGAGGTAAACCAAGGATAAAATCCATGGAAATGTCTACCCAAGGAGAAGAGGGTATAGGCAAGGGGGTGTAAAGTCCATGAGGTTTTGTAGTAGACTTTGCTTGTAAACAAGCAATGCAACTACTACAAAATCTTTGAACATCTCTCTTCATATGAGGCCAAAAGAATTTCTCCTTCAAAAGAGAAAGAGTCTTCTCAATTCCAAAATGCCCCATGAGCCCACCCTCATGGCTCTCCTTAACCAAGAGTTTCCTGATAGATCCTTGGGGAATGCAAAGTTTATTTTCTTTAAAAAGAAACCCCTCAGAAATATAGTAACCTTGGTAAGGTTTTTGAATACATAAAGAATAAAAGTTAGCAAAATCAAGGTCTTTCTCATACAACTCCTTGATGTCATCAAACCCTAGTATTTGAGATCCTAGGATGTTCAAAAGCACATGTCTTCGTGACAAAGCATCAGCTACTACATTTGTAGAGCCTTTTTTATATTTGATGACATAAGGAAATTGTTCTAAATACTCAACCCATTTTGCATGCCTCTTATTTAATTTATGTTGACCCTTCAAGTATTTGAGTGACTCATGGTCACTGTGGATAACAAATTCCTTGGTGACAAGGTAATGCTCCCAAGTTTGAAGGGCACGAACTAAAGCATATAACTCCTTGTCATAGGTAGGGTAGTTCAAGGCAGCCCCATGAAGTTTTTCACTGAAATAAGCTATGGGATGACCACCTTGTAACAACACAGCTCCTATGCCAAGACCTGAAGCATCACATTCTAGCTCAAAAGTTTGAGAAAAATTAGGCAAAGCTAGAACAGGTGCTTGAGTAAGTTTTTGCTTAAGTTCTTGAAAAGCTAAATTATGTTTATCCGTCCATTCAAAGACCACATTCTTCTTCACCAACTCATTGAGGGGTGAAGCTAATGTAGAGAAGTTAGGAACAAATCTCCTATAAAAGCTTGCCAATCCATGGAAGCTCCTAACTGCACTAACATTAGTAGGAATAGGCCATTCTTGGATGGCTTTAATTTTTTCGGGATCCACATGAACCCCATTTTTGCTAACCACAAACCCTAAGAATATAACATTATCCACACAAAAAGTGCACTTGTCCACATTGGCAAACAAGTGATTGTCCCTAAGGACAAGGAAAACTTGTCTTAGGTGATCAACATGATCACTTAGACTTTTGCTATAGATTAAAATATCATCAAAATAAACAACTACAAATCTACCAATGCAATCCCTAAGGGCATGATTCATGAGCCTCATGAATGTGCTAGGTGCATTAGTAAGCCCAAAAGGCATTACTAACCATTCATATAGTCCAAATTTAGTTTTAAAAGCAGTTTTCCACTCATCACCTTCTTTGATTCGAATTTGGTGATAACCACTCTTAAGATCTACTTTGGAAAATATGGATGACCCATGCAATTCATCAAGCATGTCATCAAGCCTAGGAATTGGGTGCCTATATTTTATGGTGATGTTGTTGATGGCTCTACAGTCACAACACATCCTCCATTTTCCATCTTTTTTTGGCACCAAGATGACTGGTACAGCACAAGGACTTAGACTCTTTTGAATCCAGCCCTTCTCCAACAACTCATGGACTTGCTTCTCTATCTCTTTGGTTTCTTGTGGATTGGTCCTATAGGCTGGTCTATTTGGAAGACTAGCCCCAGGCACAAAATCTATTTGATGTTCTATTCCCCTAAAAGGAGGAAGTCCAATTGGGCCTTCCTTGGGAAATATATCATCAAATTCTTGTAAAAGATTTTTAACCACAAGAGGAAGAGAAGTTTCCAAAGATGTGGCAGTGCAAGTTAGTGTTCCTCTACACATGAGGATATGATAAGATGGTTCAATAAAGAGAGAAGTTTTATGTAAAGGTTTTGTGTCAAAATTCTCTTCTTGAACTATCTCTAGAGAGGGAACACTAGTCTCTCTAGGATCCTCTTTTTCATCAATTTTTAGAATGTTTTTTTTTTTTTCCTTTTTTTTTTGATTTTCTTTTTCTTGGTCACGTTTGGTTTTCATTTGTACTTGGTCCTCCTTCACTTGGGAAGGTGATAGAGGATGAAGTACAAACTTTTTACCCTTATGAGTGAAAGTAATTTTATTAGTGAGGCCATCATGGTGTGTTTGTTTGTCAAATTGCCATGGCCTTCCTAATAGAATATGACAAGCTTCCATGGGAACTACATCACATTTAACTTTATCCTTATAGTTCCCAATAGAAAACTCAACTTCCACTTGTTGATTGACTACCATATCCCCATCATCATTAAGCCAATGAAGTTGATAAGGTTTTGGATGTGGTGTGGTAGTCAAACCTAACTTCTCAACCATCCTAGTGCTACAACAGTTGCACCAAGATCCACTATCCACAATGAGAGAACAAGCCTTGCTTGAAATGTTACATCTTGTATGAAAGATGTTCTCTCTTTGGGATTGTGTATCACTAGGTTGGTTGTTGAGGACCCTTCTCATCATAAGAAGTTCCCCATTATAAGGATAAGTAACCTCACATGACTCTTCTTCACTTGCTTCTTCTTCATTTTCACTTGAAGATGAAGAAGAAGTAGCTTCATCTTGGCTACTATAAATGTCTTGACCCCTTAAAATCATTACTTTTTTGTTAGGGCATTGAGAAGCAATGTGGCCTCTCCCAAGACACTTAAAGCATTTGATGTCACTAGACTTGGTGCTAGTGTTTGTTTTTGTCTCTTTTTCTTTACCTTTATCTAGATTTTTGGAGGGAAAAGTATCTTTCTTTTCAAAATTATTTTTCCTACCCTCCCTCTTGTAGCTATCCTTAGACAAAGAAGATGAGTATGAGCTTGTTTTATAACCTTTTCTCAAATTTTGTTGTTCAACCTTTATACAAAGTTGAACCAAGTCATCCAAATCCCTATAAGGGAGTAGCTCAACCTTATCTCTTATGTCAAAAGATAAACCACTCAAAAATCTAGCAATGGTAAGATTTTCTTCTTCCCTAATACCCGCCCTCATGATATACAATTCCATTGTTTGTCTATATTCTTCAACAGTCAAATTTTTTTGTTGGAGTCGTTGGAGCTTATTGATAAGCTCCCTAGTGTAGTAAGAGGGTATATGTCTCCTTCTCAAGGCACTCCTTAACTCATTCCAATATTGAATTGGAGGTTCATTATGGAGACGCCTATCTCTCACAAGAGAGGTCCACCAATACATGGCATGACCTTGGAAACTCAAGGTAGCTAAGGGTACTTTTCTCTCCTCACTCACTTGATGGCAAGTGAAAATTTGTTCCACTTTCATTTCCCAGTCTAGATACCCCTCCACATCATCTTTACCATGAAAATAAGGGAGATCTACCCTAGATTCCCTTGGCTTAGAGGTTCTATGAGTTCTCCTAGGAGGTGGTTGATAGTGATCTCCTAAAGCTAGGCTATCATGCATTGACTCTCCTAAAGTAGAACTATGGGCGTATGAACTATGTGGACCATGATGGTGTTTTCTTTTGTCTTTCTCCTTTAATAAACGAATTTCTTCCTCCAACAGAGCAAATTGAGCTTCTTTTTCAAGTTTTGCTTGTAATTCTTGCTCTTGCCATAACTTTAATGATCTTAATTCACGTGACAATCTAGAAACACTTTTGTTGTCACTTGAATTAGTATCACTATGAGGAGTAGAAAATTCTTCCATTATAGGTGAAAGATCTTTTTTTATGAATGAACTTTTAAAAGCAATTTTGTTTTTGTGCAAGGTTAAGACTAAGTACTAGGAGGATTATGTATACAAATTGAACTTTGGAGGGAGGTGAGCTACTAAGAGCCACTTAAAAACCAAGCCTCTTCAAGTAAAAATTACTAATCCCCTTTGTAGTTAATCTCTACCAAATTCTTTTCAATGAAATTGTTTTTGTTGATGTTTGATGAACTAAAATATACTAGTCGTGAAAGCAAGTAAACAAGTATTAAGCAACAATTTAAACTATCTAAACGGTTCCTAGGTGAGAGCTTGAAAGATACCAAAGATCATTCAAGGACCACTCCCACCAAAGTGCTAACGAAAATTCTATCCCTAAGGAGAGATGGTTGTGTACCAAAGACACCCCCAAGACACTCCTTTAAATGGCCAAATACAAGGTATAAACAAAGCTAAACAACAATTACAAAGTGGCTCAAAATTGTAACCGAAACAGCCACCAAAATTAGTGAGGAATTAGTGACCAATTTTGCAACAAAAAATGTCAATTAGTAATGAAAATTTGGTCTCTAAATCCGTCACTAATCCCCTGTTTTTTTTTTTTTAAATTTTTGCAATTACAAATCAAAAAAAATTCCTCCAAGTCTTCACGGTTTTGGTGCAGTCCAGCAAGCACAAAATTCCAGCAAAATATGTGTAGTATTTTGGTGTTTAGGGATCCAATTCCGAATGCCTCCTAGCTTCCTTTCTCCTCCTTTCCTTAGGCTTCTTTTGATGACCCTTGTAGAACTAGCTTCTAGGAAGATAGGCTAGGTCAAACTTAGGCCACACTTTGATTAAAACAAATATATGGACAGCAAAGAATAGTGAGGAAAAAGAAGGACAAGAGTTGATTAGTAGTTGACAAGTTTAGATGACTTCAAACAATCAAGAAACTAGCACAAGAAAGAATAGTCCTATGATGAGTTCTAGATTGGATACTCAAAACCAAAACACTCAAAAATTGTATAGCTGAAAATTATTGACTTCAAATCTACTAGAAACCGAGAAGAAATGAATCACAAGAGATGAGAAATCAAAAACTCCTTAAATTGGCTTTTGCTTTTCAAATTTTGATTTAGTATATTTTTTTTTTTTAACAATTTTGTTCTAAATTTTCTTTTGATCTTTCTTAAAATTTTTTTAATCAAATAGGAGTTGCCTTTTCCTTTCTATATGATTGTGTCACAATGAAGTCTCGGTCACTAATTCAAGGAACACCAAAACCGAATTCAAATTGAAATCCAAATGCCACACAAATTAGGTCAAAATGTAATGAACATGTGACATGCTTTTGTTGCTTGGTTGTTTAGGTAGCACATGCACGGTTTTGGCTCCACAATTTCAAATTCAAATTTGAATCACAAACACAATTTCCAGCACTCCTTTCAATAAGCAAGATCAAACCTCACGGAATTAAATTTTTTTTTTGGTGTAAGACATTTTCAACAAAATTTTGGAAGCCTAAAATTCTAAGAAAACTACTAATGATCTAGTAGTAGTTTATGAACTCAAAAATGACACAAAATTCATGAGCTTATACCAAAGAAAAGCAATGGATCTCGGCCAAATCCAGAAAATTGTTTCAAGATGCAAATCAAAAATTAACAAGGATCAACAAGCATAGCTAAGATAGATGAACATATAAGAACTACACAATCCTACTAGACATAGATTTCAAAATAAAATGACTCAAACATTCAATTTGACCGAATAAAATTTCAATATGACTCAAGGAAAGTAAAATGTTCATAGGCAGAAAATTCCTAATAGGTAAAAGAATTAATGGAGCATGATTCATGGAAGCATATTGACATAAAAGCATATATGAATCATTCAAGCATAAGAAACTAGATCCATCAAATTTAAGGCAAGAAAATAGATCTAGGAAGGAAGCAACTCTAAAATGACATGAACAAAAAGATGAACACAAAAAATTGAACAAATCACCACGGATCACACCACAAAAGATAAGGATCAAAACTTATCTCTTGAAGACAAAACCGGATGCTCTTGATACCACTTGATGTGCTTCCACTTGGATGCACATAGAATTTTCTTCAAGTCTCCACGGATCCTTGGGAAGATTGGTCAAGGATGGAAGTTCCAAGAGACTCAAGGTGGCCGAAGCTTGCTTCTAGCTAAGGTCCAAGAAGTGAGGCTACCTAGCTCTACAAAGAGAAGCACTCAAGGAGGGTAGAGAAGGAAGCCAAGTGACTTTCGGAGGGAGAGTTTTTCAAGCAATGAAAACTCATTCAATTAATTCCAAAAGTGTCTACAATATCCGGCCACTTAGAATATATAGGTTAGAATTAGGTTAAATGGTACCTTGGGTTAGCCTAAGGTTAAGTAAAACCATGGTATGGTTACTTAACCTTAGGCGCCTAGAATTTGAATTCAAAATTCAAATTCTAGGAGCCAAATCCGGAACCTCCATGTGCTAGCTCATTTGGCATGTAATTAGGAAGCCATTTGAGTTGCATTTCGGATCACACCATGTGCATGTGTTGCACATGGCCGAAATGCACTCCAAATGTGTTTCTAATTACATGCTAATGTAACTACACATGTAACCTTAATTCACCCTAAATTCACATGACCTCTAAATGTAATTCCTACACTACAAGGCCGGAAATACAAGGCCCAAAAGAAAATACAAGGCACCAAGGCCCAATCCTACACTAACCCTAATCTAATGGGCTTGAGATAAAGCCCAACAAAATAAAGTGGCAGGCTTCTCTTGGGCTTGGGCCCACTCTTCATGCATCCTCCTAGCCATAGCCCTAGTAGTTGGGCCCTTAGCCCATGGGCCTCCTCCATCACAAGGTCTGGAGAGACGGTACTCAAACAAAGTCTGGAGAGACGGTACTCAAACAAGGTCTGGAGAGACGGTACTCAAACAAGGTCTGGAGAGACGGTACTCAAACAAGATCTGGAGAGACAGTACTCAAACAAGGTCTGGAGAGACAGTACTCAAACAAAGTCTGGAGAGACGATACTCAAACAAGGTCTGGAGAGACGGTACTCAAACAAAGTCTGGAGAGACGATACTCAAACAAAGTCTGGAGAGACGGTACTCAGACAAAGTCTGGAGAGACAATACTCAAACAAGGTCTGGAGAGACAGTACTCAGAGTCTGGAGAGACAGTACTCAAAGTCTGGAGAGACAGTACTCAGAGTCTGGAGAGACGATACTCAAACAAAGTCTGGAGAGACGGTACTCAAACAAAGTCTAGAGAGACGGTACTCAAACAAAGTCTGGAGAGACGGTACTCAAACAAAGTCTGGAGAGGCACGTTGGTGTTAAACTTAGCTACCGAGGTTGTCAGAAGCGCCGAGGTATGCAACAACCTGGAGAGGCTACTCAACAATTTTCCACCGGAAGACACTACAAAGTCAGAAGGTCGGCACATCACCCGGACAATTGGGTCAACTCCTTTACTTGTCAGCCGGTACACCAAAAGGCCGTCCGACTAAGTAAAGGGGGGGCAGCTGTAGACCCCTAAAATTGTCCGGGTCGGAAATAAAGCTTGAAGACTCTCGAAGACTGAAGGAAGATCAGCCAGAAGGACTCCTGGAAGGCCCTAGGAGGGTTCTCTGTAGGTCTAGAGGTCTTAGAATAGCTTAAAATAAGGAAGTGGAGGGAATGAAGCCCAATACGGCCGTACTAAACTTAATACGGCCGTATTGAAGCTTCAACACGGCCGCAGTGAACTCAATACGGCGTATTGAAGTTTCTGAAACTTCAATACGGCCGTACTGAAATCAATACGGCCGTATTGAAGCTTCAATACGGCCGCAGTGAACTCAATACGGCGTATTGAAGTTTCTGAAACTTCAATACGGCCGTACTGAAATCAATACGGCCGTATTGAAGCTTCAATACAGCCGCAGTGAACTCAATACGGGCGCATTGAAATTTCTGAATTTCAATACGGCCGTATTGAACTCAATACGACCGTATTGAAGTTCAAAAATTTCAATACGGCCGTATTGATTCTGTAGCCCGTATTGGGCCTGTTCCCTATAAATATGACGTCAATTGGACGTCATTCCACACTTTTACACACAGTTTTAACCCTCTTCTTGAGTATTCTGGGTTTTTTTGAGCAGTGCTCTGCCTAGAAATCACTCGGAGAGTTGATCCGACGAAGTTCTTGAGCCCCGAGCCATTTTGCTTGAGGATCGAACCTAGTCGAAGGGAAATCCTCCGGATTTCCATAGTCAAAATTTTATAGGAGGGAGCGAGCGGGCTTGTAGAGCGAGGGAACGCCAAAAAGCTTCCCAGTTTTACTTGATATATAAAAAGCACGCTTCAAAGGTTTCTTCTTCAAAATCCTTCCTTTTACTGCTTTCTGTGTGCATATTTAACTGTCATCATGTAGATAGTTAATTTATAATCGCTTATAATAAATAGGGGTAATTTAGTAATTTTACGCTATTATTTTAGAAATAATCTGTCATAGGGAACCCGAAAGGGGCGCTATGGGGTGCTAACACCTTCCCCACGCGTAACCGACTCCCTTACCCGACTCTGGTTGTAATGGCCGAAGTCGATTTTTGAATCGATTGCCTTATCCCTTTTTCCAATGTTTTGAGTAAAACATTGGTGGCGACTCCAAAGAACCCTCCTTTTACGAAAACCGCTAATCCATGGAGGGTCCCCGCTTGGGATTAACATGGATTGGTGAGACTTTTAATAAATAAATTGGATAAGATCGACAAGGTCTCAGTTTGAGAATAAGTCGTTCTAATAATCCAATACATTTTCAAAACTAAAATAAAAGCGAGCTCGACCGTCTTCGCGAATGCCGGAGGCCCGTTTCGGGCCGGTGGCGACAGTGGCTAAAAATTTACTGCACCATTTACAAGTCATTCATGCATGTTGATTAGTCCTTAGCATGCTCCAAATTTGTATTGAAATCTATGTGTTATTTGCCTCCTACACATACATGATTGGCCACCTTTCCATGCACATCATTACATGATTATTCCTTTGTCCTTTGTGCACATGTGTGAGTGGTTAAATTTTGTGTGTGAGTGCTAGAATCTTTGACAAAAAAATCTGCACAAAAAGAAAGAATTAGTACAAGACACACTCCACTCACAATATGCCTCATCACCCACTCGTTGTTGCCACTTGTCTCTTTAAATTTGACTCCTTTATGTGCTGCATTTTTAATCACCCACAAGTGTAAAAACCAAGCAAAATTTAAAAGAAAATTAGAAACACAATCTGGACAAAAATATTGAAAAAAAAACATGACCAAAAAGGCCAAAAGAAAATAAAAGAAAACAAAAGGATTTGTTGCTAGACTTGTGGACATTTGACCTAATTACCCTTGCACATTGGAGTTGGACTTGGACTGAATTTTTGGACCTTATTGGACCCTCTTTGAGACACAAAACCGTGGCTGGACCTTTACCAAAAAGGACTTAAGTTTACAATTGCAAAACCTTTAAAGACTTATTCCATTCTAGTGCCATTCTAGGATTTTCTCTTTTGAGTGCTAGCCTTTTTAATGTGTCTTAATTTTTGCTTGTCTTCCTTGAAATTCTTATGTTTGTTTCATTAATCTCTCTTTGAGTTTAGCTTTTTAATTGAGCTTTTTCAATTTTTATTCCTTTGGCCTCCCTCTAGTTCTTGGTTGGTTTGTTGTCTTTGAGTGTAGGTGAAGTACTATCTCCAAGATACCCTTAGCAAAATTTCTTTGGGGGATTGAGTGGAGACTAAATCCGTGAGGTCCCAAGTGCTTTGGAGAAGGATATCATATCTCAAAGAGTGCAAACACCAAAGGAGAGGGCTAACTTTGTTTGTTCCTTGTGAAGGGGAGCCAAATTGGAGGAGTTGAAGACTTGAAAATTTTGTTTTCCTAATTGTTTCTTTCTTGTGAATTTTTGGCCTTTTGTATTTTGGCCTTTGCTTTCTTTTATCTTGGTTTGTAATTGGCCATTTTTAAACCTCTCCATTTTGGTTTTAGTTCCTGTAGTTGAAGGTGATTTGAAAACCTTTACCTAGGACTTCGACTAGTATATGCTTTAAGTGTTTTTCTTTTGCATGTTTTAAAACTTTTTGTAGCATAATTGCTTAGGACTTTATTTTTGTCTCAATTTCTGTTTAGAAGGCTTGCTTTTGCCTACTAGGGGGAACGTGCACACACACTTTATTTTTGTGCCAAATTATTTTGTGAGAAAAGTAGAAAAGGCTTAGTGTTTTTTACTTGATAAGGCTTGGTTATTAAGTGATTCCTAGTAGTCCACCTCCCTTTGATAGTTCACTTTGTACACTTAGGCCTTTTTCTACCTATCTTGCACCTTGAAAACCATTTGTGAAAACCTTTTTATCACTCATTCTTTGTGAAAACCTTTTTCAAACGTTTTTGAAAACAACTTTGTGAAAACCTTTTTGATCAAAGATGAGTGATCATTCTAGTGTACATGGTCATAACTCATGTAGTTCTAGGTCTAGTGTTAGGGATGAACTTAGGCAATTAAAGGAGTACCTAAGAAAAAAAGAAGAGGAAAATATAAAAAGAGAGGAAGAATTAAGAAAAAGAGAAAAAGAATTTGAGAAAAATAATGAAGAAATAAAAAGGTTGCTTACTAGGCTAGTTGTGGGAGGAGAGGCTAGTGGTTCAAGACCAAAAGTCACTTCTCCTAAATCCTCAAAAGGCAAGGGGCATATGATACCCTCAAGTGTTCATGAGGAGGAAGGGCATCATACCCAACCTCCAAGTGATATCTTCTACAGTAGTCA
Source organism: Cajanus cajan (assembly GCF_000230855.2). Lineage (NCBI taxonomy): Eukaryota > Viridiplantae > Streptophyta > Magnoliopsida > Fabales > Fabaceae > Cajanus > Cajanus cajan. The sequence continues at coordinate 50,820,904 of NC_138524.1, read as the reverse complement.
TCACAATGATGATTACTATCAAAGACCCCCAAGGCAACATAGACATAGGGAGTCCTCCAATAAGGAGCCTAACATCACTCTTCCCCCATTTCATGGCAAGGATAATGTTGAAAATTATTTGGATTGGGAAATGAAAGTTGAACAACTTTTCTCTTGCCATGGAGTGAGTGAAGATAGGAAGGTTTCTTTAGCAACCCTTAGCTTCCAAGGGCATGCTATGTATTGGTGTATCTCCTTAGAAAAAGAAAGGAGAATAAACCATGAGCCCCCAATCCAATATTGGAATGAGCTCCGTAGTGCCTTAAGAAGGAGGCATATTCCTCCATACTATGATCGAGAGCTTATGGACAAGCTTCAAAGGTTGAAACAAGGATCCTCTAGTGTGGAAGAATATAGGTAATCTATGGTGTTGCTAATAATGAGGGCTGGGATTAGGGAGGAAGAGAGGACCACAATCTCTAGATTTCAAAGTGGTCTAAACCTTGAGATAAGAGACAAAGTTGAACTTTTGCCATATAGAGATTTGAATGAACTTGTTCAACTTTGCTCAAGGGTGAAGCATCAACTTAAAAGAAAATCTTTTTGAAAAGACTCCACTCCCTCTTATCCCAAGAGTTTTAAGAAGGAGGGCCACTCTTCCCAACCTTATCCCAAGGAAGAAAAAGAAAAAGAAAAAGAAAAGTCATCTTTTAAGGCATCTTCCAAAGACACTAAAACAAGTGACATCAAGTGTTTCAAGTGTCTTGGCTGTGGGCACATTGCTTCACAATGTACCACCAAGAAAACCATGCTTTTAAAGGGCCAAGATCACTGTAGTAGCCTTGATGAAGCTACTTCCTCATCGTCAAGTGATGAAGAAGAAGTTTTAGAATCCGAGGAAGAAATCTTACCTTATGAAGGAGACTTATTGTTGGTTAGAAGGCTCCTTAACAATCAATCTAGTGAAATTGACCAATCACAAAGAGAGAACTTGTTTCAAAAAAAATGCAAGGTCTTACAAAGCACTTGTTCTCTCATTGTAGATAGTGGGTCTACTTCTAATTGTTGTAGTACTAGATTGGTTGATAAGCTAGCCTTAACTACAAAAACTCATCCTAAACCTTACAAAATGCAATGGATCAACGAGGAAAAAGGTGTTGTAGTTAACCAACAAGCAAGCATACCAATATCTATTGGAAATTATAAAGAAGAAGTTTTATGTGACATAGTGCCATTAGAGGTTAGTCATGTCTTGCTTGGGAGGCCATGGCAATTTGAGAAAGAAATTTGTGTGGTGTCCTCTATCACCTTCTCAAGTGAATTAGGACCAACTCAAATTAAAAGCTAAGAAAGATGAGGAAAAAAGAAAAAACAAAAACAAAAAGAAAAGAAAAGAAAAAAAGAAATTTTCCTTTGAAGAAAAAGGGCTAGGTTCTAGAGAACCTTAACCCTTGTGTCATCCTCATTCTTTTTGGTGCCAAAGAAAGATGGCAATGGAGGATGAGGACCTTTTTTTTTAAAAAAAAAGCCATTATTGAATAAAAGGCACCCAATCCCTAAGATAGATGATTTAGTGAAATGAACTACATGGGGTCAATAACTTTTTCAAAAAATGGTGATGCCTCTTTGGCTCTCTCCTTCCCCTAGTACTTTCATTCAATAAATTGTGTACTTAAGGATTGCATAGCTAAGTTTTAAGTAGTTTTTTTCCCTAATTGTGGTCTCACATTTCTTGAAGGTACCAATGGAATGATTGAGCTTGAAGATTTATGGTCAAATCCTTCTCAAGAAGGAGGGGATGATGGAGGACCATCCATGGAGCTTCATGTGAGACCCATCTCCACCTTGAGAGAAACAACCCTAGAAGTGGCCTTCATCATCATGAAGTGAGCCAACCCTAGAGTACCCTTCTCAAGCATTTCCTCAAACACCTTCTACCCAACCTCCATTTTCGTCCATTCCATCATCATCCACTCTAAAACCTTGTGCCACCTTTGAAGAACTTGATCCTTGGAGAAGGCGTCCTATTCTTTGTTGATCATCTCAAGTTCATGCAAGCTAGGATGCCATCATTTATACATGATATCGGATTCAGAACGATATGGTTCCAAATACCAAAAAGTGTGTTTTAACTTGGATTATTTTTTCGTTCATCATGATATCGGAGTTTGGTTGACATGGTTTATATGCCAAAACGAGGGCATTAACATAGCTTATTTCATTTATGATATCAGAATTCGAATGACATGTTCCTAAATACTAAGATGTGTGTTTTAACTTAGCCTATCTCTTCATGGATCACGATATCGGACAAAAAACCCACTTGATAAATGCTTAATAGAGTAATAATAGTCTTGCATCAAAACAACATAAAGCCAAGGTTATAAAACAAGTACAAATCCTAAAAATTTGATTCAGTCATCTTCAAGGGGATCCACCAGCTTGTCGTTCACAATCTCCTTGAAGTATCCCATGCCTCCTAGGTCGAGATCGATATAAAGAAACTTCACTTGCGCGGTTGCAGAGTCAAAGCCTTCCACGAACTTCATGGCCTCCACCTTTGTAGCGTGCAGTTCACCCTGCAATTTCCCGACTTCGGCCTTCAGCGTGGACACGTCACTTTCAAAGATTTAAGAAGCATCTGCACTCTTATCACGGGCAAGCCAAGTCTTTTTCTCTTCATTAAAGGTTCGACGGCTCTCAATGAGTTTGTCCCTTTCGGAGGTCACCCATTTCAAGTCAACTTTCCCCTTATTCAAGTTTTCCTCTAAGGTATTGATTCTTTTTCCCTGAAGCTTGAGGTCCCTAGCCATTCCACGAATTTTGTCTTCATTAATCAAAGAAAGAGCGGGAAGGCGGTTGGTCAAAGACTCAACCCCTTTAGCGATGGAGAAGGCGCTCATCTTTTCCAGATCATCCTTATCGCTGGAAAGCAAGTCGGTTTCAAGGATGTGGGCAGAGTGGTTGAACTTTTCATCCCAAAAAGATACAGCCTTGCCACTTTCAGTACCATGATCCATGGGGTCCCAATTCTCACCCAGACACATACTCAAGGTTCTCTCAGCAGACTGGACCTCCGTGTCGCCTTTATCTCCTTTGATGACTACGTATGTCTCCAAGTTCACCACCGAAATGGGCTTGTCGGTCTCTCGACAACATTTGTTAGAAGATTCACCTATTTTCTTTTGCAGAGTTGGTAAATCAGTCTCCCCAACCCTCTCGGCTGTTGATCCTTCCGCTCCAACGGTTTTGGAAGCCTCTCGTTGCTTCCATAGCTTCATTAACTCTCGGTTACTCATGCTCGCCATCCGATCTGCAAATGAGATATAGGAAAGAATATTAGAATGGTGACTTAAACCATGATATAAATATTCCGATTAAAGCTCTAGAACACTAGGAACTTCACTTGAGGAAGCATTGAATACCTATGTAAATTTTCAGTTCATGTGGTCTATTTTCTAGGTATAGAAGTTTGGCGGTGTTGAATATGGTCTTAAGATCCTCAATTTTTTTAACATCCTCTCGGTCATTCTCAGAAAGAGTCTTGGAACTTAGCCCACCAAAGGTTGTTGGTTTTTTATCCCAGTAAAGAGAATATCCCTCAAGTACATGCTCGTTGTTTGGTGTACAATGGATCCGAAAGAAAGATCTCTGAAAGTCTGATCGGTGTCGTACCCAATCAAATAAAATACGAAATTTGTAGAACTAGGAAGTGACTCCTAGGTCGTCTCTCAAGGAGCAACAATACCAATCCGAGGTTCACGAAATACAACAAACAAACACACAATATTGGGGGGTTTTCAGATTCAAATAAATGAAACAGTGAATAATGAACAGTAAGCAATGGAACAGTAACTCTCCAACTCAGTTGTAGCATCAAATCCTTGGTTCGAAATATTTTCTTATGGATCTAACCCTCTGTTCAATCCAAGTAACCGCTAAGTGTCATTACCATCATTGAACCCATACATACAAACGAAGCATTAGCATGCATCTCTACTCACAGAATTAAGCAAACCATTAGTAGAGCAAGGTGAACCAGTTAAGTGAAAACGAAACCATAAAGCATGGAAACAAGACCAACACAACAGATTCAAAAGGATTAAAAACGTAAGAACACCAGAAATGAATAAACCTCAATGAATGCATTTAACCGAGTTAGAGAGTATTACAGTATAGCCTTCCATGGAGGAAGACAAAGAAGAAAACGAAAACTCAAAGAAAGAAAATAGAAGGGTTTTGTTCTTAATACAACCAGAGAACAAAAAATGGAAGAAATAGGT